>NC_140584.1:1024385324-1025585324 GCF_964204655.1 Triturus cristatus
GAGTGACTAACAAAGGGAGTGAATGTGGGTGGGAATTGGAAAAGAAGAGGAGGAAAACCACTGACTGAGATTGCACGTTATATACCCAAAGGAAGTGGGGAAAGCAACAGGGGAAGCAGAAGGGGTTTCAGTGGGAGCCGCGTGTCAATTGGGCGAAGAGAAGACCTCAAGAAAACTCAGCACGGACCAGACCTCTGTTTTATGTTGACCTGGAAGTCCGGGACATGGTCAGGCATGGCGACGCGACATCTCCCCCTTTTGTAAATTGGCCTGTACCTTACGTCATTATTCTTTATAGTTCTTCAATAAGTCGAACTGGCCTTCGAGTAGTCCTCTGTGTCTGGCGAGGAGGATGTTGTTCTTTGGATTCATCCACATTAATTACACGAAGGCTTTCTTCAAGGCTGTCCACTCCTGGGTCTGAGGTGTCTGTGACTACGTCTGTTTCATCTTCCCGACTGTAAGCTGCTGGGTTACACTTCTTGAAGTGCGATATGTTTCTCATGGTCCTTTTTGTCGTGGAGGCTGCTGTGATCATGGTTCCTTTCCTCTTCACTACTTGTAGCGGGTCGGCATGATATCGGCTATCCGCTTTAGTTTTCTGTTGCTGCTTTACTAGGACCCAGTCTCCTTCTTGGATACTGGATGTTTTTGCATGGCGCCGATTGTCAGCGTAGTCTTTCATCTTTGCTTTCTTGTCTCTATCAATGTTCATCAGTATCTCGTCATCTAAGGTCGGGAGTCTGGAGTGTATGACTGCATCCGACGGCAGGATCCTAGTGCGCGGCGTTCTCCTAAGCATTAGGGTGGCAGGGCACCTGTTGGTGGTGCTGTGTGGTGTGGTTCTGTATGCTCTCAGTACTTCGATGAGCGCAGGTTGAATGTCACGCTGTGACAGCTCGGATTTTTGTATTGTTTTCTTCAGGGTAGCCATGAAGCGTTCAACCATCCCATTGGCTTGAGCCATAAGGGGGTGATTTTCCGGTATTTGAAGTTCAGATGGTTTGCGAATTCTGTGAACTCGCGTCCATTGAAAGGCGGTCCATTGTCCATCTTCACTATCTTGGGAATTCCCCAAGCTACGAACACTTCGTCAAGGATGGGTATGATAGCAGATGTTCTTGTGGATGATAATTGGTGTGCAATGGGGAAGCGGGAATATTCGTCCATGATTACGATGACATATTTCCCGGATTTTAGTGGGCCGAAGAAGTCAACAGCAACTTGATGCCATACACTGTCCGGAAGATCAGACATCTGCAGGGCAGCGGGTGGTTCTTCTCGCCCCACTAGTTGGCATTGTGGGCAATCTTGAAGCGTGGCTTCTACCATTTGGTCAAGGGACGGGAACCAGACCCGCTCTCTCAGTGCTTTCTTTGTGGCTACAACACCTCTGTGGCCTTCATGGGCTCGATTAACAGTCCCTTGATGTAGTTGGTGAAGAATGACAATACTCCTGTCTCTCAGTAGCAATCCATCTGCACTGATTGTGATGTAATTCTTGACGTGTCGGAAGGATTAAAGTTCATGCATGTTGATAGCAGTGGTAGTTTGGGAGGTTTCCAGATGTCTCCATGAGTCCGCTCGAATGCACTGCATGACGTCTTGGAGTGTGGCATCCTTGACAGTGGCATCTATAATGGCATCTAGTGGGACGGCAGGTGGGCGCGAAATGGAGATGTTCTTCAGCTAGCGAAGTGCGTGTCTGTGTCAGTATTTGAGGATGGCGTGAGATGTAGTCCGCTGGGTTCTCTGCCTTTCCTGGTTTGTGAATAATGGTGTAAGTGTAGTTCTGCAAGCGGATCCCCCATCTCTCGATCCTTGGAGGCTTCTTTGCTTGAGGGTTTCCAAAGATGGTAATAAAGGCCTGGTGGTCAGTAATAAGTGTGAAATGCTTCCCGTAGACGAATAAGTGAAAATGCTCACATGCCCACATGACAGCCAGACTTTCTTTCTCCGGTTGCAAGTACGCCTTCTCGGTGTCAGTGAGGCTGCGGCTGGCATAGGCTATGATGTGACGTTGGTCCCTTTCATCATCGTACTGGGCAAGAATGGCGCCAAGGCCCACGGGGCTGGCATCGACAGGGATTTCTGTTTTCCATTTGGGATTGAAATAAGCCAAGTGTGCGGCGGAGCTCACAGCGCCTTTGATCTTGTTGAATGCATGATCGCATGCCTTGGACCAGTGGAATGGTTGGCCTTGTCTCGTTAGCTCTCGCAGTGGATAGCTGAAGGTGGCATAGTCTTTAATGTATCTGGCAGAATAGCTGGCCATACCCAGGAATGACCGAATGTCACTGACATCGCGAGGTTGTGGGGTGTCAGCGAGTGCTGAAACTTTGTCAGGGTCTGGTCTCATGCCGTCTTCAGAGAAGATGTGTCCGTAGAATTTGAGAGTTGACTTGTGGAATCCACACTTGTCTGTGAGGTTGCCGTTGAGAAGGGCATGGCACACACGGTCTAGGGCTTTGCCATGGTCTTCGCGTGTCGTACCAAATACGAGTATGTCGTCGCTGTAGTTGAATGAGTTAGGAATGTGGTGGATCACTCACTGAACGGTTTCTTGGAAAATTTCCGCTGCTGATGAAATGCCAAAATTAAGGCGTTTGTATCTGAAGAGTCCTTGGTGGGTGGCAAATGTGGTAATGTATCTCGACTTCTCATGGAGTTCGAGCTGGTGATATCCTTTGTTGAGGTCTAACTTTGAAAAGACCGTCGCACCATTCAGGCGAGTAATCATGTCACTGATATGGGGTCCGGGATGTCTTTCCTGTTCTATGGCCGTATTCGGGGCGCGCATGTCCACTCACCTTGTTTTCATGACCTCGCTTGGGCACTACTACCACCGGCGACACCCAAGGAGTGGGTCCAGAGGACCGCTCTATGATATCCGCTCTCAGAAGGTCTTGGAGCTCGTAATCGACTGCTTGTTGGAGGTGGAACAGTACTTTCCTGTGGTGTTGGGCCACTGGCATTATTTGCTCATTGATGTGGAGTTTAACTTTGACGTTGGCTAGTTTTCCTAGGCCTGAGAACAGCTTCGGGAATTTGTTGATCATGTCAGGTGAGTCGTCCACTTTAAATAGAATCTCTACTAGCCTCAGCCGTTCCGCTGTGGGTAGGCTGAGTAGACAGTCAGCAGCTTCAGGACCTTCTAGGACATGAATTTGAGCCTGGATTGTCCTGTCCTTGTAGGTGAGTGTTGTGGGAAAACTTCCTAGACATGGCAGTGGCTCTTTGGACATCCATGTGTTGACGCGTACTGCGGCCGGTTCTAGCTTCGGTTTCGGGCACCTCTTTTCATATTCTGTTGTGCAGATGTAGTTTAGTGACGCTCCCGTGTCCAGGACAAACTTGGCGGAATGATTTCCCAATCGAATGTCTAATCAGGGGTATTTCTTCAACCGGTCTGAGTCTGCCACCATGCATACATACTCGTCACTGTCTTGTGATTTGGGAGTGAGTGCGGACGATTCTCTTGATGTTGACCGGTCAGATCGATATGAAGCTTGGGACTGGGTGCTAGACCTGGATGAGCTGGGTGAACGGTCTCTTCTTCCGTGTACTGCCCTCACATGGTGGCGTGTCCCAGTGCTTCGTCTGACCGGTCTTGTTTCTTTACGCCGGGTTTGGCACATAGCTTCGAAGTGATTGTCTCTTCCACATCTGTGGCATTGTTGTCCTAGGGCTGGGCAGGTGCCGGTGTGAGGATATTCCAGGCCGCAGCGGTAGCAGTGCGGCGGTTGTTTCTGGGTTGTACTGGTTCTGGCCCCACCGCGAGACGAACTCGTGGGTTTGTCAGCTGTCCGATGATCTGGCCGACACTTTGTTTCTGCCTGGGATTGAACTTGGAGGGCTTGTTCACGCTTTTCTGTTTTCCCGGCTTCCATTTTCTTAGCGTGCTCTTCAGCTTGGTCATTTATGCGCATGAGTTCTTCAATGTCATCGAGCGAGTAGTGTTTTTTGAGTAGTCAACGTTGCAGTGACTCTGGCTAGCATCCTTCGATGATGCGCAAATGAAGCGCATCTTCAGTGTTAAAATTGTCAAACTCGCATTATCGTGCCAGACGCTTTAGTCGCGAAATGAAATGGTCCATAGATTTACCGCGTTCTTTGGATGCAAGGTTGAAGGTGTAGTGTTCGTAATCTAGGTTACGTTTTTGGAGAAATTTCCTGTTCAGGGCGTCCTTCACATCTGCATATGACGTAGCGTTTGCTGGGGGCAATTCTTTGATTATTTGTCCAATGTCTTTGCCCACTAGGTTTCTCAGTGCTATGAGTTGATGGTCTGGGTCATCTACTCTTGAACCTTTCATGAAGTCTTCGAAATCTTCTATCCAGCTCTTCCACTTGGGGCCCATGCTGTTTCCTGAAATCAGTATTAGAGGCTCGGGGGAATGCAGGAACGATACCCCCATTAGTAGGGGCCCGTGTGGCGCTGGAGGCGCGGCTGAAGCTCGTCCTGGTGTTGCGTTTTGCGTGGAGTCAGGTTGAGTGGACATGGTGATGTATTGCTATTCCGACTGTCCCTCATGATACTTCCCACGGCGTTTGCAAAGCCTCAGATCTCTTTTTTTAGCGGGCTCAGGGTGCTTTTCTGGTCTTCGCCTGACCTCAAAATGGCCGCCGGACGCGACGCTTGTGTCCCAGTTCAAGACGTGGGGAAAACTGGTGTTCTTACCCCAGCACTGTATTTTCCACTTCTTTCAGGCCTCAGGGACCTACCTCGCCGGGTGTCCTCAGCGGAACTCCAAAGTGAGCCGATAGGCAGTGCTCAACTCTTCCTGGCTGGACGCTCATCAGACGCTGCTCTCCACTGTGTTAAACTGAGGGGGGTGTCCTCGCATTCCACCCTCGTAGCCAAGTTTTATGTTCACCTGAAATAATTACACCAATGCGAGCTGGGTGTAAGTACGTCTTAATTCTCACTTGTACTTTCCCTAACTGGCACGCACTTGCGCTGCACCTCCCCATCCGCTTACGGCCATGCCTGACCCGGAAGTCCGGGACATGGTCAGGCATGGCGACGCAACATCCTGCATTTGTTTTTCAAATGTATGCTGTGCTATGAGAACTTTCATATAAACGTGCAGTGCTCTGCTGCAGATGTAAAACATACATAATAAATACACTGATGCTTTGCAGTGCAAGTAATTGGGACGAGATTCACAGGGGAACCGGGAGATGCTCCAGCTGGCTTTTCCTGTTAAGTCCTTAATATAAGGGACACCGTTCACTTGTCTTATATCCAAGCTAAAGCTGCTGCACCTGCAACTCTGACACTCTTCGCCAGTGGCACACCCAGGACCTAAAGCAGATTTTCTTCACTCTCAGCCCGCAGAAACATGTTGTTGGAGCCGGCCTCGTGGCGTGGTCCTGTTCCCCCTCGCCAAGCCGCACGAGGTCCCCTGCACCTCGGGGCTCCTCCATTTTGGATTGTACGTGACTCTGCGCGCCAGCCTACGTGACCCCGCTCAACCCGGCATCGGCCCCAGCAAGCCCCGACATCCAGGCACCACCAACTGGCCAGGGGGTACCACGTGAACACTTCCCCACTCCCGGCGGAGGGCAGTATCGATGGGACCCCCAACCGTCCTCCCACACCTAGGTGCGATCGCCCCACAGCTCTCCTGGGCCTGGCGCCTCTCCCGCTGGGCGTCTGGCCTCTCCCAGCCCGGCCTCTCCGCCCCCCCCGGGCGCAAGGATCCGGACATCAAAGGGCTCCAGACCTATATCTGGAGCGACCCTGCAACAGGACAGCAGTTGTATCCCGGAGTCGAGAGCCCTGCTGATTGAATCGCGGCTGACCCAACGGAGAAGAACTCTTGCTTGAAACTCTACCACGAGCCCTGCTGACTGCGTCGCGGCTCCACCTTATTGAGGTCACGAAGCCTCACGGAACATCGGAGCCCTGCTGACACTGTCGCGGCCCAACCTCGCTGAACCCTCCCTTGGAGCCCTGCTGACGTCGTCGCGGCTCGAGCTGAACCAAGACACCGTAAGAGCCCTGCTGACCTGGTCGCGGCTCGACCTCCACGGACTGAACACCAGAGCCCTGCTGACGCCGTCGCGGCTCGACTCCTCCGAGATCCGGAGGCCCTCCAGCATGGGGATAAGAACTGGGCCCCAGATACCCTCGTACCCAGCTGCTGCTAAAGACTGTCCCGCTACCCCGTCCCTACCAAAGACTTTGAGACTCTTGTAGATCCCTCGATCCCCCCCTTTGTAAATATTGATAATCGTAACTTCATAAGTACTGATAAAGAACTGCTCGTCTTGCTGAATCCCCTTGAGTCCTGTGTGGTGGTGTTACTCTGCTAGTACGTTATAGGAGAAGGACCTCTCCCCGGAGGCTTCTCAGCAGCGCTCGGCTACTTCGTGCAGTGTGGGGGCTCCTCTGGGTGGTCTCTCCGACCCCCCGAGGCCCGCCTTCCAACACATGTGCTATTCACAAAAGCAGATAAAGTGAAACTAACTCTCCTTCTGTCGATGGCTTGTTCCTTTAGGTCAATGATGTTCAAAATACGGCCCCCCTGACCTGTAGATGCAGCCCCCTAATCAACAGCAGCACTGGGCTGCTGTTTACTTGACTGAGCACTAATATTAAAATCATTTTTAAAAACGGGCAAGTATTTATGTAAAGCTTAATTGAAGTTAAAGAAAGGAAGTAACTAGAGTGCCCTGCGCTGCTGACTCTAGAAACATTTCATTAACATGCAGAACCAGTTCACCTTAGTTCACCAGATTATATCAGTGCATTGGGAAGTATTTTAAAAAAAAATGATACCTCAGCATAGCTGGCATTAATACCGCCCTCAGTCACATAACAGACTAAACGTTGTGGCCACTGGGAAAATGTTTGCGGGTACCTGTGTTTTAGGTGGTGCTCCACCTGGAACTGTGCACTGCTATTTCATACTGTGTCTGCTGCTAAAATGGCCAACACCTACAGCTCAGAGTCCAGGTCCAGCTGAAGGGGTGCCCAAGACCTGTTTCTCTAAGCCCGATTGCTGCTGCTGGAGCTCTTTTTCTTCTTTTTAAAATATTTTGTTTTTGTTTAATTTATTTAGTTAATGCAGTTTTATATAACACAAACTTAACCCAAAGGTGTCAGAGCGCTTTACAAAAGAACCAGGTAAGTTACAAAAGGTACACAAGATAGACTAAACACGCTAACAAGCTAAATATATACAGTTACCGATACATAAGATAGGCCGAACATGCACAAAAGTTAAATATATGCAGTTACAACGCTAACAAGTTGCATATTTATATTGTAAAAAGTATAAAAGATGTCAGCGTTAGGTAGAACAGGAGTTAAATCCATATTTACAATGTTGAACTCAAATGAGTGCCAGAATTACAAAAGGTACACAAGAAATAGGTTGAGTTATTCCAGGAAGTGTCTTTGGAGGAGGAGAGTCTTAAGATCTATTTTGAAGGTACGGAAAGAGGTGGTGGTTCGGAGGGGAGACAGCGTTTACAATGCAGTCATTACATCGCAGTTCCTTTACAACGCAGTCATTACAACAACCGCGTTGTTAGAACGCAATGCCTTTACAACGCAAATCATTAGATCGACTTGCTGTAGGGGGCGCTCTAACATAAGGAATAGTATGATTTACTATTCCAACACCTTACCGACTGTTGCGCAGGCTGGAGTTGGAATAGTAAATTATACTATCCCTAGGTCCAGCGCGCCCCCTACAGCAAGCCGATCTAATGACTTGTGATGGAGCGGGTAAAATATTTTCTTTTTATATACCCAATCCATTTATATATGTTCATATTAAAACGATTAATGAATAATTTTAATAACTAATAGTTGATGTGTAAGGACTAAACCAACCTTATTAACCGAAAGAATATACGTGGGAATGCATCTGCATGGCTAAAATAATAGGTGAACTAAGTTTGTATGCATATTAAAACGATAAATGTTGCTTGAGTAATGTTATTGTGATTTGCGCTTAAATAAACCAGCATTAACGGCTTTGAATGTTGCATATGGCTAGATAAATGCATACACATAAGGGTATTAGCAAGGGAATAACACTGTTTTAATCATTTCTATGTATTAATTACGATTTTGTGTTTCTTTGCTTAAAGTTGACTATTCTGGCCTACCAAAAGATGGCCGCCGACTGAAACCTAACTAAAGTACATTACTTCATCATCGAGAAAGGCGTCTGCACTGACTTCGTTCGTGTCCCCTGTGTGACCTGTCAGACCATGCCCATGAAGACTACCCTGGGCGAGGTGCCAATGCCCCTGAACGTGAAGCAAATGTTGCAATTGAGAATATGAACTATCGAACCCAACCTGTTTCAACGAACTGATACATTTAGGACCACGGATATTCTTTCCCATACATTTGCTTTGAGACTTTTCCCGCATGGGAGAATTTGAAAATGTTTCCTAATGTACTGAGATGTATTTGAATTCAGCCAATCGGATTCCTGTGAAATGAGAAAATGTATCATTGATATGTACATTTTAGTATAAATATTAGTAGACTAGAGAGGGCATCATCAGAAGCTACTGACGGAGAATCGATGATCAGAGATCCTTCTGCTGACGGAGAGGACGGTGACTCTATATGATAAACAAGAACTCTGACGAACTTATTGAGGACCAGTTCTGACTTAGCCAGAATAGGTAAATATGACAAAAGATAATATTGCATTATTAAGATTTAACCTGCATTTCAATTAGATAAAAGAAAATCATTATTTGAATTACTGAGTGGGGTGATTATTTCATTGAAATGTTTATTGATTGGTTTGAGAGTTAAAGTGTCAATAAACTAAATAACAACTAAATGATTTGATCGACCTATTGATGGAGGAAGTGTTAGGGTGATCCAGGAGAAGTGGTTTTTCCTCTATCAGGGAGAGCAGTTGTGGTTAGGAACTGATGTCCCTTTATAGGCACGGATAGTTTGAGAGAATGAATGTTGGTGTTATGGGCCCCACGAGCGTGTGATGTGTGTATGTGCGTGTGACTGAGAAATCATTCTGTCCGTGGAAGCAAGGGGTAATTGAGTAACCCACACTGCACCAGTATTTCTGGTAGCTAGAGATGGTTTTTATTGTTTTGGTTTAATGATTTGGCATGTATATAGTTTATCGATTATTGATTGATATTGATATATGTACTAACACTATATGTTGAAGTCGTATTGAGTTTTATGTTGTCTGTACGGCTTCTGGGAGGTAGGAAGTCAGGAATTGATAACAGTTCCGTAGTAGAGCAGAAGTAAGTGCTGCTCTCGGGAAAGACGGGATTGTGGTTGCCCGTAGGTACACGGGAGAAACGTGTGACAATAGAAGTTGCACGGCGCATTGTCTGGTTTCGATTCGGTAGCATCGCCGAGTGTTACCATTAGTAATATTTTCTGTGTGAGGAAGGTGTGAATGATAGCAAAGGGTTACCTGTGAAATTTTGGTCTTAGGTACCAGGAAACCAATTGGCATACCGATAACACTTATCACTGAAAAGGTAGCAGGGGTTCTCTGAGCTTGTTAGAAGGAAAAAGTAGAGGTAAGCGCTGCTTTGTTAGCATATGTCAAAATTCTGTAGTAGGACAGACTGTTTGCTGTTCTCGGAAAAGACAGGATTCTGTGTGAATGAATTACATTTTCTTGTGTGAAAGTGCGTGAATGAATTAGCATTCGGGTTAATTGCGAAACTCTGGATTTATTTCTCAGGAGCATTGCGTTTCCAACTATGTGTCTTAATTCTGGACAAAACAGTTAATTGATGCTTGGTAGAAGAGTGAAGTAGAGGGATGTGCTACTTTGCCAACGGACGTAACAATTCTGTAGTAGGGCAGAGGTAAGTGCTGCTCTCGGAGAAACAGGATTCTCGTGGGAAAGGTCTTTTGCTATTCTGTGGTTAGCGAAGCAGACAATGGAGATGTTTGTATGTTGTAATTAACAAGTATTGTAAAATTGAAACAAAGTCTACCGAGTAGTTTTGTAAAGGAGGGGCAGACTGAAGACAGGAGTCAGGAGCAGGAGCTGCTGCAGCGACTGCTGATGTCAGAAAGACCGCGCTGGGATTGGACAGCTAGTCAGAGGGGTAAAACGCTCTGGATTGGTACATCAGTGTAAAACCGCGCTAGGATTGGAGAAGTAGGGGTTGACGTAGACGCTCCAGGATTGGTGCGTGAGTGAGAGCCGCGTTGCTATTGGACTAAAGATCGTACAGTTGCAGAAAAGACTAAAGGGTTTACGAGAGAAAGGAAAATTTATTATCATTCACCCGAGAAAAAGAAAAAATCCTTGTTTAGTAAAATAAAAGGATGGTTTGTGAAAGACAAAGAGATTGTGACTAGGGAAGGACAGTTACTTCCTCAGACGAAAACACCCGCATCCTTCATGGTTGCGAAATATGGGTACCATACTTGCATTTGGTTAGATAATTGGGCAAAGTATACAAAGGAAGACGGAGTTTTAGCGTTTCCAGAAAATGGTTCCTTTAATTTGGCAATATTAAGGAATTTACGGGAGAGGATGATGAGCTTAGATCCGCGACCTAGACCTACGCAGTTTGAGGCTTTGACTGAGTGGGAAGGCGAGATGCATGAGCGGGAAAAACAGAGAAATGGCAGTAGATATAGATATATGTTCGGACGGCCAAATGATCGAGAAACTCATTGTGATCGAATGAGAAGGTGGCGAGACGCAAGTATGACTGAAGGACTGTTTCCAGTAAGAACTGCAGGGGAAAGTGAGGGAAGGAAATGCATAGAGAAAAAGCATAATGTAGAATCCAGAAGTTATGGAGCAAATGAAATAGAAGATGATGTCCTAGATGATATGTTTTACAAAAGTCCACCTCCATACAGGCAGGAATCAGAAACGCCAACCGCAGGTACACCAGTGAGGGAAACTCTGCGAATCATTAAGACAGAAGTTACGACTCCAGAGGTAAAGAGAAGGAATTCTCTTAGGGAACGAGAGATGGAAAATAAGGTAGAGAGTGAAAATTCGTGGGGAACTAGCAAAAAACACGTTAGAACTGACAGAGAAAATAAGAGAATTGACTAAAAATCTAGAAGCAGTTACAGTCCCTGTGACCATAGGTCCAGTTATGCCCATTTTTGAGAAGCAGAAAGAAAGTGAGCATGGTCTAACAGTTCCGTATGTGAACAATAGACAGGCAGAACAGCCCCTGATGAGAACAAAAGAGAATCCTTGGAGACACACCATGAGTGAAGGTGAATTACATGTGTCAAATAACCCATTTTATAATCCTGATACTGTAGAGAGAAGCAGAATGGTAGGGGGACCAATATTAGAACCACAGAGACTGACGAAACCAGGGAATGTAGAAAAATCAGTGGGTATAACTACAGACGAATTGAGCGAATGGCTGAAGGGCTTGCAAGGTAAAGAAAAAGAATCCCAAACCATTGATGTAGCAAAATTATGGATGGTGTTAGAAAAATTAATAGTAGGGACCATCCCCACAGAAAAGCTGAAAAACTACCAAGATGAGGAATTGTTGTTCTTATGTAAAAGCATCACTTGGAAAGCAAAGAATTTACATGACAG
Source organism: Triturus cristatus (assembly GCF_964204655.1). NCBI lineage: Eukaryota > Metazoa > Chordata > Amphibia > Caudata > Salamandridae > Triturus > Triturus cristatus. The sequence continues at coordinate 1,024,396,886 of NC_140584.1, forward strand.
ACTAGCAGAAATAGCAAGTGAAATGGGAATTGACATGGACAAGGTAAAAGCTTTACAGAAGCCTTACCGAGTGGATTTCACGGAAAAGGATATTGAAAATCTGAACACCGCAGGACGAATAGGGCAGATTAAGGACATAATCACAGTGTTGAGGAAATGGGGAGATGTGGACAAATGGAAAAGCAGGTGGTATAGGAAATGGGATGATACCTCAGACAGAACTTTCCAGCATTTCCTGTGAGAAAAAAGGAAAAGGTAGTGACAGAATTTCCCATGAGAGAGATTCCATGTAACTCACCTATAATGGGACTGAAAAAGCCCAATGGGAAGTTCAGGATTGTGCAAGATTTGAGAAGGAGTAACAAGATCGTTGTGTCATGTTGTCCCATTGTTCCAAATCCATCAGTGATTTTGTATCAGATTCCCCATGATGCAGAATGGTACACAGTAACTGATTTGTGTCATGCTTTCTTTTCCATTCCGTTGCATCATGACAGCCAGCCGATTTTTGCATTTCGGTTTGGAGAGCGTATTTTGGCATGGTGCCGAATCCCACAGGGGTACACAGAGAGCCCCTCCATGTTCAATCAGTTGCTAAAGAAATCTCTGGAAAGTCTTACCATGCCTGAAAATTCAGTATTGGTCCAGTATATTGACGACCTATTGGTGGCGTCAAAAACACGCGAAGCTTGTGAAACTGACACAATAGCTTTGCTGAATCATTTGGCAGATGGAGGACTAAAGGTATCTCCGACAAAATTGCAATACTGTAAAAAAGAAGTACAATATTTGGGGCATACCATTGAAAAAGGGCTGAGAAAAGTAACCATAGACAGGATCAGAATTATTAGAGGAATGAGAGCCCCAATGACCCAAAGAGAGGTGAGAATGTTCCTAGGGATGGGTGGTTACTGTCGTCAGTGGATAAGTAACTTTTCCCTGATTGCCAAACCATTGGTAAAATTGACGAAAAGTGAGGTTAAAGACCCCCTTGAACTGAACAAAGAAGAATTGGCAGCATTCAGACAGTTAAAGAACAGTCTTTGCGAAGCCCCAGCTTTGGGAATGCCAGACTACAAGAAAGAATTTGAATTATACTGCAGTGAGAGAAATGGATGTGCACTTTCAGTGTTAATACAGAAACATGGAAGGCAAAGGAGACCAGTTGCATATTTTTCGTCAATGTTAGATCCAGTGGCGGTAGGTTTGCCCGGATGTCTGAAAGCAGTAGCTGCTACATGCCGAAGCCTAGAGCAGAGTGAGGGAATCGTGATAGGGTATCCAGTAAGAGTGTTTGTACCTCATAATGTGGCGATCCTCTTAACGAGAAGCCGAACACAGTTCATGTCCCATAGTCGGCTGACTAAGTATGAGAAGGTAATTCTAGGTGCAACCAATGTAAGTCTGGAAAGATGTGTGAATGTAAATCCAGCTACACTTTTGCCCGATGCAGAGAGAGTGGAGGTAAGAGATGATGTTGATCATGATTGTTTGGATGTGCTTGACTTTTGCACGAAACCTCGACCAGACATAAAAGATTTACTCTTGCCAGAAAGTGATTATGTGTTGTCTGTGGATGGATCGTGCTTGAGAACAGACGAAGGATTGTTGAGTGCGGCCTATGCTATATGCACAGTTGCTGCAGTCATAGAAGCCTCACACTTGAAAGGAGTTAAATCCGCGCAAGTAGCAGAACTAGTGGCATTGACAAGGGCATGCAAAATTGGGAAGAATGTGAGAGTGACTGTGATAACAGACAGCCAGTACGGCTTTGGTGTTGTCCACGATTTTGGCCAACTTTGGCTGCAGAGAGGTTTCCTGACCTCAAGTGGAACTCCTATAAAGAATGCAGAAGTGGTGGGAAAATTGCTTGAAGCAATACATTTGCCAAAGGAGCTGTCAGTGGTAAAATGTGCTGCTCATAGTCAAGGTAGTGCTTATATCACTACTGGGAATCGATATGCCAATGACATGGCTCAGTACTGTGCCCAAAATCAGTATTCAATCAATAGGGCAAAGGAAAAGGAGATGTTTTCTTGCTCCATAATGTTTACTAACGTTGTGGGAACATGGGAAGAAGTAAGGCAGCTGCAGGATGAAGCAGGAGATGAGGAAATGAAGCAGTGGGTAAAAGCAGGTTGTGCACCAAGGGAAAAGGATCATGTGTGGGTCTATAGGGATGGAAGACCAGTAATGCCTGATAGCATGATGTCAACCATGGCACGGATGTATCATGGCCAAGGACATCTGGGAAGAGATGCCATGATAAGGGCTTTTAAGCAGACCTGGTACAATGCAAAATTCAGGTTGATAGCAGAGAGTCTCTGTCAAAGATGCCTAATATGTCAGCAGTACAATCCTGGAAGGAAAACAGTGGTGAGCCTAGGCACAATAGGCCGAGAGGGAGGACCCTTCACTAGAATGCAAATAGATTTCATTGAAATGCCCCCTTATAACAAGTTGAGGTATGTTCTGGTGGTAGTTTGTCTATTCTCCAGGTGGGTGGAGGCATATCCAACAAGAAGAAATGATGGAATCACAGTGGCCAAGCTCTTGTTGAGGGAATTTATCTCAAGATACGAGTTCCCAATAACTATAGAATCAGACAGAGGAAGACACTTTTACAATGAGATCATGGCATTGATTTGTGAAGCATTGGGTGTACAACAAAAACTACATTGTGCCTATCGACCAGAGGCTTCTGGTGTGGTTGAGCAAATGAATGGTACGATCAAAAACAGAATAGGGAAAATGTGTTTAGCCACAGGAATGAAATGGCCCGATGTCTTGCCTCTAGTCTTGATGACAATCAGATCTACTCCAGACAGGTTTGAGTCCCCACAAAATTATTATGGGACGAGCCATGAGACACGTATTTGTTCCAGTCAACAAGTTGATGACAATAACTGATGACATGATTTTGGATTACTGTAAAGGCCTGGCTGACACAGTCCATTCTGTGTTTCACCAGGTTGGAGCGGACGCCACCACCCTTAAGAGAAAACCAACCCATGGCCTGAGCCCAGGTGACTGGGTGAGAATAAAAGTCCACAGAAAAAGGAATTGCTTGGTTCCAAGTTGGGGAAGGCCAAGGCAAGTTATCTTGACTACAACAACTGCTGTGAAGTGTGCTGGACTGAAAAATTGGATACATGCAAGTCACACTTTGAGAGTTCCAAATCCAGCAGATAGCATTGGAAAAGAATATTTCGATGATTCATAATCAAGTGATGATTCAGGCAATGAGAATGCAAAGTCAAAAGAAAATCCTGAAAGGGGGGAAAAGGAGCCAAGACTAGTTAAGATTCCAAGAGAAGAAATTCTGAGAAAGAGATTACAGATTTCAGATGGTTCAGATTCTGGAGATGAGCAAAACGCCAGTGGTGAGCACAGAAAGAAGAAGAGAAAAGAAAAGAATGTCCCGTCAGAAGTAACATTTACACCAGATGAACGAGTAGAAGAAGTTCCACCTGAGAAAATTCTTGAAGGAGAAGAAGGGACAGAAATAGAGAGAGCGGGACAGATTGCTGCGGAAGACCCCCGAGGAGGTGTAGGGACAACCAACACTGAGTTAGGTGAAGGGACAATCAGCAAACAGAAAGATTGCGTGTCGGAGACCCGAGGAGGGACAGAAGTACGGCCGACTCAAGAGGTGGAAAAAGTAACTGGTGAAAAAGAAAAGTCAAATGAGACAGAATCTGAGGACAGTGAACCAGAAGGTCGAATACTAAGGAAGAGAACTTGGATCGAGGAAAGAAACAGTAAAGACTGCAAAACAAGAAGGAATGCTAAAGGAGACCTTTGGCCAAACACAATAAAGAGACTGAGATATCGATTGACACGAGTCAAACCTTCAGAAGCTGAACAAGTGAACGAAGTAACAAGTCAGCACAGAGAAAAAGAGGGAGAGACAGAAGTGTCTGAAGGAAACAAACGATCGAGAAAACCAAACCAGAAGTATAAGTCACCTAAATGGACATACGTGGCACTGCCTGAACAAGGAGAAGAGGTAGATAGTCAAGGAAATCCAGAGGAGACTTTATTGAAAGTGGTGAAGGAAGAAGAAACAGCGGAAATCCTGAGAGTTATCCTATCCGATATCTGAGAAGAAGCGGAAGATCAGGAAATTCTGTATGTGGATGATGAGAAGGAAGTGAAAAACGATGAGAGGCCAAGCTGAGTGATTTCAAGAAGGTCCTTGTAGAAAATATAAAGGATTGAATAAGAAACTGAAGAATTTTGAATAACCTGATAAGGGCCTAGCTCTTGCAGGAAAACTACAAGAAGTGGAGTAGAAGAGGCTAAGTCAAAAGACACGGTTAATTTTAACAAGATGGCTAACATAGATGATAACAAGAGTAGATGTACCTTTATGAGAAGATGGTGCAAGGCATGTTGTTGTTGTACAGGACTATTAATGCTTCTTTGGAGCGTACTCGCTCTTTTGATCTCTTTCAAAGTAACTTTAGATACACTAGAGGGACATACAGCGAATATGACTAACATAGTGAAGAGTTCACAAAAGGTAGCTCCATTTAAAACAAGCACTGAGCATATGCACAAGGATAGGTCTATAACTGATTTTTCTAGCAATGTTTTATCAAACTTATTGTATGAATATGTAAGAACAATGGACGTAAGGGATTGCTACATATGTATGCAATTATCTGCCTCTGTTTCAGAAGGAGTGACTTATCATCTCCTTCCAGCAACGTATGGAATAACATGTAGCGTTTTAACCAGTATATTTTATCAAGTAGGGAAATTAGAACATAATCTGTCTAATATAGATAACATTCTTGGACAATTGCCCATGAATAATGAATTGAATCCAGCTAAAACTGCTAATGTACTAGGTGAGATTTTTATAGAAACTAAAGAACTAACTTTAGAATATATTTTTAGAAACAATTTAACTTGCAGTTTGAAGACAGAAGAGAAAACATTTTTGGATATGGTTGAAGAAAGGAGATTGAAAATACATAAAAATGCAGAAGGACATAAAGAAGGGGAAAACATTTGGGAAATAGATGGGGAAAAGGAGACAAAGGGTGATGCTAGACCAACAACAGCTATAGATTCACCACTGAAAGGCAAATTATGCATTATGAGGGAAAGATCCCAATATGATTATTATTATATAGGGACAAGTGAGTGTCATGATACATATTTTATTGCATCTGGATGGGGATTTAGAGGCGGAGAAGATCCAGTCTTTCCTGGACTGCACTATATTTGTGGGAACAAGGCTTATTACAGGTTGCCCGACCATTGGTATGGCCCATGTTATGTTGGCCTGGTCTTTCCAAAAATCTTTCACATGGATAGAGTAGAAAATAGTGGACCACATAACCTACTAATGCGTAGTAGAAGAGAAACTTGGTTAGAAATTGTAGGTGATAATTTTGGAGCCTTGATACCAGCAGTGGGAATATCTTTGAATGCAAATAATATTCAGAAATTGTCAACCATAGTGGATCGCTTGTCAACAAGCACCACTGGAGGATTCCTTTTGGTAAACACTGAGATGGTTGCCATGCGTGCTATGATTATGCAAAATCGACTTGCCCTTGATATTTTATTGGCAAAAGAGGGTGGAGTCTGTGGAATGCTGAAAGTTCAACATTGTTGCACTTACATTCTTAATGAAAGCAAAGATCTAAAAGTATATATTAAAAATATTACAGAACTGCATGATGAAATAAAACCACTGGAGGTTGAAAGTATCTGGACTAGAATTAGTAATAATATGGTTGCTATTAAAACTTTCTTAGGTAAATTAGGTAGTACTATATTGGGGAAAATATTATTTCCATTAACGTGTGTGATTTTCATATTATTAATACTTAGATTAGGATGTATGTGCTGCAGACATAGAAGAAATAAAAAGAAAATTAGACGAGAAATTATTAAAAAGAAGGAAAAGAAACAAGAAAGAGATTTAAATGAGATAGAATTGGAAGAATGGAAGGAAAGTATGTATGACAAAACCAAAAGGGAAGATGAAGGAGAAACAGAATTTTAATTGAGCAAGAAAACATTTCGAATTTCCATAAAAGGGGAAAATAAATTGATTTTTTGTGGGTTTTGTTGTGGTAATAAAATCACCAAAGGGGGGATTGATGGAGCGGGTAAAATATTTTCTTTTTATATACCCAATCCATTTATATGGGGAACAACCTTTACAACGCAACTTTTACAACGCACTACCTTTACAACGCATTTTTTACAACGCATAATCCATTACAACGCATGACATTACAACGCATGACACTACAACGCATTTTTAAAAACTACCTTTACAACGCATTCCATTACAACGCATACTACCATTACAACGCATACCATTACAACGCATAATATTACACTACACTATCCAACACTTACCCTACTGTTGCACCCCCTGGAGTTAGAATAGTAATTTTTACCCCTATACTATCCAACACTTACCCTACTGTTGCACCCCCTGGAGTTAGAATAGTAATTTTTACCCCTATACTATCCAACACTTACCCTACTGTTGCACCCCCTGGAGTTAGAATAGTAATTTTTACCCCTATACTATCCAACACTTACCCTACTGTTGCACCCCCTGGAGTTAGAATAGTAATTTTTACCCCTATACTATCCAACACTTACCCTACTGTTGTACCCCCTGGAGTTAGAATAGTAATTTTTACCCCTATACTATCCAACACTTACCCTACTATTGCACCCCCTGGAGTTAGAATAGTAATTTTAACCCCTATACTATCCAACACTTACCCTACTGTTGCACCCCCTGGAGTTAGAATAGTAATTTTTACCCCTATACTATCCAACACTTACCCTACTGTTGCACCCCCTGGAGTTAGAATAGTAATTTTTACCCCTATACTATCCAACACTTACCCTACTATTGCACCCCCTGGAGTTAGAATAGTAATTTTAACCCCTATACTATCCAACACTTACCCTACTGTTGCACCCCCTGGAGTTAGAATAGTAATTTTTACCCCTATACTATCCAACACTTACCCTCCTGTTGCACCCCCTGGAGTTAGAATAGTAATTTTAACCCCTATACTATCCAACACTTACCCTACTGTTGCACCCCCTGGAGTTAGAATAGTAATTTTTACCCCTATACTATCCAACACTTACCCTACTGTTGCACCCCCTGGAGTTAGAATAGTAATTTTTACCCCTATACTATCCAACACTTACCCTACTGGTGCACCCCCTGGAGTTAGAATAGTAATTTTAACCCCTATACTATCCAACACTTACCCTACTGTTGCACCCCCTGGAGTTGGAATAGTAATTTTTACCCCTATACTATCCAACACTTACCCTACTGTTGCACCCCCTGGAGTTAGAATAGTAATTTTTACCCCTATACTATCCAACACTTACCCTACTGTTGCACCCCCTGGAGTTAGAAAAGTAACTTTTACCCCTATACTATCTAATACTTACCTTAAATGCAATTTAATATTATGCGTTGTAATGGTATGCGTTGTAAAGGTAGTATGCGTTGTAATGGAAATGCGTTGTAAAGGTAGTTTTTAAAAATGCGTTGTAGTGTCATGCGTTGTAATGTCATGCGTTGTAATGGATTATGCGTTGTAAAAAATGCGTTGTAAGTGCATGCGTTGTAAAAGTGTGCGTTGTAACGACATACATCCCATTTATATATGTTCATATTAAAACGATTAATGAATAATTTTAAAACTAATAGTTGATGTGTAAGGACTAAACCAACCTTATTAACCGAAAGAATATACGTGGGAATGCATCTGCATGGCTAAAATAATAGGTGAACTAAGTTTGTATGCATATTAAAACGATAAATGTTACTTGAGTAATGTTATTGTGATTTGCGCTTAACGGCATTAACGGCATTAACGGCTTTGAATGTTGCATATGGCTAGATAAATGCATACACATAAGGGTATTAGCAAGGGAATAAAACTGTTTTAATCATTTCTATGTATTAATTACGATTTTGTGTTTCTTTGCTTAAAGTTGACTATTCTGGCCTACCAAAAGATGGACGCCGACTGAAACCTAACTAAAGTACATTACTTCATCATTTGAACAATGGTGAAAGGCGTCTGCACTGACTTCGTTCGTGTCCCTTGTGTGACCTGTCAGACCATGCCCATGAAGACTACCCTGGGCGAGGTGCCAATGCCCCTGAACGTGAAGCAAATGTTGCAATTGAGAATATGAACTATCGAACCCAACCTGTTTCAACGTACTGATACATTTAGGACCACGGATATTCTTTCCCATACATTTGCTTTGAGACTTTTCCCGCATGGGAGAATTTGAAAATGTTTCCTAATGTACTGAGATGTATTTCAATTCAGCCAATCGGATTCCTGTGAAATGAGAAAATGTATCATTGATATGTACATTTTAGTATAAATATTAGTAGACTAGAGAGGGCATCATCAGAAGCTACTGACGGAGAATCGATGATCAGAGATCCTTCTGCTGACGGAGAGGACGGTGACTCTATATGATAAACAAGAACTCTGACGAACTTATTGAGGACCAGTTCTGACTTAGAGAATGACATTTAGCCAGAATAGGTAAATATGACAAAAGATAATATTGCATTATTAAGATTTAACCTGCATTTCAATTAGATAAAAGAAAATCATTATTTGAATTACTGAGTCGGGTGATTATTTCATTGAAATGTTTATTGATTGGTTTGAGAGTTAAAGTGTCATTAAACTAAATAACAACTAAATGATTTGATCGACCTATTGATGGAGGAAGTGTTAGGGTGAGCCAGGAGAAGTGGTTTTTCCTCTATCAGGGAGAGCAGTTGTGGTTAGGAACTGATGTCCCTTTGTAGGCACGGATAGTTTGAGAGAATGAATGTTGGTGTTATGGGCCCCACCAGCGTGTGATATGTGTATGTGCGTGGGACTGAGAAATCATTCTGTCCGTGGAAGCAAGGGGTAATTGAGTAACCCAAACTGCACCACTTGCGTTGTAAAGGTATCGCGTTCTAACAACGCGTTCGTTGTAACGACTGCGTTGTAAAGGAACGTAATGTAATAGTATGCGATGTAACATGCTATATTCGGTTCGGAGGGATGGAGGGAGTGAGTTCCAGATTCTGGTTGCACTACCAAAGAAGGATTAAGCCATAAATCGTTCCCTTTTGAAGGAAGGAGGTTCGAGCAGTAAGTTTTACGCATTGCATAAAAGGTCTTGAGCCTTCTGAGATTTTGAGTTTATTAGCCAGATAGCATGGGGTGGAGGTGTGCAGGGCTTTGTTGGTGATACAGGCAGTCTTGTAAATTGACCTTGCTTCGATAGGAAGCCAGCGAAGAGACAACAGTATGGGTGAGATGTGATCATTTCTTTTAGCCCCATAAACATAGCGAGTTGCTGAGTGGAGGATGGATTTTAGAGGGGAAAGGTGGGATTTGGGAGGCCAGCAAGGAGTGAGTTGCAGTAGTCCAATCTGGAAAGAACCAATAATTGGACCAAGGTTTTTAGGTCTTGTTCAGGAAAGAAGCGCTGAACCCCCCCAGAGAAGGCGCAGTTGGTAACATGCATTCTTGGCGATAGAATTGATGTGGGACTGTAAATTGAGCCTTTTATCTAGGGTGACGCCTAGTGGTTTGGCACTGTCAACAATGATAGGCTTGTTGTTGAGAATGTTCATATTGTTCATCCAAGATTGGATAGGAGGAGGGGATAGTGAGGTTGAGAGGTGAAGGAATTCTGTTTTGGAAGGATTCAGTATTAGTTTATGAGTAGAGAGCCAGTGGTGGATGGAGTTGAGTGTGGTGTTGAGGATTGAAATGTCATGAGTGGAAGTAGATTTGGGTGTCATCTGCATATAGATGATAATGGATCCCGGCGGTTCAATGTAAAGGTTGAACAGAGTGGGAGAGAGAATCGAGCCTTGAGAAACACCTTGTCCAACAGCCATTGAAGTGGAGAGACAATTAGCTATTTTGATCATCTGGGATCTGCCCGGGAAGAATGATTCGAACCATTTGAGCACTGTGCCTTTAAAAACCCATTCTTAGCTTTAAATTGTTCAAAAGTGTGTTGTGATTAACAGTGTCAAAGGCTGCGGATAGGTCCAGAAGGCAAGATTCACCAGAGTCAAGTACTCAAAGGGCATCATCAATCACTTGAAGTAGGGCTGTTTCGGTGCTGCAACCTTGGGTAAAACCAGATTGGAATTTGTCAAGGAGAGAGTTGACCCTGATATGTTTGGAAAGTTGATTTGCCAAACAACTTTCTGTGATTTTAGCAACAAAAGAAGGTTGGTAATAGGGCAAACGTTATTGAGATCTTTTGCATCAGCAGAAGTTTTCTTAAGAAGTGGGGTAACCTGTCCTGTTTTAAGGGCAGCAGGAAGGGAGCCTTGGTTGAGGAAGATGTTTATCAGACTGGTCCAGAAGGGGAGTGTGTGGGTGTAAAAGTCAATGGCAATGTCACTGGGGATGGGGTTGATGGAATTGTTGAGGGTTAAGTTTCTAGAATGCTTTCAAGAAGGGCCGTTTCAGTGATGAACTTAAAGTTCTGCCACAGGACTCGGGATTTGCAGACCTTAGGGGGGCAGGATGGGTAACCTGATCCACCATTGATTTTACTTTTTCATTAAAGAATATTGCACATTCTGCTGCTATCTTGGGGTGGGGGCGGTCGTCAAATATGTTGGGAGAGGTAGAGATGTTGGTGCTTTTGATAAGGTCAAAAAACGTTTTAGGTCTGATTTTGCCAGAATCTAGGAGGGTTCTGAAGTGCATTGCTTTTTCATGTAAGATGTGTTTGTGGTAAAGGGATCATGTGAAGCAGAGATTGGATATATTGGTAGTGGAAGGAGAATGTCTCCATAATTTCTCAAGTGTTTTCTTTCTTTGTAGAGGGATTTATTGAACCACGGAGCAGGAGGAGTAGGTCTTTTCTTTTTACTTTGCAGTGGGGAAACATTATCCATTACAGCTGACAGACTGGTGAGACATTGGGTTGTCAGGTCGTTGACATCAGAGTAGGGGTCTAAGATTTGAAGAGAGCTCAAAGCTGTGTTGCATAAAATGTCCAGGTCGATGTTTTTGATGTGTCAGAAAAAGGTAGAAGTTCTTTTAGGTTGGCCAAGAGTAACAAAACAAGATAGGTGCAGCAAGAAGGGGATGAGGAAGTGGTCAAACCGATCTACTGGTATAGGATCAACAGCAGTTAGCATATCTACTTTGGAGATAACAAGGTCAAGAATGGAGCCCTTAGAGTGCGTCATTGTGTTGTGTTATGTTGAGCAAGATCATTTCCTAAGAGGAAAGTGGTAAGCCTGTTGGCCGCTGTATTTTACAGATTACCCCAATGCAGATTAAAGACTCCATTAAAAACCTGTTTGTCGCTTTGCAATTATTGGTTGCTCACAAAGTCAGTGAATTCCTCTGTGAAGGCGGAGCTGTCACCAGGCGGGTGATAGATGGTATGAAATCTGATAGGGGAGTTTTGCTGTGTTTGAAACTCTAGAGAAAGACTTTTGACGGAACGGAAAGAGCTTCTGGGAAAAGCTTTGAGATGAAGGGAGTTCCTGAAGATAACTGCTATACCTCCCCCACCTTTATCTTCTCTATTGTAGAAGGATGTACCCTTTTTAGACGCTGTTGGAGGAAATTGTTTGACCTTGTTATAAATTGGGGAATTGTATTGCACGTGTGGGGGCTTGAATCCTAGAGTTTTGGACTCATTTTTATCTTACCAGGCTGGGGCACAAACGTCTCCTGTAGCGAGGATGGCTCTCCGGTCCACCTCAATCGGCTTTCCGATTGATTGATGTGGAGAGAGTCCGCCCTTTGGCTCTTTTTTCGCTGCGCAGGGTACCAGGGGAGCGGTTAGCGCTCTAGTGGTCAGCCTGCCCGGTTATAAATACCAGGCATTACCGGCCGCGCAGCGGGAGAAGGATGTACCCTTTTTAGACGCTGTTGGAGGAAATTATTTGAACTTGTTTTAAATTGGGGAATAGTATTGCATGTGTGGGGGATTGAATCCTAGAGTTTGGGACTTTTTTTTATCTTACCAGGCTGGGGCACAAAAGTCTCCTGTAGCGAGGACGGCTCTCCGGTCCACCGCAATCGGCTTGCCGATTGATTGATGTGGAGAGAGTCCGCCCTTTAGCTCTTTTTTTTCGCTGCGCAGGGCACCAGGGGAGCGGTTAGCGCTCTAGTGGTCAGCCTGCCCGGTTATAAATCCCAGGCATTTTCGGCCGCGCAGCGGCCGCGTGCAGCGGGTGCGCCGCCGGCGCACCGAGGGTGCGCCTAAGGCAAGCCCGTCTGCGCCCGTCCGCGGCCAGACGCTGCTGGCTGCCAGGGAATACCGGCCGCTTACACACAAACACCCCCTCCGCCTAGGCGGACCTACTCGCAGGACAGGTTGATGGAACTTAGGCATTCGGTACCATGTGTAGGAGGTTTAACCACCCTACAATTAGGGAGTGCCACCCCGCCTGGGAGGTGCAGAGGGTGTGGTTGGGCTTGAAAGAATGTTTAAATACATCCCCTAACAAATCTTTACACTCACCCCCTAAACCCCCGCGGATTATACACGATGAGGGGAAAAGAAGGGACCGGGAGGGAGGGCCAGGAGTGCCCTTTAAGGGGCTCGATCTTAATGTCAGATCTATCCCAAAACACGTGGCTGAAATTTGGGACTTACTAGACGAATCCAGACCCGACATAGGTCTCTTTACTGAGACTTTGCTAAATAATGAAGCAACCCCTGCATTGGCAATAGCATTTCCAGCAGACTACTCTGTGGCCCGGCTGGATAGATCGGGTAAGCGGGGTGGAGGGCTGGCCATTGCATCGCGCCTGTTAAGACTCTAGATACTATCTCTTCCCCCAATCTTGATTTGCTGATATTTAGGGTATCACGGGGCCAAGTCATCGTATGGACGGGTGCCCTAGTGTATCACCCCCCTGGAGGCAATAAGAGAGAATTCTGCTCTACTCTGTTGGAAAGGCTGGCCCCGTATACGCTTCAAGCGGATGGGTTCCTACTGGTTGGGGACTTTAATCATCACCTGGAGGCGCCTTCCAGCAGTGAATCTGCCTGTCTGATAGCGGCGATGGAGGCTCTTGATCTCTCCTCTAGAGTCACTGGTGCCACCCATGAGGCGGGTCATATGCTGGACACTATTTTTACTAACATCAAGGAGGTGGTGGTGGAGCCCCCGCAGAGGATGGGCTGGACTGATCACTCAGCTCTTAACTTCTCGTGGGTGTCTATAAAATTTTCTAGCCCCCCTCATAGTCACAGGGACCTTCGTAGACCCTAGAAAAAGGTGACACCGGCTGCCTTTAGTGGGGCCTTTATCTCTCCCACATTTGAGGAGGACGATGATGGTGATATGGCTTTAGATCGATTCGAAGTTGCCATAACCAACGCCTTAGACTCCATTGCTCCTTTTAAGAGGGTAAAGATCCAGGCAAGGGCTGCACCCGCTCCTTAGTACTCAGACAGTCTCAGGAGAGAGAAAACCTCCTGTAGGGCTAAGGAGAGAAGATGGAGAAGGTCCAAGTTGGGGCAGGATGAACTGCTCTATCGATTTGCGCATAGAGTCTACCTGAATAGTTGCAATTCAGCTAGGAGATTGTATTTGGTATTATGGAACCTAAAAACTCATCCCAGGAACTCTTTATCATCCTAAAGGAGTTCACTAATCCTAGAGCCAATAATCCGCTCTCATCGTCTACACAGGAATTATGTGAGAGCCTACGGAGCCACTTTATCAGTAAAATCGATGTGATTTATCGTATCTTTGGTTCTGAGGAGGGCGCTCATGGTAAAGCTTCTTTTTTGGAGAGCCAGAGTCAGTCAAGTTTAGAATCTATCCCTAATGTTACGAGGGAAGAAGTTTGCTCCCTATTAGCTCGAGCAAAATCCGGCTCTCCATCAGATTTAATGCCGCCCGCTGTTATGTCAGCATTATCTCCAGTCCTTGCCGAGGCCCTTACAAACGTCTCGCTTGCAACCTCCACTGTTCCGCGTATGTGGAAAAATGCACGCATAAAACCCCTTCTGAAGAAGGTGCTAGCGGATCCTAGCGATCTTCAGTATTTCAGACCGATTTCTCTTTTGCCGTGTTGTGCAAAAACTATGGAGGCCTTGGTTAACCAACATCCCTACCATTACCTGGAGCAGAACAACATACTGGATGCCTCCCAGTCGGGCTTCCATGCCTCACATAGCACGGAGGCGGCACTGTTGGAAGTAAGAGATACCATAAGGATGTCCTTGGACAGGGATGTCCCTGTTATGTTGGTGCTGCTGGATCTGTCGGCTGCCTTTGACACCATCTCCCATCGGATCCTTTTGGACCGGTTGCGAGAGATTGGTGTCGGAGGCAGGGCCCTTATATGGCTCCAGAACTTTCTGGCGGACAGAACTCAATGTGTTCAGCTTGGGTCATTTACCTCTCAAACCACTAGAGTTGACAAAGGGGTTCCCCAGGGCTCGATTCTGAGCCCTACTTTGTTTAACATATACGTGGCTCCCCTGGCCTCAATCATTAGAAATTGTGGGTTTGAAACCATATCTTATGCTGATGATACTCAGGTGATAGTCCCTATCGAGAACAGTCCTGCGGTCACCAGACTTAAATTTAGACATTGTATAATCAGCATAGCGAAGTGGATGAAGAAGAATTTTCTCCAGCTCAACTCCTCAAAGACCGAGATCGTCCTATATGGCAAGGCGAAGGAGATGTGGACCCCTGATTGGTGGCCAACTGAGCTAGGAGACGCACCTGCCCCTAGAGGTTGGGCTAAGAATCTGGGCATAAAAATTGACAACAACTTATCAATTGACGAGCAGGTAAAATCAGTGGCAGGCGTCTGCTTTGGAACCATGCAAATGCTTAGAAGGATTTTTCCATGGATTCCGTTTACAACCAGACAGACCCTTATCCAGTCACTTTTAATTACTCGACTGGATTATGGTAATTCACTGCTGGTTGGGATGAGGGAGGATCTGGCCGCTAAATTACAGGTGGTTCAAAATAAGGCGGCACGCCTTGTTCTTAACAAGTCGGCACGGACCCCCTCGCTACCCCTCCTGCGCCAACTACATTGGCTTCCCATCAAAAAGAGGTCTACTTTTAAACTGTTATGTCTAGTTTATAAGTCCCTTCATGGGTTGGACCCTGCCTACCTGACGAAGAAGCTTGAATGGTATCATCCTACACGACTGCTGAGATCCAGCAGCCGTAATTTGCTTTGTTTTTGCAGAGTCAGGAAGGCTAGGATGGGTGGCCAGGCTTTTTCGTACTTGGCTCCCACTCTGTGGAATTCCTTGCCAGATGAGATCCGTGCCTGTACCAATTTCTGTCATTTCAAAAAGCTGCTCAAGACCTGGCTATTCTAATTTTCCTCCACAACATGGTGCTCCTCTCTTATGAGCCGAGAGATCCCCCTGGGGATGATTTGTTGCGCAATACAAATGAATAAATAAATAAATATTGTTCCTGAGAATGTAATAGTCAGTGGGGATCAGAAGATCGAAAGAAGTATGAGAAGCATCGTGAAGCCAGGTCTTAGTGAGGAAAAGTATATCCAGGCTGTAAAGATTAATGATGTCTGAAAATTCCAGCTTGTGTTTGTTCGTGGATCGACAGTTGTGAAGCCGACAACTGGCCTCTGAGATGATTGTTTTGGTGAAAGGGGAGTCAGGGCTTTTGTGGGTAATAGGGATAATGTTCCTGAGAATAGGTGACTGGATTGAAGATGGTCGAGGTTTGGTGTGGGTGAGGGAGATGGTGAATAGTGTTAGCTGGAGAGGAGAGGGTATGTGGGTTGGAGTTAGAATTGTAGCTAGCCACTAGGTTGGAAATGTTAGTTGGTGTCAGATTGTATGAGGCTTTTTTGGGCCATGGGAGCAGGGTACTCCTTGGGAGCTTGAGGATATGAGTGCCGCATAAGGAAGTAGGGAGTTGGGAAGAGTGGAAATTTTAGTAGTTAGTTAGGCGATGGACGTTTCAAGCTGGGAGATAGAAGAGATGAGAAGTCCTGGTGCAGAGCTGGAAAAGGAAAGTTAAGATGTTTAATGGGTTCAGGGTGGGGGTTCAACTTGAGAGGGAGAGCATGGAGAGGGGTTGGATGTAGGAATAAGGAAAGGAGGGAGATTCGTCAAGAGATGTTGATTGGAAGTATTTGTCGGTGCAGCTGAGGAGGTCAGAGAATTATCTGTGCATACATTGAATAAAATAGAGGTATTGACTACTAGCTGAGGAAGAGAAAGGTGAGGTCAGGAATAGAAGGACCGTGGGGAAGGGGATGGAAGTGGGACATAGGAAGGCAGAAAGTCGGGGGTAGAGAAGAGGGAGAGGCAAAGAAGGTATGCAGCCTGGGTGTAGTGAGTGTATGGGGGCTGGAAATAAGCGCGAAAAGGATGGTAGCCCCGGTTGATGGTTATAGAAAGTGTAAAGTTCTGCTAGGTTAGGGGGTAGGTTGTCATAAGGGGATGGTGGTTCAAGCAGCAGTTCTGGAGTGTTGGGGGGTGCAGAGAAATGAAAAAGGCTTGCCCAGGATTCCTAAAAAAAGGGAGAGTGGGAAGAAGAAGGGGGACTAGAGGGTAAGAGGGGAGAGCATAAGGAGGAAAAGACACTGTGAGAGCTGGGAAGTCAGGATATTGGAAAGATGGAATGGATAGGGGGTGGCTAACCCGGCGAGGGGGGACATTTCTGCAGAATTCCAGGTGGGTAGAGGGGTGTGGATGAGGGAGCAAGCCATTGGCTGGGAGTGAGTGTTGAGGGTAGTATCCCAGATGGGGAAGGTGGGATTGGGGGGAGGGGAGCAAGGGGTAAAGGAGGGGAACGGGACTGCCAGGGGGGACAGTTGTGCCCCAAGGAAGGACTGCAAGCAGGTGTTCCTCCTGAGGATAAGGGAAGGCGAGAAAGTTTTGAGGGAGGAGTTAGGAGATGAGTCTGGAGGGATAGGAGATAGGTGGTCAAAAAGGGAGAGATAAGGGCCTTTGCCGTTGTTGTAGAGTGAGATAGTGTGTGAGCCATCAAAACCAGCTGAAGGGGAGATTTTTAGTTGGTACCCGTGTGGGATTGAAGAGGAGGAAGTAACGTTGAGGGTATTTTTGAAAATGGTAGTCCAGGATGAGATGTTGTGGGTGAAGAGCATGATATCGGTTTTGAGCTTCCCATAACGACCACTAATGAAAAGGGAATCAGGAAATTGTTCAAGGGTGCAGTGTTTGAACTTTTTTGCTGATGCTTTGGACAAATTGGGGGGGGAAATGATATTGAAACAGTTAGCTACAGTCTTCACTCATTTGGACGACATATTTGTAAGATGGAGAGGGTGAAGTGAAGGAGATGTAGGGGAAGAAGGGAGTGCTACGAATGAGGTGAAAGCGAGTAGAAGCAGAAGGAGGAGGTGGGACATTATTCACGAGTAATTAAGTAATCAAGGTGATTGGGGGGAAGGGTGAGGATAAGAACCCATTGAAGATAAGGGCAAGATGATGTAGCTGAGCCTCCAGGGCATGAAACATACCAGTTGGGGCACGTTGCTTCAGCTAAGCTTCTGCAGAAGACACAGGGCAAGCAATAAATAACAGCATTGATGTGTAAACACATTGCCTGCACAGGGAACCATCATGGTAGGCAGGCAGAATCGTCTTGCGGAGAAAAGACATTGGCAACAATAGATTATCACAGGGAATACAGCAGGGGATCAATGTTAGGGTGAGGTAGTCAGAGTGTGCCACAGATGCCTGCAAGGTCTTTTAAGCAAATGAAACAATATGAGAAACGCCTTAAACATGCAAAAAGTAATGATGTTGGTGTACACTACCAGGTTTTAGTGTAAATATGATAAAGCGCCAAACCAGAATTAGATTAGGATATGCAGAAGCCGCAAAGCAGGCAATAATATACAGCATCGAAATGGAAACACAGAGCCTGTACAAAGGTGTAAGATAGCTAAAATTAACAAATATGCAAATTAAACTGCTGAGAATGCTGGAGCGTCCATAATCATTTATAATTCCCCTGTTCGTTCCTCCCTTTGCTTCATGTGATGTATACAGAGTTTCTTCCTTGTCTCGTGAGACCTCTCTGCATGAAAAGAAGGCTTCTTGAGAAGCGTGGTATAGAGGAGAGAAGCATGAACTGCAGAAACTAAGGGGCATATTAACAAGGGCCATATCGCCGCTTTCCCGGCACATAGCGCCGGAAAAGCGAGGATTTACACATCGCACAATCATCAAGGTGGCGCTAACATGCATTAGCGCATGTTAGCTGCCGTTTACGAGACGCCTCGCATTTTAGCGATATACATCACTAATCAGATGCAAAATAGGCGTTCCCTCGAAAACCAACATGAATAAAGCCGCTAAGGAAACACGGTGGTATTTACAACCAGGCCCCAAACAAGCCTCGCTAACCGCGGGTTTCGCCGGATTCCTACGTCTGCAAAAATCCCGACTTAGCTATAAGTTAAATGGGAGGTGGATTGCATGGCTAACTCCACATCTCCCTATTTACAACATTCTCATTAGCGCTGTTCTTATTTCGCTGTATTCTGCCGCTATTGATGTGTATTGCAATCTATCGCCGGGTTTCATATCGCCTGTCAGCAAAGTGTTGCAAATACACCACTAAAACGGCGATGTGAACCGGCGATAGACGGCGATAATGCAAATCGCGCTAAGCGCAATTTGCGATGATTACCGCGGCCCCTTGATAATATGCCCCTAAGTTCGGTTCTTAAAGGGCTGGGTTTGGTCTATATCCCTGGTTGATCTCTAATGCAGGGTTTGCACGGGCAATGCCAGGGTTGGCAAAGGAAAAACCCAGCGGGTCAGACTTGCGACCCTTGGCAACCCCTAACTGACATCCATGCCAGGAGGGAACAACGAGAACAGTGGCGGCCAGTAAGTTTCCAAGGGATTGCACGGGGTGGCACACATGCACACATACACCTCACCCACAGCCATGCATTCACACACAACATTCACTAGCAAATACACATACATTCAGACATGCACCGAAAATAAAAAGACACATAAAACGTACCTTAACTACAGCTCTCTGAGAGTAAAGCCTCGGAGGTCCCAGGAGGTTGACCTAAGGTCAACCAATGAGGGAAGGCAGCAGTCCCAAACGCGTCACAGAGTGGGATGGGGTCAGTGAGTTTGCTGACCCCACCCCACTCTGTTACGAGGTGTAACTGATTAACACTCAGCCCTGGGCACTTCAGGGCTATAACTGAACCAACCAGGTCCGTGGCAATCGGCGATGCTCCCCTTCATCATGAGGGGGAGGGCCTCAAGGCACTTTTGCCTGGTTGAAGAGGTCACACCCGTTGGGCTGTGAAATCATCAGCTTGGCAGCCAGTAGCATGCCTGAACAAGAAGAGAGTTTTTCAGGTGGACCTTTGACCGGACTGACAGACACACTTCTTGCCTGAAAAAAGTTGGGGGCATGGCCCCTCAGCTCGTACGGATGGGCCACTATTTCACGAGAATCTCCATCTCATCAATCAACCTAGTGCTGATAATCAAAGTAGATCCAAGGTGGAAGATTATTTACCAGACTCTACACTGCCGCTGGAATGGATGCAACCAGAGACCAGTTGAAACATGCGACAGATGGGAAACCACTGTGGGACAGAGCTCTCAGAAAAAATAGGATGGAAGGCTCTTTCACATATTATCCTGTGAACGTTGCACATATTCAACCTTACAGAGAATATTAACTGTCCTAAATGCAGCTTACCTGAAGCTACCTCTTTCCATTTAGTGTTGCGCTGCCTGTAGATAATAAGCTATTGGAAAAAAGCTGTTGCTAGATACACAGCACATACACAAACCACAATCAGAATGCAACCGCAGACCTGTCTATTGGCCGTAGAAGCCAACAGATCTAAAAGTGAAATTGAAAGAAAATGTGCACTGTTTGCACTTTTGTTAGCAAAGAGGTGTATAGCAATAAGCTGGTTAAGCCACAGAGGTCCTAAACTAGAAGACTGGTGTAAAGATGTGTGAATAGACACAACCAGAAGAAATGACAATGACACAGACGAGAACGGGTGAGAAACTTCAAGCCCCCTTAGGTGTCTGGAAATAACTGGATAGAGCAACATAAAAAGACCATGAAAGGCCCCATTGGCACAACACTTATCTTGATGTGTAATGTTTGGTATGTAGATTTACACACATAACAGGTATTTGTTTGTGATCTAACCACGTATCTGCCACCAAGATGTGATAATGAAGCACATATTTAAAATATCTGTAAACTGTTTATGTTTTACACGCGAATAAATGTAAGGCATTGATGTAAATGTGAAAATGAATACATTTTTAATAAAACATTGTCTTAATAAAGAGAGTCAGGATTTTGATGGGAGGGTCTGCTGCTTCTCCTGGCATTCTACAGCTGTGTTATTGGTATTAAAAGCTTCAATACGAACATTGGGTATAAACAGGTGGGCAGGAGTTGAATAACTGTCTATTTGTCGTCTCCCTATTTGTCGGGGCTATATGAGAATCTATTGTGGGCTATATAATGTCTATTGGGGTCTGTATGGTGTTCTATTGAAGGCTATGCAAGGATCTACTTAGGCAATGTAAAGGTTTCTTGTGTACTCTATAAGGTCTGTTAAAGCCTTCTTAATAGACATTGTTGCTTGTGGACTTCTTGAGTGCCTTGGGGATGTATGGAAAGTTAATGTATCTAGGAGGCTGTGGAAAAGGGGTGAAGTTCCAGGGCTCGCACTTCCCCTTCACAGAGCATTAGAAGATCTGTATAAAGTCTGGCACTGCCCAGAGTATGTCTAATGGTATTTTATTTAGCTTTTTGCTTGTAACATGCACACAGTTAACTGAATCGTCTCTAGGTGTGGTCCTCAAGAGATGTCCTTTGCCCGAGTTAGGCCTCTGTAGGAAATAGTGCTATTTTACATGCACACTGTCTTTTCCTAAAGTGGCCTTTACTTTGTCACACTGACTTTTAACACACATTTACGTTTGTGACACTTGGGTTCGTTTCTAAGAAACACCAACCTTGCTGACTCGAAAAACTTTATCACACTGCCATGACATTGGGTGCAAGGTCCTCAAGTGCATGATAAAAATGTGTTCGTTATTACATCCATTTGGCGAAACTGATATCTGTGGAACACAAACAATGGCAGCCTGATCACAATCTTGGCTCAGGGAAAGAATGCCCTTTTCTATATATATCCTATTGGTAGCAAATATAATCAGAGGACTTTGATGGGTCCCTGCATGCTGAAGATTTTGCATAGTAGTCGATGGACATCTCTGTGAGGGGTGTCTAGTTTGTGACCAAGACAGGGTCCTACACTCTTGCCCACAAAGTAAAGGGGTTAGTTCATCCATAAGGGGAGTTCTTGGCAGTCCACACAGTCACACCCTAGACACATAAGTTTGGGTTTGCATCGTAGGAGTACACTAGATTGTTAGAATACTGTATTTTGGGCATATATAAATTGTCTCAACAAAATGGTGGAACTTTTCGTTTTATTCACTCCTTTAAGACTCATAACTTTTGTCAGCGTCGCCTATTAATTATTGCAGCATATATCTTCTATACAAGAATCACTACAGTTCAATAAATATTGAGAAACGTCCCTTTGGGTATTCTTTGTATATTTCTCTGAAAGAGAGCATGACTGACTGAGCAAAAAGTTCTAGGTTTGTCACCACGATTCCTGATGGATCAAAGTTGTCATGTTCATTAGTTGCCAGAACTGTTTGCTCCCTGCTTAGGTTTAGAGGGGCTAGTGGTGGCACTGTGAGCTAGCTGGTCCAAGGGACAACATATCCCACAGGGGTGCATGGAATCAGTCTGGGACAATCCTAGGTTTTTATTGTCAACAAACGCGCAGTTCCTACTGAATAGGTGAAATTACACAAAAAAGGTGGTTTCTTAATCAGTGTGTCAACTAAAAGGGCGAAGATGCCAAATTGCTCCAGGCAAGAATGGGGTCTATGGGAGTATTGGTAAGGTTGAGTAGGAACTGTCCAGATCCCACTGATACTAGGTCACTTCAAGAAAATTGGGCTGGTATTAAAGATCGCAGCTGCGGTGGGCACAGTGCTCAACTGGTAAAAAAAAACTATAAATATCCAAGTGCAAAGATTTTCTTAGAAGCCCATCACCATGACTGCTGTATGCAGGGGTTGTTGGCTACCAAGGATGCCTAGTGGTGGTTACACCTCATGCCTCTGTGCTTTTTACTACTCTGCACTTGTCCCACTCCTGCAGGTTCTTTTTCATTGTTGAGTTTTCCCTTTATCACTGTTTCCTACCTCTCTCTTTCCATTACTCCCTTCTCTGCCTTTCTCTCGCTTGCTGTGGTTCAAAGTGCGATGAAGAAAAATATTGCTCAGTTCAAAAAATGTGTGCCGGTATGCACCACCTGCAACCACCGCCACAAAATAAGCACCATCAGTGGGCCAGGCAAGAGATGCGCTCTTAACATGGTTACTGACTGGGCCACTGCTAGCAAGACAACTTTGAGAGACGTTTTGAGCACATACGTTTGGCAAGGACGCCCGCTTAGTGTGAAGGGACCACCCCTGGAAGGAAGGGGAGCGGCTTGCAAGCAGTTGGCATTAATTTGAACACAGCTCTTGCTTAATCGCTGGCTTTGTTGATTGTGAAATCCCACTTCCCCCTTTTGATGTTGACAAAGGCGGCCTTGTAATTACATAAGAGCCCTCTGTAAGTTATCTTATCTTGTGGTTGATGACTTGTATGTCGATTTGTATCAGCCCTGCGAGTTGCAGTTTTATATTTTTCAACTCCGTATTAAACTGTGGGACACCATGAGTTTGTGCTTTTGAATCAGAGTTAGAGACAGCGGAGCAACCAAGATGGCGGAAAAGAGCGGCGAGGTGGGGGCTTGTAGGGGGTTGTACTTCAATCTCTGGGCCCATAGAAGCATGAGAGGGCCTGCCCAGCAGTAGGATGGCAGAGCCCACTGCTGGGGTATTGTGGGGCATGCTTGGGGGAGGAAGGCAGGAATCTCGACTGGGCTGATAATTATCCCTTAAACAAACTTCCCATGATCAAGGAGTCTAGCTAGAGTGCATGTGCAGGAGGCTAGAGCAAGTTACAAAAAAACGTGAGTGTCCCAGTCAGCCATAGATTATACCGTTATTTGGAAATACTGACGTGTGGACATATTTTTCACATCAAAGGTATTTATTAACCATTTTATTTAATAATTGTGCAATACACAACTGATACTACTACAGTTAGTTTCGTCAAGACTAAATAGTAAAAAAAATATATATTAATCACTCCTCCTGGAGCAGGAATAGGAGCGCCCCTGTAGTCCTATAACTGTCACTAGACAGTTATAGGGGATCCCAGGATGAATCCACTGGTTCTTAGGTTAACTCTACAAAATTGCAATGCATTGTATAACCTATGGCCAGATTTTGTTTGCACCGGTGTGAGAAAGTGCCCTCTTTCTTGCGTGGTATGCCCCCACTTTTTGCTGAATTGCTGATGTGCTTTGAAGAATGTGCCCTGGGCTCCTGCCAATCAGGTGGCAAGGGCCTGGGTTCCTTCCCTAAAACTGCATTGAAGCCTAACCCCAATTGGCATCTCTGGCCACATGTCAGCCCCTGATAAACGGTACCACAGGTAACCAGGGCCCTCTGACAAGAGAAGGCCTCTAAGGGCTGCAGCACTTATTGTGCCACCCTCAGAGGCCCTGTACCCTGACACTCACACACTGCCTTTGCAGACCGAGTGCCTTGATGCAGAACAAAGTGAAGATTCGACATGGCACACATCCCTGTGTGCCATGCCCACAAACCACTGCCCTGGCATACATCAGTCACCCTTCTAGCTGAGTGCCCTATGCCAGTGGTGAGGGTACAGGAGCATGAGCCCTGTACCCCTACAGTGTCCAAGTCCATTCCTGGGCACTGTAAGTGCAGTGCTGCCATTAAGAGTATATGGTGCTGGGAGTTTGCCATTACAAACTTCACAGCACCATTATGGCTACACTGAAGACTGGAATGTTTGGTATCAAAATTCTCAGCACATTAAACCCACACTGATGCCAGTGTGGGATTTAATGTAAAATGCACAACAGAGGGCATCTTAGAGATGCCCCCTGAAACTCGACCAACTTCCAGTGACCTGACTGAGGGGCTGCGCAGGCTGCCACCACCAGACATGTTTCTGGACCCCTGGGTCTAGAGCTTGCTGCTCTTGGGGGCCTGAAACAATGCACATCCTGGGACGAGGTGCCAAGCCTCATCCCCCAGGATGGGCAGGGTTCACGAAGGAGAAGCTTCAAAGGCATGTCGCCTTTGTGAGCCTCTCCAGACCATTTGCTGCTTTCAGCAACTGGTCCCCACTGGGTCTACCCCCCACTTTGGGCGGGAGAACCGGCGGGAATAACAAGTGAGGAAGAGAGGTGTGCTTCCCTCTGCCAACTCCACCCCTAAGGTGGGGGAGGCGAGGTGAAGCACAACCTCAAGTCCCCACCATCTTGAGGATGGTGGGACCCAGCCAACCAGGGACAGGCTCCTGCCCCCCTCCCACTGGAGAGTGGCAGAGTAGGGGGTGTACCCACCCCAGGGAAGGGACCCATTGGTCCCTGCCCTTTACCTACCTGTAACGCCCCTAAATTTAGTATTTAGGGGCACCCTGAACCTTCCTTCCTCAGATCCAGCAACAACAAGAAAAATAAGAGAAGAAGAAGGACTAGAAGCCGTGCAGAGCTAACAAGAGGACGACGCCCACCTACTTGGCCCCAGCCCTACAGGCCTGTCTCCCCTCGAACCTGCTCCTGCAAAACCCCGGCGGGTCAAGCGGACAGCAACCTCCAAAACCCCGGAGGACCTGCCTGCCTTCACTTACCAAGCTGTTTCTCCCGTGAACACCGGACGTGTTTGAACTGCAGCTTCTGGTGCCAGCCAGGAATCGCGAATCACGCACATTCTGCACCTGCCGAATCCGGCCCGAGCTCGAGTGGACAAATACCATGAGGAGGTCCCCCCGGCGATCCTGACCCGAGATCCGATGAGCCCTGACCTGCATCAAGCCTCCTGATGACGCCTGCAGCCTCAATCCAGAGGACCCCCCCTACCGCGACCAGAGCGGGTAAGAAAATCCGACGTCCCAAGGAACCCCTGCACCCGACGCCCCACGGCCTTGTGTGCCCAACCCAGCGGTGGCTAACCAACCCTCAACATCCCAACTTACCCCTCAAAGTGGTGGTCACTCCTGGAAGATCCTCGTCCCCGAGCCTGCAGTGTTTCTTTGTCCCGGAGAATCTCCATTGAAATCAACAGGGCAACCAACATCAAAACAGCACCCTGGCTGCACCCGGCCGTCCTAGCGCCGCTGAGGGTGCCCCTTTGGTGCTAACTTGGTCCCCAACTTGCCCTGAGCTTAACCCTAGGAGCTTTACTCCCACAACCCCGTGGCCTGCTTGCCAGCAGCCACCAACCGAGCCCCACTATCCTCCATAGGATAACATTGGGCCTCAACACTCTGCACCCGGCCGCACTAGTGCCACTGGGGGTGCAACAACAGTGCATCACTGACCCTGGGAGATCCCTGAGTCTAACCCCAGGACCCTAACTCCAAAGACCGATTACCTACCTGGAAACCGATAACCTCTTTTTCCTCATAGAATAACATTGACACTTTTTCTCCCAAAAAGTTTCTAAGTGTCGACTTTTGAAAACTGAGAATATTCCTTAAAAATCACCCGATTAATAACCAAAACGCATTTTCTCAACTGTTTTCAGGAGATGTCCCAGTGCTGAATATAGGTATCCAGCACTGAGTAAGAAAAGTATTGTTAAAGTAACTTACCTGCTAAGTGAATTTCCTCCCGTAGGATAACATTGGTGATTCTATGTGAAAATGTTTTTAAGTGTCAACTTTTGAAATACAATAATATTCTTTAAAAATCGTACCTCTAACTAAAACAAATTTACTCAACTGTTTTCAGGAAATGTCCCAGTGCTGAATCTAGGATCCAGCCCTGTGTTAGCAAAATTAATCTGAAAAGTAATTAATTGCATTTTTCTTAAAAAGCCCATTCATTTGGATGTACTATACCTGCTAAGTGTTGCAAACTGCTTACTTAAACCGTAACCAAAATCAGTACAAGTTATACTGCAATTTTGAACTGTGTTCATGCAAGTAATTTACTACTGCAAAATATGTATATGCTTATCTGTACCAGGCTTGCTTGGTTCTAGAAATAAAACAACAGTATATTTTTTATACAAAAACAATTGGCCTAGAGTTCAGTGCTTGAGTGTGTGAATTCATTTGCTGACTAAGTGTGTACATCAAATGCTTAACACTGCCCTCTGATACTGCCTTACTGCTCGACCAAGCTACCACTTTAGAGAGTAAGGTTCTATCTAACTTTAACCTCTGCCAAACCTCTGGAGACCCTTGGACTCTATACACACTGTACCTCACTTTGGTGCAGTAAATATAGAGCCATTTTCTGACAACCGGCAAAAGAAGATCGGCGATATAGGGGCCAGGGGCAGCAAGCACATCCCTTAGAGGGGCATCTAAGATTAATTGGTGGGGATGCAAATTGATTATTGAATCCATCCCTCTCCACTTCCTTATCGAGGTGATGACCCATGTATTGAGGCAACCTTTAAGCACAATGTGATCCCCTACTCACCGAAACCCCCGAAGAGAGTAGCTGCTCTATCTCGCTCACCCTCCTCCCAGCCACTGCAGCCCCGTCTGCCCCTTTCCTTCTATTGCCCCTCTGTTAGTATAAATATTGGTAACGCTACCTGAGCCATAACTCACTCGCTCTTCTGTTGAAGCTCCACCTAGTTAAGCCCTTCTCTTGTGCATCACGTGGTTACTTTATAGCTAGGTTTGCACTATATCAATCACATCATACAAAAACCACTGGACGCAAGGAGACGAAAAAACATTTAAACGTACCCAGAGATCAACAGGCACCGATTGAAAGTGAACACCATCAGGCATGCAGAAGCTTACACTCAAAGACAGTATACACCACCAAAGGTCTCAGAACCCCTGCAGATAAGGGGAAGTATCAGGCGCCTAAAGCCAGATGGAAATCTAGAGAGCACGACTGCCATCATTAACCCACACCAGCAAACACCCAGAGGTACAGAACACCATATGATCACAGAGCAGCAGACATTTAATAATAATGAATACTAGTATATGTCCAAAGAACATCAGACTTCCAGACGTAATGAACATCAGAGACCCAGAGATCAACAGATGTCCAGAGATAACTGCGGATTCCCAGAGATACAGGACACTATCAGAGATGAGGAGACGAAAAGACATTCAGAGGTAATAAGCACTGTCAGTCACAAGCAGGTATCCAGAAATAGCCGGCAATGGGAAACCAATGGATGACTAGACGTAAAGGATATCAGTGTCAAATTCTAAGAACCCACACAATTGAAACAGAGAGGCCGGCAGGCGCCCGGAGATAAATAATATTATCAGAGGTGGAGGATCAGTGGAGGGAGGATCACGGACACTGGAGAGAGGGGAATGTAGCACAAGTAGCCGGGTGTATCAACAATTGGTGTTAAGTCTGACCTAGGTGCTTCCAGCGTAACAGATGTGAACACGAGGTTGCAGGAGGAAGGGTTGATTTGACGAGGATGTATGATGGTAAGGCCTGTCAACGTGGAATTTGATCAGTAAATGTCACTTACCTATACCTATGTGTTCCTCTAATGGATGTCCCGATGTGAATACTACTTGTAATGTGTCAATTACTGAGGGGCTCTTAAAACCATATTTTTCAGTTGCCACTGATGTATGTGTGAGAGTACTGCACAAGCATTTTGAGTCTCCTACTCAACTCTTTGGTTAAAGTTAGTTTGTGGTTGTGAGTGGTGGGGCCTTCTGGTAGGTGAGGTGTGCATTGGGACTTTGGGTGGCATGCAGTGTAGCATTCCTAGTTCATGTGTGCACCAAAGCAGGAAGTCGCATGTGATATTCGTAAGGAGCAGACCAGACGGCATGCATGAGGTTACTGTGCTGGAGAGTGCATTGTGCGTACTTTGAAAGGTGGGCGGCTGACAATACACCCCTCTGATGGTGGCCAGAGGTGGATTTGTGTAGCTCTCTGGGACCCTCTGTAGTAGAATAAAGTCAATATTAAAATACATTATATTTTATTGTATCGTATTGTATTGTAGCATTTATATAGCACTTACTACCCTCGAGTGGGGCCCTGAAGCACTTACCCACACGGATAGCAAGCTACATTGTGTAGGGTGTGTGGTTGGGAGAGTACTGGCTTTGTTTTGAGCCTATATGGGAAGTGCTTTCATGTTGTGCGTGATGACCACCAAAGTGCCATCTTGCTTCTTGGCTCCCTTCAAGAGCTGATAAACAGACTGCAGCAGGTTCAGAATGCTGCTGCCCGTCAGGTGCTGAACATTCCACACCTGCACTCAATCTGGAAGGGCCTTAAGGCCTTACAATGGCTACCTATTAGCCAAAGAATAAAATTGAAAACCCTCATATTTATGTTCAGGGCATTGCAACAGACTGGCCCAATGTATATGCAAAACAAAATAAAAAAGTTATCACCCCTCAGAAACCTTTGTTCGGCTCATCAAAATCTGTTGTGCATCCCTAGGATACACAGATCAAGAGCTGGAGGCCGGGCCTTCTCTTTCCTGGCTCCTACGTTATGAAACTCTCTTCCTGACCATCTTCGAAGTATGTCTTCAAAAGGCCATTTTTAAGGTTTACTTGAAGACCCATCTCTTTTGAGAGATATGATATCCCTTTGTTTTTCACTCCTTAATTCTCCTTGGAATGTTTAGGATTCCAGAGCTGGTTCTTCCAGTCTCTTGCTTTTCGGCAACTAGCGCGGGACGCTTCAGGTGGAGCAGATGTTGCACTCTTTAAAACAATGTCATTCATTCATTCATTCATTCATTCATGTTACGGGATGCAGCGCCTGGCGATGTGACGGGTGAGGGTATGTGAAAAGTACATAGGCAATATATAATTATAAGGACTAACCAACCAGCTTAACAAGAGGGGCAGCCAGATGCTGTGTGCCTGTACACCATAAAGGGGGATGATCCGAGAACGCCCAGTAATCCATACAGCAACATTCATCAGGCAGAGGTGCCGTTGAATGAGTAAAAGGATACCGAGAGGGCAAGGATGAGACTCAGTGACATGAGCAGCAGCAAGACATCATTGTATTATGCAGGGACGCGGCCTACTGCTGAATAAATACACTCCACGGAGGAGGAAGGAAGTGGAAGAGCAATCCAGGCTGGCAACCTGTGCAGAAACTGTGCATGCTTCAACTGGCCCAGATTTCACCCACTCCTTCTAGGCTGAAGGAAGGCAAACCTTTGAGCAAGGGTTCACACCCCAAGTGTCTCCCAAGCTCTCGAAGGCTCTCAAAGGCAGATAAGCCCCAGCAGATGGAGGCTTCGGGTTGTAGCTCAGACCTAAGACTGGCACCCCGCGTATGTGAGGGTGAGAGCCAAAGAGCGTGGTGGGTCAGTGTCCTGACAGCACACGACAGAATCGGCCCGCCATGTTCTAGCCTGCTGTCCTTGCCCTTCACGTGAGCCCAATATTACAATATTTTTCTTTACTCCCAGATGCCCGTGCCCTTCTAGATTACATATGGAAGCATCCTCCTGACCTTCTTAATGTTCCTCCCAGAATAGCTTCCACTTTCATAATTAGTAGAGAATGACATTTCAGGGTCAAAGAGAGACAATGTGGTGAAAAGGGACTTACCCTGCTTCCATTATTTCAGCTTTCAAGGCACCGATTTGTCTCCACAAGATAACTTCTATCCTGAGCTTCCTTGCCTGCTCCCTTTGGACTTTACCTCCTGCCCCCAATTAACTCTGCTGTCACCTGTGTACAGGAGCCTTTGAGCACAACAGAAGCCAAAAGGTGTTATTTTCAACCCCTCTGAGGATGCTGATTGAGTCTCCTGGATGCTGCAGCTTAGGTTTGCTCTGGGGGGGCAGCCTTTCTACCTTGCCCATCCCAGAACTCTGCTCTTGGGCCATACAGGGGCATTGGAGGGAACAACTAGACGACCCCTTACTTCTTTAAGGCTAGTTGCTATGTCTTAGGATAGCATCCCTGAGTCCTAGGCACTTGGCTATGTCCTGCTGACACTTCGAATTTTGAAGATATGAACCACAACCTGCCTTTATCAGCATTAGAAGATGTAAGTACGCTGGACTGCGAAGATGAAAGTCTGCAGAGCCCCGCCATCCAGGAAAAATCCAAAGCTGGTGGCAACATCTCGGGCTAGCCTTGCTGATTCCTCTGGACTTGGTCCCATCCTGCTGACCCTCCCCACTGAGAGGAAATGGCCGACAATCTGGCAGGTCAGCGCCTGGATCTCAGTAGTGAGATGGCAGTGAGTGCTGCAGGGCAGGCTGGGGCGCTTCTACCTGTGGAGACAGTATTAAATGCTTGATGGGAGAGCTTGGGCGGATTGACAGATGGATTTGCTGAAGCGAAATACAACGGATTGCTTCAGGTCAGATGAAAACAAACAAATACTGACATTGCAAAGTACATTTGTTATTCAGAGTGAAGGAAAGCACACCAGTAAATGAGACACCCTCTCTGCTGTGTGCGATACTCATGGCCTCTCTTTTTCTCATCGTACACAATTCTGTAGATCTCTCGCCTGGTCTGCGCTCTGTAAATATCACTGTATACATTACAACAAAGGAAAGCAGCCTGTGACTTCACAGACTGCCAATATCTACAATGATTCTGCCTCTCAAGACATCATCAGCAGAGACCTGCGCCCGTTTACAGCCAACATCACACCCAAGAAACCTGCACAAGTCTTCAGCAGAGAAAAAGCAAAACGTGTACTACAATCCTATGCCACCTGCCTGACACTCTCCTTAGCTACACTAATTATCCTACTAACATCTATTATAAAACTTTTCTCCACATATCATAGGAGATCAAGCGATCAAAAAAGATCTCCTGTGGCATTCATGCCTTCCGCCTCTTCTTATTGGCCATTGCTTGTACCTGCACAAGTATAAAGTTGTATCACCGATAGGGTGACTCCATCTGCAAGGGAAACTCCACCATCAGTGTCTACATGGTGCAATCGCACTTAGCTCTTGTGTGGCATTGTATTATGATTGCATTTATATAGCACTTTCTACCCCTGGAGAGGTGCTGGAGTCCTTTACGGTGGGTATCGTTATTGGGATTATGCTCTCATTGCGTGCACTCACTCCAGTCTCTTTGTGGTATATTAAATTAATATGAGTTAGGGGGGTCAGTAGTGGGGGCTTTGGGAGGTCATGCAAATGGATGGTGGGATGAATAGATATGCAAGAGGGGATTATTGTGGCCGCAGGATGGATGCAAAGTCAAAGATAAAAGCACTCTGTTTACTAGGTGTGGAGAAGTGTGGCTCAGGGGTTAGAGGTGGCAGACCCGGAAGCTGAGATCGGTCCTGGACCAGGGTTCAATTCCCTGCCTCGGCGGGTCTTGGGCTAAAAATTCCACGGACTCGATAATTCTCGCCCCGGTGCCTCCTCGACTCATGGGTTCACACTCTGCGACTCTGGGCAATAGCTTGCTTAATCTCCACAACGGCCCCTCGCGGCGGGATGCCTGACATTCACCTTGTGGATACCCTGCTATCTCACAGGGGAATACCAGGACGGGTTCCCTAAGCAAGCGCTATATAAGCTCAACTACATTTACACTGCCCCCCACAACCACTCACTATGCCCCTTACATATGTGATGTCAGCTATCTACTAAAGGCATGGGTGATGATGTCCTACTACATGCCAAGAATAGCACAGATGAAACCAGACACACATCAGCACATGATGCCCTTAACGTACCTGTGTCAAGCAATCTGGCGTCATCTGTACCAAATGAAGTGGCCTTTCGCAGGTCCCCCGTATGCTCTATAGCATTTTCCATCAACAAACAACCCCGGGCCAACCACTTACAACCCTAACCACAATTGCCTTTGGGATAAGCCAGTTACTCTGAAACATGTATGAGGTTCACATGCACCTAAGATGCTTATGGGAGAAGTTAGCGCATTGGGGCCGCCCATATTGACTACCAGTACTAGCCATGCCCATACTTTCTGGGGGACCCTGGCCTCCACAGGCATGTCACTAGATTCCACTAACTGCAACAGACATAAGGATGGAAGGTGCACCAGGACTCAGGACAGTGCTACAAGGCTGTGTACAGCCAACGGCCACTGCCTCGCGAGAGGTGTGAGAAACAGGATGCTTTCCGCGCATGTGTGCGTCACTAGAGATGCTTGGGTACCCTGAAGGGGACATAGTTGCATACAGATCGAGGGGCTCCTGTGTCATCGTCACTGGTGTCCAGAGAAGGTGCTGATAACCCTAGCACTCCACGTGCCACTCCCCTGCCACACTCAGACCCAAGGTATCAGGCATCCGCTCCGCCGCTGCTAAACTTCATACCAAAACCCATGTTGGAATTCCTGGGATCATAAAAACACAATATCCGAGTTCTATCGTCGTAGTGGCTCCTTTAGACCACTAGGCATTGAGGATAGTATTATGGTATGGAAAAAGAAATCCGGCATCAACCTGCAAAGGTATGTATGTATAATCACACACTCTGCCATAAAAGGCTCAGGGTTCGGAGGGCACAGCTATTATTAGATGCAGAATCTGTTCCACACACCAGAGCGGCTGTAAGCATGAGTGAAATAACACTCCTGTGGGTGAGGCAGAGGGACCTGGAAGCTTTAGCACACGGGCCCAGGGGGTGCGTGATGGATGAGAGGACCTCGGGCAGGAGACTGCCACGTGTGAGACAGTCTCTGGGCTTGAGCGGTATTGCCTCCATGGGCAGGGCCGGGAAGGCCTTTTAGTGAAGTGGGCATTTCCCTGGTTGGCTGGAGCCTTTGGATGTCGGTTTAAATGCTTGAAGCCGCTACTGGTGCCTCTGTCCCTTTCCTCAGCTCCCTGAGTTTAATTGCAGCAGGCACAGGAAGCTTTAAGAGAGTGAGAAAGAGAGGGAGGGAAGGAAGGGGTGGAAGGGGAGGTAGAGAAGAAGAGATCAAAGAGGGAGGAGAGAGAGAAAAAGGAGAGGAGAGAGAATGGGCAGATGGAAAAACGATATTGCGCGAAGCAAGGACCGGATTGAGCATTTTTGCCATGGCTGCTTTGATTTCCCACTACGGCCCTGACTATAGGAACGGGTGGAATCTTCGTTTGCCATCAGCCATGGGGATATTTGTAAAACAAATGGAAAATGGAGGCTTTACTCCGTTTGCTGGAATGGCACAAACACCATAGAAACCGTCATACTCAGAATGTGGCTTTTATTTGTGCGCTGGCGCCGCACCGACAGGATCGAGGTGGTACACCTTGGCTTCAGATTTTTGATACATGTGGCATGTGAATACTAATAAAATGATGCATCAGAAAAATTGGATACTTTATGTATGGATATATTTGCATTTATTCACTATTTTGCCTCTTTTAAGAAATACTTTTCTGCCTTTTTTAGGTCGAGCGTCAGCGCAGATGCACTGACTGCAAGACCTGTGGTATTCAATAAAACCACTTTATTCCCGCCGGCTACTTACCATTGGTTCCATCCTCCGTCGATCTTCTTTCCTGCCTCCCAAGTCATTCACACGGCGATACATCACTTCCGGTCAAAACTATGGAACACCGGTCAAGCAGGTGTCCTTACGCTTAGTTTCTTCATGTCTTAGTTTAGAGATTTGTTTTAAATGTTGCTTACAGCGTTTGCACTGTAAACGCCACTCTGTTGGACATTACAACAATTTGTATCATAGGAAGGACTTTTGTAAGTGTCGGGGGTAGTTTTTAGGTCTCGCCTGACCCAGCGCATGCGCTGGTCTGGTGAGACTTATTGAGAGGACTCTTGACTTCTGTATTTAGCCCAATATTTTTCTGTTGCTGCTTTCACACTAGGTTCGGGCGTGACACTATTTCACGTTGTGGGTGACAATAGTCCTGCAGTGGAAGATGAGGAATGCTGTAAGATAAACGGAGAGGAAGAGCAAGGTGTGAAATGGCAAGCCTGGGAAAAAATAAACAACACGTCCAATGAGGTAGCAGTGGAAGTAGTACAATGATTATTGTCATAGTTACACAATTATTAATGATCAATAATCACCTCGAAGCCAATTGAGCTGCTATTTTCTTTCAACTTTAACTACCAGAACCTGGACTGATCCTTTAAAACTTACACTCGTTCCGCTATCCAAAGCTGCACTCTGTGCCAGGCTAGTCTTGGATTTAAAAGCCATTAAGTCCTCCCAATCCTCCTCCCGCCCACCACTTGGCCAAACTCATATCAATACATTTAGCTCCTTATTGGAAAGTATTTGACAGTGTTGATTCTAAGACACCCAACTTAACTCCCTCATGTTTTGTAACCAAGATCTACACCCACCCCTGCCCTACATTATATTGTGCAATACTTAAGCCCAGAAGCAACTAAGTACATACATAGGATGTTATTTCATCTTGAAGTTTTTTTTTTTTTTTGTCCTCATACTCAGCCCATTAGGAACCACCCAGGCTTTGGAGAGAGAAAAGAGAGTAACACCGCCTCAGTACACTAGATTTGTAAACTTTATCAACGGACAAGCTTACCGGTGCTTCCTTTACTCAAACACTGGCCGAAGGCAATATCCACTGAGGGGCCCATTGCTCAGCCCAAAAGGCAATAGCAACTCACCCATCCCCTACATTTAGGGAAAAGGAAATCTGTCTAAGCAGGAAGGGCAATGTAATCCTTGGACAGGGGGAAAAAAAAAACACCCCTATCTCCATTTCATAAGTTTCCAAAATTCTTGCTTCTTCTTACTTCCTGGTCTTGTAAGGTCCATCTTGGATATCCTTAAGAGAGAAGCCTGCCAGTCTAGGAATTCCGGAGGTTTAGGGTCTTTCCATTTGATACAAATCTCTCTTCTTGCTGTTAGAATGGAGTAGAATAGCAGATTCCTGGGTGGGCCAACCAGGTTGGGTATTAACCCAAAGAAAATCAAGGGTAAGTCAAAAGTAATAGATATCCCTAATGAACTGGACAGCACTTTCCCCACTTGGTACCAGAAGCTCGATAAGAGAGGGCAAGTCAAAAACATGTGGACGTCTGAAGCAGCCTCTTCTCCACATCTAGCACAGCACACTGGAGAACCTTCTGCGAATTTAGTTAGCCTCTGTGGTGAAAAGTAGGCTCTATGGATCGTAAAGATGTGATTCCTTCTTAACCAAGCAGGTTTTACAATATCCCACAGTGTCTTACAGGAATTAAGCCATAACAGCTCGAGGTCAACCTGTGAAATGCAGCTATTCCACAATGAAGATGGGAGTTTAAAATCTCCATCGATCTCGTCAAGGATAGTACGATACCAAAATCCAGCCTCTTTTCTAAATGGAGGTTTCTGCATGGCCTGTGTCTCCATCTGTGTAACCCTACCTAAGATGTAATTGCTCCTAATAGCATAGTTTGTGGTGGCCCAGCTAGAAAGTTGGAAATATTTGAACCTAGAGAGAGAAGAACCAGTGTTTTCCCGGAGGACCTCCCAGGGGATCAGTGAGCCTTCCACAAAAAGTTCACCCCACCTCGCTATGCCAGCTGCCCTCAATGGTAAGGACAAACTGTCTTTTAGGCACTCTGGTGTCCCAGGAGAGTCCCAGATTGGAGCTAATCTGGAGAAATACCCCATCTTCATTGTGGCACGCATTTTGACCCAAGTTTTTAGCAGACCCCATAATACCTTTAATTTGACTTTTTTTAAAAACTTGGGATCTCCATATTTAAGAAGAAAGCTGTCTTCAGAAAGGCCGCCCACTCTTAGCATGGACAGGAACATCAAGCCCATACCGCTACTTTTTGGCCTCTTTAGTAGCATCCGCGAGTGGGCAAGTTGAAAGGCCCAAGCATATATTTGCAGGTCTGGAGCAGCCAGGCTGCCCTTCTCTCTACGTCTTCTTATTTTCTTCCAGGCGATCCTAGACCCCCGAGAAGCCCAAATAAAAGTATTGAGTTCACTCTGTATTTTTGCAAGAAGAGCACTCTCAAAAAATAAGGGAATAGAATCAAAAAGAAAAGTAAACCTTGGTAAGATTGACATTTTGATCAGATTGACCCGGCCCAACATAGACAGAGGTAGGTTGGCCCAGTTTTTCAATAATTTTCGGCTTTCTTTTATGATTAATAGTAAATTGTGAGAGGGGATCTTATCGATTTCATGAAGAACATGGATACCAAGATATCCTATATCAGTTTTTAAGGAAGGAAGGTGAGAGTCTACGTGCATATTCCAGGCCATAATTTCGGTCTTCAAACTGTTGATCTTGTAGCCCGAAACCGACCCAAATTTCTGGGCAAGCTCGATGACAGCTGGAAACGCCATATTCAAGTTTGCTGTCAAAATGAGGATGTCATCGGCATATAATGCCACTTTCCTTTCCCACTCTCCATATTTAAATGGAGACACCCTGGTATCGTCTCTCAACATCTGTGCGAAGGGTTCAATATATAAATTAAATAGTAAGGGGGAAAAAGGGCATCCTTGACGCGTGCCCCTTGTTATCGCAAGGGATTTTGTGAGGGAACCGTTAACCAGAATAGCCGATGGATTACAGTATATGAGAGAGATGGCTCGTCTAAATTTATCACCTAATCTGAATTTGGCCAAGACCTCCGACATAAACAGCCAGTTGACCCTGTCGATGGCCTTCTCCGCATCCAGTGTCATCCCTGCCAAGGGGAGAGACCATGCTGAGGCCATGTCGATGGATCCTATAAAATCATTGTTTTTTTTTTCTTTGGAGCCAGAATTATGATAAATTCTGTGTGGGGTCTCCAGTTAAGAGGATTTTCTTTGCATGATGAGGATGACTCGGTAATATGAATAGTTTAGATATTCTCTCCTGGAATGTTAATGGCCTGCGCACTAATTCCAGGAGGCATCGGATTTTTCAATATTTACGGGATAGTAGTGCGCGGATCATTATACTGCAGGAGACGCATTTAACTGAGTCAGAATTATCTGTTTTGGTTAAGAGGTTGGGCTGGTTGGACTTTGCTGTTTGTACCACTCAATCAGTTAACACCAGGGGTGTGGCTATATTGTTCAAAAAATCGGCCCATGCAACACTTCTTTCTAAAGTTGTGGATCCAGGGGGTAGATGGGCCATAGCAGAGTGTCAAGTAAAGGATGTAAGAATAACAATTGCTGGTTATTATGGTCCAAATCAGGACGACCCTTTACCTTTTAACAGCATGACATCTGCTTTGATAGCGTTTTCTAGCCCAGCTATTTTGGCAGGAGATTTTAACATGATATTGAATCCCCTGTTAGATAAGACCTCACAGTACAGGGCACCTACATCCCATAAAACTAGAACATGTCTTATCGATTTTATGAAACAAATGGGTTACTTGGATATATGGAGGATAAAGGCTGGCTCTAAACGAGAGTACTCTTTTTGCAACTACAAATACAGGCACAAATCTAGGATCGATTTTATTCTAGTGAGTCAATCAATAAAAAGTTGGGTGGGGGATATTTCTTATCTTCCGTCTCACCTCTCTGACCATTCTGCGGTTAGCCTATTCATTAACAAACCGGCACCCCCAGTAGAGAGGACATGGTCAATGGACCGTGCTCTTCTTATTCTGGAAGAGACAATAGTGGACCTTCAAAAAGAAACGGAACTGTTCTTAGTTAGAAATGCCCAAACTGCTCCAACGGTAACTATATGGGAGGCTCTTAAGGCCTATTTGAGGGGACATATGACAAGTATCTCCTCTTATAGGTCAAAGAGGTACAAGGCGGACATTGCGGATATTGAGAGTAAGATCAAAGCAATCCGAGTAGTAATTGATCTGGGCAATCAAGATAGTATCGAGGCTGCTCAAGAGACTCTACGGTCCCTGAAGGGGAACCTGGAGTCTGTTCTCAACTCTAGACTATTACAAAGATGGGAAGCTAGTAAGATCGCCCATTTTGAGTACGGGGAAGGTGCTGGGAAACTTCTTGCCTGGAAAATTAGATCAGACCGGG
Source organism: Triturus cristatus (assembly GCF_964204655.1). Lineage (NCBI taxonomy): Eukaryota > Metazoa > Chordata > Amphibia > Caudata > Salamandridae > Triturus > Triturus cristatus. The sequence goes on from NC_140584.1 coordinate 1,024,434,996, forward strand.
CAAGGAACTACATCAGCTCAGTTACTAAATGTGGGGTATTGTACACCTCTGATGAGGATATTAAAACACAATTTTATTCCTTCTTCTCGGATTTATATAGGGAAGAGGGAAATTCTGACCCTGCTAAAGCTCAGTCCTTGTTAAATAGTATAAATCTTCCTGAGTTAAACTCAGACCAACAAACATCTTGAAGTTTTTTTTGTCTATTTGGGGATAATGCGGCTATCTGCCGTCAGTGATAGTGCATGCTTAACATAATACCCTGAAATAAACTACATTATATGTGAACAATGTTTAGGGGGTAACTTTAAGTTAATGACGATGAAACATTAACTCTACTTCCAAAGCACGGCCCACGACATCGCATACATTACAAATGGATCATCAGTGATGTTGATGACATTACCAATGACGTAAAACATTCACATTTCAGAAACCCACACAGGCCAATGCACAAACACATGCTAAACTGCGCACAGCGGTTTGTTATATTTGTCTCCATAAACTAATTTTCGAAATAGTTCCAAAATAGACATAATAAGAATTCATGATTGCTTTATTATCTTGGTTTTAATGCGTTTTTCAGAGACATACATTTGCCAAATGATAAGCTTCCCTCCCCTTACCCCACTCCCTCAAAACAAGGAGGCTTTCTCTTACTTTCTCCCCACGTCCTCAAAGTCCACCTCCAGTCCCTTCCCCTTCCCCTAATAAGAATTCGTGTTACCATGATTCAAACAGCTGATCCAATGTTTGAACTTTAAAGTATAGACATTGTGTGTGTAAGCCTACGACAACGGTATGGTAGTGTGGCCATTTTACGCTGGCTCAACGGACACTCCTTTAACATGGTCTGCTGGTGTGAGAGCACAATGCCCGAGTGTTTCACTTGAGGAACCAAATGTTACACTTTATCATGTACCACGACATGCCATCTCATTAGGTCTCCACATGTCATTACATATGCATGGCGACAGCCTCATGCCTTAGCCTTCAAGAGAGATGCATGGAACTCTGTACAACATAGAGCCAGGATTTATCCTTGTTTCTTATGCACATGAGGATGCCAAGTAAAGGATGGCAGAGTGCATAACATTGGAGCCAAATACAGCAGTGGGCACTTAAAATGCACGTCATAAAACGTGAATGAAGACCTTTCTGGGAGAAAGCGATACCATTTTATTTCCAATTCAGGGAGACCGTGTACAGGTGGTGGGTACCTGAATTGGTGTGGAGAGGATATAAAAAGAACAAGAAATTTGGGGTTCGCATTTTAGAAACTTTGACCTATTGGTATTGTAAAGGACAATGCCCTTTATAATTGCAGGTTTTTTAAACATACATAAAATACATTGTCATTTAAAATGCCAATAGTTCAAAATATCACAATTGCGAGACCTATTGCATTGCAAATGCTTGTTACCCCTTATTGCTGCATATTCAGCTGTTTGCTTTTTATTCTGTATCCTGGCAAAGTGCTTCCAACACTGTGTAGATCCCCTGTGTTGAGCCTGTAATAGCTTGTGTACTAGCCCAAAGTCGGCTTCCGCCTCATGGTGAATATGTAAAACGTACTGTTTCATCCAACATGGTGGAACTTTGCCCATGGGTCCCACCCCCTCTTCTGTCGCATGCCTGCCCACCATCTCTGTCCCTGTTTGTCCTTTCGTTCCCCATTCTCCCCTTATGTTACTCTCTTGCTATAGTTGCCCTTGGGGTAGCCCCCCAGCAGTATATTTAATGATTTCTAAGATCTGGTCATCACCCTCACGAATGTCGTTTCTAAGATCTGGTCATCGCCCTCACGAATGTCTCAATGACACTTCATTGTCGTGCATCCTCCAACGACATTGTTGCAGTCACTTCCAGGTGCCCAAGTAAGACTTTGCATTCTTCTCATGTCCCTCAAAGACACAGAAGCAGGAGACAGAAAGGCTTGCTTGGCACACAGCTGTGGGTTGGAATATTGAAAGAAGTCACATTTAGAGTGTACCAACATAGAGGAAGGCAAAAGGACACCGCCTCAATGGCGAAGGTACCTGGTTTGGCATAGGGGGTATGTTCGACAGTAGGAGTGCAGCTGACATCTATCTATAAGTGGGGATCATTTTCCTACTATCTCCACCCATCAGCGGAATAGCAGTCAAACCAGTGGGCGCCCATCGCATATTTAGGGCATAAGTGGCCTGATGTGAATATTCTTTGGTGTTACCATGAACATACCTTGGGTTCTTGCAGCGTCTGATTAAATCTTTATATTGAAACATCAAAAGACACGTGTAGTAGAAAAACAGAGCCTTATAAACCATTCACATTTTGTATCATAACACTCGGTCGAGGATGTGCACGTCTGTCATAGAACAAACAACAGTGAGCAGCAAAGCATGTGGGGACAAAACTAAAAGAGAAAATAGGGAGTAAGATCCATCTTGTAGATAAGAAACAAAGGTACAAAGCTGCTCAGGGACAATAACAGACTCACTGTTCTCACAGGAAGGAAATTGAGAACTGGTACTTAGGATGGGACAGTCACATGCAGAGAAAACCAATTTATACAATACCAAGCATCGTGGGAGAATTATGGCGCTGACAATGTTCTAAGAACGGTACCTATATGTCCATGGATATCCGCTCCTGGTCATTCAACCAGCAGATCAGTTGTCAGGAACATAAGTTCGAACCAATCATCCATACCTTTGGATCCCTCGATTTGCGCAAGAGGCAATGCTTCGCCGCGGCAAAGGCAGAGTAAATCCAGCATTTCTCGTGATTATCTCACAAGTATCACGCAGGACAGCTGGAGCTGCAGACGTACGGAGGGGAGGCCATAGTTCTACCCTATACCTCGCGAGATTTGTGACCCAAAATATTGTAGAGCATGGCAGGAAGAGAGGGCATGCAGAGTATCACAGCTGCGTTGATGGCTTCACCACCAATTGGAGGTGTAGTCCATCTTCACTAGGTGTAGTTTGACTGGATACAGCGCCAGTCCTGGAGAATCTTGAAAGAGCTAAACTCCATCCTGCCCTCCATGAGGCCTCGATCATGTGTGGTCATGAGGTTGGACCAGTCTTGGAGAGAGTACTGCACTTGGAGGCATGTTTGCCATCGATGGAGGATATGTTCCAGGGGTTCATAGAAGAGTTTAGTCAGTAGGAGATCATAGAGACCAGCAACAAACCTTTTATAGTGATCCCATTACAGTAAGTGAATATGAAGTGAGGAAGGCGTGCGGGGCCATGCACACAGCGCTTATCGTATCTGTAGACGGTGCCTAATCTGGAGATGTTTCTAAAAGTGTGATTTTGGAAAATGGAACTATTTGGCATGGTCTTCATAGGACATATTGGAGTCATCTTTTAGTAGATGTTTCATTTCAGACATACCTTTTGCTTTCCAATCTAACGAGAGAAAGGGCATTCCATCAATGACGAGGACCTTGTTGCACCACAGTGCTGCTTTGGAATTCAGGAAGGACTGTTCCTTGAGTGATAGGTGTGTGACTTTCCAGATGGCATGTCTTTGTTTCAGGATCGGATTATGAGGGTCTTGTGAAGCTTTGGGGTCTGTATATAAGCCCGGGAGACCCTGTGTAGTTTTATGCAAGTACCTCTCTATCGCCACTCAAAAGGGAGTCTCCTTGTGTGGATTCGAGCGGTAGGCTATTTGAGAGATGTTGCCCTCTATAGTAGGTCTGGAAGTGCGGTAACCAAAACTGTCCTGAAGTCAAAGCTGCATAGAGTTTGTAGGACAGTCTAGGTAGGGTCTCTCCCCAGACAAATTTACAAACAGTAGTGTCTATACGTGCAGGATGCCCACTGGTGTCTTGAAAAAAGCATGATAAAAAGGTAGTTGAACCTGGGGCCGTAACTATTCTGATGGTTTGGAATATGCTTCACACCAACAGTTGGAGAGCCAACCACTTAAAAAAGTCTAACTTTGTTTTCTCAAGCAGGGCCAGGATATTAACATTAACCATGGTAGTTAGGTCTCGGCTCACCAGCATCCTTAAGTGTTTCATGCTGTTGAGGATCAAATTCACCTGCATGTCCCGAAGTGAGTGCCTGGAGGTGTGGAGCATCATAGGCATGGCTTCTGTCGTAGAAGAAGCTGTCAATAAGATCTAGTAGTGTTGGGAGAGAAGACCAGGATTCACTTAGTATCAGGGGCACATCATCGGTATAAAGCAGCAGTTTCAATTCACTAGCAGGGGTAACCACTTGCTTCATATGGATTGAGGCACTAATAACAATGGTCAAAGGGTCCATGATAAGGAGAAAAAGCAGAGGGGATAGAGGGCATCTCTGTCTAGTACCACACTTAACAGATAGCAGGTCCGAAAGACAGCCATTGCAATGGATCTGCACTGTTGGGATAATGTAGAGCTATTGGACCAACTTCAGGAAGTTCCAACCAATACGGAAATTGGCCAGGGTATAAAAGAGATAAGGCCATTCGACCCTGTCAACGTCTTCTCAGCATCCAGGGGGAGAAGCAATTTACCATCCTGATAAGATTTGGTTTGTCAAAGGAGGTGGGGCAATGTTCACAAGATCGATGCTGCAAAAAACCCACTTGATTATCAGGTACTAGGAAGAGGATCAGTTTATCCAGTCTAGTAGCATGTATGTTCCCTAATTTCTTCATATCACAATTCAAGAGAGAAATGCGACAGTAACTGGCACAAGATAGAGCATCCCTATCTGGCTTGAGGATTAGGGAGATATGCGCTCTATTGAATTCCGGATGTAGATGTCCAGTAGACATAGCTTCCTGAAACATAGCAGCAAGAAGTGGGTCTACTACGATTGAGCGGCTTTGTAGAATTCAAGAGAAAAGTTGTCTTCTCCTGGGGCTTTCCCCATCGCCATGGATATAATGGCTTCTGACACTTTGTACATTTCGTCCTTAAGCTCAGCCTAAAATTTCACAGGTAGGTTGGGTGAGCAGACCCATGGCATGAATATTTCCACACAAGTCGTATCTGCTGGGTAGTCGGATGTATAGAGTACAGAATAGAAAGAGGCAAATTCACATTCTATAGTGGTGGGATGTGTATGGATCTCCCCTGCGGGATTTTGGATTGGGCTTTCCTCTGCTTCAATTGGAACGCCAGCAGTCTTCCAGCTTTCTCAGCGTATTCATAAATCACCTGCTTTAGAAGTGAGAGAGCCTTCTCTGAATCAAAGTACAGAGACAGTTAATTTCACATTTTTCCGCTGTTAAGGATTGCAAGCCTTCCTGGGCGCGAGGCTATCAATATTTGGTCTGCATGAACTTCACATCTGCTTCCAGAGCCAGTGTCTTACTCTCAGCAGCAGATCTAGCAGCAGAGGGTTCCCTCTTGAGCATTTTCGGTAGGTAGGCTTACCTGCCTCTCAGAGCAATTGTTTGGAGCCAGTTTGGATTGAGGCCTAGGTAGTTGTGAAGAGGGACAGAAGTGTTTCCTTTTCCTTCAGTGTTTTAAGTCTCAGGGTATTCAGCCAACAAGTAAAGGCTTTCGGGCCACCATCTGAAGATCCACCGTGAGTAGAACTGGTGCATGATCAGAACGTGTGCTAACCCCGATCTCAGCCTTGTGCTGGAGACCGGTAGGTATAATTCAGTTCGGTAGCAGGCAGTAGGAGCTAGATGCCATGTAGAGTGGTCCAGCATAAAATTGCATACGACGGCTCTGTGACTGTCACATCGAGCCTAAGGTTGGCCTTTTTTGTTCAGAATAGGGTCAATGGCCATGTTCAAGTAACCGCCAATGATCACTGAATGAAGCCTACATTTAGCCAGTAGGCAGTTGAGAGCGGAGAACCATCCTCTTTTGTGTCTCACCGGGATGTAGACGGAGCCAAGGATTAATGTCTAGCCTGATATCTTGATGTGAGTAAAGGCATATTGGCCTGCACTGTCCGGCCACGTTTTTTTTATTTGCACTACAAGTTGTTTATGCAGCAGTATAGCCATACCATTGTTAATGGGAATACACGCTGGTGTCAATGTTCGATTAGGCGAGTCATCTGATCCCAAAATTATAACTCTACCCACAGAGTGTTCTCTTGCCTGAGTTTGGCAGGTTCCACAGCATTAGGTGGGTCTCCTGCATCAGGACAACATCAGGAAGGTCAGAGTCTTTTTGCAATTATTAAAGTGGGTCATACCATTCACGTTAACTGATCAGATCCACTGATCAGCAGGATGGAATCAGGATATATTTCTGCAGCGATAACTTGGAGGTCTCTGGAAGGGGTATGGTCGGAGTCAGTGAGCACTGTTCAGTGAGCACTCCCAAGCCCTAAGCTAAATCAAACCAGTATACCTTCATTCAGAACGCATCGGTAGCTGTAAAGAAAGCTTCCACCCAATAGAAGAGTCGTGTTACAAGAATCTAACATAGTTGAAGAAGAGTGTAGCCTCTAGAAGGAGTTGTAGAGTAATCAAGAGAGCTCACCCGGTGACAGTTCACGGTTTGAGATGATAGTGTGATTGATCCCGGGCTGGGCCCATCCCTGGTGGCATCCCTTCTGCATCCAAACATGTCATAAGTGGCAATCATGGTTGGGTCATGAAAGGTTACAGGTATCCATGTCTGGATGTCGTGTCTCCATGCCTTTCGGCCAGAGCTCCAGATCTGCCATATTGTGAAATTCTGTTATCTTGTCGTTGACAGTAACAATCATAATCACATGGTAGAAGAGTCCATTTCTTGGATCTAATTTTCTACGTTTGGGCTGTAGCTTCCGAAATTCCTTTTGGAGGGCATGAATTACATAAGGGAAATCAGCAGAGGATATGTTACTGTCTTTGAAGAGGTAGGGGCCATGTTTCCTGGCTTCAGAAAGGATTGTTTTCACCTGTGGATACCAAAGAAGACTGTTGATGATCAGGTGCGTAGTTAAGGGTGTAATGGAACACACCATAGTCCTGTGGGTGTACTGGAATTCTAAAGACAATGAAAAGGACAGATCCATGACCATTGTTATGAAAGTTTGCAAGAAATGTGGAACATCCTGTGTTTTCGTCTCTTTATATGAGACCACTGGCAGATGTCATCCATCCATTTGGTATAAAAAAGGTCACCTACGCAGATGACACTCAGTGGTGGCGCTAAACCGCCCTGAGCGATCACCCAGCACCTTAGGCTGCTGTCTAGAAGAGATAGCCAGATGGATGGACCACTCGTGCCTCAAGCTCAATGGGGACAAAACGGAGCTTATGCTTTTGGGCAATGCCCCCGTATTTAACTCAACTTTGCTGTGGCCCAATTATCTTGGGCCCGCTCCAGTCCCTAAAGAGCAAATTAAGAGTCTGGGTGTATGGCTAGACCGCTCCCTCACCTTTAGCCATCAAGCGATAAAACTCTCCGCCTCCTGCTTTGGTATACTCAGAATGCTACGAAAGATCCTCCCCCTCCTCCCTTTTCAAGCCAGAAGGATCATGGTCCAGGCGCTGCACTGGGGTGAATGTATGACATTGTTCTGCATTCTGTCCATCAATAGTTCTTTTTGCATTTGTCACCCCGAGTAGGACGGGTATGCTCAGACGTGAGTCCCGTGCTCTCCATGCCACTGGAATCAAGCTATCCTGGCTGAAGAGGGGTGAAACCTCGAAACCGGTCCTAGGATGCTTGTTTTCAGTCCAGGGAGAACCTGGCCTAGCAGTTCGGGCTGGACTGTTCCCATTGGGCACAGGGTCAAGACTGATTTGCATATGGCTGGGTCCAAACTGGAATGGCATGGTGAGCAAAAAAACAATGGATTTAGGCCCAGATCTCTGCACTGGGGTGAATGTATGACATTGTTCTGCATTCTGTCCATCAATAGTTCTTTTTGCGCTTATCCTCTCTCGCCTCGACTATGGCAACATCCTGTATCTGGGTGCCCCTCACTCAACCATCAATATGCTCCAGATTGTTCAAAACTGCGCTGCTCGCCTCCTCTTACAGACCCCGCGGCAGCAGTCGGCAAAACCTGCCATCCAGGCCTTACACTGGCTGCTGATCAAAGAGAGGATTCAGTTAAAAGACAAGTGTGTTGCCCAGAAAGCTTTCTGGAAGACTGGCCCTTTCATTACCCAATCCATGATTTTCCCTTACCAACCTAGAAGAGTTCGCTGATCCACCACTGCCTCCCTCTCTCTTCCCTCCAGAATAAAGAGAGCTAGAAGTGGCGGACGGTCGTTCACGTACAATGCTTCAACTCTCTGGAACACTCTCCCTCTTTCCCTTCGACAGGAACCCAACCTGCTTATCTCCCGGAGGCTCTTAAAAACTTGGCTCTACAAAAACTGGCTCTAACATGCATCTCACCAGTTCTGGCTGTGCTGTCCGTAGTGCTGGGAGGCCTCAGGATAGCCATCGAGCTTTATAAATCTCATTTCATTCATTCATTTCATTCATCTCAGGAACGACAAATAATATATTATTTCTATGACTGATCTTTCAGTTCTGTAAGCTGCTTTTGGGTGTCCCACAGTTCAGCACTCCAGGTCATAGTCTCTTGCACTTTAATGTCGAGTTTATCGACCCTGCGGTCCGTAGCATCTAGCCAATGTTGCGATCGGGTCAGCCCATCCTTAAGCACCTTAATATCCCTATTCATTTCCATAGTTGACTGTTCCACTGTAGCTATTAAGGTTTAAATGTTTGTTAGTTCTGCCATGTTAGAGTCTAAGGTCACACTCGATGTCACCATGGTGGAGGCAGTTTGTGGTGCTGGCTTGCGCTGTGTGGCCTCCGCAAAACTTAGTTGGTGGGAAATGTTGTTGCCAGTTGCTTTTTTGTGGTTGTTAGGCTTGTGGATAAAAACACAGCCTGAGGCACCCAGGACCTTTACCAGCACTACACACTGGATAACATACGTTTTTAAGTGCCCGTAGGCATACTGTAAGGCAGGGCGAAATGCGCCCAGAGTAGTAGCAGCAGGTGAGTTGCCAAAACAAATACAGGAGTCACAAGGTGGTAGGCACCCTTTGTGAAGGCCGCGTGAGGAGAAGAAATGAGGAAGGGCTCAGCCGCCCACTACGCAGCAGTCCAATCCAAGATGGCATGGCATAGAGTCCACTCCAAGAGAGCGGTGGAGCCGTCTCTGTAGTAGGTGCCACTTGACTGCCAGTCTCAGTTCCCAGTGTTCAATCACGAGCTCTGGCATTGTCTGACTGTGCTGCACTCGAGCACGGAATCACCTACAGATAACTAGACATGAGGACTTCAGCAAGGCTGTCGGAGCTTAGACAGGATGGTAGAGCAATTTGACTTGTAGCCACAACCCTTTGACTATGAGGAACATTGCAGATTTGGTGAAATCAGGCATCTGCTGGACGTCTCAGGAACAGTGAACTCTGGGTCACAAAAGTGGCACTGGCCCTACTGTCACTGCAGGTTTTCTTCAAAGTACTGTCCTGTAAGTCGATCTTAGCAAGAGTCACATGTTCATGTTCTGGGGTGTGGTTCGCTGTCCAGTACTGCTGGTTGTTGTGGTCCATTCAGCAGCTCTTCTGGCATCTGTGTTGGCGCTATGGAAGGGAGGTATTGTGTCTTGTGGTGCTCATGTCTGTCTCCCATCAGATCCTGAGCATCTCGGTGTATCCCCTTGCTGCTCCATGGCTCAAGTCCATTTTGGGATCTGTTGCAAATTTACAACTCAGTTTCTAGCACTCTTTGGGAAAGCACAGGAATCAAGATCGGATGACTGGTGGCCTACAAGCCCCTTTCCAAAAGCAACAGTAAGGAATCTGGGAACAATAGTGGACAACAAACTATCAATGAAAGACCATGTAGGCTATATCTCAGGTACCTACTTCAGTATCATGCGCACCCTAAGGAAAATATTCCAAAGGTTTCCACTAGGATCAAGAACATCCCCAGGCCTGGACTATAGAAACGCCTTAATCAGAGATGTTTTAAGGCACGGGCAAAGTGGGCTCTGGCCCAGGGCCCCCACCTTTCTAGGGGCCCCATCGTTTTGCTTTCAGGACAGTTCCAGGGAGTGGCATAACACACAAATAATGGGGCACTCAGCTCAATATGAAATGGCACTCCCAGGTCTCCAATATCTCATGAATATTCAAAGGCTTTGCACTGAATGGAGGCCCCATGAATGCTTGGGCACCCCTTAAAGGTTTGGGGGCCAACAAAGAGTGTTGTCAATGATTAGATCATAGTTGCTGATGGCGTGAATGAGCTGGAATGGGATAATAAATTCAGAGTTTATCCGAGCAGGGAGCCTTAATGGCCGCCATGAATGAAGAACTATAGACCAGGTTCCAGCTGGTACAAAACACAGCAGCACGGCTGGTACTTCATCTTCCTCCCCCTGCCCCCGTTTACCCTCAGGCCCCATCCTAAGAAACCTACACTGGTTACCAATAAGGAAATGAACACGGTTCAAACTACTTTGCTTGACACACAAATCTCTATATGGAAATGGTTCCCAGCACCTACAGGATAAACGTAATTGATATGCGCCATTAAGGAATCCACATTCCTGTGGGAACCACCTGTTGCTTCTCCACAGGGTTCGTACTTCCAGGAATGGCAACAGATCATTTTCATACCTACCCACCCAATATTGGAATCAGCTCCCCATATAATGAACAGGTGTGCACCTACCACAGGCAATTCAAAAAAGGTCTAAAAACCTGGATTTTCTAGTTAATGTGAACACCACTGTTTCAATATCTGTGGAAATTCTCGCAGCAGCGCCATGAGACCCTTCCAGGGTGATATGCTTGCGCTTAACAAGACCCAATTAATAATAATAGGAAGGGCTGAAAATGGACGACCATGTGTGGAAATGGAGAAATTCTATGGCTGCATCCAAGTACCACTCAAGGTTTGCCAGCAATTTAGAGTGTGTAGGAATGTCTATTTCAGATGACAATAGGTGTGAAAAAGAAGAATACTGCCAGGTCAAAGCTTTAATAAATAATGTTTAATTGATGTGCTAACAGCCACTGGCTATTGCCCTGCCTTTGAACTTGTTCTGTCTATACTCCATACCAACCCCTCTCTGTATGGTGCTTTTATCGTCTTGAAAGATGTCCTTCGTGGGTTGGGCATTAGTGCGGGTGCGTGATGAGGTGCCCCATGTTGGCTGATAGTCACACAATTCAGTGGGATCCATAGATATGGTCATTAGTAATCTATAGACAGATTTATTGCCTTCCCGGGGTCAAACTCCGAGTCACACAAGATCCTGAATCCATGTTTCCACATGCACAGAGAGTGGTCTGTTTGCCCTCCAGCGTCACAAGACTTCCATATCAGCACAAGAGCTTGAAAATTCACAAGAGTATATTTACTCCAAGTTCAGTAAGGTATTAGTGGAGTCCATGAGAGATAATCACGAGTCATCGTTCCGCTTCTCCTACCGCCGGCTCAATTCTGTCTCCGATCAGAATATCTGGTGAGGTTTGGCGCAGTTTTCGCTGATCCGATTTTAACTCATGATATATGATGTATATATATATACATATATACTTCTCTGCTGTGTGCTCCTGTCTTCTCGCTGTTTTCACTTACACCGTGCTTCTTATCTTATTCTGTCCTAATATATCGATTTACAAAGAACAAAAACCCGAATGGGACAAAGCATTGTCAGGATAGTAGAGGTTATCTGTCTGATAATACAAATGGATCATCATTTTGTAGCACATTTTGATGATTTGCTATTTCAACGATGATACGCTAGTTAACCGCAAACAAATGTCCTGTACATAAAGGGAGCAAGGAAACAAGCCGCAGCAGTAAGCCGAGTGACTTCCAGCTTTAATGTGTCTGACCGAGGACGCCCTTGTACCAAAGCATGAAACGATGACAGAGGGCTCCTCAATTATTTATTGGAGGCAGGTCACAGCGCAGTTGTGTGCCACCCTGAGCTCTTGTGCAAACATGGCACTTGGCTCGTTTCTTATGCTTCTAGCGGCATAGATAGGATCTTGCATCAACTTTAGGGACTATGGAAAGATTTCACTCATTCACTCCCAGAGGGATCTCATGCTAGCCAAACTTGTCAGTCAAAAGTTTTTGTTTTTGTTTAAATAAGAGTAAAGTTATTTTTACATTTCCTTTTACGCTTATAAGTTAGTGTATTTTATTTACAAAAAAAGTTGCCTTAGATTCACTGGCCACACCCTCCCTCACCTGTGAAGGGCCCAGGCCAGCCTTTCTGGCCCTGGGGACACAACAGGGCGCCCCCTGCTGCCATTCCTAGGGCCTTGGCTCTCAGACGGATCTGCCCCTGCTCTCCCCACCCCCGACAGCCTTACAGGCTCTGCCGACCGTTTAGTAGCTAGTAGCTCTCCTAAAGAGCTTTTTAACCCCCCCTCCCCTTTCCAGGCTGAGGCTGCCCATCCAGGGGCACAGAGTTGTCCTGCTCTGGAGATCGAGCAGCGCCTCTTCAGATCTGGCCACTACACCCCCACCACCCTCTTCATGTTTCCGTCGGCGTTTGCTCATTAAAGATCATGAATTTTCAATGCGGTGTTTATTCTGGGGAGGACGCGCTCCACTTTCCTGGCAGAGGCTCGCGCGCGCATCCCCCGGCAGAGCAGGCCGTGCGGTTTGAAAGCGCATAAACACCACGGTTAAAAAACACATAATGAAGTGTGCAGTTAGGGAGTCTGCAAACGCGAGACTGGATCCTACGGCGCGAAGGGTCGTCTGGACTCGGAGAGACGTTTTATCATCAGCCGACGATTGAAAGGAGGAACGTTTCCCCATTATGGGTTGGCGCAGACAGACGCTTAATGGCGCCACAATCAGATTAAGAAGAAATGCTTAATATTGATTGAATTACACCTTATCTGGTTGCTCCTGGAACTAGCACAGCCCATCAGAACAAACAGCAGCCATGCTCAGAGGACCAAGGGAAGAGAAACAGGACTCCCTGTAAAAAGATGGGTGGCTTTGGCCAGGGTTGGATTGGGATCGAGAATAGGCCCGGGCACGCTAAAAAATAAGTGGGCCACATTTGCGGATTGCCTTTCCGCAAAACACTGCTTCGGAAGTTCAATGAAAAGAAGGGGGAGGTCTGTGACAGAGGCATGTTTTGATAAATTCACTTAGATAAAAAAACAAGGCACGGATTAGTTCACATTGGTGAACCACATGTGAATACAAGTGAGGCCACTTCAGCTCATGCCCCCGACCCCCACTCAATCTGCATACACTAATGGGCCGGCCCAGCGAAAGAAAGGGAGTGACACCTCCGCCCGTTGGAAAAGGGAGGTAATAGAGTCCCATCTGCCTCCAGAAAGGCCACTCAGGCACCCACTGGGCCGCTGGCGGCATCTGAACAGCACAGATAACGCCCAAATCAGCCCCCAGACTGCCCAAAAAAGCGGCCCACACCTGCAACTCAGATACCGGCCCCTCGGCCATTGCCCGAGTGCCTGCCTTACCAATCTGATCCTGGCTTAGGCCACAAAATGAGGCAAACCCTAGAGCCTTTATTTAGTGGGGGCTGGTGAACTTTGAAAGTCGTATGGCCTTAAAATTGACAGAGCGAGTCAGCGAGCAAGCCTGACTTCCATTAGGGAGTTCGGGGAGGAGGGAGTACACAAGTTATATGTTTTAAAAAACATAAATGGTGCATTTGCTGCACAGTTATTAGACCTGGCAGCCTTAGGATGGCCTTCCCCTAGCGTTTTGCTTGTTTGCCTCACTTTTTTGACGTATTCTTTTTGTTGACCCTAGGGCTCTGAGCACTTTACTATTGCCAACCAGCGCTAAAGTGCATGTGCTTCTCCCCTAAACATTGTCTGATTGACAGATCCATAAATGACATGTCTATAAGTCTCTAGTAGTCTCTAGTCACTACATATACCTAGGGCTTGTAAAGTAAATGCGACTAGTAGGCCTACTGCACTGACTGTGCCACCAACACAACTAGCACTTTAGACATGTCTCAGGCCTGCCACTGCAGAGCCTCTGTGTGCAGTTTTACTGCCATGTCGACTTGGCATTTAAAATCCATTTCCAAGCCTTAAATTCCCCTTTTATTACATATGTCACGCCTAAGGTAGGCCCTATGCAGCCCATAGGGTGCTGTGCACTTAAAAGGTAAGACATGTACTGTTAAGTTTTGCATGTCCTGTTAGTGAAAAACACCCACATTTGACTTTCACTACTTGGAGGCCTCCCCCTTGCATAGGTTAGCATTGGGAATTCCTCATTACACTTATACGCTTTAATTCCTGAGTGAGAAGGAATAGCTCTGTCATGTTTCATCTTATTGGAATGGAAATGATAAATCCTCATTGCTGACAAAGTTGAATTTATCATCACTATTTTAGAAATGCCACTTTTAGAAAGATACAACAATCACCGGTGTTGGACCCCAATAAATCAGTAAGGTTGGGACACTGGAAAATCAACACCACCAAAAATTGCCAATACTGACTGACTCTTTATGCACACCCGATTTTTTATGAACATTCTATTTAATAATAGTGATCAGGCGTGGACACTGGTGAATTTTACCCTTTTCATCTTCCTTTAAAAACGAGGAGTTTTAACAACGACGCCTTCGTGTTGGTGCATTTGGAGCCTGTTTCCTGCTGGGACTGCGAGGTCCAGGGTGCGTTGCTGTGCAATCTGATTGAGCGCACCTGGACACTCTTCCCGGCTCCTCCCTCTCCTCTCTTGCCTACATAACGCCTCGCGGCCCCCGCTTCGCGGGAGCCGCTCGCAGGCGTGGACACTGGTGAATTTTACCCTTTTCATCTTCCTTTAAAAACGAGGAGTTTTAACAACGACGCCTTCGTGTTGGTGCATTTGGAGCCTGTTTCCTGCTGGGACTGCGAGGTCCAGGGTGCGTTGCTGTGCAATCTGATTGAGCGCACCTGGACACTCTTCCCGGCTCCTCCTATTCCTATTTAAATTCCGCGCCTACTACCGCGTTGCGGGACGCGTTGCGGGCGTAGTCCGGGGCGAAGCCCGGGCCAAGGGCGGGCCCGTCTGAGCCCGTCCGAGAACGTCAGAGAACGGAACGGGACCTCCCTCTAACAACTGCAGAGCAAACCATCGAGGGTAAGCCCAAGTATTTAGTGTGTGAACTGAGTTTATCAACAATATTAAGTAATGGATAAATTCGTCAAAAAAGATGGACCATGTAAGCAATCGCCCGGGGGTGCTTTATTGGGAACCTTAGATAACTTCCTAGTGCGAGTACAAACAGTGCTTGCTAAGGACATAGAACTAACTGAAAAAAGATTATCTCTAGATATCCTTTGTGACAAGAGGTCTTCGCTGGGAAACTTGGCCAATATAAGATCGCCACCGTGTTGTCAGTCTGTTATGTCGAGCTCTCAGGGTTCAGTAATCTCTCTGTTGGAGGAGTGCCCTGGCGAAACAACGACATGTTCCCCTAAAAAAGTAGGTGAAACGGAAGCTATCTTGGAAGTTGAAAAAATGACCTCAATCCCTAAACCTTTACCAAGCATAAAGACCCGCTCGGCTAGTAAAGGGAAAATGGTCCCCGTTCATCATCAACAGCTAGCCCAAACCCTGAAAAAAAAGCGGAGGGGAAATCAACAGTCTGCAGCTGGGAAGAACGCCAAACCTGATACTAGTTCTGTTTTAAGGAAGGACACTGTTCCAGGCCCAAAACCCACAACTGTTGAGGAGAGGACTAATACATCATCATCACTGGGGATACAGCCCATGGGAACTATAGACGTAACGTTCTGGGACAAACTGGAAAGTATTGTTAAGAACTTATGTGGCCCAATTTACGAAAGATTAGGCTCCATCAAAAGTAGACTTGTATGTATGGAGCTCTCACTTGCCTCGGCTCAGTCACGGGGGGGTAGAGAGGGCACGGGCCCACAAAAGGAATGTTCTCGTGGGGGAGGCCAACACCCCGCGACTATATCCACCTTTAATAAATCAACAAGTTGTTTTGTGAAAGATAACCCCCCTACTTTGAAGGTGCCTCAAATAACTCCTATCATTGATAATCAACCAAGTGCCGAACACCTTCCCCAACGTGTAGTAGCAAATAGCCCTGGGATAGGTAGGGCTAGAAATGTTAAGCAATTATCGCCTGTACAACCTTTAGCGCAGGCTTCACCAGGCTTAATTGACATCCATCTACCTCCCGAAGCAGCCCCCTATGTGGTGGTCCTAACAGGGGTCCCACCATTGGCTAATGGAGCAAGGGAATCCTATAGGGACCTAAAGAATAAATGCACATTTTGGCTTAATGCCAAGAGTCCACTGCCGGCCCATATGCGTGCGGAAATTCTGTACGCTAGAAGAGTAAATTGGGTTGGCAGGAGACCTAAGATGATAAAGGGGGATTGCATTATTATTAACTTTAGGGATAGGCATTGTGTGGAATATATCTGCTCTTGGCCCCAGGGTGACTCTACTACCTTAATAAGCACAATGCCACTCCAATACTTTTATGCTCATCCATTTCGTCCACAAGGAGGGGTAACACATGCGGGACCCCAGACAAATGAATGTTCTTTGGGGGACATTAGGTCCATCAACAGATTTGATGTGTTATCCGGGCTGGCGGATTGTGATTGACTGAATGATGGCAGAGGGTGTTCTAACCATGAAAATCCATCCGTAGCTCGAGAAACACAGGAGTGTATTAAAAATAGTAATAGAGGTGAATTGGAGCCTTCCGCTCTAATAAAAATTGCTGGGGCTGGCGAGCGGGGTCCACAAGTTGTGCCACAGAAGGAAACGCTAAGCAATGCGGGTAATCTTTTTAGGTTTGTTACAGTTGATCCTCCTATGTCAAATACAAGAAGTGGTGGCGGGGGTACCAATACCACAGGTCACATCATGTTTTTATCCTGGAATGTGGCGGGTGTGGGATCCAAACTATCTTCTCCCCTCTGGTCAGATTTTATTAACAAGCATGACATTTGTCTCCTCCAGCAGACATGGTCTTTAGAGCCAGTGTTCATGCTGGGGTACCTGAATTTTTTTATCCCAGCTGTAAAAAGGGCCAAGGGCCGGCCAGTAGGTGGATTGATTATATGGGTCAAGCAAAGTCTGGAATGTAACATACTACCTGTTTTAACACAAAACAATGACATTTTGGGAATCAGATTGAACTTTCTGTCGAATTTTAAAATTGTCATTTATAATGTATATGCAAGAGGTTTACCAGGAGGGAAGCGATCGGAGGTAGTTTTAGCATTAAACACCCTTGTCGAAAATTGTGCCACTGACGTGCTCCCATTAGTTGCGGGAGATTTCAATACGACTTTTGAGCCATTGGGGCCACACGATATGCTCCTAACAGAGGAGGAAGATCTCAGATGGGGTGTCCCGCAGCTTGAGATTAAGTCAATCAGCAAATGGACAGAGGCGGCCCTGTATCTGAAAGGGTTCTGCCTGGGCAACCAACTGAGGGCAGCTAATGGCAGAACCACATCAGATAGGACATGTAGTAAAACTTATGACAATGGAACCAGGGGAAGTAATATAGATTATATTCTGGTCCACCTGAAAATGTGGCATACTCTAGTGGATATGGGGGTTACGCCACGGATTGAAAGTGACCATAATCCACTAGTTGCCACCTTCGATTGGGGTTTGGGAGATAGAAAGGATCGAGCCTCTGAAATGGCTTGCCAGGCCGTTGTTTTAACAAATGATGAACGTCACCTTAAGTGGCACAAAGTTGTAGAGCAACCCGAACTCTTAGCTAGCATTAAGACCAGTGTTGAAGATGCGTTGACATCAATCACGGCAGGAGGATCTAAAAGCCAACCTCCAGCTGTCATTGAGGAAATACATGAAAAATTATTTACCAACCTTAAATCTTGTTTCTATAGACCTTCCTTAGGAAAAAAAATCTCTAGAAATAAACAGGAGAAATGGTACAACGCCTCCTGTAAACTAGCTCGTAGAGATCTGGGAGTTGCCCTGAAATTAAGAGATTCAAGCAAGATTAAAAAAGCTCGCAAGTCCTATAGGAAGGCCCAATGGGAAGCAAAAAAGGATTGGGAAGAAAGTGAGTGGCAAGAGCTGAAAATAGCATGCTTGGATAAAAACCAGAAAAAGTTTTGGGACATATTTAAATGGAAGAGGGGTGAAATCACTGATAGCCCCCACAATCATGTCCCCCAGAACTCTTGGGTTGAATTTTTTAAGCCATAATATGCTAAAGGTGCTGAGGAGATTAGTATGTTTTATCAGGAGAGGGGGTTTTACAATAACCTTGTTTTTAATGTTGAGGAGGTTGACTCGGCGCTTGATACGGTAACTCAGGGACGTGCACCCGGCATGGACTGTATCCCAGCCGATGTATTTTTGAATGATAGACAAAGATGGCGCTTATACATCACTTATTTAGCCAATGCTATAGCCCAGGGAATGCCTATCCCCCAATCCTGGAAAGGCGCGGAAATTGTCCCGATATACAAAAAAGGGGATAAAACGCTGGCCAGTAATTATAGGCCAATCAGTTTGATTGATGCCATGCAAAAAATCTTTGGTAGGCTGGTCTTGGGCAGAATCCAGACCTGGATGGAGGATAACAATATCTTAAGTCCACTCCAGGCTGGATTCCGTCCAAAAACCAGCACTATAGATCAGGTGTTTAGGTTTATTGTCCTCTATTGGAAGACTGTGGTCATAGGTAAAGGGGTATTGTACGCAGTGTTTGTCGACCTGCGGGCGGCATTTGATCTAGTCCCGCGCAGCAGACTATGGCAAGTACTGGAGGAGCTGGGCATGGCACCGGAGTTGTTGGCACTGGTCGTTCGTTTGCATGAGGGCAATTTTGCCCGGGTACGTTGGGGACAGCAGGGGGAGGTAACGGAGCCTTTCCCAGTTGATCGCGGAGTACGGCAGGGTTGTGTCTTGGCACCGACCCTGTTCTCACTCTTCGTGAACGGGGTGGCCGAGTTCCTCTCCCGGGTCCCCTCGGATGCCCCGGCTATGGCAGGTAATCGCATCCCAGTCCTCATGTTCGCGGACGACACCTTGCTGATTTCCAAAACTCCGAGTGGCTTGCAGCTTACCCTCCGGCGCTTCGAGGAGTTCTGTTTGCTACGTGGACTGGAAATAAATGTCGCCAAGACCAAGTTTATGGTCCTCAATGGCCCTAACCCGTGTAGGTCTTACAAACCCTTTAATGGCGCAATCCTTATGAACGACATACCGTTGGAGCAGGTTGACGCATTCACTTATTTGGGAGTCACCCTGCAGAAGAATATGCGTTGGAATAGTCATTTGGACTTGTCTAAACTAAAGTTCCAACAGCAGACAGGCTTCCTTTTGAAATGATTTAAAGCTTCGCGGACACAACCTATTTGCCCCCTCCTCGAGATTTACTCGAAGGTTCGTAGTTCGTCCCTATATGGTTCTGAGCTATGGGGGTACGGTAATAACCCACAACGACTGAATGTTATGGAGAGTGAGTTCATTCGGAAAGTCGTTGGTGTGCCGCAAAGTACTCCCTTATTACCCTTATTTTGGGACCTTGGTCTGAAAACTTTACAAGACACAGCTAATCTGCGACCTTTGCTGTATTGGCGTAGCGTATGGTCAACTGAGGAGCTTAAGCACTATGCTATGGGCCTAAAGGAAATTATGGAAATAGACCTTTTTCATAAGATAGATTGGCTGAGGTCTATAAAATCATTACTTTATAGACTGGGATGGAATAACCTATGGGATGACCCCCAAAATGCGATGTTCCCTTCAAAAGAAACACTCAAGGCTAAGTATTGGGAACTAATTGGCTTAGAATCATCAGCCAAGGGGAGTACTTCCCTTTTAACAGCCAGATATCTAGAAATTAAGGCCTACCCTAGACAGGAACTATTCTGGGGTTTGATCGAAACTCCCATTGATCGAAAACTCTACTTCCAGTTCAGAATAGGTACCCTTTCGATTCGTATCTTTTCATCACAATGGGTTAAAGGGTCTCAGGACAAATGTCCCAAGTGTCTAGATACGATAGAATCTTTGAGCCACTTTGTGTTTTTTTGCCCTCTTTACGTGTCCCCACGTAAAAAATGGGTATTACCTATTTGTCGACTATTAGGTTTCCAAAGGCATGAAGAGGCCTTGAGAGTTCTGCGTACAGATCCGAGCCCGGTAATTGCAATAGCAATGGCAAAATACATAAAATGGGCCTGGATAATACGGTCCAGACAAATTAACACTAAAAGCGCCCTTTGAATAGGCACCTGCATTCACTCATTTACTTATTGCCTGCTAATAGATTTGTTTAACTGTTCAAATTGCTAGTCAGGGATATTTAGTTGATTTTATTGTACATTTTAGATGTGGATAAAATGTTGTTATGTAGAAACGAAATGTTTTTATTTATTTGGATGTATAGGCACCAACATTGCGTTTACAAGGTGATGAATAGTGTAACCTATGGTGTTTATTCATAGAATTACGTGATTATTATGTCTTGGTGTACCTTGTATTGATTTTATGGTCGATGCCTGATACTTTTATGACTTAATTGTCGAATAAAGTTTTTTGAAATTGATCATCTCAATAATCTTTTGCACATTTTTTATATGAATAAAAAAAAATTATATACAGAAGCATATTACAAATAAATCATACATAAACAATTCACAAAAACACACCCAACAAACATATACAACATATACAATAACTATTAAACATGGTGTTGACTTTTAGAAAGATGGCATTTCTCTGCTCTTGGCTCTGTGTGTATGCAGCCTGTCTCCAATACACATCTGGGGTGGGTGACAGTTAGACTTTGTGCATTCCTTCTAGACAGCTACACACAAAGGAAAGTTAGGTTTGACTGAGTGGCCATCCACATCCTGACGGGTCATCCTAGGCAGGATGGAAGGGAGGAGCTGGCACTTACACCAGACAGTGTTCTGTCCCCATACAGAGGGCTGCATATCTCTCTGGAGCAAATCTGGAGCCAGAGCTGGGAGGGGGAGGGGCTTTTTTTGCCCTTGTTTGAAGTCACTTCCACTTCAAAGACACAACTGGGTGTAAGTACTGGGTCTTCAACCCTGCCAAATCAGACACTACTGGCCCTGTGAAGAAACTCTGCCAGGAGGAAGGACTGCTGTACTGCTACAAGGACTGCCACTCTGCTAAACGTCTACTTTATAAGAACTGTTTCTTTGTAGCCTTGCTGCTTGCTACCCTCTGCCCTGCTGAAGAAGAACTGGACTCTTGCTTAAACTCAGTGTTATCTCCAAGGGCATGCTCACTTGCCTCCTGTTCTAAGATTCAGGGATATCAAAGTCTTACTACTTGCTCCTGTGCCTGGTCCAATAGAAGTGGATCCAGGGGCTTGCTCCAGTGGACTTGACACACCCTCTACTGCATGAGGCAGAACCGATGCATCACCGCTGTTGCGGGAACAGAAGCAGCACATCACCAACAGAACCAACCCATCGGATCCACCACATTGCCAGTGCTGCAGGATAGACGATCAATGCATCCCCTCGACTGCGTGGAGAAACTGGACACACCACCCTTGGAACCAACACATCTTGGAATTGGCGCTTGGTGTTCGGAACGGCGCATCGCCATTGTTGCGTGGAGAAAATTGACGCATCACCTCTACTGTGGAATCAACACCGACCCATCATTCAGCTGCACCCCACATTGCACTGTAGTCACCATGATTAAGGTACTTTTGATCAGCATGCCTTGCACAGCTCCTGTTCCCAGCTCACACTCCATCGTGGTTGGCCTGAACTCTTGACTATGCCCTTACACGACCAGATAAATCCCATAGGTGCTTACTGCTTCTAGGCGCTATTTTTACTTTTATTCTTTAAAAATGCATATCTTTACCTCTACATTATTGTTTTTTTGTCATTTTGATCATGTGTTATTTATAAAGTCATAATTTATTTTTCTAAACTAGTTTGGAGTCTTTTGTGGTGTTTTCACTGTGTTACTGAAGGAAGAGTTGCGCAAATACTTTACACATTGCCGCTTAAGTTTTTTTTGTAACACTAACTTTATTGAGTAATACGGATATTATAAGTATATTCACATATTATACATTTTAAGATATTTTCTATGAGATGGTTGTTAGAAATGGGGGTCTCTAGTTTGCAGAGGTAGGTACCTTTGACCAAGTAGGGGCCCTTGCTTCTAGTCAGGATAAGGGGGCTACACTCCTAAAATAACCCTCGCTCAACCCCTTGGTAGCTTGGCATAAGCAGACAGGCTTATCTCAGAGGCAGTGTTTGAAGCATTTGTGAACACATACAGTAATACAGTGAAACCACTGCAGATGGACACCACATCAGTTTAGAAAAATAAGTAATCTTTATCTAGACTTAACACAAGACCAAACAACAAAAATCCACAATACAATATCAAGAATAAGACTTTCAAATGGTAGAAATAGCTTAGTTCAATGTAGATGGTAAATGCAACACTTTACTCTCAAAGTACCTTGGATGTGTAACGCAATATAAACAAAAGGGTCACAGGGAAAGTGATGCACCGGTTCCTTGCTTCGGGGGAGGTGATGCGTCGGTTCCTTACTGCAGCGCAGGGCAGGTGATGCGTCGGTTCCTTACCGGAGAGGAGGTGATGCGTCGGTTTCTTACTATGTTCCGGTTATGATGCGACAAGATGGCGGCTCGATGTGATGCGATGATCCGGTGCGATGCAACAAAATGGCGTCTTTGATGTGATGCGACAACTTGTATGCGATGCGTGCATGCCCAACGAGCGTGCGGCGAAATCGATGGTTTCTTGAGCCGCGACAGACCCTGCGACGCACTTCTCCGGTGATGCGATGGCAACCTGTGTGGCGGCGGCACGCTTCTCCGGTGATGCAAAGCGCTTTTGCAGTGATGCAATGGCAAACAGCTGCAGCGGCGGTGCGCTTCTTCCACGATGCGATGACAACAGCTGCGGCGGCGACACGCTTCTTCCTCGTTGCGTCGCGCTTCCAGCTCCCAGCGATACGCAGTCTCTAGAGGGCCCAAAACAACAGCAGGCACTTCTCTGCAGGTAGAATTCCCAGCAAGGAAATTCAGGGGGGAGTTGGTGGTGAAGTCTTTGTGTCCCTGAGACTTCAGAACAGGAGGCAAGCTCAGCTTCAAGCCCTTGGAGATCTTCCTCAGGATAATAATGTACACACAAAGTTCCTCTTCTCCTTTCCATGGCAATAAGTAACCACTGCAGGCCAACCCCAAACAGCAAACAGCACAGGGGCAATCTCCTCCTTCAGCTTTCTTGATTTCTCTCCTTGACAAAGGTTCATCTTGATTCCCAGAAGTGATCTAAAGTTCTGGGGTCTGAGCCCCAATATCTATACTGCAAAATCCTTTGTTATCTGAAGGCAGAGAGTGTCTGTGCCCAGCCAAAACAAGTTCTGTCCTCCCTGGTGCAGCTTCCTGGCAGGAGGTGGAGACAGCATTGTTGAAAGCAGACCTTGCCCAGGTAGCTGAAAAGAAATCTCCTCCCCTACTCTCTATTCTATGAAGGCTCAGGCAAGTGAAAGGAAATCTCCTACCCCTACTCTCTATTCAATGCAGGTCCTATTCAGCCCAGCCCTGACCCATCAGACTGCTGGAGCCAAGGCCCTCTCCAGCCCCCTGTCACTCACAACCCAGACATGGAATACACAAACCTAGCAGAGGCATACTGGATGGTTAGGCAAGAAAATACCTTCTTTCTAAAAGTGGTTTTTTTAAACACAGAATGTAAAAATCACCCACATTAAAAGATGTATTTTAACATTCTGAGGTCAGGTATACTAAACTTTATTTTCCGATCTTCTTCCTAGGGTCAGTTATGTTTATAAGATGCTATAATCAAACTGCCCATTCTGGCCTATGGGAACAGATAGCCTTGCAATAGTGAAAAACGAAATTGGGTGTAATTCACTATCAGGACATGCCAGAAAACACCAGGGCATGTCCTACCCTTCACATGCAATGCACCCTGCCCATGGGGGTACCTTGGACCTACCTTAGGGGTGACTAACATGTAGAAAAGGAAAGGTTTAGGGACTGGCAAATGGGTGCATTTGCAAAGTCGACATGGAAGTCCCAGACTGCACACAGGCTCTGCAATGGCACGCCTGAGCCATATTTTGCAAGCTGCTTCTGTGGGTGGCACAATCAGTGCTGCAAGACCACCAGCAGCATTTGATTTACAGGCCCTGGGCACACATGGTGCCCTGTACTGGGGTCTGACAAGTTAATCAAATAAGCCAACCATGGAGTCACTAATCCAACACAACAATTTACAATAGAGAGAATATGCACTTTAGCACTGATCAGCAGTGGTAAAGCGCTCAGAATCATAAAACCAACAAAAACAGGTCAGAAAAAATACAGGTGGAAGGCGAAAAGTTCAGGGATGACCCTGCAAAAAGGGCCAAGTCCAACACACCCCCTTCCAGCCAAAACAAAGGGTTGACCAATCACTACCTTGATGGGCTTCCCTGCTTTGGGTGATAGAACATGGACCCTGGCCTGCAACTGCTGGGGCATACTCAAGTTCTATACCAATCTGAACCCAATTGGATCCCTCTGTCCATACTTTCAGGGCCCACTAAGCTAACCCATGGGGATCCCTTCTCCTCACCTGTGGACACCATCTGTGCAGCACCTAACCTTAGCTTGCTCACAGATGTGTCCCAACAGGCAGACAGTACCCACATGGCCAACACAGAGGTGTGGCCCAGTCCACCCCCGGGGTGTGACTCCTGTCCCCCTCCCAGGGGCAACTCTGTCCACCAGGACAGCCAGCTACAGTGGCCACTGACAGCTGTCAGTGATGAGAACCAGGCCCCCGGCCTTTCATGGTTGTCCAACCTCTGTGGCATCAGAGAGCAGGGGGCAGTAGCCCCAGGTGCTTGGCACCCTTGGACCACTCTTCCCCCCTGTCAGGTCAGGTATGACATCCTGACACTGACCCACCAACACCCTGCCTGTACCCGGTGGCTGGACAGGGGACTGGGATGGGCTTTTCCACACCCGGTCCTCCTCCTCCTCAGGGCTATGTACCCTTCCACCTGGAGCGGTACCCCCTTCCAGAATTGTCAGGGCACTTGTGGCAGGTGTCCTGCACCACTCGCCCACCAGTTCAGGGGTGCTATCCTGCAACTAGGATCCCACCTTAGGGTCTGTACCCTAGTCTGGGCAGAGGTCAGGGGTGAGGCTGCCCTCTCTCCGCCCCCCTTACTGAGGCCCTGCACCCTCCCATCTGAAGCGGTGCCCCAAGAAGACAAACCGGTAGGGACACTGATTACAGTTGTCCTTCCCTCCAGGTCAGGCAACACCTGAACCTGGCTTCCCAAACCCAGGGACTAACCCTGCGACTGAGCACCTGCTCGGCACACCAGGACTTCCTGGGGAGCACACAGGCCCCCCTTAGGGTAACACATAACTTGTGTTGTGTGACAGTCTGCCTGGCGCAGATCTCCCGACCCCTGTCCATCTGACAGTGCGTGAAGATTCACCATGGTGACTCAAGGAGACTCAGCCCTTCTGGCTGGCCCCTCACCCACTGGTTCTTCCACTGGGGACTCTATCCCCCTCTCACCCCTCAATCTGGACTTCTGCACCCTCCACTTAGAAGTGGCCCTGCCAGACACCAGAACTGATGGAGGTCTGCTTACAGACACTCCAAGTTGTCCTGACACTAGGAGATCCCCCTCACATGGATTACTAGTACAGCTTAGGCTCCCTACCTGGAACAAAATGGACGCAGGGAATGTGATGCGTTGGTTCCTTGCTTCGGGGGAGGTGATGCGTCGGTTCCTTACTGCAGCGCAGGGGAGGTGATGAGTCGGTTCCTTACCGGAGAGGAGGTGATGCCTCGGTTTCTTACCGCATTCCGGTTACGATGCAACAAGATGGCGCCTCAATGCGATGCGGCGACTTGGATGCGATACGTGCACGCCCGATGGCCATGTGGCGAAATCAATGGTTTCTTGAGCAGCGGCAGGGCTTACGATGCGCTTCTCCGGTGATGCGATGGCAACCTCTGCGGCGGTGGCATTTTTCTCCACTGATGCGACATGCTTCTTCAGCGATGCGATGACAACAGCTGTGGCGGCGACAAGCTTCTTCCTTGTTACATCGTGCTTCCAGCTCCCAGCGACACGCAGTCTCTAGAGGGTTCAAAACTACAGCAGGCACCTCTCTGCAGGTAGAATTCCCAGCAAGGAAATTCAGGGGGGAGTTGGTGGTGAAGTCTTTGTGTCCCTGAGACTTCAGAACAGGAGGCAAGCTCAGCTTCAAGCCCTTGGAGATTTTCCTCAAGATGATAAAGTACACACAAAGTTCCTCTTCTCCTTTCCTTGGCAATAAGTAACCACTGCAGGCCAACCCCAAACAGCAAAGGGGCAGTCTCCTCCTTCAGCTTTCTTGGTTTCTCTCCTTGGCAAAGGTTTGTCTTGATTCCCAGAAGTAATCTAAAGTTCTGGGGTCTGAGCCCCAATATTTATACTGCAAAACCCTTTGTTCTCTGAAGGCAGTGAGTGTCTGTGCCCAGCCAAAACCAGTTCTGTACTCCCTGGTGCAGCTTCCTGGCAGGAGTTGGAGACAACATTGTTGAAAGCAGGCCTGGCCCAGGTAGCTGAAAGGAAATCTCCCCCCCTACTCTCTATTCTATCAAGGCTCAGGCAAGTGAAAAGAAAGTTCCTCCCCCTACTATATATTCAATGCAGGTCCTATTCAGCCCAGCCCTGACCCATGAGACTGCTGGAGCCACGGCCCTCTCCAGTCCCCTGTCACTCACAACCCAGACATGGAATACACAAACCTAGCAGAGGCATACTGGATGGTTAGGCAAGAAAATACCTTCTTACTAAAAGTGGTATTTTCAAACACAGAATGTAAAAATCAACCACATTAAAAGATGTATTTTAACATTCTGAGGTCAGGTATACTAAACTTTATTTCCTGATCTTCTTCCTAGGGTCAGTTATGTTTATAAGATGCTATAATCAAACTGCCCATTCTGGCCTATGGGAACAGATAGCCTTGCAATAGTGAAAAACAAAATTGGGTGTAATTCACTATCAGGACATGCCACACACACCAGGGCATGTCCCACCCTTCACATGCAATGCACCCTGCCCAGGGGGGTACTTTGGACCTTCCTTAGGGGTGACTAACATGTAGAAAAGGGAAGGTTTAGGGACTGGCAAGTGGGTGAATTTGCCAAGTCGACATGGCAGTCCCAGACTGCACACAGGCTCTGCAATGGCAGGCCTGAGCCATATTTTACAAGCTGCTTCTGTGGGTGGCACAATCAGTGCTGCAAGCCCACCAGCAGCATTGGATTTACAGGCCCTGGGCACACATGGTGCACTGTTCTAGGGTCTGACAAGTATATCAAAAAGGCCAATCATGGAGTCACTAATCCATCACAACAATTTACAATAGAGAGCGTATGCACTTTAGCACTGAGACGTCCACAGTCTTAAAACCAACAAAAATAGGTCAGAAAAAATACAGGAGGAAGGCAAAAAGTTCAGGGATGACCCTGCAAAAAGGGCCAAGTCCAACAATGGTATGTTCAGACACTTGCTGTAGGTTTTATATTTTCAATGATGTACAGTATTTGCATTTACGTTAGTTATACTACTATGCTCTATTTATATTTCGATAATATGTAGCAGTGTGCTAAATGACATACTTAGAATTACCCAAAACACCCCACCCATCATATACCCACCCCATAAACAAACCCTTCAACAAAATAAACTGTTGCCACTGTGGTTCAATTACACTCTTTCAGGTGCATTGTACCATGTGGTGGCCATGTCCGATATCTTAGGGAAGTACAAGGGGAGAGGGAGAGGGAAGGCAGAAGAGCGAGGAAAAAGGAGATGGGAGGGAAACCGGGACAATCGGAATGATCCAAGTTACTGTATAATTAGGAATCAAATATCATCTCCACAGTCTTCTCGTGCATCCCGAGAGCCCGCTGACATCTCCTCCGTTTCTGCCTTGAAATGTTCAATCAGTTGTGCCCAGTCCAAGGAGATTGGTCATTTTCTTAGCCCCCTATACTCCTCCCATTGAAGCACCTCCCTCTCCACCACAGCCCATCGAAGAACTTCCTCCCTCCATTTGCCCTCGCGTGGTGCCGTGCGGGATTTCTAGCACTGTGTAATCAATCTTTTTGCAAACATCTGGGCTAATCCCGCAAATCGGCGTAGCAACTACCCCTTCTTGGGGAGAGGGAAGAGACCCAGGAGACAGGCCTCTATAGTGTCCCAAGGTGTGCGTTCCATTAGTAATGATAGCCTCTGAGTAACGTCTGGCCAAAACCCACCCAATGCAGTACAGGACCATAACATATGAATAAAATCAGCATTCTGAGCAGGACATCTCGGGAAGTCAGAAGAGGCAGTAGGGTACATTTTCTGTAGCGCCATCAGGGTGAGGTGAGCCGTGTGTAATATGAATAATTGTATTGTTTTCAGTCGGAAATTACGGGAAACTCACCTAGGATGTTCTAACACTAGGGCCCATTCTCTATCTTCCAATTCCCGTACTAGTACTGTTTCCCATTTTTGAAAGGTGGGAGGCTCCTTTTGATCAACTAACCAATATTTCCAAATGAATTGCGTAATTGCTGCATGTGTGAGAAATAGGGTTTCTTGTACTGCATTAGTGCGTACAAATTCCTCATGGGGCATCAGGTTACCATCCAAGAATAAATCACCGACCGTCCCTATACCCGTCTGTGTCCAACCCTTTATCCGAGCCATTGATAATATTCCTCGTCTGGTGGGTAGGCCACAGAGCGGTATGTTCGGGCGTATGGGAAGGGCATTTTCGCATATTTATGTGCCTGCTTCCAATAGTGCATTGCTATATGCAGGAGAAAAGGAGGATCCTGCATCGTCAGCCCCAGGACATAACAGTGCCTGTAGAGTTCCGCACCGTAAACGATCAGGAGAATATCCTATTTCAAATAAATTATGGCCCGCCAGCCAATATGCCAGCCACTGTAGTTGCCCGACTATGCAGTATGCCTTACAATCGGGAGACCCCATACCGCCCGCAGTACTAGGAAGCTGTATCTTGGCCAATGCTAGTCTATGTCTACCCAGTCCCCAAAGTAAGGATGATAACAAGGTGTTCAAAGTTTTAAAAATCCATGCCAGAAGAACAACCGGGATGTTCACGAAATGATAGAGGAGTCTGGGCAACATGACCATTTTAGACACAGCTAAACGGCCCGCCACTGTCAATGCCAAAGTTTTTCAGAACGAGATCTGGGAGCGAAGTGAGTTAATAGTTCTAACCATATTCCCATCTATTGTATCTGCACTGGTTCTGAAGTTGTATATTCCTAAGTATTTAAATGTTATGGGTTCTACTTTGAATTGCATCTGGCCAAACCATAAATAGGGATTGGGATACGTATTATAAAAATAATACGCTACCGATTTTGAGGCGTTGAGACATAGTCCGGATACTTCCCCGAATCATGATAACCCGGCAGCTATTGTGTGCATTCTTTTGTTCAAATCTTTAAAATACAACAGCATGTCATCTGCGTACAGTGACACAGAGTGGATTGTATCATTTATTGGAATACCATACGGGCCCATAACCTGACGCAAATATTGTGCTAGAGGTTCTAGCGCTAATACAAACAATAGGGGCGACAAGGGGCAACCCTGGGGCGTTCCACGATAAACATGATAAGTGGGTGAGATAATTGACCCAGTCTTAGCACGGGCTGTAGGGTTAGTGTGGAGTAATTTTATCCAATTGCAGTATGCCGGGGGCAGCCCAAATTTGACCAATGCAGCCAACATATAGGGCCAATTCAGAGTATCAAAAGCTTGGCGCACATCTAATGACAAACATCCAGCGAATGGCGCTGTTGCCAAAGCTGCATTTATCAAGGCATGCAGCCAGCGAATATTTATTGAGGTGCTGCGTTTGGGTACAAACCCACATTGATCTGTGTGTACTAACTGGGGATGTAAGGGGAGAAGCCTCGATGCTAAAATCTTACTGAGTATCTTGTACTCAGTATTAAGGATCAATAGGGGCCTATGAAACGTAAGTTCAGTATGAGCCTTGTCCGGTTTCAACAGGGATGTGACTAATGCTTCTCTAGTAGTGGAAAGCAAAGTGCCCTCAGTGAGTGAGGTGGTGTAAAACTGTAGATATTAGAGATCAATGTTGCTGTAAAGGTTGAATAAAATTCAATAGGGAGCCCATCCGAGCCAGGCGTTTTATTACGGGCTAATACCTTTATAGCTGTGCGGATCTCCGCTGTAGTAATCAGAGCTGAAATAGTTGGGAGTTCTACATTTGCAAGGAAGCAAATGTATAGGTATACATAGTAGTCCTGAAAGGTAGCAATTATCTCAGTCTGGGAGGTGATCAACGTGTGATTGGTATTATTTCTCGCTAATATGGGAGTGGCGGTTGTTTGAGGTTTAATCAATCGTGCCAACAATATGCCAGCTCTATCTGCTTTAAAATGCGTGCGCAGCGTGTATGCGCTTAAGTCGATCGTCCTTAAACGTTCTAATAATTCCGCATACCTTATCCTGGCTGCCTGTAGAGTCTCTGCCCCACCCTCGCCCACTTGGGCTGCCACCTCTCTTGCCTGCAAAACTCCCTCCAGTTATGTTATGTCTCTGATCGTTTCCTTTCTAATTCCCACAAGGATTCCATGGTGACTCCCCGGATTGTTACATTAAATGCCTCCCATTCGAAGGATCTGGTCATGGCTGTGCCCTCATTGTCTGTACAATATGTGGTTATGGCTGTAGCCAATGTGGTTCGGAACACTTGGTCTTCTCAGTGTAGAGGCTGCATTTGCCAAGTCGGGATAGGCACGGGAGAACGACCCCAAGTTAGCATTAGTTCTATGGGATTATGATCCGATATGGTCTTGCCTAGATAAGTACATTGCTTAATGGTCGTGGACAAGTCTGGCGAACAAAGGAAGTGATCCAAGCGGGTATGCAACTAGTGGGGGTGGGAGTAAAAGGAATATTCTCGCATGCAGGGATCTCCAAAGTTCAAGTAAATTCCATCCTTGTGCCCATCGCATTAACGCAGCAGCTTGGGAGTGCGCAGCAATATTCAATAAGGGAGGATCAGAGCGGTCTAGACATACATCAAACACTGCATTCAAGTCCCCACCCAATATCCATGGGTATTGTGACCAGTCCGAGAGCGCCAGGGAGACTCGTGACCAAAAGGCATCTTGGTCCACATTTGGAGCATAAATGGACCCTAACATCACCTGTTTACCATCCAATGCCCCCGTAGAAATACATATCGCCCTTGGTCATCTATCCTACTCTCACTAAGGTAGAAGGGGATTGCCGCCCGTATCCAGATTGCAGCCCCTCTAGAGAAGGCGGAATATGCCGTTGCATAAAATTGACGTCTCCAGCGTCTCTGTAACTTCATAGTTGTTGATGGTAGTAGGTGTGTCTCCTGGAGACATACTATTTGAGCTTTACGGCAGTGTAATTGTGCAGCTATTCTATGCCCCATGTGAATTGTTCCCATTCCCCGGACATTCCAAGATATGATAGTATAAGATTTGGCAATCGAAATCATCAGGGTACATATCCAACACCCCCCCAGATCCCAACCCCCGTCCTCCGATCCCCACCCCCTTCCCCAACAGCGGACTATGCGGCAAGAATACAAACAGTACAACTTTCTCCCAATACTGGGTCCAACGATCTAACTTCGCTCGACCAAACTGTGTCAGAAAAGTTAACATAGTTCACATCAAACAGGTGCTAACGCCTGTGGGGGAGGTTGCATATACCACTTCTACCTAAAACAGTGATCAATGCATGGAAACGCCCAGAACAGGCCAGGCCAGGGGACTTAACAATCGGTCCCTTTCTTCTGTTCAACAACTTTATTTCTAAATTGCATAGTAATGTATATACTGGCTAATATGACTTTGGGGTCAGTGTTAGCGGCCGACATGGGAAGCTTGTAGTACACAGTCGAGCTGGTCGGGTACAATGTCCCATATTACACACAAACATGTCAGCCCAAAGGATCATTACTTAGCTGCGTGGACTCCGTGGGGAACAGTGCTACACTTCCACCCGAGTCAGAGTCTGAATTGACCTCATTGGAAGAGCTTGTGCAGATAGGTGGACGAGAGGTATGGAAGGTCGTGGCAGATCGAAGGGCGCCCTTCCTACCCTCCTTCACCTGCTGTCGCGGTGGAGGACTGGAGCCTGTACTCTGTGTGAGGAGACCCCTTCTGCGTCTTCGGGGGGCACGCTGTAATTTCGGCTGCGTAGAGTCCATCCATCTGGATGGTAGCATATCTGGGATGTTCCTGTCTAGCCAATCCCAAGCACTGTCCAGCGTATCAAAAAATAAAGAGCGCTGATTATATATGATTATCAGTTTTGCCGGGAACAGTAAGCCAAATGTGAGGCCTGCTGCCCGGACTTGATCTTTCACTTCCATGAATGAAAAATGTTTACGCTGCACAGCTAGTGTAAAGTCGGGGAAAATTGAGATTTTTACGTAGTCGACATGTAATGGTCCATTGACCCTTGCTGCCTCTAACAAATGGTCACAGTCTCTGTAATTTAGAATTTTGGCCAATATTGGGCGGGATTTGCACCAGGTACTGGCCGATGTGTAGGGACTTGGTATGCTCGCTCTACAGTAAAGTGTGTGGACAGACCAGTAGGGGCCACACTAGTTTTCAACCAGTTCTCTATATAAGTCGTCAGGTTAGAGCCTTCTGATCCCTCTTGGAAGCCAACAATTCTGAGGTTATTACGTCTGCCCGACCTTCGGCATCATTCGCACGAGCTTGGAGGGAGTCAATTTGCTGGCGCATATGACATAATTGTTCTTCATGAGTGTTTACTTGTGGCGCCATTGTTTCCAAAGTTTGCTCTGCGAACTTCACTTTATCAGCTAATTTTCTATGGTCGTCCTTGAGTAATTTGAGTTCCACAGGATCTCTTTCATGATCATGTCCAATTTATCCACTGGGGGATTAGATACAGCCCCCTCTTCTGCATGACGTGAACAACCTGATGAGTACTCCGAGGGTGGCGGGAGTAACCCTGTCCTCCCGGATCTGGAGGTTGTTCTTGGCTTTCCTCTGTCCATTACTAGTGAGTTGAATGACTGAGTGGCACTGGACTATAC
This sequence comes from Triturus cristatus, assembly GCF_964204655.1. Classification (NCBI taxonomy): domain Eukaryota; kingdom Metazoa; phylum Chordata; class Amphibia; order Caudata; family Salamandridae; genus Triturus; species Triturus cristatus. The sequence goes on from NC_140584.1 coordinate 1,024,468,092, forward strand.
GATGGATCAATACAAACTCTACCACTTTTATGTGTTCAGCGTATATTCAAAGGAGGCAAGGGCCTGTAGATAACGACAACAATATTATATTAGTGTCCCAGTCTAAGTTGCCGATTTGCTATTGAGTTCATAAGGTCGTAGGCCGTTGCTGGAGCCTGCTGCTTCGAGCAGTAGTGTCGTCCCTATCGTTGGATGCCTCAGTGGTGTCGTTCCGCCAGCGGCAACAACCGAGGAGGGCGATAAACTTCACTTGAATGTTCCCTGCTTAGCTGCTTTGTCTATTCGTGGGCGCCATATTATTTATATGTAGTTCACAGATCCGTAGTCGTGCCTTATAGCCTTACGTTGATCCTGTCACAAGTGAACAAAAGCTGCTAGTCCCACTCTTCTCAGGGCCCTCAAATGGACTCTGTCATTGATCTGATCACCCCGGGCCTCTGCCGGGTTCAGTCAAGTGTCCCACCCAGTCTCAGACTGTAAATCCAACCCAAAGGAATGGTACTCACACGCTGTTGTGCCGAGAGTATTTATGCCGATGATGAGCCTCAGCTGTAGGCCAGTCTCCCTTGCGGAACCCTAACCCAAGGTGGGAAGGGGGGGCTCAAGATGGCCGGAGTGGAAACAACCAGTGGCCGTAACGTGGGGCTATCACCCCCTGGAGACAGAGGCATCCTTCACTCTTGGCGTGAGTGAGATATCTTAGCTAGTGCCCAATTGCTACGATTCACAATAGTCCCTTCCAGCAAGCCACCAACGTGTATAATGCCAAGTATGGGGGTGAATCTAGTACAGCACGTTATATCTTGGTTAGGGTGCCCACTTTTGCACCGTTCTTTACCCCCTCAGCAGACTCTGATGGAGGGCCGTCACAGACCTGTAAATATGGGCCCAGCCTGCAGGGCTGACAGGAAAATAGGAAGCAGCCACATGGACCACCATGGCACCACCGCGAGCAGTACCTCGGGTCTCTGCCAGTTATCCAGCTCCCTCTGAGGTTGTGCAGGCTGGTCCGGGTCGAGATCAACCCAATCGATGTCAGGGCGCTGCCGGTAGATCACTGTTCTAAGCCCTGCCCAAGGCTCCCCAAGGCCACGATTCACTTACGGCAGTCATCCAGGAGCAGCGGTCTCTCTGGAGGGGTGTTGCGTCTCCAAGGCGCTGGCAGATTCCACTGTCTCGGGGGTCTGCACGGTCCCTCCAGGAGATGGCACCGTTACCGATGGATGCAGCACTGCAGATCAAGGGGAAGAAGTAGCCACGCAGATGACAGACAGGCCGCCCGCACCGAACAGGTAGGGTCTCTATTGCAGCGTATCGTGATGTCAAGGGTGCCCCAGCTCACTTCGGGTGACACAGGGCACATTCGATCACGGTGGGTCTCTCCGGGCATTGAGTGCAGACACCGGGTGTGAGAAATTTGCCTGGTATATGCTGTCCACTAATTAAAGTGGGCACCTTGCACCAGTCCAAATGACCCTTTTTGATGATTAGGTTAAAGACAACCTTTATAGAAAGCAATCCTAGTGCTAGCTGTGGAGAGCAGCCTTCAGGCTAAGTCTCGAAGGAATGTAAAGCAGCTCGTTTTACCAGATCAGAACCTCCTGAATGACCAAATGAAAGGAGAACCACACAAGAGATATATAAAATATATGTATTTATTACTAAACACTCTCTACTAACCTCTTTATGAGATTAGAGCACAGGGCACACAATATTAAATCACTAGATTGACAGTAAATAGCACAATACACAGCAGGCTCCAGGGGGAGACGAACCATATACTAAGAAAGTGGTATAACAACCACGACTTAACTAGGACACAGTGCCTAGAGCATGTAGAATCGCTGGGACCCCAAGGAACCACCCAAAGTAGTGACACAGGAGACCCACGGGGGACGGGTGCAGTGTGTGAACACAGGCGCGAGCTCTGCACAACTCTATGGGAAAGTCGCGGTTGGAATTTTAGAGTTTAAGGACACTTCAGAGAGGACTTTCAGCTAACTCCTTGGAACATAGAAGGTTCTAAGGTCAGCACCCTTGAGAGTACCGAGATACCCGTGTTACCTATCCCAGAGGAGCCGGGTGCATAAGGGTCAAGTGGTGTCGGAAACCTTCGTCATTTTCAATGGCGTGATGCGAAAAAGTGCTGCTGCCGGGAAGATGAAAAGTCTCCGGTGGAATTCAAGCCTGGATCCGAGGTGAGAAGAACCTGAAAGCAGAGGGGAGAGAGTCTGGGTCACTTCAGGGTGACCAGGGGCACGATAGACTAATGCCCACTGATGTCAGGTGCTTCAGGTGAGAAGGTAGGATGCTTGACTCTGCAGCCACAGGGACCAGGAGACGTCGATGATGACCAAAGTCCAGAGGTGAAGGATGTCGTGTGCTGGGGGTCAGTGTCCGGATCGAACATCAACAAGCCTTGGCAACTGCAACCCACACGGGCAGAGGAAACAAGCTACGGTGAGGACCAGCAAGGTCCTGGGGACTCTCCAAGCAATGGAGAGTCAGGGCATGTCTGGAGCAACCAGGAAAGCCCACTGAAAGTCAAAGTTACCTTCACAGGGACCTACAGGCCAACGGACCAGGGATCGCGAAAAGACCTCGAGCTGAATCACAAAATACCAGCCCACGGAATACTCGTGGAGTATAGGCTGGAAATCTTCATTGGAAATACTGCTCGGGGTCAGGACTACACGTAGCCCAAAGCACAGCCTCAGGGATCGCCAAAAGCATATGCTGCTGTCAAAGTACACGGTGCACAGGGTTCCGGGTTGCACGGTCCCGACGAGGGATATGGGTCTAAGGATTGCTGAGAGAACGGATCGACCTCAGGGGCGCTCGGGAACCCACCTCAAGTATTGCAGAAATCTTCGGAGTCCTCAGGAGCTCGGGAGATGCAAACCGGTCAGATGCGTTAAAGGTGCCTGGGTTGCAGGGGAGTAACTCCTTTACTTCAAGGGAGTTTCTTCAGTCATCCAGTCTAGTGTAGATCGTCGAAGTACTTGGTTTCTGTAGCAGAGTTTAGTCCAGGTAAAATCTAAAGTGCAGTAGTCAGGGGATCCTACTTTATACCCAAGGATGGGGTGGGACCAACTCTGTGGACCCACCTATGGGAGGGTCAGGACAGAGGGGTGGCTACACCCATGTCCTTTGTCCAGTTTCACGCCAGAGCAGGAGAAAATGGCTCCTGCAACCGGTTTGAACTGGACTATGCACAGGGACACCAAATATGCCCCCATTGCAGACTTCAAACACTCTCAGCGTGCACCCACCCAGCCCCAATACACTAAATCCTGTCTGGGAGGTGGTCACACCTCCCTGTGACAGGAAACCTATTGTCAAGCCTCCCCCTGCTCGAGCTTGGCTCAGCAGCAGGAGGGAAGACTCATGTCTGTGGCTGGCAGCATCCATTTTGTGATGCCCAGGTCGAGAAAGCTCACATAAGTCCCTCAAGAAGGGTGGAATCATACCTCCCACACCAGTTACTGGTATGGAGGTATGATTCCAAGGTGTTTGACACCAAACACGACATGTTTCTAAGCAGCCATTTTAAAATTAGCATTTACCGCAAGGTTATAATGCACTTAAATATATATGGTTGGCTGCATCACAAACCCCGGAAAATAGGTTCCGAAGGCTGCAGAGGGGCTCTGCTCATGCAGGGGCACCCTCTCACATAAAACCCAGCACCCTGCCTTCAGGATTGATAAGGTCTGCTAAAGGGGTGACTGATTATATGTGCAGTGATTTAAAATAGATATAGTGAACCTATATCTAAGTAAGGGGAGCATCCACAACCTTACATAGGCTGCAGTAGCAGACCTGTGGTGCCAGTTTGAATGGTCTCTCAGGGGTGGCATAATACATGCTGCAGCTCCTGGGAGGCCTCTGGGGTACCTATGCCCTGGGTACATAGTATACCATATACTAGGTGTGAGAAGTTGGCCTGATGTATGATGTCACTAGTTCTAGTGTACACCTTATATCAGTCCAAATACCCTTATGGTGATTGGTTGTAAAGTCAACCTTATAGACCAGCTATCCTAGTGGTAGCATGGACAAGAGCAGTCTTAGGCTAAACTCTGAATGGCATGTGAAGCCAGCTGTGATACCATATATAATCCCTTGAATACCAAATGAAAGGACACCACAACAGATATATATATAAAATAAAGTGTATTTATTCTAGTCAAACCCTCAGCACTCTTTATGAGATTAGAGGTAAGTACAACACAGTCTTATTTATGCATACATTAAGTCACACAGGTAAGTAATACAGTTAGGCCCTAGGGGCCACGCAAACCATATACTAAGTAAGTGGTATAAGGACCACTGTCACGGAAATAGAATAGGCCTAGGCCTAGGGAATCGCTGGGGCTACACTATACTACCAAAGGTTAGGAAGTGGGAGGCCCACGGGATTCGTGTGCAGAGTGGAAACACTCACGCGTAATGCGTAAAAGTCAATAGCAATAGTACAGTTTAGAAAACGATAGATTTAGGACACTTCCGGAGTAGCTAGGAAGTCGAGACTGGAAAACTAGACACTAGGATAGTCACTATCCTGATGAGCACCGGAGTACCCAAGTTACCTAGCCCACAGGCTGCGGGTGCATAGGGGTGAAGTTGCGTCGGGTTTCGTCGTCGACTCCTATGGATGCCTGAAGAAAGATGCTGACAGGCAGTCAGTGAAGAGTGTCCGGTGGATCCCAAGGCTGGGATCAAGAAGAGAGGAGACCTGCAAGCAGAAGGGACAGAGTCAAGGTCACTAGCCAGTGACCACGTGGAACCAGGAAGGAACCAGGCGATGTCGTGAAGATTGCAGGTGAAGGTGAAGCTTGTTGCTGCAGCCAGGAGGACCAGGAAGCATCGAGGACGACCAGGACCAGGAGGCGAGCTGTCCCACGAAGGCTCTTGCTGTCGGCGGCGTCGAAGTTGGACTAGGACTCACCAAGCCTTGGCAAGCGGAACCCACGAAGAACGGAGGACTTGCTTCTGGTGCAGACCAGGAAGGTCTGGGGTGCTTCTTCTTTGCAGAGAAGCGGGAGCCAGTCTGGAGGAGCCAAACCAGCGCAGAAGATTTCAGGATGCGTCGTCACAAAGGCCACTAGCCAGCGGGCAAGCAACCGGACAGACGCGGCAAGCAGGAAAATGCAGAAGGGCCCCACGCAGGACTCGTGGAGTGTGGGGGGCTGATCTTCGGTGCAGATGATGCTTGGGGTTGGGGCTTCTCAATCCCCGGTGCACAACTTCGAGTGTGCCTCAGAAGCTGCGCTTGAAGTTACTAGCCACTTTTCCCAGGTAGCCGGTCCCACGTCGCTCGTCGCCTCCACGGATCTCAGCTCTGCTGTGGATGTGGATCAGGGTCGGAGAAGTCTGGAAGTCAAGGCTCTGGTCGGGCTCTGCAGTCGGTTCCTCGTAGAACTTGGGCAAAGCAAAGGGTAGTTTCTTGATGGTGCCTGTTTGCACAGGGTAGCCACTCCTTGGCCACAAGGGAGATTCTTCAGTCTTTTTCTTTCGTCGAATGTAGAAGGTCCAGAGTTTCTGTTCAAGTTTGCAGGTTCAGGATAATCTAAAGTCTTGAGGCCCAACTCCCACTCTTATACTAATCTGGGGGACTGGGATACCTGCTAGGTCACGCCTTATGGGTGGGACCTGGGAGGGGGTGGTTACACCCACTTCCCTTTGTCCAGTTTCGCGCCAGAGCTGGGGCTGGAGTGCCCCAGCGCCGGTTTGAACTGGACTATGCAAGGAACACCTTGTGTGCCCCAGGCATGTCTCATTCCTTTCAGCCCACCCTGCCCCAATACACTAAAGGCTGTCTGAGGAGGTGCTAGCACCTCCCCAAGCAGGAAACCTATTGTCCAGGCCTCCCTGGCTGGGATCACTCCCAGCTGCAGGAGGTCAGACTTGTGTCGTGGCAGCAGCATCCATTTTGTGATGCTGAGGCTTTGGTCAGAGGCTAACAGTGAAGTATGATTTTAACATGTCTTTCCCTCTAGAAGGGGGGAATAATATCCTTATGTCCAGAAATGGCATGGGGGTATTATTCCACAGTGTTAGACACCTTACACGACATGTTTCGATAAAGCCAAACCATAGTTACCATAACCGTCTAAGATTATAAGGCACTTTAAGAGTATATGGTAGGCTATATCATAGAACAGCTATAAGGACATGGTTCCGAAAGCTGCAGACAGGCTCAGCTCATGCTGGAGCACCATCTCACATGTTACCAAGCACTCTGCCTCCAGGATTGTTAAGGCCTGCCATAGGAGTGACTGATAGGTACACATGTGTCTATATGTAAGTTAGGTATAGGAATACTACACCTAAGCAAGGGGTGATTACACGACCTTGCCCCAGCTGAGTGATCAGCCAGTTGTGTCAAAATGGAAGGCCAGGCCAGGGGTGGCATAATACATGCTGCAGCCCCTGGTAGGCCTAGGGCACACCTATGCCCTGGGTACCTAGGGTACACTGTACAGGGGCCAATAAGGTGACCCTATCCAAATGGGTTATGCACCTAAGGTACATAGTATCGATTTAGAGAGAGAACAGCAGGGCTGTGGGTCTGATTGGCAGGCCCACAGCCACATCTAAGTCGAAAACCAGTAAAGCAAAAGCAAAAAGTGGGGGTGAACATAGAAAGCAGACCCTACTCTCCTACACAACCCCCCCCCCCAAACTTAGGGACATTAAACTAACCTTGACCAGTTGAGTCTTCATGTTCTAAGTGGAAATATCTGGAGAGTCCATCTGCATTGGCATGGTCAGTCCCAGGTCTATGTTCCACTGTGAAGTCCATCCCCTGTAGGGAAATGGACCACCTAAGAAGTTTGGGATTTTCATCCTTCATCTGATTTAGCCACAAGAGGGGCTTATGGTCTGTCTGAATCTTGAAGTGAGTGCCAAACAAGTATGGCCTCAGCTTCTTCAGGGCCCAAACCACAGCAAAGGCCTCCCTCTCAATAGCTGACCAACGTTTCTCTCTAGGGGTCAGCCTTCTACTTATAAAAGCAATGGGCTGGTATTGACCATCTACATTCAGTTGTGAAAGAACAGCTCCCACACCTAACTCAGAAGCATCTGTCTGGACAATGAACTCTTTGGAGTAGTCTGGACTTTTCAGAATAGGTGCACTGCACATGGCCTGCTTCAGGTCATCAAATGCTTTTTGACAGCTTACTGTCTACTGAACTTTCTTTGGCATCTTCTTGGAGGTCAAGTCATTAAGTGGTGTCACTATGGACCCATAGTTCTTAACAAACTTTCTGTAGTACCCAGTCAGGCCCAAGAAAGCTCTGACCTGAGTCTGGGTAGTTGGAGGAGTCCAGTTCTTTATGGTCTGGATCTTGCTCTCCAGTGGTTGAACCTGACCCCCACCGACTAGGTGGCCCAGGTATACAACCTTGCTCTGCCCTATCTGGCACTTAGTGGCCTTGATAGTGAGGCCTGCCTTTTGCAGGGCCTCTAAAACATTCCTCAGGTGGACCAGGTGATCCTCCCAGGTGGAGCTAAAGACAGCAATATCATCAAGATAAGCTGCACAGTAGTCATCCAACCCAGTAAGGACTTGATTCACCAACCTTTGGAAAGTGGCAGGTGCATTCTTCAAACCAAAGGGCATTACCACAAATTGATAATGTCCTCCTGGGGTCAAGAAAGCAGTTTTGGCCTTTGCATTCTCAGCTAGTCTGATTTGCCAGTAGCCTGCTGTCAGGTCAAATGTGCTCAAAAACTTAGCAGCTGCCAGTCTGTCAATGAGCTCATCTGCCCTAGGTATTGGGTGGGCATCTGTCCTAGTGACAGCATTGAGACCTCTGTAGTCCACGCAAAACCTCATCTCTCTCTTACCATCTTGGGTGTTAGGTTTTGGCACAAGAACTACAGGACTAGCCCAAGGGCTCTCTGAAGGTTCAATGACTCCCAGCTCCAACATCTTTTGTACCTCAACTTTTATGCAGTCCCTGACATGGTCAGGTTGCCTGTAGATTTTACTCTTCACAGGCAGACTGTCACCAGTGTCCACCTCATGGGTGCACCAGTTTGTCTGACTTGGGGTCAGAGAGAACATATGTCTGTAGGATTGCAGAACTTGTCTGCAGTCCTGTTGCTGATGGACAGTGAGGCTGTCAGAAAAGACCACACCAACAACTGAGCCATCATCAGGGTTCTGAGTCAACAGGTCTGGGAGAGGGTCACTCTCTTCCTCCTGCCCCTCATCTGTAGCCATGAGTAGCCCCATGTCTGCCCTGTCAACATATGCCTTCAATCTGTTGACATGAAGCACCCTGTGGGGGCTTCTGGGAGTCCCAAGGTCTACCAAGTAGGTGACTTCTCCCTTTTTCTCAACAATAGTGTGGGGTCCAGACCATTTGTCTTGGAGTGCTGCTGGGGCCACTGGCTCCAACACCCACACTTTCTGTCCTGGCTGGTAAACAGTCAGTACAGCCTTTTGGTCATGCCAAGCTTTTTGGAGTTCTTGGCTTGCCTCAAGGTTTTTAGAAGCCTTCTTCATATACTCTGCCATCCTGGAGCGGAGACCAAGTACATAATCCACTATGTCTAGTTTGGGTTGTCTGAGAGGTCTCTCCCATCCTTCCCTTACCAAACACAGGGGTCCTCTTACAGGATGCCCAAACAAAAGCTCAAAAGGGCTGTAGCCAACCCCCTTTTGTGGGACCTCTCTGTAAGCAAACAGAAGGCAGGGTAAAAGGATGTCCCATCTTCGCCTAAGCTTGTCTGGTAATCCTTTTATCATTCCCTTTAGGGTCTTGTTGAATCTCTCAACAAGCCCATTGCACTGTGGGTGATAGGGTGTGGTGAACTTGTAGTTAACACCACACTCCTTCCACATTGCAGTCAAGTATCCTGACATGAAGTTGGCACCTCTGTCAGAAATGACCTCCTTTGGAAAGCCCACTCTGGAGAATACTCCAAGCAGGGCCCTTGCCACAACAGGAGCTGTTGTGGTCCTAAGGGGAATTGCTTCTGGGTACCTGGTGGCATGGTCCACTATCACCAGTATGAATCTGTGCCCAGATGCTGTTTGTGGGTCCATTGGTCCTACAATATCTATGCCCACTCTTTCAAAGGGGACCCCCACCACCGGTAGTGGTATGAGGGGGGCCTTTGTGGTGCCACCTGATTTGCCACTGGCTTGGCAGGTGACACAGAGCGACAAAACTCCTTAGTATCTTCTGACATGTGGGGCCAGTGAAAGTGAGGGACAAGCCTGTCCCAGGTCTTGTTCTGGCCTAAATGTCCTGCAAGGGGAATATCTTGGGCCAAGGTAAGAAGGAAGCCTCTGAACTTCAGTGGTATGACCAACCTCCTGGATGCACCAGGCTTGGGGTCTCTAGCCTCTGAATACAGTAGCCCTTCATCCCAATACACTCTATGGGTACCTTGAGCATTCCCTGCAGCCTCATCAGCACTAGCCAGCTGTCTGAGGGGTTCAAGAGAGGGACAGTCTAATTGAGCCTGCCTCAGATCTGCCCTTGAAGGTCCCCCTGTCCCAAGAAACTCAACCTGATCAGGTTCAAGTTCTTCTAGGACAGTTCCTTCAGGGCTCTCAGAATCATCCTCCTGGGAGGGCTGATCCACCACCTGAGGCAGGGGGGAAGGCACAGCCTTAACCCTACTGCTCTTTCTCTTGGGTTGTGACTGGTCCATAGTTTCAGAATCCAGCACTTGTTCAGTGGTGCACTTTTTGGCCTGTGACCTGGTCACAGCAAGGACATGTGCATCTATCCCCAGCATTTCTGCATGGGTCCTATACTCCACTTCAGACCAAACTGAAGTTTCAAGATCATTGCCCAGTAAACACTCTACAGGAAGGTCTGAACTAACAACAACTTTCTTGAGGCCAGTTACCCCTCCCCAGGAGAAGTTAACAATAGCCACACTATGGGAGGTAGTGGCATTGCTAGCGTTGGTCACTAGGTAATTCTCACCTAGTATGCTCTGTCCAGGGTCCACAAAAGCAGGTGTCACCATTGTGACACTAGCCCCAGTGTCCCTGTAGGCCTGAGCCATTCTTTGGTTGATAAAAGGAGTCTGTCTGTACTTGCCCAGGTTACTGGGGCCTACAGTAGAGGACAAAGCTAAGTCCCCATCACAGATCAGAACAGCCTGAGTAGGTACTCTGACTAGGCCAGAATCCTCCTCAGTTCCCAGGGTTAACCCTACTACACCCTTTTGCTGGGAACCACCACTTACAGCTGAACTAGGGGGTACAGTTGCCTTAGGGGCAATGGTGGCTGGGGGCTTATCCTTTTTGGTGCACTCACTAAACCAATGTGAGTTGGACTTACAATAGTTGCACCATGGTTTCTTTTGGCCTTCTTTCTTTTTATCCTTTTTGGGACCACCCTCCCCCTGAGCCTTTTGGGGGCCTGGTGAAGACTTCTGGTCTTTTTGTTTCTGATCATTACCCTTCTGGTCTGCCTTTTTCTGATCACCGCCCTGGTTCTGGTTTTTCTGCTTAACTCTAGTCCTGACCCATCTATCTGCCTTCTATCCCAATTCTTGGGGAGAAGTCAGATCAGAATCAATCAGGTGTTGATGCAATAGCTGGTTTTGACAGTTGTTAAGTATTTGTTCTCTCATGATCAAATTATACAATCCTGTATAGTCCTTAACCTTACTTCCCATTAGCCAGCCTTCCAGAGCCTTAGTGGCACAATCTACAAAGTCAGTCCAGTCCTGAGTCTGTGTCTTCTGGGTATCCCTGAACAACAACCTGTATTGTTCAGTGGTTAGGCCAAACCCATCAATCAGAGCACTCTTCAGGACAGTGTAATTATCTGCATCCTCATCACTAACTGTGAGGAGCTTGTCTCTACCTTTCTCAGAGAAGGAGAGCCACAAGATAGCTGCCCACTGACTTTGGGGTACCTGCTGTACTTTGCAAGCTCTCTCCAAAGCAGTTATCCATTTGTGGATGTCATCCCCACACTTGTAGGGAGGGACAATCTTGCTCAGGTTTCTATTATCATAGTGCCTGTCTCTATCCTTAGGGATACTGCTGCCACCAGTGGGTTCTGACCCACTTAACGTTTGCTCTCTAGCCAGAGCAAGCTTCTCCTTGGCAAGGGCAAGTTCTTCCCTCTGAATCCTCAGATTAGCTTCCCTCATTCTGGCTTCATGTTCCTTTCTCTCAGGGGAAGTCATTCCCCTGTGAGAGGAAACACTAGAGATGCTAGAGACATGGGAGTGGATGGATTCCCTTGAAGGGGATCTGTCCTTCCTGCTTCTCTGTTTAAGCCTACTTGGGGGTCTGTATGGGGGGACCCCATGCAAACTCCCATGTAAGCTTAGGTTAGCCTGGCTAAGTCTTCCTACTTGGCCCTGGCTGTCTACCTCTTCATCTGAAGTCCCATCTGACTCCTCTGTGGTGGGTAGACCATCCTGTGTACCTAGGGTACCTGCCTGAGAGGCTTTAAGAGCATCATACTCCTCTAGGAGTTGTCTTAACTGAAGGAGGGTAGGGTTTGCACCCTGTTTTATTCCTCTGGAGGTACACAATTGTCTCATGGAATGTTAGGGTATCATATCTAGAGGGGGTCTTCTGCAGACCTGATCCTCCTGAGAGAGCATCTACTTGATCTCCTCTCAGAGACATGATCTAGTGAGGGTGTGGTGTGTGCACCTACCTACACTAGTTGTTTCTACTAAACCTCTCTGGTAGTTGTAGTCAGGGTGTGTTACTCCCTTCAACCTACAACTACTAAGTCCAGTAGGACTTAAGTATTATAATCTATGTTATATGTACCTAGACAATATCTGTGTGATCTTTCAATTTAGTATCTCAAGATTACAATGGTATTACAACAGCAAGCTCAGATCCCAACCGCTGCTCACCAATGTGAGAAGTTGGCCTGATGTATGATGTCACTAGTTCTAGTGTACACCTTATATCAGTCCAAATACCCTTATGGTGATTGGTTGTAAAGTCAACCTTATAGACCAGCTATCCTAGTGGTAGCATGGACAAGAGCAGTCTTAGGCTAAACTCTGAATGGCATGTGAAGCCAGCTGTGATACCATATATAATCCCTTGAATACCAAATGAAAGGACACCACAACAGATATATATATAAAATAAAGTGTATTTATTCTAGTAAAACCCTCAGCACTCTTTATGAGATTAGAGGTAAGTACAACACAGTCTTATTTATGCATACATTAAGTCACACAGGTAAGTAATACAGTTAGGCCCTAGGGGCCACGCAAACCATATACTAAGTAAGTGGTATAAGGACCACTGTCACGGAAATAGAATAGGCCTAGGCCTAGGGAATCGCTGGGGCTACACTATACTACCAAAGGTTAGGAAGTGGGAGGCCCACGGGATTCGTGTGCAGAGTGGAAACACTCACGCGTAATGCGTAAAAGTCAATAGCAATAGTACAGTTTAGAAAACGATAGATTTAGGACACTTCCGGAGTAGCTAGGAAGTCGAGACTGGAAAACTAGACACTAGGATAGTCACTATCCTGATGAGCACCGGAGTACCCAAGTTACCTAGCCCACAGGCTGCGGGTGCATAGGGGTGAAGTTGCGTCGGGTTTCGTCGTCGACTCCTATGGATGCCTGAAGAAAGATGCTGACAGGCAGTCAGTGAAGAGTGTCCGGTGGATCCCAAGGCTGGGATCAAGAAGAGAGGAGACCTGCAAGCAGAAGGGACAGAGTCAAGGTCACTAGCCAGTGACCACGTGGAACCAGGAAGGAACCAGGCGATGTCGTGAAGATTGCAGGTGAAGGTGAAGCTTGTCGCTGCAGCCAGGAGGACCAGGAAGCGTCGAGGACGACCAGGACCAGGAGGCGAGCTGTCCCACAAAGGCTCTTGCTGTCGGCGGCGTCGAAGTTGGACTAGGACTCACCAAGCCTTGGCAAGCGGAACCCACGAAGAACGGAGGACTTGCTTCTGGTGCAGACCGGGAAGGTCTGGGGTGCTTCTTCTTTGCAGAGAAGCGGGAGCCAGTCTGGAGGAGCCAAACCAGCGCAGAAGATTTCAGGATGCGTCGTCACAAAGGCCACTAGCCAGCGGGCAAGCAACCGGACAGACGCGGCAAGCAGGAAAATGCAGAAGGGCCCCACGCAGGACTCGTGGAGTGTGGGGGGCTGATCTTCGGTGCAGATGATGCTTGGGGTTGGGGCTTCTCAATCCCCGGTGCACAACTTCGAGGGTGCCTCAGAAGCTGCGCTTGAAGTTACTAGCCACTTTTCCCAGGTAGCCGGTCCCACGTCGCTCGTCGCCTCCACGGATCTCAGCTCTGCTGTGGATGTGGATCAGGGTCGGAGAAGTCTGGAAGTCAAGGCTCTGGTCGGGCTCTGCAGTCGGTTCCTCGTAGAACTTGGGCAAAGCAAAGGGTAGTTTCTTGATGGTGCCTGTTTGCACAGGGTAGCCACTCCTTGGCCACAAGGGAGATTCTTCAGTCTTCTTCTTTCGTCGAATGTCGAAGGTCCAGAGTTTCTGTTCAAGTTTGCAGGTTCAGGATAATCTAAAGTCTTGAGGCCCAACTCCCACTCTTATACTAATCTGGGGGGCTGGGATACCTGCTAGGTCACGCCTTATGGGTGGGACCTGGGAGGGGGTGGTTACACCCACTTCCCTTTGTCCAGTTTCGCGCCAGAGCTGGGGCTGGAGTGCCCCAGCGCCGGTTTGAACTGGACTATGCAAGGAACACCTTGTGTGCCCCAGGCATGTCTCATTCCTTTCAGTCCACCCTGCCCCAATACACTAAAGGCTGTCTGGGGAGGTGCTAGCACCTCCCCAAGCAGGAAACCTATTGTCCAGGCCTCCCTGGCTGGGATCACTCCCAGCTGCAGGAGGTCAGACTTGTGTCGTGGCAGCAGCATCCATTTTGTGATGCTGAGGCTTTGGTCAGAGGCTAACAGTGAAGTATGATTTTAACATGTCTTTCCCTCTAGAAGGGGGGAATAATATCCTTATGTCCAGAAATGGCATGGGGGTATTATTCCACAGTGTTAGACACCTTACACGACATGTTTCGATAAAGCCAAACCATAGTTACCATAACCGTCTAAGATTATAAGGCACTTTAAGAGTATATGGTAGGCTATATCATAGAACAGCTATAAGGACATGGTTCCGAAAGCTGCAGACAGGCTCAGCTCATGCTAGAGCACCATCTCACATGTTACCAAGCACTCTGCCTCCAGGATTGTTAAGGCCTGCCATAGGAGTGACTGATAGGTACACATGTGTCTATATGTAAGTTAGGTATAGGAATACTACACCTAAGCAAGGGGTGATTACACGACCTTGCCCCAGCTGAGTGATCAGCCAGTTGTGTCAAAATGGAAGGCCAGGCCAGGGGTGGCATAATACATGCTGCAGCCCCTGGTAGGCCTAGGGTACACCTATGCCCTGGGTACCTAGGGTACACTGTACAGGGGCCAATAAGGTGACCCTATCCAAATGGGTTATGCACCTAAGGTACATAGTATCGATTTAGAGAGAGAACAGCAGGGCTGTGGGTCTGATTGGCAGGCCCACAGCCACATCTAAGTCGAAAACCAGTAAAGCAAAAGCAAAAAGTGGGGGTGAACATAGAAAGCAGACCCTACTCTCCTACACTAGGGACTGATAAGGGTACCCCAGAATCCAATCTGGAGTGTACCTAAAGTGCATGCAATCAATTTAGAGGAGAAAGCAGCTAGACTGGGGTCCAGGATAGCAGGATCCTAGAGTCTAAGTCGAAAACAGTGATACATCAGCAAAAAGTGGGGGTAACCATATGAAGTAGATCCTACTCTCCTACACCAGGTGTGGAGCGTTAGCCCGGGGACTCGAGTTGATGCGCCAGCCGGCCTCAGGCTCAGTCAGCCTGGCATAGTTTCAGGTGAACCCGCTGCAGTTTAGGCCCCTCCCACAGTCCAGGCCCAGTGTCATACCGGAGGCCATCGCGCTCTGGATCTCAGTTCTACGGGCATCTTGGCAAATCTGAATCACTGGTGCAGAATTTCAGTTATGGGCATCTAGCTCCCTGCAATTCTGCCAGCCTTCGGATGGGATAGGGAATGTCGGATTTTGTCTGGGTTAGTTACCACGGCCAGGAGCACGTCGCTTAAGCGACCACCATCTTGGGCTGCAAGCCACGCCCCCTCCATTGCCTCTTAAGTTAAGCCTGCCTGCTCTGTGCCAAGCTACCAGAGGGTCAGCACAGGTTAATTTATGGTGTGTATCTGACTTATGCAAAAAGAACATTCCGTCCATTATCTTGTGTGTTTTGCTGTTCGCCCTATGTGGGAAGGGTATGCCCAGACATGGGTCCCGTGTTCACTACGTCACTGGAGTCAAGCTATCCTGGCTGAAGAGGGGTGAAACCCCGAAACCGGTCCTAGGATGCTTGATTCCGGTCCAGGGAAGACATGGCTTGGCAGTTCGGGCTGGACTGTTCCCATGAGGCACAGGGTCAAGACTGATTTGCATATGGCCATGTCTGAACTGGGGTGGCGTGGTGAGCAAAATAACGATGGATTAAACCCAGATCTGTGACTAGGGGTGAATGTTTTGCCAATGTGCAACATTCCATCCATCATCTGGTGTGTTTTGCTGTTCGCCCTATGTGGGAAGGGTATGCCCAGACGGGGGTCCCGTGCTCACTACGCCACTGGAGTCAAGCTATCCTGACTAAAGAGGGGTGAAACCCCGAAACCGGTCCTAGGATGCTTGATTCCGGTCCAGGGAAGACATGGCTTGGCAGTTCGGGCTGGACTGTTCCCATGAGGCACAGGGTCAAGACTGATTTGCATAGGGCCACGTCTGAACTGGGGTGGCGTGGTGAGCAAAATAACGATGGATTAAACCCAGATCTGTGACTGGGGGTGAATGTTTTGCCAATGTGCAACATTCCGTCCATCATCTTGTGTGTTTTGCTGTTCGCCCTATGTGGGAAGGGTATGCCCAGACGTGGGTCCCGTGCTCACTACGCCACTGGAGTCAAGCTATCCTAGCTGAAGAGGGGTGAAACCCCGAAACCGGTCCTAGGAAGCTTATTTCCGGTCCAGGGAACTCATGGCTTGGCAGTTCGGGCTGGACTGTTCCCATGAGGCACAGGGTCAAGACTGATTTGCATATGGCCATGTCTGAACTGGGGTGGCGTGGTGAGCAAAATAACGATGGATTAAAACCAGATCTGTGACTAGGGGTGAATGTTTTGCCAATGTGCAACATTCCGTCCATCATCTTGTGTGTTTTGCTGTTCGCCCTATGTGGGAAGGGTATGCCCAGACGGGGGTCCTGTGCTCACTACGCCACTGGAGTCAAGCTATACTGACTAAAGAGGGGTGAAACCCTGAAACCGGTCCTAGGATGCTTGATTCCGGTCCAGGGAAGACATGGCTTGGCAGTTTGGGCTGGACTGTTCCCATGAGGCACAGGGTCAAGACTGATTTGCATAGGGCCACGTCTGAACTGGGGTGGCGTGGTGAGCAAAATAACGATGGATTAAACCCAGATCTGTGACTGGGGGTGAATGTTTTGCCAATGTGCAACATTCCGTCCATCATCTTGTGTGTTTTGCTGTTCGCCCTATGTGGGAAGGGTATGCCTAGACGTGGGTCCCGTGCTCACTACGCCACTGGAGTCAAGCTATCCTGGCTGAAGAGGGGTGAAACCCCGAAACCGGTCCTAGGATGCTTAATTCCGGTCCAGGGAACTCATGGCTTGGCAGTTCGGGCTGGACTGTTCCCATGAGGCACAGGGTCAAGACTGATTTGCATATGGCCATGTCTGAACTGGGGTGGTGTGGTGAGCAAAATAACAATGGATTAAACCCAGATCTGGGGGTGAATGTTTTGCCAATGTGCAACATTCCGTCCATCATCTTGTGTGTTTTGGTGTATCTGACTTACACGGACTAGGATTGTGGTTGCTGCTTGGACAAGGTGCATACCTCTGCCAACAACAAACTCAATTTTTAACAATTGTCACATAAATTGACTTAATATTGGTGCTGTGAAGAGGCAGCGATGAAAAATGACAACACTTTTGTAGTGTGTCAGTCAAATCTTACCCTCGCTACAGTATTGAGGTTCACCCTTCCCAAGAAAACTTCAAAGTGTGAGTTCAACTGTTGATTCATCCTAATTATTTGCCTAAACATTAGCTAAAGATCTATCTCCCTGGTAGGTTAAAATCCACTCATTCAATGTCATATGGTTTTCATTTTTCAAACTATACATAGCTTTTTTTCCACTTAATTTTTCCAGACTGGCTCTTCCAAGTTGAATCTTAATTGCTACTCTGAGTTTTATATTCAAAATGTTTCTTCCCAGGGGCATAGCTTGGTCAGTAAGATTGGGGGGAGGGTGTGAGCTTCATATCCCCAACAATCACGCTGGTTAAAGTACGTTACATGAGAAACAGGGCAGGAGGGGGACTTAAGAAACAGTAGGAAGGGAAGAGTACTTGAAACTCAATATTTTTCAAATAACCGAGTGTGTGTGTGTATTTTGCCTGCATGTGTATGTAAAAATCCAAAGTGAAATCCGAAAAACACCTCACCATACCAACTTAAAACATCTGTACCCAACTAATTACTATAGAACATATTTATTAGGGGCGGTGTCACACCAGAAACACCCCCCCTCCCCCGAAGCTACGCCCCAGCGCCTTCCCCAATAAAGCGAATCAACATGCTGTGGTTTTGTTGCTTCTTTCTTAGCTCTGCTCTTTTTTTAGCATGTCCCTCTGTTTTTTCCATTCTAGTTTGCCACCTCCTTCACTTTGTCCTTGGAATGTTGTCTCTTTATTGCTGCTTCTGTTGTTTTTACTCCAGTACTCTATACTGTACAAGCTCCTTCCTCCTTCCTTTCTGATATAAACTCTTCGCTAGACGTTCTTCTTTCTCAAGCTCTGGAGCTGATGTTTTCCCATATACCTCGACGGTTCAACTTTTCAGCATATGTTCTCAATCATTTCAGGTGGGTTTTTTTGTTGTGTTTTTTATCCGCCATATGCCACACCTGGACCGCATGATTTGTAGGCCCTGTCAACCCTAACTTGGTCGGATTAGAGTACACTGCTCTTGTGTAAATACTCCCTGGCAACAGCCACCTGTCCATTGCATATCCTGGATCATCATGGGGTCTAAAGATACAATAATTGATGGAAGCTAATTGAGCCGCCCAATAGTATTTTTAATAATAGGCAACCCATTACCCCCGTCGCACCAGCTTTGCACCAATTTCAGAATTCAAAGACGCAGCAGACCATTGCCCCAGAGCAGTGCTCTCTGCGTGCTCTCCACAGCTTTGAAGTAAGACGTTGGAACCACTTCTGGTGAATTATGCAAGATATTCAAAAAACGTGGTAATGAAATCATCTTGAATAGTGCCGCTCAACCCAGTAAGGAGAGCGGCAATGCTTTTGAGTGCTCCACGTCGCATCTTAGCTGCTGTAAAGGCGGTAACAGGTTAGTAGTATAGAATAATTTAGGATCTTTATGGGAAGGGCGGGAGGGTCACTACGCAGCACGAATATCACCGATTTCGTCCAGTTTATCGCGTACCCAGAATAGGTACCAAGTTTGCAAAAATGTTAAGGACCCTATGCAACGATCTCTCTGGCAAAGCCAAATATAACAAGATATTGTCAGCATAGAGGGATATGCCTTCCTCCCAACTCTCTACCCATCGCAATCCTTGAATTATAGGGTCCTTGCGTATCCAGTAAGCCAAAGGCTCCAGCATTAATGTGAACAGTAATGGGGATAAGGGACACCCCTGACGCGTCCCTCTGTGAAGTTGGAAAACAGTAGATTTTTTTGTTGTTAACCACAACCTGGGCGAGTGATTCTGAATGTAGGAGTCACACCCAACTTATGAATCTCGAGCAGGTGAACCTAGCCAAATTAAGGTAAGAATTTGTTCATTAGAAATTGTTTCGCTTCCAGTTTGAAAGCAGTCGTTGAGGAGATTCCACGAACTTTTGGTGGAAGAGAGTTTCATATCTTTGGGACAGCGCCGGAGAAGGATCAGTGACAGGTTCTCTTTTTGCTAAGGATGAGTGGTTTCAAGAGGAAAGTGTTAGCGCTTCTCAAGGCTCTGCCACCACAGGATAGTTCAAGCTTTTGTGCTAGGTACCTGGGAGTTTTGAAATGCAGGGCTTTGTACGCCAGAACAGCAATCTGTAACTGAATTCGAGCTTCCTAGGGAAACCATTTAAGAGATTTTAGGACTGGGGATATGTGCTCATTTCGTTTGGAACCTGTGACCAGTCTAGCCGCAGCGTTCAGTGATGCCCTTAGTGGAGTCAGGGTGTATTTGGGAAGGCCGCAGAGCGTAGGGCTGCCGTAGTCTAACCTTGGCAAGACAATCGCTTGGACCACCTGCTTGAAATCCTTTAGTGGAAGGAATGGTTTGATATTACTAAGTGTCCTCATCAAGTGATTAGCTCCCTTACAAACATTGCTGATATGGTTTTTCATATTCAGGTGTTTGTCCAGGGTGATTCCGAGTGATTTGGCTGAGTCTATGTTGAGAGATGTGCAGTTGAAAGCAGTGAGGTGATTCATCCAGAGGTCTAGCTTGGGCATGTGGTTCGGGGGAGAGATGAGAAGGAATTCAGTTTTGGAGGTGTTGAGCAGGAGATGTTCTCAGTTAACCAATTTTGAATGGACTTGAGGGTAGTGTTGAGTGAGATGATGTTATCCGGGGATGAGATTTTCAAATACAGTTGCGTGTTATCCGCATACATATGGAAGAGAATGTTTGTGGAATTTAGTGAATTTGCTTATGGTTCCAAGAAAAGGTTGAAGAGGATAGGAGATAGGGCGGACCCTTGGGGGACACCTATGAGTACTGGAGAGGGCTGGGAGAGGGAGTGGTTTGCCTTGACTCTTTGTGATCTGTGGTGCAGGAAGGACGAGAACCATTGTAACACCTGACCCGAGAAACCCATCCTGTTCTTCAGAATAGATAGGAGGTTGTCGTGATTAACAGTGTCGAATGCGGAGGAAAGGTCAAGGAGAATCAGGAGGCAGGAATCATTTCGGTCAAGCATTTTCAAAATGTCATCCATAATGTGCGTGAGAGCTGATTCAGTACTGTGCCCCTTCAGGAAGCCAGATTGATCTTGGTCTAAGAGTTGGGAATTCTCTATATGAGCACAAAGTTGGGATTGTACGCATTTTTCTTGTAGTTTGGCTAGGGTGGGGATGTTGGAGATAGGGCGGAAATTATTGAGGTCAGCTTTATCTGCATTAGGTTTTTTTAGTATAGGTGACACCTGAGCTGCTTTTAGGCAGTCTGGAATCATGCCTTGTTATAGAGAAGCGTTCACAATACTTGTCCATGCGGTGATTTGTACATTCCATGTAGGTGTGTTGTGACTTAAAAGGCCCATGATTGGCTCTGTAGAGCGTGCACACCTGTCCTGAGGTCTCCCACAGCAAGTCTTTGTATCTTTTTGATTTGTCACCTAGCACTCTCCATGATCATGCATGTGCACTGTGGGCCACTTTCAAATAGTATGAGACCCCAATCAACACATAAAGGGTACCCTCTTCTTAGAGTGATTGCTGTCATCCCACTGGGCTTAGAAAAACTGGCAGTGCTGGGAGCATTTAAGTATAGTAGAAGAGCAGTCTTTTTTACCTTTTGCCTTCCTTGGAAGACTCGGCTTATGGCCTCTCATGTTTAAGAAGGTCTGACTCTATCGATATGGTATATGGATCACTCAAATACCTTTGTTCTGTATGAGTGAGGCGTGGTTTATGTGTGTGGTGCTTTACCGTGTGCAATCAGGAATCCATCCTTGAGCTCCTATTGTGTATAGTTCATAAGATGGTGGATGAGAATGAGCGTTTTGGAATGTGATTTTCTGAAAAAACAGGCAATATTCCTTGGCCCTTTGAGTGGGCTCATCTCATATAAATGGAGGATGAGGGACAGAAGCCTTTTTGAAGCAGAACAGCCACTTCCCCTTTCTTGCTTCATTCTTCCCCTGACTCTTCCACTGAGTAAGAATTTATTATTTTCCCCAACTAGGTGTGGTGGTTTCTTTTTCTTTTCATGTTTCCTTGCCCATTTGCTTCCTAATTTCTCAAAACTATTCCATTTGGAAATACAGTTTACTAATTCTGTAATGTGTAATCGCATTCCTAAAGAACGCATTGTCTCAACTGCTTCATCATCCATCTGTACCCTGAAACTTTTCTGCAATAGAGAACTTTTTGTAACATTAATTTCAGATTTTCGAGCCAAAGCAATCAGTCTATTATGTGTGCTTACTGCACATATTGTAATTTCCTTACTCAGGTAAATTAATAATTTTTCCTGATGTTGGTTAAAATGCTCCAAAGCGAAATATCCCCTAATAGTTTTTTCAAGTTCAGTTTTCAACTTAGAAACATTAAGTGGTCTCTCTTTTGCAGGTTCTGGGTCAACTTGTTGTACTGTGCTCCCGATCTTTTTTACTACCTGCTGCTATGTACCCCAACCTAGGTCAAAGTAGCAAAACAACCTTTCACCTACATTTTTCCTACCTTGATCTGCATAACGGTTCTAGCACTGACCTTTTACCCAGTCATGTGCTGAATGAATGTCGATCGGTTCTTGAAACCAGCCCATTTTTATGCATGAGGATTCTTAGAAAAATCCCTTGCACATGACATACATATCAGGATTAACATACTGTGTATAAACGTCATGGCCATCTACATTCTAGGGTGACAGAACTACTTTGCATAATTGCAAGTATTGATTTAGGCTCATTTACATAATCGTACTCACAACATATCGATTGTGGTAGGAACCCCGAGGCTATGCTTTTGGTATAAAAGAACCATACCTTCACTAGATAGACAGAGACACAGGGGTCCTGCATGCTGAAGCTTCAACACGCATCGCTCTGACATCCCTTGCAGAGTGTCCATCCAACTCAGTTAATGGGGTTGTCTCTTTCCTAGGGGAGTCTTGACTTTACACCCACATACATACTAGGTACACTTAGGTAGTGTCAGCATCGTAGGAGTACGCTTGAATACTGTCATGTTTATATTCCTGCATATATTCCCTGTTTTCGCACCATGGTAGAATTCTACATTCTTTTTACTCTGTTGGTGCTTGTAAACTTTTACATTTGCTTCTGTCTAATGATTGTTGTAGCAAACATGTTTTATACTATAATGACGCTGGTTCAATAAATGCCTATTGGAAAACATCCCCAATTTTTATTTCTGTATATCTCTCTGAGACTAGGTGAGTACGATTGACTGAGCGAAAAGTACTGTACTGTTTCCAGGATCCCTAAGGAGTCAAGGGTTGTCATGTTCAATGGTTGCCAGAAACTATTCGCTGCTTGCTAAGGTTAGGGGGCTTATGGTGACACTGTGAGCTAGCTAGTCTATAGGCTGACAAATCCTTTGGGGGTGTCTGGAATCAGTCTGAACACCAATCCCGTAGTTTATGTTACCTACAACTGCGCAGATCCTATGTATTTTTAGGAACTACACAACACTGCTGCTTCCTTGAACCATGGTCTAAAAACCCCATCTACAGATAAATTTGTTTCCCCATGGGCTATGGGTGTTGTAAAGACAATTCTTCCCCCATCTCTCAATGCTTATCCTGTCTGGGGCAGTTTCCGTTCAATAATTTGTGAATTCTGAGATGTCAGTACAAACCCTGATGTAGTTACACGTTCTACATCTCTTTGAGTTTCTTGAGTTGGGACAATATTAACTGGGGCAGTCACAATTTGTCTAGGCGCCGTCTGTGCAGCTACAATTTGTAGTATTTGTACTGGATCAGTCATAATTGAAGCAGTAACACCTGGAGGTATCACTGGTATTGATAGTGCGAAACGGGATGAACAGAATGGAAGAGGACAGTTGGAAAAACTCCTTAGAGGATTTGAATCGGAAACTGGATGCAAATGGAAAGGAACTACAAGAAACCAAGTTAAGGAAATTTAAACCCGACACCATTGACTACAAGTTGGCTCCAGTTTGGAAATCTTGGACCAGTGTGGACACAGTGAAAGGTCGCAGAGAAGTATGAAGGGTCCCACCATGGGAGGCTGCCCCCCAACTGCATCGGTGGCTGCTCTAGCATTCACCTCCTACATCAGCTTCCTCCGAACTGCAAGCATAGCCGAGTATCCATGTGCAAAGATTGGAAGGGGTCTCAAGACGCACAGAGGGAACTGGACAGTGGCAAAGTGATTGAGGCAGTGACAACTGACTGTAACCAAAAGCAACACATACACGAGTGACTGAATGTCCCTTGCCTGCTGTAATACCCTAGTACTTAATATTTAGCAATAGTATTGTATAGAATCAAATGTTCTTTTTTTATCTTCAGCAATTGCTTGTTTTGTGTGGAGATTACAGTGCGTGTTCTTATATCAGTCATAGCATTTGCTTGGCCTTGAATTATTACCAGATGTGAGTACACTTATTGAGTTCCAAGTTTGTAGCCCACACATAGCTGGAATCACTCTGACTAGCTACCTTTAAGGTCGAGTACTAATTGGGTGGACTTGCTGCTTGTTTTCCGTTCAGTAGTAGAGCTGCCCAGGACAACATAGCCAAAAAGCTCAAAATTGACACAATTGGAGCTAAGTAGCCCCTGTCTGTCCTGGGTCCCCTATCTAATTACTACAAAGTAAAGTCAGTAAGTTATTGTTGAGGGGAGAAGGGTATGAGCAGGTCAAGTGAAATTATGGTATATGTAGAAGGATAAAAGTAGGGCTAAAGATACAAGGTTCTAGGCTGAAATGGAGGACATAGGTAAAGAAAAAAATGGTTGTATTGGAAAGAGCAGAAATGACTGCAGTGTAAGAGCGATGAAGAGAGAACGAATTAAAAGAGCAGATAAGAGTGAGAAAAAAGGAGTGTACAGAGTTTTTTTTTCACAATAAAGGGTGATGAACCCTGAGATTGGGTCAGTTATAAGAAAAAAACAAAGGAAGCAGAGATCTTCCCTCCAGGAGCTTCACTTTGAGCTAATACTTAATGAAATGGCAGATTTGATATATCATATATGGTTAATGCTCGCAAGACTGAGAAATGTAAGAGCTCTACATGTTCCTGGGCCCTTGGAAAATTAAGAGTTTAGTATCCCCTTACATCCCAAACAGGTCTGGTCATGCTGATTACTTCAGAGCAGTTAATGACCTGGGAACACATTTCCCTGCCGCCCCCCTTCCCCCCATCCTCCACCTTGCCTGAATCACTAATGCCACAACCACACCGGAGCTCCTTTCCAATCATGCTCAATTTGCAAGCATTAGCTCCATGAAGAGGACGAAGGAAGCGGGGACAAGAAAGGCAAACTACGAGAGCCTGTGAACGCTGACAGCCTGGACTAAAAACAAAAAAAGAATTATAAGCCGGTTTCTAAGTATGTTCAGAGCGCTCCTCTGAGGCTAGGTGCCCTGGGCCCGGGCCCAACTTGCCCATGCCATAAGCTGGCCTTGCTTGTATGTGGTTTATCACATGAAGTCCTCTTCAGTCCTTGTTGATGTGGCCACTTCTCCAGGTAGGTGGCCACTACCTAGAGAAGTGAGGCGTGAGGCGGGAAGTCAAGTAACATGATGCAGTAAAGACCCACCTTATTGCGTTATGGATCATCATATGCCATGAGGCGCAAAACGAGCAGCACAAAACATACACGGCTGACACGTCACACCATGGACACCATTCCTGGCGCATGTTTTAGTGGCTTGTTCTCTGTGACTAGTTAATGTCCAGCCCCACAATGTTTAACATTACAGATGAGAACGACAAAAGTGAATGCTGGCTGCTGCTCTGAGCTCTGACCTTGATGCACACTGAATGCAAACCTTTAAGGACAGACTGTTATGTCTGCCCACCCGGCTCCAGTTCCCTGCAGACGATCTGCCATCGAGCGCCTCCCTGGCGCGTGTCCAAAGTGAACTGCTGGCGCGCGCTGCTGCCGCCCGAGCGCGAGCCTTGCAATCGGTGCCTTTTAATGCATGGTTTGTAATCTGAAAGGCTGTTCCCACAAACCTTCACTTTATCAGTTTCAGAAAGTAGGAACTTTGTGTTTACCTTCAGTGCTATATTATTCTGATTGGCGAGATCAAACGCTGCCATGCAGCACTTTGGCAAGGCACCAATCTCCTTCAGAAACTTATGGCCAGGCTACAAGACCACACAGCTAGAATCTGTCTAAAACCTCTGCAAATGCAACGACTCCAAAGCCAACCTGAAAAGCTCTCCGCTGGCTTGCAGCAAGCAGATCAGGATTCAGTTCAAGGTTCTCTGTGCTGCCTGTTGTGTCGCGGCTCTCAGAATGAGTCCGACACTGGGGGCGAAGCAGCAAGCGCGGCCCTATGAACTAGAGGAGCAGGAAAACGTGGAATAATGCACGGACACCTGTGGTGGTATAACGCCCGGGTCCATGTGCGTCACTGACGTCACATCCGGGCCGGCTCCTCTTTAGTGGCTCTATCACGTGATGCGGGACAACTCATCAATATTCAGGTCAGAGGGGGAAACACACCGGGTCCCCTCCGACCTGCACCTCCAGTGGGTCGTACTGTGTCTCACCTGTTGCGTCACAGGGACGACACTACATTCCTCCCCAAACAGATTTCAAAAATACAAAACTTACAGATACATGCATCAGAACAATGAAAACCATTCTGAATTCCACCATACACAGGTCAGTGCACATCAGCACAGCAATTAGCATCAATAAGGCAAACTGTGCACACATTACGAGAAAAATGGAAACGTCTTACACAAAGTGATCACTCAGTCTACAGGATGATTCAGGGTTCCTTCTCAGACCATATCGGGTGCAGGTGAGGCGCCCGGAAGGTTGCTTGAGGGCACCATTGGGGAAGCTCCTGTTGACCCCGTGAGAGTCATGGGTGACTCAGGCACAGGGGCGGTAGACACTGGCAAGTCAGTTTTGGAACTGTCCCACTCATCCTGGCCTTGAGTATTATCCATCGCAGGTACAGTAGTGTCCGAGTTCGGGGGCAACTCCCTCGGAGATTGGAACCTCTTGAAGAACGACTCATTCCTAGTGACAGTCTCTCGACCTCGCTGGGCTATTTTCGTGCCTCTCTGATGTGTGATGACCCAGGGATCTCGTTCATAGGGCAATCGAAATTCGCTACTAGTGTTACGATTCTGCAGGAGACCAGTGTCACCCACTATAAGGTCAGATGGCCTAGCTCCCTGTCGGCGACTGGCCTGATCATTCCAAAGTTGCCGGCGGGCCTGAACACAACGCTCATCCAGTGCATCCGGCTGCCACAGTGGGTGATGAGGAAGGGAAGCAGCAACCACTCATCCCATGGACAGATGCCCCGGAGCTCTTCCCGTTGTTGAATGGGGGGTTTGGCGGTAAACTTGAAGGAAGGAAATGGTCACCAGTTCCAGGGATTGTTGGCGTTCATGGGCAATGTGGATGACGTTGTTTAAAGTACACATGAACCTCTCAGCTTCGCAATTAGCTTGAGGCCATCTTGGTGTGATTTTCTTGTGAGTGATGCCAAGTGAGGAGAGATAGTTAGCCATCTCCTGTCCCTGGAAGGGAAGACCATTGTCCGTTCTCAATTCCCTTCTCAGCCCATGAGTGGCCATCACTTTTTCCAGCTTGGGAATGACTTCACAAGCACTTAATGACTGGATTATTTCTACTTCAGGATACTTGGAGTGATCATCAATTAGCACAAATGTGTACCTCCCGTCTGGGAGGCTCCCATAGTCCAAGCTGACACATGACCATGGATGGTGCGGTCTGGGTTCCATTATTACTGGAGCCGGCTGGCTTGCTTCCCCGGTGGCCTGGCACCACTGACAGGATCTCACCACCTCTTCTACCTTTTCATCCATCAGAGGGAACCACACTTCGGGTCTCAATCGACTCTTTGTTTTTACCATGCCTTGGTGTCCGGCATGGGCGAGTTGGATGACTCGGTTTGTCAATGCGGTGAGGATAACTAGGCGATGGCCTCTGAGAAGACACCCCATTGAGTCTTCATTCAATTCCTGTCGGACATGATGCAAGCTTTCCATTATCCGTCTCGCCTCCTGGGTGAGAGCACCACACTCCTTCTTGGCGTTCTGCCAGCGATTATGTTTCATGATTGACATTGCTCTTTCGAGACACTCGTCTCGGCGTGTTTCTTCCCCCAGCACCTCCTTGGACAGTGGAAGGGGGCAGGACCGCGCCGTTACGCACCGAACATATTCCTCTGTGTCCTTCGTTACAGCCTCTTCCTCTGGCGTGGCCGCTCGGGGATGATGCGACAGGTAATCTGACGGATTCATCTATCCTGGATGGTATTCCACCTTACAGTTTTATTCCTGCAACTGGAGCATCCATTTTTCAATTCGAGGGGGTGGTTTGGTAGCAGTGCCTGCAAAAAGTGGGAGGAGAGGCTTGTGGTCAGTCACTCCAATGAAAGGAGGCCCATACACGTAGAAGTGGGAGTGGAAGTGGCGGCAGCCCCAATGAATGGCGATTGCCTCTCTCTCGATTTGGGAATACCTCTGCTCCATGCCAGTCAGGGATCAACTGGCGAAGGCCACAGGAGCCCAATCCTCTTCCGCATGACTGCTTTGCAACAGAACGGCTCCTAGCCCCTTTGTCCCAGCATCCACGGCAAACATGGTTAGTTTCCACGGGTCAAAGTAGGCCAAGGCGGTATTGGAGGAAAGAGCATCTTTGATCGCCTGAAACACTGTTTCTTGTTCCAGTCCCCAGGTCCAGGGGACGGACAATTTGGGAGCTCCCTTAGAGGCTGGGTGAGGGTGGTGAGGTCTAGGATGAAACGGCCACAATAGTTGACCATGCCCAGGAAACTCCTTACTTCAGTTACGGTGGAGGGAGCAGGAGGCCCTTTTATGTCTTGCACCTTGTCAGTTTCCGGGGTTACGCCTGATGCAGAGAAGACTTATCCAAAGAATTAGAGTTTTTGTTTGAGGAACTCGCATTTGTTTCGGTGAAGGGTGAGACCTGCCTCTTGGATTCTCTGGAGTACTTTGATCAGTTGAGTGTTGTGCTCTGCAATGGTTTTAGCTTAGATGAGAATGTCATCACTGACAATCACAACTCCAGGGAGGTCTATCAGCAGTTCTTGAATGGTGTTTTGGAACACCTCCGCCGCGCTTGACATGCCGAAGCTCAGGCAGGTATAACTCCTCCGGCCTACATGGGTGGAGAAGGTCATGATGTATCTTGACTCTTCATCGAGCACTAGTGGATGGTATCCTGATTGGAGATCAAGTTTCGAGAACCAACACGCTCCACTCAGTTGCCCAATGAGGTCGTCTATCGTGGGAGTAAAATGTCTTTCCCTTTTTATGGCAGCGTTGGGCAGCTTCTTATCTACTCAGATCCTCACTTTTCTGGGCTGCTTCGGCTTCCGGGTGACGACAATGGGGGGCACTCATGGCGTTGGTCCCGACACCTTCTCAATGATTCCAGCGGCCTCCAGTTTGGCCGGCTCTTTCTCGACCAATGGTCTCAGGCGGAAGGGGATGCGTCTATTTCGCAGAGCTACTGGCTGCATTGTGTGGTCTATGTGCAAATGTATTTCCTTCCCCTTCAGTCGTCCGATCCCCTCAAAGACTTCCGGGAATTTGGCCAAGATGTACTGAACAGTCTCCTGGTGAATTCCAAAAGCGTAGTTGGCGATTCCCAGGTCTTCCACTGCCCTACATCCCAGCAGCATGCCATGCCCATCCTCGGCAACGTAGACCTGTGACACTGTGGAGTTAGAGCCATACGACAGAGTTGCTTTGAATCTTTCTCACATTACCTGCAGCTGATCTTGGCCATTTGCAAATACTTTAATGGTTGCGGCGTTCTGAGGTGGAGCTTGCTTTAACGTCACATAAACCTCGGCTGACATGATATTGACGGTTGCTCTAGTTTCAACGACAGCTGTGGTGTCTTGTTCTCCAACTCGCACTTGACATTGTGGGAGTTGGCGCAATGCTTGGGTGGCGGTGCCTATCGTGTATGCCGAGTGAACAGTTTCTGCTTCATTATCGTCCATATAACTGTTTCCACTTCTGACTTCCGGGATCATGTTTACGGCGGACCGGGAGGCACGACTCTTCCGAGGTTGACATACTTGCACGAAATGATTCATCTTAACACAGCCAGTGCATCTCTTCCCGCATGCTGGGCATTCCGCTGATCCATGGGGGCTTCCTCCGCAGTATCCACACGTTAGGGTGTTCACGTTGTCCTTTCTGCTGGGCTTCACCATGGGTCGTGTCATGACAGCATTGACCCGTTCGGTCTTTACCGGAGTCTGTAGGGCCACCTCCATGTTGTCAACTGGTCCAACCTAGTGTCAGAATGTCTGCCAGTGGCTTTCCGGATTCTTCTAGTATTCTCTATCAGAATTTGACAGAGACGTATCCTTGCATTATTTGTCCTCGTACCTCTTGCGTTTCATCGTGAAACCCGCACATGCTAGCTAGGTCCTTCAGGCGAGCCTGGAATGCATCAATGGACTCCTTAGCTTGTTGGCGTGCCTAACGAAAGACGAAGCGTTCGTAGTCTTGGTTCACCATAGGCTCAAAGTGTGCTTAAAGGGCGACAATAAGGGTAAGATGCATCTTGGGGGCCGCCTCAGTGATAGACTTTGAGATTTTATAGATGTCCTTTCCGCCCGGATGTGGGAGCATGGCTTACTTCTGGTCATTAGTGCCTGTACACTTGTCCACCCTGACTCCCAACACTCCCCCTGATTCCTCTGTGTCTGACCTCTTAATCAACTGCAGATCGACGTTTAAGCACGCCGTTGACATTGCTGCACTCATCCTGAACAAAAACTTCGACTTAACAATTCTAACAGAATCATGGCTCAACGATTCTTCATCTCCTTGCCTGGACCTCTTAGTCCCTCCCGGCTATAACATTGCCAGGCTGGACAGGCAATCTAGCAATAAAGGAGGAGGCATCGCCTGCATCTACCGCTCGAACCTCAGTGTCACAGAAATTCTGGCGGATTCCACCGATTCTTGCGAATACCTCGTACTCTCCATTTGTTGCAACCCCACCCTATTGTGCAATTGACACATCATTTATAATCCCCCTGGCACAAACGACTCCTTCACTGACCACCTCATGGAACTCATTACTGCTACGTTTTCCTCCAATTCTATAGGTATCTTCCTGGGTGACTTCAACCTGCATTGGAATGACCCCAAGGACCCTCATGTCAACACCATCAAAGACCTCCTGACCGATCAAGCCCTGACCCAAGCCTGTTCACCCCTAACACACTCGAAAGGGGCCATCCTCGACTGGATCATCTCTAAGGAATCAACAGTCAAGCTTATCTCCATAGACCCCTGCAACTGGTCTGACCAACACACCATCGCATTCCTACTACCTGGCACCCACAAGATAAGGGCACCGCAACCAGTGATTCCTAAACGCTGGAATAGAGACACTAGGAACCTGGACCACAATGAACTGAAGGCTCGCTGCAAATCTGACCTCCCCCCTCTCGCATTTCTCAATGGTCAATGACCTCAATAATCACTACTCTGCAACTATCTCGAACATTATGGATGACCTAGCCCCACTAAAGCTAAACAGAACCCAATCCAAAGACAGGATCCCCTGGTTCACTGGATCCCAATGAGAGGAGATACCTCCGGCAATCCGAAAGAATCTGGCGACAGCACTCCTCCGCCGCACATCTAAAACTTCTCCACCTGGCCAGAAATGCCTACAACAAGAACATCCGTAACTCTGAAAAATAATTTTTCAGATCCAACTTGAGAATGCCAAGAACAGACCTCGCAAGCTCTTCAGTCTGGTCTCTCTATCCCTTCCTGGCCTGCCCCCTCCTCTTGCGATGCCCCCATAGACTTCACCTAAAAATCAAGCACTCTGGACTGACTTCAACCTCTATGACGAAGACACCGTCTGTAAAATCCTATCATCCCTAAACCCAAATAACCATTTCAATGACCTGCTCCCCTCCAACTGCCTAGCGGCCGTCGTCCAATCCATTATTCCTAGCTGGACTGCAATAATTAACGCCTCACTCCAGCAGGGTTCCATTCCTGACTCTCTGAAATACGGCCAAGTCCTCCCCATTTTGAAAAAGCCGTCGCTGAATCCAGCCATCCCTGACAATTTCAGACCTATCTCCAACATCCCCCTCTTAGCCAAAGTGTTGGAGAAGTGTGTACAACAGCAATTAAGTCAGCACATCAGCAACTTCCACCTTCTCGATGACTTCCAATCTGGATTCAGACCCGGGCACAGTACTGAAACGACCATGCTCCACATCGTTGACGATGCCCTCCAAGCCCTGGACCAAGGGAAAACATGCCTTCAAACCCTCCTAGATCTATCCTCGGCCTTCGACACGGTCAACCACGAAATACTAATCGAACGCCTCAAACTCAGGATGGGTTTGGATGGCTCCATTCTAGAATGGTTTATGTCCTTCCCCCAAAACCGGACACAACGATTCCTAATCAACGGCAACCTATCTGCTCCCTCTCCGGTCAAGGTCGGAGTCCCTCAAGGATCAACCCTGTCCCCTACCCTCTTCATCCTCTATCTTAAACCACTTGCCGAAGTACTACGCACAGTGAATATCTCCTACCATATGTATGCTGACGACACTCAGCTCCACATCAAAGCCTCTTCTCTCGAGGAGATTCTCTCCCTGAATGAGGCCCTGAAATCAACCGTCCATTCGCTCACCTCCAATCAACTTAAACTCTACCTAAGAAAACAGAATTTCTCCTAATTTCCCCTCCAAAAACCAATCTTGAGATGCAGATATGGATCAAGGCTATCACAGCCTTAGACTGCCCACCGACCATCGTGGACTCAGCAAAATCTCTGGGAATAACCCTTGACTGCAATTTGAACATGCAAGACCACATCAACTCGATGGCCAAATCAGCCAGATTCCACTTGAGCTACCTCAGGAAACTGAAACCCTTCCTTGACACTGCCGACCTAAAAAGCGCAGTCCAAGCGCTAGTAATCTTCAGACTGGAATATGGCTGTTCTACTCTGTCAGGTTTACCCAAAATCTCCCTGGCACCCTTAAACGCCTGCCTTAATGCTGCCGCCAGACTTCTTACAAGCTCAAAGAAATTTGACCATATCTCACCACACCTGAAAGCTTTGAACTGGCTTCCTCTCAAGGCCAGAATACAACTCAAACTGGCTTGCATCACACACAAGGCTTTATACTCAAACTCCCCTGCTTATCTCGCACAGAAACTTGTTGTATCCGGCGGAATCAGAAACTCCCGGTCCGCCAGAGACCTCTTACTGCAACCTGCACGGTTCCGGAAAAAAATAACTTTTAACTGGGCTTTCTCTGGAGCCGCCCCAAGAATATGGAACTCTCTCCCGCCCGCCATCAGAAGAATCCCTTCTCTGGCACATTTCAACAAGCATTGGCATAGCCAATAGGTCTCGCCTTTGGGACCTTATAAGTGTTTAGCCATGCAACAGTAGATGTTGTTGCACCAAGGATATTGTGCTGCATAACTAAATACTTATAAGGTCCCAAAAGCGAGACCTGTTGGCTATGCCAATGCTTGTTTCAAATTGTGGTGTGGGTTCTTGTTTATGAGTCCCACCACTCATTATACTTAACCTGTGCTGGGTTTTAGACCGCCGGTTGTAGAGACTAACTTTGTGGTGACAAATGGTCTAACTAGGGTTATACAAACATACTAGATAAACTCGAAATTATATGATACAAATAGTACGGACTTTCTTCTAACAAAGTAGACAGAGGAATAATCACCACCCGTCGTAAAGAGACGGGTATTGATCGGAACAACAAAGATGGCTGCATACGATGGCTCAGCAAAGATGACGTCACAAACGCGTCGCTCCTTTTTTTAGACGCAAACACAGTATGTCTTATTTTATAGACAGTGTTGTTCGAGCAAATGGTTGCACCGTCTCTGAACACGTCGGGACAAGTCTGGCACAAAGTACTGGTGAGTGCCACAGTATGGGGATGATAAAGCTAAGGCTTTTAAGTTTGGAAGGACTACGGAAGAGGGGTGGAGAGATACCTCATTCTGTTGGTTGGACTGCTATCCAGCCGGCCTCATCGCCGCAGATCGTTATCCTCATTTCAGTTTAAACCCGCTTTCCTTGTCCACACCTTGGAGATAGCGCTCTCTGTCTTACAGTTCTACTCAAGCACTCAAATGCAGCCTGTTTAAAGCAACGCAGAGCTCTACAAAAAATTCATGTAAAATCGCAGTTGCCCCGGAAGGAGCAGAGCAAGGCAGACAGGCGTGCGTCTATTTGTTTTAGAGACGAAACGCAGCGCGGAGTTCACCGCCTGCTGCGAGTGCGCACTCGGTGCACACTGCCCGCCCGTGCAGAGAAATCAGCACAGGGTCCCGAGTAAGAAGGGGCTGTGAAATTACTCAACACATGAGCAGCGGGATTGTGACATGGCCTAGTTAGGGAATTTTCCACTGCGGTTACTTCCAGGATAACAAAGCTGCATTTGTAATATGTAAATAGAAACTCGTCTCGAGATACACTTAGTGTCTCTCTGGCGTTTTATTTTTTTTGTGGGAGCTACACTCAGGCATGCGCAGCGTGAACGGAAAATGTGAGGCACGGGCACATTACAGCTTTTCCACTGCGCCGTTTCTCTTTTGAAGCGCTCAGAGACTTTAAATAATAAGACTTTAATACATTTGGATCTCGTCTCTGAAGTGATTTTACTTAACTCAAAGTAGGAAGCCTTTGCCTCACGTGGTACCACCACGCTGGTTTTTCCGAAGAGACATGCGCATTGTCAAATGCGACTGTTTACTTTAGTAAATGTGCTGATCCGTTTAGAGTGATTATAAACAAGTGTTCTGTCCCTCCGATGACCCGCCCTCCCTCCCACACAGGCGCCTGCAGAGCCCCCACTGCTCCCCAGTCCGCTTTCACTTTCGTCCTTTACGAAAGCTTTTCTTGTCTTTATGGGGCCATATGTTTGAAACACATGGCCCCATAAAGATAAGAAAAGCTTTTACCACAAACGGAAAGGAACCGAGCCAGGCCAACTGGGACCGCTCTAAAAGAGAAAAGTGTACGTCACTAGACGCTCTTTTCCAATGGCTGGCCACCGTTTAGCATAAACGGTGACACCAGCCAATGGAAAAGAGGGGCGGGGCTTAAAGCCCACTAGAGAAATCTCTTCAAATCATTAAATTTTGCCAGCGAGACTGCGCATGTCTGCGCAGTCTTACACCAGGCGAGAGCTAAAAAGGAGGCCAAACCCTTCCTCATGGGTAAATTCCTTTCCTAAATGCTGCCTCCTACCAACACAGAGACCCTGACCAACTACCGACTAGCGCCTCCCTTCGAAGTACAGAGCTACCTCATCACGAAATCTGGGGCCTTATCTTGAGTAACTTAAATGTAAACTGTACATACGTGTCCTCTACCCTTGATGTGATTCTTTGCCTATTGTACACTGCTATGATCCCCTGTAAAGCGCTCTTATACCCAAACGGGTCAAGTTTGCGCTCTATAAAACAATAAAAATAAATAAATACATAAAAAAAAAAATTCTACCATGGTGGCCACGAGAAACAGAAGGATCCTTGCCACCCATTCCTTCCATCTGGGTGCATGGGCTGAGGGGGCCCGTCCACTAGAAACGGCTCTATGGGCGGTATGGTGGCCATGATATCACTCCTTTGCCCTACATCCCCGTGACTTTTGTTGTCTCTGTGGTGTAGAGACTGTATCATCCCCGGCGTCCAGCTACGCGGTTCCCTGCAAGAAGTCGAGGAGTAGCCAGACGCTTACACTGCTGGTGGCGCTGCTCAGGTGCCCTCCTCCTTGGAATCTGGTAGTTGCCCTGACTGTGGACTTCTTGTTGCAGATAGTGCGCAACTGGCAGGTGCTGATGCTCACTCCTGGGCTGGAGTGGCCTCGTGTCTCGGTGGGGCCCAGCACGTGTAGTAGGACTGGCACTCCCCTCAACCATGAAAGGTGCACAGTCCTTTAGCTCTGGGGTGCTGATGAGGTCTCCAGGCGAGCTGGGCAGTACTGAGGCCGTGTGTTATGAGATAGCTCTCCTTCGCCTCTCCGAGGTGTGCTGTAGCTATTGCACTGTGACTCAGCCGCTCCCGTCGACGTGGCACGAGCACCGCGTGCATTGATTCGGCACGTTCAGCTGCCACGGAGCTGTCACAGGGTCGTCCGGAGCCCACCCTCGTGGCCAATGTTGTGTTGCGACTCTCATAATGAGTCTGACACAGGGGGCAAAGCTGCAAGCGCGCCCCCGTGAACTAGAGGAGCAGGAACACAGGGAATAATGCATGGACACCTGTGGTGGTATAACGGGGTCCATGTGAGTCACTGACGTCACATCCGGGCCAGCTCCTCTTTATTGGCTCTATTACGTGATGCGTGACAACTCATCAATACTCAGGTCAGAGGGGGAAACACACCCGGTCCCCTCCAACCTGCACCTTGAATGGGTCTTCCTGTGTCGCACCTGTTGCGTCACAGGGGCGACACTACACTGCCCATAAGACCTACTGAGACAAAAAAAAATATGGATGGAGAAAGTAGTTCCACACATCTGCCCATTACAGAAGAGGTACTGCATAAGCATGATCTTATTTAATCTCATGCTGATGATCATTTGACCTTTACCTTCACAAGAAGAATGCCTCAGAGGTCTCTTATCACCTGGCCCTCGGCAGTAAGATTCCAAGTAGGGAGAAATACAGAGAGGACTTGGGAGATACTTGGAGGAACTGGCATTGCAATGTAAGGCTGGGCCTATCCAAACTTGCTAAATCAGATCTCTGTGTGAGCCTACTTGCTTTTTCCAAGGTTCTGTTCAGGATTCTCCCCTTGGGCTTGGAGCAAGAGCAGCTATGTCCTTCACACTCACTGGATAGTTAACCCTAAAGAGATGACCACATGGGCATCGCCTACATGTTGCTCCTTACAAGGCCAGTGAAGCCTAGTTCCCCATTACACCGAATTCGGATGATGCCAGGGTGGTGCTGGGAATCAGCCTAGTGCTGACCTCTAGGCACAAAATGGTCCTACTTTCATTCCTATGTAGATCTATCCCAGACAGGTAGCCAAGGTGTTGTGGAACAGATTAATTTTAATCTGCTTGGTGCAGGGTCACCACTCTTGCCACGAGTCCTTATCAAGTAAGGAGGAATCAACAGTGGAGCGAAGTACAAACCATAGGTAATTATTAAGCATTCAGAATGGGTCTCCATCCAATGAGCACCATGGAGTTACTCAAGGAAGGAGCACGCTTGAACAATGGCTACATGGGTTTTTATAGGGAAGATCACAAACCAGGAACGCCTAGAGGTAAATAGAACTTTGGAAAGAACACACAAATGAGCTAAGGCAAGAATCTGACAGCCTCGGTGTCTTGTGCAATTTCTAGTTTTAAAGCTGAACAACAAAATGTGCTATTCTGAGTAGACTTTACTTAAGGATTAACTATTGCCTGAATACCTTCGAGCAAGCTGACTCTGTATATTTACACAGCCTACAATGTCTCAATTTGGATTCGTTACCTAATGTTTATGCAGTTGTGATGACAAGGATAGAGCCAAGCTGAAAAATAGGTCAAAGGTGAGCATGGATAAAGCACAGCTTAATTCAAAAACAAGAGATTCAGATTCTAAAACAAGAGCTTCATATTTTAGGATTTCACAGTGCGGCAGCGGAAAGGGGTGGCGTCATGATGGGCGGAGCTTGGAACACAGAGTTTGACAGTCGACATACACTTTTGTAAAAACTCTGCTGCAAAGAAATTGGCAACAAGGACATAAGTGATTGTAAATCTGTTCTATATTAGTTAATTGATTAGGAAGAGGCTGCATTTTAAAATATCTTACAGGGTTAAGACACTCGCTGTAAACATCATTGTGTGCGCACCAATTCTGAATGGATTGTAATAGCGGTAAGGTAACTCTAGTGGTTAACACAATTCTGGGAGAGTTTTGCGTTTTGTGCATGGTCTGAAGAGCTTTTGTGTGGAATGAGATGAACCGAACAATCAATTAAATAAGCAGACAGACTATGGTAATGGTGGGATAGCTAACCTTCTGATGTGATGCATGTTTCCCAATCGGAGCCTCTCTACTCATCAGTACAAGTTAAATGGCTAAAGGCACACCCGTGAAACACCCAAAAAAACATTTTAAAAAACTAAAGTGAATAGATTATGAGAGGGTCAATGACCGGATTTGCTTCAGACAGGACACAAGGCATTACAACATTCAAAGGTTTAAATGTAGTTAATAATTTTGTACAAAACTTTACTTTAATACAATTTAAAGTAAGCCCTGAGGGTAGAACAGATAGCACTTTGCACTGTGCTCCCACAGGACCACGCCTTCTTTCAGTAGACTAGACCCCAGTGCTCATCTGAAATTTTAATGCACCCTATATGATCAAAGAAGAACACAAAGGTGTTATTTGAACTTTCCTGTGAGGCTACACAGAATCATGTGCTTGCTGTTTTTTTAAAGTCTATAATCTCTCCATCATTGATTTGCGTCTGATATTTCCATAATTTTCAGATTTTTGTTGGGATTCAGAAAGATCACCTTGAGCATGCATAGAAACCTGGGAAAACGGCATTTTTATTTTTCTGCATATACAATATTTTCCTTCTGGCGAAAATGTTAAGCCCCTCCATCCTCACATCCCTAAAGGTAAGAGAGCTGTGTCACGCAGCAAGGCCAGCTTAGTAAAAGCACTATTAAATGTTGCAGAGTTAATTTTATATGCATTTTTACACTAGAAAGCTGCATACAAATATAAGGGTGTTCTCTACAATTTTGCCTGGATACTCCCCAAGCTGTACACCATTAAAAGCCTTATTTCATCTCTATCCCTATATTTAGTAATGTAGACAATCCGCTGCATCACAGTGTTTTCTGCAATAATATATTTAAATGTCGGCTCATCCTGGTTGTTTGAATCCACATCTAGGCATTTGCTTTTTCAGATTATTAATTTTTGCACACCTATGCTCCATATTTGTGTACAAAGACATTTCTGAAAGTGCCCCTGGACTGTTTTCCTTGCCTTTTTCTTTTTAGGTTTCACCTGTCTGCTTCAAGTCATCGAAAAAGCATATAGTGGACAGTTTCAAAATTTACAGTGGAATTTAAGCCAGACGATTTCTAACCATTATTTTTGGTTGGCTTTCTTGTTAATCTCATTTGCTTACTTTTTCTTCAATGACTTTCATTCCTCTCTTTGGGCCTCATTACGATGGCGGTTGGATGAGTGTCCGACCGGCATAGTGTCAGAAACAGGACCGCCCAACAAGAAGTCGGTGGTCCCGCTTCCCAAATTACGATGAAACTGCCTTCATGGCGGTCGGAAAGTGTATTTTTCATATTGCGGCATGTGCTGGGGGCCGCAGCACAAGTCGCAATGGGAAAAATACACTTTTTAGACATTCATGCACCGCATGGTAAGCACCATGGGGTGCCTGCCACACGATGCATGGATGTCTAGGAGGGCAGCTGGGCTGTCCTGGGGCCCATGGCTGAGGGTCACGGGGGGCAGGGGCCCTGCTATGGGCCCCAAAAGACCCTTTCTGCCAGCCTTTTCATGGCGGAAGAACCAACATGAAAAGGCTGTCGGAAACGTGCTTCGTACTCCCCAAGGCGGTGACTGAGCAGGCCATGCCTCCATTTTGGAGATTACGATCCACCTGATTCCATGAAGGGCTCTTTGAGCCTGTTGGAGAAGGAGCGGATTGCCCTTGCAGGCATCGGTTGGACCGCCTGTATCATAATATGGCAGTCGGACTGATGCCTCAGATGTTGGGTGGACCACCAACGATGAGCTGTCGGGTGGCCTTCCGCCCGACGTCGTAATAAGGCCCTTGGTGTTTGTCCCTGTCCTGGAGCATACCTTCTTTACAATCCTTTTGAAAGGATGACTTGTATCCTTCCACTACTCACATTGAGGGAACTACTTTTTTCTTCCAGCACTCCATGAGAGTGCATGTGTTTTCTGGCTGTCCCTCTCATGTGCTGCTCCCCACCAAAATACCCACTTCAATGATCTCCAAGTCCCCCACCCCCCACAGCTCATACATTACTGCGTTTTTTTGCATTTAATTTCCTGCCACCTCTGACTGTCTCCAAGCTCCTCCGTTGCTCCTTTCCAACAGCGCCCACACGCCTGGCACCCTCACTCTCTCTAACAGGAGCGGGTCGATTAAGGGCAACCAGCCATGATGAGTCACCTTCGGAAGTCCAACACCAGGCCTGGGCATTGCACAATCCAGCTCTGTGATAGGGGGGTATTCAAAGGTGCTTATCTGCTCCCAGAGCTGATGATATCAAAAAGACTTGGGGAATCTTTGATGAAATGGAAGGTTATAGGTTACAAATTAAACACATGTTGATTTTTACCTTTGGCGCTCCTGGGTAAATGTGCAGAAACCAAAAGACCAGCAGAGATTTGTTTGTGTTTTTTTGTAGTCTTGTTTTTTGATAGTTGAATGTGCATGATGTTGCAATGTGTTACTCCTGGCAGGTTGCCGATGGGAAATGCAATAATATCTGAGTTGAAACAGAATGACGTGGAAAGGTTGTTCATCTGACGCTTCTGTAAATCTGACTCGGTTGAGGGCGAGGAGTCAAGTCCCTGGTCTGATGCGTTGACCTTGGCCCTGGCAGGACTGTCCACGGCTGATATTAAGTCTTAAGAGGGGATATGTGTTCTCCACTGCTGTCTGAGCCGATTATCAGCTCCAGGGGCTGTTGATAATTAACCCATTCCATCTCATCCAGTGTCAGACTGTCAAAATGTGAAGCTTTATTGGGGTGTGTGGTTTGCCTGTTATTTCAAGGTGCAGTTGTGTGTCGGTGTAAGAAGAGAAACCTGCCTGTTTGGATTTAAAAAAAAGCAGTCTTGTACCACTATACGTGTGTTGATTAAAGGTGCGAATAACTTTCCTTATTGCACACAATACTTTATTTTGGTTACAAACCATAAAAGTACAGAAAATAATTTCATCCGTAAAAAACATTTTTTTTAAAGTGCTGTAGTACACCATAAAAACATAAAATCAACATCATAATTACAAACCAATTTTTCAACTCCATGTAAAAGTCACTAGGGTAAGACAAAGCAATCTTAGTCCGTGTATACATAGAGAACCAATGCGTGTGGGAACTAACAAGGGCTCAAAGCAGGCCCTGATCAGTCCCTATATGTACAAATGCGACATGAAATGTGTCAACTCTTTACTAATTTTGGGCAATTATGTTCTTGAGCCGAAGCATCACAAGTTTCTCATGGCGGTGGGATAACAGAATCATTAAAAGCCCCCTATGTTATCAATGGAACGGGCCTCATGTTTGCTTTCCTCATTCAGTTCAGCCTGTTTTTTCAGAAAAAAAATGTAACCAAACAAATTGGCTGGGAATTTGTATCACAAATATCCAGAAAGAACTTGTTCAATGCAGATAAAACAGAACTGCAGACCAATTGCACACCAGTTGCACACTACGCTTTTCACAACTACCAGCGCACACCTTATATTCCTACAGGGAACCATGATCACATGATTTATGGAGAAACAATGACTTTTTGGGATTTCATTCTAAATGAAGTAATTCAGGCACAGGTGAAACAATGATGCGACCATACTCAGTGCACGTGACCACCAGCTGCACAGGTGAGGCTTCAGCGGCTCCATTATGGCATCGGCCAGCTGCTGCTTGCCATTGGTTGCCTCTAGCCCGGCTAGCCTATTGCCCAGCAGCACTCGTGGCCACCGCTCGACAGCGGACAGGCTGCGCCTGCACCGCTCCAGCGCCTCAGTGTGCTGCTCGTCAAGTGGCAGCGGCGTCATCATATCAGACGAGTGCGGTTCCAGCACCAGTGACTTCTCTCGCTAGATCCACAGTGTGACCTCAGACTGATGGACTGGCCATACATGTGCATGTGTCAAAGGCCCACACCACACTGCCGGCTTCTGTAAGTCTAGGGCCACAGCTTCAGGAAGTAGAGGCACGCAATGGGCATCTCCCCACTGCCTCATGCTGATCAGTAGAAGTCCTCCTATCGAGCCTTCTCCAAGCACTGCCATGTCTTTGGTTGCCGCTTTCATGCCTTCTTGCCCTTGCACTGCTGCACCAAGGAGTAGCTGCAGGGTGACAGCTACATGCTCATGAGCTTCAATGTGGTGGTCACGTGGCCCAATGTGTACATGCCTATGAGTCCCACGGGTGTGATCGTCATGCAGGGACTCAGAGTTGGCAGCTGTGTTTTCATCTCCCGCTGTGGCTATTGTCCTCTTCAATACAAAGAGGTTTTTTTTCCTTTGGACTTAGTATGTATTTATTGTTTTCATCTGTTTCTTGTCTTGTAATATGAGTTGGACTTCTGCCATTTTTTGCCTTGGTATTTCTATTGGTTCTTACTGCGTCTTCTGTCTTCTGTCATTTTTACATTTATTTACTGTATCATTTCATTAGTTGTTTGGAAAGCTTTTGGATAGCAGCACATTAGTGCATTCAATAAATAAATAAAAGTGATTTATCAGTGTTAAAGAGTGGCTGGGTTTCTACAGTTACCATCGGATGGCTGATAGTGGCAGTGAGCAATAAATGTGCATTATCCATCATTGTACTGATGTGTCATCGTATTATTGTGATGTTAAATATCTCATCATGAAAGGCAAAGTTGTTGTCTCAATACAAAGAATAATATATTGTTTTTATAAGATAGTGGCAGTGAGCCTCAATATCTACACAGGGACCTGATCTTGAACATTGGCAAAACCACGTTTGAAGCCGATGGTCCACGCACCTCAAGCTCACCATGGATGAATAGTAGTGTCCATGGATTCTTGGGATCTTTCAGCCATGCGTGAGAGGGTGCTTTTTAAATATATTTCCCCATCCTCATGATGTCCCAAGGACTAGCGCCACCGTGTCGAAACATCATCAATTACTCTTTCCACCAAATGCAACATACATTCTGTGGTCTGAGTGATCCTAATCTGGACACCCGATGGAACATCCAGAAATATTTCAGTGAATTTGAGTCATGGATGAACCACAATTTGTCAAAAATGAACACAGACAAACTGAGGCTCTGGTGGTTGGCAAAAAGTGCTTTCTCTGGTTATCTATTTTGTGCCCCAGCATACTTGGCACCCCTCCTCACCCAACAATGCAGTTCATGACCCCGTGTGTTTTTTAACGAAAAGTGGTGGTGCAAGCGATAATTCTGTGCAGGCTAGACTACTGCAAATAACTCTAGTACCTGTGGACTTCCTGTCCTCCTTCTGACATGACTGCAGAAAATTCAGGATATGCTACAGTGCGCTTATTTTTCAGCCTCCTCTGCATGTCAATCTATCTTCTCGTATGGCATTACTGCACTGACTTTCTATATCCAAACTGAATCTGATCATACCTCTCCGCTGTGTTCACCAAGCCTACTAAAACCTAGGCCCGCTTTATATGTGATCACCAAAAAGCTTAGATCCACATCTCTTAGCCTACTCTTCCTAAAATGTGTCCTACACAGGCCAGAGGATGTTCCTTCTAATTCCT
This sequence comes from Triturus cristatus, assembly GCF_964204655.1. Lineage (NCBI taxonomy): Eukaryota > Metazoa > Chordata > Amphibia > Caudata > Salamandridae > Triturus > Triturus cristatus. The sequence continues at coordinate 1,024,510,673 of NC_140584.1, forward strand.
AGCTGCCAAAAATCAGAATGCTCTTCCCCTCAGACTTAATTCATTGGGGCAACAAATTTTGTTCCGCCTAAGACTTAAAACATGATTTCTAAGTTAGGTTAGTTCTTAGTTTAGCATTTGAATCTCAGGTCTTACCTAGCATCTCCAGGACCAGGAAACCCTTCTGGGTGACAGTCCACACTCTATAAAGCAATAGAACAGAACAGAATTCCTAATTGTGTTAATTTAACCCATTCACAGAGAGGATGAAGTAGCGGTACAGTCGTGGCTGGCAACATTTAAATATGGTAGGACGCGATGTCCAAAATACTCACCGTATATGTTGCACTTGCTGGCCTCCGTCCCGTCTAGTGTGTCTCTCCTTGGCAGTATCCTGGTGTCCACAAGCAGGAAAGGGAAGGGCTTCCTTCCTGCTTGTGGAATGCAAATCCAGCCAATCCTGGATCTGCTCTCATGCTCTTTTCAGCATGAGAGCAGCTCCAGGATTGGTTGGATGGAGCAGGCTAACCCCGTGCTCATTTTGAGGCTGGTGACCTGTGCCACCAATCACCAGGCTGTTTCACAGCCCTTGGATTGCTGGGTCTACAGTGCGCATGTCAGATAGGGTGGCTATAGACAGCTGGCCAAATCGTCATGCGCACTGTAGACCAGTGCAGAAATCCCGTATTTACAGGATTCCTCCCCACCATCGCGCTGTACACCGCGCGAGCGGTGGCAAAATAAAATAGGATTTACATGCCATTTTATTTATTTGTGTTTGCCTGCTGTGCTCGCAGCAGGTGGGGCGACGCTCCTCTGCTCTTGAGGAGGAGCCGCCCCAGAAGCTGGCAGGGTCTTTGTTGTCTTTCATCTTGTGGCGGTTTCTGAAATCTCTGAACACATTACTGCACCTAAAACCGAGGTCTGCTTTTGGTCTTTATGTGTATTGAGTACAATGCAAACCACTGATTGCCTTTTTTCGAAGTAACGCATTTAGAGTTAAACACTCGGTGCCATTGTGCCTGTATGAATTAGTTGCTACCACTCAATTGGCTTGGCAACACTGAAGGGAAATGAGAAGGGCCTACAAAGAAAATTCAGCACTGATAAGGAATCGAAAAGCATTTTCATAAAATATCCACTTATTGTCTACAAGCAACCGAAAAATGAGGTACTGACTTACATCAATCTCTCCCATTTCCATTGAATCAGGAACAAATGAGACCTGGAACTTGATCTTGCAAAGTTAGCATATGCAAAATGTGGGGACGCATCTCATCAGGTCTTCCTTAATCCCTTTCAACCGATAGGTATATTTTAAAGGTATATATCAACGCGAATCGACCAATGCTACATCCTTCATTGGGTGCAAGCAGCGTGTGTTTTATATTACGCTTGTCTTTTATGATCATATGTTAAATGATCGAATAACGATGACCTGACCTGACCTGACAGGTGCCAAGAAGTGTCCACAGTTATGGTCTAGGGGTGACCCTAACCAGCAACTGCATAGATTAAGAAACTGGTATAGGTTTAATGCCATGTAGAAAAGAAAAGCACCCTTCGGTAGCCCCCTTGAACGAGATGCACAGTAGAAACCTGTCTGTCATGGTATCAGTTGGGCTTGCAGAAAGCACACCATCGCAGAACCTGTGAACTTAGGTTCCTGTTGATGCTGGGACTACAAACAACCACCCACAATTCAACTGCTCTCTTGACACTGACATCCAGCAATGAAGCCACTAAATCCAGAGAATAAAGTAAAATGAAAAATACTTAAATGAGTTTACTTTCTTTGCTGTAATTAGTTATTTATTATTATAATACGTAATAGTCTAAAACAACCTTTTAAAGTCTGGAACAGACATACTACCCAACTGGCCCTCAGGTCAAATAACTTATGTAATACAGGTCCTTCCATCTTATCAATAGAATAATATAGGAATGGAAGCCATATGGTGGCCCAATATATTAAAATTGGAGTGATTTTAGTCAGGTAAACCTCAGATAAAGCTTATAAAGTATGCCTACCAAAAATATGGATTTCCCATCATCCATGTGCGCAGGAAGTGACATCACTAGTGTCCCACCAAAACTGTCTTTAAAGATAGAAGCAAAGCAAGAGGATGCATTTCCATCCTCCATTTGCACAGGAAGTGGCATCACTGGATTTCCCGTCACCCATCTGCACAGGAAGTGACATCATTGTTGTCCCAAAAAAATCTGTCTTTAACTAAAGTAGCCAAGCAAAAGGATTCATTCCAATCCTTTATCTGAGCAGGAGGTGGCATCAATGGATTTACAGAATTTCCCATCATTCTTCTGCCCAGTAAGTGACATCACTTGTTTCACGTCAAAACTTAGAGAAAAAAAGAAGATAAGCAAGAGGTCTTCATTTCCTTCATCTGTCTGCACAGGAAGTGACATCATTGGATTTCCTATCATTCGTCTGCACAGGAAGTGATATCACTCCTCCCTCTTCCCAGGATCTACGTAATGGCAATCGGAGAGGGGAAGTGCATTGGACGAGTGCTGCGAGCGTGCTGCTGGAGCACCGAAGGCGAATAAAAGGCAAGCTGGTCTGAGTCTGCACCATGTCCAGCACAAGGAAAACTGGTCCTTCCACCTCCCACTGCGATCCCTCTGTGACTCTCCATGCCCTCTACCCCAGCCACCGCTCAACATGCTGCCTAGCTGCACCACACAACACCAAGGTAGCATTCTTCTGCATTTCCCTCAAGTTTTCCTACATTTACCCATACCCAACAATTACCACACCCTCACCAACAGTACCCAACACCCCTCTCTCTCACATAGTCCTGTAACCACCCACACAACAGTCTGCACTCGCATGCATGTTCCTAAACACAAGTTACCTCACCAAACACGCCATATTGATCCAGGACTTGCCACTATCCATAAAAATGCTATCAGCTGCAGCACCTCCACAGACACGTCATTCTCCAACATGGAATACCTGTCATTCAAGCTAACTTCACTTGTTGAGGTATGGTTGGCCAGTGTTATATAATGCCGCGTAAGTGTGGGTGAGGAGTTTGAATTGTGCTCGTTTGTGAATGGGGAGCCGGTGGTACTCCTTCAAGTATGGTGTGATGAGAGTGTGGCATGGAGGTTGGGAGTGATTCTAGCCGTTGAGTTATGAATGGTCTGCAGCCTTTTGGTGAGTTTTTTGTTGATCCCAGCATAGAGGGTATTCCCGTAGTCCAGCTTGCTTGTGACAAGGGCGTGTGTGACAGACTTCCAGTTGCTGATTGGAAGCCATTTGAAAATCTTCCTCAGTATCTTCAGAGTGTGGAGTATGAAGCGGTGATGGCATTGACTTGGGAGGTCATGTTGAGTTTGCTGTCAATGGTGATCCCAAGGTTCTTGGCATGGGTGATGGGGGTGGGTGTCGGTCCTAGCTCTGTTGGCCAACAGGTGGAGTCCCACAGTGACACCACCAGATGGAGTACCTCATGCGATGCGACCCAACAGACCCTGCTCAAATGGATCCCGATCACGACAGAAAACACTTTGAAGACCATGAAAAGCATCCACTCTGGAGCACCCTCAGACCCCTGCCCATACCACATCTTCCAGAGAGCTGCCTCTGTCATTGCACCCAAACTACGTCGAATGATTAATTGCTCCTTCGAGACCGCCACCTTCCCCGATGTTGGAAACACGCTGAAGTCAACACCCTCCTAAAGAAACCCTGCGCGGACCAGAGGGACATCAAGAACTTCAGGCCCATCTCCCTGCTTCCCTTTGCAGCCAAGGTCGAAAGAAGAATGACTTTCAAACTCCTCACCCACGCATACAAGGCCCTTCACAACACCGGACCCGTAAGCCTGAACAGCCACATCTCCTTCCATGCACCCAAAAGACACCTCCGATCACTGGCCACCATCCCATGTATCAACAATACTAGAACGGGATGAAAGTCCTTCTCCGACCTTGCATCCAAAGCCTGGATTACCCTCCCTCTCTACCTCTGGCAATCTCCCACATTGCCCCAGTTCAGGGAAGACCTCAAGACCTGGCTTTTTGGGTGACCCCAGCACTGAACGGAGCCCCCCTCCTCCTAGTGCCTTGAGACCCTCACAGGTGAGTATTTGCACTTTACCAACCATGATTGATTGATTACGCTCTTCCCAAAGATCACGATTTCTGTCTTGTCAGTGTTTAGCTTTAGACTGTTGATCTTCATCCAGTGGGCGATTTCAGTCATGCAGTAACCCACATGCTTCCCTTCCTTGGCAGTTTGTTTATAGATCTTCAATTAATATCCCATGCAGATTAAATAATTGGAATGCTTGCATTCTTGGCAAAAATTCTCTCATCTGCTGAGTTCCACCATGTGTCAAATCTGAGACTGAAATAGCTTATCAAATTGCTTCCTTTGCGGGTGCAGGTCATAGGTGATCTTTTCAAGCCAAAGATTATTCATTGTGCCAGTGATATATATAGTCATAGTGCATTAGCCTTGTAGGGAAGTTCCTGGCTCTACGATTGCGTTGCCACAAGAGCTCTTGCAATATGATTAGGGATTTCTTTCCAAAATATTTGTATATGGATGCATTACCACCAGATTACAATTGGTTCCACCCCTGTACCACACCTTGAGCACTTACCATCCACCTCATTATATATCTGTTTGAGACAACTTCAAGTTAGATATGAGTCGTACATGATCTGGTATGATTTTTCCCTGGAGATGATATTTTTATAGCATTTTGGCATCGCTTCAAAAGGTCTTTCCAATCATCATCTGGTGTCCCTGTTTATCTCCTTTGCCCACTTTTCTTGATAGGGCCATTTACGCTGCCTTCCCTCTTCTCTATCTATGGTGTACAAACGTGAGACCAGACCCTGGGGTCCTCCACAGACTACTAACATTGCTCAAGGGTGGTAAGCAGTCAAACAGCCTCTTGTTTGTTATATTGGCGAAGGGCCCAGTGTTTTATTTGCAGGTGTCGCAATCTGTCCCCTTGTCTGACATGAAAGTACCTTTTACATGTTTCAAATGTCTTGATCTTCTCTTTCTCAAACATATCCCACATTATGTGTCAGACTTCCTTTCGTCATATTGCAAAGCTGTCTCTTGTTAGCGCTGTGGTAATCTTGGGGTTGAAGTAAATAGGTGCATATGGTTAAGTGAATAGGTATATATGGTTATTGGGAAGAAGGCCCCATTTTGAAATTCAAATTCCTACCTGAGTGTCTCCTACCTCCCCCCCCCCCCCCACAACACCTTTGAGGGTGCATTTCAGTGATATTTTGACTTTCACCGCGCTCTGCGCACTTTTACTCTCACAGTTCACATCCATATGGCCACAGTACGCATTAAGCCCACCATTCCTTTAGGGGTGCTCCTACCATTCGTTCAGGGGCGCTGGACCTAGGGGTGCTGGAAGTTCTGCCGCACTCCCAGAATTACTTTGCAAGAGTTCCAGAGGAGAATAGTCAATTAAGAGGCCTTTCAACTTTGCTTTTATCTTTTAGCATTTGGTATTCATTCAAAGACTGAGGTCAAACATCAGGCAATGTCTTATGAAACATTTGCTCTATAATCTTTTCTTTTTAATATGAAGATTGGAGTTTACTTTTCCCTTACTTGGTAGTAAGTGAATTTTGCCGCTAAAAGACAAAGAGTGTGAAAGGAGAATGCTGCAGTATGTCAAATGTTTTCTAACACAAAAAAATTGAAATGCTTGTGAAGGAACTTTACACATATTTCTCAATATATATGAGCAGCCAGTAAAAATCAAATTAGGCATATCAGTTTTTTTCTAAATCTAAATTGGGATTGATATAATGCTTTAATAGGTTAAAAACAAAGGAATTCACTTTACTTGTATGAGATATACACACAGAAATTAAATTTCCACAAGTTATTATTTGTGCACACTATACGTTTAGTAGTAAATTAATAGTAAAACTGTATGCTTGATTCTAATGTAATGGCCATTTCAAGAGGACATTTCAATGAAAGAGTTCCTCTCTGTTCTTGACAGCATCCTACCACTGCATGCTTTACTCATAAATTTGGGACAATGTGTTTCAAAATGCTCCCCTTAATATATACAACATCCCCCATTATACTTCTGCTGAACGTGGCACATTTGCTACACTTGTCCTTTATGTAGTGAGTTAATTTTACACAAACCCTGTGACTTTGGTGACGTAACACTAATGGCGGCACCTCCGCTCTGAATGCACACAGATGCATGCTGTCCTCTACAGATGTCCAAAGCGATTGGAGATTTAGCAGCAAGAAGCCCACTCTCACGAATGATGAGATAATCTGCCTAACATATTAATCTAATCACTTCCCCAACCCCAGCATCTGCCCCATGCACTAACCTTACATGCCCCCATTTGCTCAGGTTATATTATTAACTAATGATTTTGCTGCCCGCTTAACTAGACTCATTCTCATCTGAAAATACCCTCAGCACGCTCTCTTAATGCCTCTCACTTTACACTCGCCTTATTCCCCTTTATTCACCTTGATCATCATCGGCGCTCACCCTCATGTCCTGCTTGGTTACTCGCTTGTGCCCTTTATGACTACTTCAGTCTGTAAATGAGCGAGCCACTGACATTCTGTAAGAAAGTATTGAGTTTTCTCTCCAGAAACGATAAGCATTCTATCCTATCAGGTTTCTCTCGCAAGCATGAGACTGCCTTCCTTGATCACCTTTCCCACCTCTGCCAGTGGTTCCTTGTTGATCCCTATGACACTACTGTGTCATCATGTCCGGTGGTGGAGTCATGGCTGGAGCTGTATGGCGTCACCTGATGGTGCTGGAAAGCTATTTCTGGGAAAAATCTTTTCCAGACCATTCTGAAGCCTGGAAGAGATAATTCATACAGTGACGAATCAGCCGGAACATTACTCTATCCACCAGGGGGCGTATTATGCATTGTGATTGTTTGCACCCGGCGCACCTGTTAAAAGGTGCACCGGGCACACAATGCGCCCTATTATGTTGCATGCGCTGCCCCCAGGGCAGCTGCGAACTCGTGCTGCCCCCAGGGCAGCGCATTCATGTGAAAATATGGAGCAGCCGCTCCGTGCTTTCACAGTGCAGGCGGCACCTGCCTGCACTAGAGCAGTCAGTGACTGCACCCGCCTGCAAGGGCATGCACTTAGCCTCCAGCAGAAGGCTGCTCTCAGGAGGCGCACTGACAGTGCGCCACCTTTTAAATGGCGCGCTGTCAGTGCACCTCCTGAGGGCTTCTTTGACTCTGCACCCGTGTCTGTAATATGGCATGGGTGCAGAGTCAAAGGAATTCCCTCTGAAGGTAGCGCTGGAGCTTTCAGTACGCCAGCGCTATCAGTAATATAGAAGGGGACGCACATGCGTCTGCGCCCCCTTCTATGATACCAAAGTGCCCCAGGGACGCGGAAAGTGGGCGCAATCGCCCGTTGCGTCCCCGGGGCACTTATTGTAATACAGCCCCAGAAATACTGTTACCAAAAGCAAGCCACTCTTACCTTGTTAATCCAAACTTTACTGTGGCTGAAAACAGAGCTTAATTTGTGAAGGTGCTTTCCGGTGCTCAGCACTGGCACTTATTTGTCAGGGCCGGGTCTAAGTGCAATATTAGTTGCTGCCTGCTCAGTGCTCACTGAGTTCACATGGGTCTCCCCGGTGGCAGCGAAGAGCTGATATCACACGTGACTGTGCTTAAAATATTTAAAATTGGACGCCCGAGTTCGACCTATTATGAGACGCACACACTGCCAGAAACCATGCCCGGTCCCTGCCTCAGCTTACCGGTCACTACAATCAATCACAGTAGTGCTACCAATAACGCCTTGGCAAATCATCAAGTGTGGGTCCCGGGTCGGACCAATGATCACTGTTATCGCCCGCGACCCGCCCTAGCATACTGCGCAGCCTCAGCACTAATCGGCCGCCGAAGACAGATGATGGAAGCAGCCTGTTGCGCAGCAGGCCTCAGGTAAATTCAAACCAAAAGGCAGTCTCAGGAATGTGTAGTCTGTGATTCTGGTGTCTCGGTTCAGTCTGCTAATATGAGTCAGCCCGGTCCCTGCCGCAGTCAGGCAGAAGCCATGCTTGTAAGATAAGTGTCGGGGACATAAACATTTTCCTGCAACATGTAAGGAATAACCTATTTTTTTAGTATAGTACTTAGTGACTTCGTTGTGGGACTTCGTAGTACTTTAAAAGCTAACTCGGTGGTGCTCATTTTATTGACTTCAAAATTAAGACTAAGAACGAAAGAATCTCATGTTGTATTCAAATCTTTGCTACTGGGCGCTAACACACACTGAGCTATATTACGGGTGTTCTAGCTTGAAATTTAAGGCAGTGTAGAAGCGCAAGCGTCTTAATTATTTCTGGTAGCAGCATTTTACTGTTGTCATTTTTATACTGTGAGTCAGCCGTGCAGTAGCTAGCATTGTCACGGGCACTATTATGTGAGAATCTGCTTGAAATGTAATTTATTTTCAAAACAGGGAGGGGAGAGGAGAGGAGAGGACTGTGCTTTAAAAGCATATTTAATTAAAGAAATTATTCCTCTTGAATTGGGAGGAACAAGCTGGTGTTATGGATGGAAGTTCGTGAGGCGGCCTGTCACAGTAATGTTATTGGAAGGAATAAAGGCTGCCATCTTTGTAGAGCAATGCAAGATGGCAGCCTTGAACACTTATACAGACCAACCAACCTTAGGAAAACAATCAAAATATAATGGTAGCTCGCCATCTTTGCTCTCTCTTGCAAGGTGACTGCGTGCTAACACGTAGTGAACCAAACGACACTACGAAAGCGAAGTAATGCAAGCACTACATTTTAACAATCTCATTAAAACATTTATGTTTCAAACAGAGGAAATAAGCCGAGTAGTTTTAAGTTGTAACAGAACACATCGGAGGTCCTTCCCCGCCCTCCCTTATACTTAATGATAAGAAAGTGCACAGAAGTGTACTATATGTGCACACACAAACCTTTCAATTCCTGAGGGTTTCGAAGCACAAGACTATTACGGCCTAGTTACAAGTGACCCGTTAAACTGTGATGCTGAAATTGCACTGGTAATTACCAGGTGCGACAGAGACTGAACCCATCAATAACTTTCTGCAAATCAACTCTGCTAGAAGTTAACAAGGGGAAAAGGCTGGTATTTACCAGGGCATGCAGATTTTGGGGCAATTAGCATTAAAATCCGGCTGTAGTCCCCAAAAGTGATAATTATTGCATCAGATAGATTTCAAACACCCCAAAGTAGGATTTTTACTGAATGCAATAATTATCAGCCTATAATCAATTCAATGATGTTGTCTCCAAGAGGTGAGGGCGGAAGTTTTCTGGAAAACTCATGTATGTCTCATGTATGTCTGACATCCTCAGCAAAGGCTTCAGAAGTAACGACGCGCTGCCCTCAGCATGTGAGCTCCATTCAGTGCTTAATTTGAGTCGGTGGTTTCCGGTCCTGGGCACCGGCACCTAATTGCCAGCACCGTGCCTTATGACAGTCTACCACTTGGTGGCGCTGCCTGGCTTATTTAGGCAGGAGCAAAACAACAGCTGTTTATTAGTTCAGTTTACATTTACAATTACTAATACCTGCCTCTCACGCCATTCTTCTAGCTTTGGGGGCCCGGAATAATATGAACTGTCGCCCTTGTAAGAGTGTGATGGTTAGTAGTTGCGTTGTTACTGTCATTGGCACCTGGCAGGGGCAATGTGCGGTGCAAGCTGCAGTGGCCAATGTTGTTTTTTTAGGTTGATTTGTTGGGTCTGTGGAACATGCAGGATGTTGAATTGAATGGCAAAGTGATCTGATGAGTCCAGTGGAATTGGGGTGCCAGCGGATGGATAGACTAAAGGATAAGATCGCGTTTAGGGTGTTGTCTTTATTGTGGGTATGCCCTATGATATGTTAATTAGGGTTTAAAGTGAAGAGAAGATCACACATGGCATCTTCCATCTTTATGGTAGTGTAATCTCCCAGAAGGTGACGAGAGGTGATGGTATTTGTGCAGCTGACATAGAGAGGTCTGTGGTTTATTTGGTGAAGGCTTTGTTGTGGCCAAAACATTTATATTGACAGTGAGATGTGAAAGACTGGGCAAGAGATAAGGAACTTATTGGCATTTGTATAGCATGCTCCTACCACTAGTGTGATTTAGTAGAAACTTGTCGAGATAAGTTGCAGGCTAGGGAGAGCGTGTGCTTGAAGGATCGCCCAAGAGGGAATTGTTTGATGTGTGTGCTCCTAGGAATGCTCGGAGTTAAGTGAATGGATGGGCGTGCATAATGCTTCTACATTATATGTTGGGGTGGTTACTGCAGTGTGCTGGGAGTAAGTATGCATGAGATGTGAAATGTTTTCTCTGTTAGGGGAATGATGATGCAGTTGTATGGGCTGCAGGAACGTGTGTGGAGTGTTTGGCTTTGTGTGTATATGATGATAAGGACTGAATGGTGAGTGAGTAGACTCAGGCAGGTGGAGTTGGATACAAGTGAAACAAGATACAAGGACTTTAGCACTGGCCCTCTCCAAGTCTAATCTGGGTCATCTTTATATGGGATTGCACTTTGCACACCTGTGTGAGAATACCCATGGCAATCAGCATCAAAAGGGGTGAGGGTTAGGGGAGATGTAGCTTGGGTCTGATTCCTGTAGGGGACGTCATGTTGCATTCCACAGCCTTTTCTGTTGCAATATCTGCAGTGGTATCTTCTTTGTTTTAGATGTCTTCATTACAGGAATCGTTTTCTGACCAAATATAAAGGAAAGGCACGCCTGACATCTGTCGTGTAACACCTTCTCAGCTGTAAAGAATTGAGAGAGCGGGAAAATCATTCTGTGATATCTTTGTGATGAAGTATGAGTGTACCCTGAGTGAGACTTTGGCCACATGAAAATTGTTGTATCATCATTTTGAGTACTTGACATGCATCGGACTTAATCAACCTGTCGATGTAATGGCAAATGTAACACTGCTTTCCATGAACTTTTCTCATGCAGAAGACTTACTAGGTTTGAAGGCTTGTGCATGAGATTTGATAGGACAAGGGCGATGCAATACCCAGTCAATGACCTTCATACTAATGGGACCAAATGCAACAGACTAGTCGGATGTCATTTGAGGCATTATTCGAGGTGGGGAATAACTTCCCAGGTCAATTTCTGTTGACCATGAAGGTTGCTAAGTAGGCTTTTTAAGTATAAACTGAACTGCCTGACTCTGCGAGATGTCTGGAGAATGAAGTGATGTCATGGGCTGATCCGGTCAGGTGATATGTCTTTTAATGGCAAAGCCCCATTGACTTGTGCTCCTGTGTGGACTGTTTTGTCCGCTGCGTAGACAACATACAGAAGCTGAAGTCTGGATCCACGCACTCCGGGTAGGGGATGGGGTATACTCCATTTGTACTACAGATAGAAACTCCGGCCAGAGAGGAAGTCAGATGGCGTTCTTCTGGAGGAGGAGCAGGATGTCCAGGCCAGACCCGACTAAACCAGACGTGTGCTACTAGAATGACTTAGTACTCATGCTTAGTCTTAATATTTAAAATGGTTCTTAGAACCAGGGAAGTGGGCATAAAGGCATAGAAAACATCAACAACTAATCTAGCATGAGGCTGTTCTCAAGGGACTTGAGACCCATGTCCATCTAGAATGTAAAGTTGTTATCATCTTTGTTTAGAGGCTTTGCAAACGCATCAGTGTCTGGTCCACCCCATGCTTCATGGATGGAGTCAAGGCCTGCCTGATTGTACGATCACATGTAGTGACGGTGTTGATGGCCCGCCACGCTGTCTGCCCTCTCATTAATTGCCATGTGACATGGTAGATCATTCAAAACATATCCTGAGCAAATACCTAATGCCACAACACTTCCAATCAGACACTTGTGGTGAGTTATTACCTCTTTGATGACGCAACAACCTTCTCTGTGTCAAAAAACAATGCATATCATTAACCATACCATTTACAAGAAGTCCATTAATGTTAGACCATCATCAACTTCAGCAAATCTATCATGATGTATTAATTTGACCTGTACAAAGAAGTATTTCTAGTCCTGCTCCCACTGATGAATTTCCCTCTGCCCTCTACCTCTCATATGTACTGTGACAAGGCTGGTGTGACTGAGACTAGCTGATGCGGTAGGTGGAAGAGACACTTCACCTGTAGGTTTGGGGGTATGTGCCCACCACATCAGTGTTAGACCGACTGTCGAGCAACTGATACGAGTGCTCTTCCATGCAAAGCTTCAGATGTCTGTTTTCAAGTAGGATCATGCAGCTTGTCAAGTGAGACCAGCCTTATGAAGGATCCCTGAAATCATTGGTGCTAAAGAAATGTGCTCTGGTAAGAGATCAACCATCTCCTTGAGGGGTGTCAGAGTCTCTGGGGGAGGCAAGCCACCTGCCAGACTTGTGTCAAGAACGGTACCTGTTGTGTCTTGTAAATAAAAGAACACTGGAACTCTTTTGGTTCCCACTGTACATCGCATGCCGGTGACAAAAGCGTTGAAGGGATAAGTTAAAAGTATGCTTAAAATGTTGGGTAATGACGTGTAAAACTACCCTTCTTGTGTGGCGATGGTTATTGACAAGTACCTGGACTAATAGGATGCTACAACTGGCAACGAGATAGGAGATACAAAGCCTGTACATAAAAAGTGCTCTTCCAGAGAGTTTGCTGTGGTCCTGCAAACTGCTTCTGCATGCCACATGAGCCACAATCGAAGTGCAGAACCTACGTTGGCACCGGTGAAGTCTCAGCACAACATCAGCCTGTGTAAAATGCTTGGAGATAAAGAAAGGGTTATTGAAAGTCTACATGTCACTGGCCAGGAACTGAATGGAACAGTTTCAAATAAAAGGTACTGTGCTATTACAGAAATTAATGTCAATACGCTATACGGAGTAAGAACGCTAAAGGCGAATGCAACAAGGTTACAAAAGCAGCACAAGCAGCACATAGCAATAGTTTAGTACAAGTCAAACTAAAATTCATGTGCTATGAAGCAGACATGAAACAGGTGTTTGTGAAGAAACATTTAAGCACAAAGCCAACCAAATATATTAACGTCATCTGCTTTTATGAACTAGTAGTATACAATATTTGTCTACTACCGAAGAGACTAAAGAGAGTAGTCATATTACAGCATGTTGCGGAGACGCCCCAGATAGAGGGTCAGGGGTTGTGCTAGCAGAGTTGTCCTGAAACGGAGCGGGCCAATACCAAAGCTGCTGAGTAGGGGTTCAGAACAACTCCCTAGCCTGCCATCAAGTAAAAAGCTCCGTTTGAGAACCACGGCGAGATCCAAGCTCTAAAACTCATTAAGGCTAACCCCGAAGCCAGCACGTCACACGGCGCTAGAGAACTTATGCCTGATTAAGTTTAACATGAAACGCCTGAGAGTCCACTACTGTCCACAAATGTATAAACAGATGCTGCAGTCTTAAAACCGCAATCTGCATTTGATACTGCCAAAAACACAATATTGGCAATAGATGGACTGCATGGATAGAGACTTTTGAAGATTTTATAGATGCAAGAGGTGAAAAAGATGATAAAAAGATTATAAAGTATCTTGGCTGGTGAAGGAGTGAGAGAAGCCATGAAAAAGATACCACAAGCAGGTGAAGTGGCGTACAACCAAATCAAGACAGCCTTGAATGTCAAGTTTAATCCAGTGCCAAATGTAAATTATGAAAGATACATATTCAGTTGAGAACGTCAGAGACCTGGTGAAACCATCGATGAGTATGTTGAGAGACTTGATGTTCTGGTGAAGCACTGTAAATTTAATGAATTCAATGATGAGGAAGCTAAACGAGTAATTGACAGATGTTGTCAGATTCCTTTCGACAAGGAATGTTGAAGAAAACTCTTAGCTCAGAATAAGTCCTCAAGGCAGCTTTCGCTGAAGAGAATCTTGATCGCAAAGAGACTGAAATGGAGGAGTCACAAGACGATGTTTCCACAGAAAAAGAAAACGTGTTACAGATGTGGACTATCATTTCCACATGAAGGTAAATGTCCAGCCACTGGACACATATGTATCGATTGTGGTAAAGCAAACTATTATGATGACTTGCGAGGCGAGGAGAAAAGTGGATGGGTGACAGCATGATGAAGAAATGGGCAACTGACTATTACCTCAGCAACAATGTTTGACGTACTCACACAAGGCCTAGCAGTCACATCAACTGAATCAAATCGACACCAAAGAAGTCGATCATTATCTAAATCATCATCAAAGAGTTATCCAGTATCAGTTTCCAGTGAAAGTCACAATGACAATTGTGCAATGTCGATGTTTACTTGAGAAAGGCATGCACATGTTGGACTAGTCGAATGTGAGGAAAAACTCAAAGTGAAGAAAAATCGACATGAAAAAGCACCAAAAACATTCAAACATTGTCCAAGAATCACTCTAAAGATAAATGGGTGTTCGATACCATTCATAATTGACAGTGGTGTGTCAATAAATATCATGCCTGAGAAGAAGCATCAAGAATTATCGCTGTTACCACAACTTCTGAAGTCAAAGACTAAAGTATACAAATGGGCTGCCTTTACGCCCTTAAAAAGTCAAGGTTTGTTTGTAGCCACGATTAAATATATAGAAGACTGTGGTACAAGAACCCATTCATGTACTTCAAGGAACAGCTTCAAGTGCCTCTTTGCTGAGTTTCAACACTACTGTTGATATGGGACTGATGTCAGTGAACTACGATATGAATGCTCATCTTGACATTGTAAGTCAATTTCCTTCATTATTTTATGGGCTGAGAAAACTCAAAACAATGAAAATAAGGTTACATATAAATGAGGATATTCATCATGTTGCTCAAAGACACAGACAAATTGAGTTTCATTGCATGAAGCTGTTGAAAATCAACTTAAGTTGTTGCTTAAACATGATATAATTGAATGCTCCACTGGTCCACACCATGGGTTTCTCCCATTGTAGTAGAGCCTAAAAGAGACAATGAACGATCTGTACGCATATGCATTGACATGCGTCAGGCAACAAGGCAATTGAGTGAGCAAGACATCCAGGTACACACATTGCTGATGGGATGACTCAAATGAATGGTGCAAAGTTCTTCTCTCAACTCGACTTAAATAAAGGATATTACCAATTGGAATTTGAAGAAACAAGCTTCCCTACGCGTATTAGTCTGTTTCACTATAAGTGATTGAGTTTTGGTGTATCCACTGCTGCAGAACCTTAACAAGATGTCATTCGACGTCTCAGACAGCCTCTAGTAAATACATTTAACTATAGGGATGTAATGTTTTAAAACCACACGTAAAGAACATAACAAAGACCTCAAGCAAATATGCTGTTTGCTGAATGATGCAGGCCTAACTCTGAATGCTGACAAATGTGAATCCCACAACAAAAGCTTGAAATTCTTTGGCCATGTCTTTTCTGAAGTGGGTTTCAAACCTGACCCAGCTAAAGTGCAGGCGTTGTCTAGTGAAAATCCCCCACAAGACATTTCAAAATTACAATCACTTCTTGGAATAGACAGTTACTGTTCTTGATAGATACAAGTTTTTGCTATGGTCAGTGCGATGTTAAGAGAACATTTCTATGTTAAGGTCATTTCTTGGAAGGACCAGTTACTGTTCTAGATACATACGGGTGTTTGCTACAGTCAGTGCCCCGTTACGAGAACTGAGGGAAAAGAACGTGCCTTTTCATTGGCCAAGTGAGAAGAGCTTTCAAAAACTCAAGCAAGCTATTGAGAGTGCCACTAAAATGGCCTACTTTGATATATGCAACTGTCATTCATCTCAAGTTATTCAGCACTCTTTGAAAATGTCAGAATTGCCACATCAAGCTTGGAGAGAATTGCTGTTGATTTCTTTTGTCCTCTTGAGAATGGACATCACCTTCTAGTCATTGTTGATGAAGAGTCACGTTTTGCATTTGATAGGAGACCTTTCATCCACTACACATGAAAAGGTTATTCAAAGATTAGATGGCATCTTTGCAACATGGGGTGTACCTGCAATCATAAAATCTGACAACAGCCCACCTGTTAATAATGAAGAATTTCTAAATCACATTTTGGGAATATCAATTCATGTACCTCGCAGAACGAGGCCATCTTGAATCATTGAAAGTTTATCTCTTACATATCTGAACTTCAAATACTCACTGTCACTAGTGAGAGGTCTAGCGTGCTGGTTCCACGATTGATGAGTAATAGTCTTGTCTGAAGAAATGGGGAAACAACCTTTACAACGCAGTCATTACTTCACACTAGATTTACAACGCAGTCATTACATCGCAACATCCTTTACAACGCATCTCACTACAACGCAGGCATTACATCGCATGTCATTACAACGCACCCATTACAACGCATAGTAACCCTACACTATCCAACACTTACCCTACTGTTGCACCCCCTGGAGTTAGAACAGTAATTTTTACCCCTACACAATCCAACACTTACCCTACTGTTGCACCCCCTGGAGTTAGAATAGTAATGTTTACCCCAACACTATCCAACACTTACCTTAAATACAATGTAATGGTATGCATTGTAATGGTATGTGTTGTAAAGGTATAATGTTGTAGTGGTATGTGATGTAAATGTATGCATTGTAAAGGATGTTGCAATGTAAAAACTGTGTTGTAAAGGCATGCGTTGTAAATGTATGCGTTGTAACGTCATACATTCAAAGAAATGTGATTAGTCAATTCCTGCCAGTTACTCCAACCTGTACAAGTGTTTGGTCCGCTGCTTGCACCAAACACTTGACCAGGTAGGAGAAACTGTGAAACTCCTCCACCCACAGAAACACCACAAATATAGCTTGAATCTTTTGTGACTGTTTGCCCAGCTTTTAGGATAGACTGTGGGGTTCTGTACTGGCAACAGTTGCCCACATTCATTCTCCTGTCCTATATTGAAGCAAAGGAACTTTCTAAATTCTTGACCAATGGGCATATGAAATTTTACATTTTGCAGAGAATAACAATTCATTCTGGCCCACACACAGCTGCATCAGATTCAGCATATTGGGGTTATCTAGAAGGAAGAACTGGTTTAAATCAGGTAAGTCTAGCAAGGATTTGATCTCATCTCTTTTATTTTCACTTGGATGTAGTGTGAGTGGTACCCCTGTTCAGAGTTGCAGGGTAAAACAGGTTCATGGGTCCTAAGAGCATGAATCTCTCCACGTTCTCACATGTCTTGAGCCACAGACTGACTGAGAGGTAGCCTTGATGGTGGTTGTTATGGATAATGTAGATGGGTTCACGACTGACATCATGATTGATAATGTGAGTCAGATGACCTTCAGTAAAAGCTTTTCTCTCACTGGAGTGAATTGCTTCTCCTGTATTATTAAAGACCAGGACTCAAAGAATGTCATTGGGACTGCTAAGCCTTGATTTAAGGCATGTGATGAGCATTGGTTCTCCCGGTGGTCTTCTTCTTGGGCTCAGTGAATGAGACTGAGTACATGAAGGTGCAGGCATGCGGTGAAAAGTAGCTCTTGGCATGAAAGGCTGGAAATGTGTGGCTAATTGGAAAGTTGTTCGCATAGTAGGTCATAACACTGGACAGAAGTTGGACATTTGGCTGTGACAGTACCTTTTCTGTTTGTCTGCAGCAGCTCGTCTATTGTCTTATGTGAAGGCAAGTCAATTACCTTGTGCTTGGCCTCCTGTGTTAAGTTGGAAGATTTAGGCCATACTTTCCATCACATGAATGAAATGTCAATGGACTGCATCTAAAAAATTCCAGAACAGCTGCCTCCTCTCTGTTTCAGTGTAAATGTATTCTCCTTCTGAAAGTGTTCAAGAAATGTGTGCTAGGTCTTTAAGCTGTAGCTTACTGTGGGCACATTCATGTTACCCTGCTTGAATTGGTAAATGTTCTTCCTGCGGTCTGTGAGACATGGATTCCGGTTCAGGGAGACAATCAGAACCACCCCAGGGATTCTCTGTGCCAGGTATCATGTGAGCCCTGTATTTATTGTTGAGAAACTTGAAAAAATGACTCTGAATTGAGTTCCTCTTATTATGTCGCAAGGCCTCAGCTTTCGTTTCAGTGATGTCAACATCGGCTTCTTGGTGGAGGTGGGGCTGTGGCCTGGTTACACCTATTGGAGCTCAATAACTGTTCATGGGCCAATATGAGTTTAGGGCCAGGAGCAGTAGTATTCCTTAGACCTAGCACTGGCAACTGGGCAGGTCAAGTCTGGTACCACAGCCATCTGTGCCAGGACTACACAGGTGTTGAATCAATCTGAAAATTAGCACTGTGAGACAAAGCTGAATCCATGAACCTCGGGATGGCATATAATTGTTTCCAGCAAGGAGTCCAATACCAAGAATGATAGGAAGCAGGACAGAACTGGCCTGTTACTCCATCTGGTATTTCCCTGGTGTCCTGGTGCCCTTAGGGGCTAGTTTTAAAAAGCCCCGGGCCGCTCCTGGTGCCTCTGTCACTTTCCCCAGCTCCCCGATGTTACCTGCAGAAAACACAGTGGTGTTTCCAAAGAGGGAGGGAGGTGGAAAGAAAGCCATCAGAGCAGGAAGAAGAAACTGCAGACAGAAGGAGAAAGAAAGAGAATGGATGGGTGGAAAGAGGGAGATAGAGAGAGGAAGGAAAGGAAGCAGAGCTGAATTGAACATTTCTGCCAGAGCTGCTTTTAATTCCTTAACCCCACCCTGGTGGAAAGGTGACAAACCCACTTCCCTGACAGAATGTGGTGCCAGTGTCAAAAAGAATCGATCATGATGTATGTGCTCTTCTGTTCTATGGGCATAGACAAGAGTGACATCCCCATAAGAATGGCCAATATGGCGGATTGGTGCAGTAAATTGTGTTGAAGCCATATTCTTGTACTTTTTCCTTTGACGCTTGTGCACCTTTGTGGGAACCTTGGAAGAATGTAGGTTCTTGCTTTTTGTGAGGTACCCCTCTTTACTCTCTACTCCAACTTGTTGGTTACAGCAGTGCACAGCAAGGAGAGCTCTGTTCTTTATTGATAGGGCACACAAGGCCTGATGATACATTCATCTGTGTCTGATACAGGGGGCCCACCTAGCGTTTCCCCCTCTACAGCTAGTGAATCCCAGTTGCTCCACTGGTGAATATCACATTCCTTCCCAAACATACACAAAACAAAACAAAATAACCAGATCAGAGGAATTGCGTGAAAGGGGTGTGGCATTATAAGGTGATACATTAGGCATGTTCATCTTTTTCTTGATCAAAGAATAGAGCTCTGTCTCTCAGTATCAGAAAGGCAAGATTATCATCACACCACAAAGTCCTTAAGTTTTATGGAAGGCACTGGATTTTGCCGGAGGTGGTCCCGGGTCAGGTCCTCTTGTCCCACTTGGGGGGTTGTGGTGTCTTACAGCCTAGCCTACTGGTGGGGTAGGGTGTACTACAATTGTTCATGTTCCTGTTAGGCCACGCGCGTCCCTGACCCAGGTATCGCCAACTGCTGGGCATCCTTGAGGACAGTTCTGTCAGCCCTCCTCTTTCTTCCTCTCTCTCCTCTTCGTCTTGATCTTCGGCCTCTCCTCTGGAGGTGATGGCCTTTGGAAACGCTTGAAATATGATATGTTTCATGTCACCTCCTCGTCTCTCCTACTAGTAGTTATCATCATTCCACTGTGAGACTGTCCAGGGGGCTTGTTTGAACGGAACCCAAAACTTGCGTTCTGGGAACCAGTCCTTGACCAGTACATACTATCCTGATCAGATGTCAGAGGCGTTTGCACCTTGCCGTGCACTGGTCATGTCATTGGTTGCCTTTCGCCTTCAGTGGGTTCACTGGTCATTCATCGTTAGGGGCCTCCACTGGAGATGGTGTGAAATCGAGTCATGACCACGCATCCCATACTAAGGTGGCCAGGAACTTTCCCGTTGGTGGTGTGGGGAGTCTGCCTATATTCCCTCAAGAATTAATATATGGTCCATTCTAACAGCTATTAGTTGGCATGAGATATTAGTATGACTTTGTTCAAAGTGATCATGAATCTTTCAACCTCTCCATTTGATTGAAGCAATCTCCAGGTGACCCTATGGTGCTGGATGTTCAGCGACCAAACGTATGTTGCCATCTCTTGCCCATGAAAATGCAGATCTTTGTGAGTCCAGAGTTCCTTGCCATAATTGTTTCTACCTTTGGAAGGATCTTGCTGGCTGCTTGGGTGTTGACAACCCCTACCTCCGGATACTTCGCGTAGTCGTCTAGGAGGACAAGGGAATATCGCCCATTAAGGAGGCATCCAAAGTCGAGACTAGCGCAGACCCATGGTTGTTTTGGTCCCAGCTCTGTGAGGACTGATGTAGGCATTTCCAGGGGCCCTATGACTTGGCACCATGGGCATGACAATACGGTCAGTTCTACAAGTTCGACCATGAGATGGAACCAGACCTTGCTGAGGAGGTGGCTATTTGTCTTGACCATACCCGGATGGCAGACCTGGGCAAGTAGGACAAACTGGGTGGTCAAGCGCGCCAGGTTGACGACCCGATGGCTCCACAGTAAGTATCAGTCTGGGTCCACGAGAGTTAGTGGCATACCTGGGAGAGAGTGTTGAGGATTCTTTGAGCTTCAAGTGGCCGGTAGGCCTGATATGTTTTTAGTATTTCACACTGCCCTGATGGCAGCGAGGGCCAGTTGAACACACTCATCTGTGTCGTTGACTTGGAGTATTGTTTCCAAAAACACTGGTAATGGCCAGGACCATTCATTGACATTCAATAACGTATTTCTCCATTTTGTTAGCTTCGCCAGCTTCTTCCAGTGTGGCACGCCAAGGATGTCGTAACAGGTAATTGGTAGTCGGGTTGCTGGCCCCTAGACTGTATTCCACTTTGTAGTCATATTCCTGTAGTTGCAGCACCTATTTTTCAATGCCCTGTGGTGGCTTTGAGGAGGTGACTGGTCAGGGGGATCAGTAGCTTGATAGCTTGTAGTCGGTGATGATGGGATGCCCGTACACATAGAGGTGGGAGTGTCATCCTCCTCAGTGTATGGCAATCACCTCTTTTTCAATCTGGGAGTCACATTGCTCGGTAGGTGTTAGTAACCAGTTAGCATACACCACTGGTGCCCACTCTCCACACTCTTGATGTTGTGTCAGCACTGCCACCAGGCCTTTTGGCATCCACTGCCAGGATTGTCCAAGTGGAGGGGTTGAAGTACACCAAAGTGGTATTGGCTGAAATGGCGTCTTTGGTGGCTTGAAAGGACAACTCCTACTCCTCACCCCATGTCCAGGAAGCTGAGGATTTTGTGAGGTCTCGCAGAGGTTGCAGGAGGGTAGTTTGATCTTTTATGAATCGGCCCACAGTGTGTAGCTACCCCTAAAAAGCTTCTGACCGCTGAGACGTTGGATGGTGGTGAGGATTCTTTGACGTCCCGCACCTTGTCTGGGGCTACCCTTTCTGAGGAGAAGTACTACCCAAGGAAACTGATCCTCTGCCTTATGAACTCACATTTATCCTTGTGCTAGGTGAGTCTGGACTCTTTCATTCATTGTACTGCACTCCTCAGTCTTTCGGGGTGTTCCTTGATAGATGTTGCATAGACAGGAATGTTGTCGCTCACGTTGTAGTGTAGTTCCTGTTTCCCTAATAGGCTCTCCGCATTGGAATAATATACCCTATAGATTTGGCATAGGACTGAGGTCAGTATGCCCCTATCTAGTATATTAAACTTAATTACTTTGTACCAGCTAACTCAGAGGCCACTAGAAACTCCTTGTAAACAAGAAGGGAGTAGTTTCTGGCAACCGCATAAACATGACAATTTTGTTTCCCTTTAGAATCGGAACACTCTTAGAATCGTGGAAACAACAGATAACAGTTTCACTCAGCTAATCGTGCATGCTTAGTTTCTTCAGAGTTACACAGAAAGAATAGACGGGCGTTTCAATAAATGGATTTATTGAACAGTCTTGTTTCTCGTGTAAGAGACATGAGCTGTTACAATCATAAGACAGTATGTGAGATATATTATGTACAGCGTAAGCAGTAGAAAGAAATAATACTGCGCTAGCATTATCTTTTAGCTATGACACATATATTCATATACATAAATAACATAAGCTAAAAATGCGAGTACTCATGAGATGCTTCTCTAACTAGTTCCACTCCAGTGTACCTAACCCAAGTGTAGTACAAGGTAAGAAGTAGGTGATGTATTCTATAGTATGGTAGGGTATAGTATGGTATGCCAAGTTTAGTATGCCAAGAATCCCTCTAGGTTCTAGTCAGCTCCATACCTTGAGAATGAGAGAGGTGGGACTCTCTTTCCGGGTCTCAAACTCTAACACCCCGCGTAGGAAGTCAGAACACTGGAAGCTGGATTCTCTGCGAGCAGGAATGACAGCGTCTCTTGTTAGTGCATCAGGCCGGGACACGGGCTCCTCTAAAAGTTGAGGTTTCCTCCCACTTGCTTGGGCAAGGGAAGGTATATTTATACCCGGTAGGTGCCTTGGAATGTTAGCATTGACGTAAAGTCGGGCAGAGGAAGACGTCAGGAATGAACCCTTAAGGAATAGCGGTTAATGCATAATAAATAAGTTCTTGGAGAAATCAATAATCCTGTGCTAGGGGAACTCCCAAGAGCTTAAGGGTCTGATTTCTAAGAACTCGTGACGTTGGGGTGGACGGATGTAGGTGACCATGCCTGTATTTGGATAGCATGGCTAATGCCTAAATAAGGACTGGGATCTTATGCATATATAAGGGCAATGCGAATTTTGCCTATATAAGGACATGTATCAGGAAAACCTATATACAGACACCTTAAGCCAGGGGTCTTCAAACTGTGGGGCGCGACCCCCAGGGGGGCCGTGGAGTGATGCAAAGGGGGTCGCGCCTTCCCAGTCACACTTCTGCCCAGGCCCAAGGGCTTCAGCCCCGCCCCCCCCACACTTCCCCCCGTCCTGTGTCTCAGCCCGGGCTGCTGCAGTGAAACTTGAGCTGCTGGGGGCTCAGCTGGGCAGTGTCTGGATTCCTATCTCCGGCACCCCCTGTGTTTTTTCACAGGTCTTTAAAGACCATTTGCATTTTAACATGCCTTTGTAAACTGGTTACAGAGGCTTAGGTTTTTTTGCTGGTTCCAGTACCCCCTGGGTCCCCACTGTGCCTATTCCTTACATTTGGATTTTACATTCACTGCCATAGTGTGAGAATGCATTTCATGGAAAGGAATACAAAGTTGGCTTCCTGGGGGCGCCGTGTGTGAAAGTTTATTGTGCTTTTGAAGCACCTGCTGCAGCGTTTCTTTCCCCTGCAATTACCAGGCCTCACATAAATGTCAAGATATCTTGTGTGATTAATTATTTTCCTGGAGAGAGATCAGAATGTTGTATAGTTGAGGTTTTGACTTAGGTGAAGTTAGTGCAGAGGGTTAATATGCCTGCTGCAAAGAACGTGTACCAAGTAGATTACAGAGTGTGTATGATGTGAAGAGATCAGCAGGTTACTGCTTTCAAAATAGGCATCCTTTTGTTACTTGCAATTTATAACTTAAAGTCCTAATATAGAATAGTGAGCTATTAACTTTCATCCTAGAACTGCATACACACTGCAAAGTACACATTATTAGAACATTGATTAATGTTGCAAAAAGGGTTAATTTGGCTAGAAATCAATTCTTATTATTAAAGGAAACTCCCAACTATGCTGTTTCTTTTTCGACTCTGAGTTTGTGCTTCTCCACACCAAGCACTCTTGAACTATACTGCCTACCAGTATGGATGACATGTGACTCCTATACTTTTAGTCCTTTGGCTTATGTAACATTTCCTATACACTGATTTACACACTTATGATTGATTGTCTCTGTGTAATGTGTGTGTGATGCAAAGTGCTCGGACACCCTACACTGGTATGAGTGGCACTATATAACTAATTCAATGCATCTGAGAGTGTGGGGTTATGGAGACTTGGTCACTGTTAAAGGCTGCTAGTGAGAGAATCCGTGGTGGGGGTGGTCATTGGGGGGGCACCAACAAACATTGTCGCACAGGGCACCACCAGCACTAAAGCCGGCCCTGGGAAGTATGCACAGATAAGCGCTGAAAATACCGCTTTAGGTGACTGCTTTTTTTTGTACCGACTGGGCCATCAAAATAATCTGCTGGTAACCCTAACCATAGGACTGGAAGTTTGTTGCAGGATCAGCACATTATTTATTTCCTTCACCCTCGATCCCCGATTAATGCCGCAATAGTTTAACTTAGATCTTAAAGTCTACGCCCCCGTCAATAACATGCTGAGTTACTTAATGGGTCTGGGAATGCACCCTGCATTCAGACAACTCATTCCTCATTCTCGCCCTTCATTGTCACGCTCACCCTGCACTCACAGTGATCACAATGCACTCACACTGATCACCATGCACTTGCACCATTCACCCGCTCACCTTGCACTCACAGTGATCACTCTGCACTCAAAATGCACTTGTCCTGCTCACACTATACCTCAACCTGCAGTCACACGAGTGCACTACTCATCCTGCACTCATGTGACACTTCACTCACCTGTACCCCTCACTACTCAATATGCAACTCACTCAAACAAGCCCATCAGTAATCAGACATTCATTCATCCCATTCTGAACTTGCATCCGCACCCAAAATGAGAGAGGACAGCAAGGGAGTGAGAGAATTTGATTGAAGAGGTCAGGGATGAGGAGAAATGTGAATTGCTGAAGAGAAGTGTGGACACGCAAGAAGTGAGTGTGATCCAAAGGTGAGGGCTTCTGTTAGAACAAAGGGGAGATGTGAAAGAGGAATGGGGGGACTGGAGAGGTGTAAGATACAAATAGACAGAAATTTGAATGAAGAGACGAGGTGAATGAGAAGTGCTGAGGGGCACGGGAGGTGACAGGGCCAGAGAGGCCATGAGATAAATGTGAGAGACTGTTAGAGATGAGGGCAGTGAAAGGACAGAATGGCAAGAGGTGATTAAAGGTGAAGTGAGAGGTTGAATGGGGAGAGTTCAGAAGTTGTAAAAAGGGGTGAAAGAAAATGACCTGCAAAGTGAGAGAGGGATCCGGGGTTAGGAGAGGAGAGAGGGATGGAAGGGAGGGGGTGAGAGGAAAGCTGCATGGGTAAACGGCTTAACTCTACACAAAACCGCCAGGGTTTTAAGGGACCCCTGCTTCTTCCGGTCAGGGCCAGGTGAGCTTCTAATGTGGCAGCACGTATTGCTGCAGAGTGGAAGGCCCTTCACAAAGGTTGACTTGAAATCTTTCTGATGATAATTGCTGTATTTTGGTTATAAATGGGTACTGATTGGGTGAAATCTTTCCTCAGCGTTACTGTGTGTAACAAATATCAAAATAATGAAGCAATGCTATCCCAAAATACGCGGCATCACATAACCTCATTTACATTTTCATCCCACGCAATTTAGTCAACAGGTTTAGACATTTTTGTCAGGAGGGGGTCCTTACGCCTCAAAATGTTGACAGGGGGTCTCGGCATCCAAAAGTTTGAAGACCTCTGCCTTAAGCGGAATACAACAATGCTGACGACTCCGAGCAGCCTGGCCAGCATCTCCTGTATGGTGTGCAGTAACACTTCAGCGGCGCTTGAGATGCTGAAGTTTAAGTGCTAATCTCACTGTAACCCCATGTGAGTAGAAAGGGTACTTATGTGCCTATGGTTATGGTCAGTTGGTGGTACACAGACCGGAGGTTTACCTTGGAAAACCAACTGGCTCCACTCAGTTCCCCAATCAGGTCGTCGATGGTGGGGGTCAAGCGCCATTCCCTTTGGATGGCCACGTTTGAGACTCTCATATCTACACAGATGCAATCCTTGATGGGTTGCTTCGATTTCCTCATGACCACAAAGGGGGACACCCATGGAGTAGGACCAGTGTCTTTCTTGGTGATGCCAGCTTTCTCAAGCTTCTCCAGCTTTATCTTCACCTTCGGTCACAGTTTAAACACAATCCAGCGATGCCAGACTACTGCCAGCTGTATGGATTTATCAATACGGAGCTTGACAACTTTCACCTTCATGCAGCCGATGCCCTTGAACAGGTCACTGAATACAGTGTGAATGTGCAAATGCAAATATAACGAATCTAAGTGCGTCAGCAATGTGCAGCTGATAAGCATACCTTCTCCTCCTCAGGCAACATATACTTTGGCCTCTACTGTTGCCCCATCTCGGGTTCTGAGCCTCAAACACACCCAGCATGGGCAACGGTCTTGCTTGGCTGTAGGCTTATACTCGAACCTTGGCCTTTTTCAGGTTGGGGTTTTTGTCTTTGCCTGACATGCATCAGCCAGCATGATGTTGATGGAGGTACCCGTGCCAACTAGGGCAGTAAGAGAGTGTGGTCTTATTTGTTCACTACACTGAGGTATTGGACATCTGGCAGTGCCAGCACTGCCTATCATGAACACAGAGTGTACTGTACTCAGCAATGACGTAATCAGCCATGCCTTATATCTCCTCCGATGTTTCGGGATCAGCATTGACTGCTGGAGTTGGTTTTCGATTCTTGGAGGACCTGCAGGCTCTTACAAAGTGATTACATTTCCTAAAAAAGGTGCAATTCTTCCCTTTTGTTGGGCAGTCATTAGGTCGCTCCTCCATAGTAGCTGCATGTTTGTGAGCTCTCAGGTGTTTTCTTTGATCGGTGTAACACCACCTCCATATGGGAGACTCGGGCCTTAGATAGTTCCTTGGAGCATCCCCTGATTTGAATATTTCCTAGCGATTCCCCTGACACCTGCAAGATGTTTTCTCTGAATTCTGTGGAAGCACCTGCCTGTATGATCTGTCCACAAATATCTTCCTGTTCACTAGCAAAGGAGCACATGCTGACCAAATCCTTGAGTCTTGTGTAGAAGTTATCTAGCGACTCCTCTGGCCTTTGCCTGGCCACCTGAATATGAAGTGCTCTAGTCTTGATTGGCCATTGGTTCAAAATGAGCATTGAGGGCAGTGTCTTCGGTAGCCTTCCTTGCTTGGCGGGTGTTTGTGTTTCATATTACTACACAGTTTTTTGTTGTTGTTGATGAATGGCTGCTTGGGCTGTGCGCCATTGAGCGCTTCTCTTCGTTGATGTGCAGCACGAGCACCGCCAACACTACTTTGAGCCGGGTAACCACTGTGCGTGTGGCGCAACGATGGATGAACTCCCCCTCAATTCAGCTGCTCCTGCTGTTGGACGTGTGAAGAGTCACTTTGTGGTGGGCCACGCCCACCTCGTCACCAGTGTAATGGCCCTGGCTGGCGTACACAGATAGTTCGCTCAGCCTCTGGCCTGCAGGGTGTAGGTACGGTAGGCTGTATAAATTACTTGGAGCCAACTTGTTGGTTAAGACAGTGCGCGAGAGTGACACCGCCCAGCCGCGCGCTCTGTGTCCGATACAAGGGGTCCACCTGCTGTTCCCCCTCTACAGCTAGTGTCACCCAGTTGCTCCACTGGCAAACACTACATCTCACATGGTGTGGCAGTACATTGGAATGTCTGAGCCTAGACATGGAGTCAAATTCGAACTGAGGGTATGGTGGTGTCTTGGGGACATATGAAGGTTAAGGGGTTTGCAGCTTAAAGGATCTTCACAACTTCCGTCTTCTACCAGAGCAGTGATGGGTATGCTACCGGATGCTTTCACTGACGATCTTGGTCACGTGTATGGTTTAAGCACCCCTGTTCGCCAGCTCAGGAACTCTTAAAAATGTAATCGACGCCCCTTGGTATTTTCAGACACCGTGTTACGAACGCGCACCAGATGATTTTTCCCCAGCGAGATACACAGCAAATGAGTTGCTGCAGAAAGCACGTGGCGCTAGCTTCATGAAGCAGTTTTCATTGCATCCACTAGGTGGCAGGGTGCACACTGGTTGGGAATAGACGGGACCCAAGACTTGGCAGTAGTTAACCGATTTGAGCCTCTCCTGTCACATAATTTTAGTGGGGAGCATGCAGAGCTGTTGAAAATGTTGTCGAGAGGGGGATGATGGGGTGATGGTGGGGGTAACAGGTAGTTCGAGGCCTGCTGAGGATCCGGGGCCCGCGCTGTCCACCTCAGTCAGAGCTGTGCCCATGGGCGTAGGAAGTGTGGGGGACGCGGGGGATATATCCCCCCCAGATTTTGGAGTGGGGGGGACACGGGGGACAAGGGTGGGGGGGACGAGATGACAAAGGAATTTCCCCTCTCCCTTCTGTTATCGCAGGGCCATTAGCACGCGAAAGCGCTACCTAATGGCCCTGCACTTGACCTGCCTGGAGTCAGAGGCCACCCGCCCTCTGCCTTTTGTTATGCTGCAGGAAGGCTCAGCCGTTCTGGGAAGGGCAGAGAACGGAGAAAAAATAAACGCTGTCTCTTTTCCTTCATGGCAACGACCGTGTCCACTCCTCCTGATCTGCCTCTGGCGGCTGCCCTCCTCTCTTTATTCCTCCATCTCTTTCTGTCTCTGTCTCGCTCCTGCTTACGTGCTGATTTCAAGAGGCAGCTCTTAAGGTACTCTCTCTTGCCTCTCCTTTTCATTATTTGTTCCCCTGTGAAATTGATCCAAAAAAGGCTGAACACTTTGGCTGTAAATGTCCTCATTTTCTGACCGTTTTCTATTGAAAAGAAAAACCTCGGAATGGAGAGAAAAAAAAATTAAATACCTAAATAAAGCAATACAGAGTGGACAGCAGACAGGCCAGACTGTTATTTACACCCACACACATTAGCGCCACTTTACAGAGTTTGCCAGTGAAAGCGCTACTTTCTTTTTATCTTCTTTCTTTGAACAACATTGTTTTCCCAGGGTGGGTAAGTGCGCCATTCCTAAAGGGACTGCAATACCTGGTTGATGGGTAGAGTGGAAACGTTTAATATGATCGTTTTCAACTTTTTAATTATTTTAGCTTATAAAATGCGGCTCTGTGTTTGGGGTTGTGGTCTTTTTTAAACCAAACTGCATACATTTTGAAAGGATATAAGCAATGGACATTGAAAGGGGTCCCTTCCTGGTCCTGTAGCCATGTCTTGAACTTTTCAGGCAAAATCACTTACTGATTTCTGAATAATGAGTTTAAAACCGTTATGGTAACCATGTTTTTTTCTGATTACAGTTCACATGCTTTGCTTATTCTTGCATTCCCTATGAGTGTTTGCTTTTTCCAGGGTGTTATTCCTTTTTTTTCAGGCAGCATTTTACTGTTGTCTAGTGCATAATTTGAATTTAGTCGCAGCACAATTGAGTTGTGCTGAAGGCAGTGCGAGTTTCTCTCAGTGGGGCAGTATGGTGTTCAGTGTGGGAGAGAATGTGGCACTCTGGCCAGAGCTGCTGAATTTGGAACTGGAGAACCATGTTCAGACCTTCATGACCAGTTCACCATACCACACTCCTGACAGAGCTTATTCCGATGCTACACCTTAGAAGGCCCGATAGACCTTAGAAGCCCAGGTGTCTTAGCACCCGCAGGTGGACCTGTCCACCACAATTCATACTGCAGTTCACTTCCAGTCTTACGGGCAGGCATATGAAGAAGCACATCCTAGATCGACAGTGAATCTGTCACTGAGGTCACAAGACCCTTGAGGCCCGTCCACCTCACCCATTGGTACCTCCATTGGCCTTTTTCCAGCACTAGCAGTGCAACTTGCCAGGGGTTGGCAATGTAGGATTTGCATGCACACCAAACTTAGGGGGTGATTATAATGGCAGTGGGACCGCCACGTCACCCCGTCGGTGGCGGTCCCACCGCCATTGGTGACTGCATCAGAGCCCGCCATATTACAATGGCGGATGGTTACCTGGCGGTCGGAAAGACCAACCACCACGCACCCGACGGGCTTCTTGAGCCCGCCGGTGTGGTGGAGGGGCTCGTGGTTCCTACAATGCTGGTGGTGCCTACCATGCACCGCAGCAGGGATTACGATGTCCCTTACCCGCCAGCTTATCAATGGCGGTTCACCTGCCATGGAAATGCTATGCCTTATTATATTGTAGGGACTTAAAAGTAGTTCTAATCCCCCGGCCCTATTATGTACTAGGGCCTTATAGGAGAGGTCATGTCTATCATAGGGGTACCCTAACCCATAGTGCACCCTAGTGTATGTAGGTGTTTTCACTGTATTTTTAAGTGCCAGGGTCAGTTAGTCAGGTACCACCAGTACCAGTCAGCAAAAAGTTGGGGAGTGCCCAGGGCGGCTTTCCAACACTAGAGAAACACAAACTCAGAATGTAAAACATAACACCATGGTTGGGGGGTTCTCTTCAATAATCAGAATTGATTTCTATCCTAATGAACCCATTTTCCAACATTAGGATAGGGAAAGACTGGGGAAAAATCATAACGTTCTAATCTATACATTGAAGTTTTTATGCAGCTCTTTGATGACGGTTAATAGCTCACTGTTCAATGTTAAGATTTTAACTTATAAACTTCAAATACCAAAAGAATATCTCAGACAAAAGCAATAACTCACTGACCTATTGAATTAAAACTTTTACTAGACAAGCCTTCGATCTCTCTCAAAAAAAGAACATTAATCACCAAAGTTATCTTCACATTTTTATTGTTGACTGAGAATTGCTGGGGACCAGGAATGCAGCAGCAGGTACTTTTCAAACCCTAATGCACTTGCAAACACGACGCCCCCACCCTAATTCAGCGGCCTTTGTTTGCTTTGTGCATTAAGATGCAAGATTCATATATATGTTTTTTTTAAACATTTGGTCTCATTACTATATGAATGTAAATAACAATAAAGCATACATGCAAACTGTGACTACATGCCTGCTTTTCTCAATATTTCACTTCGAAAGTATGCGATTGTATTTGTTTAACGGGAGGTGATTTGTATAGGGTCACTGGAAAGTGCACAAGGTTGTCCCTGTCCCCCCCAGAATTTTAGTGTCTCCTACGCCCCTGGCTGTGCCTGCCTCGAAGAACAGAGGGCCTTGATTGACATCCCGCGGGGCACCGATGGCCTGCAGCCGGGCGCACGCAAGAGAGCGCGGAAGGGTGTTCTCTCTGCATTGCAGTGAATAGATAGCAGCGTTCTCAACCTTTCACTGGACTTGGCAGAGCCAGAAGCGCTAGATTCCCACCTAGCCTGACATCCCGACAGAATTTGTTTTACTTATGGATGTCTCCAGGGCACCAGTCCTAAAACAAGCATTTACAATGCAATGGTCTCGGCAATATTATAGGTAGAGCTATTGGTATTGCTCATTATTTTTTTATTTTTTTTGTATCCCTAAATAAATGGCATTGTCATTGTCTATGTGATACCTATTAGCAGAGAGAGAGTGAGGTAGTGAGATAGAGAGAGAGAGTGAGGTATTTAAATAGAGAGTGAGGTAGTGAGAGAGAGTGAGGTAGATAGAGAGTGAGGTAGTGAGATAGAGAGTGAGGTAGTTAGAGAGTGAGGTAGATAGAGAGTGAGGTAGAGAGAGAGTGAGGTAGTGAGAGAGTGAGGTAGTGAGGGAGAGGGATGTTGTGAGGGAGAGGGATGTTGTGAGGTAGTGATATATAAGCATAGAGTGATGTTGTGATGTAGTGAGATAGAGAGAGGTAGTGAAAGAGAGAGTGAAAGTGAGTTAGTGAGATAGAAAGAGTGAGGTAGTGAGATAGAGAGTGATTGAGGTAGTGAGTGAGAGAGAGTGAAGTTGTGAGGTTGTGAGCTAGAGAGTGAGGTAGTGATGTTTTGAGAGAGAGAAGTTGTGAGGTAGTGAGATAGAGTGGAGTAGGGAGGTAGAGAGAGTTATGTAGTGAGAAAGAGTGAGGTAGTGAAACAGTGATGTCGTGAGGGAGAGGGATGTTGTGAGGTAGTGAGATGTAAGCAGAGTGGTGTTGTGATGTAGTGAGATAGAGAGAGGTAGTGAAAGAGACAGTGAAAGTGAGTTAGTGAGATGTTGCAGAGTTCTGATCCCGTGATGAGGAGCACACACGCTGCTGAACTTGGCTCCGGTGGGAGTATAACTTTTGCTTGTTTTCGTGTGCAGTGTTTGTGCAAGGTAAGTTTGCACATTCACGCTGGAGCAGTTTAAGGCAGCAGGCATGAACCTTGGATACTTTGTGTTTCTGACACTTTAAGCTTCACATTTCGAGCCAGGTGGAGAGGATTGTTCAAATTTAGATGGACACCTAAAAGTTCTAAAATGTACAGACCTGCAAGAGCTGGTATCCATTTGCAAGAGAGGAGAAAAGTCGAGCAATGGCCTACGATTGGATTTTCGCTAAAAACTGAAGTATCATAAACGAAAATAATAAAAAGTAAAAGAAATGTGGTCAGCAGAGAGGAGCTGGAATGGCATACGTCAGTATAACAGCTGAGCCCTTGAATACCATTGATTTAGGTTTTAGAGCAATATGAATCGAAAATACAAGCCTGATAAATGACACAACGATTCTGAAAGTTTAAATGTCCACACTCCAATTAAACTGAAGGGCAATCTGGGAAAAGAAGATATCGGTGTAAGTTATATTTAAAACTACATTGATTTACTCGCTCGAAACTGACACGCTGCCAACATAACGTGGATGGCACACTGGGTTAAGTTCGCTGCTAAAACACGAGTTTCTTTGGGTCACAAGTTCCAACCACATCAAGGACCACCCATCCGTCTTAGTTTGGTAAATGGGAGAACAAATGCATTGGGTAATAGCACTCCATTATTTACAGCGCTCAAACGGTAATAAAGCAGTATGGAGCGCTATATGAAAAACAAGTTAACATTAGATATAGCTTAAGATAGGTTGCCATAAAAAAGGGAGTGCCTTGTTTATATAAATAATGTTTTTTTTGTTTGGTTTGTTTATCAGACACTGCGTGTGGACTAAGGGGGGGGGGGCGGCATGTACACCGGAGTCCTGTCAAGCGCGTGCTGTCAAGGCACCACCGAAAGTTTGACAGCTCGGATTTCTCGCTCTTTAAAGCCAAAAGTCTTCTCTTTAAAATGAACATTTACGGCCTTTCACGGATTGCGCTTGAGGGATGCAACAACGACGTTTTATTATGCAAATATGTAGAATTCTATCCACGATTTTATTCAAAACTGTCTTTACTGACATGCTGGCCTTAAGTGAAAAGAAAACACAAGAGCTTGTTCTTAGATTTAAATGGCTCTTATTAATCAGCACGTCATAGTTTCTTTGAGCAGGATACCGCCACCAGCACGCTTGGCGCAGTTTGTGAGGGGCGAGCCCCGATATTGGTGCTGCTGTGTGGGGAGCTCTGCGCCAAAGGTAGTCGCCACTCCAAGCTTGCTCTCTCCCCACAGAAGCAGTCTGGACCCACGGCACTGCCCGGCAGACGTGTAATTAAAAGGCTGGTGGAAGAGCTGCCTGGGTATTCAGCCCTGTAATCTGCAGGCGAGCGCGCTGTCTGTGCACGCGTTTACCAAAGGGCATCGCGGAGAGGTGATCTCAGACCAGGGCACACGGGATGGCCTGGGATACTGGGCACCCCGGGGGACAGATGGGGCAGCAGCAAGCACAACACCCCGGGGGAGAGAGGGGGCAGCAACAATCACGGTAGCGTAACCACTGTGTCAGGTCCCCACTGACAGGAAAGAAATGTTCCCTCTAGCTGCTGTATGAATTATCAAATAAGGGCTCAGTGGGCCCTGGTGCCACTGCACCCATGGAAGCCACGCCCCTTCCAAATTCAGCCCTCAAAAGATACATCAACCGAGTATGAAGTTTGCTTTCAATAAGTGGTCTTAAAAGTACACGGTGACCAGACTTTGCGGTATAGCCACAGGGCTCCCCCTCTAAAGCAAATGTGGCCGGGCCTCTTTAATTCTGAGAACGATCTTGACTACAGATGTCCGGTCGACCGTGGTAAAGCCCCGAAGCTTAACATAGACAGTTGGAGCACTACCTGAACCGGAGACACCACGCAGGAGCCAGCGTGGGAGTCTGTAACCAACTGTAGTAAAGGATTTGACAAACTGCACACCTAGTGTTTAACAAATTTTAAAAGTTCTAACAGTAGTCTTATGGTAATCAAGGGTGCTGCCTTTGAATGCCTGTGCAACCTCTAAACAGGCCCTGCAAAGTTAACCAGAGTCATTCAAACAAAAGTTTGAGAAAGGCGCACTGTCCACCTGCCCTATAAGGTGCGATTGGTCAATACATAAAATTTTTATAAGTACATAACGTGCATCAATTGCTAGAAATGAATAAACGCTAAACACATTTAGTGTCAATGTGAAAGAGCGACCTATTTTAAGTAAGAATCATAAACATAATCCTGAATACGACGTAAACAAGTGACATGTTCCAAAGTACTTCTTTGTTGTCCAATGTTTCAATGTTCTACAATCTGAGTATCAAAAATATCAAAAATAACTACAAATCCAAACATAAATCTGTGAATCATCATAAATTCTGAGATTCTTCTTTATTTCAAAAAATTTTAAAACACAAACTTAATTTCTTCTCCTCAAAAATTTTATCGTCATCCAACAAGTCCAAAGATATTTTTAATATAGTTAATGAACTCTGTGACAACGACAGGACAGCCCCTTCAATAGCTCCTACGCAGAAGCTATGTGATTCCCTGAATAATTTTTTCAGAGAAAAAATTGTCACTATCAAATCGAGCATTGCGAGTTCCCCAACGTCACTTCCTTTGGATGACGTCTTTTACAATCCCTCTGTATTAGATACCTTCCCGGTCATTGATGGTAAAACTTTTTCTTCACTTTTGACGAGGGTAAAGTCCGGATCCCCTAACGACATCTGCCCCCCCCACATCTTCTCGGAAATCGGTCAGACTATCCCTCAGGGGATTCTACCCCTACTAAATAAATCACTGACCCAGGGCAGGGTACCTACTGGCTTTAAACACGCTCTGCTAATCCCTCTAATTAAAAAACCAGGCCTGGACCCTCAGGACTCATCAAATTATCGTCCTATATCCCTGCTGCCGTTCCTATCCAAGATATTGGAGGCTCACGTCTCCAATTGCCTTTCCAACTTTGTGGAAACCACTGGATTTCTGGAGCCAAATCAAGCTGGGTTCCGTCCAGGCCATTCGACCGAGACGGTAACCCTGGCAGTCCAGAATACACTTCGGTGTAACGCAGACAGGGATGTCCACCAGGCACTGGTGCTTCTTGACCTGTCTGCTGCATTCGACACGGTCGACCATACTATTTTGGTCGGCCGTGTCGAGCAGGCAGGCCTCAGAGGTGCTGCCCTGAGCTGGGTGGAATCATTCTTGTCCGACCGGACTCAAGCAGTGAGACTGGGCACTTTCACAGCCCCTAGAATTAAGAACGATTGCGGGGTCCCTCAAGGCTCATCCCTGTCCCCCCTTTTATTTAATTTATACTTGCGTCCCCTTCTGTACTCCTTGAGGAAATTCAAAGTGTGGATCTTTAATTACGCAGATGATCTGCAATTGGTTTTCCCCCTGGGGTCGCCGGATGCTGTCACTGAGTTTAGGGAGGTCATGGCTCATATCCAGAGTTGGATGGGCCTTAACCACCTAAAACTTAACCCAGGCAAGACTGAATTGATCTTGCCTGGGAAGAGCGAACTCAGCTGGGGACCTCAATTTTGGCCTCTGGAGATGGGAAACCCCCCCTCCAATTCCCGCACAGTTAAGAGCCTTGGAGTCACCTTTAGTGAAGACCTCTCCCTGAAAAGTCAGGTAGGGTCAGTTGTTTCCGCTTGCTTCTTTCAGCTGTGCAAGATTAGAAAGGTTGCCCATTTCCTAACCCATTCTGCCCTGATACAGGTGACCATCGCCCTTGTGCTGTCTAGGCTGGACTACTCAAATAGTTTATATTTGGGCCTTCCAGCCGGGCAGCTCAAGAGGCTGCAGCTGGTTCAAAATCAGGCGGCCAGGCTGATCTGTGGGCTTCCTAAATGGCAGTCCATCAGGCCAGGCCTGGCAGACCTGCACTGGCTGCCGGTAGCCCAGAGGGCGGCTTTTAAAACCGGCTGCATTATCTTTAGGGCATTACAAAGTAAAGGCCCCAAATTTATCATCAATCTGCTTGCCAGATACACCCCCTCCCGCAACCTTCGCTCTGGTCACAAAAACTTGCTCATGGTGCCGGTTGTTAGGAAACAACGTCAGGGCGGCAGCTCTTTTCATTTTCTTGCTGCCTCCCTCTGGAACTCCTTGCCAACTTCGTTAAGGTCACACGAGGATATTCTAGCCTTTAGACTAGCCTTTAAGACCTGGCTTTTTAGAGAAGCTTATCCTTAGACGTTCTAAGTTGTCCTCCTGTTGTTGTGTTATGCTCTGAAAACCTCCTACAGCGCCATGAAGCCTACGGGCGTACGCGCGCTTTATAAGCTAAATTTAACATAACATAACATAACATAACGTCACGGTGTCCCAATGCATTTCGGTGTGAAACACCTTCTTCAGGGGAATACTGTAAGAATATACATGTACGTGTATATATCAGTTTAAACATCAAATAGAAGCTATACAAATGTACTATCAAACATATATATATGTCCATGTGTGACATTATATAACATTGTGAAGACCTTAACATCCAGTGTTATCCAGCCAATGTTCAGCATACAATGCGGAAAAAGGAAGTGTTATTAATGAAGAATTTTGAAAAACCAACGAAGATGAAAAAACCAGACGAAGAAGAAAAACACCAGTGGATTCCAAAACTTGAAAGCAAATAAACAAGTGCCCGTCAGAATGCTAAAATGCGCTTAAGAGTGGAGTGAAGGCCCTGTGATTTAAGGATTATATACATGAGTAACAGTGTTTGGCAAATACCTTATAACCAACGTGATCAAAAAAGGTGTATATACGGAGGACTCACCTCCTGACGTTCGAGTGCGAGTTAACACGGGCAGGATGTCCGTGTCGCAACAAACGAGGACCTATAGATAACCAATACAAATAGGCGCTCTAGTGATACCGAAGGGAATCAACCGGTGATAATAAGAGGTCAAGCGTAAAATTCCACTTACTTGGCCTAATCCATGATGCTAGAGCATCAAAACCCATTCGGTAGAGACAATGTGGTGAGGGTCGCGTTAAACAACGTCTGCGGGTAAAGTATAGAGGTAATGCCGTAAGCATAAAGCATGATAATATATCAGTGCTCAAAGTTTAAAAAGAGTCAGTTCTACCGCCATTTAAATTACCTGCGTGTATAGCGTGCTGCTCAACCTCGGTGGGGTTCTGTATTCGAACGGCAATGGCTCGATGTATGCAAGCCGTACCGTTGTGTGTTAGTAAAGCCGTCGCGGACCACGTGACAGGTGTAAGAGCCCGTAGACAGGGAAAGTGGACTGTCGCAAGCGCCATATTGAAACGGGTTAATAGTCTAGCAAAGAACCCAGTAGAGAAAAAAAAGGCATAAAGATTAACGTTAGCAATTAGTAACTCGTGAATGGCAGGACTGCCTGCAAACCAAATACACTTAAATCAGTATTCAAGATACATGTGTGAAATCATGTTGAACATACAATCAAACAATAAAAAGTCCACTAATAATCAATAAATGACCAGTGAAATTTGCAAATTAAATATCCATCAGAATGTTAATGAAATGCAACCACATTTTATCACAGGAAATGAATAAGTTCAATTTTGTCATTCAGACCCCCAGGGCTCATAGTCTGTAAAAAACGTATCCAAAATGTTTCTCTTTGAGCCAAGTGCCTGTTGGGATCAGCATGTGTGGAATCAGATATCTGCTCAAGAACAGTGAATCGAAGTTGGGGTATAGTATGTTGGTGTGTGTTCCAGTGTGATGCTAAACACGATTTCAAATTAGAAGTGCGAATAGCACTTTTATGTTCAGTCACCCGTATTTTTACTTTACGGGTTGTCCTCCCCACATAGACAAAGCCACAGGGGCATTTGATAGCGTATATTACCATGGCAGTGTTACAATCAGAGGAATGTTTGAGCTTGATTGGTTTGCCCGTGTGCGGATGTGTAAATGTATCACCCACCATGACATTCCCACAGTGTCCACAATTGTAACATTTACGCATCCCCATGTTTTTAAGCATGGGCTGGTTAGGAATTTTTTTGGCCAGAATCTCTCTAATGTTTCTAGACCTAGAAAAGGCGAAAATGGGTTTAGCGTGGAAAACGTTTACGAAATCATTTTCTTGTTCTATGATTTCCCATCTCTTGAGGATGCTCCGTTTGATCGCCATGGCTGCTGTGGAGTATTTGAGGACACAAACTTCACGTTTGGAGACAGATTTCTCAGTTTTTCGAAGTAGTTGCGTTCTTTCCATACTGTATGCCTTGAGTTTCGCCGTTTCCAAAACTGATGCAGGATAACCTCTTTCTAAGTATTGCTGGTACATGATTTCAGTGTCAACTTTCCCTTGTGCGTCGTCCGAGCTGATTCTACGCACCCGGATGAACTGTGATAGAGGTAAATGGTTCTTCAGAGAATGTGAGTGAAAGCTCTGAAAGTGAAGGGCATTATTCCTGTCAGTCGGTTTCTTGAAGATTCTGGTTGTCAATGTGGAACCTCGTTTCTCAATCTGAATGTAACCAACACCATCTCCGGCGGGATCACTGCGAGTCCGGGGAAATGCCAGCTCTGGAGGCACAAGGGGGAAAGGCGTCCAAAGCACGGTGCGGATCCCTGCTCGTCGAACTGGAGCCTGCCCGGCAGCGCCGACACCAGCACAACAACACGGCGCCGGATGGATCGATCCTCACGGCCAGACGACAGCAAAAAAATGGCGGATGGAAGCTTCGAAATTTTTTCGGATTCGGGGGCGTGTTCCTGCTGTTCGAAAAAGGGCGTGGCTAAAAAGTGGAAAGAACAGCACGGAACACGCCCCCGAATCTGAAAAAGACGGAGCCTATTTGGAGGGACGGCTCTCTCCTCCAATGGCTGGCCTCCGTTTAGGAAGCCAGCCAATGGAGGAGAGCCAAAAAGAGAGGCGGGCTAAAGAGCCACTCTCAGAAACGTAAGATCTCCGGACTTCCGGTTCTGCCTTCGGCAGACCGGATGGTCCCTCGACCTAAAAAGAACCAAGACTACAAATCCCAGAAAGCTCTGATGAGTAAAAGCAACGTACAGGAAAAGAACAGTGATTTCCCTGTGACATCACACCATCCTCTCTTCAGTGTACCTGGCCGTATTTTGCTGCCTTTTGGCAAGGTTCATGCTGTAGAAATACCATGTACATGCATACATAACATACAAAGTATGCAACCAACATGATGTAACACATGCTCTTTGGTGACGCTGAACTGTTGTGACAAAGAATATGCTAAACTTTTAATCCACTGCATATGTTATTCAACGGAATGCGATTTAGTGCCTGAATTTTGAAATAACACCACAGTGTAAATGTAGAGCTGTGAGTTAAAGCGCCACGGCTGTATTTTTTCAGAGTGGAGATTGGACATCTGACATCTCCTGACTCTCATCTGGTTCATATAAATTGCAACTAAACTGACTGTGAAGAGATTAACTGGCATATGTTTGACCTAGCATAACTCCACAAAGCCTCCAACACGACTCAGTGAGTTAAACGCTCACTGCTGAGCAAAGCAGTGGTCTGTAAGTCTCAAGTTTGATTCTGGGCTACGCCAAGTCTGTCTTCCATCCTTGTGAAGCCATTCATTTATTTGCTTGCCCTCCTCTTAATCTCCTTGTCCCTCACCCCTCCCACAACACTGCTCGCAGGTGCCCACCACCCCTCCGAGGCCACTGCTCGTTTTGCTAATCTCCTATCCCCACCCCATTTGGTTAATTTACGCATGATCTGCACTGCAGTGCCCTCATTCAATCTTCCTCCCCATCCCCCTCACACAGCACTGCTTGCCCGCCCCCACCTACGAGATCATTGCATTGATTTCTTATCCTTATTTTAAATTATTAACTTTCATTTATGCTGATCCGACACCAGACTCAAACACAAATCCCAGGCTCCACAGTTGGCAGTTCTCAGTACTGCATCATATCCTTTCCCTATCCATGTTGCAGGGTGCAGTACCTCATGTCACCAAAAGAGGACCCAAGGGACGCCTAGTGACAGCCTGTGGTACTGCACTCTTCCACTGCTTTGTGCACAGTAGATCAGTAAATGTTGCTGTACCTGCAATAATATGCTGTGTAGCTAAATACGTATAAGTTCCCAAAGGTGAGACTGATTGCATCGCAAATGCTTGTTCTCCCAGCTTGTGCCCAGAGCTATGCTTATATTTCATCCAGCATCTTATGAGGAATGATTGTATTCTTCTTTTATATGATCGATTCAGCAATCCCATTTAATTTTATTTTTAGCCCTCTATAATGGAAAAGGTCACTGTCCGCAGAGTGCTACATCAGTACTGTGCAGTCATCCTTCAGAGTGATAAAGTGGATTTACATATATCTGTGCTTTATTACCATAATGTGCATTACAAAAACGCCCATGCTTATGTGTACCTAAACAAGGACCGTTACATTTTATCATTGAATTGAGATGTTGTTTTCATACCAGCCTAGAGATCACTAAAGTCCTAGTATGGCTGCTAAATTGCAAGCATTTCTAATGCACTGCAGCCATTATATTTTGTGTTATAAATTTGCACATTTTCCTGCACCGTAAAGTGTACCCTTGTTGTGGGGATTGGCACAACGAAGTGAGACTTTTTTTAAATATATAAATAGTGGAGTTGGCTCCTGTCTGTTTCCTCTGTTTGAGTTTGTCAAGGTCTTTTCATATTCTTTGTCTTGCGAAGATCCTGGACCCTGCTCATTAGTTAGTTCCCTTTAGTTCTAATCAATCATGTTCCCACTTCCACTTGTAGTGAGGAAAATTGTTTAAATATGACATTAAGGTATAGATTGCAGTGGGGCGTGGCTTGGGTCCGAGCAAGATGGTGTCTTAATCAGGTAGCTCTGCTCCTTGCCCTGCAACTTCAACATTCTGCCACATAATTAATGTGCCAACCTGCCCGAATCCAAGCACAAATGATTCTTTAAACACAGGGGGCTACAATGTGATGACGAGGCATCACTGATAGGCCAGATTCATCCAGATTGCCTCCTGCCCACATGAACAACATGGAAGACAACATGGCAGCTCCTGGCAGTTCCCAGCATTGCACCTAGCATAGCGAAGCATTCCGGATATAACAAGCAATCCAAGTCTCTGCTGAGAGTGGTTACCAGACTATATAGGTAGGAGATATCCCGTACAACACTCGAAGCCTCCCCTAAGGATTCACTCACTAAATCCAGGGTTTCAAAAGCCTCTGCCCGCAGTACAGCCACAGGTTCATTATTGACTCATGCCTCCTCCGCTCCCACTGCTGCGCTCTAATTATTATGACAATACGCCAACATCCTCAACACAGACTGACGGGAGCACCTGATTTTCGATTGGGCCTGTGAGGGGTCCTATTCTGTGTGGCGTTCTTCAGTTACTGGCCTCGCTCGCATCTTCACCAGGGGAGACCCTTGGCAATAGCAACCTTCACCTGTGTATATGATGGATGTGTCAGGTCTGACTTGTTTGGTCACGGATTGATACTCTCGGGGAGGCTAATACATCAAACTGTACGCAATAATGCCCTCTGTGTGAAGTCACCACATGCTACTTGATTTATTAAAGCACAAGAACTAAGGGCTGTACTCTGTGGCCTTCGGTGTCCTTGATCATACGAGATTCTACTCCCGAACCATCGGCTGCTGCCTGCCTGCCTTAGTGGTTACACATATGCATCTGGTTTGTGTCAGCTTTCCATGCGAGACCTGTTGTGACCCTTCGAACTGGAGCCTGCCCCGGCAGCGCCGCCACCCGCACAACAACACGGCGCCGGACGGATGGATCCTCACGGCCAGACGACAGCAAAAAAATGGCGGATGGAAGCTTCGAAATTTTTTCGGATTCGGGGGCGTGTGCCTGCTGTTCGAAAAAGAGCGTGGCTAAAAAGTGGAAAGAACAGCACGGAACACGCCCCCGAATCTGAAAAAGACGGAGCCTATTTGGAGGGACGGCTCTCTCCTGCAATGGCTGGCCTCCGTTTAGGAAGCCAGCCAATGGAGGAGAGCCAAAAAGAGAGGCGGGCTAAAGAGCCACTCTCAGAAACATAAGATCTCCGGACTTCCGGTTCTGCCTTCGGCAGACCGGATGGTCCCTCGACCTAAAAAGAAGTGGGGGGGACTAACCTAGTTAAGCAGTATGCAAGTGACATCACGGCGTACAACATCATGGCATGGCGCATTACATCACACATGACATCACAGGAATTGACATCATAGAAAGTGGCATCACAGGCCACGACTTTACAGGAAGTGGCATCACAAGAAGTGACATCAGCTCTAAAGCCCTCACATATATGTTTAGCAGGTCTATCATGCGTACGTTTGAGTGCACTGCGAGGACAATAGCGCAGTGAGCTCTGGAAGATGATATGTGACTTCTACACCTTGCAATCTCCCAGTTTTATGTAACACATCCTGTACATTCATTTACAAACGTATGTAATGTATTGTTCATGTAATATGCACGTGTTGATGTAAAGTGCTCTGACACCTGCATTGGGATGAGTAGGGCTATACAAGAAAAAATAGTAGTACTTAAATTATTTCAACGCCTTCTCAGGTGCAGTAAGCTTTATACAGATGCAATTTGTTGTGTGTAAATACTGGGAAAGACCAGCACATCTTACTTTCTTACAGTGCATGCATATCCCCTTAACAGGAACTGAACACAGTGAAAACAAAGTTAAAAGCTGACGTTCTTAAGTATGTGTGAAGTGCTAACCTTTGTTTCCCCTCTGCTTCATTTGCAT
Source organism: Triturus cristatus (assembly GCF_964204655.1). Taxonomy (NCBI): domain Eukaryota; kingdom Metazoa; phylum Chordata; class Amphibia; order Caudata; family Salamandridae; genus Triturus; species Triturus cristatus. The sequence continues at coordinate 1,024,553,396 of NC_140584.1, forward strand.
CTAGGTGTGAGGTTCCTGACTGCTCCCAGCCATGAGACTCACAAAAGGAGGCATGATGACCCCACAAATTTGGCCTTTGTTATGGGCCCAGCAGGAGTCTTAAATAAGAAAGCCCCGTCCCCGTCTGCACGTTGTTGCTTGTTGCAGATGGAAAGCAGACAACGTGCAGGCGCTGCTGAAAGTGTCCTGGTGTTTGGAAATTACACCGGGACGAGTTCAGCACATTATTCAGTGGGGCCCAAATTCTTGGCAGGGTGGACTGCGTTCACCCTGTGAAAATTCCACCCACGTGTACCCCCGACTCGTGCCCTGGAAGTCTCCCTTTCCGCTTGCATTACCTACTCCAGATAAGGCAATGATGTGTTTCCTGCTGGACAAGCAAGCCTTATCTGGGCCTAATTCACCAACCGCTCCCCTGCTGGCTAAAACATGTAGTAATACGCTGTTACCTTGCTGGCTGTGGTACGGAAATGGAGACCGATACCGGGATCTTAAACAAATGGGCATAGCTTGGCTGTTTTACTGCAACAAAGTTGAGGCACTGCGATTTTGCGGTAAACATACTGATAGTAACACAGAAAGGAAGTTTCCTGAAATCGCAGGTTGTCAGTTGGTCCCTTATTGCACAGGGATCCTTGTTGTCTGTGATTGTCCCTTAACTGAACAGTGGTCCTCAAGTAATCAGATTAGTGCATTTAATTGGTCCAGCATGTAGGCAGAGAAAGTAAACAGGAATAATAAAGTATTACAAGAGTAAGTACTAGAAAACTATGCATAACTCAAAAATCAGGTTTTGTCTTCCCTGTTCAAGTACATTTTGCAACACTTCCCTTCCTGCACCCTTCTGGTTTGTTGCATTGCATTGTCTATATGTCTCTGATTCAGGACAGGATCTGAGCTTGCAAGACGTACACAACGCAACTTCCCCTGCTCCACCCTCCTGGTTTGTTGCATTGTCGTATCTGGGAACGTGGTTGCTGGTTAACCTGTTCTCAACCCTCTGGTAGCTTGGCACAGAGCAGTCAGGCTTAGCTTAGAGGCAATGTGTAAAGTATTTGTGCAACACTTCAAACAGTAATAAAGTTAAGACATTGTGAGAAGTTGGCCTGGTATATGCTGTCCACTAATTAAAGTGGGCACCTTGTACCAGTCCAAACAACCCTTATTGATGATTAGGTTAAAGACAACCTTTATTGGAAGCTATTCTAGTGGTAGCTATGGAGAGCAACCTTCAGGCTAAGTCTCGAAGGAATGTAAAGCAGCTTGTTTAACCAGATCATAACTTCCTGAATGACCAAATGAAAGGAGATCCACACAAGAGTTATATAAAATATATGTATTTATTACTAAACACTCTCTACTAACCTCTTTATGAGATTAGAGCACAAATCACACAATATTAAATCACTAGCACAACAGTAAATAGCACCATACACAGCGGGCTCCAGGGGGAGATAGAACCATGTACTAAGAAAATGGTATAACAACCACGACTTAACTAGATACAGTGCTTAGAGCACGTAGAATTGTTGGGACACCAAGGAACCACCCAAAGTAGTGACACAGGGGACTCACGGTGGACGGGTGCAGTGTGTGAACACAGGTGCGAGCTCCATACAACCCTATGGGAAGGTCACGGTTGGAATTTTAGAGCTTGAGAACACTTCGGAGAGGACTTTAAGCAACCCCCTTGGAACATAGAAGGTTCTAAGGCCAGCACCATTGAGAGTACCAAGTTACCTGTGTTACCTATTCCAGAGGAGCCGAGTGCATAGGGGTCAAGTGGTGTCAGAAACCTTTGTCAATTTCAATGGCGTGATGCGAAAAAGTGCTGTTGCCGTAAAGATGAAAAGTGTCCGGTGAGATCCAAGCCTGGATCCAAGATGAGAGGAACCTGAAAGCAGAGGGGACAGAGTCTGGGTCACTTCAGAGTGACCAGGGGCACGATAGACGAATGCCTGTCGGGTGCTTCTGGTGAGAAGATGCGATGCTTGACTTTGCAGCCACGGGGACCAGGAGACATCAACGATGACCAAAGTCCGGAGGTGAGCTGTTCTGCGAAGGATGTCGAGTGTTCAGGGGTCAGTGTCCAGATTGAACACCAACAAGCCTTGGCAACTGCAACCCACACGGGCAGAGAAAATAAGCTTTGGTGAAGACCAGCAAGGTCCTGGGGACTCTCCAAGCTATGGAGAGGCAGTGCACATCTGGAGCAACCAGGGAAGCCCAAGAAAGTCAAAGTTACCTTCACAGGGACCCACAGGCCAACGGACCATGAATCGCGAAGGGACCTCGAGCTGAATCACAAAATACCAGCCCACGGAACCCTAGTGGAGTGTAGGTTGGAAATCTTCAGTGGAAATACTGCTCGGGTCCTGACTACAAGTAGCCCAAAGCACAGCCTCAGGGATCGGCGAAAAGCATATCCTGCTGCAAAAGTACACGGTGCACAGGGGTTCGGGTTGCATGGTCCCCATGAGGGATACTGGCCTCAGAATTGCTGAGAGCAGATCGACCTCAGAGACCTCGGGAACCCACCTCCTGTGTTGCAGAAATCTTCGGAGTCCTCAGGAGCTCGGGAGATTCAAACCGGTCAGATGCGTTTAGGTGCTTGCTGCTGCAGGAGGGTAACTCCTTTACTCCAAGGGAGATTCTTCAGTCATCCAGCGTAGTGCAGCTCTTCAAAGCACTTGGTTTCTGTAGCAGAGTTTAATCCAGGTTAAATCTAAAGTCCTGTAGTCAGGGTTCCTTACTTTATACCCAAGGAAGGGGTGGGACAAACTCTGGGGACCCACCTATGGGAGGGTCAGGACAAAGGGGTGGCTACACCCATGTCCTTTGTCCAGTTTCGCACCAGAGCAGGAGCAAATGGCTCCTGCAACCTGTTTGAGCTGGACTATGCACAGGAACACCAAATGTGCCCCCAGTGCAGACTTTCAAACACTCTCAGAGTGCACCCACCCAGCTCCAATACACTAAATCCTGTCTGGGAGGTGGTCACACCTCCCTGTGACAGGAAACCTATTGCCAAGCCTTCCCCTGCTCGAGCTTGGCTCAGCAGCAGGAGGGCAGACTCGTGTCCGTGGCTGGCAGCATCCATTTTGTGATGCCCAGGTCGAGAAAGCTGGTACCGGGTGTACCGGTGTTTCACATAAGTCCCTCTAGAAGGGTGGAATCATACCTCCCTGACCAGTTACTGGTGGGGAGGTATGATTCCAAGGTGTTTGACACCAAACATGACATGTTTCTAAGCAGCCGTTTTAAAGTTAGCATTTACCACAAGGTTATAATACACTTAAATATATATGGTTGGCTGCATCACAAACAACCCCGGAATATAGGTTACGAAGGCTGGAGAGGGGCTCTGCTCATGTAGGTGCACCCTCTCACATAAAACCCAGCACCCTGCCTTCAGGATTGATAAGACCTGCCATAGGGGTGACTGATAGGTTCATATGTGCAGTGATTTAGAATAGATATAGTGAACCTATATCTAAGTAAGGGGTGCATGCACCACCTTACACAGGCTGCAGTAGCAGACCTGTGGTGTCAGTTTGAATGGTCTCTCAGGGGTGGCACAATACATGCTGCAGCCCCTGGGAGGCCTCTGGGGTACTTATACCCTGGGTACATAGTATACCATATACTAGGGACTGATACGGGTACCCCAGAATCCAATCTGGAGTGTACCTAAAGTACATGTAATCAATTTAGAGGAGAAAGCAGCTTGACTGGGGTCCTGAATAGCAGGATCCCAGTCAGTCTAAGTCAAAAACAGTGATAAACCATAAGAAGCAGGTCCTACTCTGCTACAGACATCACACAAAAAGGATCCCACATCAAGTTAGAATAATAGAACTTTCTTTAATAAATAAAATAAGACCAAAACAACAAAAATCCAATCAGTAAACCGGAGCTGTGCAATTTTAAAGATTTTAGTGAAAATAGCACCAAAAGCACAAAGCACCAAAGTTGGATATCTGGTCACACTGTACTGGGACAAAGTTACAAGTTATGGCCGACCGCAGTGGAGCACGGGCTGGCTACAAGGACCCAGTTTGGACTGCTGAAAAGAGTACTTTAAATCCTGGTTTGCAAAGCATTGGGAGGATCCGCGTCGAAGGTGCGTCACGCAGCCGAAGCTATGCATCGTTTCTGAAATGCCACAAGTCTATGATGCGAGAACCTGCATCATCTTCGAGGCCCTTATCAACAGGGCTAGGTCCGGCGTTGAGGATGTGGCATACAGTCAGGGAGATGTGTCCGTTCCGAGGAGTTGAGAAGCTTTGATGTGGAGTCTGGTGTTGTCATCGAGTCTGCCGTCGACAAGGGATGCGAGGGCCTGCGCCGAGGATGCATCGTGCAGCGGCGTTTCTGATGTGCTGTGCTGTGGGTCTTTGCGAAGTTTCCAATCCACGCAGCAGTGGAAATTGAGTCAGTTCTGCGCAGGTTTGCTCCGCATAGTAGAGGAGATGCGTCAGTTCTGCTGGATTCACAGACTGGCAGAACACTTTAAGCCCACTTCCAAGGGTTGAGGACTGGGGAGGAGCCACTTGGCAGGTTAGACTCACAGATGGCAGAGCCCAGGTGCAGGTGCAAGGTTATTGGAAGCCTGTTGTGTCCCTGAGGCTTCAGAACTGGAAGCCAGCCAACAAGCCCCTGGAGTCACTCTGGGTTCTGGGCTCAAGAGATGCAGGTCCAGTACTTTTCACCAAGGCAAGATGGCAGCAGGTCAGCACGGTAGGGAAGTAGTCCTTCAGAGCAGCACTCCAGCAGAGTGGCATTCCTTACAGCAGCATGGCAGTCCTTCATTCTGACAGAGTATCCACAGGGTCACTGGTGTACTGAAGAGTTGGTGTCTGAAGTAATATATAAGCAGTTGAGCCTTTGAAGTGGGGAGAAGCTTCTATATGCATGTCTTTGAAGTGCACATGTGCCCTACCTTTCTGGCCCTGGCTCCAATCTAACTAAAGGGGGTATGCAGCCCTTTGTGTAGTGACAGATCACAGCCTATTCAAGTGTAAGTCGGGCTGGGCCCACCTCCTCCCTCCCATCCTGCCGGTGATGGCCCATCCATCACACCTAAGCTCCCCATTGTATGTGGCTGTCTGGAGGAATATACAAAGCCCAACTGTCAACTACACCCAGCTTTTTCAAAATTGTAATTTAGAACTCGACTTTATTGTAAGTGAGGATTTTTCGTTATAATTCCAGAGACACCAAACATGAACTAGTTACCTGTTCCCATTTGGAAATGACTCTTAGAAAATAAAATAAGTTAAATCCAGTGTTATCCTATGGTAGAGGTAGGCCTTGCAGTAGTGAAAAACTAATTTAAGAGGCTTTCACTATCAGAACATATAACACTTAAAAGTACATGTCCAGCTTCTTAAACAATTGCACCCTGCCCTCTGGGCTGTCCAGGCCCTACCCCAAGGGTGGCTTAAATGTGTTAAAAAGGAAGGGTTGGGCCTGGCAAGAGGATTACTTCGCCAAGTTGAAATATCGGTTTAAAACTTCACACACACAGGCTGCAATGGCAGGCCCAAGACAGGTTTAAAGTGCTACTTAAGCTTGTTGCACAATCAGTGCTGTAAGCACACTAGTAGCATTCAATTTACAGGCCCCGGGCACAGGTAGTGCCACGATACTAGTGACTTACAAGTAAATTAAATAAGCCAATCTAACGTGTTTTAAGGAGAAAGCACAAGCAGTTTAGTACTGTTTAGCATTGGTAAAGTGTGCAGAGTCCTAATGCCAACAAAAAGAAAGTCAACAAAAATAGAGGGTCTAAAGGCAAAAGGTTAAGGGGAAAACCACGCCACTGATGCCAGGTCTAACAAGTGTCACCCATCTGAAAGTGAGGAGAGTTGCCCGAACCCTTGGGAGTTCTCTTCACTAAGGAGAAATAACCTTGAGAGCCCATCAGCATTGGCGTGGTTTGTTCCAGGACGGTGTTCCATTGTTAAACACATTTCCTGTAGGGAGATGGACCACCTCAGCAGTTTGGGATTCTCACCCTCATCTGCATTAACCATCTGAGGGGTATGTGGTCTGTCTCAACCCAAAAGTGAGCACTAAACATGTAAGGTCTCGCTTTCTTCAGTTCTTAGACAACACTGACATTCTCAAACGCAACCAGGACCTGGTTGACCAACCTCTGAAAAGTGGCAGGGGCGTTCTTCAACCCAAAAGGGCATCACTCTGAACTGGAAATGTTATGTTATGTTATTTGCATTTGTAGCGCGCACAGATACTCCGAGGAGTGTCCCGACCCGAGCCTGGAGAAAGGGAAAGTGAGCACAGACGCCTGAAGATTCGTTTAAGTAAAAAGATAAGTCTTCAATTTTTTTTTTAATTTACAGAAGTCTTGAATACTGCGGAGAGCCAAAGGAGTGCGTTCCAGGTTGAGGAGGCTCTGACAGCAAGTGAGCTGCCTCCCACTCTGGTAAGACGGAAGCGAGGAGTGTGGGCCAGGAACTGAGAAGATGAGCAAAGATATCTGGCGGTGGCATAGAACTGGAACCTCTTCCATAAATAGGAGGAGCCGCAGTCAGGCAATGCCCGATGGACCAGAGCCAGGGCTTTAATCTTGACTCGATTGGCCACAGGCAGCCAGTGGAGTGATTGCAAATGCTATATGACACTGCTTCTCATTGGGATGTTAAAAACAAGTCTAGCAGCGACATTTTGAACAACCTGTAATTTATTAAGAAGATAGCCCGGCAGGCCGGCATACAAAGCATTGGTGTAGTCGAGCCGCGAAAGAACCAGGGCCTTGGTCACTGTTTCCTTAGCTGCTCCTGAGAGAAGTGGGAGAAATTTCCTAAGGTACTTAAGTAACCCAAAGCAGTTCCCCGCTAGCTTCTTAATCTGGGTGGAAAAGGAAAGATTCTCCTCGAACCAGACTCCCAGATTTTTCGCGGGTTGCCCTGTTGCGGCTGGCAAGGGAAAATCCACTGGCCATAGAGTTTCTCTGAACTAGGGAGGGAAGGTCCCATAGAGAAGAATTTCAGACATACCCTCATTACATTTGAGTTGCGCTGAGGAAAGCCATTGAAAGACTGCTGTTAGGCAATTTTTGTCCAGTAACGGGGAGCAGTAAGATTTTCCCCAGGTAAACAGCAGCTGAGTGTTGTCAGCGTAAGCTATAATTTTGACTCCCAGCTCGTCAGCTAAATAGATCAGAGGGGTGATGTATAAATTACAGAGAAGGGGGCTCAGGGAGGACCCCTGTGGCACCCCCGTGGTCACCCCATGAGGTGAGGAGGAGAACGGAGGGAGCCAAACTTGTTGGGTGCGCCCTTCCTGGAAGGATTTAAGCCAATTCAAGGCAGCACCCGAAATCCCCATGAGCAACAAAGAGTGGGGGACAGTATTGAATGCTGCCAAGAGATCCAACAAAAGAAGAGCTGCCCTCCCTCCCACATCCAAACATTCCCGAATGGCCTCTGAGACTTCCACCCAGGCCGACTCAGTGCTATAGGAGGCTCTGAATCCGGATTGAGTTGGATGAAGTAGGCCGGCGCCCTCGACGAATTCTGTGAGTTGTTTGTTAACCACCTTTTCGTAGGCTTTCGCCATGATAGGAAGGAGGAAGATGGGGAGGAAGTTAGCTGGGAGCAGCAGATCAAACATTGGTTTCTTTAAGAGGGTCAGAATCTTAGCCTGCTGCCATACCAAAGGAACAAGGGCCTCCTTAAGGGACAGATTGATAAGTCTATTGACTTCAGGGTTCACTGTCTCTGCGACCGAGGCAAGGAGTCTGGCTGCACAGGAATTGGTAGGGGAGCCTGACTTCAAGGACTTAAGGATCTTCAGTGACTTAGGAAGGTCAATAGGTGAAAAAACTGTCAGGGAGGAAGACCCAGTAAGTGGTTCCTCCGAGGGCCTGGTCATGGAGTGATCACCTAAAATAAAGGAAGCCTGGATGGAGCAAACCTTACAAATAAAGAAATTTGAAAGTACCTTGCACCAAGCGTTTGACGAGGGCAGTGTGACAGATTCCGCCCTAGGGGCCATAAAGTTCTGGACGATGGAGAAGATTTCTTTAGAATTGTTCTTCGCTAGATCAATGCGATCTGCACAGTAGAGGCTTTTGGCCTGAGCTATAGAGGAATAGTACAGCTTCTGGGCTTTCCTAAGGTTCAATTTCGCCAAGAGGCAATAGTCCAACCGCCATACACGTTCTACCTGTTTGAAGTGTTGCTCTGCAGGCTGAGCTCCTGCGAAAAAGAAGGCTGGGATGGGTAATCCCTGGATAGTTTGCAGTGGGCTATGGGAGAGGAACGGGCCACCGCCCTCTTAATCCAACTGGAGAAGTTCCCAAAAGCGTCCTCCAAATTAACAAAGGGGGCTGGTCTGGATTCAGCTAGAGCGCAGCTGAAAGTCATCGGGTAAATTTTAGAAAAAGCTGGGCTTTGACCGGCATTGCTCGGGGGAATACTACCCTCCAGAACCCAGGAAAAGTATGTTAGGAAGTGATCGGACCAGGGCACTGGCAGAGGATCCTCCAACTTGATAGGGAAGTTGGAGCAGATAGGATCAAGGATATGTCCACCTGAGTGTGTCGGTGCCCTGACCCATTGAGTAAGCTGGGCTAGGTTAAGAGAGTCAATGAATTTGCTGGTGTCTCCCACCTCAACTTTATCCAAATGGATGTTAAGCTCTCCCAGAAAGAGATAATTCGAAAACCGCAACGCACAGGGAATGATAACATCTGCCAGCTTTTTGAGAAAAGGTCCAGCAGGCCCCGGGGGCCTGTAAACCAATGTGCTACCTGGCGAGACGTGAGAGGAAATAGTAACACTAAAATCGAGGACATCACCCTCTCCCAGGGGTGCATCCATGCCGGGGTGCAAGGTGAAACTACAATTATTGCACAGGGAAGGGGGGAAGGCTAACACCTCCCACCTGTTAGAGTGGAGACATGGCTGAGGTCGAAGCAAGATAAGATCATTGCGGCTATATGTCCGATGGATAGAATGGTCCAACGGCAAATGGGCAGCATGGCTGGCACTGGCCGCTTCCGGGACACTGACGGGCACAGACGGGTTTGCCTTTGGCACTCCGCCAGCACGCCCACTGCGTGCGTCGGTGACATCGCCTCAGATATACTCTGGCCTTGGTGATAATTGCAGGAAGACTAGCACATCTCCTCTCCAAGATGGCAGACGAAAGTGGATGGAAACACCCACTGCCTGGAAGGAGCGACTCCCTCCACTCAATCACCAATCTGATTGGTGTGGTGGACCAGAGAGTGGAACAGCGGGAGACCATTGATGCCAGTGCGCAATTTTAAAGTGCAGTGGTGAAAAAGCAAAAATGGCAGCAATAATCACACACACCTCATAAACAAGTTCAAAACAGGTATAAAACAGATTAAAAGTTAACACACGTTTTTTAAGCGAATGAGTTGGGCGAGTGTCACAGGCAGCACTGTGTGCACTCCCTACTCAGGCTTAGTCTAAGAAATGGGCTTCTGGAGAAGAGAATGCAATAGTCCAATACCTAGATGTTAAGTCAAACGTGCTTAGGCACTTGGCAGCTCTGAGCCAGTCTGTGAGCTCTTCAGTTCAGAGGGTTGGGATGTGCGTCAGTATTAGTGACTGCATTGAGACCCCTCGTAATCCACCCAGAATCTAAGTTCTAGGGTGGAACCAGGAGCGACAGCCTTGGGGACCAACACCACTGGGCTGCACCTAGTGCTGTTTGAGGGCTTAATAACCCCTAACTCCATCATCTTGTAGACCTCCTCCTTGAAGCTAGATCTCACCTTACTAGACAACCTATACATTTTACTTTTCACAGGTGTGCTGTCCCCAGTGTCAATATCGTATACACCATGTAGTGAGTCCTTGGTTAAGGGAGAATAAAGAGGCAAACTTCCCCAACAATGGTTCGTCAGTCTCTCTCTTGTTTTAGGGTCAATGTAGAGAAAAGGCTGACACCCTCCACTCACCCATCCTGCACCTTCGAAGAAAGGAGGTCAGGTAGAGGTTCACTCTCCTCTTCCACCTCATCGTCTGTGCCCAGGAGCATGGTTACTTCGGACCTCTCAAAGTGGGGTTTGAGGCGACATACACGCAGAACCCTTAGAGGATTCCTGAGAGTCTTGAGTTGCACCAGATAGGTGACCTCACTCTTGCACTCTTTTACTTAATAGGGTATAGACCAACGGCTTTGTAGGGCTCCACAGGCTCCATCACCCACACTTTATGGCCAGGCTGAAATGCAACCAGGATGCCCTTGTGGTAGTACCACTGTTTCATGACCTCCTATCTAATTTCGCCTTAGCTAGTTTCCAGAAGAGCTTCATCTGGGTACGGAGTGCCAGAATGTGGCTGACCACATCGTGAGGGGCCTTCCTTGTAGTTTGCTCCCACCCCTCTTTCACCAGACTGAGAGGCCATCTCACCAGGCGCCCTTACAGAAGCTCAAAGGGGCTGAAGCCAACCCCCTTCTGGGGCACCTTCCATTATGCAAACAACAGCCAAGAGGACATCCCACTTCTACCTCAAGGGCTCTGATAGGCCCATTACCATGCCTTTGAGGATCCTGTTGAACCGTTCAACACGCCCACTGGTTTGAGTGTGGTAAGCAGTGGATAGCTTGTAGGTTTCCCCACACTCCTTTCAAATGACCTTCACGTACACCTACATGAAGTTGGTACCACAGTCTGACATCACCTCTTTGGGGAATCCCACACAGGTAAATATCTCCAGCGGACCCCTGGCCACTGTGGGTGCAGTCACTGTTCTCAAAGGGATCAGGTGGCATGTGTCAGGCGCTGAGCAAGGCACCTACCGAAATTACAGTTGGACCACAACTCCCAGACATCTCGGCGGGATGAAGGCGTGGTCACAACTGTTAAGTACGGGCACCGAGGACCAATCGGTGCGCGTAATACTGCCTGGTTGGATTTGTTTTGGTGGAGGCTGGAAGCGGCGAGGAAGGAAACGCCGGAGCTCGCACGAGCGCGAGTGAAACAGCCGTGTGCCCCGCTTGACTGAGGATTCGTCGGGGAGGTACGAGAGGCCGAGTATCGGTCTCCACACAACTTGGTTTGCGGGACGCTGACGTAAGCGTCACCGCATTTGAAGGTTCTGGGTGCGAAATTATCCCTACTCGCGGAACGCTGGACGAGCGTGGCCGCGTTGTCAAAACCCTGGACCAAAGACGAAGTAGGAGCGGACGCTCCCTACTCGGAATACAGACCGGTGAGGTGGGATCACCGGAGACACCGCCACCGCAACGTTCAGGTAGCTCAGCAGAAAGGAGGGGCTGCACTGTGCGGGACAATAGTCAGTGGTTGGAAGACACCACGAGTGTAGGGTTCAGGGGGAGAGCGTGACTGTATCCTTACTCCCCGCGCACTTCATTATCAGTTGGGGGCCTACTCTCGAGGACCTTAGAACAGAGTAGGTTCAGGTTTCGGTTGGCGAGAGAGGTCCCTGGTTTTTCACCTTTTTCTTTGAAGGGAACATAGAGGGGGGGGGCTGTCAAGTAGCACAGTCCTACCAGTTGTCAATTGCTGGAAGGGGAGCGATCTTCTGTTATGTCACATTGGTTTTAAAGGCATGGTTATCGTTGCCTGAGTATGTTTTGGAGAGACACACTGTTGAGGCATACTTAGTGAGACCGAATGAGAGTAGGTTGCCTTATGTGTACAGTAACGTGTGTTATGATTTATGTTATGTTACAGGTATCCCTATCCTTGCTGTTCCCATCCTAATTCCCTTTCCCTCGCCTGATTGCCCTGGTACTCTGTTTCCCTATTCAGAGCCGGGGACGTCGGGAGGTGGACCCCTTGTGCTTCACTCGACTCAGCGGAACAAGAGAAAAACGTGACAGAATTACGCGCCCAAGAAATAGTTCTGTGTGGGTCGAGTCAAGCACAAGTATGGCCTCTCTAGATGAGGTGTTACAAGCCCTCATGTTGGTACAACAGGAATTGGCCGCATCTAAGATAGAAACCGCAGCCCTAAAAGACAGGGTAGAAAGGCAAGGGCGCAACCCATTTGATGCCTCACAGTCATCGAATCCTATACATGTCAACGTTTCACCACCCATACCCCTGGCAAGCCCGGAGAGGTTCTCGGGTGACCCCCTAAAAATCCAAACCTTCCTCACACAAATAGCATTGCATTTTTCCTGCAAACCCGCTTCGTTTCCGAATAACCATTCACGAGTGGCGTTTGCTATATCGTATATGACGGGGGACGCGGCCAATTGGGCAGTACCCTTGGTCAAATACGACGATCCTCTGCTGTCAGATTGGAACGCCTTTAGAAGCGAGTTTGAGCGGGTGTTTGACAGGAGGGCCACCACCTTATCAGCAGATAGAGAATTTTTAGCACTCCGACAGGGCAAACATGATCTGGTAACGTATTTGACCCAGTTCAATCGTCTTGTAGCGGAAACTGAGTGGCCTGAGGAAAAACGTATGTCCCTCTATTACCAGGGCCTGAGGGAGGACATGAAGGATGTACTGGCGCAAATAGATCCGCAGCCCACCACGTACACAAGCTTGATGAACCTTACGCTTAGGTTAGACCATAGACTGGCAGAGCGGAAGGGAGAGAGGGTTTATACCCACGTCGAGAAAGCCGAGAGAGGACCCGGACCCGCAGGGGCTTCCCCGGACTCTCATGCAGAACCTATGGAGGTGGGTGCAATCAGAGCCCCGTTATCACGGGTCGAGAGAGAGAACCGCAGACTAGCCGGTCTCTGTATGTATTGTGGCAAGAAAGGCCATTATGTTCGTGACTGTCCCGTCAAACCCAAAAGAGGGGGGTACGCAGGTACGAAGAAAGTGGCAGTAGCCACAGTACAGGCATCACCTTCGGAAGAACGGGCCTCAGTCACTCCGGATGAAACACCCGCCTCTAGGGTCTTGCAGTTACCTTCTTTAGCCGTTGTAGAGTCGATTGCATCCGAATCACACGTTGTGGTACACATGCGAGTAACGGTGGGAACTAGAGAGCACGAGATAGGAGTGATGATTGACTCCGGTGCCACCGGAAATTTCATCGATAGTGGGTTAGTACAGCGGCTTGGGTTAAGGCGCATCCCGAGAACAAACCCCGAGGTAGTCTGGGCGGTGGATGGGATCATGTAGAACAGGTAGCTTTGAACATTATTGAGGCTCCACAATATGAAGTGATCCTCGGCATGCCTTGGTTGGCGACTCATAACCCCTCCATTAACTGGAAGCAAAAAACGGTGGAGTTTGACGCGGAGTACTGTAAAGAGGCGTGTGTCAACGCGCATCAGACTCACCTTCTGGCCCTCACTCAGGGGTATCATCTCAGTACCGCAGCAGAGAAAGAGACGGTCCTCCCAGCCGCCTACGACGCTTACCTAGAGGTGTTCAGCGAAAGTAAGGCTGAACTCCTGCCACCGCATCGCAGTTACGACTGCCAAATAGACTTAATCCCGGGGGCGATCCTGCCGTCTTGTCGAGTCTATGCTTTGTCTGAGCCAGAAACCGAACATCTGTGAAAATACCTAGAGCACTACGTTGAGATAGGGTTCATCCGGCCTTCCCGTTCTCCGGCTGCTTCGCCCCTTTTCTTCATCAAGAAAGCCAATGGCGACTTGCGAACGTGCATCGATTATAGGGCATTAAATAAAAACACCGTCCGCAACCGCTACCCTCTTCCTCTCATCCCTGTCTTGCTGGATCAGGTGAAGGAGGCGACCGTATACTCTCGATTGGATCTGAGAGGGGCATATCACCTGGTCCGGATAAGGGAGGGGGATGAGTGGAAGACGGCCTTTAAGACGCGGTACGGGCTGTTTGAGTATAGGGTAATGCCCTTTGGGCTGTGTAACGCCCCGGCCGCGTTCCAGTATTTTCTCGATGACGTCCTCAAAGAGCTCATTGATAGAACAGTAGTGGTGTATATCGATGACATACTGATATATTCCACAGATCCCAGGGAACACGTCACGCACGTCTCACAAGTGTTACACAAGCTAGGAGCGAACAATTTGTTTTGCAAGTTGAGCAAGTGCGAATTCCACGTAGAAAGGGTAGAATTCCTGGGGGTGGTCCTGAGTCCTTCAGGGTTGAGCATGGCTGAACGAAAGGTGGCAGCAGTACAGGAGTGGCCCATACCTAAAACTGTGAGAGATGTGCAGTGTTTTCTGGGCTTTTCAAATTATTATAGGAGGTTCATCTCTCACTTTTCCCAGCTTGTCTCGCCTCTCACTCGTTTGCTACGCAAGGATCATCCGTTTTCCTGGACTCCGGAGGCCATGCAGGCATTCCGCGAGTTACAACAGGCCTTTACCACCGCTCCCATTCTGCAACATCCACATTCTGAAGTACCCTTCGTGGTAGAGGCGGACGCTTCTGACATCGCAGTGGGAGCCGTGCTATCGCAGAGAGAGGCTCTGACCGGGCAATTACATCCAGTAGCCTTCCTGTCCCGGAAGTTAACAGCAGCCGAAGCAAACTACACGATTGCCGAAAAAGAACTACTGGCTGTTCACAAGGCGTTCCAGGAATGGAGACACTACCTGTGGGGGGCTAAGCACACCGTAACGGTTTATACCGATCACAGAAACTTGCAGTACTTGAAAACGGCTAGGCATCTCACGCAACGGCAAATGCGTTGGATGCTGTTTTTTGCAGGCTTTGACTTTGTCATTACGTATCGACCTGGGTCAGAGAACCGGAAAGCGGATTCACTATCGCGACAAGAGGGGGGACAGGTACATCGGTCAGAGGTGATCAAGGCCCTCATTCCCCCGGAGAAAGTGGTATGTGTGGTTCAGGCTGACACATTTCTGAGCTCCATAAGAGGGCACCGCACATTGGTGCAATGGCTTCAATGGGAGGAGCAGGAGACGGACAGGCACATAAAAGAGGGGTTGCCCTTTTATCGTGATTGTCTGTTCGTGCCTTTGGAGGAGCTGCAACGCCAGGTCTTCGTTTGGTGCCATGAATCATTGGTAGCAGGACATCCAGGACGGACCAAAACACTGCACCTTATGAGACGACACTTTTGGTGGGCTTCCATGGACAAGGATGTTCAGCGATGGATCCAGCAGTGCGATGTCTGCGCTAGGGCGAAAGGAGACCATTCCAAGGCTAAAGGCAAGTTGGTCCCGTTACCGACTCCCGCAGGGCCCTGGCACAACATAAGCATGGACTTTGTGGTGGGTCTACCGCTGGACCAGGGATATGATGCCATCATGGTAGTAGTGGACGGCCTCACCAAAATGGGTCATTTCGTTCCGTGCAAGAACTTACCCTCGGCCAGTCAAACTGCCCAGTTGTTGTTATCTCACGTGGTGCGACAGCATGGATTGCCAGGAGTGATAGTATCGGACAGGGGTCCGCAGTTTGTTGCTCGGTTTTGGAGGACTTGGTGTAAAGCCTTGCAAGTGGAAGTAGCCACGTCCACCAGCTTCCACCCCCAGACGGATGGCCAGACCGAACGTCTTAATCAAACGCTCAAGACGTATCTCCGTTGCTACGCAAGAGAAGCCGGTACGTCGTGGGTGTCCCTCCTGTGGTTGGCCGAACTCTCCTACAACAACGCGTGGCACAGCTCCATCAAAGAAACCCCTTTTCGGGCTAACTACGGTTATCATGCCAAGACGCTCCCTTTATCATTCCCGGCGGAGACGCGCAACCAGCCTGCTCTTGCAGCTCAGTTGCAGGCCTTGGGGGACATACACCAACGTCTGAAAACAAACCTGAAGAGGGCCAAAATCTTGTACAAGACCTGGGCGGACCGCCATCGTCAGGATGGGCCCGTGTATCAACCGGGCGACCGAGTGTGGTTGTCCACGAAGAATTTCCGTTTTAAGTTGCGCAGCATCTTCCATCCTCGTTTCATTGGCCCGTATCCCGTGGTGAGAAGAGTGGGAGCAGTGGCGTACAGGTTGGCCTTGCCGGCCTCGCTGCGGATTCATCCGGTGTTCCACTGCAACCTCCTGAAGCCGGCGCGGGGGGCTCGGAGGGTGGCCGCTCCTCCGGTAATCAGGGAGGGCCAGGAGGAATACGAAGTCCGTAAGGTGGTGGATTCACAGTTTCGGAGGGGTCGTTTGTGGTACCTCATTGCTTGGAAGGGGTACACGGCGGAGGAGGATTCTTGGATTCCCTCCTCGGACGTGCATGCTCCTGCTGCCGTGAGAGTGTTTCACGCCCGGTTCCCGGCCAAGCCTGGTCCTAGGAGGCGCTTGGGCGGGGGTCATACTGTCAGGCGCTGAGCAAGGCGCCTACCGAAATTACAGTTGGACCACAACTCCCAGACATCTCGGCGGGATGAAGGCGTGGTCACAACTGTTAAGTACGGGCACCGAGGACCAATCGGTGCGCGTAACACTGCCTGGTTGGATTTGTTTTGGTGGAGGCTGGAAGCGGCGAGGAAGGAAAAGCCGGAGCTCGCACGAGCGCGAGTGAAACAGCCGTGTGCCCCGCTTGACTGAGGATTCGTCGGGGAGGTACGAGAGGCCGAGTATCAGTCTCCACACAACTTGGTTTGCGGGACGCTGACGTAAGCGTCACCGCATTTGAAGGTTCTGGGTGCGAACATATCCCTACTCGCGGAACGCTGGACGAGCGTGGCCGCGTTGTCAAAACCCTGGACCAAAGACGAAGTAGGAGCGGACGCTCCCTACTCGGAATACAGACCGGTGAGGTGGGATCACCGGAGACACCGCCACCGCAACGTTCAGGTAGCTCAGCAGAAAGGAGGGGCTGCACTGTGCGGGACAATAGTCAGTGGTTGGAAGACACCACGAGTGTAGGGTTCAGGGGGAGAGCGTGACTGTATCCTTACTCCCCGCGCACTTCATTATCAGTTGGGGGCCTACTCTCGAGGACCTTAGAACAGAGTAGGTTCAGGTTTCGGTTGGCGAGAGAGGTCCCTGGTTTTTCACCTTTTTCTTTGAAGGGAACATAGAGGGGGGGGGCTGTCAAGTAGCACAGTCCTACCAGTTGTCAATTGCTGGAAGGGGAGCGATCTTCTGTTATGTCACATTGGTTTTAAAGGCATGGTTATCGTTGCCTGAGTATGTTTTGGAGAGACACACTGTTGAGGCATACTTAGTGAGACCGAATGAGAGTAGGTTGCCTTATGTGTACAGTAACGTGTGTTATGATTTATGTTATGTTACAGGTATCCCTATCCCTGCTGTTCCCATCCTAATTCCCTTTCCCTCGCCTGATTGCCCTGGTACTCTGTTTCCCTATTCAGAGCCGGGGACGTCGGGAGGTGGACCCCTTGTGCTTCACTCGACTCAGCGGAACAAGAGAAAAACGTGACAGCATGGTCCTCCAAGACCAGGATTCACCTGTTGCCCATGCCTATTTGGGGGTCCAGAGGCCCAACAATGTCAATGCCCACTCTTTCAAAAGGAGTGCCAATGACAGGAAAAGGTTGTCTGGGAGCCTTGGAGTTCTCCGTGTACTTGCCACTGGCCTGGCAGGTTGGACAGGACCTTCAGAAAGCCTCTAAGGTCCTTCTCATCTGCCAATAAAAGTGGGTGAGGGCCTGTCAAAGGTCTTGTCTTGCCCTAGATGACCTACCAAGGGAGGGGAACATCATGAGCCAGGTCCAGTAGGAAGGCCCTATAGCACTGGTGGACATGTGTTGCCCCAGGTTTAGGAATCTTAGGCTCGCTATACAGGAGACCATTCTCCGAGCAGATCAGGTGATCACCAGAGGTGTCACCAGCTGTCTGGGCCTCTTCCTGCTGCTGGAGGCCCTCACAAGTGGGGTACTCCATGTGCACCTTGCAGAGCTCCTACCTGGTGGGATCCCCTTCTTACAGCCAGTTAGCCAATTCAGAGTAGCAACATCCTCCCCTCTAAGATCCAGGGGCTTACCCCCTCAGTTTCAGCCTCCTTCTGGGCCATTGGAGTTTCAGGAGTGCGTTTCTATTGCTCTTCCTCTTTTTGGCAGGCACCTGGGCCATTTTGCCAGGCTCCAGGTCCTCCTGACCACCCTGTCGGGTGGCCATGGACCGTGTCGTCAGGCACACCCACTCAGGTAACACTAACAATTTCAAGTGCAACCTGAGCTCCATCTACTTCCAGATGGTGTTCTTCAGGTAATTGCCAGGCAGACAATCCACAGGCATGGACAGACTTACAGCTACCCTCAAGGAACAGCAGAACCCTCACTCAAAGGGAACCAGAGCCACTGGGTAGTAAGTCTCATGGTTGCGAGATGCAACAACTTGGTGGAACACATTAGGGAGTACCTGCTCTGAGGTCACCAGATGACATCTGACAGTAGTCATGCTGGCTCCAGTATCTCTCGGTGCCTCTACCCTCTGCCCATTGATGGTGATCCACTGCCTGCATTTCTAGTATTACTAGGCATGCGATTTTTCTGCACCATCTCTCTGTCACCAAGGTACATTAAGGTAACCTCTGCACTGTCCTACCCTCCCACTGGGACAATCTCTTGCCCAAGCACTACACTAGCAAACCCCATTGACTGCCCACCAGTGGGGGCTGTGCCCCCTTGGGACACTTGGCAACCCCCTAGAAGTGCTGTTCCTGCTGGCACTCATATCACTTGGTGGCTGCCTTCCCTGAGGACTTATTATCAAGGAACCATTTCATCTTCTTCCCAGTTGGGGTATGGGAGTCCTGACCCTTGAAACTATTTTGGGGGCCTTTAGAGAACTCCTTAGATTTATTTTTGTCTCCCCCCCTCCTTCTTCTGGTGGGAACCCTGTCCACCCTTGTGATGATCCCTCACCCACAGATACCTTATTTTGGGCCCTGGTGCTGAGCCAGCAGTCCTCCTCCTTAGCAAGTTCCTTAGGATCAGTAAGTTTACTGTCAAAAAGTTGCTGGCACAGATTTGCAAACCAACGACTGAACACGTGCTCTCTCACAATCAAATTGTACAGCCCCTGATAATCCTTTATTTCGCTGCCCTTCACCCAACCATCTAGTGCCGATTAAAAGGAATCCACACAATCCACCCAGGACTCCTGAAGCAGCTTCTGGCTGTCCCTAAATGTATGCCTACACTTCCCTGGGGCAAGGCCATACTTTCTGACAAGGGCTTCCTTCATGAGGGTTACCTCATCCAGTCCTCCTTCTCTTTGGCCAGTAGGGTGCCCCTCCCTTCCCTAGGGATATGCTTCCACAGACTAGCCCTTCAGTCCCCTTCAGGGATCCTGTGCATCTGGAAACCAATCTCATAAGCCTCAAACCACTTGTCAATGTCATCTCACACAACAAAGTCGGGCACTAAACCTTTGGGAATATGGACCCTCCTTTCTCCAGGGGGCACTGTAGAAATGCTGCCACCATCACTGCTGGACACTCCCTGTCTTGCCTTGAGGTCCAGCTCCTTCAGATTCAGTTCATGAGCCAGTAACAACTTTTTCTCCTCTAAAGCTCTCTCTGCCTCAGCGGTCTTGGCCTCCAGGGCCAGTTTATTTTCCTCTGCCTCCATGGGAAGTTTCGTTTCCTCCTTCCTTAACTGGGCCATCTGCAGCCTGAACTCTCTCCCTCCCTCTTTTCCACCACCTCCTCTGGGGACAGGCTGCAGAAGGACAAACTGCTTTCTGCCCTGGCAGGGGTCTCCACTTCAGGCAGTCAGGTCACCCCCCCATCAACTGCAGTTGGCACACTAGTAGCATTCAAGGCCCTTCCATTTCATCATCCTCTTCTGTGGCTTCAAACACTGACTGGTGGGCTTCTGCCCAGGCCCCAGCACCTTTTGGAATTCCATCTTCCTGGTGGTACTCTTGGCTGGAAGTCGCCTCTCATTTCTCCTTACAGAACTCCCTGAGCTGGGCCAAGGTGTAGGACTCCATGTTAGCCAGCTCAAACTCCATACTTGTAGAGGTGGATTGAACAGTCAGAGAGAGAATTAAGAAAAAGCAAAAAGGCCAATCAGGGGAGAATTTAAACTGAAATTGGTCTCAGATATGTGATGATGGTGTACACATGATCACTGTATAGCACTGCACAAACACAAGTCCTCACCGCTGATCACCAATGTAAGAAATTGGGTTGTTGGTTGACTGGGGCATAGGTTGACTTGTGCCTCACCCCCACAATCCTTGTCCGGGTGAGGCACAAGTCAACCCTAAATCAACCTGTGCTCAACCCTCTGGTAGCTTGGCACAGAGCAGTGAGGCTTAACTTAGAGGCAATATCTAAAGTATTTGTACATATATAATCAAAGAGGGGGAGGGACGGAGTTACCTGGTAAGTGCGTAATTACCTGGTAAGTGCTTGTGAGGGCTTCCATGAGAGACCGGCAAGAATTTCTGACCTATTGTGATGGGAAAAGAAGGTTGTTAAGCTGCCTTACTTGGTTTCGTGGATTTAGCGTTGTTATCGTTTCTCTCTCACCTGCAGTTTCAAAACACCCCCAACACAGTCTATCTATTATGTCAGTAATGACCCAAAAGAAAATATATGACAGCTCTGAACGGGCCGACATCACTCGGGGCACCGTACTCAGAGTGAGAACAAGTCAGTCTCCCAGAAACCGCAGGTGAGAGAGAAACGACGGCAATGCTGAATCCACAAAACCAAGTAAGGCAGCTTAACAACTTTCTTTTCCCATCACAGTAGGTCGGGAATTCTTGCTGGTCCCTCATGGAAGCCCTCACAAGCACTTACCAGATAATTATGCAAACAAATGACATAACTCTGCACGAGGCGCATAAGCTCCGTTATCATCGTGCCACAACTCATGGCATGCCCTAGCCTCTTTTGAATACAACGAGCAACGCTCTAATAATGCTAGATTATGTTCATATTTAGCTAAGACATGAACATTGTTTAAAAATGCAGCGAATCCAGTGCGATTCAGATACGGCGATCATAAACGTTATGAAACGCCGCACCTCACTTGTTTAGACAACATGGCATTTTTTCGTCAATCATGGCTATAATCGCAGTGAATCCTGTACCTTCCAGATAGGGAGATCAAAAAACGACATGTAACGTAAGGTTTCTTTCGCATACACAACGTGGCAATTCACCAACTAATCCTGTTAAAATGCAAGGATTCCCATGCCACATCTCACTCATACATACACATGGCGCTTTCACTTAACCTCGCCTTTAATCCTCACGTTTTTAAAGTACAATATTCATGACAACAAGCGCTTACACAACCAGACGCATTCCAGTATCTTCCAATCCTGCCAATGCTCACGTAGTGTACTGTTTGTTTCTTGCTTTCGTTTTAAGCATAACTAATGACTTAATTAATATGTTGTTAAGATACGTGCTTACAACAGAATCGCCTAAAGAAATTATCAATTGACACATGTAATATTGTCTCTTTTTACATCAATTTTCTATAGGTACTATTGACCTGTTAAACAAGTGGCGTAATAATAACCCACTTCCAACGGTTGTTCAAATAACACCGCTCCACAGCTCTAGGTCCTGAAGAAAGCCCTCAGACCCGGTTGGGCATGACGGGGCTGAAACATGTCGACCTCACATATGGACTAACCAGTGCGTGTGATTGGTAACACAATCTATATACGCACACCACTGCTTTTAACCTTTTTCACATCTCCATAGAATAAAAGATTTTTTCAGAAATGGCGCTGTAGAAAATTTGAGATTTCACTTCACTTGAGCGCTTCACTTTCTTAATAGAATATTTTGGTCTCTGGACACTACGGTCTACCTCCGGGTGGTGATCAGCATACCAAAAACTAACCCGATGATGATGCTGTCACGTCACAATCAGGCAGGGAACCAAGCTTTACCGCCTCCAACCTGCCTGCGTGTATGAGGGTTTTTTATGAAAGGTACCAATGACCAATGACCCCGACCACACAGGTACAAGTGGTCCATTCTCTCTTGATCTTTGTAAAGTATTTGTACAACACTTCAAACAGTAATAGAGATCAGAAATCAAACATGAAGGATCCCACACCAGGTTAGAAAATAGCATTTCATTAATAGATAAATCAAGACCAAAACAACAACAATCCAATCAGTAGAACCGAAGATATGCAATTTTAATGATTTCAGCGAAAATAGCGCTAAAAAGCACAAATTGCCAACTGTGAATATCTGGTCGTACCAGATTGGGTCAAAGTCACAAATTAAGGCTGACCGTGATGGAGCACGGGCTGGCTACAGGGACCCTGTTAGGCTCGCTGAACAGAGTGTGAGAAGTTGGCCTGGTATATGCTGTCCACTAATTATAGTGGGCACCTTGCACCAGTCCAAACAACCCCTTATTGATGATAGGTTAAAGACAACCATTATTGAAAGCTTTCCTAGTGGTAGCTATGGAGAGCAGCCTCCAGGCTAAGTCTTGAAGGAATGTAAAGCAGCTTGTTTTACCAGTCTATAATCTCTTGAATGGCTAAATGAAAGACAACCACACCAGGTATATATATAAAATGGTAAACGACCAAAATATAGAATCCAAAATATAGACAGGACAGAATATCGACTCCAAAATTAAGATAGCACAGAATATCGAATTACCAAAATATAGATAGGACAGAATATCGAAATTGGGGTATGAAATATCGATTTCCATAATATCGAATTTAAAATATAGATTTCCATAATATCGAGAAAAAAAAATGGTGTTATGTATGGTAGTATATGTGCTAAAATGATGTATTATTTTTGTAATGTATGTTTAATTTTTTTAAAGTAATGAATAATATGTAATTTAATTTTTGCGTAATTTAATTCCATAGCGGGTTGTGGGTTTATAGGGGAATAGGGTGGGAAGTAATTTCATTATAGTAAATTAAATATTAATTTTTATTTATATGTATTGATAATACATTGATTGATAATTAATTATTAATTGGTAATACATTTGTATTAATTGGTAATTAATTTTATTAATTGATTAATTGATAATAATGCTAATTGTATTTTTTATTATTGGGAGTGTGTTGTGGGTTTATAGGGGAATTGAGTGGGAAGTAATTTAATTGTAATACAGTACATATTAATTTTTATTTATATGTATTGATAATTAATTGATAATTATTAATTGGCCATTACTTTTTATTAATTGGTAATTAATATTTTTTCAATGGCAAATACTTTTTATTAATTGGTAATTATTTATAATTAAGTTTTTTATTGGTATTGATAATTCATTTAATCTTATTTTAATATTAAATCATTACTTTCCCTACTGTTGCACTCTCAGGAGTGGGAATAGTAATTTTTACCCTCCCGCTATCCAACGCTTTCCCTACTGTTGCACGCTCTGGAGTGGGAATAGTAATTTTTACCCTCCCGCTATCCAACACTTTCCCTACTGTTGCACTCTCTGGAGTGGGAATAGTAATTTTTACCCTCCCGCTATCCAACGCTTTCCCTACTGTTGCACTCTCTGGAGTGAGAATAATAATTTTTACCCTCCCGCTATCCAACGCTTTCCCTACTGTTGCACTCACTGGAGTGGGAATAGTAATTTTTACCCTCCCGCTATCCAACGCTTTCCCTACTGTTGCACTCTCGGGAGTGGGAATTGTAATTTTTACCCTCCCGCTATCCAACGCTTTCACTACTGTTGCACTCACTGGAGTGGGAATAGTAATGTTTACTCTCCCGCTATCCAACGCTTTCCCTACTGTTGCACTCACTGGAGTGGGAATAGTAATTTTTACCCTCCCGCTATCCAACGCATTCCCTACTGTTGCACTCTTTGGAGTGGGAATAGGAATTTTTACCCCTACGCTATCCAACGTTTTCCCTACTGTTGCACTCACTGGAGTAGGAATAGTAATTTTTACCCCTACGCTATGCAACGCTTTCCCTACTGTTGCACTCACTGGAGTGGGAATAGTAATATTTACCTTCCCGCTATCCAACGCTTTCCCTACTGTTGCACTCACTGGAGTGGGAATAGTAATTTTTACGCTCTCACTATCCAACAAAATCCCTACTTTTGTTTACATTACATTTATTATTTCTACATTTTAAGCTTTTTTATATTATTTTAAGTATGTTTTATTTAATTGTTTTTAATATTTATTTACTTTTATATTATTTTTAATACATTAAAAAAAAATCGATATTTTAGCTAACTACATTTTAACATCCTATATTTTGGAATCGATATTTTAGTACTTAACTGTTTGTAGATAGGGATTCTATATTCTGTACTTCGATATTTTGGAGTCGATATTTTGGGCAGTCTATATTTTGTCCCTCAATATTTAGTCACTGAACCATATAAAATATATGTATTTATTTCTAAACACACCCTACTAGTCTCTTTATGAGGCTAGAGGTCAAAACACATAAGTTACACTTCAAATAGTACAGTCAAATAGCACAAATACACGTCAGGCCCTAGGGGTGAGCCAAACCATATACTAAAATAGTGGTATAAGAACCACAACTTAACTAGATACAAGGCCTAGAGGCTGTAGATTCGCTTGGACCCCTAGGAACCACCCTAGGTAGTGAGACAGGGGACCCACGGGGGCCATGTGCAGTGTGAGAACACAGCAGCGAGCTCCCATTAGCTTCTATGGGGAAAGTCGCAGTTAGATTTTTAAAGATTAGGGACACTTAGAGATGACTTAGGACCAAACCCTTTTGGACTTAGGAAGTTCTAGGGTCAACACCCACGGGAGCACCGGTGTACTCGAGTTACCTCACCCAGGGAAGCCGGGTGCATAGGTGTCAAATGGTGTCAGATCACGTCGTCATTTTCAACGGGAGCTGGCGAAGAAGTGCTGCTGCCGGGAAGATGCGAAGTGTCGAAGAGATCCAAGCCTGGATCGAAGTCAAGAAGAACCTGAAAGCAGAGGGGACAGAATCTGGGTCACTAGCCAGTGACCAGGGGCACGATAAGCGAATGCCCACCAAAGTCGGGTGATTTCAGGTGAAGAAGGTAAAGCTTGACTCATCAGTCACGATGACCAGGAGGCGTCATGGATGACCAGGAGCTGGATTCGAGCTGTCCGACGAAGGATGTCGAGTGCTACAGTGTCGGTGCCCGGATTGGACACAACAAGCCTTGGTAACAGCAACCCACGCAGAAAGGAAAAAGATGCTTCGGTGCATACCAGCAAGGTCTGAGGGACTCACCACGCGGTGGGGAGTCAGAGCACATCAGGAGCAACCAGGGAAACCCAAGGAAAATCAAAGTTGCCTTCACAGGGACCCACCAGTCGACGGACCAGGGATCGCAAAGGAGCCTCGAGCGGAAATGCAAGAATCGGGCTCACGGAACACTCGTGGAGAATAGGCCCACAATCTTCGGTGCAGAGGGTGCTCGGGCGTGGGCTACAAGTAACCCAAAGCACGGCTTCGAGAGACGTCAGGAAGTCAATGCACTTGCAAATCTGCACGGTGACCAGGAGTTCCGGTTCCACGTTACTCACGAGGGCTGCAGCTCTCAGCTTTGCTGGGGACTCGGGTCGGCCTCTGAGAAGTCTGGAAACCCTCTTCCTGGGCTGCAAATACTTCGGAGTCCGGCGGGAGCTTCGGAGATGCAGACCGGCAAAATGCTTCGTTGGTGACTGCCAAGCAGGGGGGTCACTCCTTGACCCCAAGGGAGATTTCTTCAGTCCTCTAGTCTTGAGTAGAGCGTCGAAGTGCCAGGATTCAGCTTCAGAGTTTCGTCTAGGGATATCTAAAGTCCTGTTGCCAGAGGTTCCTTACTTATACCTAAGGAAGGGGTTGAACTAACTCTAGGGACCCACCTATAGGAGGGTTTGGAAAGAGGGGTGGTTACACCCATTTCCTTTGTCCAGTTTCACACCAGAGCAGGGGCTGGTAGCCCCTGAAACGCTTTGAGCTGGACTATGCACAGGGACACCAAATGTGCCCCCAGTGCAGGACTTCAAAGCACTCTGAGAGTGCTCCCACCCAGCCCCAATACACATCAGCCTGTCTTGGAGGTGGTTACACCTCCCTGTGACAGGAAACCTATTGTCCAAGCCTCCCCTGCCAGAGTTTCAGTCAGCAGCAGGAGGCAAGACCCAAGTCTGTGGCTGCAGCGTCCATTTTGTGATGCCAGGGCTCTGTTAAGTTGGTACCGGGTATACCGGTGCTGTCCTGTCTCTCCCTCTAGAAGGGTGGGATCATACTCCCACACCAGTTACTGGTGTAGGGGTATGATTCCAAGGTGTTTGACACCAAACACGACATGTTTCCGTGCAGCCAGTCCAAAGTCAGCATTTACCTTTGGGTTATAATGCACTTAAGAGTATATGGTCAGGCTGCACCACTGACAGCCCTGGAGAAGGGATTTCAAAGGCTGCAGAGGGGCTCAGCTCATGCCTGGGCTCCCTCTCACATATAACAAAGCACCCTGCCTTCAGGATTGATAAGGCCTGCCATAGGGGTGACTGACAGGTTCCTATGTGCAGTGAAAGGTGGGGTATAGCGAACCTATACCTCAGTAAGGGGTGCATGCACCACTTTACCCAGACTGCAGTAGCAGACCTGTGGTGTCATTTTGGAGGGTTTTCCAGGGGTGGCACAATACATGATTCAGCCCCTGGTAGGCCTCTGGGGTACCTATGCCCTGGGTACATAGTATACCAAATACTAGGGACTTACAAGGGTACCCCAGAATCCAATCTGGAGTGTACCAAAAATACATGGAATCAATTTATAAGAGAAAGCAGATAGGCTGGGAGCTGAATAGCAGGTTCCCAGCCAAACTAAGTCAAAAACCATCAAAACACCAGGAAAAAAGTGGGGGCAACCATGTAGTCAGATTCCACCTTCCTACACAGAGTGCCTTGAATCCTGGTTTGCTGAGCGTGGCAAGGATCCACATCTAATGTATATTGCGCAGCTGAAGTGATGCGTCAGTTCTGGGATGCGGCGAGGCTGGAATGTGAGAGCCTGCTTCGTCGCGGCCCCATAAACGGGGCTTGTGATGCAAAGTCCAGTATTGAGGATGCGGCACACAGTCAGAGCGATGCATCAGTTCCGAGGAGTTGCGAGGCTGTGATGAGGAGTCCTGCGACGAGGGATACGAGTGCCTGCATCAAGGATGTGTCGCACAATTTTGGTTCCGATGAGCTGTGATACAAGTCTTTGTAAGTGGCCCAATCCATGCAGCAGTGGCAATGTGGCAATTCTGCTCAGATTTGCGCTGCGCAGAGGAGATGCGTCAGTTCCACAGACTGGCAGAGCACCTTAAGCTTACTTTCAATGGTTCAGGAATGGGGTGGCACCACTTGCCGGTGTAGACTCACAGACGGCAGCGTGCAGGTGCAAGGTTGTTGGAAGCCTGTTGTGTCCTTGAGGCTTCAGATCAGGAGGACAGGCAACTAGCCTTTGGAGTGACTCTGGGTTCAACAGATGCAGGTCCAGTCCTTCTCACCCAGGCAAGAGGGCAACAGGCAGCAGGTTAGTACAACAGGGTAGTAATAGTTCAGAGCAGCAGATCTGAAGAGTAGCAGTACTTTCAGCAGAACAACAGTCCTCCTTCTTGGCAGAGAATCCACAGGTCCAGACGTGCACTGAAGAAGTGGTGTCTGAGGTCCAGTAGTTATACCCAGTTGTGCCTATGAAGTGGGGAGAAGCTTCTAGAGGCATGGCTTTGAACTGCACAGGTGCCCTGTCTTCTTGGTCCTGGCTGTAGACTAATTACAGGGGATATGCAGCCCTCTGTGTGGAGACAGGACACAGTCTATTCAAGTGTAAGTGGAGCTGGGCCTAGCTCCTAACTCCCATCCTGCCACAAAGGGCCCACCCAGTCACACCTAAGCTCCCCATCGCGTGTGGCTGCTATGAGGAATAAACAAAGCCCAGCTATCAACTGCACCCAGTCATGTGACCCAGAGACAGGATAAAGGCATCAAATGGCTAAGGCAAGAAAATGCCAACGCTCTAAAAGTGACATTTTCAAAATTGTAATTTAAAATCTGACCACCAAAAGTTATGATTTTTCATTAAAATTCTAGAGACACCCCACATGGACTAG
Source organism: Triturus cristatus (assembly GCF_964204655.1). Classification (NCBI taxonomy): domain Eukaryota; kingdom Metazoa; phylum Chordata; class Amphibia; order Caudata; family Salamandridae; genus Triturus; species Triturus cristatus. The sequence goes on from NC_140584.1 coordinate 1,024,581,298, forward strand.
TTACCTGTTCCCATTTGGAAATTACACTTATAATAATGTAATAACGTACCTCCAATGTTATACTATGGGAGAGGTAGGCCTTGCAGTAGTGAAAAACAAATGTAAGAGTTTTTCACTACCAGTACATGTAAAATTTTAAAGTACATGTCTAGCTTTTTAAATACATTGCACCCTCTACTCTGGGCTGTCCAGGGTCTACTCTAGGGTTGACTTATATGTATTAAAAAGGAAGGGTTGGGCCAGCAGAAGGTTACTTTACCAGGTCGAAATGGCAGTTTTAAACTGCATACACATTGGCTGCAATGGCAGGCTTGAGACATGTTTAAAATTCGACTGAGGTGTGTTGCACAATCAGTACTGCAGGCCCACTAGTAGCATTTAATTTTCCAGGCGCTGGGAATAGGTAGTGCCACTTTACTAGGGACTTTCAAGTAAATTTAAATATGTCAGTTGGGTATAAGCCAATCTAATATGTTGTAAGAAGAGAGCACCAGCACTTTAGCACTGGTAGCAGTGGTAAAGAGTGCAGAGTCCTAAGGCCACCAAAATCGAAGCATATGCACATGAACTCTGCTAACTGTGAGCCGAACCTGCTGTAGGAAGCTAGCTCTTTATATGATATACCACTAAGTGGTTATATCATGCAAAAGAGTGCAGAGATTCCCCCAGAAGTGCATAGGGCTCAATATAACCCCAATATGCTCTATTTGTGGTAGTGTGGTCGAGGAACCTTAGGCTTAACACAGAGGAGTGTAAGACATTTGTTATGCGCAGTGATCAATAAATGACACAGGACTCAAAAAAGAGATCCACACCAATTTTATAAAAAATAAGCTTCTTTCAAGCTTTATTTTAAGACCAAGAAATATGTAAAAAGGTAAGTATATTTTCAATTAAGAAATACTTTTCACTTTAAACAGTGGACACTGCAATTTTCGGTTCAGCAATGTTAACCTATGAAAGAAAAACAAGAACGCGGTTTTGCAGGTAAGTATAAAACTTACAGTCTTGATTTTAAGGATGAAGAATCAGCACCAGGCAAGGTTCAGGTAAGCAGCAAACTTGCACCTCCAGTTGCACAGAGGCAGCTGAGTGCAGGGTTCAAATGCAGAATCTGGAGCCAATGTTATCTAGTGTAGAAAGGGGATTATTGAAGAGGTGCTACTCACAGGTGAATAACATGGTTTTCTAACCTAGTCTCTGGGGTTAAGGTAAGCAAAGGCAGGGCCTCAAGGCAGCACCAAAATTACACCCTCAGCGGCAGAGGGGCGGCTGGGTCCAGAATGCCAACACAGCACCGGGCGCCCAAAGCAAACCAATGGGTGAGAACGGTTTTGGAGAAAGGCTGCAGGAAAGCACACAGCTGCCCAGGTAAGTAGAGATGCTAGGGGATGTAGGGACACAGTTGGTCATGCTCCCCAAGGTACAGGGGCTTTGGGTGCAGGGGTGTCGGAAAAGTCTCACCGGGCATGTCACGGTCAGAGGAAGTCTTCGAGTTGAGGCTGCAGGTGTCGAAGGGGAGTCCGGGAGGGGTCACCCAAGATGGACTCTGCTCAGAAGCACTGGGGAACCTTCACAGGATCCGTGGGCCACTTGGACTCCGGCCGTGGGCGTCAGGTGCAAAGGTGGATCCGGCAGTGGTTTTGCAGTTTCTCAGGGCAGAGGTCTTTGTTCTGTTAAGCTGGTTTCTTCTGGACAGGTCCGTTCTCCACAGGAGATCTTCTTCTTTGTCGAACGCAAGCAGTCCTGCCCAGGCTTTTGAGGTTGCTGGGCTGCAGAACTGGTCGTCTTTTGACGCAGGATCATCGAGGGCTGCAGACAGGCCTGTAGGTCTGGGGCCAATTCAGTTGGTGTCTGCAGTCTTCTCAGCTGGTGCGATGCTGTAGTGTCTGGCTGGTCTTAGGTCATCAGTAATCAGATTTCAGGGTCTAGGGGTGCTACCTAAATACTAGATTTAGGGGCATTACAGGGGAGTGACAGGTAGGGACCAATGAGTTCCTTACCTGGGGTGTCTACATCCTCTAGTATGCCACCTTCCTGTGGGAGGGGCATAGCCCTATTACTGAATAGAGAAGTACCACCATCTTCAAATGGTGGGCATTGACAAATGTGCTTCACCAGGCCTCCAGCACCAGAGGGGTAAAGTTGGCGTAAGGGGACATACCTCCTGTTCTCACTTAGGTTTTCCCAACGGTTGAACCGGGGCTGCCATTTGCTGCTAGCAGCTGAGGCCGGGTTCACATTGCAAAGGTAGCAAGGCCTTTGAAGCTTCTCTCTCGAGCACTGTGCTCATCCTGGAGAGTAGGTGTGACACTTTCACCCAGGATGGGCTTTGTTTTTTGCTTCAGAGAGCAGGGGCCCTCGACCCAGGGGTCCAGAAACAGGTCTGCTGGTGACAGGCTGCCTAAAGCCAGTCAGAGACCACACCAGGGTTGGGAGGTTTTCAGGGGGCCCCTCTGAGGTGCCCTCCTGGTACATGTTTCAATATATCCCACACTGGCATCAGTGTGTGTTTATTGAGAGGAGTCGTTTGGCACTAAACACTCATGGGTTCAGTAAAGCCATCATGGTACTGGAGACCTCAAGTTGTAGAGTTTCCAGCCCAAGTGCTCTGTATGGCTTCACTGGGACTTGTGATATTAACGATAGACTTAAATATTGTAGGGGCATATCTACTCATGCAGATATGCCAACATCTGAGATATGGTGCACCCTGCCTTAGGACTTCTAAGGACTGCAAGAGGGGTGACTTACCTATACCTTAGGCAGTGCTGCTTGGTATGGCCATGTCGACTTTGTCATTTTTCTCTGCACCAAGGCATGCAGGCCACAGTGGCAGTTTTCATGGCCTTGGTGAGGCATCCCAAGGGGACCCTATTCAGTCCCCATGCCCTACGTACCAGGGTACCATTTACTAGGGACTTACAAGGGAGTCTGAAGTTGTCCCTAATGTGATATCGTTTTAGGGAAAGAACAATAGTACTGGGAAACTGGACAGCAGGAACCCAGTACTCTACAGTCAAAGTTGCATCAAAAGTCAGGCAAAAAGTGGGGGATACTGCAAAGAAACCTACTTTCCCACAACTGGTAATGGGCTTAAAGTGCTCTGCCAGCCTCTGTGAATCTAGAGGAACCGACACATCTCTTCTGCTGTGTGGCACAAACCTGAGCAGAACCGATGCATCTCCGTTACTGCATTGATTGGACCCGTCACATAGACATGCAACGTCTTTAAAACCCCTGTGTGGCACATCATAAGCGCAGGCCTGCTAATCCCTTATCAACAGCAACCTGGACGACGATGACGGGCTCCGCATCACAGCTCTTCAGAACCGACGCAGCGCTCAGACTGCATGCCATACAATCAACGCCAGACTTTGCATTGCAAACCCCATCAACAGGATCCTCAATGATGAAGCAGGCCCTCGCATCGCAGCCTCGCCGCATCTCAGAACTGACGCATCGCTTCGGCTGCAGAACACATCTTCTACGCAGATCCATGCGACACTCCGCAAAGCATGATTTAGGGTGCTTTGTGTTTGTTCGTGCTATTGTTACTAACATATTGAAAATTGAATATTTCTGGTTCTACTAATTGGATTTTTGTCGTTTTAGTCTTGTTTTATTTATTTTATTTTTCTAACTTGGTGTAGGATCCTTACCGTGTGGTGTTTTCACTGTTTTACTGTTTGAAGTGTTGCACAAATATTGTACACATTTCCTCTAAGTTAAACCTTATTGCTCTGTGCCAAGCTACAGGTTAATTTAGGGTTGGCTTGCGCCTTACCCTGACAAGGATGGTGGTTGATGCTTAACCAGTCAACCAACAACCCAATTTCTCACACAGAGCATGCAGAATGCTACAGCAGCTCCGTGGCTTGTTTGTAGACTCTTACTGCCTTACTGTAGCCCAGAACACTTGCAGGATAAAACAGTACTTATGCTGAACTAATGCTAAAATAATGCTGACTCCATACAAAACTTGTACGCCATGTAAAATGAAGGCACAGACCTGTATGTTTTGGGCAGTTGGCCTGCTGTGTCCACTCTTATCCCAGAGCTGGGTGCAGAGCATTCAGGGCTTCCATAACACAACAGTACACATGTCCTGTGGCTCCCTTGTTTGATCCCTCGGGTGCTCAGCCACCTTCGTTTGACTCCTGTTTGACTCCTTTGTCTGAAATGAGCAAACTCCGCCACGGCCATGACTCGAAGGCCTTGGAAGGGTTTGGGCAGGTTTGATGCAGAGTCCCAGTTTGAATGCTTCTTTGGTTGCCCTTGAGACGGGACTCTGCTATAGTGGGCACTTCATGGCTCCTTGCCCCTGAGCCTAATTGCTTTCAGTGGGTAGGATGTGACCTGCTTGTGGCTGCTCCGCTAGGAGGTCGGCGGCTTTTCTGTAATGTCATGTGTCTGTGCCTTTTGCCCTTTGATGCTGCGTTTCTCTCTGTCCCCTCTTGTCATCACCTTATTTATTGTCATGTATTTTTATTTTTAGCAGTATATAGCGACGACACGGGCCAAGGGCCTTGGAGCGCTCAGTGATCTGGAGGACGTGTAGTAATAGATCTGTTCTCTTGTACGTATGTAGTTCCAGTATGGCGCGCACCAAGCCAGAAGGCGGTGTAGCGCTACTCCCTTTTCAAACAACTCCTGGCGGGGTGCTGTCTGAGCAGTAAACAATCTCCCACACACACTACATCCTGCCGGCAGTCTCACAGCGGAGACTCTTCTGACTGGGAGACGCTTACTTCTGTGAAGGTGAGAGCCATCATGGGAGGAGGTGCTGCTGCCCCAGAGTGATGGACGGTCAGGAGGGAGATGTCAGTGATGTAGGCCTCCTACCCAGACTGAACACCACCTAATAAAGGAACTGGCATTCGCCATTATTTGCAAGTAAGTGGCGTTTGTAAGGTATTACATCAAAACATGAAAATGAACTTAGATGAAAATGTAAAGATTGTGAAAAGGTGTACCACACACACTCGTTCTCTATTACTCACATTTTTTCTTTCTCTGTGTGTGTAGCTCTCCTCTCTCGCTTTGTCTCTCTAGGTCTCTGCACACTCAGACACCGCTGGGGTAGCGCACTCTCCATCACACGCCAAGTGTCACCAGAACAGGGCTAGTGCCCACTTCCAAACGCAGAATGTACATGAAGGTCCTTGGTATGTTGGCACGCTCGTGCACACACCTAAAGTTAGCAGCTCCTCCAGTTATTTGAACACAAAGCACACATCCACATCTACATCCCCATATCACGATATTTGTGTCTAAACCAAATTTAATTGTAATGAACCTCATTAACAGCCGAGTAGCGAAGATGTCGAGCAACTCTTTCAGGAATTTGTTTAGCCAATCCAATCCAATCCAATCCAATCCAATCCAAACAAGCTTTATTTGACACTTTAGTCATAAAAGCATGGCACATATATATTTCATTACACACAATACAAAGCATGATTATAGAGCCTGTTTGGGGACATTAGGTCAGATTATCATAAAAAAACTAGTTTTCAATAAAAACTTTAAAAACAACAATATATACTTAAAAACAGGATCATTTATGGGATTCACGTCTAAAGGAACACACAATTTTAGCCATAGATAATTAATCCAAACACTTTGATAGAACTAATAGCTACTTAAATAGTATATGGCTATAGATCCCCTGGTCCATGTGCAAAACGAACAACGGGAAATGTGCCCATATCATACAGATAAAAAATGCAACTTTATGGCCCATGACCACCCTAGGAATTTTGCTACTGCTATAGTAATAGGGGTTGACGTGTCGGTGCGTAGTATTCTTTCAGTTTCTTCACTCCTTCTAGTGCCTAGCAATTTACTAATAGGCACCAGCCATGCACGTCGGGGGCAGCATATGCTGGACAAACAAACAGTAAATGTGACAACGACTCCACATAGGCCTGGCATACGGGACACTTGTTATCACCTGATTTAGCCCATCAGGCAGTGAAAGCTCTTCGTGGCAATGAGCCCACCCTAAATTGGAAATAGAACTTTCGATCATGTGGTTTATTTATAGTGTCCCAATATTGTTCTATTCTCGGGGTTAATTTTATTTCCAAAAAGATTCCTGAAAGCGAGGATGACTCACTATTTCTCAGCGCTTTGCGCATTGCCATCTCCCAGAATTTTTCTTTTAAGTTCTTTTTCGGGGGGGAAGCGAGCACTACTTGGGTCATCCCATAGCGCTGTCAGGCCAATTCTTATTAAGGTATCTCTAACCTCTCGTAGCCATTTGATTTGATGGACGTTATCAGCCTTTATTATATCCATGAAACCTGCAGCATATGATGCCAATTCAGGTGTACTCCATAATCTACGACAGTATAGTAAAGGACATTATTTTGCAATATCAGCCAAGGGTTTTCTGCCAAGATCGTAGAGTAAGGGACACACTGGGGTACTTTGAGAGAGGTTGGTAATCTTACGTAGGAACCTATTGTTTACTATGGTAAGTTTTGACAATTTCTCACACCCCCATAGTCTTGCTCCATAGAGGGCTGAGCTAACCACTTTCATATTGTATACCTGGAGCACGGGACTGATTGGTTTTGTGAGTGAGGTGTTTTACTCCAATTGGAGCACGGCCAACAGTTAGCAATGCTTTAGTGTTGCCAGGTCAATTTGTTGGTTCCATTTTAAATCACTCTGTATATTAACCCCCAGGTAGGTAAACGCTTTGACTTGCTCCAAAGGACGATTGTTCATTAAAATACTACCTTTAAATGCTCTATGTGGGTTAAAAGACATACATTTCTTTTTCGACACATTAACTTCTAGACCCCGCGTGGAGCAAAACTCCTAAAAAATTAACAGGGCCCGCTGAAGACCACTTGGGGTCTTTGAGATAATCAATGTGTTGTCAGCGAACATTAAAATAGGGATGTTTTTCACCTGCTAATATCGGGGCATCAGTAGTGGTAGATTCCATACAATTCACTATTCCGTTGATAAACAAGGAGAATAGTGTAGGTGCCATAACACACCCCTGGCGCATATCTCTCTCTACTGGAAAAGCACTAGTAACCATACCCTGAGAGCCCCATCGAATTTGAGCATAATTGTCCTCATGCAATCTGATAATGAGTGTTAGCAGTTCGGGAGGCATCCCCAATTACTGCAGGACCACCCAAAATTTAAAACGGGGAACAAGATCAAATGCTGACTTTAAATCGACAAAGACAGCATACAATCAATCAATCAAGCATTTGTATAGCGCGCTACTCACCCGGAGGGTCTCAAGGCGCTTGGGGGAGGGGGTCCGATACTGCTCGAACAGCCAGGTCTTGAGTTGCTTCCTGAAGGAGAGGTGGTCTTGGGTCAGGCGGAGGTGGATGGGGAGGGAGTTCCACGTCTTGGCAGCCAGGTAGGAGAAGGATCTTCCTCCTGTTGTGGCTCTTCGGATGCGGGGGACGGCGGCGAGGTCGTGGCTGGTTGATCGAAGCTGGCGGGTGGGAGTGTAGAAGGTCAAGCGGTCATTGAGGTATCTTGGGCCTTGGTTGTGGAGAGCTTTGTGTGCGTGGGTGAGGAGTCGGAACGTGATTCTCTTGCTGACGGGGAGCCAGTGCAGGTTTCTCAGGTGTACGGAGATGTGGCTGTGTCGGGGAATGTCCAGGATGAGGCGTGCTGAGGCGTTCTGGATGCGCTGGAGTCGTTTCTGGAGTTTGGCTGTGGTTCCGGCGTAGAGGGAGTTGCCGTAGTCCAGTCGGCTGGTGACCAAGGGCCTGGGTGACCGTCTTCCTGGTTTCGGTGGGGATCCACCGGAAGATCTTACGTAGCATGCGTAGGATGTTGAAGCATGATGCGGAGACGGCGTTGACTTGTCTGGTCATGGAGAGGGAGGAGTCAAGGACGAAGCCCAGGTTGCGTGCGTGGTCTGTTGGTTTGGGTGCGCTGCCAAGGGCAGGGGGCCACCAGGAGTCGTCCCAGGTGGAGGGTGATGATCCCAGGATGAGGACTTCTGTCTTATCTGAGTTCAGTTTCAGGCGGCTGTTCATCATCCACTCGGCTACGTCTTTCATCCCTTCGTGTAGGTTGGTTCTGACGGTGGCGGGGTCGTTGGTGAGGGAGAGGATCAGCTGGGTGTCGTCGGCGTAGGCGTTGATGTTGAGGTTGTGTTGGCGTGCGATGGCTGCGAGGGGGCTCATGTAGATGTTGAAGAGGGTGGGGCTGAGTGATGATCCTTGTGGTACGCCGCAGATGACTTCGGTGGCCTCGGATCTGAACGGGGGTAGGCGGACTCTCTGTGTTCTTCCGGCGAGGAAGGAGATGATCCATTCCAGTGCCTTCTCCTGGATACCGATGTTGTTGAGGCGCTGCACTGGGGTGCGGTGGCAGTCCGTGTCGAACGCCGCGGAGAGGTCCAGGAGGATGAGGGCCATTGTTTCCCCGTTGTCGAGCAAAGCTCGGATGTCGTCGGTGGCTGCGATGAGGGCGGTCTCGGCGCTGTGGTTGGCCCGGAAGCCGGACTGCGAGTGGTCGAGGGATCCGTTCGTCTCCGCGTGCTTCCAGCTCTCTGGGAAGGTGGCGGTGTCGAAGGAGGCGTTGATGATGTCCCGCAGGTGGGGTGCGATGACGGAGTCGGCCTTGTTGAAGACGTGGTGAGGGCAGGGGTCGGTTGGAGATCCTGAGTGGATGGAGTTCATCGTGCGGATGGTGTCTTCGGTGTTAACTGAGGTCCAGGCGCGGAGGGTGGTGGTGGGGGGCGTTGTTCCGGTCATAGGGTGCGTTGGCTGTGTGCTGAAACTGTTGTGTATGTCTGCGATCTTGCTGTGGAAGAACGAGGCGAGCGAGTTGCAGAGGTCTTGCGAGGGCGTGATGTCGTTGTTTCCGGCGCTGGGGGTCGAGAGCTCTTTGACGATGTTGAAGAGTTCCTTGCTGTTGCGGGCGTTGTTGTCCAGTCGTTCCTTGAATGCGGATTTCTTGGTGGCGTGGATCAGCTGGTGATGTCTTCGAGTGGCGAGCTTGAGGGTGGTCATGTTGTCTGTAGTTGGGTCTCTGCGCCAGGCTTTCTCGAGGGCCCGGCAGTTCTTCTTGGAGCTCTTGAGTTCGTCGGTAAACCAAGATGCTTTCTTGGTGCCGGGACTGGCGGGGGGGGGGGTCTTCAGTGGAGCGAGGTCGTCTGCGCAGTTGCTGATCCATTTCGTGAGGTTGTTGGCGGCTTGGTTGGGGTTCGCTGATCTGGTGGGGGGGTTCTGGCTCAGGGATGTGGTGAGCTGGTCGGCAGTGATCTTGTTCCAGCTTCTGCGGGGGACCAGTTGCGGGTGGTGGTGAGTCGTGGTCCTTCTGAAGCTGAAGTGGACGCAGCTGTGGTCTGTCCAGTGGAGTCCAGTGGCGTGGCTGAAGGTGATGTCCTTGCTGGTGGAGAAGACGGGGTCGAGCGTGTGGCCGGCGTAGTGGGTGGGGGTGGTCACCAGTTGCTTGAGTCCGAGGTTGGCGAGGTTGTCCAGCAGGGTGGTGGTGTTGCGGTTGTTGTTGTTCTCCAGGTGGAAGTTGAGGTCCCCGAGGAGGATGTAGTCAGCGGAGGGGAGGGCGTGCGGGCTGATGAAGTCGGCGATGTCTACAAGCTGCCTTTGCCCAGGACCACCGTCTTCCAGTGCAACAAAATAAAACAAAACACCTGGTCGATGGTGCTAGTGAATGCCCAAAAGACAGCCTGCGGGGGTTAAAATATTATGATCATCTATCCACTCCTGGATCTTGTTAAGAATTAAACGCCCCATTATCTTTTGCAGGGAATCTATTTGACTGATGGGCCTATTGTTACCTGGTTGAGATTTGTCTCCCTTTTTAAAAATAAAGATAATTTTTGCCCCTTTCCACGAGTTAGGTACTGGCGCGCCTTTAGCCACAGCGTTAGCCAGCAAAAGAATGTACCAACACCATCTAGCTTTATCATAAAGAAACATGTCCGCAGGAACACCATCTTGGCCAGGTGCTCTGCCACCTGCTACTGATCTAAGTGCTGTATTGACGTCGGCACAACAAAAAGCCTCATGTAGATAAAACGAGTAAGTCGGTTCGACCGAGTTTGTCTCAGTGGGGCAACGGGCATGTTGGGGTTTAAAATGATTAACCCAATCTTCCTGCCTTACATGATTTTGTGGCTGTCCGATTGCCCTCCTCTGTCCCACTTTACTATATTCCAAAAGCGCTTGATATCACTCGAGGCACAAGCTTCCTTAAGGTCCTGCCATCTTTTCTCATCCCAAATTTTCTTAGCCTTTTTCTGGGTACTCCTATTTATTTATCTAGCTACTCGCACTGCGGCGGGCTCACCTGCTTTAATAACTTTCCCTGATGATTCACGTGCCTGTCTACATTCCTTATTGAACCAATGGCAGACTTTCTGATTTATAACTTTTTGAGACTTACACTGCTTTACAAAATATGTACGCAAAAGGGCAAAGAATTTATTATGAGTATGAGTAGTAATCTCAGATACTTCAATAGTAGCTACACTAGTCTCTAGCGCAGTTAAGGCACAGTCGATATCCTTGCTAATACTAGCTATAGATTCGGGAGTCTCTACTATCTTCACCCATTTTAGGCGTCTCATATCATTAGTGTGGACAACATCACAAGAGAGAAATTCGCTCCCAATTTGTATGGGTGCCTTCTGCCGCAATAATCCCAAAGTCGCACCCAACGGGTTATGGTCGCTCTCTATCCGGTCCCTCACAACCATATCTCCAAGAGTGTGCCATAGCTTCAAGCTAATTAATATATCATCTTTTTATGGGTATGATAGAGCATCACAAGACTCTGAAATTTGTAGGGGTGCATCATATTCACCGTTAGCCAGCACCCGCATATTAATCAATGTATGTTTAGAAGTGTCATAGAAATGTATTGATGTACTCGTTTAACTTAGAGATGATTAGAAATGTAATAATGCTTTTGTGAGGATCAATGCTGCAAGTTATTGTGAATGTATTCAACAAAACGAATAATCATTAGTTTTCGTACAATGTAATGTATTAGGCTAAACGTGTGCCATGTTAAAGTTTTACGCGTAGGTTGCTTATTCACGTATATGAAAATAATGAACTAATGCTTAGAGTGTGGTTTAGTAGTGTGTTTAATTTTGTAAAGACTTGATCACACATATGTCAAAGAGAAGGTCTGTTCATTCCTTATGTTAGCTAATGCTGTAGGCCGAAAATGATTCCCTTGGTAAAGGCTTTGGGTTGCAGGGAAATGTAAAATCTTAAAGATGTGAAATGGCTTTTCTCGTTTCCATGTTTCTGTTGCAGGCGCAAGGACATTTAGCTCGTTAGAGAGAATAGATCTTTGTTTTAGGAGTTAGGATGCCGTGAGAAGCCAACAGGGGAGTGCATTGGAATGTGAGATAGATACTTTTGCTGCGCAAGGTGCCTGGGACCCAAGGTCAAGCTAACCGTCGTTGGATGCAAGACAACTTTGTGGAAAACTACAGAGCGAAGACCTGGCCGAAGAGGTTTGCCAAAGGGCGTGTTCTATGATTTTCGGGTTTTGTATTAGGGACAGTGCCCCGTGGGTTGAACAGAGGAGGTTTAGACGGGAAGCTAGAAGGAGCATCTTAGAACGAGCTTTGGCTAAGTGAAGGTACTTCTTAAAGGAGTCTTCACTTCTGACACCTTTTTCTTGATTCTCCTGCCTGGGATGGGAATGCTAAGTAGGGATGTCACCTTAGAGGTAGAGTAGGGATAAATTAATGTTTTCTCTTTTGACTAATGATTCCTAATTTAGACATCGGATTAACCATAGCCTTTTTGATGATTTTAGAATCCATAATTGTTTTCGTTCTGAGTCGGATGAGAATCCTACGTAGACTGGCATTTGTATTAGTGCCCATTTACCTTTTGCACCTTATATTAAGGTGTTTGTATGTCCAGTTGTTTTTGGTTGTAATAAAATTTTACAAATTTTTAGATTCCGAGTCAGTGGTCCTTTCCAAATGAAGTCTAATTGTGGTAGATATATTTTGATAATTGTGTTCATCCCCTCCACGCTATCTGGCAGATAAAAAGATCCTGGCAACCTGTGAGGATTCTTGGAGATAACCAGGTAGGCAAGAATCCGGCCTTATCAGGTACAAGCTCCAGCTTTGGGATGCCCCACTGTACATCTTCCTCTTCTGTGAGATGACATCCCTAATTAGCAAGGGGCTCAAACGTCGAATTAAAATCGCCTGCAATTATAACGTTAGAATCTATTGAGTATAGCTCAAGGAGATCGTCGAGAGCCGCTAGAACTTCCAATTTCTTCCCTCTAGTTCCCCTCACATAAATGTTGTAGATATCTACGTTCCCTTGCGGGCCCATATTCAATCTTAAAGCCTGAATGTCATTAATCTTAGTCTAGAGCTCCTGAATAATGTAGCCTAATTCTTGGCGGACTCAGATTATCAGTCCCCCTGAATGGCGGCCTTTTGCTCCGCTCATAACTGGGATGTGATCATTTAGATAACCTGCACAGTGGTAAGGGGCCACTAGCCACGTTTCCTGAAAGAGGCAGATATCATAGCAATCTATGAAAGCATACCACTCAGGAGATGATAACTTAGAACTCCCCCCTGAGATATTCCATGACAATAGGGTTCCCCTTTGGGAAATAGAACAGGTTGACACTGGCTCATTTAAATCGTTAGGAGATGTACCACTAGCCTCCCGCTGGCTCTCTATCAAAGGTGGAGTCATGATTATGGTCCTTGAGAACCAACCAGCATCTGTACTTGGAAGCTTAATGATAGGAGGACTACCCCTAGTGTTTATTGGGACTCCACTGGGTCCTTGATGTATTCTAGGCGCTCCTCTGAGTCAATCGTTACTCTCTAGTATGGAGCATCCCATCTGTCTAATAGGCATCTGTCTGGGGTGAAGTCTAGGCTGGCTACTCTGAGGAGATTGTCTAAACTGAATACATGACAAATCAGGAGAGCTGGTTCGAAACTCGAGACCAAAAAGTTTTTCGACAAGATCCTCACTTTTTAAGGTAAGCTCAATGCAATCTGACAGATGAATGGGGGAAGTAAGCCTGTGCGCCTTGACAATGTCCTCCCTAATCACAGAACGGCACCCCCGTACATGCCGCATCCAATGAATGGCTTTATTGGTCAGGGAATCCCCATTTTCTATGCCTTTGCTGGTGTCATACTTAGGTACGTTCACCATATAAATTCTATGGGTATTAAGCGCATTGGTAGCTTTTGGTTCCACCCACCCAGTTTGGGTACTACACTGTGGATGTTAAGACTGGGAGGAGTGAGTGTGTCTGTCTTGTATTGACTGGTCCCTTGGGGTTTCTAAACTATGGTGATTATTAGGATTACCTGAGTTAGAATAAGGCACGTGCTTAAACATAGATGGTAATGGTGTTGGCTTTTGGGGCTTAGCCACCACGGAAAGCGGAGAACTGCCATTATGGTTACCACCCTTGGCAAGGGGGGCTGTCACTCTCCCAGAATTAGTAGATTGACAAGGTAAAAAAGGATGGTTTGCCATGTTGTTAACACATTCTATGCATGAAGACCCACTTTGCGATAAAAGCCTAACCACAGTGGTTAAGTCCTCAATCATGGCTTTCATAGTCCCTATTTCAGACCAAAGTGTGTGAACCAAATGGATCGTATCCTGAGAGTCTGTATTATGACTTGCCGCTAACCCTATGCTACTAACAGGAGACGACTCGGGTGGCTGGCACCTATCTTCCCTCTCAGTATTAGGCAGTTCCGACAAGGTCAAGAATCTGTTGGTGCATGTGATTGTGGGGTCGATTTGTTGAGGATTAATGCCAGATGGACTAGAAGGACCAGTAGGGGAGTCACCTATCCTCATTAAGCCCTGCTGTCCCTCAGCATTAGTGGTAGTGGGCCCTTTTTACGTGTTTTGAGAAACATAGCAGGAATAGCAGAATGGCGGTTTGGACTTCCATTAGTGAGTTGGGTAGATCTAGAGGGAGACTTATCCCTATCAGATTGCACACTTGGCTCGGCTTCTAGTATATCCTCACACTCACCAATGAGAGTATCAATACGGTCCAAAACACAATTGCTACCTGCATGTTTAACTACCTTCCTAGCCTTTTTCCCTTTGCTCCCCCTACAAGTACCACCACCTCCACCACCGCCCCCACTTCCTCCCATGGTCTTCCTTTTCCCAATTCTTATAAGATATAAGACCAACTCTATATATCTGCAGATGCTCTCTCGACTAGCCTGCAACCAAACTTAAGATCAAAATATCACTAGCATATAAACACTCCTTAAAATAGAAGCAATACAAGATGTTTTAGAGTTCGAGTTCCAGCACGTGTCCTCCGCCTAGAGCTACAATTTAAAACAAGAAGCAATTGGAGGAATACAAATGCTTAGTACCTCAACGTCCGATGGAGTCCATAGAGCGATCCAAAACCCAGATGGCAGGTGAAAGAGAGGTGGCTCTGCCCTGCCTCTTCCTGTCAATGACGGGCAAGGATGGGCCTGCCCTTAGCCCGGGCTTAGCCCCTGCACGGCACATGCATGTCCCACGCAGCGGGAGCCCACAGTGCTTTTTAAAGCGCCTCCAGGGACTGACGTGCTGATGATAGCGTCCGTGGAGCAGCAGTGCAGCCTGGAACCTGTGGTCCTGCAGCCTTTCCTGGCCCCCGGTCGCGGCAGTGATGATGGCAAGGAGTTGGGTTCCCCATGCAGCGGGAGCCCGCAGTGCTTTTTAAAGCGCCTCCAGGCGCTGACGTGCTGCTGATGGTGTCCGTGGAGCAGCAGTGCAGCCTGGAACCTATGGTTCTGTGGCCTTTCCTGGCCCCCGGGTGCAGCAGTGGTTATAGCAAGGAGTCGGGTTACCCGTTCAGCGGGATCCCACAGTGCTTTTTAAAGCGCCTCCAGGCACTGACGTGCTGCTGATGATGTCTGTGGAGCAGCAGTGCAGCCTGGAACCAGCCTGAAATGCCAGAAACCGGTCCTAGGAAGCTTGTTTCCGGTCCAGGGAAGGCATGGCTTGGCAGTTCGGGCTGGACTGTTCCCATGAGGCACAGGGTCAGACTGATTTGCATATGGCCATGTCTGAACTGGGGTGGCAGAGTGGGCTAAAGAACGGTGATGGATCAAACGCAGATCTGTTGACTGGGTGTGAGTGTTTGATTGGTTCTGATGCTCCGTCCATCACCACCCCCTTTTGTGCCGCTTTGTTCGCCATAAGTTGGCAGGGTATGCTCAGACGTGAGCCCCTTGCTCACTTTGCCACTGGATTCAAGCAAGCCTGGCTGAAGACGGCTGAAATGCCAGAAACCGGTCCTAGGAAGCTTGTTTCCAGTCCAGGGAAGGCATGGCTTGGCAGTTCGGGCTGGACTGTTCCCATGAGGCACAGGGTCAGACTGATTTGCATATGGCCATGTCTGAACTGGGGTGGCAGAGTGGGCTAAAGAACGGTGATGGATCAAACCCAGATCTGTTGACTGGGTGTGAGTGTTTGATTGGTTCTGATGCTCCGTCCATCACCACCCCCTTTTGTACCGCTTTGTTAGCCATAAGTTGGCAGGGTATGTTCAGACGTGAGCCCCTTGCTCACTTTGCCACTGGATTCAAGCAAGCCTGGCTGAAGACGGCTGAAATGCCAGAAACCGGTCCTAGGAAGCTTGTTTCCGGTCCAGGGAAGGCATGGCTTGGCAGTTCGGGCTGGACTGTTCCCATGAGGCACAGGGTCAGACTGATTTGCATATGGCCATGTCTGAACTGGGGTGGCAGAGTGGGCTAAAGAACGGTGATGGATCAAACCCAGATCTGTTGACTGGGTGTGAGTGTTTGATTGGTTCTGATGCTCCGTCCATCACCACCCCCTTTTGTACCGATGATGTCTGTGGAGCAGCAGTGCAGCCTGGAACCTGTGGTTATGCGTCCTTTACTGGCCCCCAGTCGCGGCAGTGATGATGGCAAGGAGTCGGGTTCTTATTTTAGCATAAACACTTATTTTCTTTACTCCAGAAGTCCCAGGAGTAAGTCATAAGTTATCATCGAAAAATAAGCCAATATCTCGCTACTGAGGAACATTGTTTTCAGCTTTAAAAAAAATAAAAAAATTATAATTGAACAAGTAAGCTCTTTTGGTATGAACCACAAATGTAGAGGTTGTATATGAGTGTATTAAACTGTGTGCATGCACATAAGTTTCAATGGTTTATGTGTGTTTGTGTCTAAATTAATATTCCTGCTCGCCATCCCCTGTAGCCATAGAAACAAATAATGTGTGAAGAACCAAGACCTTAGGGGCCTGGCGGCGCAGGGTACGCCTTAATCTCCTGAGTTCACCTGCTTTGTCGAACAGAGACACGGGACACTCCGTTAGGCGTAGAAGATAGGGTTTATTAGCTGCAGCTAAGTACAGTTGTCCCAGAAGTACACTCGGTATGTTCTCAGGAGACTGCCACTTTACTTCGTAGCGCACAATCTTTTATAACATACATATTCACAAAGAACACTCCCAATGCATATAGGGTCAACCAATGAGAAGAATGTGAAAACAAGATATTAAGTAACTCAAATAAGCCTCTCTCCCAACTGTGTTTGTCACCCTTCCCCACAAGTTAATCAGTGGTAGTGTTTATAAGTCGACTTGCAGGTGGCAGGACACATTTGTATGTCCCAGAGGACAGTTGTGAAATGAGAGAATACGAGTAAAGAATAGCGAAGGCCAGAGGATAAGATAAAGTCAGGAAAGAATGGTGCGAACCAAACAGGGATCAGTCAGACCAGACGAGGATTAGTGGAGTCGGCCGGACCCTAACACCAGCTATAAACAGAGGCAGGAGGTTATTTGACACGTTGCAGTAAGATGAGGGAAAACAACACTTCGTTCACCGTGCCGCCTGAGTGAGGGCAACACAAAATGGCAGAAAGACACAAAATGGTGGCTAAATACGAACGAGATCGGAACCTGAATTACCTCATGTGCAATACGTGCAGTCCTGCAATCAAACCCAAATACTGCTTGAACTTCTGGACCTTGAAATGGAAGAAAAGGGAAGCTGGGGGCGGAGCTAGCCGTCGCCGAAAATGGCCATATAAGAGGGTAGCTCCGCACAACCATCCAGCAATCCTTAAGTAATCCGGCAATAGCAGGTGGCAAAAACTCATGCACGAAGCCCTATCGACTGCAGCGAAATTCCGGTCCAGATTGAACCGTTCCCGGGGTCAGGTGGTAGAGAGAAACTGACTGATCGAAGTCAGCGAAGAGCTGCGCCTCGCAGGCCTCAATGCCCCGGCCTCTGGTGGATGTGCGTGCCCGCCAGCAACTGTCCTCATTGGGGTGCTGTGGATCGGAGCGCCGGCCGGACTGGTTGCGCGACGTGTGGCCCGATTCCTGCCTCGCTGGTGCTCCCGATGCTGGGATCGTGCTGGATGCCTGCTTTCGTGCCGGTGAGTGGTGCGGGGACTGCCTACGCGCCCAAGCCCGCATTGCGCTAGGTGGGTGTACCGGGATTGAAGCACAAAGATGGCGGTGGGCTGGAGGTGCTGCAAAGGCGACTGATCGGCTGCCCAGCGACGTATCGTACCCACCCCTCACGGAGCTCCCTGAAATCGCTCTGCCCTGGGTGACGGGCGCGATGGCAGCACTGTGCACATTGAGCTACAGGGCAGCTCACTTAAGGGGAAAGACAGTATATACCAGCATGTACTAACAAGGCTGGATTGGGTTGCATGAGTCTCCTTGGACTGGACTGAGGCACTTCATAGTGAAAGCCCTTGGTGCTGCTCTTGGAGCTCAGTGATATCGCAGTGCAGGGGAGCATCTCCTCATCCTCTCCACCCTCACAGTTCCAACTTTACAGGCGATCAGTAGTGGAGGCCCTTCCCCTGCTCACCCTCCCCCCGCTCCAAGTATAAGGAGAGATCAATAGCGGATAAATCCCGCAGGAGGTGAGCGCAGCGTTCCACGGCCACTGATCAAGAACATTGAAGCGCACTGGACCAAAATAGACACTGCAAAAGTGAGACCACGAACTTAGATGTAACTATCCTTGGCGATCAGGAGTCTGTGTGTGGTGCAAGGAGGGCGTCCACAGGACTGGTAGCCTAACAGGAGCCTTTACCCGCCACACACCGGGAGAGCGCAGGTCGTGACAGGGCTGGAGCCTTCTACCTGGGCTATAGTGACCACACCTGGCAGGTACAGACAGAACAGATAAGTCACAGCCGAAATTGTCATTTGAACAGCGCAAACCCAGAGAGCGAGCTGTGTCCCTTAAGGGAGGGAGAGTGGTGCGGATCGTGACCGCGAGACGCATGACTGTGATATAAAATCCATGCTCGCCTCAATGGAAAATGGCCTACAAACCTCATTAGCAGTCTTGGGCACGAAGATGGACTCTCTCTATCCTACCGCATGGACAGCATGTCAGAGAGACTAGACAAGCATGCAGAACGTCTTGATATGGCCGAGCGGCGCATTACGGAGGTCGAGGAGTCGCAGACAGAGGTGGGCACTGGCCACAGGCAGCTTGATAAGATGCTGCAGGCGTTGCAAGATAAAGCCGAAGACTTGGAAGCGCGTTCGTGAAGGAGCACCCTGAGAATTACAGGCCTGCCGGAAACTACGCAGACTGGCAATATGGAGCAATTTATAGAGAAATTGCTGCTCACGCTCCTTGGCAGTGACATATTCTTGCCCATGTTTGTGGTGGAGAGAGCGCATCGATCTCAAGGCCCTAGCCCCCCGCCGGGTGCCCCCCTAGGTCAATAATTGCTAAACTACTGCAACTGAGACACAGCACTGAGGGTGGCCAGAGAAAAACAGACCCTCCACTACAAAGGTTCAAAACTCTCACTGTTCCCAGACTTCACGATGAAGGTACAGGAGGCGCGGCATCAGTTTGCACCACTGAAGAGACAGTTGAAAGAGCATAACATCGACTATGCTATACCCTGCCCGCCTATGTGTCAATCGTCAAGGCCAGATGCAAATTTTTACTGATCCTAAGGTCCTACAGAAAGCCATGAAAGATTGGACCAAGGAACAACAGCGCAGTCCTCGCAGGAACATCTTGCCAGGAGCGGAGGGGGGTTCCACGGAGGATCGGGACTGAACTCCTATAAGATTACGAGACAGATAAGAGCTGTGAATGGGTGGGGAGTGGTGTGGGATGGCATTTGTTGCGGGGGGGCTTCACTGATCTCGAAGAGTTAAGTCTGGTGGTAAGATTCCAGGTTCTGATGCAGATATCCTGACACTGCTTCTCTCTCCCTCTTTGATGAAACCCTTGGCACTACCGATATGTAGATATGGGGGTTCTGGGGCTGGGCATGTTCATCTGAAGCGAGTGGTGTTCTATTTACTGCTATTGCATGTTATTTGTTTGATGGTGTGCAGAGGGGTTAGATAAATTACAGTTGCTGCTAGGCGGTATACTGTTGGCTACCTACGCCTACGAGTGAAACACGCCATTGGAGGATTGGAATTGTTTTTGTTTGTGGGGAGACGGATAGGTTATGTACGCAGCAGACAGCAAGGCCTAGGATTTGAATCGGGGAGGGTTAGGGGTATTAATCGTCAGCCCACGGTTTGGGGGGCCCTGATGTGGGTGGAGGGAAGGGGGTTAACAAGACTCAGAGGAAGTTATGCACTAGAAGATAGACAATCTCACCTGCTACATTACAGGTGTGTCTTTTACATTACAGGTTTACAACACGCTTGACCACAACATGGCTACATTGACTGATTCCACGTCGCACACGACAGTAGATAATCAAGATAACAAGGTGGATACTATTAGAACACTAACATGGAATGTTAGAGGATTGAATGATCACAGGAAAGTTCGTAAAGTTGTTTCCTACCTGATGAGGCAAGAGATAGATGTAGCCCTACTGCAAGAGACACACCTTCCTACCAATTCCCCTATGTTACGCTGCAGGGGATTGCATGGCGACGTCCACGACGCAGGCTTCACTACACATGCACGAGGCGTTCTTACATTTGTTAACCCAAAATCTTCCCTCCCACTCAACCCAGTGATCACTGACACAGTGGGCAGATACACGGTCTCGAGATGCAGTGGTAAGGGCATGGGTATGCTCATAGTTAATATATATAGTCGTAACTTTGACAACCCGGCATTCTTCACTACGCTGTCAGACAAACTAGGTAACCAAGGCGAGAGGGTACAACTATGGGGGGGGGTGTAATTTTAACTTGGTCTTGGACCCAAAACTTGATGGATCGGGCGGTCTGGAGAGACATGTCACAGCAGCGGCCAGGGCGCTGGAGTCGGTGAAGGTCAGGTTTGATCTTAAAGATGTATGGCGCACAGAGCACCCTCACCAGGGAGGCTTTACACACTATTCAGCATATCATACCCTACATACTCGTATTGATTATTGGCTTGCTGAGGGGACGCTCAGTGATAAGGTCCACTCCAGTCAGGTGTTACCCCGTACACTTTCAGACCACTCGCCTATTCTACTGGTACAAGCTACGTCATGTCTACAGATCCCCCCCCCATTCACGTGGCGGTTCCCCCCATACTCATTACTGGACGCAGTGTTCAGGGACGAACTAGCAGAGGCAATTATTACGTATTTTGACAAAAATGTGGGCTCTGTGGAGGACTACCAAGTAGTCTGGGAGGCCTTCAAAGTTTATATTAGAGGTGTTACAAAATCAAAACACTCGGGTGTCCTTCGCTCGATACATAAACGCTTGACGGACTTGGAAGGGAAGATTAGGATCCTAGAATGACACCAAGTGACGGATATGGAGAACACTGTTAGGAGAGAACTCTCTGACTTACTGGAGGCATACCACGCGGCAGCAGATGACGAAATTAAACATTTGGGTAAGTACGCCAAAGCTCGGGCGTATGGTGAGAGTGAAAGACCGGGGTCAGTCCAAGCCCAATTGATTAAGAAGCGAAGGGAAACAGCGCAAGTAGCTGAGGTCAGATCAGTGGACGGCGAGACTTTAACTGAGGTAGTTGAGGTGGCAAGAAGGTTCCACCAATACTATGCAGATCTCTATTCAACTCATAGCGCCGCATCGGTAAACAAGATTACAGATTATTTAGCACACATACAACTTCCATGGCTTACTAACATGCATAGTGAGTTCCTTATGAGGCCAATTGAACGTGATGAAATTATACTGGCCTTGTCGGGTATGAGAGCAGAGAGCGCACCTGGGTCGGACGGTCTGACAGTCACCTTCTATAGGGCCTTTCAGGATCAGCTACTTTCGCAGCTGGCGACTCTATTCGATGACATGTGTGTCACGGGTACTGTGCCACCCTCCATGTCAGAGGCAGTTATAGTAGCCCTCCACAAACCAGGTAAATCTCCGGAGGACTGTACATCTTATCGCCCGCTGTCATTGTTAAACGTAGAAACGAAAATCTTCGCTAAAATATTAGCGAATCCTTTGGTCCCTCTGGTCCCGTTACTAGTTGCTCCGAAGCTCTTTACAGCACCCCAAGCCGGAGACGCCAGTAGTGGCGGTCTTTCTAGATATAGAAAAGGCCTTCGACTCTGTGGAATGGCCCTTTATGACACAGGTCTGGACCAAAATGGGGGTGGGCCCAACCTTCCTCCAATTAATAGGCACACTCGACAATAAACCCACGGCTAGAATAAAGATTGGTAATATAGTTATGGAGCCCATATGCATAACGAGAGGAACGCGACAAGGCTGCCCCTTATCCCTGCTGCTATATGCATTAGTGGCGGAACCCCTTGCCTGCGCTCTAAGAGAATATCATCAGCATTGAGGTATATGCTATCTGCATTATAAGTACGTTCGAAACCTAGAAACCAATTTGTCTACAGTTCTACGTGAAGTGGTGCGCTTCGGCACCCTGTCAGGTCTCCACGTCAACTGGCCGAAATCCATTATTTTTCCACTTACGTCTAGCACTCTTCAAATTGACCTGGATTATCCCCTTCAATGGACCACAGATGCAGTGAGATATTTGGGTATAAGAGTGCACATAGATCCAGAAATATTGTTTAGAGAAAATTATGGTGTAACTTATAGT
Organism: Triturus cristatus; assembly: GCF_964204655.1. Taxonomy (NCBI): domain Eukaryota; kingdom Metazoa; phylum Chordata; class Amphibia; order Caudata; family Salamandridae; genus Triturus; species Triturus cristatus. Next base: position 1,024,603,324 of record NC_140584.1, read on the forward strand.
AAACTTGAGGATGAGGTGGAAAGATGGATAAAGCTACCGTTGTGCCTATTAGATAGAATTTCAATTATGAAAATGGTAGTCCTGCCGCGCCTGCTGTTTCTGTTCTCCAATATCCCATGGTTCTCCCACGAGTTTTTTTTAAACGTCTCACCACACTGATGATTAAATTAGCCTGGACGGGTAAGCAGCCATGCATTCAGTATTGGTATTACCCTATCATTTGGGAGGACTGGGCGCACCGGATTTCGATTTATATTACAGGGCTACGCAATGCGCGCATGCCTACCACTGGATGCACAGCTCCCCAGACATCCCACACCTTCGATTAGAAACGGAGGTTGCGTCACCGCTGCCATTACCTGCACTACTGCTTAAAGATGCAGATAGGAGGACAGGCATCTTAGATTCGATCAACGCTACAGCGCACGCCTGGCATTACCGATTGCAACAGCAAGCGGGTGCAATCCTGTATTCGCCGTCTACCCCACAGCATTGGTGCTTGTGGCTGTCACCATGTAAGGAAAAGGGAGTTACACAGGCACTTAACGCACTAAGTATACAGACAGTGGGCGACCTTTTCATGGATGGAGTGGCCAAAACATGGGAGGAATTCACACATTTGGATCCAGAACCTACCTTGCTAACCAAATTTCAATTTCATAGAGTAAGACATGCGTTGAGGATAAATTTGGGGGATGACTACCTCGAGCCCCCCAGAATTATTAGCCTTAACACAAACCATACGGGCAAAATCCCCAAAACGCATCGTATCCATAATTTATAATACATCGATGGCATATAGAGCTAACCAGTACACTAAAGCCTGATTAAACTGACAGCGCAATCTGAACATTGAGATTACGAATGCTATGTGGTCCTATTGCTGCACCAGCACCAAACGCATCTCCCTTAACGGGCGCCATAGGCTGGCACACTTTAAATATCTTAATAGGGTGTATTACACTCCTGAGAGGTTGCACAGGTTCGGATTAAGGGACGACTCAGCATGCAACCGCTGTGCAGCGCACTTAGAAGACCTTCTACACTGTTCCTGGACCTGCCCTCGTATTAATGCTTTTTGGGTGTCCGTCTTTAAAAAGCTTGAACAGATTACTAAACTCACACTGGAACCTGACCCTGTGCTGGCATTGCTGGGCTACTTTAAATCACTACCGAAGGGAGTTCGGCGTTTGGTAGATATTGGGCTGCTAATGGCCAAACACAGAGTGGCAATTAACTGGTCCCGGGGTCCCATCCCTACGATCATACAGTGGACACGCGACAGAACATATTGTAGTACTCAGACTGAACTTTATAGTGATTTACTCCCCCCACGCAGCAGACCAAAAAACTTCTGGGGGATGTATAATACCTATTTACTTACCACGGCTGGAGAAGTAAATGAGACTCAAGACTGAACGCATGACAAGGTTAACATGTTGTGACGAATGGATGAAGGCTATGTTGTTATGGTGTTTATTTATGCTTCAGTTAGTTTGAGTTTCCGCTGCGCCATGACGCCTTATTGGCCAGGAGTATACAAGGTCGAGATATGCCTTAGGCGATGTTAATCTCTATGTTATGCAGGATATCAGAGAAACCTGGACTGTACTGATTTTGAAATGTCTTCATTTTGTATAAAATGCGAAATGTATATTGTGCACATGTACCTCTGAGGCTCACTGTTGATTGTTTTTTCAGAAAATCAATAAAATAATTTTTTTTTAAAAGGGATGTTGGTAACTTCCCATAAAACAGGCACCATATTTACAAAGTCCACAGGCTCAGCTCAGTTCCAAAGACAGGAACCCATGTCAAAGTGCTGTTCAACCAGAAGTGGAGCTGCTGCACTTCCGGTCACAAGCTGTTCTATTTCTGTGTCTGGATAGCTAGCCTACCCAGGGCTTGTTAAAATATGGCATCCAGAAATGCAGAATCTAGATAATTGACGCCTGGTAAACTGAGCTAAACCAGAAATTACCCTATTTGCCTTCAGGAAATGGCTTGATAACCACAACCTGAGAGGGCTTAAACCTCATTTTATTGCCCAGAACTCTTTCCAAGTTCATAATGTCACAAAGCTGGAAGGAGCTTTTGATTGGTATTTGATACTAAAGCAGCACATCATTCTGGTATTCATTTTCTTTCACCGTGCATAAGTTAGTGTTAGACTTGGCATCTTTTGACGTGTTTCCCCTGAGTTTCTGCTGTCTGACCTCCCGGTTTTGACTGTTTTTGCTGGCGTAGTGGTTCTGCACACTTTTCTCACTGCTGATCAGTGATAAAGTGCAAGTTCTCCTGTGGTAAATTGTGTTATGGATCGGTGTTTCCATGACTGGATACTTAATTTACGTGTTAGTCCCTAGCAAACTGCAATGAGTGTGCCAGGGCCTGTAAATCAAATGCTACTAGTGGGCCTGCAGCACTGATTGTGCCACCCACGTGAGTAGCCCTGAAAAAGTAACTCACACCTGCCATTGCAGAGTCTGCACGCAGTTTGCAACTGCCATATCGACTTGGCCAGTGCACACACTTGCCAGTCCCTAACCTTCCCTTTTCTTACATGTCAGCCACCCCTAAGGTAGGCTCAAGGTACCCCTGTGGGCAGGGTGCAGTGTATGTGAAAGGTAGGACATGCCCTGGTGTGTGTGGCATGTCCCGATAGTGAATTACGGCCAATTTGGTTTTTCACTATTGCAAGGCTACCTGTTCTCCATAGGGCAGAATAGGGAGTTTGTTTATAAAATCTTATATAACTGGCCCGGGAATTAGGTAGGAAAACAAAGTTTAGTATGCCTGAACTCAGAATCTAAAGATGCATCTTTTAGTGAAAGTGATTTTTACATTCTGTGTTTGAAAATACCACTTTTAGAAGGTAGGTATTTTCTTGCTCAGTCATCCTGTGTGCCTCTGCTGGAATGTGGATTGCCTGTCTGGGTTTTGGATGACAGAAGGCTGGGGAGCAGGAGGGGCTCCAGATAGTCTAGATGGGTCAGGAAAGGGCTGAACAGACCTGAGCTGCAATTGGGGAAAGGGGAGGAGATTTCCTTGCACCTCAAAGGGCCTGGTCTGCCTCTGACAATGCCGTCTCCACCTCCTGCCAGGAAGTCACACCAGAGAAGGCACAACTGGTTCTGGCAGGGCACAGACAATCTCTGCCTGAGAGATCAATGGATTTTGGGATATTAATAGTGGGGTCCAGACCCCTGAACTTCAGAACTCTTTTGACCAAGAAGGCTGCCAAGAAGAAGAGCCGGAGAAGCTGTGAGGAGGCACTACCACTTTGCTGTGTGCTTTGCTGTGTTGGCCTGCAGTGGCTGCTTCTGTCTTGGGCAGTGAAAGGACTGGACTGAACTTTCTGCAATCTACTTTTGTGAGTTTCTCCAAGGGCTTGAGGTAGAGCTTGCCCCCTGTTCAAGAAGTCTCAGGAACAGCAAAGACTTCAAGCTCTTCTGCCATCAGCATGAGGAACTGTGTGTTTTGTGTTGCAACAGAAGAAAAGCCACCCGACGACGTCTACGACACCGCTGCCAACTCCGTGTCCTGAAGGCACCGCAGAGGGCCCCGCCGCAACGCCACACCGTGATCCTGGTCTCACCGCCGCCGCCACAGAGTCGCTGCTCGCACCGCGACCTGTGAGCCCCACACTCCGCACTGCCTCGCTTCACGACGACACCTTGGTATCCCCGACACCGCCGCTCCATGCTGAAATCGACTCTGCTGCTTGCACCGTCGTTTGAGGGCACCGCTCGTAAAGTTACACAACGCACCACTCTCATCCCACACGGCAGCCTTGGCCTACCGATTCCGGCGCCATCGACTCCAGTTCGTCAGCAGACGACAGCTCTCCAGCAGCAATGATGAGGCTGCTTGCACTGTGACCTGCCAGCACCGCATTCACTTCGCACCGCGACCCTGGTCTCACCGACGGCACCATCTGACGCAGCCCCCAAGCCGCTGCTCGCACCGTGACCTGAGGGCACCGCACGCCACACCGCTGCACTTCGCACCGCAGCACCGAACGCCTGCCGATGCCAGGGCTCCTGACTTCAACAGAGAGGAGTTCGACCTGCAACGCGTGTCACTTCGAGGGCCCCGACGACTCCTGTACTGACCTCCGGAACCGACGCCAGCAGACGCCGTGCTTTTGGCAGCTCAATGAGAAGTCACCGATGCCCTGCATTTCTAAAAGGTACTGTTTGCGGGTCTTCCCGAAACCGTAGCTGGCCCGCAACACCGCGATCAGCTAGAACTGTTTGGATTTGTTTGCTCATGACGCCGTGATAGCCCCGGACAGAGCTATCGACATCAAGGAAATGTTTTCCAAGCATATTTTGATAACCGAAGATTTTTAAGTATTGTTTTGTGGATTTTTATTGTTTTTGGTCTTGTCTTAAGTATATAAAAATATTGAATATTTTTCCATACTGGTGCGGTGTCCTTTTGTAGTACTTACACTGTAATACTGTTGCTTATGTGCAAATGCTTTACACACTGCCTCTAAAATATGCCTGACATCTCATGCAAAGCTACCAAGGAGGTGAGCAGAGGTTATCCTGACTAGATTGGTGGTTTCTGCCTGGATTTGGCACATCCCCTAGCCTACCCAAAAATCCAATTTCTAAGAGTTAGGAAGAATTGTTATTATTAACGAACAAAGTTTAGACATATTGGCCTATTTGCCCTGAGAACTTATGACTTACTCCTGGGATTTCTGGAGTAAATGAGACATAAGTCCCACCTACACACAGAATTATTAGTGAATATGGTCTAATGTATTTGCAGCGATCAACACTGGGTCTGTTTATGCACAGAATTTGTTACACGGAAACTCAAAGAAGGTGTGTTGGTCAGAAGTGCAAAGCTTATTGAAACAATGAGAAAGTGACACTGTGTCTCTTCAGTCAGACATTCCCTGCAATGCTTTGAAGTAGATGATCACATTGCTTTCTTCTATTTTACTCCTAAAAGTCTCCATAATGATTCCCCCATATTGTGCAGAATAAACGGACATCTTATTTACCGGGTAGGACATTTTGTTCACTTTCCATAGACAATATCTAAATACAAGACAACCATGGGCGCAAAAAATTCTTTTTCCTGACTTGGCCCCAGACTGTGGAATCAACTTTATCAATAACCAGTCCTACACAATTTTGCTTCTTCCTCAACGTTTTTTGCTCTATTTGGGCCAACGAAACTTAGAGATGTCTATAAAAGGTTCATTCATAGCTCCTTCCACTGTACAATATCATGACACGTTTTACAGACTTCATGGTGTGCACCTGGCCCCATTGCATTTCCCGGTATGTAATGCTTGGTAGAGCCCCCATCAATATGGCACAGCCCTTGGTATGCACCTTTAACCATGACATACCTCCAGGTTGCAGTATGCAACAGTGTCCACACAAGGCCAGCGCCACATTTCACTGTGCATAGTTAAGTGCTGTGGGTGCCACTGTGACATGATAGATTCCAGTACACAGTACATAACCGTGTATCCAGGGTCTCGGACAGGTTCCACACCAGTTACAGCTTTACGTGATGCACTCTGTGGTGAGCAGCACACGGTAGGCTCTGCACTGCATGAAAGGTTGGTTCTGTTACAACCTTTCATGCAGATGACCATTGGGGATCTCTCTAAGCGTTTTTGCACTACTTTCCCCTGATGAAGGGCCTAGTGCCCGAAATGCATTGGGAATCTGAAACATCAAAAATGATGCATTAATACATTTTTGTATGATTGTGCAATGAATTTAGAGCTTTGGATGACATTGTGATGTATATCTTGTCTGAATTAAAGACGAGCAACGGATATTCAAGAACAAGACAGTGGATTAATTTGTTTATTTGTGAAACTTGACAAACCCTATCAAGGGTCTTGATTATGCCAAGGGTGACATGCCCATTGATGGGCGTGCGACTACTTTTCATTTGTATCCACGTTCGTGACCGAAGAACGCTATCGAGTGAGCACATCATAAAAAGAACAATCGAGTGAGAATCGACTAAACTTTAGGTTGTGCACGTAATATACTTTTTTGACATTCTCTGACTGAGTCGGGAGGTCAAACCTCAAGCATGCCGCAGGGCATGTGAGGTCATGTGTGAGTAGGACTGACTGAGTCGTCACATCAACTCAACTTCCCTTGTGGTGGTGCCGGTCATTGTGACTTCTGAGAGCTGCGAACCCTGGGCAAACCTCTAACAGAAGCAACAAGTAAAGTAAGATAAGATTATCTGTTTTTGGAATTGACACAAGATTTTGAAATGCCCAGCAAAACTTCAAAAATTATTGTTAAAGAGTACACATTTCAGGTTCAACCCTTCTAGCAGTCCAGCAATTGTTTAGTGTAATGTGAATAAAACATTAATTGCCTTTGTTTTATGTCGAACACTGCATCGGTGTAGCTACAGCATGTGCACGCTAATCAGTGAGTGCTGGTGGACTGGCCAATAAGACATTGTCTGTTTTGAACACCACCAAGGCCGGAATGGCCATACCTGGCATCGGCTGATGTGTGGGAGTTTACCCAGGAGGCTGGAAGGGTGAGGGGCAGGTTTTGTTAGTAGGACCGGTAATGTAGCCGTGCAGCAGTTTTGAAAGCACTGCAAAGTTCCTTGTATATTCAGCAGTTTTTGGGCAACAACATAAGTGTAAAGTTACCTCTGGTGATTTATTAATGTACCTGCCGGAGAGAGATGCAAGAATTGTCCAGTGGCAGTTTTCACTTACCTAAGGTACCACAGAGAGTTATTATGTCTGCTGCAAATAGCGTGTGAAACGCTGGGAAGCTCCAGCGTCAGACTCGTACCCAGGGCCAGCCTGGGAACCGAAACTGGCCCTGGCAAACTGCTCAGCTGGGACCCCCTGGGGAAGGAGGGTGCAGCCGAGTGGTTTGCTAGGGATGGTTTCGGCCGATTTTCTTACAGGGGGCCGATATTGCCGACCCCCAATAACAAAAACGGCCCCTAGGGGCCCAAAACCAGTCCCCACCTTGGTGGTCCACCGGGGAAACACCTGGTACCCGCTACGGCCAGTCCGGTCCTGCTCATAACTGCTGTGTGGCATGGGTACTGGATGTCACTAGTCTCTAGAGTGAATGATTGACTTCAACACAAGTTCAGGAACAGACTCCCAGTCCTAACTGTGCCATCAGTGACTTGCTTCACTTAATTGTTAGTCGCTGACTGAGTCGGATAGTCAGACCTCGGGCGGGCTGCGGGGCAGGTAGAGTGCGAGTGAGACTGAGTGTGTCGTCACATCGACTCAACTAGAATCTCGACTCTCTGACTCCCCTTGTGGTGGTGCCAGTCGTTGTGACTCCAGTGAGTTGCGAGCCCTGGGAAAACTTCTAACAGAAATAACAAGTAAAGTAAGATAACATTATTTGTTTTTAGAGTTGACACAAGATTTCCAAATGCCCTGCTGCAACACTTCAGAAATGATTGTTAAAGAGTAATCATTTCAGGTTCAACCTCTCTAGAGGTCTAGCCATCGTTTAGGTAACCCTGGAGGGCAGGTATTTTTAGAGTGAGCTTGTTTTGTAGCACTGCAGCAGTTCTAAAAGCACTGCAAAGGTCCTTGTATATAGAGCAGTTTAAGGGCAACAATAAAAGTGTCACGTTAACTCTGGTGATTTATTAATGTACCTACTGGAGAGAAATGGGAGTTTTGACTCGTGGCAGTTTTCGCTTATCTAGGGTAACGCAGAGGATTAATATGCCTGCTGCAAAGAACATATTCCATGAATATCAAAGAACAATATTTTATGTGGATAGCTCAGTGAGTTCCTGCTTTTGTCATGGAGATTCTGTTGTTACTGTGCAGTTCACAAGTTACATTCGTAATCTAGCAGTGAGCTATGAACTGCCATCTAATAGCTACATGCAAGCTGCATGATGCTGGTTAGAAAGTTATGTTTTTTTCCCAGTCATTCTATCCTGATGTTGCTGAGACAGGTTTGTTTGGGTAGAAATACATTCTTGTCATTAAAGTCAACCCTAACCACTGTGTCATGTTCTGAATTCTGAGTTTGTGCTTCGCCAGATGAAGCACTCTTAAAAAGTGCCCACCAGTATGGATGATTTGAATCCTACATCTTGTATTCTTATTTGCCTTATGTTACATTATCTATACACTGATTTACACATGTATGATTCATTGTCTCTGTATGTGTGTATGAAGGATTTTGAAAATGTGGAAAGTTTTGCTTTAAGAGCAGTGATTAATGGAGTCATGTTTGAATGTGGACTGTAACACCTGCATTTGTAAAGCAAGCATTCATGCCTTTGGGCATTCAGGCTATTAGATAATGTTTGTTGTTGGTAAGGTATGCGAATGCAGAACAAGCATATTATTGAGCAACACAAGCACTCGACTAGTGGTGTGCATGTATTCTATTAAAGAAAATAATGATAGTAAACCTGGAAAGGTTCAGTGACTCAACAGATTTAGAAGCACCATGTCGTGGAAAAGAAGGTGCTGGGAGAACTTGACCTGCATTAAATAGTATTGTTATCTACGTTCCAAGACTGAAATGTAATTACATGAACTTTTACTTTCTAAAAAAATAAATAAAGTGAACTTGTTTTGAACATTAAAAGCCAACAGCATTCCCATTTCATGTTATTTGATGTTGATAATGGCTGATTTCAACTTGACTAATGTATTTCCATTGTTGTACACTATTTGATGGGTTCTTAATCAATGCTACATTATCTTAATTTTATATCTGAAGATACCACCTGAAACAATGTATGTAGCTGCATTTGATAGGATTAGAAGTATGTCTGTTTATAGGGTACTTCTTTTGTGTCCATAGATTTTCCAGCCTCTGTGTGTGATGTAAGTCAGTGTTTCCCAAACTGTGGTCCGCGGACCCCCAGGGGTCCGTGACACATTCCCAGGGGGTCCGCAGGAGGCAGTTTTAAAAACACTGCAAAGTTCCTTGTCTAATTAGCAGTTTTCGAGCAACAATAAAAGTGTCAAAATAAAGCCAGTGATTAATGCACCTGCTGGAGAGATGAGAGTTTGTCCGGTGGCAGCTTTGACTTATCTAGTGTAGCACAGAGGGTTAATATGCCTGCTGCAAAGAACGTGTACCATGCATTTTGAAAAACAGTATTTTATGTGCATAGGTGAGTGTGTGACTGCTTTTGTCACAGAGATTATTTTGTTACTGTGCAGTGCATAAGTGACAACCAAAATCTAGCACAGTGACTCATAAACTGTCATCAAAGAGCTGCTTGCAAACTGCATGGTACAAGTTAGCAACTTATGTTTTTTCCCAGTCTGTCTTTTTTCCCAGTCTTTCATTATGCTGATGCTGCTAAAAAGGTTTATTTGGGCGGAAATATATTTTTATTGTTAAAGTCAATGCTGACCACTGGGTGAAGAGAGGCACTGTTGAAGGGTGATAATAAGGGAATCATTGAAGAACCCCAACAAAGAATGTCGTATCCTAGTGTATAGTAAGGTCTTCATTTACTATTTGTTAAAAGCTAATCCAATTTAATATATAATGATAAATGTGTTTTAGAATGCACCATTGTTTCCTACATTTCTTGGGGGGGGGGGGGGAGAGCCTCCCAAAGCCCCCTTTGTAGTGGTCAGGCTCACTCACTACACTTGGTGTGCACCGTATGGCGACTGGTTTGAAAACATTTGCCAGGGCTGCTTTGGGTTTCCAGTCTGGCCCAGGGCTGCACCATATTTACAAGAATATGGTGCAGCCCTGCGTTTCCCCCAATGCTGGCGCTACACTTAGCAGTTTAGCACCAACGCAGGCTCCCTTGCATTATGGCAAGGGTGTGTGCATGCAGGGGAAGATTCTTTATGTACAGGAAGGTCCCCCTTCCTGCACATAAACAATCTTGAAATGCCGTTTTGTCACTTCTATGTGTGCTGCCTAATGGCATTTTTAAAAAAAGATTGTTTATGTGCAGGAAGGGTCACCTTCCTAAACTTAAACAATTCAAGGCGTTTTGCTTTTTCCATGTGTGCTGTACAAGGTAAGCCACATGGAAAAAGCAAAAACGAGGAGAAATAAGGGATTTCTCCTTGTTTTGCCAAGTTAAGACCTGGTTTTCCCTGGTCTTAATTTTGGCGCTGCCTCCTATTTATGCTGCCCTTGTAAATAGGGGGCAGTGTCAAAATCAATGGGTGTTGCGGTGGCATTGCGTGACAGGGGGGCCTTATTTAAAAGGCAGCATTAAGCCATGTTATGTGGCTTAACGCTGCCTTGTAAATAAGGCAAAGCCTCTATCGACACGGTAATGTCGCAAAAAGTGTGCACATGTGTGTTTATTTTTTGGGAATTGCTGTTTTAATTTTGACAAATTGCTTGGGGGTCCCCACCTTCCAGTGGTGACTCAAAGGGGGTCCTCAGGAGTCAAAAGTTTGGGAACCACTGATGTAAGTTACCAAAAGTTAGATGCATCACTTCTTGTGAAAACACAAAGCCAAAGGCCATGCAATGTCACTTCGTTTGATTTCATGCGGTCCAAAGGTCATGTGATGTTACTGCCTGTGATGTTATCAGGTCACAATGCTGGCAACCTTACTTCCTGTGATAACATCAGGGCGGGTCAAAGGGCAGGTGAAGTCACATCCTGTGATGTCGCAAGGCAAAAGTTTGTCACTTCTTGTGATATCAGGCAGTGGTCACATGGCATGTGATGTCACTTCTGCCATACCTGGGATTTTGATGAATTGTCATCCATGGATGATGGGCAGTTTGATTCGTGGTTCTTTTGAATTAACCAGACTGGGCATTCTGGGGAGTGTCGACACACTGGTTGGCCACGGTCCAGACAAAACGCCATTGAAGTGTTTGGGCAAGTTTGATTGACAGCCCCAGTTTGAATCTTCTTTTGCTGCCCTTGAATCAGGATTCTGGTTTAGTGGCCACTTCGTGGCTGGTCCCTGACCCTAATTGTTTTCAGTAGGTGATATAACCTGCCTTGTTACTGCTACGCGAGGAGCCAGGCGGCTTTTCTTTCCTTTCTTATGTCTGTGCTTCTTGACCTTTGAAGCTCACCTCTTGTCATCTCCTCATTTATTTTTATTTATTTTATTTTCAGCAGTATATTCCACCAACACGGCCCAGCAGCATTGGAGGGCTCTACGTGAGCCTCAGATTAAATTACATTCCACCTCACTCCCGTATTCCTGCTGTTTCCTCTGTTTTATGTTCTCTCGTGCCTGTCTCCTGCGCGGAGCCTGGCTCTGTTGTCTGCGCCGCCTCTTTCACTCTTTTCTCTCATGAGAGTATCTCTCCTTTTACCCTCGCCCCCTCCCCTTCCAATTGCTTGCTCGGTATCGGCTGCTCCTATCTCCGCTCCTGCTCGCCCCCCTCCCCGCCTGGCCCCTTCACACAGTGCCCCTTTCATGGGCAGCGCTGCCCCTCCCGGGGGACGCCGTCAGCCCAGCCCGTGACTCTATTATTCGAGCAGCTGGTGTCTGCTGCAGTCGGCGTCACCACACCAGAAGGTGAGATTAAATATTTACCACTCTGAAACGAAGCGGCAAGTCACGCCAAACAATGGAGGATGCTAGAGCCCCGCACCCCCGTTTCTCACTTTCAGCGTTCATTCACGAGCCCTAGCTTTATCTTAAAGCGCTTCCGCCTCTTGAGCAAAATACTGCATTCACAGTTCAAACTTCACACCGCCAACTCGTCCGTGTAGCCGTATTGACGTCAGCGTCTGCCACATGACGCTGCCGTCAAGGTGATGTGATGCAGCCGGACTGGCTGCCCGCCTCGCAGATAACCTTTAACTGACAAATAGCCAATTGAAACAACTCGTTTTTTTTAATACATACTGCAGTTATGCTGTTTCATAGTGCACTAAAGCCTCAGGTGTTAACAGTACCCGTTTGCATAGCCAAGGCGTTCACAGAAAGCTGCTACGTCGCTTGCTGAAGCAGCCAGCCTGTCCTGCCCCCCTTCCCTCTTTGCCAGAGGTTTCTGCGTGGAGATACTTCTCAGCTCCTCGTGTCTCCAAACCCTCCCAGGATATGCCACAAAGAGAAGTTTCTTCTTCTTCATTCTAGTTTCCCTCCATCATTTCATTTAAATTAACACCGACAAATGTACTCCTACCCCATTGAGTCCGCACTGCACTGGACTATGAAATTAGAAGATCGAAATTAATCACAATCAAAGCTGGGGGGGACCAGAAGGAGGCCTCTGGATTCTGACTGACTTATATTTTTGTGGGAACCATCACCCTAATGGAGTTTCTTGGCATTGATCTAAACATGGCATAGCCAAGCAGATAAGACTTCAGGTTTTTATTAAACCTGACCAGTAGGTAAGTTCCCGCGTCTAGAGGTCCAAAGAAATCGGCAGCCATTGTTGTCCATACAGCCCTTGGCAGTTCCGACATTTGTAGTGGTTCTTGTCTTGCAGGCGGACCTGTCGTTTGACAGAGGTGACAGGCCGCGATCGTATCTTCGACTAGACGGTCTAACCCCGGGAACCAAACCTTTTCTCTCAGCAGCTTTTTTGTCGCCACAATGCCCCTGTGTGACTCGTGTGCAATGCTGACCACTTGGCGTCGTAGTGAGCTTGGAATGACTATCCTGGTGCCCCTCATTGCAATTCCACTATTTGTCTCCGAAAGCTCCCCGCTTATTTTCTGTAGAGCCAGCATCTCCTCCTTCTTTACTCCTCCCTTCCATGTGCAGTTGTTGTTTACATGTCTCCACCTTTGTTGTCTCGTCGTTTCTCTGGCCGCTCGGAGAGTGTCATCTTTTTCCGTTTCTCTCTCTATTTCTATTAGAGTCACTGGTGCAGGCGTGCTTTGCTTTAACACGAAGTTTAAGTATTCTTCTGCCATTGAGGCCTTTGTTTCAGCATGCGGTAGCGGATGCCGTGACATGTAGTCTGCTGGATTATGTTCTTTCCCAGGTTTGTGGACAATTTTGAAGTCGTAATCCATTTGTCTGATGCCCCAACGCTCGATGCGGGGCGGCATCTTTGCTGCTGGGTTGCCGTAAATTGTTATTAGTGCTTGGTGGTCTATGATGATGGTGAACGGCTTTCCGTACACAAACATGTGGTAATGCTCGCATGCCCATACCACCGCCAAGCTTTCTTTCTCCGGCTGGGAGTACGCCTTCTCAATGTCTGTCAGGCTTTTGCTGGCGTATGAGACAATCTTCCTTGGTGACTCCTTTCCTGGCAGGTGTTGTGCTAATATTGCACCTAGCCCCACTGGGCTGGCATCGACCGTCAGCTCGGTGCAGAGCAGAGGGTCGAAGTATGCGAGGTGCTCCACAGTCATCACGGCCTTCCTGATCTCTTCGAACGATTCATTGCATTGTTGAGACCAGACAAATTTCTGGCCTTGTTTCGTTAGTTCTCTCAGCGGCGTGCTCACCGTGGCAAAGTCTTGTATGTATCTGGCACAGTAGCTTGCCAGGCCTAGGAATGATCTTATTTCTGCCACGTCTGACGGTGGCTTTGTGTTCTTCAGCGTCTCCACTTTGCTGGGATCAGGCCGCATCCCTTTTTTCGAGAATATGTGCCCGAAGAATATCAGTTCTGTTCTCCCTAGCTCGCAGTTTTCTTCATTTAGTGTTAGTCCAGCCTGCTTTAGTTGTTTGCACACTTGCCTTAGGGCGCTATCATGTTCTCCGTCCGATTTCCGAAACACTAGGGTGTCGTCACTGTAGTTGAAACTGTTGTGCACTGGTCGTATCACCTGTCTTATTGTCTCCTGAAATATTTCGGCCGCTGACGAGATACCAAAACTGAGCCTTTTGTATCTGAATAGTCCTAGGTGTGTGGAGAATGTCGTTATGTACCTTGACTGTGGGTCCAGCTCTAATTGGTGATATCCTTTGCACAGATCTAGCTTTGAGAATCGGCACGCCCCTGTCAGCCGGCTGATCATGTCGTTCAGATGAGGTCCTGGATGACGTTCCCTCGATATTGCAGTGTTCGGTATTCTCATGTCGACACAGATCCGTATTTTGGACGTGTTCTTCTTTGGGACTGCCACAATCGGTGATACCCATGGTGTCGGCCCGTCTGCAGGCTCAATTATGTCTTGCTGCAGTAGGTTGTTTATTTCTTCTTCCACTTGCGGTTGTAAGTGAATCGGCACTCTCCTGTGATGCTGTGCCACTGGTCTCACAGCTTCGTTTATGTGTAGGGTAACCTGTTTCTCTTTTAGCTTCCCCAGTCCCTGCAGTATTTCTTGATATTCTTGCAGTCTGTTCTCTTTTTCTGTCATGTGATATGTCATAGCCAACAGCCCCATTACTTGTGCCGTGACATTGCTCAGCAGGCAGGGTGCTGGGATGTCCCCTTTCAGCACGTGTATCTCTTCTTGACATGTCATGTCCTGATATGTTAGAGTTTCAGTGAACTTGCCCATGTTTTCGACTGGTGTCTTTGATCCCCACGTGAACACATCTACTTTTGATGGCGATAACGTTGGCTTTATTCTCATCTTCATGTACTCTGACATGCACATTATGTTGCATGTGGCACCACTGTCTAACACAAATTTTGTTCTGTGGCGCCCGACGTCGATGTCTACTGTGGCCGTCTTTTTTATTTGCTGTTTCTCCACCAGCTGGATATGTTCCTGCTGTCTTCCTTCTTTTGGTGTGTCAGACATGAGGTAATACCGGGCCTCTCTCCCAGCCGTCGTCTGTTCATCCGACTCTTCAGATGAGCCTCTCTCTGCTGTCTCCATGTGTCGGGCGTGTCTGGTGCTTGTCGTCCTTGGTCTGGCTGTTCGTCCCCTCTCGTTCCTGAATTGCCGGCTCATGCAGGTGCTTGCGAAGTGGTTGTCCCTGTTGCATTTTCTGCAGCTGGGCAGATGCCAACGTGTGGGAAATCAAGGCCGCATCTGTAGCATGTGACCGCTTGTTTACTGGGATGTTGTTGCTCCCTGTTGTCGTTCCTTTTGAAATTTTCCGTCATCCGATGTGCCATCGCTGTTCCTTTTTCTTTGCCTATTTGTATTTGTTTGGCATGTTCCGTGGCCCGTGCTTCTGTGCGGGCCATCGTCAGTATTTTCTCAAGTGTTGTTGGTTCTTTTAGGATGCGTGCTCTGAACTCTACTGACAGACACCCTACGATGAGACGCGTTCGTATTGCTTCTTCATTGTCAAATTTATCGAATTCGCAGTATGTCACCAACTTCCGCAATCTTGTCGCGAAGTCATCCATGCTCTCTTCTAGTTGTTGGCATGCTGTGTGGAACGTGTATCTTTCAAAATCGATGTTGCGTTGGGGGTCGAATTTCTCTGTGAGGCACGCTTTTGCGCCTTTTTAATCCGCCGTTTTTTCACTCGGTAGTGTCATCATTAAGTCTTCTATTTCGTCTCCCGCAAGGTTAACCAAGATATCTAGTTGTTTGCTCTCTACGACGTCCGTTGCGCGCATGTAGCGTTCAAATTGTCGTAGCCATCTCTCCCATCTGATGCCGGCTTGCGGTTCCGATATGTTAAATGGCAGTGGCCTGCGGAACACAGCTTGTGTGCTCCTTGTCTCTTCGTCACCCATATCCTTCCTTTCTTTTATTTTATTTATTTATTTATTTTCTTCTTCTTCCTTGTTCCTCTGGTGCTATTTTCTTTCTTTGGCACCTTTTCCTTGTCGTTTTCCTTTAATTTAGACCTTTTTTAGTCTATTTTCCCTTTTGCCTGACTTTAAAATGGCCTCCCGGCCTTCCTGTGCTGCTAGTGGCCCAATTTGCCTGACTCCAAGATGGCCGCCGCACTCTCGCGCGATTTTGCGCTGTTCGGGACTTTGCCTGACCCTTTAAAATGGCCACCGTCTATCTTGGACGCTGATTGGCTCAATTTGCCTGACTTTATAATGGCTGCCTCCTCTCGCGAGAGTTCGTTGAAACTCACGCGCGGGAGGGATTTTAATCTCTTCTTCGGCTGCCTAGTCAATTTCAGTTTCGCGCTGCTCTTACTTGCGTTAGCAGCGCCGGGGTGGGCTCCCGCAATGATGTTTTTTTTCCTGCTGGGCACTTCGGACCAGGGTGGGCTCCTGGCTCCGATTTTGTTTCCGCGACCGGGTGGGCTCCGACAGTGGCCGCGACGCGTGGATTTCGATCCCGCCTCGTCGCCAGTTGTCGCGTCGCTTCGCTCCAAGGATCACCACAACACCAGGTCAGTTGATATTACTTTATTTGTGCATCGTCTGCAGCCAGCATGCTGCACGTCTTATTTCAGTCCCTGCTTCCTGTGTTCTGCCCCTAGCCCTCTCTGACCGGAACTGGTGTCCGGTGACCTGTCCTGCCCTCTGCCCTCGGCGAGGTCCTAGTGCCCTCTCTCTCATGACACTACATCGCGGTTGAGAACTTTATGTCTGAAGGAAAGGAATTCCACAGTACGGGAGCCTCCACGGAGAAAGACCAGCCTCCTTGTGTGCAGGGATTATATTAACAGGACATTGCAGTGGTTGTATTTTTGCTACATATATAGGGTATACATATGCTGCTTCATAGTAGAAGAAAGATGCAGGCGTAAATTGTTGGAAGCATGTGTGCACAATCCATAAGATTTTTAATGCAAGGCAATCTGGGAGCCAGTGCAAAGTTCTGCAAGATGGAAAAAACAGAGGAACTGATTCACAAAGGGCCTCCGCACTCATGGCAAAGGCACCGCAGTCGCGGAATCCTCCTTGCAGGGATTCAGTCTCGAGTGTAGGGCCTTTGCACTCTGTGAATCTGGCCCATGGTCTTTTTTCAGCCCAGAGACATCACTGACTGTTGTATTTGGGACCTTTGAAAACAAACCCAAAGTAGTTTATGAAGGCTGATGTAAATGGCATTTTTGAAAGTCAAGCCTTCGATGACTCTTGATTTGTTTTTCCGAGATAGCAACAGGACGATAGTCTTAAGTCTGTAGATCTGAAAGATACAGTGTTTTTTACTACTGTATTGAACTGTGGCTTAAAATTTGCCTCTGCATCAAACGAAAATGCATAGATAGATCCTTTAGTTTGTTGGAGGCAGCTTCTGGCCATTGATACTCTGGATGTCAAAGACCATCTTTAAAGAACTCCCATTGGAACAAAAAAATAAATCTGTTGCACTTCGGAGCAACTGGAGATAGATGAAGTTAATCAAGTTCTGAGTATAACATTGCAAGGGCAGCAGTCCCTCACTCATCCCAGAGTGGGATGGTGCTAGTGAGACTTGCTGACCCCACCCACTCTGTGACGAGGTGTCACTGATTGAAACTCAGCCCTAGGCACTTCAGGGCTTAAAACTGAAGTGCCCATGTCCTAGGCAATCTGTGACACTGCCCCTTGTCTGAAGAGGGAGGGCCCTGAGGCACTTTTTTCTGCTGCGTGACGCACCTTCTACGCGAATCCTCGCAACAGTGCGCATACTACGATTTAAGGTACTCTGTACAGCGGGCCTAATTTGGTACCTGTAGCTGGCCCGAACTTTTTCGCGTTCAGCCTGAACTTGTGACTTTGTCCCGGTCCGGCTCGACAAGGTATCTACAGTTAGTGCTTTGTGCTTTCTGGCACTATTTTTACTAACATCTTTAAAATTTAATATCTGTGATTCTGCTGATTGGATTTTTGTCATTTTGTTCTTTGTTTTATTTGTTCAAAAAAGTGCTATTTTTCTAACTTGGTATGGGATCACTTTTTGTGTGGTGTTTGTACTTTATTACTGTTTGAAGTGTTGTACAAATACTTTACCCATTGTCTAAGCTAAGCCTGACTGCTCTGTGCCAAGCTACCAGAGGGTTGAGCACACATACATTTAGGGTTGGTTTTGCCTCACCATGACAAGCATTGTTGTTACTGCTTCACCAGTAATCTCACCCAGTCAACCAACCACCCAGTTTCTCACAGACAAGGTGAAAGAGCATTGCATTACCAGTTCCAAAGGGTAAGAGTGTTGTTTAACCCGTTACATGCTCCTGACGAGCTCAGCTCGTCATGAGTCACAGTGGAGCTTTGCTCATGACAAGCTGAGCTCGTCATAACGGCCGCGGCCCGCCCACGTGCGATTAATTCCCCGCCTGTGCGGGAGAATTAATCAGTGGACGGGGTCGTGATGAGCTCAGCTCGTCATGAGCACAGCTCCACTGTGAGTCATGACGAGCTGAGCTTGTCACGAGCACAGCGCCGCCGCGGGGGAATTAGCCCCCGCAGGCAAAGGGTTAAGCAGCTACACAAGTGGAGAGTTCCTTAAAGAGTCTGTGGGTTTCAATGGTGATTATATAAGGAAATATTTACCTCTCGATTAACCTGCTTAACTAGAAAAGTGTGAGGCCCAGGATACTGTGCTGTCCCTTCTCTGATCTAGAAAGGTACACCTGGCTACTCATAAGCAGCGGTGGTTTCTCCATGAAGACCAGGGAGTGTCGAGCCCCCCCCCCCCCGGCCTGCTGCGGGCTGTGCATAAAATAATTAAATGCCAATGAAATGACTAAATTGCCATTTTATTTTTTACCGATGTGTGTGCTGCAGTGCCCCCATGCCGAGAGACATGTGGGGTGTGTTCCCTGCTGCCGATTAGCAACCTGGAAGACTGGAGCAGTGGCTGGCCGGTTGCTCCAAAGTTTGGCTGGCAGTCTTGCGAAAGCCAGCCTGAGATGCGCACTTTGAAGCTCTCCATCCCATCTGGCTAACACTCTCCATCCAATCTTGGTGCTTCTTTTATGCTGGATAATCGCATGAGAACAGCACCGGGATTAGTTAGGGGAGCTACACAGCAAACTGCAGATTCACTGAAAAAAACAAAGGTTACAGGGAAGTTATAGTTAGGGTGACATTCAACTCTACAAAACCAGAGAAATTTAGCAGTTATAGTTAGCAGTGCTAACTATAACTCGCAAACCCTGCAATGCACTTCTCATTACCTCACATATCAAATCACTGTTGACACATAGTCAGTAACATCACTGATGTCAGCCTAACTATAACATCCCTGTAACCTTTGTTTTTTTTCATTTCTATTTCCTAACTATAACGTCCCTCTAACCTTTGTTTTTTTCAATGAATTTCTAAGGTTTTTGAAATGTTAATTGTTTTTTTTTTAAATAATTTTTATTGTGCAGAGCAAAAAGGGCATGACAATAGTACTAAATAACAGGGAATTTAAAACCAACATTTGCTCAATACATACAAATCAGGATAAAACCAATACAATAAAAGTGCAGAAAAACATCTTGCAACCATAATCGAACAGTATACCCGTATTTTCAAGAATGCGAAAATAGATATCCCTCCTATTTTTGCAGGTTAGACAAATCTATCATACTAAAGTGCTAAAGTGATAAAATTGCTAGCGTACTAACATGCGCAGGACAACCCAGAACTCTTTTTAAAAAATTTTTTTTTTTAAATTAGGATATTAACCCTAACCAAGAAATTTAGTTGATCCTGCTTCAAAGTATAAAAAAGCTTCTATTCCACCATACTTTCAAGATTCACTAAATATTTCTAAACCGCAGTGAACTTTTTTGTGGCCCACACCCGCCTTACATATGCTTCTTCGAAATTCCTGGTCCGTTGCATCTTATTTATCCACCTAGAATATAAAGGTACTTCCGCCGACCTTCAGTTCTGCAGGATTAGAGAGCGAGCAACAAGGGAGGAAATAGCTAGGAAAGTCTACTCTGCTTTTGTCATTATCAAGTTTGTCCTAGATCTGGTGATACCGAAAAGGGCTACATCTGCTTCTGGGTTTAGCCTGCTCTGGATTACCAGACTTATTACTGAAAAAATCTTGTCCCCGAATAGTCCTAGCTTTTGACACATGAAAAATATATGTAGCCAGCCCCTTTCCTCTTCTGCCTGACAACGGAAGCATCTATTTTCTACTTCTGGAGATCTTTTTTCGAGTGCTTTAGATGTGGAATACGCCATCCACCGGGACAAGAAGGCCATTCTTGTAAAATTGGCCGCTCTTAAAGCCTTGCTCCCTAACTGAGATATATCCTGCCACTCCCAGCTTGAAAAGGTACACGGAGTTTCCCGGGTTACTTTTTCTACAAATTTCTCGAGCAATGAAGGTTCACGTTGGTTACACAAAAGACGCTACCAGTTATCCACCCCTCTCAACTTTGCCCCAAATAGTGCGGTCGTCAGCTTAGTCGGAGCACCACTAGACGAGAAATTATGCCTATTTAGAAAATATATAATCTGTAAGTATTTTTTAAAAAACAGGCTTACTCCGGTCACCGCATCTATTCAGAACCTCTTGCCAGGTAATTACCCTATTCTTCATTAAAAAGCGCCACAGCTCTTCTAGACCACATTCCTTCCAGTATCTAAGGTGGCTAGATTGAATTTGAAGACCCAAACTTTTACATTCACCTAATTTTAGATAGTGAAACCCAGAAGAACCGGCTAGCTTATAAAAAGATTGAAATCTATGGGAAAATTCCTGCAGAGTCTTATATCTGGTCCTCTTGGGGAGTTGAGTTGTTTTTAAAAAGATCGGGATCTGCCAACCTGATTCCGTCACTATTTTATCAGTAAAAAAGTTGTCTAATAAACCATTTGATTCCAATAAACAAGCTGTTAAATCTAAAATGGCCGCTTTGTAATATGTACGAATTCGCGGTAGTGCTAACCCACCCTGATTAATATCCAGTTGTAGCACCGAGAATTTAACCCATGGTGCTTTCTTACTCCAAACAAATTCTCTAAACATGGTTTTTAGCTCCTTAAAATAACTTGCATTAATTTTTATGGGTTGACAAGCAAGGGGAGTACGGACCATCTTGATGAGGGTCACATGACCTATCAAAGTAAGTGGTAAAAGCGACCAGTTGACCAATAATTTTTTAATTTTACTACGGATAGCTTCATAATTCAATTTATATAACTGCCCATATTGAATAGAAACCTACATGCCCAAATATCGTATTTGATCCGACTTAAGGGCTTGATGTTTAAGATTTGCAAGAAGAAAATCACTATCAGTATTTAAAATTAAAATCTCTGTTTTGTTTTGATTTATTTTGTAAACCCCCAATCAACTCAAATTAACTGAACTCTGTTAAGACCCGGTCTAGATTCTGGCTCTCAGGACTAAGATATAAAATAATATCATCTGCGAACAGCTTTGATTTTGCCATTCCTGTAATCGGAGCTCTAATTGCAGCATTGTCACGGATTTTAATAGCCAATGGTCCAATAAAAAAAGTAAATAATGGGGGGAAAGCAGACACCCTTGTCTAGTCCCACGATTTATATGGACTATCCCTGCTCGGTTTGCATTTATCACGAACTGAGCCTGCGCCCCGAGATAAATATTCCAGAGCATTTTAGTGACCTGCAGGGGTTCACTGAACATACCTAGACCTTAAAAAAGAGCGTCCCAATTGACCACGTCAAACGCTTTTTCAGCGTCTACCATGTTATGTTATGTTATGTTAATGGTTTTTATACCGCGCACAGCTGCCCCAGCAAAGGGGCGTCCTGGCGCCAAGAAACGTAAACACAACATCACAAAATGCAGCAGAGTCAGTTGATTTTATTAAAAAGAAAAGTTTTGATGACACGTCTGAACCTGGTTAAATCTTCCAAAGCACGGATGTCATTAGGGAGAGCGTTCCAAAGCTTAGCGGCTACTACTCGGAAGGAGCGGCCTCCAATCCTGCTTAGCAAAAAGCGAGGAACAACAGCCAAATTCTGGCCCATCGATCTCAAAGAGCGAGAAGGGACATATGGAGTCAGAAGGTTCATGAGAATAGGTGGAGCCATGCCTTTCAAAATTTTAAAGGCCAGGCAGAGCACCTTAAACTCAATCCGCCGAGCAACAGGCAACCAATGGAGTGTTTGCAATGCTCTGGACACTGAGCAACGTTTGGGCAGCCCAAATATCGCTCTTGCGGCGGCATTCTGCACTCGTTGTAGCCGCAGAAGTTCAGCCTTGTTCGTGCCTGCTAGCAGAGCACTGGCATAATCCATCCTGGATAGTATCGAGGCCTGGACCACAAGCTGTCTAGTGGGGGCATCGAAGAATTTAAGCACCGGCCTGATGCCCCTAATAATGCCAAAACAAGAGGCAGCCACCCTCTTAGTCTGGCAAGTGAAGCTAAGTAAAGGGTCCAGCCAGACCCCGAGGTTTTTTAACTCCATAGCAGGAGAGGGGATCATTCCTAACTCGGGGGGCCACCAGCTGTCATTCCAACATCCAGGTTGCTTCCCAAACACCATCACCTCTGTCTTCTTTGTGTTCAATTGGAGACAATTCTGGTTCATCCAATTGGCCACCGAGCGTAGCCCCTCACAGAAGTTGAGGGCGTCCATGGCTGAGTCCCCACTTAGTGTGACCGCCAGCTGCGTATCATCCGCATAGGACACCATTGTCATGCCCCAGCCTTTGACTACCGCAGCCAGCGGCCTCACATAAAGATTGAAGAGAGTGGGGCTCAGAGATGATCCCTGTGGGACCCCCAAGGTGAGCGGGTGAGAGGTGGATTTACCGGGTGGTATCGCAACCTGAAAAGATCTATTGGAAAGGAAGGAGCGGAACCAGCCTAGTGCCAGCCCACTAACCCCAGCTTCCTCTAACCGCCGCAACAGGATTTCGTGGGACACCGTATCAAAGGCGGCGCTCAGATCTAACAACAGGAGTGCCGCTGTTTGTCCGGTGTCCAGCACGGAGCGCAGATGTTCAACCATGTATAACAAGGCAGTCTCCGTGCTGTGGCCTGTACGAAAACCATTTTGCGTGGGATCCAAGATGTTAGCTTTGGCAAGATGGTCGGCCAGGATCCCATTCACGTGGGCTTCGGTGACTTTAGCAGCCCACGGCAGCAGAGAGATGGGGCGATAGTTCTCAGGTTTTATAGGATCTAGGGTAGGCTTTTTTAGGATGGGGGTAACTACCGCTTGCTTCCACTTGGTGGGTACAATCCCTGAACCCAGTGACATATTAATAAGGGCAAGCAAGGGTGCGCGACATGTGGCCTGCATGTTTTTAAATAGGGCCGGTTTGAGGGGGTCTGCAGGGGAGCCAGATTTAATTTTTTGGCTCAGTAAATCAAGACCCTCCTCAGATAGGGGGGCCAAAAAATCCAGGATCCTATCATTGATCTTAGGACAATCAGATGAATCCGAGCGGTGCACAATAGTTGGAAAGGTGTGGTAGATTGCTTGCACCTTTTGAACAAAGAACAAGGCCAGACTCTCGCAGTGAGAGTCAGTGCAGATTTCTGCCGCGGAGGCCCTCTTAGTTGTAAGGTCCTTTAGGACCTTAAAGATTAGTTTGGAGGGATTAGGGCTGTTCCGGAACTCCTGCGCATAAAATGCGGCACGTGTTCGACACACCGCTCTGTGATATGCCTTGGATAGAGTAAGGTAGCAGGTTTTGAGCGCGGGATCATAGGCTTTCCTCCATCGCCTTTCTGCTTGCCTACACTCTCTCTTGAGAGACGACAAGGTCTCATCATACCACGGGCTATGGGCCTTGGTCCGGCACTTGGAATGTACAAGGGGAATAAGAGAGTCCAAGGCCGTGCCAATCCAAGTACAGAATGAATCATACCCACAGTCAGCATCGGAGAGAAGAGGTAGGGGTGTTTTTCCTAATAAAAGGTAGAAGTCTTCAAGTTTTAATTTACTCCACTGGCGGGAGAGAGATGTTTTATTCTGTGCCACAAAAAGAGAATCTACCACAGGGATAACTGCCTTCACCAGCATATGGTCTGTCCATGACAACTGAACAGGTTGGCATAAAGTAATGTCCTCTAAGGAGGTAAAGAACGGGTCCAGTATGTGTCTGCCAGAGTGGGAGGGGGACATCACTCTCTGTAGGAGCTGCAAGGCTTCTAGATCTGCTAGGCAGCTCTTAATGGAGGATTGAGATGGACAGTCAAAGTGCAGGTTGAGGTCACCTACCACATTGAAATTAGCACAACCAAGAGCTTCTATGCTAATGACGTCCGGGAGAGCGGCCCTAAAGGCAGCATCGCAGCCCGGAGGCCGATATATTAGAAGACCTGAAAAGCTATAGCAATGGGACAGAGAGATTCTAAAGCGAGCACATTCGCAACCTGGAAGTTTTAGTTCTTTCCATTCACAAGGAAAGCGGCGTTTCACCGCCATTGCAATTCCACCACCTCTCGAACCGCGGTTGAGAGTTGCCACGGTATAGTCAGGGGGGAAGGCAAGGTTTAAAATCGCAGTGTCAGCATCTTGTAGCCATGTCTCGGTCATAAAAAACACATCAGGGGAGTCATTGGTGACAATATCAAAGATCTCCGCCTGATGTTTGACCAGAGATCTGACATTTAGGCTATATATACTGGCAGTAATCTGCCGACACGTTAATCTGCCGGGATGAAATTTGCAAGGAGCGGACGCGAGAAGGGGGAGGCAGGCGCCAACAGCAACAGGTGCACCGATAAGGGCCCCTTAGCGGTGCTACAGGCGGAAGTGGACAGATAGTAAATTGTTCACGTAAGGCCAATAAGTCTGCTCTACCATACCTGAGGATGGAAGCAGCCATAATGAAGATGAAAAGGTCTGCCGCACCCCGCACTTCCTTAGCGCTGACGGGTGCAGACGGGCAGACTCTGGCTTGACTCAGGCGAGAGTCAGGCGCTACCGCTGCGCGGCCCGTGTGAGCATTAAATAACGGCTCACCTGGAGTCCTGGCAAGCGCTAGAGCGCTCGAGCAGATGGCACAGTTAACAAAACACCACCCCCAAGATGGCGGCCAAGCGCCACGCGAAGGAGCACAAGGGCTTCCAGCAAGGACAACAGACTCCGCAAAATGCGGTGAGGGCACAATTTATAGTGCAAGAATGTGGGCGATATTATAACAATATTAAAACCAAAAAAACGATTTACAGCATAGAGATGAAAAACGCTATCTAAAATAGGAATTGTAAGCGCTCCACGCTTAACTAGCTAGCAGCGTAATAAGTGTCGAAGTACAATTATTATTAAAAAAGTCAAGGGCCTGTATTAAAAACCCTGTATTCGATGACATCGCTCTTCCGGCAACAAACCCAGACTGATCACTGAGGATCACTTCCTGTGCTAGGGGAATAAAACGCTGAACCCACATTTTCATACATGTTTTATAATCAGCATTCAATAGGCTGATTGGTCTATAAGAATGTATGTCCTTGGAATTCTTTCCTGTTTAGGTCGAGCCTGAGCCAACGCGCATTCGCTTTTCTGCGAGGCTTCTTGTAAGCACTCTAAACTACTCTGTGTCGGTCTGACTCCCCCCACGCATTGGATTGGTTTATGCCTGTGTCATTTTGTCATCGTAGCCTGCAAATGGCTAAAGGGGTGCATGTCCCACCTCTTTTGCAAAGGTTCACTCCCACGGCGTTTTGCTTGCGGGAGCGAGCAGCGACACGCAGGGCGGCAGCTGCTGTGCCTCCTTGTTTATTTCCCACTCTGAGCACAAACACAGCGTTTTCCTCCCCCCAACCACGCTATTGAAGCATGTGCGTGAAATCGAGAAAACAAACACCAAACAAGTCACTTTAAAGGCATTGCATTTGTTTCAACCTTTAAAAATGCTGATAGGGATGGTGGACACCGTGCTGGGAAGAAAGCAGAATATGAACCCAAAGGACACAAACATGACTGACCTGAAATACATCTGTGGTGTAAACATGACGGCAGTCCATTCCGCAAAACTACCCAATACATTAGGAGGCAGCGACTTTAAGACTGTCATGGGCACAAGAGACGCGGTAAACGCATGGTAGAAAACGCTGCTGGTAGGGCTTACATCGAGTCATACAGTAAAACCCACTTCATAAGCATTGTGATAGAAGACAGACTCGCGTGCGTCTCGTCGTTTCAATGAGGCAGGTTGCCATCTTGGAAATGGCGATTTACAGTTTGCTAAACTACTATCAGGAAACAGAAACCCGGAAATCCTTGGACTGAAGAAAGGGGAATAACCGCTCCCGGACAGTTGTGTAAGGTGATACGTATTACTATCTCTCTACTGCTTAGAACGACACTGCATCCCCAGTTAGCTCTTGACCGCCCAAGATGGCGCACGCCACGGTCCCTCGTCTATGTCTATGCAGCACAAAGCTGTAGTCCCCCGCCCCTCCCCTGCCCGTGCCGTTTGTTTGTTACCCCTCCACCCTCAGCCCGGTCACTGATGGCGCAGGAACTACAGCGGGTCTGTATCTCTGCCGAAGAGCTAAAGGACATTCTGGTGGCCTCTGGGCGAGGTGAGGGGGCAGAGATGACTTGGGGACAGATAGCAGGACCCAAGTATGGAGAGAGCAGAACATCATTATAGGGATGGCACTCAAGTTGCAGGGACAGTTACCCAAGAAACGTAAAGAAGTCTCTGAAAATAGGAACACCTGTTACCGAAACTCTGACAGCCCTCCATTCCTAGGACAGGGACACACCTCTTGTAAAACACCACCGCAATAATAGCAATTAAAAATTTTTTAGAGGCATGGCACTGATTTCTTTTTAGGTTGTGGCACTGATTTCCTTTTGAGCAGGAAGTCTGCAAGTGACAAATTGAAGAGGTAAATGGTTCTGGGTTTCCATGAATTCATGTGGAAACAGAAGATTCAGAAGGCTACTCCATTGCCAAGTAAGTAAACTGATTCAGAATTCAGGCATGAGCACTGCGGCCAGCTACCAAGTGCATGTTTTCCATGAAGAGGCAGGAGGCATTCACAATCATGGTTTCTGAAACAAGGCAGATATATGGCAAAATATAGCATTTACGGTGATCATAGAATCCATGCCAGGAAGCAACCACAGCTCTTCTAAACACATACTACCCTGCTGGTGTCGCTGCTTCTTTTTATGCTTGGCTTTCCCCCTTCCACCTCATGTTAGGAGTCCCCCTATCCAAGCACAAATGCAGCAGTGGGATTCTCAGTACACATGTTTAATTATGTTTCCTGCACGTGTTCCAATCTCTGCTCCATATTTTTCAATTTATTATCTGTGTTTACTTTTTAGCTCGTGTTTGATCTCTGCTACATGTTTGGCATTCTCTCTGCCTGCCGTCTGTTTTCTTTCATTACTGGGGATGTCGAAAGACTGGTGATCCCAATTACAACATGTCCGACAGCACTTGCTTTTCTTTTGTTTTTCCCTTTTTATCTACATCTAAAGTGATTTTCTAGAGGGCCTGAATTTATATATAGGCGTGCTGCATGGCAAAATACTTATAAGGTCTCAAAGGCGAGACCTATTGACTATGCCAATGTTTGTTTCACAAAGCTAATGATGATGGCTTCTTTAAATATTGAGGAGACAGAGCCACCAGTCTTTATATAATAAAAAAAAGCATTGTCAAGAAGGGGATCAATTCCTTAGCAAATACTTTATAAAATTCTATGGGCAGTCCATCATTTCCACATGCTTTCGCTCCCGCAATTGAATTCAGGACTGCCAAAATTTCAGCGCCTGAAATATCTAGTTGGATCTGGTCCACTTGGGGATTGGACAATCTCGGTAGATTTACATCCTCACAAAGTAAGGCTGTATTGAGTCTTGCCTGACTGCATATTTAGTAGCTTAGAGCTGTTGGTAATGCCCCATGAATACCTGCTCAATCCCTTCCCTATCCGTAACTGCAATTCCAGTCTTAGGGTCTATAACTTCTGTAATTAAGGCCGCTTCCTGTGTGATCTTGGTTGACCAGGCAAACAATTTACCAACCATTTGACTTTCTTCGTATACCCGTTGTTGAAAAGTCCAGGAGCAATTAATTTCTTCTAATAGAAAAAATTCCCTTAACGCCTTTTTACCCTTTTCGAGCTGTTTCACTACTAGCCCGTTCCCCCGTGAGGGTGCATTTCTCTGAATCAAGGCCCTGTCAACTGCCTGCTGGAGTTTGGCTATTTTAATACGTTGTGTTTTGGCTTGGGCGGCCGAAAAGGCTATCATTTGCCCACGTACTGCCACCTTGAACCCCCCCATTACTGAGAATAGTTCCGTCGTCCCCTCATTGACCCTGAAATAATCATGGATGCACTCTTTTAAACCTGCTACCCATTGATGATCTAGGAGAAGACGGTCCATCTGCCACCTAGCTCTCGTCCTCTTCCCTTCTTCAATTTATAGTTCTAACTTTATAAAAGAGTGGTCTGAAAATGAATTAGCCCCAATTTCTATAGCGCTTGCCAGGAGGGGGACTACACTTCCCAGCAGCACCTGGGGCGGGGCGGAAGTTCACGCCCATTGGACGCGCCTGGAGGCGCTTTAAAATCGAGCCCACCCTCCGCGTCGCGGGACCGCGCGCGTGCTGAGCCCGTGCAGAGGGCGGGCCGTCTGTGGCCATCCGGGGCCGGAGGAGGCCGGGCTGGGCCAGCCTTCTTACTTTCAACATCAACTGTGAGTATCGATAAACTACCTCCCGATTCATAATATCTTTGTACAATGGCTGCCAGGAGGGGCGCTAAAGCGACACCAATAGGGATGGTAGCAGGGACTCTTGACCAATTCATAACGAGAGCATCGTCGGTCCTTGAGCGTGAAATTCAACTGACGCAACGCCGTCTGTCTCAAGACCCGATTTTTCTAAGGAGATCCTCCCTGGGCTCTGTTGCACATGTATGCTCACCAATCTTTACTCAGCCAAATAGAGCTATTTTGGACCCTCTTACTAATCCAGAAGACACAGGGACCAATATAGGTGCCCAGGCTGACAGTCCAAAGCAACTATCATTTGGTCAGCCCAAAACTACAACTCCAGCCCTAACTGAAGTGAGCTTAAATAAACAGAAGGATACAAGACCTAAGGAGGGTGCAATCCCAAAAAAGAAGAAGGCTGATATCCCATCCCGGGGCAGAAAACCAAAACAGCCTAAATCTAATAGTACCTTGGCATCTCGGCCTACAGAGCCCTGCCCCTGTGTTACCTTAATAGACAGTCCTGATAAGGCCGACGGACATCTTGCAACTTCACACCCCCTTGACTTCGATTTACTGGTGGGGAAATTGAGTTTGGTTTTATCCTCTCTTATTCAACCTGTGGAGCAAAAATTGAAACACCTAGACGATAGACTGGGAAAAATTGAGGCTTTGCTAGTGGAGAACATGGGTTTTGGAAAGAACCTTCTTGCTATCCAAACCCAAGTTGAAGCCTTAACTACTTCAGTCAATGCCCCACAGTCACAACACAAGCTAATGCATACCATTGTTAATGACCAACCTACCTTGCTCTCTACACAGGGGCCGACCTCGGGCTCTAATTTAATCGGCCAAAATAACATCCCTTCCCTAGTGGAAAAAGCGCATCCTCTGCAACTGACAAATTCAGCAAAGACCGCTACCCCAGGGAAGGAGTCTTCAAATCAACACGAAAGAAAAATTATCCCCCGAGACTTACCATGTATTAATCTACCCCCGGACTGTGCCCCATTTGTAGTGATTCTTACGGAGGTCCCCGAATTGACGAGCTCCAAACAGGAATCATATGAGGAACTCAAAAATAAGACAATCCACTGGCTGAACACTCATAGACCCTTGCCTAGATCCATCCAAAGTAAAATTTTGTTTGTTAGAAGGGTGGGGTGGGTGGGCTGTAAATCAAAAAACGTGGACGGGGACTGCGTAGTAATCAACTTTGAGGATTATAGGGCAGTTGATCATGTATGTAGTCGGCAACAGACAAGCTCTAACACAATGATTAAATCTCTGAGGTTAGACTATTTTTATCCAACAGATCATGTTTATCCTCCGACCGACTATGGGAGGAACACTCTGAGGCCACAGCAGGAGGACTCATGGCATTATGTACATAGAAGTAGGGGTGGCCAACCCAGGGGAGAAGCGACGGGAATCCTATTGAGCAATAGATATAGCTTGCTTGACCAAGTGGATTGACTCCCTGTGCCCCCTAGTCCTACCTTGGCCCACGAAACAGATGTTATTAACTCGGAAGGAGCCTTGAAGACCACTAGGAGGGAGCGTACGGTGGGGGCAGTAGATGTAATCAACCCCTTGCCCCCTATAGCAGGCAGACTGATGCCCAAGGAAAAGCTTTATGTAACCACCAGGGAGCCAGGGGATGACCCTTTATTTTTCGTCACTGATAATCGTACCTTGGTTACACAATTGCAAACTGCCAATGTACACCTAGCTCGCCATTTAGTTGGTCCTGGGACACCTGACCATGATGGGTTATCCCACAAGGAAAGCCTGAGTAACAAGCAATATAACCAAAAACAAGAGCGACCCATATGTCCCTGTGAACTGGGTATTTTGCACTAGGCAATAACAATGTCCACAAGGAACTTATTAGAAATAGCGTATTTACAATGAGGAGAACAAATTTATATACTCGTAACCGAATTAATCAGATTAATTCGGTTACGAGTATATAAATTTGTACTCCTCATTGTAAATACGCTATTTCTAATAAGTTCCTTGTGGACATTGTTATTGCCTAGTGAGTAACAAGCAGGCACTGCCAAAAGGGTCCTTAAAAATGTTATCTTGGAACATAGCGGGTCTTACATCCAAATTAGACATCCCGGATTGGTGCACATTTGTGGACTCCCATGCAATTTGTTTATTTCAGGAAACGTGGGCGGTAGGCTCTACCCACAGAGTGGGATTTGTAACCTTTGTGGAACCTGCATTAAAAGGCACAAGAGGAAGACCGTCTGGGGGGTTGTGTATTTGGGTGGGTACTCATCTTGGATTCACATTGAAAAAGCTAGAGACTAATAGCCCTGATCTCTTATGCATCCTGATGTCCCACAACAAAACACCAAAAATGGCTTTGATTAACATCTATTCCCGGCCAGTGCAGTCCGGTAGAATTTCTACAACTTTGGATAAGCTAACCGCTCTATTACATACGCTTGGGGGGGATATTGTTTTGTTGATTGGAGGGGACTTCAATTGTCATTTTGAACCATTACAAGGGGTCCCTCCAATCACATCGGCTGAAGATGAAACTTGGTCAGTTTTGACATCTAATGCTTGCCCTGTCAAAACTTGGTCTGACCTCCCTCACCTACACGTTCTCCGTTAGAGCCTGCAATGGACGTTTCAAGAGTGATTCCCCAGCCCAGTATACTTACAATGGTTTGGGGCACGTATCTGTAATAGATTATTTCCTGGTGAGCCTCGCTTCTTGGCCAAAAATTTTAGACTTTAGTGTTCCTTTCCGTGTAGAAAGTGACCATAATCCCCTGATAATCGAGATGGATTATCAATTAACCAGCGGGGATAGTGCCCTAGTTAGCTCCCCAAGTAGCAACCTAAGATTAGTGCAAGGGGGGAGAAGAATCCGATGGGCGGCTGTAAAAACATCCATTGAAACAATGGCAAAATTATATCAAGAGGTTACCCCCCTGCTCGAAAGGGCAAATTCTACCCTCACCAATCCCTCGAATATGGATATCGACCTAATGGCCGATATTCATAGTGGAATAGTTGCTCTACTAAAGGACACCTTCTACAAGAAAGGTACTGTTAAACCCAAACAACGTTATGACAACAATCTATGGTTTAACAGATCCTGCAGGGACGCAAAAAAGCGCTATTGCTGGCCCTTAGGCAAGGAAATAGGCCCAATGTCATTGAAGCCAGAAAAGAATATAAAAAGTTGCAAAAAAATGCAAAATTAGAATGGGAGGCAGACCGTTGGGTCGCTATCACATCTGCACTTATGGCAAAGGACGCTAGGACCTTTTGGAACCTCGTTCATACTGGGAAACCTGAAGGTAGAATTACGATTGCCCCAAATATATCCGAAGAAGCCTGGTCTACTTATTTTAAAGATCTCTATTCTCTTTCTCCGTTATGTACAAATGAAGCTCCTTTGAGTCTTCTGACTCCGAACCCTATGTGGCCTGCGCAATCCTTCTCATTAGAGGAAGTAAAGATGGCCATTTTAAGCATTCAACCTAACAAAGCGCCGGGACTCAATAAGATTCCCGGTGATCTATTCAGAGAAGAACCACTAGTTTGGGGTCCATACCTCCTGGTATTCTTTAACGCGATATTGCGGGGACTACCACTGCCAAGTACATGGCTAGGGGCGGAGATTATTCCAATACACAAGAAGGGCTCTCCGCTCCAACCTTCTAATTATAGGCCGATTAGCCTTATTGATGTTACACAAAAAATCTACGCTAGGTTTTACTGCTACAACGTCTACAGACTTGGATTAGTGATAATAATACTCTGACGCCGCTACAGGCGGGATTCAGGGCCAAAACATCAACAATTGACCAACTATTCCGGTTGCAAGTGCTCTATTGGAAACATGTGACCTTGGAAGGGGGTAGCCTCTATCTCACATTTGTCGATTTAAAGTCCGCATTTGATATGGTGGATCGGAACCAGTTATGGTCCATTCTACTAACAATGGGTGTTCCACCATACCTATGCCATCAGTTCAAGATCCTACATGAAGGTACTTATGCGAGAGTACGCTTCGGCAAACAAGGCCAGCTAACTGGTCCTTTCCCGATAGAGAAAGGCGTTAGGCAGGGCTGTGTCCTTGCCCCGACCTTATTCTCTCTATTTCTCAACGGGCTTATCGAAGATCTTTTAACCGAAATCGACATTGACTCCCCCAAATTGGGTGCCCGGAGATTCCCCGCCTTAATGTTTGCGGATGACACGCTTCTGCTTTCCAAATCCCCGATGGGGATGCAGCGCGTGTTAAATCAATTTTCCAAATTCTGTATTAAAAGAAATCTGGTGGTTAACATAAACAAGACTAAGTACATGGTCTTTAATGCTAATACTGTAAACTGTCCCCATCCAATAATGGATGGTAGACCCCTTGAAAGGGTCCCTACCTTCGAATACTTGGGTCTGATCTTGAACGACAAAATGGGCTGGGGTCCACAAGTGGCCAAAGCCAACCTAAGATTAACCCAAGCAGCCGGGGGTATTTTGAAAGTACAGAAGAATTGCACTCACAAAGTAATAAGTGCCCCCCTTGAAATTTTTAAAGTCCAAGCAAGGGTATCTTCCTTGTATGGGGCGGAACTCTGGGGACACATATCAGCTAGTAACCTAACACTAACCGAAAACAATTTCATAAGGCAACTGATGGACTTGCCACTAAGCACTCCTTTGGTACCGTTAAGATTGGATTTATTTTATTTATTTATTTATTTCGGCCAATTTGGCCATAAAAGACACATGTATATATAAAAAAAAAAACAGAGAATCATAATAGCATACATGCAGCAACACTTTAAAATAATAAGTTTAAAAATGTAATACAAGAATAAATTTTCATCTCCTCAATTTAAAACACATTTCATTTTAGGAACAGATTTTTATAAGCATATACGGAGGTCCTACTCAGAGTATCTGACCAAGTTTCCTGCGAATAATATACACAGAGTAAAGGAACCTGCTTATGCTAAATACAATAAACTGGGTTGTATTGCTTTTTATAATCCTGTATGCTGTAGAACAGGATCTGGTTCCTAGGAGAGTACACATGGGTTTTAGCCATTTCTTTCGAGCCTTCAGGTAGGCACTACAACCAAACAACATGTGAACCTCATTCTCCGTACAGGAGTTTAAGCACATAGGACAACACCCGCTTTTGTCATTCAGGCCTCCCAGTCTTTTCTGTGACCAGCGTTCTGTATTATAGTTCAGCATAAGGATCCCATATCTAAACTTCAAGTAAAGGGACTTTGCAATAGGTGGCTCAATTTCATCCAAAAAGGATTCGAAACGGGGTTCGTCCTTAAAGGATAAAAAACCTTGAATTAGAGACCCAACTCTACTTTCATGTACGAGCCTGTCACTCATGTAGGACCAAAAGGCTCGTTTTACTATAGATTTAGAAAAGGCCGGTAAATTGTCAGGATTCTCCCACATTGAGTACAATCCCAGAAGCATGAACCATTTTTTAATATGCACAAGCCACTGAATAGAGTTAAAAGAATCAAGAATCAACAATTCTTGAAGGCCATTTCTGTATTCGAGCAGTTCTGGGGTAGACCATAACCTAACCCAAAACATTAATGGTCTTATAATGGCAAAGTAATCTGTTCTTTTAAAATTCAAATCGAGCTGGAGGGGTATTAAAGGTGTACTATTCGGGACCCTAACAATAGCTCTCATGAATTTATTATCCAAGCCCTGAAAGCTGTCTCTGGCCCAAGGTCCCCATATCTCTGCTCCATACAACACAGCAGATTGAATTTTAAATTTAAAAAGCTCTAAGACAGGGGTTACACTCTTGCTTGTGCTAGCGTTCAGTCTACGTATAATAGGTTTAACGTTGTGGGCATATGATACCTTACTTTTCTCAACTTGGGCCTTCCAACTTAGTTTTGAATCAAGTGCAACGCCCAAATAGGAAAAGTTTTCCACAGTTCCTAGTTTCTGGCCATTCAAAGTCAAAAACCCTCTGTCCGGTTTGCTGGGGTTTAATGCCATACATTTCGTTTTATCAGCGTTTATTTCCAGACCCTTGGTCATGCAATAACAGCTAAAGGAGTTTAAGAGCGCCTGGAGTCCTTTTTTAGTCTGGGATATAAGAATGGTGTCGTCCGCAAAGAGCAACGCAGACACCCTCTCTCCATTAAGCTGCGGGGAATCATTAGTACAACCATTCAAATAGTTGGGAGCATCATTAACAAACAAGGAAAACAAGGTAGGGGCCAAGACACACCCTTGGCGAACCCCACGTTCAATGGGGATGTTACGTGTCAGTTCACCATTTGGACCCCACCTGATGTTTGCATAATTTCCAGCATGCAGCTCAACTATTTGAGCCAAAAGACACCCTGGCAAGCCTACTTCACTTAAGGTCCTCCAGAGCAAGTTGCGAGGGACAAGGTCGAATGCGGCTCTCAGATCTACGAAAGCTACATACAAATGACCTTTCCTAATGTGCACGTACTTCCAGATCAAACAACAGAATCTGAATATTTGATCTATGGTACTAGTCTTGCTCCTAAAGCCGGCTTGAAATTTAGAGATTATTTTTGAGTCCTCCAGCCAATCATTAATCCGAAACAGTAAGTGTTTGGCATAGAGTTTTTGCAGGGTGTCCATTAGACTAATTGGTCGATAGTTTGAAGGTACCGATCTGTTCCCCTTTTTAAAGATTAACACAACTTCCGCTGCACGCCAACTATCTGGAAAGCAACAGCTTGTAGACAGAACATTAAATAAACGATTTACATAAGGAGCCCATACTTCGATGTCTTGTTTATAAAGATCCCCCGGTATTTTGTCAGGGCCTGGTGCTTTGCTATTTTTTAGTTCATTAATCGCCCTTATTGTTTCCTCCAGTGTGAAGTCAAGGGGTTCAATAGGAGGGGGGCACCATAATATCTTGTTGTCATCACCATCATATTGTTTGTAAAGGGATGTGAAATGGGTCACCCATGTCATTTCATCCAAAAACGTGTCTTTTACAGATCTGCCTGCATGCCCCTCATTTGCCACCAACCTCCAAAACCCAACATTATCATTAGTTTTTGCAGCAACTAGCATTTCTGACCAAGTCGACTCTTCCCATAGTTTTTTTGATGTTTTTTGGGCACACTTATATGCCTCCCTTGCAAGTTTGACTCCTTCTTTTGATTTGCTTTTAATAGCAAGCAAGAGGTTTCTCTTGGCCAACCTGCATGAGTGATCGTACCATAGTTTTCCGTGACTTCCCACTCTTATATTTTGTTGCTTTTTCCTTGGCATTTTTGACAAGCAAGTTTTTAGTTCACTGAAGAAAACATTGTGTAGTTCGATAAAGTGATCAAAGTGGACAGGTAGAAAAGATTGTCCAGCTATAGGTCCAAACATTTCCCCAAGGAGAGAGTACACCGATGCTAGGGCCTTGCCATCAGACAAAATATATGGCCATTTTACTACACGTCTATTATTATTTATGTGTACATCCTCACACATTTTGCCATTGGTGGTCTCAGATGATAGAGTAGCTAGGTTGGTAGTAATATCACTAAACATTTGCACATCAATGTAAAGTTCTAAAGGGTAGTGATCACTTTCCTCCCTACTTGCCACTTTTAAGTCAATCAAATAATGCCAAAGGTTAAGTGAAACAAGTATGAAATCTAGATTACTATTGGATTTCGCAAAAGTTGGTTGTTTTGTCAGGTCCGAAGGAAGGCGGCCGTTACATGCTCTTAGACCATGATCTGCCGTTAGCCTAAGCAATTGAACGGCCAAAGTGGAACACTTAACAAAGTTTGAGGTTTCAAGCTGGGGAATTTTGTACACCTGGTCCTCATCCTCAAAGACGTCATTAATACCAGAAACCGGTTCGAAATTACAGTTTAGGTCGCCTCCCAAAATTACCGGGGTATCTCCAACTACCTTTTTCAAAAAGAGATCCAGTGTTTCCAAAGTAGGTGAGACCTTGGAATGGGCAAGTGGTCTATTATAGACGTTGACAATGTAACATTCATTTCCATTTGGGGGTACAATTTTTAGGGCCAGAATATCGGGTGTTCCTGTCTCTATAATTTCAACCCTCATAACCAAGGTGATTTTAAGCCATATGATCAACCCCCCTGACGGTCTCCCCCTATCAGACTGAACTGCCTCAGTGCCATAGGTTTTGTATCCGACTCTATGAGGAACATCTATTGCCCATGTTTCTTGCAATAAACAAAGGTCACTAGTATCAACATAATCAGCCCATTCAGGATCCTTAAGATTTTTACCAACACCAGCAATGTTCCAAGACAAAATGAGAAAACGTGGGGTCAGTCTATTACTGGAACAGGTTTGATCATCAAAAGCCGGCATAAGTACCGGCTGATGATGAACATTACCTAACTGTATATCGGCAGTTTGATTCTCTGTCTCAATGACCACATCCCTTACTATAGTATTGGTTCCCCCATCTAGGCAACCCACATCCAGATCGTGACATACTTTATCAGCTGCTAGAGACCTTTCCTTGCTCTGGTGGTAATAAGACTTATTAACTAGTGTACAGTAGGTGTCATATAACTTGGGAATACAATCTGGCATAGTCCCAAGTCAATCGACAGCATCTAGACAACTGAACCTGTTAAAGGTGGGAATACCAGACCACATATTTCGATCTGCCTGTCTAGCCAAGTTGGGTACATAGCCGTGACACTGTTTGACAGTGTTCCAATTGGACCCATATTGTATGGGCCTAGGTGGGGGGTAAAAAAACGATAGAGGCCTGGCTTCAATGGGTGGTGTATCTCCATATGATTTCCATTTGCAAATCTGTTCAACACTATGGGGTTCCTCAAAAGAAATGACTATGCAGTCACCCATAATTGATTTAGCCATGGGTCCTACCCACGGCACCCTACGAACCATGAGGATTTTACTTTTCATATGATTCGGAATGGGTTTATTCGAATTTAACCAATAGATCACTTTATTTTTTAGAGATTGAAAGTTCTCCTCATATTGGTTTTCTAATTCAGGTACCCCTGTAAGAACAATTACAAATGGGCTTGCCTCAGGTGGTAAATCTATATACCCTCCTTTAAAGTTGTTATAAGCATGGCCAGATTGATTGTTTGGCTTATTAGGAACATTGGCAAAAGATCTATCAGTCAAGGATTTATTGCTGACAGGTAGATTAAATGTGGATTTCTGTGGAACAGGGGTGTTGGGGATAGCAGAATGGGTAGTAGCAACATTTGGTAATTGAGGCGTTTTGCTTTGAACATGACCCTTCAGCAGAGATTTGTTAGAGGTATTTGCAGATGACGAGGTCGAGGGAATTATATTTGATGTAACTAATGTATTTGTTATCGATGTTTTATTTGTTCTTTTAACTATTTCCTCTTTTTGCTGCTGTATGCTAGTTGGATTTTTATTCAGAGGTATCACAGGAGCAGTAACTGGTGCTTGCATAGACACTATGGGTACATCAGTGCAATTGAGACTTAAGCTAGATAGTGTAATAACACTTTTTTCTACCTCAAGCAACTGATTCTCAATGCCAGTTAACCTCACTTCTAATGGCCTGAGTAGTTTCTTAAGCGTATCCCATACCAGTTTTAAAAACTCTTCCCTTCCCTCTTCCTGTCCTACCATGTTCAAAGAATTTCTCTGGCCCTCATTGACAGAGTGGTCAGTCATTATGACCGAGTTTTGCTCATCTGTACTAGCATTGACGCTTTGAACAATTAGAGGCGCTTGGTCAGACATATTGTTAGCAATACTTACATTGAGTGTTTGCGGGGCCCCCCCTATAATATTTTGGCTAAAGGCTACCTTCGCCTTTTTTCTAGCATACGCAGATATATGTTTCCGTTTTCTCTTATGTTTTAATGATGTCTTAACAGGCACCTGGCTTTTAATCGGGTCTGTTTCCACCAATACCTTTTGCTTCTCACCATTTTTACTACCCACGATATTCCCTATCAGTGGGTCCGAAGATGGAAAGCTTTCAGATACAACACTGACAGAGGGGCCCGAGGGAACAAAGTCTTGATTAATAGAGGGAGTTGTTTCCTCAGCAGTAGAGTGAACCTCGACCAAGGTGATAATTGGTGTGGGGCCAGTAGTGCGCTCAGGGGTTTTTGAGGAGGCAATACTACCTAGAGAGGATTTTTTCCCTAATACTAGTTCGGTAGAGAGCCTCCTTGCAGACTCCAGCTCCAAGGATACTCTATGCTGGAGTTTAGTAATCTCATTATCAATTGAAAGGCTAGTCCTTGTGATAAAATCATCCAGGGTCCCTGTAGCCTTTTTCACGGATTTGGTAGACTTACTCCTAGTTTCACGGACAGACATTATTTAAACTATAGGTTGTTTAAAATTAAAACACAAGCGCAACTAAACAACGCAAATAAAAGAAAATATAACCAAGAGGGATGGCCCGGTCCGGTCTTAATCGGTCTATAACGGCCTAAAACGGCCCTGTCTTTGCCCAGTCTTAGCCCCGGTCTTTGCCCCGCGCGCGTCCCGCGTGCGCGTTGCTATCACTGATTATCAGGGAGAAGAACAGGTGGAGGGGGCGGGAAGAGGACCAGCTGCGGCCGATCAGCGCCGCTGAGCACGCTGGTCCTCGCAGTCCCGCCTCTGTCCTTGGTGTCAGCTGTAATGTCCCTGAAGGCGCGTTGGTGCTCCAATGCACGAGTGAAAACCAAGGGCTGGATCCCCAACAAGGTCTCTTGCCTGCGAGCGGCTCCCGCGAAGCGGGGGCCGCGAGGCGTGGCGAAGTGGCCAGAAAACGGACAGGCAAACAGGAGCAGCACTCCCAGCAAGGTCAGTGAAGTTACCCAAGCAGCTCCCACTCCGCAGTGATTTTAACAGGTGGAGGGGGCGGGAAGAGGACCAGCTGCGGCCGATCAGCGCCGCTGAGCACGCTGGTCCTCGCAGTCCCGCCTCTGTCCTTGGTGTCAGCTGTAATGTCCCTGAAGGCGCCATGGTGCTCCAATGCACGAGTGAAAACCAAGGGCTGGATCCCCAACAAGGTCTCTTGCCTGCGAGCGGCTCCCGCGAAGCGGGGGCCGCGAGGCGTGGCGAAGTGGCCAGAAAACGGACAGGCAAACAGGAGCAGCACTCCCAGCAAGGTCAGTGAAGTTAGATTTAAATATCTGCCCGATCGCAGAAGTTATTGCTGCCCGGCCCTTACTCTATTGGAAGCGCCTGTGGAGCACTCCTGAGCTGGTGCACTATAAGGAGGAGCTCAAAATTGTGATGGCTTCATTAGGATCTGGCAGGATTCCTTGGTTGGCATTTGTAAAACAGTCACTTATATTGTCTGGGTTTGAGGAACTCTGGCTTAACCCTGAGGTTTCCTGCCCAGCCACTTCTAAGAAAACTATGATAAGTACTGTAAAGGAAACCAACTTAAGGAACCTTTTTAGCTCTGTAAAAACTTCAAGCTTAACCGACATTTTCTTGGACGTTAAGCCTTTTTACAGTTTTGAGCGCGAAATTGATATAATCCAACCTACTCTAGCAAAGAAGTTGTACTTACAATTTAGAAATGGGACTTTGCCCCTTTTCAATAAAATTGATAGGTGGAAAGGGGGTCCGGCACGTCCATGCCCAGGTTGCTGTTTAGAGGAAGAAGCTCCTGTACATGTTACCCTTTTCTGTCCAGCCTATGCCTATATTAGGAAGAAATGGATAATCCAGCTGTGCAAAAACTTGGGCATAAAGCAATATTTGGTTTTCTTTAGGATATTGAAAACAGATACAGATGCAGTGATTGTCTCCGCAATAGCTAAATACCTACATTCCATGTGGTTAACTCGAAGGAACTTGATAAACAACGTGGTTGTACATTAGTATTAAGCTAATAATTATCAGATGAATAGATAATATTTTATTATTTTTAGAATGATCTGTGTCTTATCAATTTTAGAATTTCGGGAATTATTTAAATTTTTAAATAAAACAATGCCTAACAATCAACTAAAAACCTGAGATTAATTGCATTGAAATGATTTGCTTGACTTGTCGCACTGTTGTGTTTTTTTATGTGCTTTTATGGTAAATTCAACCGCAATAAAGTTTGACTTGACTTGACTTGACTTGAATTAGCCCCAATTTCTATATCTACATAATTCAGGGATCGAGATGTTAAACAAAAATCGATACGGGATGCTGTCTGAAATTGACAGGAGTAACATGTGTAATCACATGCTACTTGATTGGCTTTGCGCCATGGATCAACCAACTGGTAATCTTGTATTATAGCATCTAGGACTTTTTTTGTCTTTGGCTTTAATTGCTTCTTGTTTTTGTTGGAAGTGTCTTTTCACAGGTCTTGGATATAATTAAAATTCGCTCCAAAAATGATCAGCCCAGGGACACCCCTGAGCAGATCATTGATCTTTATCAAAGCTTAGGGATCATCCATGATTGGGCCGTAATAATTAACAAAATTCAGTATAGCCCCATTTAATTTCACCATGACCCATAGCCATCTTCCCTGGGGATCCCTCGAGACTTGGACGATCTCGCATGACACAGTTTGACAGAGGTAAATAGCTACTCCTCTTATTGCTAGCCCGGCTGACGCAAAAAAGGCGTTTGAAAAAACTCTAGGAAGAAAAAGCTTAGGTGAATTTGTTTTAAGGTGAGTCTCTTGGAAAAAGAGAACTTGAGGTGTAAAAGAGGCCAACCACCTTATAAAGCCTCCATATTTGTGTTTGTTTAGCATACCATTGACATTTATCAACATAATACGACATTTACTGACCATTACTATAATTTATAAAACAACAATAGGAACTAGGGCTTCCTGTGCTCTTGGTTGTTGGAACTAGGGTGGGACTAGGGCTAGGGTTAGGCCTTTAATTGGAAGTAGCGATTAGAGCTTCTAGTGTGATTGGTTGCTGGAATAGGTGTGGTACTAAGAGTAGGGTCAGGCTTTCTATTGGAACTAGGGACTAGGGCTTCCTGTGCCATTGCTTGCTTGGACTTGGGTTGGGACTTCTGGTAGGGGTAGGGTCTCTATTGGACATAGAGATCAGGGTTTTTGAAAGTTATTAGGTGCTTGGACTAGGGCTGAGATTGGCTGTAAGGTCCTGATCCCCTATTGTTTCTAGATTTTAGGGCTAGTGTTGTGATTGGATAGGGTTAGGGCTAGGGTTCCCATTGGCTGAAGGGGTCACCTGATTGCTAGGGCTATAAAAGGCCGAGGCTTAGGGCGTCTCAGCCCGGGCGTCGAGGCTAAGGGTGGAGAGGACAAGGGTGAGTGCCTGTTTGAGAAATGTCGGGACCTGGGCCAGAAATGCTGCCCATTCTCCCACTCATAAATACCCACCCTATGTATGTGTCTCAGTATATAAGCATTTATTTTCACTATAGATATGTACCTATCTTTGTGTATTGCTTTGTATAAACATGTAGAATAATTATGTTGTTATAAAAACAAAAAACAAAAATCATCTTTGGTCTACATGTACTTGCTTCCATTGTGCATCTATGTCCCTCCATTTACTTGGATCTGTTTGTCTGTTACTTTTCTACGGAAAAGCATATCCAATGCACTACCCTATTACTCATCCTGTACCTCTATCAAAATCTTTAATCTACATAAACTTACCTCCTTTATGCATCTATATACTTTCAATGTACTTATGGATCTATATATTTATCACTTTCTTCTAATTTAGCATTTCCAATGCACTACCCTATTTCTCAGCCTATACTTCTCTCAATATATCTTTTAGCCCAACTTTCTGACTCATCTCAAACTTCTTTCTACTACTCTTTCCAATGCACTACCCTATCTCTCACCCTATACATCTATCATTATATCCTCTACACCCACTCTCTCATTTATCCCAAACCCTATACCACTACTAAGTTCCCCAAAATAACCCTTTCTTGACTCTCTCCTACACTTTCCCTCCTTGCATCATCTGACACCTCTTTTACTATACCGATCCCCCAAAACAAACCTTTCTAAACTCTTCCCCTCCAAAAACCCTTTTTACTCACCCAAAAGCCTCCTTCTACTGCTATGACCTAAAAAAAGAAATCCTTCACTCTTCTATCCCTCCACTATCCCTTTCAATCAAAATAACAGACTAACATGTTCACTGCTCTAATTCCATATTCCACTATACTAATTCACAACTAATCTTTTATGGGTTCCAGAGTAGCGTGCTACTCGCCAAAAAATCGTTTCAACACCTCATCAGGGTTACAAACGCTATATAATTGCAAACCTTTTTCCCTTTTTTACCCCACCCCAACCCTTCGCAATCCAAATAACTAACATATCCATCACTCAAACTTCTTCATATTTCACTATACTAATTTTCAACAGTAATCCTTTATGGGTTCCGGAGTAGCCTGCTACTCGCCAGAAAAGCGCTTCAACACCCCATCAGGGGTAACAGGCGCTATATGAATGCAAACCTTTCTTTCCCTTCCATCTCTCCGCTATCCTTCTCACTCCAAATAACTGACTTATATCCACCACTCAAATTACTTTCATATTTCACCATACTAATTCACCACTAATCCTTTATGGGTTTCCGGAGTAGTGTGCTACTCACCCCCCCCAAAAAAAGCACTTCAACACCCCATCAGGGGTAAGAAGCGCTATATAAATACAAACCTTTTTTTCCTCTTCTATCCTTCTGCTAACCTTCTGAATCCAAATAACCGACTAACATATCCACCACTTAAAATATACTTGCATGTTTCACTATACTAATTCAACACTAATCCTCTATGGGTCCCGGAGTAGCGTGCTACTCGCCGAAAAGCGCTTCGACGCCTCGTCAGGGGTAGTAAGCGCTATACAAATGCAATTGCAATACAATACAATAAACATTCAGATTCAATACCCTGTTTTCCTCTTCCTTGTACCATTTGCTACTGCTCTTTTTGCTGTGAATCACCCCCCCACTACCTCCCTTCCTTCCCACACTACCCCTGAGAAATGTGTAATACCCCGCAAACCACATCTCAGCCCCCCTACTTTACTATGGGGTGCCCTGATACTGCACCCTGGGTGACCCTCTTCGCCCCTACCATGAAGACCCCAAGCGTCAAGCTATAAACATATTCATTTTGAAGAAGAAATCTCTTTCAACAGATCCTGCGCTTCCTCTATATTGGAAAACATATGAAATTTCCCTCTTACGAGGACTCGTAGCTTGGATTGTTGGGCTATTGAGGACTGCACGCCTGAGCTTTAAAAAGATTTAATAGTTTCCCAAACTCTTTGCGCCGACGTGCGGCTACCGCCAACAAATCAGCAAATATCCGACATTTTGTGACCTTGGTAATGAAAAATTGTCTCTGCTGTATTGCCTTAGCCAGGATCTTCTCCTTAATGCGATAGTCAGCCAAGTTAATCAGAATGGTGCGTGGGAACTTTGAATTAGGCAAAAGGTGTGAGGGCACTCGAAGTGCCCTTGTTATAGTGAGGTCTCCTGTAAATTCGGGCAAGACTTTCTGCTTAATAAATGATGCAACCCGTTGAAGAGTTTGAGACCCCTCAATCCCCTCGGTAGCACCTACTATACGTAAGTTCGAGCGTCGCGAGTAATTTTCAAGTTCCTCAAGTTTGTTCTCTAATATGTTTTTAGGTCTCGCCTAGTGTTGCAGCGTGCATGCGCTGCTCGCTCTGCGAGTCAGATTGTGGGAGAAGAGATTTCAGAAGGGGACTTGAAGCCCCGTCCATCATTTTCATAGGGTCGCGTCAGCGTTTATGCTAAACGCTGGCTTCCCATTGAAAAGGATGCTTCTCGGTTACAGACCTGTCTCCCTTTTGGACGGCCCATCCGGACTGGGTCGTTAGCTTCACGGCTGTCGTGAAGGAATTTCTTATCTATAGGGGGCATGTATGTTTAAGAGTTAGTCTGTGCCTAGGGGGCGTGTAGTGACGGAACATGTTTACGAGTTAGTCTGTGCCGGTACCTCGCCGTAGCATGGTGTGCCCTCGCGCAGACACACTAACACCCCGTGAATAGCTGGCTGTAAACGGAGCTAAGTTTCAGCAGAATATCCGGTCCGGAGTCAGCTCATCATACCTGTACGCTGTGTTGTTCGCCAGCGGTGGGTTGCAGATGTCGCTGAAGTTCGGGTCATTCAAGCAGGTGGTGTTCTCCCCCACTCTCACAAGGTACTGCTGCAGAGTGCTGGCCGATGCGCCACCTCGAGGGCGGAACAGTTGGGGACGGGAAACTTTGCAACTATGTACGGCGCCGAGAAGCCTTTGCTGGTGTTTTGGAAACTGCCAGGTTTCTTGAGGGCATTGTTGGGATGTAAACAAAGGGGGCCCGTGTTAATTACCAGACTAGCCCAAGGCGATTCCATAACTGCCATGGGGGGAGGGTCGGAGACCCTGCTGTGAGGAGGCAGCTCATTCCCCATCTAGAAAGTAAACCCTCCTAGAACGTTACCACTCATGCCGCTTCGAGTAAACACCTGTACTCCCCAGACACCTGCAGTCCATATAGAGCAACCGAATAGAGCAAGTAGTCTGAGAGCCCCATGGCGAGTTTTTGGCAGATAGCGCCTTC
This sequence comes from Triturus cristatus, assembly GCF_964204655.1. Taxonomy (NCBI): domain Eukaryota; kingdom Metazoa; phylum Chordata; class Amphibia; order Caudata; family Salamandridae; genus Triturus; species Triturus cristatus. The sequence goes on from NC_140584.1 coordinate 1,024,648,205, forward strand.
AAAGACAGAGACCAGTTTCTGCAAGGCAACCATGGTCAGCGTGGGGTTATTGGCCAACATCAGAGGATTTACAATCTCTGGGCCCACTGCTGAGGAATAAGCGGAGAAAAGAAACTGCGTCATTCATGCTTTTCCGCCCTCTAAAAATTCTAAATAAGGAACGAGAACGCAAGCAATTGCATGGTTAATTTTGTTTGCAGATTTATATAGCGCGAACTCGACCCCAAGGTATTGGAGTGCTTTACATGAGCACCAGTTACGTTACACAAGGACACATTCATTTTTCGTAGGCACGGGGATATTAAGTGATTTGCCCAGAATCATAGGATGAGGAGCCGAAGCTCGAACCTGGTTGTCCAGCTCAAAGGTAGCAGCTCTGGCCACCAGGCCACATCCTCTTCCCAATTAGTTACGCGTGCTAAAATTGTGTTTTGTAAAATATATAAATGTTACTTTTCAGATTAGCGTGTATGCTACTTGATGGCGCTACCAGTGAAGCATTTATTTACACTTTAACTGAAGTTAAACAAAGGAGAATATTAAGGTTAATCGAGAGCAAGAGTGACAAAAGGGAGTGATAAAAAAGTGTACCTGTGCATGTTTAAAAAAAATAATTAAGCCCAGCACAGAATAAAAAAGACATATATCCAACGATGCATCACAAGCTCACACTACAGTAACACTGCCCACAGGTTTCTGTTATACGCCTACCCTCAAAATTAAAGCAAATGTTTTATAGCCGATATAATGACCTTAACACTTCTAGGTCAAGTTTAAGTTATTGAGAGGAAAGGATAAATAGGGCCGAAAAACGGATTCAATTGATATTAAAAAATAGTCTGAAACATATACGGTGGTGCAACTTTCAACTACATTTTTTGCCCCGCTACTGAAGTACAATTAATCATTTTCCCAGAAAGTTTGAGAAAAAGGCTAGTGAGTAGTAGAAGCTAAAGTAGGGTTTGTTGATGCCCTAACTTTCCCATGGCGGAGTTGACGGATTGCAGTGCCCAGCACAGGCACAGTAGGCGGAAGAAAGAATACATGGCGAGCAGGCAAGGAGCTCCTAAGTCAGACCGTTCGTTCAGCACAACAGCAGCTTTCTGCACACACGCTCGGCTTTCTGTGAGGGTCACCTGCCGGGCCCCGCCACATTGTACTTGGGGAAGAGCTTGACAGCGAAGGGTTAATCGTCATGGTCTTTCATTTCAAATGTTTGTATGTGATAAAAGACATTGTCATTTACAATGCCATTTACAATGCCAATAGCTCTAATTTAAGCAAATGCGAGACCTATTGCATTTCTAATGCTTGTTATCTTTTGCTGCCTCATGTTCTCTCAAGAGCATAGTGTTCATTTGATCCTCAATGAGGGCAATCCTTGATTCACCTTCTTGAATTCTAGCTGGAAGACAGGTGACTGCCTCCTCAATTTTCCCAAGACGCGAATGGGATTTCTTTATTTCTCTTATCTCCTCCAAGATTAGATTCAGCATGATTTTTATGTCCATCTGTTGGATATTAACTCCTTCAGTCCATGATTCAGATGCCTCCTGATGTAGTATTCCATCTTGATTCTGGCTCCCGTTTGACTGACCTGGGAATTCAGATCCTCCTCCTACAAGGTGACTGGAGATGTAACTGAGGCTGTATCGGAGCCTCAGGCTGAGACTGAGTCATAATGTCCTCAGGAGGTGATTGATTAGGCACCAAAGCCTCGGTCTGTGGCATTGATGGTATAAACTGGCCTTGCAAAGGCTGAGCAGACTTTTGTAGTATCGGAGCGACTATTGAAGGAGCCTGAGCAAGCGCCTGGTCCCGAGATGATACAGAGAGGGTCTGTAGGGGACTAGTTAGCACCCCCTCTGGCCCCTCCTCTATAGATCTCGGTAATTCTGCCATGAATTTGGCTGGAGCCAACTGAGATACTTTTGTCTTGAGGAATAACGGAAAGTCTTTGGAATTTTTCGCCGCATCCTTACTTACCCTGCTGCAACCTCGGCTGCCTGTTCCTTTCCTACACTAATTGAATCGTTCAGCTTTCCACCCGGTTGCTTCTGTGCAACTAAATCTCCGCCCTCCTGGCGAAACTCGAATGGCTCTTCTTCAGCCTCAGAGCTCTCGAAGCTTGAATTCAACCCAGGTCGATTTGAGATGTGTTCAACTCTGGCTGTCGATGACACAGCTTTTGCTTGAGCCAGGCGAGTTTTGGCTTTAAAGTCAACTTTGGCAATGGCTTTCGACTGCTTTAAGTGTCTTCCCATTTTAGCTTGAACCTCCAGTCTAGCCTGCACGGTATATAAAACCACCAAGGTCTTGCTTTTCCACACAGTAAACCTTGACCTTTAGGGGGGAGAGCTGCCAACTCTAGAACCAGTCAAAAGAGAAGGGAAGTAAGAAGCTAATCTCTCTTACAGCAGCCCCTCCCCCTATTTCCGGCAGCAAAAGCAAATGTTTTTCCCTGGCAGGCTCACCTTCGCAGTCCGACTTTTTCCCTGGCTACACATCGACCTCTGGGCTCAGGACGCCATAGTTACGCTGTGGAGGTTGTGAATGGCTCAAATCGGCGCTGCTTTGCTCCGCGCCGTACTCCGCCAGTCAGCCTCCAGTCAGCCTCCGGGCGGTGGAAATCAAACACCTGCGGCCAGAATGTTTTCCGCAACCCCCTTCAGACTGATTATAGTGATGAGCCCCGTTATGAGCCCCTAACTGTAGTTCAGCAACGCTCACCGCAGAAAACATAAAAAACGCCAGCCGGCAAAGTCTTCATCCGGACGCTCGGGAATCCGGAAACTCCATTACAGGGGGAGGAGCAACAGTCACCTGTGGCTGCACGGAGGCGGGGATATCCGTAGCCATCACCAGACCTAATCTGAAAGGCTAATTGTTAACTATAACGTTCCTCTATCCTATGGTGTTTTCAAAATCTAAGGTTTTTTAAAATTCTATTTGTTAATTGTAAGGTCAATTTTTTTGTAAGTGAGCCTCTAAGATATTCATACTTTCTTTCTATAACTGGATAGTGTGTGCTATATTCCTATAATACACCACTTATTTTTTATTTCATGTGTGTTTATCAGAAAATACATTAATAATTGGTTTTAATTTTAACAATTTTGTAAGTCGGCACAACATTGTTGCATTTACAGTGCTCCTTCACTTCAAATGCTTAGAGTATGGATTGTGGGCCAAAGCTATATATGTTGGGCTAAAGAGTCTGCAAAAAAAAGAGGTATTGACAGGGACTTGGATTTGCCAAATGTGCAGATTACTTGGTTTGGCCAGAGAGGGTTAAAGTTTTATCAGTTGCTGGCTTTGGTTAAATCCATTGTGGATTCCCAAGATCCTCAGCTCATGATTGTTCACTGTGGTGGCAATGACCTAGGCACATTGACTGGGGTAGGGCAGGAAATCCTAATGAAAGAAACCTTTGCAGAACTGATGTCGCTTTTCCCTCACACTGTCTTGGTGTACTCTAAAATATGCCAAGGACAGAAATGGAAGTGGTCAAATCAATTCTGTCCACAGATTGAGAAAGCCAGGAAACATGTTAATATAACTGTTTCTGCATTCCTCAGAGACATTTGCCCGGGCTGTATGTGTAACAACAATCTGCGTTTTGACATGCATGTAATTTATAGAAATGATGGAGTGCACTTTACAGATGTAGGCAACGGGGTTTTTCTAAGTAACCTAAAACTCCTCATCCGGTCTTATGTGTAGCAGCCATATACACACAACCAACACAACAGCTCTTGTCAGAGCCACCCCAGTACCTGAAAAATTGTTTTTTTTCTAAAGTTTTTGGGGATCTTCGTGACAACGTCGCGATCCCCGTGGACATGTCGTGAAAACGGAAAACAAAAGCAGACATTCAATGGCCACCGACACATCCAAAAATAATATGTACAAAAATCCATTCTAACATTGCCCTAGAGATATTACTATATTTATACTTCTTTCAAAGCATGTTTGAACTCATATTTTTGTACTAAGTCTCTTTAAAAACCATCTTTCAGACCTATTTTCTGTTATTGCGGTTATTCGGGACATCGCAATGACGTTGTTAACCACGACAATCACGCCTTTTCCATAAAGTGAAAACACATATATTCACACACATTACAGTATTTTACACACTAGAGATATATAACTATACACTTCAAACTCATGTTTTTCTAGTGTATTTCTAGAACATCTATCTCTAAAACCTAAACCTACGTTCTGTATCCGCGCTGAGGGAGGAGATCACAATGACGTTGCTTATCGCGATCCCTGCGGTTGTGCCGCGAAAGCGTAAAGCAAAAGCAGGAATTCAATAGCCACCACCCAACGAAAAAATTATTAAATAAATTAATTCTAACCATCACAGTTGATAACTCACTATATAAATAACTCTACAAAAACATTTATCAATATCTCTATAACAATGCATACTAATGAATCACGTATATATTTTTTTATATTTTCACCAATATTTGCGACGACATTGATAGTCACAATGTCCCTGCAATGGTATACGGGGGGCCGTGCTGGCGGTCGCTGCATCATTGCGAATAGTGCACGCTATTAAAAAAATCTATTTTGAACAAATAACTTCTGTCACTAACACCTCCATTTCTCAACCATGGGGTCAGAGCATCTCCACCCTAACCCCTTATGTGGGCTTTCACACAGATTTTCAGCCCTGGGAACCGTTCCCGATAAATAAAATGGTGGGCGCAACCCTTTATTCAGGTTGTGTCCAGCCAATCAGAGCTTTCCCGTTGGTATGTGCCTTCGCGATTTATCGCAAAACCTTTATTAAATATCTGCTGCCAGAGATATCGCTATAATTTGAAACTTAAATTTCTCAAAAACTACTGAAACGATTTATACCAAATAAGCAAAAGGCACTTCCTTGAACTAACATCTACCTCCCTGCCAAATTTGGTGTAAGTCTGTTCAAGAGTTCAGGCTGTAGAGGTGAATAAAGGTTCCTATAGGAATTAACATTACAAATGCAACCTTATTTCATGCCCCCAAATTCTCAGTCCCCACTGCACGGTCACCCCAAACTTTCCCAATCAATAATACCCACCGTGAAACTTTTTGGGCAAAATTTCATGCAGGTTGGTCAAACGACTCCAAAGTTATGGCCAAGTCAAAAAATGCTTTTCATATGGAAACTAGGTCCTAACTATAACTACCTACTGACAACCGCCAGGAGGTAATATGTATAAATATATATGTATATATATATATATATATACATATTTAATTGTGTCACTAAAATAGTAGTTCATCATATTGTCATGCAAATTTCCAGATGTGTTGAGGGGACGCCAAAGAGTCACGTGACAAGATAGCCATCTGATTGGTTAGCTCCACTGTCATGATCGTAATCCAGCAAAATCCAGCTGGTCCAATACTCACTGTGGAAACCATGGGGCCCGTGTTCAGGCTCTGTGCCTGGAGAAAGTTGTTCTAGGCCCACTTAATGGACCAGTTGGTGATGCAGAGCCTGGCATTACATCTGTATAGTGACCGGTGCAAGCCCTGAGGTGCGGCAGGTGGAGCCTAGGGAGTTGAACACATGGTGAAGGAGTGTAAGAAGAAGGCAGAAAAGTTTTGGCTTTTTGGACCCTGGATTGCTGCAGGGCTGTAAGCCGAGCCAGAGATGACAGTGGAACATGCGGGGCCACTCTGGGCTGACTCAGAAGCCCAGTTTCTGAAGCACCAGCTGAAATTCCACTTATGTACCTGTCAGGGCAAACCTTGTAGCGGAGCTGGTGGAATGTGAGTCCTGAGCAGGCAGTGAAGAAGGTGAGCAGCACTGTTTGGTGTTGGGGGAAGGAGCAAACTGAGCCGCGGCCTGCCAGGTCGCTCCGTATTTATCGGATGGGAGGTTGCGCCAGAGTTGATGGTGAAGCATATGGTACGTTCAACCCGTAGCTTACAGTAGCTAACTCTAGGAACCCTGCTCTGTGGGCTCTGGATGTGGCCATCACGAGGTTGGGACTGATGGGGCCCAATGCCTTTTGTCGGTCTCTTGGCAATCCTGCAAAAGCTGGCTAAATGCCGCTAGTCGCCTGCCGACTTGAGGTGCCCAGACAAGTGTCTATGACTGGTGCTCAGTGGCTGCATATAGCATACATTCCACCAAGCGAGGACTACTGAAATACAGTGCCTGCATGCCTTTGGAAATAGTAGGTATCCTTTTTGGAATGTTAGAGGCTGCAGTACATTTACCCAATTAATGAACCTATATGGTGGCTCACTAGAGAGCGGGGAGAGTTGGAGTAGTGAACTTGTGCATGCTGGTTTGCTGACATGACAAATTGGACCCAGGGGCCTCAAGAAGACACCTGAACTAACTGAGCTTCACGCTTCCTCCTGTGGACTGTGCATGACTGGCAAAATCGGCAAGTCTGAACCAAATCATCCTTACTAAACTGTTTCAGTGCTCAGAAACACGTTTAACATGCTCTCCTTTTTATTTATACATTGAAACTATGAAATTAGCAACAAAAGAAGTGCTTGTGGCTGCGGGAAGTGGGAGGCAGAAATGGGGGGTCCACTGCCTGACAGATGTTGGAAATATTGCTGTGAAATGCTGTTTAACTAAAGACACAACTCATACATTTTAACAATTTACATTACCCTAACATTACACCAGAATGAATGGCTAGATGAATTAATTCTGGGCCAACTACATGCAAGAAATGTATAAATGTAAATTAGGGGTTTCTTGCATCTGGCCTGGCACTGCCTGCTTGTACAGACTAACTGATGCAAGGTGTTTGACACCATATGCTTGATGACTGATAAGCACATAAAAAGGTCCCCCCTATTTACTTGGCTACACAGAGGAGGAACCTAAAGCTATACCTAAATTTACATCAATATCACTGTTGATCACAAAAAGGATGAGTACTATGCCACCAAGTCACAATTTATGACTGAGCTACAGAATATACTGCAACAAAATGGTTGAAAACTATGCAGCATTATCTCGTACCGCAGTGAGTCCCTGAGATTTCGGTGATCCGCTGCAGACCTGTTTGCTGAGTCAAGCAACTGGAATACAAATGGAGAACAAGTCAAGACACCACAGATTAAATATCTTCAAATTATTCCTAATTTTAAATCTGATGCAATCAAAGTACTTTTAGCACTAAGTACCAACTTTAGTTTTAATTGCGACGCACTTAAGATCACTTACTGCCAGTGTACCCTGACCTCTCTGCCCTGTTTCCGCCGCGGCTGGAGTGCCGTTTGAGCGGTGGGCCGGGTCGGGTGCCTGTTACTCACTTCCGCTTAAGGCAGCGGTCTAATTGTCGGTTTCAGCGTGCCTACAAAACCCCGATGCCAGCAAGGACGCGCAGCAGACGCGTGCAGCAGGCCCGCCAAAGGCAAGCCCGTCTGCTGGCTGGGGCCAAAACTCCTGTACGTTTTGACTCAGGCCATCATCTGATTTACTCTAGTAGCCAACTTAGAAAATTAGAACCCCGGATTAGAGCACCATGCAGACACGCACTATCTGTAGAACAGAGGATGGAACGATGCACGCACTGCTCGTTTCAGATAAAGGCACCTAATGTACCCCTCACAGGACAAGTGGGTTGTAGGCTTAATTTTTTACTCATCAACTGTCGGTCCTTGAATAAGCATTAGATTGAAATATACGACTGTATTTTGGACAAAGAACCGGATGCCCTGTTTCTCACAGAAACTTGGTTGCATGAATCCTCCGTGCCTGCCATCCTACAGGCACTCCTACTTGATTACAGGATCTTTAGACTGGACTGCGCTAATAAGAGGGGAGGGAGCATAGCAATAATTCATAAACTATCACTAGGCTGCACAATGCTTGCAATAGATATAGACCACTGCGAAGCAGCCTCTTTTTCAATAGAGGCTGACGACAAGCAGACGGTTAATGGCTTTCTGATTTACTGACCACCTGGCGCAATCTCAGGTTTCAGCGAGAGCCTTGTGGAACGAATGGTTCAACCAGGGCTGCATTACAACAACCTGACTATCTTAGGAGACCTAAACCTACATTTTGATAATCAAATGTGTGGGGAAGCACAAGCCTTATGTCAGAAGCTTGCCGGGCTCCAATTGGAACTTAAATCTGCGCATGCAACACACCAACTAGGGCATTTATTAGACCCCATTTTTTCCAACTGCTCAGGGCTGGCAGTTGAACCTCCAACGGCGGTCCCTTGGTCCAACCACTATCTTGTGGCTTTTTCCATCCCCCTATCTAGGCCATCCTCTACAGTGAGTTTAACATCCAACAAAACGCATAGGAAATGGTTTAAATTCAACAAGCTCAGCTTCACACAGGCCCTACAGTCAAATCACCCCTCCCTAGGAAAAGACATTAATGAGGCAAGTCAAGCAGTCAATAGATGGATCACAGACGCACTTGATGTGGCTGCCCCATGGACTTCCAGCACCCCCCGAAGATGCACCAAGACCGCGCCATGGTTTAACGAGACTTTACGGATGGCTAGAAAGTCCTGTAAACTTTTAGAGCGCAAATGGAGCTGGGCTTCCGAGACTCAGATAAAGCGGCCTACAAGCTCAATCTAAAGCCCTGTCACTCACTTATAAAGAAGACATGTGCTGCCTTCTACATGGAGAGGATTGAGCAAGCAGATAATTCCTCTAGGGAACTCTTCGGTATTCTCAAAGAGCTATCTTCACTAGAGAGAACAGTAGCGCCAGCCTCAAGTTCAGCGGAATCGTGCAAGCAAATGCTGACTTTTTCGCTGAGAAAGTATAAAAAATATCTCTACGACACCTTCCCTGCTGATGCTCGTAATGGCTCTATATACCAAACTGAACAAATACTGGAGTGGGGATAAAATTGTCTCACATAATTCCATCTTCTCTCTCTAGAAGAGCTGAAAAAGATAGCTCTAAGTATAAAATCAGGCTCCCCAAAGTATCCATCTACACCAAAAGTGATTTGCATGGAGTTAGATACCATACTACCCTGTGTTCAACAGTTGTTAGAAATCTCCTTTCGGGAAGGGCGGGTCCCAGACATATGGAAGCAAGCAATTGTTCTCCCCCTGAAAAAAAAAACAACAGCAGATGGAAATCTACTGGAGAACTTGCGTCCAGACTCATTGCTCCCAAACTTCCTAAAAATAGCTGCAAAAGTGGTAAATTCACAGCTGGTTGCACATATCAATAAACACAACCTACTTCACCCTACGCAATCGGGTATTAGATCAACCTACTCAACACAGTCAGCACTGCTCTATGCTACTGAGACGGTGCGCAAGAGAGTGGATGAAGGTCTGACGACTGCACTGGTCCTTTTGGACCTTAGGGCAGCCTTCGACACGGTGTTGCACCGACTCAGAAGGGGGGGGCATGGACACTGCTGCCCTCAACTGGATGTATTCATATCTGCATGGTCGTAGCTTTCAAGTGACACAATCTCCACATACCTCCAAACACATCACTTTAGCGCAGGTGGTGCCTCAGGGCTCAATCTTGAACCCTACTCTTTTCAATCTATGAGTGGCCCCCTTAGCTAGGATTGTGGAAAAACAGTGTCACAATAGTGTCATATGCCGATGACACGCGGCTAGTTGTCACCCTGGCTTAGGATTCAGTGCTAGCAGCCAGTAGCTTTGCAGACCGCTTAAAGGATCTGGCCTCTTGGATGACAGGCAATTGCCTGAAACTAAATGGTAATAAGACCGAGATACTGATAGTAGGGAACACTCCATTCATTTAGTCCTCAGCCTGGTGGCCATCAATCTTAGGCCCGGTTCCCACCCATAAGACAGAGGTGAAGAACTTGGGATAGATTCCACACTTTCCTTAGAGACTCTCATCAAGAACGTTGCAGGCAGGTGCTTTGGAATCCTGAAGACTCTAAGGAAAACTCTTGACATTCTCCCTATGTCATCTAGGAAAACCCTGACCCACGCTCTTGTCACAGCACGACTAGATTATGGAAATGTGCTGTATCTGGGTGCAACCAAAAAGGGTCTCCATAACCTGCAATGTATCCAGAACGCAGCAGCTTGCTTGGTCTTGAGTCTGCCGAGAAGGGCATCCTCACAGAAAGCGCTGGACTCACTACACAGGCTGCCCATTCAGAAACGGATCACATTGAAGGCACTATGTTTCTGCCACCGCACCTTGCAGGGCAAAGACCCAATTTACCTGCGGCACCTTCTAACTCCATATAATCCTGAACGGCATCTTAGATCCACCAGGACTCACCTGGTGAAAGTTCCCGGGATAAAGTAAGCACAAATGGGTGTGCGTTCTTTTGGCTACCTGGCAGTGAAAAGCTGAAACGCCTTACCCCTGTCCCTCCGTGGTAACCAACATAGAGCCTCTTCCGTAAAAAATTAAAAACGTGGCTCTTTCAACTGTGAGTGGTTTTTGGCTCCCCACGTCCTCAGATGTGCTGATTGCCAGAGTTGTTAGATAGAGCAAATAGCGCGGGGACACACCAGTGGTGTAACCTGGCGCTCTATAAATGCAGAATAAATAAACAAACATCACATCGACGCTGCCAGTAGCAGCAGCAAGAAAATCTTCACCAACATCAAAGATTTAACTGCGCCGCCAGCAACAGTACCCTCTCACAAGACCTTTGCAACAAACTCTCAGAATTGTTCTGTAACAAAATGACTTCCATTTATAGCATTGTCAACCCTCAACCGGACCGCATCACCGTCACAACTTAACTACACATCATGGCTGAAGAACGAATCCTGACCTCGTGGCCCGCTGTCTCCACCGTCAAAATCGCTGCTACTTTGAAGACCATCTTCTTGGGACCCCATCTTACCCTTGCCTTCACCAAGCACATTCCCTGACACCTGCAAATATGCCACCGTCATGCCCCTGCTCATGAAACCATCCACTGACCCACCCATGCTTTCCAAATACAGACCCATCTCCCTGCTACTATACCCGGCAAAGGTCATAGAGATACTAAGTCCGACACTGTCTGTGACCCTTTCTGTTGTTGGTCATGGAAAATACTTGTAACTGGTCTTGGCTGCAATAGTATCCTGTTCATGCAGAAGAAAACTTATAATAGAGTAAAAATATCTTTAGATGTGTTGATTATCCAGTTGTCTCACCGACCACCTTAGCAACAACCAGCTGCCATGCAACCTGGATCCAGGCCCAACCAAAGTACAGAAACAGCACTCATCACCGATCTTTGACATAGGAGGCACAGCAGCCCTCATTTTCCTGGATCTCTCTGCAGCATTTTACAGTGTCTCTGCTGGAAATAGCCCTTTTTGCGGGGTTACCCCAAACTTCTTTTTCTGGCTTTAGGACTCTAGGCTCTTTACCACTGCTAACTAGTGCTAAAGTGCACATGCTCTCTACTCTAACCATGATTTAATTGGTTTACATGTGTTTGGCATATTTGATTTACCTCTAAGTCCCTTGTAAAGTGGTATAGCCAGGACCGGTAAATTAAATGCTACTAGTCAGCTTGCCGCACTGATTGTGCCACCCACACAAGTAGCCTTTCAAACCTGTCTCAGGCCTGCCACTGCAGGACGTGTGTGGGCAGTTTACTGCCACTTCGACTTGGCATTCAGAACTACTTGCCAAGCTTAAAGCTCCCCTTTTATTAAATATAGGTCACCCCTAAGGTAGACCCTAGATAGCTCTATGGGCAGGGTGCTATGTTAGTAAAAGGTAGGATATGTAATTTTATGTTTGACATGTCCTGGTAGTGTCTATTTCGTTTTTCACTACTGTGGGGCCTACTCCTCTCATAGGCTAGCATTGGAAATTCCCTTATATACTTTTATATACTCCCTGAACTGGAAACAAGCATCCTAGGACCGGTTTCGGGGTTTCACCCCTCTTCAGACAGGATAGCTTGATTCCAGTGGCATGGAGAGCACGGGACTCACGTCTGAGCATACCCGTCCCACTCAGGGTGACAAATGCAAAAAGAACTATTGATGGACAGAATGCAGAACAATGTCATACATTCACCCCAGTACAGAAATCTGGGCCTAAATCCATCGTTTTTTTGCTCACCATGCCATTCCATTTTGGACCCAGCCATATGCAAATCAGTCTTGACCCTGCGCCCAATGAGAACAGTCCAGCCCGAACTGCCAGGCCAGGTCCTCCCTGAACTGGAAACAAGCATCCTTGGACCGGTTTCGGGGTTTCACCCCTCTTCAGCCAGCATAGCTTGATTCCAGCGTCATGGAGAGCACGGGACTCACGTCTGAGCATACCCGTCCCACTCGGGGTGACAAATGCAAAAAGAACTATTGATGGACAGAATGCAGATTAATGTCATACGCCTCGGCAGGGCTCGGGCTCAATTTCCTCGGACCTGTCTATTCTCGCCTCGGTGCCTATTCTAATCACGGGCCCCACGCTGCAACTCTGGGCAATAGCTTGCTTAGCCTCCACACCGGCCCCAACAGCGCTAACGATGCCTGGCTTCACCCTGGGGGTGCCCAGGAGTGGACACTTCACAGGGAAAGCCAGGAGGGGTTCCACAGCGGTATGAATATCAGCGCCAGAAAACCGCAAAAGGCGACACCGCAAGGTGGCCGTCTGGTGACAGTGGTGACAGTGCGCTCTATAAGTACCTTGACATTTACATTTACATTTACATTTACCCCAGTACAGAGATGTGTGCCTAAATCCATCGTTTTTTTGCTCACCATGCCATTCCAGTTTGGACCCAGCCATATGCAAATCAGTCTTGACCCTGCGCCCAATGGGAACAGTCCAGCCCAAACTGCCAGGCCAGGTCCTCCCTGAACTGGAAACAAGCATCCTAGGACCGGTTTCGGGGTTTCACCCCTCTTCAGCCAGGATAGCTTGATTCCAGCGGCATGTGCAACATTCCGTTCATCATCTTTTGTGTTTTGCTGTTCGCCCTATGTGGGAAGGGTATGCCCAGACGTGGGTCCCGTGCTCACTTCGCCACTGGAGTCAAGCTATCCTGGCTGAAGAGGGGTGACACCCCAAAACCAGTCCTAGGATGCTTGATTCCAGTCCAGGGAAGACATGGCTTGGCAGTTCGGGCTGGACTGTTTCCATGAGGCACAGGGTCAAGACTGATCTGCATAAGGCCATGTCTGAACTGGGGTGGCGTGGTGAGCAAAATAACGATGGGTTAAACCCAGATCTGTGAAGGGGGGTGAATGTTTTGCCAATGTGCAACATTCCGTCCATCATCTTGTGTGTTTTGCTGTTCGCCCTATGTGGGAAGGGTATGCCCAGACGTGGGTCCCGTGCTCACTACGCCACTGAAGTCAAGCTATCCTGGCTGAAGAGGGGTGAAACCCCGAAACCGGTCCTAGGATGCTTGATTCCAGTCCAGGGAAGACATGGCTTGGCAGTTCGGGCTGGACTGTTCCCATGAGGCACAGGGTCAAGACTGATCTGCATATGGCCATGTCTGAACTGGGGTGGCGTGGTGAGCAAAATAACGATGGATTAAACCCAGATCTGTGACTGGGGGGTGTATGTTTTGCCAATGTGCAACATTCCATCCATCATCTTGTGTGTTTTGCCTCCTGTCAGGAAGCAGCAGACTTAAAAGCTAGGGTAGAAGGGATGCAGAGAAACCCTTTTAACGTAGGGGTACAGGCGGCAACACCTACCAATGCCATAGTAGTGGAAATGCCTGTTTCTATACTGCTAGCTACCCCAGAGCTTTTTTACGGAGAATCAAGTAAGGTCCAAGTATTCCTAACTCAAGTTATGCTCCATTTTTTGTGTAAGCAGAAATCATTCCCCACCAATCAGGCGAGAGTAGCCTTCCTTATTTCTTATTTGGATGGTGTTGCAGCACAATGGGAAGTGCCCTTAGTAAACAGAGATGATCCCCTTCTCCATGATTGGGAGGCCTTTAGAGTAGAATTCCTGAAGGTGTTTGATAGGCGAGCTGAATCCTTCACCGCAGACAGGGAATTATTGGAACTGAGACAAGGTAACAAAGACCTGTTAGTGTACTTGAATACCTTCAGAAGATTAGTTGCAGAAACTAAGTGGCCAGAGGCCAAACAAGCCCCGCTCTTCCACCAGGGGTTAAGGGAAGAGCATAAGGATGCGATTGCCCAAATAGACGCACAACCCGCTACCTGTGAGGACTTGATTAATCTTGTGCTACGACTTGACCACAGGTTAAGTGAGCGAAAAGGGGAACACAAACGGAAGGAAAGAGGCATGCCGCCAGTCGAAAGGCAAAGAACCGCAGAGTCAAACAGCGCTTCTGGAGTAGAACCTATGGATATAAGTACCATAAGAGCCGCATTAACTCCAGCGGAAAAAGAAGTCCTGCGAGAGATTCTAGACCATTATGTCGTGGTCTACATAGATCATATCCTCATCTACTCAGAGAACGAGCATATTCATATACAACATGTTAAGTCTGTGCTACGGATCCTCCAGAAACACCACCTGTTCTGCAAATTGAGCAAATGTGAGTTTCACGTCACCACAGTGGAATTCCTGGGAGTAATGCTCACGCCATCGGGACAGGAAATGGCTGAAAGAAAGATCACTGCACTAAAAGATTGGCCTCCTCCCCAGAATGTGCGAGATGTGCAGTGTTTCATCGGATTCACAAATGTCTACCGGAGGTTCATACACCAGTTCTCAAATCTGGTTGCACCCATAACCAAGATGTTAAGAAAGGCACAGAAGTTTGAGTGGAACAAAGAAGCTCAGGAGGCTTTTATCGCCCTGAAAACAGCCTTTGTAACTGCTCCTATCTTGACTCATCCAGATCTAGACAAACCATACATTGTGGAGGCAGATGCCACAGATGTGGCTTTGGGAGCCGTCTTATCACAGAGACACTCTACTACAGGACAGATCCATCGGTAGCATACATGTCGAGAAAACTAAACGAGGCAGAGAGGAACTACAATATCACTGAAAAAGAGCTCTTGGCCATCAAGAATGCCTTCATGGAGTGGAGACACTTTTTAATGGAAGCCAAGCACGTGGTCACAGTATATACTGACCACAGAAACCTGCAATTCATGACAGCCGCTAAGCATCTTACCCCTCGTCAACTTAGATGGATGTTATTCTTTTCCGAATATCAGTTCATAATTACATATAGACCTGGATCAGAGAACAGAAAAGCCGATGCTCTCACCAGACAAACGACAACAAAGGAACCGTAAAACATCACAGATCATTCCATTATACACCCCACGAAGGGACTTTGTGCAATACAACCCGATACCTTCCTTAAAGACATCCTCAAGGGACTTAACACCTTTTCGTGGAGAACATGGTTAAGGAGCCACACCGAATGGCCAGTTAGGAATGGTTACCCGATGAATCAAAATCGCCTTCTGATACCTACTGTGAAATTGAGGAAGCAAGTGTTCCACTGGTGTCACAAACTCCCTAGTGCAGGACATAATGGGGTGGAAAAAACTGTGGATCGCATAAACAGACAATTCTGGTGGCCCTCTCTCCAAAACGATATCACGGTTTGGGTTAAATCATGCAAAATCTGTGCAAAGATGAAATCCGATCACCTACGACCCCAGGGATTATTGCAGCCTCTCCCTACTTCAAGCAGACCTTGGGAGAACATTTTGTTGGATTTCATTGTCGGATTACCACCAGATAAAGGAAACACCGTTATCCTGGTAGTCATAGACTATTTAACAAAGATGGGACATTTTGTAGCCTGTCCTCAGGTACCTTCGGCAGGCCAACTCGCACTAATACTGATGAAACAAGTGAACCGTTTACATGGATTGCCAAGGAACATTGTATCTGATAGGGGTCCCCAGTTCACAGCTCAGTTCTGGAAGACGTGTTCCTCACTACACATAACTACAGCCTTGTCCACAAGTTTCCACCCTCAAACCGATGGACACACCGAGCGCCTCAATCAGACAATCAAACAATATTTGCGCTGTTACATGGACAATAGCACAGAGGAATTGGTGGACTATCTTTGGCTTGCTAAAATCGCATATAACAGTGCCACCCACAGTTCCACGCATACCTCTCCGTTCTACTGTACCTATGGTTTTCACCCAAGATTTCTTCCCTTTATCCATCCTGCGGAGAATACCAAGCCCCCAGAAGTATCCAAGAGAGTGCCTCACATGCAGGAAACCTTGATAACCGCACAGGAATATTTGAAGGCAGCAAAGATCAAGTACAAAAGCACAGCAGACACACATAGAAGACCAGGACCCTTGTACAAAGAAGGAGACCAGGTATGGTTATCCACAAGGAATATACGTTTCAAGAAACACAGTGTGTTTAACCCCAGATACATTGGACCTTACAAAATCAGTAGATGTATTAATCCAGTGACAATGAAACTGAGTTTACCTTCACATCTACGAATTAACCCAGTGTTTCATGTATCTTTATTGAAACCATCCTATACACAAGTGAGAAAGTTGCCGCCTCCTCTGTTGGTCAATGAAGATATAGAGTATGAAGTGAAGGGTATACTGGATTCACGATGGCGCGGCCGTAAACTTTGGTACCTGGCAGCCTGGAAGGGTTACGGTCCAGAAGAGAATTCCTGGGAGCCCGCAACAGGAGTACACGCACCCAGACTAGTGTCTTCCTTTCACAGAAAATACCCACAGAAACCAGCCCCCTTAGCGCGCTCTCGTTAAAGGGGGGATGTACTGTCATGAGCGCTGCTCTCGAGCGCGCTACTACTAATGACGCTGAGGCCATTATTCATTTCTGTCCGCGGCGCTAAAATGCGTAAGCGCAGCCGCGAACTACAATTCACAGGGAGCATTGCCACCTTACGCATGACGCCGCGCGGAACCGCCCATATAGGAAGTGGCGGCAGCCGCAAGAGCGTCAGAAATTCTTCGTCCTTGCAGATTGGCAAGGCTTCGTAGCGGTAGGGTAAGGGTGCTGTGCACTACCAAGCTCTTCGTGCAGGTCTGGGGTCCGCATTCTGGATTTTGGTTGTGCCTTGCTCTGTTTGAGAGTCTCTTCCGGCTCATGCAGAGTGTGGGCTTGTCGGTGGTTTGACTGACACAAACCGCAGCAGGCAGGTTACCTGCATTTTGTTTCTTAGCGGTGGCTTCCTTACAGTCACGCTGGGATTCCTGGATTTTACACGTTTGGATCATAGACTCTCTCTTTGGTGTTCTTAGTATCTTCGGTTTGATCCAAGCAATACAGATTTCTTATGTTTATCTATACCTGGAAATGTTGGTGACGTAAACTTCTCTTGGCTGAATCTCAGAACTGATTGATAACCTTACTCATTTACATGAATATCAGTGTGTGTGCAGAAATAAGCCTTCATGTTCTACTTGTCTTTTCTGGCTCTATTTAACAGGGGTACACGGAGTGGTATGGGACTACGCTCTATCCCTGTGAAGTATAGTGGAGTCTAAGAGAGGGTGGGTTCAGGCTACATATATATATTATTGTACAGAGTATAGGTGATTGCTTTTGTGTACTTGTGTCATGTGTACAATGCTTGTTTTTTTCTGTTTCCCTCACTACAGACTTAACGGAGCAACTGGTACTAATACCGCTCAGCGCATACTAGATAGAAGGTTCTCAAATCAAAAGTGTCCTTTTTATTTGTTACAGGTATATGGTCTATGTATTGGTTTGGTATGCTCTATACTGGTTATGTTAGTTAGAGAGTACCATACGGTATTTACTATTGTTGTTGTCATTACAGGTCTCCCTTCCTGCTGTTCTCATCCTTTCCTTCCCTCACTTGATCCTCCCTTTGACCTTGGCCATTACGGCTATCAAGGCTAGGGTATATCAAGAGGTGTATCCTTCTGAGCATCAAACCGATCCTGAGGACAATCAGACCCGACACTGTTGATAAGCCTGCCTGCTCTGTGCCAAGCTACCAGAGGGTGACCAAAGGTTATCTTCATTGCATATCTAGCTTACCCTGACTAGAGTGGTGGGTTCTGCTTGCTTGGGTGTATACTTTAGCCAACCTGAAACCCTATTTCTAACAGTCTCACATCCCATGCTCATTATTGGCATCCAAGGACGCACCTTCTACTGGATCTGCTCCTTCTTCTGTACTGGGGTGAATGTATGACATTGCTCTGCATTCTGTCCATCAATTGTTCTTTTTGCATTTGTCACTCAAGTGGGACGGGTATGCCCAGACGTGGGTCCCGTACTCTCCATGCCACTGGAGTCAAGCTAGCTTGGCTGATGAAGGGTGAAACCCAGAAACCGGTCCTAGGATGCTTGTTTCCAGTCCAGGGAGGACTTGGCCTGGCAATCGGGCTGGACTGTTCTCATAGGGAGCAGGGTCAAGACTGATTTGCATATGGCTGAGTTCAAACTGGAATGGGTGGAGAGAAAAAAACACGATCAATTTAAGCCCAGATCTCTGTACTGGGGTGAATGTAAGACATTGTTGTGAATTCTGTCCATCAATTGTTCTTTTTGCAGTTGTCAGCTCGAGTGGGACGGGTATACCCAGACTTGGGTCCTCTGCTCTCTATGCCACTGGAGTAAAGCTAGCCTGTTTGACAAGGGGTGAAACCCCGAAACCGGTCCTAGGATACTTGATTTCAGTCCAGGGAGGACTTGGCCTGGCAGTTCGGGCTGGACGGTTCCCAATGGGAGCAGGGTCAAGACTGATTTGCATATGGGTGGGTTCAAACTGGAATGGCATGGGGAGCAAAGAAATGATGGATTTAGGCTCAGATCTCTGTACTGGGGTGAATGTATGACATTGTTCTGCATTCTGTCCATCAATTGTTCTTTTTTGTATTTGTCACCCCGAGTGGGAGGGGTATGCCCAGACCTTTTTCCCGTGCTCTCAATGCCACTGGAGTCAAGCTGGCCTGGCTAATAAGAGGTGAGATCCCGAAACCAGTCCTGAGATGCTTGTCTCCAGCCCAGGGAAGACCTGTCCTGGCAGTTCGGGCTGGACTGTTCCCATAGGTAGCAGGGTCAAGACTGATTTGCGTATGGCTGGGTTCAAACTGGAATGGCATGGGGAGCAAAAATACAATGGATTTAGGCCCAGGTCTCTGTACTGGAGTGAATGTATGACATTGTTCTGCATTCTGGCCATCAGTTGTTCTTTTTGCATTTATCACCCTGAGTGGGACAGGTATGCCCATACCTGGTCCCGTGCTCTCCCTGCCACTGGAGTCAAGTTAGCCTAGCTGATATGGGGTTAAACCCCGAAACCGGTCCTACGATGCTTGTTACCAGTCCAGAGAGGACCTGGCCGGGCAGTTCGGGCTGGACTGTTCCCATAGGGAGCGCGGTCAAGACTGATTTGCATATGGCTGGGTTCAAACTGGAATGTCATGGGGAGCAAAAAAACGATGGCCCAGATCTCTGTACTGGGGTGAATGTATGACATTGTTCTGCATTCTGTCCATCAATTGTTCTTTTTGCATTTATCACCCCGAGTGGGACGGGTGATGCAGCGCAAGGAGAAAAATTTACATATTCTCCCTATGTCACAGATTCGTAATCACAACAACTCATCCATACACTCATTCATTGGTGGGGCCCATAACACCAACACGCACTCGTCATTCAATATCTCTCACTCGAATCCGTACATAGGAGAAAAGCGCTGGACATGTGGGTACCTTATTACCTATCAGGATAAATTTTCTTTACATTATATACATTTTAAACATCTACACCTACAGAATCCTGACCTTAACATCAAGGCACTCCTCCACTTGGTCGATGGACCAATTAGTTGGACTGGTTGATGGTGAATTAGAACCAGCAAAATCACAATTATAGCCTAGGAAACATTTGGCATTTTCAGTAATTAATTAAAGAATCACAAACTCATTTCTTATTATTTCAACTTTGTTTATCTAATAATAATTTCTCTTCGTTAGCATTTATGCACTACAGTTCATAATATCAATTCAGTTTTATTTAAAGAGAAATCAGACATTTAGTAAACAAGCATGAATTTAGAAAGCGCAGTTAATTAATTACCAATTAGCAAGCGTCAACGACTTTCTGATTAAGCAGAGAGTTCTCCGCATTCTCTGGTACAATTTCCAGGATAGGCTGTCCGACTCACAACAAAGATCAAACCGTCAGACGAAATATAAGATAAATCCAAGGCAAACCATTGGAAACGCCAACAGCTCAATGCAGACCCAACTCCATGAAGGATCTACCCGATGACCACCCCCCTTTGGCAAATGAGGGCTTATATACCCTTTTTCCCTCTTACTTCATACTAACATGCAACAATTTAGGGGTAAAGAAATGTTCTGATTGGACAGTTCGGGGTTATCTGTAAGTTTTCTAAAAGTTTCCCAGGGTAAACTGGTTCTTCATGAAGACTTGGCATAGGAAGGCGCAAATTTTATAATGTTCATTCAGCTCCCAGGGAAAAATTGCGAATGTAACATTTAGAGGAAGAGAAGTCATTCCTCTACAGGTTCTGTATTGTTTTTCCGCTGTTCCCACACCATCGTCAGTTGGCAGGCAAACAAGTTCCTATTCTTGACAAGGAACACAGTGTCGTAGATTTGGGGTCATTTGGAGATCTCCAGAGCCATCCAATTCTGCGCAGAAACCATCGCGCTCACATGGTGGCAGCTTCTTCAGAGACTCCATCTTGGGTACACATAACAGTAAATAAAATATAGAAATGGAGATTCTAATGTTTAAACCCACACTAGCTGTAGCAACATTTAAAGTGATAATACTCACCATTTGATAATTTTCAAAGCACAAACAATCACAAAGCAACATAAATCATGCAATTTTACTATTTCACCACAATCTAAGGTTAGTTTGCGTACCATAGTTAATTAATTAATTATTCTGACATGCAATTAGCATTTTAGCCCCATATGTATCTCCTGTTTATCAAGGTGCAAAATTGATTAGTAAAATTTCACTGCAAACCGGTTATTACAAGTTAACTTTAGAATGATTACGTAATTAGTTTCATGCAATTTAGAGGAGGCATACAAAATTTGTTTTACCTGCTCCATCAATCCCCCTTTTGGTGATTTTAAACATCACCACAATTCACTAAATTTACTAAATTTCTCTACGGAAATGGTTTTATTCAGTTCCACTTGCATTTGTTAGTTTAAATCATTGTGTTCGCCATACGGTTCTCTTTAGTTTTCTTGTACACATTTTCTTGCAACTCTTCTAATTCTATGTCTTCTATCTCTCTTTCTCTGATTTCCTTCTCTTTCCTTTTCTTGTTTTCTCTTTTTAACTTATTTTGTAATTTTCTTCTTTTCATGCACCCACATCCTAATCTTAATATTAACACTAAAACAATCACAAAGGTCACAGGTATCAGTATTTTTCCCTCAAAGCAGCTACCTAGTTTTGTTAATAAATTCTTAATAGTGGAAAAACCCTTACCAAGTTTCTCCCATAGACCTTCAACCTCCATTGGAACAATTTCTTCATGCAAATCAGTTATATTCTTAATATACTTCTTTAAATTCTGACTTTCGTCAGGAATATGAGTACAGCAATGTTGTACTTTCAGCATTCCACAGACTCCTCCCTCTTTTGCCAATATAATATCAAGGGCAAGTCAATTTTGTATAATCATAGCTCTCATGGCAACCATTTTGGTATTCACCATTAAGAACCCTCCAGCTGTGCTTGTCGATAAACGATCCACAACTGTAGACAATTTTCTAATTTTATGTGCATTCCGAGATATTCCAACTGCTAGTATCAGTGCTGCAAAGATATTACCTATAATTTCTGACCAACTCTCCCTCCTTCTACGTGTTAGCTGTCTACCTATTTCGTGCAATCTGTCATTTCCCCTTTCCACATGAAATATTTTTGGAAAGACCAGGCCTAGGTAACATGTCCCGTACCAATGGTCCGGCAACCTATAATAAGCTCTGTTCCCACAGATATAATATATTCAAGGGAATACCGGATCTTTTCCTCCTTTAAATCCCCATCCTCCCATGATTTTGTATAAGTCATGGCATTCACTTGCACCTACAAAATAATTATCATAGACAGTATTATTTCTACTGATGCATAACTTCCCCTTTATGGGGCCAATCTAAAGCCATTGCTGGATTTGTTTCTCCCTTTAAATGATTTTCCTTCCCAACATCCCAAAATGTTGTTTCCATCTTTTCCCCAGATGCCTTCTTTTGCATTTTAACTCTCCTCCACCATGTTCAGGAAAGTTTTCTCTTCTTTTCTTAAACTACAAGTAAGGTTATTCTTAAAAACTTCTTCTAAAGTTAATTCTCTTGTTTCCAGGACAAATTCACCTAGTGTTCTACCAGGAATCACCTTGTTGAGTTCAGGAACTACAGGTATCTGTGAGAAAATATTATCTACATCAGTGTAATAGTATTCTAGTTTTCCTGTTTTATAAAACAAACTAGCTAAGACACTACAAGTTATCCCATATGTCAAAGGAAGGTGATGATAAATGACACCTTCTGATACAGATGCAGGTAACTGCATGCAGACATAACAGTCTCTAACCTCCATTGTTTTCACATATTCATACAATAATTTTGAAAAAACATTATTTGAAAAATCGCTTATGGACTTATCTTTATGAAGTTCTGTTCTATCTACCAGTTTTGTGACATGACTTTCTTCAGCCTTTTCCTTATTAGTTCTGTTTACTGTGTGTCCACCTATATCTTCGAATGTTACTCTAAATGAAATTGTTATTGCTAATATGATCCAGACAAGCATTAATAATCCTGTACAACAAAAACACATTTTACACCATTTTAGGAGAAATCCACGTCGGATTTCTATTTTCATTGTTTGCCATTTTGGTAATGATCAGTGACTTTTGACTTAGCCTCTTTTCTTCAACAATTTACCTTTGTCTAAATCTAAGGCTTTGAATGCCTACTTGGTTTTTTTCTGGTCACGTGTGTCTTGTCTGGGTTTTAATTCCTTTTCAATTTCTTTTTGTCACTCAATCCATGTATGAATCGTCCTTGTCCTTATGTTCACAGTCTTTATTCAGAATTTCCTGATCATCCGTTTCTTCTCTGGTGTCAGACAAGATAACTATCAGGATTTCCGAATCTTCTTCTCCTTCGTCCACTTTCTGCACAGTCACTCTTAGACTTTCTTGGCTATCCGCTTCCTCTTGTATATCAGGAAGTGCCACATATGTCCATTCTGGTGACTTGTACTTCTGGTTCGGTTTCTTTATCCTCTTTGCTCTTTGCAAGTGTTTCTGATCAGTGTCCTTTTGTTTCTCTTGACTAGACACTTCATTCACTTGTTCAGCATTATCAGGTTTTATTCTTGTTAGTCGGTATCTCAACCTCTTGATTTTGTTGGGCCAAATCTCTTCTTTCAAAGGCCTTTTCAATTTAGATCCTTTCCCATCTCGCTCTGTTTTCCAAGCTCTTTTCCTCAAAGATCTTCCATCTTTGCCTTCTTCTTCACTTTCTTCAGATTCTGTATCTGTCTGGATTTTACTTTCTTTGGATTTTATCCTCAAGACTTCAGGTTCACTGTCTGTAGCTATCCCTCCTCGTGTTTCTTCCACGCAATCTTCCTGCTGACTATCTGTCCCTTTTTCTACCTGTGTATGTTGTGTCCCTACACCTCCTCGGGGTTCTTCCGCAATTGTCTCACCCTCACTTTCTGTATCTAATCCCTCACCTTCTATCTCTATGATTTCGGGGGGAATTTCTCTTGTGCTTGTACTCGGGATTTCTTTTCCAAAGATTACTTGTTCAGTTTTTCCAGTGAACTCGTTTATTCTTTCTTGTAATCCCACTGGTTCTGTCTCAGATTCATAACTGGTATCGGAAATTTCAAGGCGTCTTCTTAGTGGTATATTTTCTTGCCCAACAATTTGACTTAAACCCATTTCTCCTGCTTCTAGGGTTCGTCTTGTTCTTGCTTCTTCTGATTCTGATTCGGAACTGGTATCTGATACATCTCGTTGTTCCTCTTCAGATTGATCTTCTGGATTTGGGACTCGAAGAGTGTGACTGGCATGAATCCAGTTCTTCACTCCTGCACACTTCACAGCAGTTGTTGTTGACAGAATCACTTGTCGTGGTCTTCCCCAGCGTGGAACCAGACAATTTCTTCTTTTGTGTAATTGTGTGCGGACCCAATCTCCAGGACTCAAATCATGAGCTGGCTTCTTTTCAAGAGTGGTCGCATCTGGTCCAACCTGAAGAAACACAGAATGTACCATATCAGCCAATCCTTTGCAATAATCCAAGACTAAGTCATCAGATATAGGCAGCAGTTTGTTGACGGGAATAAAAACCTGTCTCATCGTTCTACCCATGATAATTTCGTGGGGGCTCAGACCAGTTTTTCTATCTGGAATCGATCTCATTGTCATCAGAACTAGAGGCAAGACATCTGGCCATTTTAGACCTGTGGCCAAACACATTTTTCCCAATCTGTTCTTTATGGTGCCATTTATTTGCTCCACCACTCCAGAAGCCTCTGGTCGGTAGGCACAATGCAGTTTCTTTTGTACATTCATTGCTTCACAAATCAATTTTATAACCTCATTCTGGAAATGTGTTCCTCTATCTGTTTCAATCGTTACTGGGAAACCAAACCTAGGAATGAACTCTCTCAGTAGGAGTTTTGCTACATTAACTCCATCATTCCTTCGGGTCGGGTATGCCTCAACCCAACTTGAAAACAGACAGACAATCACTAGTACATATCTTAGCCTGGTACATGAGGGCATTTCAATGAAGTCAAGCTGCATTCGAGTGAAGGGACCTCCCTCCTGTCCTATGGTTCCCAAGCTCACTACAGTTTTCCTTCCTGGATTGAATTGCTGGCATATGAGGCATCTCTGACAGCTATGAGCATAAACTTTGCATTATACCAGGTCTGTTGAAAAAATTCTAATCATGGCATCCCTTCCTATGTGAGCCTGCCCATGGTACATCCGTGCCATGGTAGAGATCATGCTATTAGGCATTACTGGTCTTCCATCTCTGTAAACCCAAACTCTGTCTACTTCTCGTGGTGCACATCCTGATTTTATCCACTGGTTCTTCTCCTCTTCCCCTGCCTCTTCCTGTCTCACTTCATCCCATGTACTTATGGTGTTAGTAAAAAGCAAGGGACATAAATCCATTTCCTTCTCCCTGTTACAATTTAATGAAGTTTGGTTTTGTGCACAATACTGGGCTAGGTCATTGGCAAACTCATTGCCTGCTAACACGTAGTCCGTTCCCTTTCTGTGTGCGCTTCATGTTATAACAGCGATCTGTTTAGGCAGCTGTATCGCCTCAAGTAATTTTCCAACTATTTCTGCATTTCTGATTGGAGTTCCACTCGACGTCAAGAAACCTCTTTGGGACCAAATTTGCCCAAAGTCATGCACCACTCCAAACCCATACTGACTGTCAGTAATCACAGTGACTCGCAGATTCTTTCCCAACTTGCATGCTCTAATCAGTGCAAACAACTCAGCAACTTGAGCAGATTGTACTCCTTGCAAACAAGATGCTTCCAACACAGTCGCTACAGTACACACAGCATAGGCAGCACTCAAAATCCCTTCTCCAGTTCTTAGGCAAGACCCATCCACAAACATCACATAGTCACTCTCTTTCAGAGGCACATCTTTTATGTCAGGACGCGGTTTGGTGCAAAAATCAAGCACTTCCAAACAATCATGATCAACATCATCTTTCACCTCCGCATTTACAGCATCAGGCAGTAATGTCAATGGGTTCACATTAGTGCATCTTACAAGACTCACATTTGTAGCACCCAAAATCACCTTTTCATACTTAGTTTAGACAACTATGCGTCATGAACTGTGTTTTACTTCTTGTCAATAGGATCGCCACATCATAGGCAACAAACACTCTCACAGGGTATCCCATTACAATTCCTTCACTTTGTTCCAAGCTCTTACAGGTGGCTTCCACGGCTTTCAAACAACCAGGCAATGCTACAGCTACTGGATCTAGTACAGCTGAAAAATACGCAATCGGTCGTCTCAATCTTCCATGTCTCTGCACTAACACGGAAAGAGCACACCCATCTCTCTCACTGCAATAGAGCTCGAATTATTTTTCATAATCAGGCATTCCAAGAGCCGGTGCTTCACACAAGCTGTCTCTCAGTTGTTTAAAAGATTTCATCTTTTCTTTATTCAGCTCAAGGGGATCTTTCACATCACTCTTTGTCAAACGTACTAGTGGTTTTGCGATCAGCGAGAAATTGCTGATCCACTCTCGACAATATCCCATCATTCCAAGAAACATTCTGACTTCTCTTTGTGTGATTGGTGCTCTCATTCCTTTGATTATTTTAATTCTGTCCATTGTTACTTTTCTCAGGCCCTTTTCAATCTTATGACCTAAGTATTGTACTTCTTTCTGACAAAACTGTAATTTTGATGGGGATACCTTAAGTCCTCGATCTGCCAAATGATTTAGCAGGGCAACTGTGTCAACCACACATGCTTCTCGCATTTTCGATGCCACCAATAGGTCATCGATGTACTGAACCAGCACTGAACTTTCTGGCATTTTTAAATCTTCCAGTGACTTCTTAAGAATCTGATTAAATATTGAAGGACTCTCTGTATACCTTTGAGAGATACGGCACCATGCCAAAATTCGCTCACCGGAACGCAAAAATTTGTTGGCTATCAGGGTGCAATGTAGTAGAAAAGAAAGCGTGACACAAGTCAATGACTGTGTACCATTCTGCAAGATGGGGAATCTGATATAGAATTATATTAAGTAAGTAAGTCCGTTTTTATATAGCGCAGCTACTCACCCTTGCAGGTCTCAAGGCGCTGGGGGCCATAGTGGAAATTAAGTGAGCTATTGCCCAGAGTCACACGGTGCTGAGCTGAGCTGCCGCCGGAGCCGGGGATCGAACCGAGAACCCTGTGCTCCGAGGTCAGCTGCTCTGGCCGCTGCACCACACCCATAGAAGGGTTTGGCACAATGGGACAGCAAGGAACAACAATTTTATTCACTTTTCTCAAATCCTGTACTATCCTAAAGGTCCCATTTGGCTTTTTCAAACCCATGATCGGAGAGTTACATGGACTGCTCATTATCTCTCTCAGAATTCCTTGTTCAATCATTCTGTCTATTACAGGCGTTACTCCTGCAATTATCTCTGGTGTTAATTTATACTGAGGAATATTCAGGTAATTTATTCCTTCTTTTACAGTTATTTTCACACGATCTACCCTTTTCATTAATCCAACATCCTCTCCTGTGCAACCCCACACTTCTGTTTTCACTGTTTCATTCAACTCTTGAGGCAATCTTTTCGGATCAAATACAACAAATGCCTCAGCAATTTCAGGTTCTAAGTTTGCCATTGTCATTCTATACAGCACATCTTCGTCTGGAGTTTCGAAGGCTATACCATCAGGTGTACAAAAGATGGTGCAATTCATCTTACACAATAAATCTCTCCCCAACAGATTTACAGGACTAGTGTTGCATACGACAAATCGATACATATCAGTGAATTTCCCTATTCTAACCTTTACAGGATCTGTAAGATAAGCTTTTATCTGCCTGTTTGAGACTCCAACTACTTGGATTGTTTCACCCAAAAGAGGAAGATGTTTCCCTTTAGCTGATCTAACAGTTGAACAAGTAGCACCAGTATCCACTAGGAAAGTAATGTTTACTTCATTCGCCTTTCCATCCACAAAGGGTCCTGTCTGGTCTACCTCTAGAGTTGCTCCAAGTACGCACTCTTCTTCCTCTCCTCGGCACCGTCAATAACTCTCTTCTGACTCACTCTCATCGCGTTGCAGCCAATACTGCGAAACGACACCAGTGCGCGGTTGCTTTGTTACCTGTTCTTCGTTGTAGAATCCTGTCTCATTACTGTATCTTTGAGGATTTAAGTTCTGTGGAAAAGGTGGCTTTGGCACCTGACACTGTTGGGTAACAACCTGCTGCTGTCGTGGCAGTTGGCAACTCACCTCATTCTGCACCTGTGGATTTAATGATGAATTATCACCATTAGTTCTCGGTGGCAATTTACACTCGGATTTCCAATGCCCTAATTTTCTGCAATTATGACATGGCCATTTCTTTTTAGCTTCCTCCATGCTGATCTGTCCTTTTCCTTTTCCAATATTAGGCTTTTGTTTTGCTTGCCCCATTCCATTAGCTTGCTCGATTAACTGGCCTTCTTGTCGCTCGGCAACCTTAACCTGTGCCCACATTGCCTTTTCTTTCAGTTTACGCTGTTTGGCTTCAATTTCATCACTAAAATATTTTGCATGTCGTAACACTTCATCTATCTTTTTGTTTTGCCAATCTACTGTATGCTGTTTAATCATTTCACTAACTTCAGGCCTTAAACCATAAACAAATCTGTACACAAAATGACTCAAATCTTTTTCACTTAATTTCTCATCTCCACTGTATTGTTTAAAAGCCAACAATAACCTTTCGTAATACGCATACACTGATTCTTTAGCCTCCTGGTGAGTTCTGTCAATCTTTACCCAGTCAGTTTCTTTCGGAGGTACTTTATTTTTCAAAAAAGTAATTACCTGATCATATTTTTTAATTACTTCTGGATCGGGGGGTCCCGTCTTAGGATTCCTAGGATATTCTTGTGTGGCCAGTCTATTGTAATTTTACATTCTGCCCAAAACTCTGCAGGTACAATTATGTCAAAAAGACCATTTAGATCTATCCACAACACCTTTGAAAGTTTGACAAACCTCCTGTCTAGTCCATGGAACATGCACATATCCTCCTCCAGATAATTTCTCTCATGGGACATTCGTTTACCACTGGTTCGTTTTCTCTCACTGGGAGAGCTAGAGCGGCCTTATCTGTAGTTTCCTCTCTCTTTCTAAACCATCTACTTTTCCATCGATCCACATCACCCCATTTTCTTAATAATGCAATCAGTTGTTTAATTTGGGTCAGTCGCCCTGCAGTTTTTAAGTTTTCAATATCCTTTTCAGAAAAGTCTACCCTATATGGCTTTTACAATGACCTTATTTTCTCAAAATCGATTCCCATTTCACTCGCTGTCTCTTCTAACTTTTCATGCAAATTCCTCGCTCTCTAAGTTATGCTTTTACATAAAAACATTAACTCCTCATCTTGGTATGCTTTTAATTTTTCAGTTGGAATTGTTCCTACGATTAACTCTTCTAATGTTACTTTTAATTTTGCCACATCTAAAGGTTGAGGTTCTGTATCTTTTTTTTGTAAACTTCTTAACCAATCACTTAATTCTTCCGATGTTGGTCCTACAGGGGTTGTCTCTATTCTCATTTTATCTATCATTCTCTCTGGGGTTTCTGTTGCTGATTCTGTTGTCATAGGTGTCTTACTCGCTGGACTTTGATTTACAGTTACATTTTTAGGGGTACTTACTCCTGATATTCCTGCCGTAATCTTCCATTCATTTTCTCCGGAACCACTCCTTTCTTTCTCCTTTTGCATACCACAATTATTTGGGACTGTTAAGCAATTCTCACTATCTTTTTGTTTATCAAAAACAGGTATCACGGGTCCTATAGTTACAGGCACAGTCACTGCTTCCATATTCCTAGTTAATTCTCTAATTGTCTCAGTTAATTCCAGTGTAGTTCTAGCTAACTCAGCTGACTTTTCATTTTCAGTTCTTACGGTCTGTGACATTTCAGAACCTTTAAATGGATTATTTTTCCCCAAATTAGGTGGCATTTGCTCAAAAGTTTTATTCATTACAGTCTCCTTTGCCGGTGAACTCGGCGTCACCAAAGCAGAATCCTGTTGATATGGAGGTGGGTTTTTATAAAACATGTCCAGCACTTCATCTTCTGATTCACTCACTCCATATCTGTAACCTTCTGTCCCTGTTTTATCTCTCTTTTCTGTGCATTTTCTGCCACTCATTTCTCCAGCATTTCTCAGAGGAAACATACCATCAGTCATATTCGCATTTCGCCATCTTCTCACCCTGTCATCATGACTTTCTTGACCACAATGTCTACCAAACATATAACTATACCTTCTCCCACTCCAATGCCTTTCCCTTTCGTACATCTCTTCTTCCCATTCAGTCAAAGCCTCGAATTGGGTAGGTCTGGGTTTCGGTTCTAACCTCATCATCCTATCTCTTAAATTTCGCAATACTGAACCATTTTCCGGAAATGCTAGCACTCCATCATCTTTTGTATACTTTGCCCAATTCTCTAACCAAATACATGTATGATAACCATATTTCGCTACCATAAAAGATGCAGGCGATTTCGGTGGAGGAAGTATCTGTCCTTTCCTGGTTACAATTGGCTTATCCTTTTTAAGTAGGTCTTTGATTTTTCTAAACCATGATTTTTTCTCTTTCTCGAGTAGATCGTAGTACATCATTTTTAATTTTCAAAAGTTCTTAATCAACTAAGCTTTGCAAATCACTACTTTCACGGCTTCTCCGTATTCTGTCCAATCCCAGCGCGACTCACGCTAATGCGCCAATCCTGAGCATCTAAGTCACTCCTGAAATCTCCAATCTCAGCGCGTCTCACACTAACACACCAATCAGTGAAACTTCGTCTTTCTACAACTGACCAATCCCAGCGCTGTCTTTCTGAAGTCAGCCTTTCTTGGTACTCCTGCTCTTGCTGACCCCTCCTACACAAATTTTATCTGCAAACTTTTATTACGTTTTCTTTACTCAAAATCTGTTAGTAACAACATAAAACATCTCCATTGCCTGTTTCCTTAAACCAAAGAGATAGCTTTGTTCATTTACACAAGAATTCTGCCTTTCCAGTAGGCAGCGCTTACCACTCCCTACCACAGAATTTTCCGTTACGCGATAAAGTAGCGCTTCCCTCTACCTTACCCTTCTATCAAGCAAAAGGCAAACCTGAGAATTAAGGCCAGAGTTTCACAAGAGAATCTATTACCATGCCACTCACACACATTCACACAGAGATTTCCCTAACATAACACAATTCTGTGTTATTACAATTCTTAAAACAGACAATGTTCAATTCCATGTGACTTCTCTTGCCACATAAATCCACTCCCTACTTCCCGGAAGCTTCAAATTTCCGACTACATATAACATAAACAATACTCAACATAAAGTGTTAAACATAAATCGATAATCACCAAACCAATACAATAATAACCATCAATCTGCTACCAAGAAATCTGATGCAGCGCAAGGGGCAAAAGTAGTGCTACCCTCTACCTTACCCTTCTATCAAGCAAAAGGCAAACCTGAGAATTAAGGCCAGAGTTTCACAAGAGAACCTATTACCATGCCACTCACACACATTCACACAGAGATTTCCCTAACATAACACAATTCTGTGTTATTACAATTCTTGAAACCAGACAATGTTCAATTCCATGTGACTTCTCTTGCCACATAAATCCACTCCATACTTCCCGGAAGCTTCAAATTTCCGACTACATATAACATAAACAATACTCAACATAAAGTGTTAAACATAAATCGATAATCACCAAACCAATACAATAATAACCATCAATCTGCTACCAAGAAATCTGATGCAGCGCAAGAGGCAAAATTTACATATTCTCCCTATGTCACAGATTCGTAATCACAACTCATCCATACACTCATTTATTGGTGGGGCCCATCACACCAACACGCACTCGTCATTCAATAACTCTCACGCGAATCCGTACATAGGAGAAAAGCGCTGGACATGTGGGTACCTAATTACCTATCAGGATTAATTTTCTTTACATTATATACATTTTATACATCTAAACCTACGGAATCCTGACCTTAACATCAAGGCACTCCACCACTTGGTCGATGGACCAATTAGTTGGACTGGTTGATGGTGAATTAGAACCAGCTAAAACACAATTAAAGCCTAGGAAAGATTTGGCATTTTCAGTAATTAATTAAAGAATCACAAACTCATTTCGTATTATTTCAACTTTGTATATCTAATAATTTATGCACTACAGTTCATAATATAAATTCAGTTTTATTTAAAGAAAAATCAGACATTTATTAAATAGGCATGAATTTAGAAAGCGCAGTTAATTAATTACCAATTAGCAAGCGTCGACGACTTTCTGATTAAGCAGAGAGTTCTCCGCATTCTCTGGTACAATTTCCAAGATAGGCTGTCCAACCCACAGCAAAGATCAAAACGTCAGAGGAAATATAAGATAAACCCAAGGCAAACAATTGGAAACGCCAACAGCTCAATGGAGACCCAACGCCATGAAGGATCAACCCGATGACCACCCCCCTTTGGCAAATGAGGGCTTATATACCCTTTTTCCCTCTTACTTCATACTAACATGCAACAATTTAGAGGTAAAGAAATGTTCTGATTGGACAGTTCGGGGTTATCTGTAAGTTTTCTAAAAGTTTCCCAGGGTAAACTGGTTCTTCATGAAGACTTGGCATAGGAAGGTGCAAATTGTATAATGTTCATTCATCTCCCAGGCGAAAGTTGCGAATGTAACATTTAGAGGAAGAGAAGTCATTCCTGTACAGGTTCTGTATTGTTTTTCCGCTGTTCCCACACCATCGTCAGTTGGCAGGCAAACGAGTTCCTATCCTTGACAAGGAACACAGTGTCATAGATTTGGGGTCATTTGGAGGTCTCCAGAGCCATCCGATTCTGCGCAGAAACCATCGCGCTCACGTGGTGGCAGCTTCTTCAGAGACTCCATCTTGGGTACTGCGGCCTAGTAGGCCCGGATGCCAACTTAAGCAAAAACAGACATAACAGTAATTAAAATATAGAAATGGAGATTCTAATGTTTAAACCCACACTGATCCCAATGTATATTAGTATTTCCCTAGCTGTAGCAACATTTAAAGCGATAATACTCACCATTTGATAATTTTCAAAGCACAAACAATCACAAAGCAACATAAATCATGCAATTTTACAATTTCACCACAATCTAAGGTTAGTTTGCGTACCATAGTTAATTAATTAATTATTCTGCCATGCAATTAACATTTTAGTCCCACATGTATCTCGTGTTTATTAAGGTGCAAAATTGATTAGTAAACTTTCACTGCAAACCGGTTATTACAAGTTAAGTTTAGAATGATTACGTAATTAGTTTCATGCAATTTAGAGGAGGCATACAAAATTTGTTTTATCTGCTCCATCACGGGTATGCCCTGATGTGGGTCCCATGCTCTCTATGCCACTGGAGTCAAGCTAGCCTGGCTGATGAGGGTGTAACCTCGAAACCGGTCCTAGGATGCTTGTTTCCAGTGCAGGGAGGACCTGGCCTGGCAGTTCGGGCTGGATGTTCCCATAGGGAGCAGGGTCAAGTCTGATTTGTGAATGGCTTTGTTCAAACTGGATTGGCATGGGGAGCAAAAAAAAGATGGAGTTAGGCTCAGATCTCTGTAATGGGGTGAATGTATAACATTGTTCTGCATTCTGTCCATCGATTGTTCTTTTTCCATCCTTCTTAACGGATGGCACACAAGCTGTCAGACTGGAATTTTACTCCTCAGGAGCTCACAAACTCATCTGAGTTGT
The DNA here is from genome assembly GCF_964204655.1 of Triturus cristatus. Lineage (NCBI taxonomy): Eukaryota > Metazoa > Chordata > Amphibia > Caudata > Salamandridae > Triturus > Triturus cristatus. The sequence continues at coordinate 1,024,681,650 of NC_140584.1, forward strand.
GCCTCAAGGTTCATTGCTCAACCCCACCCTCGTCACTCCATACATGATCCCTCTGGCCAACACTGTTCACACACATGAAATCAACATCCTTCCTACGCCGATAACAGGTAACTCATACTCTCTCAGATAAGACCCCTCCCACAAGAAACAAGTTCACTGCCTGCATGACATAAGTTGCTAACTGCACGAAATCCAACTGTCTCGAGCTCAACACCGACAAGTGAGAAGTAGTGCTCTTTCACAAGAACACCTCACTGTGAGACTCCAACTGGTTGCCAGCCAAACTCAGACCCACACCCAGCACCGACTCCAGGAACCTCAGAATAATCCTCAACAGCAAACCGGATATGACTGCACAAGTCAACGCCGCCACTGCATCTTGTGTTAACACCCTAAACATGCTGAGGAAGATCTTCAAATGGCTCCTAAGCAACACTAGAAAAACTGTCACTCATGCTCTAGAACCCGGCAGCCAGACTTATACTCAACCTCCCACATGGAACTGAAATCACACCACACCTCAGGGAGCTTCACTGGCTCACGATACACAATTGCACTAATTTCAAACTCCTCGCACACAAATGCAGGCCTTACAAAATTAGGCCCCACCTACGTGAACAGCTGCATCTCCTTCCATCAACCACCCAAACACCTCCTTGCCACAGGACTCCTACTCGCACACACTCCATGCATACACAGAACCAGGTCAGGAGGGTGAGCGTTCTTTTGAATTGCTACCAAAGTGTGAAAGGCCTCCCACTCCACATCAGAGCCTCCTCCTTTCTTCTTGAATTTCGCTTGAAGCTGAGGTCCTGGCTTTACAATAACCCATGCTAGCAGGGCTACGCACACACACCCGCTCAGCACCAGGATACCCTTGCTGGTGATAGTGTGACTTACAAATACACATAACATATCATATCAAGGTGATTCCTTATTAACCCCTTCAGTGCCCATGACGAGCTGGACTCGTCATGGGCTGCGGTGGCGCTGTGCCCATGACGAGTCCAGCTCGTCATGGACACCGCCCGCTAATGCAAAGCGCGGCACTGGGCGGGGAAAGGGGCGGGCATGCAAGGGGTTAATATACCAAAGTACATGCAAGGACCGATTTCATTAAAAAAACAGCGCTCGTACGATGGGTGGGTCATTGGCTGGGATGAGCAGGATTTTTTTTTTGACTAGTAATTATTTAAAATCGAATTCACTGATGGGCTACTTTTATTTTCTGTCACAGTCTGATCCTGCCTGTGACCCTTTGTATTGTTGGTCATGACAAATAGTTGTATCTGGTCTTTGCTGCAATCACGTCCTGTTCATGCAGAAGAAAATTCAAAATAGATATAATAAATCTTTAGATGTGTTGATCTGGGAGGCACCATGACAGCCCGCCGAAGCCGAAGCTACAGGTCTCATCAGGGTGGCAGAGCAAATAGTCTCTTTGTTAGTTTCTCGGTCCATGACGACTTTTTTTTGCTGATAGTATAGCTTTTTTAGTTTGATCTCAAAATAACGTAATATTCCTCTTTCCAGGTAGAGTGCCTAGTTTTCCACCATTTATTATCCATTATCCAATTGTTCTATTTTAAAAGCCCTAATGTAGAAATATGCTTCATAAAAGACGATCGTACATTTGTAAAGAGGTTGAAAGCCTCATTACATGAAAGTTATATTATGTTATTTACTTATTTATCTATCCAGCTCGACTGATGCCCAAAGAGCATTCTAGTGCTTGAGACGGATTATTAATAACACGCATAAACTGAGTGCAATAAACCGATCATGTATTATAAAGCAAAGTCTTAAGAGGTTTCTAAAGGTCAAGTGGTCTGATGTCTGAGAGACTCCTGCAACCCATCTCTCTCCTGAGCAGCCTCAACTGATAAAGTGAAAGTTAACAACAATGTCTCAACCGGATTGAATTGAAACTAATATATATGTATGTACATGACATTACAGAAAGGAAACAAGAAACGGGGGAGACTCCAAGTCATTTGTTGAATGTGCTCACGGCATCATATATTTCAGACACAAATTATACATGACAGTTATAACAGCACTGTTAGCATAAATGCAGAGGCAACCCTAAAGGACTTGGTGCACGTTGTGCTTGTGACAAAAAGGTGACGGCGCAAGTGGAGAAAACAGCGATAGGCGCAAAAAGATAAGGTGATACAAAATATATACAAAATAATTGGTTCAACACAATGATTATTCCAGATAATTGATCAGGGTTTAGAGCAATTTAGTGAACCAAAGTTGAGTGTGCGCCATAAATATCACTGAAATAATGGTCGACGGCGTTTCGATCCTAGTAAATCAGAATCATCTTCAGGACCGGGTGGCCGATTTGGTGAGTGCTGTGGCACATGAAGAGATGTGGACTGACGGTTACGGAATAGATCAAAAGGGATTGCGTATCGTAGAGTAAGAGGCAGCGTAGACGAACATCTATTAGTCTTTGGGTAATCCACTGGAGACTCGACGAAGGGATCATTGGAGGAGTGCAGGGTCGGAGCCCCGAGCCTCTGCAGGGAGAACGGGCGTAACGTCCTAGTATACAGAGGAGGCAAGCAGGAGTGAATCCGTGTAGGGATGGTTTGACGAGTATCGCCGGACCGCCACGTACTTGTGCGGTGTCTTCCAGTATCAACTGATAAAGCGCATCCATCCAAGTGATATTTCTTATATTGAGGGATTTAAAGTCTAGCTTCTGTTGCTGAGGGCAGTAGTCTTTTAGGTTTAAGATGTTTGAACTTGACTTGAAAATAAAGTGGTCTACCATAAGAGGATGCCCGATCCTCCCACTTTCCTTTTAAAATGTTGTGCCCCTATGAATCCCTCTAAGGATTTTGCGCCTGGGGCAACCACCCCTCTGCCCTCCATCCCCAGACTACGCCACTGGCACGATGTGTCAAGCAAAGGCCTGTGAATAAGATTATTTTATCTAGCGTCAGGAGCCGGCTCTAGGGCAGTGCGGTTGGAGCCACCGCACCAGGCACTAACTTCAGGGGGGCGCTGTGTTGTCAAAGTCACCTGATTTATTTAAAAGCACCTGCTGCAGCGTTCCTTGCCTCCAGAAATTTTCAGGCAAAAATAAAAATGTCAAGAAAACTCTGGTGATTAATGGACCTGCTGTGGATCCATTAAGCTTTGTCTAGTGGACGTTTTGACTCATAAAGTAGAGCAGAGGGTTAATATGCCTGCTGCAAAGCACGTGCACCATGGATATCACAGAAGTGCATATAATGTAAGTAGTTCAGTGGGTTACTGCTTTTGTCAGAGAGATCCTTTTATTACTTGCAATTTATTAATTAAAATCCTAATACAGAACAGTGAGCTATTAACCATCATCAAAGAGCTGTGTGGAAACTGCAAGGTATTTTTTAAATCGCTGGTTTCTCCCCCAGTCTTTCATTATCCTAATGTCACAAAAAGGGTTCATTTACATAGAAATCATTTTTTATTAATAAAGACAACCACCAACCATGGTGGTTCAGTTTAAATTCTGAGTTTGTGCTTCTCCAGATCAAGCACTCTTGAACTATGCCCAGTATGAATGACATGTGACTCCTATAGCTTGTAGTCCTCTTTCTTATGTAACATTTCCAAATCACTGATTTACACACCTGTGATTCATTGTTTCTCTGTGATGTAAAATGCTACAACACCCTACACTGGTATGAGTAGCTCTAGAGAACAAAGGAAAAGCTTGAGAGAGTGGTTATGGAGACTTGAGGGTCATTTTTAAAGGTAAGTGAGGGAATTCATGGAGAAAGAGGTCACTGGGAGACCCCAACAAACATACTCACACTAGGCGCCGCCAGCGCTAAAGCCGGCTTGTCTAGCGTTAGCCAATGTTGCGGGGGTAAAATATGACAGACTTGACCTCGTCTCTGGAATCAAAAAATGACTCGGACTGCCATATTTTGTTCCAGCTGAAGTCTGAAGATCAGTTTCTTTGGACTTCCGTATAAAAGAGCTTTGCAAAAATCCAGTCTGGATGGATAGTTGCCAGCAAGAGCACTTTCTTACACTGCTAGGGCAGGAAAGGACAATATTTTTTCTTAGTTTCTTTCTTAAGAAAAAACTAGTTGCCAAAACTTTATTAGCATGTGGTTCAAAGCTCAAAGAACTGTCCAGAAATACCCCTGAATTCTTGACTGTGGAAATCACCTGGGTTTGAGGCCACCAGTGATGGGAGCAGGTGATTTGTGCCTTGCCCAGGGTGAGGAGATCAATCTTATCAGTGTTTAATGTGAGAGCGTTATTGGTCACCCAAGAAGCAACTGGAATAAAGAAGTTCTGAAAAGTATCCATGCACCCCACATTGGGTCATCCAAGCACATGGTCTATTGCGTATCATCTGCCGCTGTAAAAAAAAAAAACACAAATGACTGCAACAAGCTGGGTAACGGCGTCACATAGATATTAAATAGGGTTAAAGGTCGAGCCTTGAGGGATTCCCTGCAGGACAGGAATACATTTATAATAGTAAGATGAACTTTTGACTCCCTGGCTTCTCTCTCTCAAATATGAGGCAATCCAGATGGTCTCGTGTGTGGGGCCTGTGGAACTCCCACCGTGGAGATATTTGTCAGCCCCCCTTAATCCCTGCATGTGAGAATCCCCCTTCGCCTTAGACCTTCCATCATGCACCGATGGTGAGTGGAGTATTGCCCTCTGTACAGCTGATGCCCATTGGTCTGTTCCTCCTGTATGATCAAGCAACTGCTGATGTATGGTTTTTTTGTTTTGTTTGTCAAATAATAAAAAATATATTTGAAAAAAAATATGAGGCAATCCAATCCAACACAGAATTTCAGATACCACTCTCAGGTAGCCTAATCTGCAGATATCATGGATAATGGTATCAAATGCTGCAGAAAGGTCCAGAAGACCGAAAGCGTCCGTGCACCCCCGGTCTACCATCCACGGCAACTCCTCCACCACTGCAACAAAAGCGGCCTCTCTGCTGTACACAAACGTATACCCAATTTTTGCGGAAACCCATTTCGCCTTTTTTCCTAAATAGTGTGTAATATGTTTATTTACATGATTTTCCAAAGTTTTAACTGGAACTGGTAATTATGAGACCGGGGAATAGTTACCCAACATGGCTGAATGAGCAGTTGTTGTTTTTTAATGAAAATGGGCGTAACAACCTCTTGTTTGCACAGTAGTGGTATCTGTGCAAAAAAGCGTTGAACAACGCTGTCAAAACTGGGATAGTGTTAAGACAGGCTGCCAGTGAATTTCATTAATTGATTGAACTTAAGTCAGACCGCAAAGTGAACAGAAATTTGTGAATAACCTTACAAATGGGATGGAAGTTCTGTTCGAATTATAAGTGCTATTTATTGAAAAAGGCAAGCAGATATTTGTGATTTTCTCTACAAAGAAGTCTGCTTTAGAGAGTCGCGCAATTCTTGTGAGTGCTCTGCTGGGTGTCTTTTACTGTATGGGTTAAGGAAGGAATCCTCTAGTCTAAAAACCTTTTAAGAGAATTAGTGGCCATACTAATTCTATTCTACAAAAAAGAAGCACTAGTTGCTTTAATCCATTTTTTTATTCGAGCACTGAACAGATCTGTAAGCTCTTTTCTTCTCCTGATTGTAGTTTGTCCTCCAATTTCTAACAAATGTCTTACATTCTCTTCTGGCTTCTGCTAATTTCACAGTAAATTGAGGGGCAGAGGGCATGCTGCGAAAAGGGAAACTTTCCTCTGGAAGCTAATATAACTGGCAAAGCCTAAGAGACTGAAAGAGGGAATATTACTCGTGAGAAGAAGTGAGGAGCGCTTTGACTACCATGTGTATGGTGGTGGGTGCTTCATTAGATAAGTTCAGTTAAGTTTTATAAAATCGTGATCTGACCACATGCACGGGTTAAAATAAAACAATAGAACCCCCGGAGTTGTGAGAAAATGGAATCTAGAGCATGATCTTTTGTTTGCATGGACCCATCAGCGCTTCTTGTCAAGGCAAGATCTGCTGAACCCTGTGTGAAAGTATCAGGGAAGGGATCTGCGAGGCATCATTAACGGCACCCAGAGTAACAAGCATTGGCAATGCAATAGGTCTCGCATTTGTCAAACTTAGAGCTGTTGGCGTTGAAAAAGTCTTTTTACTTTTGCTTTTTTATTTGCTGTGGAGTGATTATATTTGCATAGTGCTATTTCCTATCGGTATGACCTTGAGGCGCTGGAGAACAAGTCAATGGGGAATAGGTTATGAGGCAGGGGAAATAAGAGTAATTGATGCCTTGGAAAAAAAATTAACAACATCCTGGAAAAAGCAAACACTTATAGGGAATGCAAGATCAAGTAAAGCATGTGAATTGTAAGTAGGAACAACATGGTTACCGCGGGTCTTGCATGCTGCTGTGATGTGCCGCTGGCGATGGACAGGTACAGGTAGATGCAGTTCTGAAACTGCAACTAAAATATAAAGAGCGGAGCTTGTAAAATGGGCGTCGTGCTGAGACTTTAAAAGTATGTTGAAAGTCAACAACATCCTTGAAAAAGCAAACAGTGATAGGGAATGCAAGATCTAGTAAAGTAGTGAAATGTAAGCAGGAACAACATGGTTGCCGCGGGGCTCGCAGACTGCTGTGACGTGCCGCTGTCAATGGAAAGGCAAAAGGAGATGCATCTTCGAAGCTGCAACTAAAATATAAAGCATTGTTGTGAGGGTGCAGTACTGCAGTCTGTCAGTAGGTGTCCCTTTGGACCTCTTTTGGCCACATATGGTACTGCACCCTGCAACATAGCTGTGCAAAGGATATGGCGCAGTGGTGAGAGCTGCCCACTAGTGAGCTGGGGGTCCGTGTTCAAGTCTGGTGTTGGTTCAGCATTCTGTAAGAATGGGCTGATTGTTTCATTTTCCCCGAGTCCATGGCTAGGTGCACTATATAAATAAAAGCGTTTAATGTAAAATAACATAAGAATTCAATGCAGCGATCTCTGGGGCAGGAAAGCAGTATCGTGTAGGGGGTGGGGGTAGACGGAAAAGGGATATTAAACGAGGGCACAAATTAAACGTCAAGTAACCAAAAACTAGCAAAACAACAGTGGCCTCAGAGGGGTGGTCGGGGCCTGTGAGCAGTTTTGTGGAAGGGGTGAGGCAGAGGCATGGGGAGATTAAGGGACATGAAGCAACGGAAGCAGTGTTGTGGGAGGAGAGAGGGGAGGCACGGGGAGGTAAACGGACAGCAAGCAAATGAAGCGACCGAAGTTTCATTGCACAAGTAAACAGTTCAGTTAACGAGAAAAGAGGCAGGCCAACTAAAAAAACTGTTATTTTTAAATATAAATAACCTGAACAGTAAGAACATGTGTAAGAGGGCCAGTCCTTATGGGAGGATACAAAATTCCAAAAGGAGAAACTACTAAGTGTATTCACCAATGAAAAGCCAGCATTTCTTAAGGACAGAAAAAGGAACCAATGAAAAAGATGGGCGGTTTTTCAAGCCCATATCCTTAATACAGCATTTCTCAAAGAAACAGGACATGTGCTGCCTATGCAAGATCTAATAAAAAAGGTTTATTGAGTAGATACAGATTCTATGTATTTGATCTGCTAACGAGTTAAAAAAGCAACATTTTAACAAGAGGAATATGTCACCTTTGGAAGGTGAAAGTTGGAACTCGAAAGAGGAGAGGTCTGCATGATGGTGTCTTGTCTGCAGTCTCTGAAGCAAAGTCTGTATACTGTGGGCAAATGGCCGAAGGTCTACCTATGAGTGACTTGAAGGCCTAGCATGGCTGTGGATTCACAAAAATTCCAGAGGTAGGAAAAGTTACATCAAGCACGCTTTGACATCCTGATGACATCACTGGGTTGACATGCTCTTAGTCCCCCTCCAGCCTCCTATTTACTGTTGAGGTGCTATGGAAAGCCAAAAAGTTGAACTATGGAAGGTTAGCATAGTATTTAAAGTCCTGTTTTGTTTCTGTTCTTGCTATGGCCATTGATGGAAAAGCTAGCAAAGGCTAGGCTGCAACTTCCAAAGATTACACCAGGGGGAAGCAGCTGCTATCCCTAACTATCCCTTATGGACGTCCATGAGGTACAGGGCTGTAAAACGGTCCTTTAGGAAAAAGTAACATAGCACCAAGACACAAACCTCCACTAAAGTGTAAGGTCCACCAAGGTGACCCCATAACTGTCAGCTCGCCCTCATATGGGTGGGGGGGGTCCCTCTCTATGAAATCATATCGTCTTTCTGAATAAGCTTGATTCCCCTACTCGTCTATGGAATTTTCCTGCCCAGTAACTCACTTAACCACCTCCATTGACTTCCATGTGATCACCCACCACACTTTAGCATTCTTAGAGACTCCCTAGGGAGTCCCTGAAGTCCACCTCCTGCCTCAGAATATATATCGAGACTGAAGTTGCTTGTATTACTTATCGCCCCCACCCCCATTCTTTCTTTTTGGTCTTCAGTGCAGGAAGTGACAAGGGTCGAAGACGCCCACAGTCATCCTTCATTTATATCACTCGCAATATAAAATACCCTATTTTAGGACATGGTATCCACTGTGACACCCCTGTGTGTTTCGGTATTTAGTCATTTCTGCCTAATTTAACATGTGGCGTTCATCTGCTCCAGCCTGCTAGAATGGCCCTCCTCCTTGCCCTTTATCTACATCGATGCCGCATGCTGTAGAGTTCGCAGAATGCTATTTTTGCGTGGCTCCCAGTAAATACACATGATGGTGTTTGGGCACCATCAACCAAATTGCCAACTGTTGATTTTGCCATTTTTTTCAACAAGAATTCTGAACACTGAACTATTTACGCTTGCAAAACACCATGAGTCCCACGCCCTTCTGCTGTTCAGGTAAATTGTTCCAACGAAATGGGGTAAATGTACTGTTTTTCCATTCCAAAGTTATTACATCAGTAGAGAAGGTCACAGATTAGTCTCCATTCCCTGCAGCAGTAAGGGAATGTGGCATCATTTGAGCAGCTCCCTTGAAAAATACTACTGTAGAACAGGATCCATTGTTATTCCCTGGTGGCCCCCACGCCAGTAGTTGTGGAATAGTCATCAAACAGAAAACTTAAAGGATCTTGAGGAGAAATGTTATGGGTTTTTTTTGGTGGCTCCATTGCTGCCCCTTAGACAGAAAGCTAGTTGGCCCACTCGGGAGATTCACCATGTATGAGTAGCATGGGTCATTTGCAACTAGAGGTGTATACAAATAAGGTGTGTTAATCTTGTTCATGGTTCTTTCAAAGTGTCCAAACATGGGTGAAAACTTGTAACAAAAAATTACAAAAATAGTGTGATATAATCATTCGCAATCCAAAGAAAAGCTCTATTAGCAGACTGGACGAAGGTCTCTACAATAGGTCACGTGTGTAGGCGCTGCCTCAGTGCTCATCCTGTCACTGCCAGATGTGAGAACAGAAACCCAACATATCTGAGTTTGCTAACAATTTTATAAGCAGACCAGTTGCCCAGTCTTACCTCACATCTGTAAGTCAATATTCGGTTGTTCTTGATTAGTCCGTGTTTTTCTACAGATGTTGAAAGTGTTTCACAAGCACATGCTTGTGAAACAGTTCAACATCTGAAGAATAACCACAGAGGAAGGAGCAAAAAACTACTTTTATTTTTTGTAAATTGACTTCATTAAGCAACTGCTATCTTTTTGAAACAGCTTCAAAGATACATTTACCAAGATTATGCGTTTGCACTGGTGTGACCTCCTGTCTGGCTACTTAGGTTACCTTCACCCTTATTTTTGGTTTGTTACTCATTCAGACAGTCAACAGAAAAAAACGTATCCATTGGATAACACTTAAGTACCAAAAATCGTACAAATTACTAAATATCAAAATGCAAAGACAAAATGGTCTTGCAGTAGATTAGTATGGGAACACAAGTTCTAAATGTGTTTTCTCATAATCTGTTGGAGAGCAAAATATAGAGATAAGTGGTCAGTTTACACTTGTAGTGCAGTGAAAATGTGTCATGCTGTACCATCATTATGAACATTGGTGTCAAAGGGACTAATGCAAAACTGTGTGGCAAGCAGCAGCGGTTTCTGCATGAGGGCGGGAGAGCGTCGCCCCCCTGCCAGCTGCAGCTACGCTAAACGTGAAAAATAAAACGGCAAGGAAATTATTTCATTGCCATTTTATTTTTCATGTGGCACTTCGCAGCCGCCAGCCTGCCCCCAGCTGGTAGAAATTGGGGGGGGGGGGGTGTCCTCCTCTGCTGACAAACTGCAGCCGATTGGCAGCATAGAGAACTAGAGGCGCTAGCTGGATGCTCCAAAGTCCGCATGTCAGTTTGGCTGGTTCACTTGCCCCGGCCAAAGTGACATGCGCAATTTGCAGCTCTCCACAGCTGAGTGTAGACCAAGCACAGGCCTCTAGGGCTTGAAGGAGCGACCAGCCAGCCTGCTACATCAAATCCTGGTGCATCTCTCATGCTGGTGACCAGCATGAGAGTAGCGCCAGGATTAGTTAATGGAATTGGCTGGAGCATGAGCACTCGGAGCTCAGGGACCGGAGGTAGGTGGACGTCGGATGTGCAGCAAGCATTGTAGCCACTCAACTAGCCTGCATGCACGCACCCACCCACCACCCATTTACCTGTCCACCAATATATGTTCCTGCCAGCCGCCCCTGGTGACAGGTGCTCTGTGTATGTCACTGAGATGGTAATCTCCCATGCAGTTGACATCATAAGCTTTTGTGGTTTCACCACCTTTCATTTTCTTGCATAACATATGTTTTGGAGGGGTCACAGTTATGATCAGCTAAGAGTTTGAACTTTAGCAGAAGCCTTCTTCCCTCAGCGGATGTGACCAGAGTGAGAGGGACCTAACTCTACTTATAACACTAAATTTCCACTTATCCAGGAGAAACAGCTTTTGATGGGAACTTGCTAGATAGAGGCAGGGTTTTGCATCTTGAACAGGAGATTTAAATAGATCACTCTCAAGGTGTCTGTAGAAGCTCAGAGTATTACTTCAGAGAATTTATCACCCTTTGTTACTGAGCTGGTACGCATTTATGTATGTATATGATATTTCTACAGCACAAATTTAGCCAAAAGACAGCTGAGCACTGGACAGGGTCAAATACATACATTGAGTCAAAAGTGATAGGAGAGGTAGCTGGTTTGTGGACTGTTAATGCGTTGTGCTGTAGGGTTCTTCAAAGGGGCGGGTCTTCAACACGTTCCTAAATTGGAGCAGGGCTGGGGTGGTCCTGATGGACACAGAGATATTGTTCCAGATCCTGGGGGCATGGCTTTAAAAGGCCTGCTCCTCTGTTTTTTTTACACTCTTAATCGGCAGCCTGACAGTGTCCTGGGTCTGGGTGTCTCGAGAGCCACCTGAGATGTTGAGCTTGTCTGCAAGATAAGCTGGAGTGCTGTTCGTGGCTTTGTAAGTGATACAGCTCGTTCTAAAGATAGAGCAGGCTGTCGAGGGGGGCAATGACCATCAGGATGGGAGTAATGTAAACACATATCTTCATGTCCTGGAGTGTAGGATGCCTTTAAGCAGTGCTTTAAATGGGAAAAAAAATAGTGCACGTAGTCATTTAAATGTGGCGAGTGGGCGGGGCTAGGGTGGGGCTAAAGGCAAGACATGCAAAGTTTATTGGCTTATATAATAGTTGCAGCACACATGAGAAATGTGTTTCTATGAACAAATCAGGTTAATTCCTTATACAAAATAAAAGTCAAACAGTATTTTAACCTTTCCTTATATTGTAATATTTATTTCACAAAAACACGCACACACTAGCAGGCAAACAGACACACATAAGCAGACACTCGCACAAAATAATCATGTGGGACTAAAGCCCTTTTAACCTCCCGTGGCTTTTCTCATTGTGCTGTCACTGGGCTGCCTCCATTCCTTGCAACACAGCATGACGGCGAACGCTGGGATATCATGCAAATGAGCCCATGCTGATAGTTCAGCGGGGGCTCAGCTCAGGGCTAATAAAGTGATTTGGCTGAACAAAGAGACAGGTTACCAACACTAAAGGCCAATGCACCTTCCCTCCATGAGTACCGGTACTCTCCATGGCCGTAGAGAAGTGCCGGTACTCAGGGTGATACAAATAAGAAGTGCCGGTACTCACTACCGGTGAGTACCGGCCCATTTAAAGCACTGCCTTTAAGTGGTGCCAGTGTGGAGTCGAGGAGGCCCATGCAGTAGGTCATCAATACCATCCAGATGCGAGCGTAGGAGGGCTTAAACAGCAGTTCTGAAATCACTTTCTAGAAGAGAGTTTGACTTTTGCTTAGAAGAGAGAGCAGGTGAATAGAGAAATAATGTGTCCCTAGAGAAACGCTAAAAGGAAGTGCACAACATAATGCTACACCAGTAGCAGACAGTACTTCAGAGAGATAATTAACCTCAAATAAGTATTAAAAAAGTCAAGGGGAAACCTTTGTATGTGGAATGTACCATCTGATACTTTTTAACCAGATTTGCACATGAAGTCCCTTTACTAATGTTGCACGGTGCGATGTCATTTACTTAGCATATTTCCCTGTGACGGCGGACCTCAGAACTGTTGTGTTAATCGATGAGTGGACTGCGTGGGGTTTGTAAAGGCTTAGTAAATTGACTTATTTTATTAAAGAGCATATTCCAAAGAGGATGAACCATGCTGAAAAGGAAATATTCCTTCCTTCCAGCCCCCACCCGGAAATAGGATCTTGAGTTTCTCCTACATCTTGGTACTCCTTAGTAGAACCCAGAATATTGTTCCACACACACATCTTTTAAAGGCTCCCCAACCTGGGTGTATTTGAGCAGATGCTTTGCATTTAAGAGACAACGTTACTTCGATCAGAAAAATAAAAATGAGCTGGCAAAGCCCCAGTGTGTTAGGAAACTCCCTGTTCGCTTACCCCACCCTTTAAAATTGTGAAGAATTCCACATTTACAGAACAAATCTAGCTTCCCGGGCATGCATACATTGAAGACATGTTTACACCAGCATGTCAGGGAATGCATGTGAGAGCGAAAACTAACCATTGAATCCCGGCCTTGGCTCTTGACTTAACATTGTGTGATTCTGTGCAAATGACTTTATCTCCCTGTGCCTAAAATGTGAAATTAATGTGTGTAAAATGTACTTGTGTAATCTCCACTTAATGTACATGATCTTGTAGATCATCTCCTAACCCCTCACTTAATGTACAGCACTCTGTTATGTTATAGGTAAGTTTGCGCTATATAAATACTAATACATACAAATGTCAAGACATTCTAAATCTGTGAGATATCATCACAGGAAGGAATGGAGAGATGTTTAGTATATACCTGCAACCATATGGAAGAAAGTACATTGGACTCCTTCTGTCGCTGTATTGGGAAGGAAGACAGGCTGGCAGCCATATTGGAACGTTTACAAACTGGGTAAAGTGAGCAGGCCATCATCATGGATAAAGTGGCATTGATAAGGAATTCTACTGCTGTGTTTGCTAAACCCTAGAGGCATCTGTCACCTGACTGATGCTAATTGCTTTCTTATGTAAGCAAAGACATTAGAAATAATCACAGGTCCAACAAGTAGCTGCTGTAATAAATGCTAATGGCACTCAAAATGACAATAGATAATGTAGGTAAGCAAGCTCAGCACAGTAGAAGGAAGCAGTTTCTTTTACATCAGACTAAGCATCAGGCAGTAGGCACAGACCTCGCAACCGAGCACAAGGCTGGGCTTCAATGAAAGCTGCATCCACCCGAGTGGACATCATGAGGTCATCACTGGCAGACTGGATTGGTGCAGCCAGAGTTGGCATAAACCTAATCGGGTCAGAGCTGCACTCAGTAATGGCACAGAGGCTGAAAGTAAGGTTTAGTGCATCAATAACACCCTCACAGAGCTGAACAGACAAAGATCAGAGAACTGGAGCTTAATTCTGAGAATGACAATGGCCTTTTCCACCACTCTAGTGTTTGGATAATGGGGCTTCTTGAAATTCCAAATATGAAACTGGAGAAATGGATTCTAGAAACCCTATAACCTAAAAGCCTTTTCAATTTCTCAATGGTTGAGAGGGTATGTAGGGCTCCAATACCCAGACTTATTTCTGGGATGCTTCAGTGGATGTGATGACCAAGCTGCTAAAATAAAGAAATATCATCTGATTAGGAGCCAGCAGTCGAGGTTTAGGTCCATACTTCTTTTCATAGATTACTTGTCGGTCATGCATAAATGAGAAGAACCTTTAATGCAATCATGCATCATCAGTTTCACCTTGTGCCAAGTTACATCTGAATGTTTGCATCACATCGAACGTGTAAATGTATTTTACCACACAGCATCAAGAAACCTAGACCTGGATGGAAAGCTGAGAGGCTAAAATACTGCAGACATCCTAGACTTTCATACGAACACCATGAAGAACAATACAAGGTAGACATGACTTGGAGACCAGAACCCGAGTAGCTTGTTGTGGAGTTTTTTTCAGTACAAGATGATGGTAGGCAGACATAGACCTTTGGGTGATAACTCCACAGGAACCTGATTACAGAGGACTTCGCCACCTACTGCCTGAATATTGAGTTTCGCAGTTACATGCAGACAAATAAAGACGTGTCATACTAAGCTCTGTGTGTGGTGTAGTCATTGGGGGGTACCCAGGCTGGGGTAACGATACAACTGGCGACAAGATAGGGGATAATTAACCTGAAGAACAACTGTGCTCTCCCAGAGAGCTGGTTGTGGTCCAAGCAAACTGCTCGTGCGTGCCACATATGTCGCTGTTGAAGTACAGAATTGACGATTCATGCATGTGAAGTGACAGTGCAACTCCAGCCACTCTAAAGCCGGTGAAGGCAGCGGTAGTGTTGCAAAGAATGTACACGCTGATGGCCGAAAACTTGCTGGTCAGGTCATAAATAAAGGTATCTCGCTATCATGCAAGATAAAGTTACACATTATACAGTGCGATACTGCAAAAGACCCACACGTATCGATTCAAGAAAAAGTGCTAAAAAACTGCAGTATTCAAATACTAACAAAATAGGTAGAAGCACTGGCTGACAGAATAAGCAAGAAAGAAGTATATTATCATTGCACTTACCAGAGCCTTGATAAGCGGAGCTTTACGACCTTAGCACTGGGCGAGTAAACCAAAGAAGAAGCACAAGGATGTGCTTACTGAGCTGCCCGATACTTGAAGTGGCATCCCACCAAAGCTGCCAGGTGACGCCTCAGAACAACTCCAAAGGTCTTCAACAAGTGAAGGGTCTCCAATGGAGACCAAGGAGGAGGTCCCCGTCTTCCCAATTGTCCATGACGACTCTGAGGCCGGTTCATTGAAAGGCCTCAGAAATAGGCTCAAATGGACAGCTGACCGTAGCAGAAAGAGGTCCACCCTCCATGTCATCCACTCCCATAGCTACTTATCTTGCTGCCGCCTTCCTGAAACCACCACTACCTTTCGATACAGCCAAAAATCGAAATATTGGTGATAGAGGGACTACCTGTATAGAGACATTTGATGATTTCATTAATGCATTAGAAGGACTGATAACCAAAAATATTGATCTAAAAAATCTTGCTGGTGGTGGTGTGAAAGAAGTCATAAATAAAATGCTGTGAACTGACGAAGAAATCACATATTGTCAGATTACGGACACGCTGAATCTCAAATTCAATCCAATACCAAACATTGATTACAAAAGATACATTTATAGTCAAGAACGCCAAAAAGTTGGTAAAACCATTGATTAATTTGTGAAGAGACTCGATACGCTCATCAAACACTGTCAGTTTAATTATTTAATGATGAAGAAGCTATGTTCTTAGAGTTATTGATGGATGCTTGTCAGATTCATTCAAACGATGCATGCTAAGAGAAAATCTTAGTCTGGCGCGAGTGTTGATGGCTGTCAGAGCTGAGGAGTGTGCTGAAAGATAAGCTGTAGACATGGAGCTGGAGGTGCCCAGAGTAAATCAGTCATGAGTATAAAAAGTAAGCCAAAGCAAAAGATTGAAGTACACAAAGTGATGTCTACACGTAAAAAGAAGTTATGTTTTAGAAGTGGATTTCATTGCCACACAAAGGTAAATGTCCCGCTTTGGGACAGATATGTAAGGCTGTGGGAAAGAGAACCATTTTATGCCGGTTTGTAAAGCGAAGGAAAAAGTAGGTGCGTCACGGCGCAAAGACAAAATGGCCACCAGAACATTCCAGAAGCAACATTCAACACACACCCACAGGTCAAGCAGCAACATCAATTGAGGCAAATTGACCCTGAATGAAGTTGATCGTCATCTAAAACATCGTCAAACAGTTCTTCCGCCTCATGTGAGGAAAAATGTCAGTCAAAGAAAAGTTATTACTATTATTATTATTATTATTGAGTCTTGTATAGCGCGTGGTTACCCTTGGGCATCCCAGCGCTCGTCCAGAGTACACACCAAACCAGCAGGGCACTAAGCAGGGAACAGATGTGTCTTTAAAAGTTTGCAAAATCGCAAGGTGCCAGTTTCGGAGCAAAGGGCGTGCGGAAGGGAGTTCCATAATGCTGCCACGTTGACGGAAAATCTTCTACCGCCAGTCCTGGCTTTTTTTACTTTCGCGACTTGCAAGAGATGTTGGTGGTCTGAGAGGAGGGCGCGAGAGGCCTTATAAGGTTGGACCATACTCCGCAGGATAGGGGGCCCTTTTCCCTGCAAGATTTTATGAGCCATGCAGAGTGCTTTAAACTTCACCCTCTCTCTCACAGGGAGCCAGTGGAGCGCCTTCAGCGCAGGTCGGGCTGACTGCCGCCTGGGAAGGTCCGTCAAAAGCCTGGCGGCAGCATTTTGCACTTGTTGCAATTTGTTTAGAGTTGATTCTGGAGCCCCCAGAAACAGCGCATTGCTGTAGTCCAGCCGTTAAATGATGAGACCCTGGATTAGTAACCTCCTAGTGGCCATAGGGAGGAGGGGTAGGATCTTCCGGGCTGACCGGAGCAGGCAGAAACACACGCCTGCGGTCTTTTTTGCGTGTGTCTTGAAGGATAGGTCCTGCTCCAGCCACACCCCCAAGCTCTTAATCTCCTGTTTTGGGGTAGGTGGCACTCCCAGACAGCTAGGCCAGCTACTAGGGGACAAGGAGGGAGGGGAGTTCCCCAGCATCATCAGTTCGGTTTTTGAACCGTTAAGTTTAAGTGCTGAGTTGCACATCCAGGTGAAGACCCTGGCTAAACATGTGTGCAGCAGGTCGGGTTGGTTCGCCGGCTGGGGAAGCCCAACCACCAACTGGGTATCATCCGCATAGCTGATGATCTTGATACCCAGTGGCAGTACCACACTCTCCAGTGGGGCCATATAGATATTAAATAGTGTGGGGCTCAGCGATGAGCCCTGTGGCACACCACACTGGAGGGGAACCGATGTTGACTTCTCGTGGCCTTCCCAGACCTCAAACGTCCGATCTTCTAAGAAGGACGCGAGCCATTTCAGGGCCAACCCGGAGACCCCCACCCCCGACAGCCGCTGGAGTAACACCTGATGGTCTACGGTGTCAAATGCCGCACTAAGGTCCAGGAGGATCACTGCCACCGATCCCCCTGAATCCAAAATGCTCCTGGCATTCTCCACGACTGCCAGCAGGGCAGTGTCCGTCCCCTGGCCAGGGCGAAATCCCGTTTGGGAGTCACCCAAGAGAGTTGGATTCCAGAAAACCCGAAAGGCGCCTATTCACAAGTTTCTCCGCCACCTTGCTAAGGCCGGGGAGCAGGGAGATAGGCCTAAAATTAGCAAGGTCAGCGGGGTCCAGGCTGGGCTTCTTCAGGAGGGCCTTAACTACCGCTCCTTTCCAGCTGGGAGGCACAACTCCTTGGGTGAAGGATAGGTTCAAAAGGTCCGTCACTGGGCCGCCGATGGTAGAAGCTACCTGCTTCAGGTATTTCATCTGTACCGGTTCTCTCGGAGACCCACTCTTCAGGGTCACCAAGACCCCAAGAGCCCAGATAATAAAGCACCAAAGTTATACAAACATTGTCCGAAGGTTACATTGAAAATAAAGGGTTGCTCGATACCTTTTATCATAGACAGTGGTGCATCAATAAACAATGAGGTCACAGTCAAACTAGCCGCGTACGCGGATGACATTCTCATCGTCACATAGAGTCCAAAATCCTCTATCACGGCCCTCATGGAGACCATAGAAAAGTATTCAATCCACTCTGGGTACAAGCTAAACAAGGATAAGCCAAAATGCAAGCCACTTAACATCCACACCACTAGAGAGATACTGGGGAAATCGGGCCTGGCCTGGCAAACCGGGTTCATCAAATACCTAGGCATACATTTCGGCAAGGACCTCAAAAGCACGCTCGACCAAAATGAAAAACTAATGCTAGAAAAGACAAAGACGCTGTTGGAGGCCTGGTCGCCCAAATTTATAACATGGTGGGGGAGGATAGAGACAGTAAAGATGATGATCACTCCAATGGTCAACTACCTGTCGAATATGCTCCCTCTTATACTCTCGGACGACTTCCACCACAAAATAGACAAGATGATAAACAAATCCCTATGGCGCGATAAAAAAGCGAGGATAAGCCTTAAAAAATTAAGGCTAGACAAGAAACGGGGGGACTAAATGTGGCTGACTTCAAAACATTCCAAACTGCCTTTTTAGCGAAATAGGGGGCTACTGGGTCCTGCCCAGCCAAGACTACACGCCGGTCTGGCTTACAATTGAGAGAGCAATTCTAAACAACCTTGAGCCAATAGCTCTCCTCACAGCTAACAAACAAACACAGGCCGCAAATCCAATACTTAAAAACACGAGAAATGCCCTGCTTAAAGTAGACCAAAAAATGGAACACAGCATAAAAAACTCAAGGTGGGAGTCACTGTTGGCAAACACAAAGATAAAATACAGGGGGAAACCGCTATCTATAGGTTCATGGAAAATACTAGGTATCTCCTACCCAGCTCAGCTGGAAGAGGGGGAAAGCCCCTCCACTTTCAGCATGCTAAAAACAAAGCACAATTTACCAGACATAGAACTGTACAACTTCCTTAAAATCAAAACAACCCTGTCCAAAGCGAAACTCACTAAGCACAAACCCTCAATAATCCAATACATGGCAAATCTCAACAGAATAGGCCATCAGGCATCACACCAATACAGACTACTACGACCCAGCTCGACCAAACTCAATGACAAAACAATCACATACTGGGAGAGACAACTCGGTTCTACACTCAGCGCGAAAGAGCTCCATCTGCTATGGACCT
Source organism: Triturus cristatus (assembly GCF_964204655.1). NCBI lineage: Eukaryota > Metazoa > Chordata > Amphibia > Caudata > Salamandridae > Triturus > Triturus cristatus. Next base: position 1,024,700,891 of record NC_140584.1, read on the forward strand.
CCCCCATGCAAAACAAAATCTCCCCGGTTTTAGCACAGACAAAATTCTGGCTTCTACACAAAACTTACTGGACCCCGGCTCGCCTGGCGACACTGGGCCTGAGGGATAATGACCAGTGCTGGAATTGCAACAAGGAAAAGGGGGACCTGGCACACCTTATCTACCACTGTCCCAAAGTTAAAAAATTCTGGGAGAAGATTTTCACATTCATAAATAAAATGTTAGGATGCACACTAAAAGCAGAGGTAGACTCACAACAGGACAGAGACCTACTGGATCTCCTACTAACAGCGGCAGTTAAAATAGTACTCACCAAATGGAAAGACACTTCCAAGGCAACCTTCAAGGGCTGGCTTAATTGGGTGACGTACCTTAGAGGCGCTGACACAACTGCCCTATGAAACTCACCATGGAGACAACCCTGCAGGGGAATGTGGGCGTCCTTGGACAAGTTCCTAGACCCATACAATCCGCCTTGAATAGTACTAACAGAACGAAACATTCGGCTCGAAAAGCACACCCCCACTGGGTCAAGACACTATCCAGGAAAAAAGTAAACTTCTGTTATGCTATCTCTTTTTCTCTCTACCTTAATTCATATCCTTTCCCCTTTCATTCTCTCCTTTTCCATTACTGTGACAGTGGATAGGCGGCAGTCAAGCAAATATAATCTGAAACTGTACTACAACTAACACAGCCAAGTCGGGCTGCCACCCTGTAACGACCAAGCGTTGACAATTACACGTTATATGTTATATGTTGTAAAAAAACAATAAAAAATATATTGAAATAAAAAAAGACTGAAGAGAAATATAATGAATAATCTTCATTGCTGTGACTTATGCCATCGAAAACCGAAGTGCTTACAGGGGATGCATCGACGCCTATAAAAAGTCATGGTTCATTTGTAGCAACTATGAAACACAAGAAAACAAAGATGCAAGCACCCATCCATATATTTCAAGGTATAGCATCAAGTTCCTGTCTGCTCAGTTTCAGTACAGCTGCTGATATGGGACTAATTTCTGTGAATTACAACATGAATGTTTATCACAAAATAGTAAGTCAATTCCCTTTGTTGTTTCATGGTTACGGAAAGCTTAAGTCTATGAAAGTAAAGTTATATGTTAATGAAGATCTACATTCTGTTGCTCAGAGACATTGTCAAATTGCATTTCATTTACAAGAAGCTGTTGAAAAAGAACTTGAATCATTACTTAAGCATGGCATAATTGAGAATTCAAATGGTCCAACGCCATGAGTTTCTCCCATAGTAGTACCCAAAAGGACAGAGAAGGAGCTGCACTCATATGCATTGACATGCGTCAAGCAAACAAAGCAATTGAATAATAACGACATCCAGGTCCAAACACTGCCGACATGATAACGCAATTAAGTGGTGCAAAGAACTTCCCTCACCTTGATTTAAATAAAGGTTATCATCAGTTAGAACTCAACAAAGATTGCAGGTACATTACCACCTTTACTACAAATGTTGGTCTATTTCGATACAAGAGAGTCCATTTTGGTGTGTCCTCAGCTGACAAACTTCTCCAAGATGTCATTTGACATGAAATCCAGCCTGTTGGCAATGCATTTCATTATAGTACATATTGATTTTCAGAGATAAACAAAAGGAGCTTGACAAAGCTCTCACCCAAGTATGTTGTTTACTCACTCTTGCAGGTGTGACTTTGAATGCAGACAAGTGTGAGTTCCACAAGACAAAGTTAAGGTTCTTTGGCATATCTTTAAGATGGGGATATGACACCTGATCCTGCAAAAGTACAAGCACTGTCAAATGCTGATCCCCCTCAAGATGGTTCTATGATATATTCATTTCTTGGAATAGCCAGCTACTGTTCAAGATATATACAGAACTTTGGTACTATTAGTGCTCTGTTACTAGAGTTAACATAGAAAAATGTTTCATTTAAGTGGTCACAAGAATGTGAGAGAAGTTTCAAGAAAATTAAGCAAGCCATTAAAACTGCTACTGAAATAGCCTATTTCAATCCAAAGGTTCATACAGAGGTTGTTGTTGACTCTAGACCAGTCGAGTTAGATGCTATCTTTGCACAGCACAGTGGATACCCAAATGTTGGAAGCCATATTGTGGAGTATGCCAGTAGAAGTTTGTCCCGGACAAAACTTGCTTACTCACAACCTGAGAAAGTAAGTTTGGCAGTGGAATGGGCGTGTGAACATTTCTATGTATTTCTGTAGGGAAACCCTTTTACACTTGTAACTGATCATCAAGCTTTACTTACTATTTTTAGCAATCCAAAAGCCAAGATGTCGCCTCACATTTAATGGTGAGGACTACGATTTCAAGAGTACAATTATGCCATTGTGCATCACCCAGGGAAGGATCAAAACCCTGCTGAATACTTTTCCAGAGTGCCAAGGCGGCTGAAGCCTACATCAATATCATTGTAACATCAAATACACCCGCTGCTATATTGTTATCCCAGGTCATCACTGCCATGACAGTGACATGCTGAAAGTTGAAAGATATAATTACACATCAGTCATGAAACTGACACACTCGACCTCTTACCAGTAATGGTGAATATCAAAAATACCAAAACTTTAAAGATGAACCGTCCATATGTCAGTAAGGATTTATAACGCGGGGGCCAAGAATCCTGATTCCGGACAGTCTGCAACAGAAAATAATTGAAGTAGCACACAGAGGACATTGTGGTACTGTTGTCACCAAAATAGCTCTCCGAGATCTAGTTTGGATTCCATATTTAGATAAGAGGGCTGAAAAGGAACTCAAGGCCTGTCATCTATGCAACTGCCTGTCTACAAATGTTACTCAACATACTTTTAACCTGTCAGAACTCTCCAAGCATGCATGGGAGAGAATAGCCATCGACTTCTTTGGTCCACTCGATAATGGACATCATCTAATGGTAGGAGCGGATGAGTACTCACGTTTTCCATTAGTAGAAGTTCTCTAATCCACAACTCACAATCAAGTAATTGAGAGACTAGGTGGCATCTTTGCAACATGGGGTCTTCCAGCCATTTTGAAGTCTGATAATGGCCCACCTGTTAATAGTCGAGAATTCAAGGATTTCCTAGAGCATTCAAACATAAAGCTTCAAAAGAGTACACCTCTATGGCTGAAGTCCAACAGACTTGTTGATCGTTTTATGAGTACGTTGAAGAAAGCAGTACAGTATGCAACTCTTAAGAGTCTCAGCTTGAAAACAATATTGAATTCTACCCTACAACCTATCGCTCAACACCTCATTCGACCACAGGTGAAAGTCCTGAGACTCTGATGCTCGGAAGAGTAATGACAACCAACTTACATCAATGGACCAACAAAAGAGAAAGAAGTGAGAACTCCACTCGCACAAAGGACTAGGTTAACTAGTAGAAAATTAATGCCTATGCGGACAAGAGGTGACATGCAAAGCACATCCAGATTAAGAGAGGAGACCTAGTGATCGCTCAACAAATGCAAAGAGGGAAATCTGATGCTGAACATTTCTCCGTAGTGTCAACAAAGGGACACATGGTGACTGCCCAGATTCCTGGAAAGTCTGCTATCAGAGTGTCTTCTCATTTGATTCATCGGTCTTCTAATTGAAATGGTGAGGAAAAGACTGAACCTAAAAACTCAGCGATTGCTGTTACCTCTACACCGTCTTTGAAAAGCGCTAACACTGAAGGTGACAGCCCCCAGCTTCCAGTAACCAGTTCTGTTCGAATTAAAGCGCCAAGAAGGTTGACTGAAGAGATGTAATTGTACATATATATATAGATATATTATTTTTTTGTAAAAACATGTAATTTTTGTTTAACAGCAGGGGATATGTAGTGTCTTGCGAGTTTTATAACGGAACTCTACAACTTCCACCATGTCTTCTGAAAAAGATTTACTTTTCCACTACCCTAGAATTTCCTACGATGGTTCATATTTGATTATTGATATTTACTAGCTCCCTTATAGACAGCTCTTAGAAGAGAGTCAGTATTGATAAAAAATGTTTGCTAATTCTTTGTTAGGACCAAATACAGACATTATTCTTTATTATTCTTTATTCTTTCTTACAGAAGTCATCTTTAAACAACTGTCATTTAACTGAATGATCAAACCACATTCCCCAGAAGCAACCATGGGTAAAATCTTGACATTTCAAGAAGAATATATTACCTAGTCATGCAGTCACCACCCGCTCCCTTACTCACTGCTTATCTCTTGCAGGAAGTCATTCTTTTTTACTTCTAACAGTAATGCTAAGTGTTAAGGACCATTCTCTCTGGAGGATGTAGTAGGATTAACTCTGCTGTTAGTGGTGCTATTGTAAATCATTGCGGTGTAATGCTAGTGATAATAGTGGCAAAAATTGTTGAAGTTTGGTCTAAGTTCATGACATTAAAAATGTTTAGCTCAATATATTTGGGTAGTAAGATGACAGTGGCCCTGCGCCCGCTACCACCTACTAAGCCAGTTACCCAATCTGGCAGAGAAAGTGAAATTAACAATTAGGTTGCACGGAGCTATTCACCCTATATGACATTCATTAAATTACGCTGAGATGAAATATTCAGACCCATCTCCAATCTCCCCCTCCTATCCAAAATCCTTGAAAAATGCATCCTCAAACAACTGACTCAGCACATGGATAGCATCAACCTTCTTGACCCCCACCAATCGGGTTTCAGAAAAGGCTATAGCACCGAGACTGCGATCCTTAACATCACAGATGACATCCACAAATCCCTCGAAATCGACCAATGTTGCCTCCTCATTCTCCTAGACCTATCGGCAGCCTTTGACACGGTTGATCACCAACTTCTCATCAAGGCTTTGCAAGAAAGGGTAGGTGCTGATGAGGTGGTCCTACGCTGGTTATCCTCCTTCTTACACAGCCGCTCACAAAGGATAAAAAAAAAAAACTTTACCTCTGACCTACACCCCGTCAACAGGGGCGTCCCCCAAGATTCGGTGCTCTCACCTCAACTGTTCAACATATACATGGAAACCCTCACCATCCTATTAAAAAATGCTAACATCCCTTTCCACCTCTATGCAGATGACACCCAGATCTAGAAACCTCCTCTATAGATGACATTCACAGACTAAATGTCACTCTAAAAGAAATCCAACATTGGCTGTCGCTTAACCACTTAAAACACAACCAAGATAAAACTGAAATCCTCCTCATCCCCAACAAAGAAGCGAACCCTCATATTTCAGAATGGCTAAAAGCTTTGGATGCTCTTAACGGCAATCACACTCTGACCCACTCCGTAAAATCATTAGGAATCACCCTATACTCAAAACTCGACATGGCCAAACACATCAAGAACTCCGCAAAGAGTGCCTTCGTCAACCTGAAGCTACGCAACAAAATAAAACCATTCATCTCAACCAACGACCTCAAACAAGCCACCCAATCACTGGTGCTATCCAGGCTCGACTATGGGAATGCTACCCTCACTGGCACAACAAAATCTCACCTAGCTCCCCTCAAAACTACTCTCAATGCAGCAGCTAGAATGGTCACTGGAATCGGGAAATACGACCACATTTCACCAGCACTCAGAGAACTAAAATGGCTCCCAGTCGAATTGCGTGCCAGTTTCAGAACTGCCTGCCTCACACACAAAGCTCTGCACAAAGGAAAACCTGAGTATTTGGCTGCTAAACTCAAGAGGGCTGGTCAGACAAGGAACCTCAGGAGCTCCAGCACCCTGCTACTCATCCCTATGAAAACACGCAAACAAAAAACTGCAGCACGGTCCTGCGCCAGAAACGCGCCCATAATTTGGAACACCATCCCAGTCGGTATCAGGGCTATCTCGTCCTTCACAAAATTCAAAAACACCTAGAAGTCCTTTTCCTCAACCTCTCCCTCCCGAATGGATAGCCGCCATCTAAACACAAATTCCTGCTCATCGTCTCTCCCAGACATTGTAGCTCTAAGACTTACCTCCTCCCTGCTATTTGACCCCTAACTGCTCCTCCCCCTCCCTAAGTGGTTCAACCCCAAGACAACGTGCACTCTATGAGGTTATCTCAGGACTCACGGACTAGCTCAATGCTGCTCAGCATACTTGGACTTCCGAACCTATATGTAGAATACTGCTTTATTGTATCAACCCCAAGACAACGTGCACTCTATGAGGTTATATCAGGACTCACGTACTACCTCAATGCTGCTCAGCACACTTGGACTTCCGAACCTATATGTAGAATACTGCTTTATTGGATGAATCTTGCTCAAAAACTGTTGTGAAGCGCTCCGATACCCCCGGGTCAGGCTAGCGCTATATGCAACTCCTTAATAAATAAATAACGTAAATAAATAAATATTCATTTATTATCAAAATGCCATGAAAACACAGTTAACAAAAAATAGTTCACAAATAAATAGTCCAACTTCCAAAGCAAGCTTCAGCCAGCAAGTGCTTCGCCGCCATCTTCAGGGATGAAAACAGAAATAAGTTGGTGTGCAGGACATTATTACCAGTTTCAATATATACTCCATCATAATTCCTTCAATACATTGGGTTTAGCGAGGATCATTATTTGCAGCTATTTAATCCCCATGTGTCCCAGTTAATTTGGATTGTGTTAATAGCAAGATGGAAGAATGTATTCATAAGGGTTCGCACTTCCTTTAGAATAAATGGTACACTTTCAGACAACAGTTATGAATATGAATAGAGTTCTGTAATGGAAGTAATACATGGTTTCAGTCTATATACCATATTTAGTTGAACGATCCTATGACTAAGGTCCTAAATTAAGGAAGGGATTCAGGATATCACACGCCTCTATAGCATAATGGATATGTGAGAGGAATTTGAGTGTGACATGTTGAATGATGAAATAACATCCCTCTTAGTGATTTGAGTTCCCATTCGGAACAGGTGTACATATTTTAGTATATTAATTCCATAATAATGAATGTGTTATGTTATATTTTACTTTCTATCATTATGTTTTATATATTAATTTGGGTACAACAATATTGTGTTGCAGCAGTTGTATTAGGAGCCATTTATTGGTACCTTTAGAAATACATGCACTTGTGAACCTGCAATCGCAGTGCACGAATCCGGATCAGGCTTCCATTCTGATGACCAAGGTGAGAGCTTGAATGTCAGGTGAGACTAACTGAAGGAGCCCCTGAAGATGATGGTATTTAAAGAGCATAGTTTCTGTGGGGACCTCCTCTGAAAGGACGTTATTTTCCCATTGAGAAGCTTGCCTGGATTGGGAGCAGGCTATTGAAATAAAGTTTACTTGTTCAATTTCTGAATGCTTACATCTACACCTAGAATGTAAGTGCAGGAAGTACCAAGATGTCGACTTAGTGTTAGCTTTTTTTTTTTGGTATACCTCTGTAATGGGAAACTTGCTAGGAGACCATGTAATATTGGCTGCAGGATGTCTTTTTAGAAACTCACATGAGTGTCAGCAGGTTAAGTTTTGTTTTTTTTAAATTATTTTTGATCATGTTGATATTTAAACAGCATAGTTGCTGCGCGGACGTTGTTTTGACATTGAGAAGCTTGCTGGGCTGGGAGCAGGTTATCAAAATAGAGTTTACTGGTTTAATTTCTAGTTATTTTTGCTTTAGCTGGAACACTATAGAAACTCTGGGAAGGGTTAATTGGTCGCTGTAATGTAAGGTGAGCAGGAAATATACATTTAGCTGGGGAAGTCACAAAATCGTGGATGGAGTTTATTTAATTGTATTTGATTAATATAAATCTATTTGTTTTTTTGGGCAAATAGCAGGAAACGTTTGTTGGTATTAATTAATGTACATGCCCTCGGATATACAACATACCTGAGGATATGGAATTAGATGTCATTTTATTCTTCTTTGAAACAGATGAATAAGAATGATATGCAATGTACAATGATTATGTGAAGGAATAGCATAAGGAATTATGATGGAGTATTTATTGAAACTGGTAACAATGTCCTGTACAAGCTATCACAATAGAATCAACACTAGAAGCCTGGCTGTGTCTTTGGCATGGCAACATGGGTGATGTTTATTATGTAAACAGCATCATTTCCTTGTTTAGTAAGAGGAACATTTCGCTGGTACTGAGAGGTCACCACATTTCAGAATTCTAGCCCAGCTGATTCCTGTTTGCCGCTGCAGAAGAGCATGCACAGCTATCCACAAAGAGGAGCACACTGATAACACCTATCCACCGGTAACGGGGAGTTAGATCACCCTAAAGGGATTCTGGCAGATTCACCCACCCTAGGTACACTAGGATAGGTAGCACTAAGTAGCAGTATAATATACTACAGTGATTATAAGCAAGCATATATTCTCTGTTACAGCGCAATGGTTGAACTTGTTTTTATTTTTTTCAATATTCTCTAATGCTAATCACATTATTCTGTTTCCTTCTATTGATTATTGCAGCACACGTATTTTACTCAAGAATCACAATGCTTCAATAAATTTTAAAACTGCAAAAAAAAAACAATGTCCTGTACAACAATCGTTTCTGATTTCAGCCCTGAAGAAGCGACTAAGAATGCAGCGAAACACGTTAGCTGAAGTTTGCTTTGGAAGATGCACTATTCAATAGTGAACTATTTTTTCTAAATTGCATTTTCATAGCATTTTAGGAATAAATTAATAACTATTCAGATATCCTCTCAAGGTAATTCAATGAATATTATATCAAGTGAATAGCTCGCTTCAACCTAATGGATTATTTTAAAAAGTTTAGTTGTGAACTGAGGTTTAGAAAGTACAGTTTAGAAATACAGTGCAAAATTGAAAATGAAAGGATTAAGTTGTTACACTTTTTTGAGTATTATTTTGCAACATTAATACAATTCCTACTACCCCTCTGTGGGGTGCTTGAGCACTTGCCCACAAGGGCAACATGAAATAACATTTAGGGTGTGTGGTTGGAAGGGTTTTAGTCTTCGTTTTGATTCTATGTGGGAATTGTTTTCATGCCTGCAAGAGAACCATCAAGGTTCGTTGATTGTCTAATGGGACCCAGTTCTGAGCAGTGTGATGGATAAAGAAGTGTGATAGACAGGTGCCCAGTATATGGTTTTTAGTATTCTTGAAGATTTGAACAGCTCTGCAGGTCCCTTTATTACATTTCTTATGATAGGATCACAGTCCACTTAGCTGATTACTGCACTGGATTGTCCAGTCTGAGATATTTTGTTGAAGGTTTTATGGTCCTGAGCTGGCACAGGTTAGAGGGAGAAATGGTAGAGAGATTCGCTGGGATAGACTTTGTTACTATCATTCCATATCTGAATGTCATTGTGAGATGTCAAGAAGCAGTCATGCTACCTAGCTTATTGGGACATGCACTGATGGACTAAATTAAAGTCCTCAGTAGGCCAGCAGTACATGGTAGATTTCTTCAGTTATTCCATGCCTGTTCTGTTGGTGATGGGTGGTTTATTGCTATAGACTGGTACAGTACTGGATGTAAATGTAAATGTACAGATATTTATATAGCGCAAATCACCAACCGGTCTCTAAGCGCTTGCTTAGGGAACCCGTCCTGGTATTCCCCTGTGAGATAACCCAGCAGGGCATCCACAAGGTGAAAGTCAGGCATCCCGCCGCGAGGGGCCATTGTGGAGATTAAGCAAGCTATTGCCCAGAGTCGCAGAGTGTGAACCCATGAATTGAGTATGCACTGGAGCGAGAATTATCGAGTCCATGGACAATTTGTGGACTCAAGACCCAGCCGAGCCGGGAATTGAACCCTGGTCCCGGGCTGATCTCTGCTTCCAGGTCTGCCTACTCTAACCAGTGAGCCACACTTCTCCACTGGATGATGGACGTGACCCATAGCAATTTTGTCCTAAGTGAGTTTAAGAGTGGTCAGCATTATAAGGGAATTATTATGGAGCCTCTATGAATTACAATTAGCTGCATGACCATTGAGTTTCATGGTATTAGTGTGGACCAAGCGAGTTATATTTGAATTGATATTACAATGCACCAATGCACCAATCAGGCAATAAAAAATGTGTCAGCTCATCATAACTTACCTGGTAGTGTCCTGGTTGGGCTGTTCCATATCTATGGATGGTAGACTGTAATAGAAGGTGTGAACGTTATTTTGGGTTCTACCCCAGGGTTGTGGGATGATGTATTATTCAGCACACATGAAAGTGACTAAATGGCATTTATTTAAGTTTATTTATGTACATACGGGATGGGACACCTTCCTGTACATTAACAAACAATGGTATTTTGCACAAGGCAGCACACATGGAAAAAGCAAAAACAAAAAGAAATAATGCATTTCTTCTTGTTTTGCCATCTTCAGGCCACTTTTTACCTGGTCTTAATTTTCGCGCTGCCTCCTATGTACGCCACCCTTATAGATAGGGGGGCGTGTCGAAATGAATGGGTGGTGCAGTGGAACACCCACCGCAACACCCACTGCCCACCCCTTTCACGCTAACCATTGCGTGAAAGGAAGCCTTACTATTAAGTGGCTTAAAGCTGCCTTGTACATAAGGCGCAGCCCCTATCACCACCACAACATCAATATAGGTGATGTTGTGGTGGCGATATGGACATGTACATATGCCCCTAACTTTCATCCTGCAGAGTTAACTTAAAGCCTCACAATAGAGGTGTCTTCTAAGCTATAGAGAGTTCTTCAAAGGCTAGTATAATGAAGACCAGGTTGAGGGATGGAGTTTGCAAGCAACCATATTGCTTGAAGGATTACATCAAATGAAGCTCTTCCGTTGGTCCGTTAATTCACTTCATATTCATCATGTTTGTGTCTATTTTAAGCTGCAGTTTCATGCACGTTTTATTTCTTGTGTATTTGAGGCTATCACCATTCCTTCAGTCCATGAATTATTATTATTGCTCGTTCTGTTTTGTATTTATACTGTTTTTGACCATATCATATCCGTGTTATTTTCGTAAAGCGACATGCGACATCATTTTTTCGTTAGCTGCTGTTTCCTCTTGTTTTCTATGGTCTACCATTTTAGTGATTGGAAGGTACTTCCGGGACTGGACTGAATAGAGATGGTCCTTCACTGCGCCTCCCTGTGTGTGCCCTTAGTTCACCCTCGCAGAGTAGGTCTCATTTATGTTTAGAGTAGACCATATATAGTTGGCAGTACAAAATGGGCATCACTGTGGACCAATGAGACAGCTTGAGTGACAGCATTCACTAGTTACAAGTGGTGTCTTTCACTTTCAAACCCAGCAGATCAAATATTTCTCTCAAACGGGCACCAGCATGTGACTGGCGCGTCCTGATGACGTTTCCGCAGATCGGAGTTTGGGTGCATTATTGTTCAGATACTGGTACATCTTCCGATGCCTTGGCCTGCTCTGGGAGGCACTGAAGGGCCCGCACTGAGTATGATGACTCTACACACCACCTATAGTTACTTTTTGCCAAGATGACTCTTCTTTGTCATAAAAGTGCTCTTTAAAGAACCCCACATTTATGCACTTGGTTCACAAATCTGTCTCCAAGTGAAACCTTTTTATGCCTGAGTCATTTTCTACTGCTATTTCTCGTGATTCCTTCCTAGTGCCCAGGCCTCTAAGCAGAGCTGGTCCTTGCTCCAACAGCGCCCTGGGCAGGGAGAAATGTGCCACCCTCTACTGCTGGTGAATAAAATGAGGCCGCTACCACTTTTCACAGGTAAGTCCTTCGCTGGATACATCAAGGCAGTGACTTGCTTCTGAACACAAATTTTATTTATTTATTTATTTATTTATTAAGGAGTTTTAGATAGCGCTAGCCTGACCCGAGAGTATCGGAGCGCTTCACAACAGAGCTCGTGGAGCACGGGAAATGACCGTCCTAGCAGCGCGTGCAGTACAACTTACTAAAAGTGGACAAACAGGGTTCTGAATAGGCAGGGCACAAGTCAGGGGTACACGCAGGTACAAGGCGTCCACCCACTCTTTTCATAGGGTGGACTCCGTCCCCACGTCTTTACTTGTCCCTGTAAGTTTCAGACACCGGGACAGGTTCAGCAGTGCCTGCACGTTGTCTGCTTTCGATTCCCAGCAGCAACGTGCAGGCAGCGAGGTGGCTTTTTAGTCACCTCCAGCTGGGCCGAAGTTAAGGGGCCATCAGGCCTCCTTTTGTTTGTATGTGCTGACTGGAGGCTGCCTGGAACCTCACCATTTAATGTAAATGCCACAGAAGGGAAACAAAGGCACACAGCTTGTTGTCTCTTCACTAGTACTTAAGAGAGTCAGCTTTTGCCTTTGTTCAGTCCCTGTATATAATAGATGCATGCACTGTAAGAATGTCAGGTATGCTGTTCTGTCCCAGTATTTCACTAGCACTATTTTATTTCTTTTTTAGCGCTATGCAACCCAATGCAGGGTGTCAGTGCTCTTTACGTAACATACAAAATATACATTGACAATAAATCATGTACATGTATAAATCATTGTACAAGGTGAGTTACGTGAGACAGAGAGGGTTCCAAGGTGTAGGAGTCACATGTCCTTCATACCTCACTGTGGTCTTTTAGAAGGATTACAATTTATGAACTGCGGGTAACAAAAGGATCTCTGTATTAAAAGCAGTAACCCACTTTACTACCTACAAAAAATAAAAATCTGTCATCTGCATGTTAGATGATGTGCTTCGTAGGAGACATATTTACCTTCTTCACTACTTTGATTCCAATCTGGGACTTTACAAAACACAGATCACCCCAGCAAGTGCATTAACCAACAAAGTTATCTCACCATTATTACTATTCCCTGAGATTTATTGGGCACCTTCACAGCAGATGCCTTAACCCAATCAAATGTTTTTTAAATGTAGACTTTGCAACTAATTAAGTATAACAGATCTACTACCATGCTTCTCATTGTTTCTAATTACTTTGTGGTAGTGTTTAAAAAAATAAATGTATTAGTTGAGGCCCAGATTTTGCGTCGGGATTGCTCCACTTTTTTGGCCCAACCCCAACGCCAAATTTAATTTGTTAAATCTCATAATGCGCTTGAATGTACTTATGTGCCTGATAAACATATGTGTGAGATCTTAATATCTGATGTCACTTTTTGTGATGTCACTTCCAGTGAGGTCACTTCCTGTGATGTCACGTACAATGTCACGCGTCGTGACATCATGCGCTGTGATGGCACGCGCCTTGATTTCACTTGCATACTGCCTAACCTGGTTAGTCCCCCCACTTCTTTTTTTAGGACTTTTGCCCTGTGAATAGGTTAGCGAGGGGCGTATCCAGGAGTGTTGCAGAGCAGCACTGCGTGTGGGCCCGAGCTAGAGAAATGCAGGGAGGGCAGCATGGACGTACCTTGGCAGAGCTATGCATGAGTACGCCAAGTCGGGGTAACCACAAGAGAGGATGGCAGAGGCACGACCGAGCTGTGTGGCTGCCTTCCCAGACTGCCGTTCCCTGTTTCCATCTATCTCAGTGAGGGCTTTAATCATCAGACTGTGGGTCCCAGGGGCTTCCCTCAGAAATCAATGGCGCCCTCACTGCTGCCTCGCTGCGTTTCTGCCGTATTCAGGGACATCACTAATTGGATTATTGGCTTGAATAATTCACAACAGGTTCAATAACCTTGAACTCCATCCGCTGTCGTAAGAGGACCTTTCAAAAGTGCTATTAGAGGCCATCGCAAAGCATAGCCTCACTTTTAAATGGCCTTCGCCTGGCGTTAGCACGGGCAGCTCCCCACACTCCTTATCCACGGCCACAACACCCTCAAAGCTCCTGACCCACGCCGGCCTTTCCTGAAACCGTGGGAACCTACTGCTGCTACCTTCTCACGAGCACCTCTCGATCTACCATTGCTCTCCCAGCTCGGCCTTCTCTTTCCTGGGTCTGCCTGCTGCACTCCTCACACTTGCCAGCATCTTGTGATCTCTCTTTCTTCACCTCACCGTCTTTGTTGCTCAGTGCTCCTTGCTTGGTCTTTTTGCATTTCAGCAGTGCTTGCGCTCTGTCCTTTTCATCCAGTTGTCATCTTTTGTTCTTCTTGCTTGTCCCAGTCCCCAGCCCTGTGTTCCCTTGCTCCCTGATCAGTCACCCTAACGCTTCTCTGCCCATAACGCTGTCCCTGCTCACAACTCGCTTCAAAGCACTTCTGATCTCAACCCGTTCAATCCAGCAACCCGCCCACCCAACGCCACCCTGCAACTGACCCCTCTCCCAAACATAGACGGAGTCATAGAATGAATACTATGACAATTTGACCCAATAAATCCTGGTTACCACTCGCAGGTGATGGAGTTCAGTTACCATTTTGCAACAAGTTGCTGTCCAGGGGTACGCCTTGCAGATTGTAGGCTTCCCATGATACCATTAGACTGTTCTTTCATGGCCTTGTAGGCCGTGTAGGGGCTGCAAGTGCTGTGCCCACTTTGTGGCTATCACCACTCTCCTTTGTCACTTCCAGTGTCCCTGCCGTTAGGCATCCCAAGGTCCTCTAGTGTGACAACCTACACCCCTCCTAAGGCCTCCCAGCCGACCTACGGGTGATGTCTTGTGCAACTTATTGCTGCTCCCTCCACTACCGACCCCCTCCCTAGCTGATGCCTTGCTGGCAGCCTGGCGACTCCGATAACCCTTCCAATCAGTGTCTGAGCTTCTATTACTTGGTATTCTGAGTTTCTGGCCAGCCTGGACCCATTTGCTCAATGGCCACTTCAAATGCTGCATGCAACGCATGTGGGTGGTATTTCGCACCAAGCAGCTTGCTCTGGTGGGCATCCTGGCACCAAGGGCTCCTCGCCCCATGTGACTCCAACCTCTCCCGAACGTTCGCCCTTCAGCTGGAAAGCTGGGAAGGAGAGCGAGGGTCCACTACCTCGAGTGCCAACCCTGTCACCTACTCAACCACATAGCCCTTGTCAGCGTCCTCCGGCGGGTGAGACTCGGCCTTCCTCGCTCATCGCTCTCCTTGACGCCTCTTGCTCTGTCGGCTCTCCTCCATTTATTGACATTATCAATGCTTTTGTCTCCTTACTCTCCACTTCTCTTCTCAATCTCTCACCTCCTGCTTTTCCTGATCCTAGGCTGTCCATCTTTAATCTCCTCTCACTTCTCACCAAGCCAACAACAGTCATTGTGTCACATTCATTTTTTGTCGCAAATGCATTGTTTGCAATCAGGTTCACCATTTAACTGTATGAAACGGCCTGGTCCCTGTGCTGATGTGGAAAGGATGCTGCAGCCACTTCTGGCCTCACCTTCGGACCACTCTCGGTCTATTCGCCTTTTCAAAAGCCGAAGAAAAAAATAAGGGATACAGTTCGATGTATACAATATGGTAGAATTTCAAAGAAACGGTCCATTCAAACAGCGAAGACAGCAGATGGCATCCACTTCTAGGGGAATTTAGCTTTGTAAATAAGACAGCAGTCAGAACACAGACAGGGGCGAGGCTTGGGGCAGGTGGAGAGGAGAGGACTGTGACCAAAACGGCCAGCACACTGGGCATTAGGACAGCAGTATGGGAACCAACACAAAGGAAAAGCTACCAAGCATCAAACCAAAGTAACCCATCAACATCCCAGTAGAATGATTCAGCAGGACACATAACAAGGATATGTCAAAGGCACATTTAAAATCCTCTATGAAGAAAGAAAGGGAGTCCAATTATTTTACCTCCGACGGAAAGAAATCGAAAACTACCAGAATCATCGTCTCTGGCTGCTGACAAGACATGAGTGTTTAAATGAGCAATTATACATGTCTGTTTTCATATGAAGCGGTTTGAGTGCACATTTGTGCCTGGGAGCAGCCATCAGGGCCAATTGAAGGAAAATGTGGTGAAACCTGGTGTTGTTTTGTCCAGCCAGGATAACTCCACTGTCTCCGCGATTCAGGGACGATTTACTGTGTACAGAAGTTCATTCACACGGATCACTTTCACTGTATCCCACCCTCTCCCTCTCCTTAAAAAAACGGAAAGACGAGGTCTAATAACAACGCACATTTTCAAAATTCTGTGAATTTAGTATTAGGTGATGGCATAAAATATATTTTTGGAGCTTCAGGTGAAAAACGAGGTCTTGTCTTCAGAGATGTGTCTCAATCATGGAAAAACAAGATCAGTGTGTGACTTAGCGTCACAGTTTTTATTATTGCATTTTGGAAGCATGGCTGTTTTAAAGTTGAATGACCTGACTACATACTAATGCAATTTCGGGCATATCAACAACAACCGGCGATAATTATCGCTCAGCGCTCTTAGCGTGAGGATAATTATCACCGGCTAGCGTGAATTTTTATCGCTGAGATAGCGTGCTATTAGCAACACTTATCTCAATAGCGATAAAAATCTACACGCTAACAGGCTAACTTGAGATTATCGCTGGAAACCCAGCGATAATCACACGTTACCTTGTTGATAGGGACAGGCAAACTTAGCCATGATATCCTCCTTCCATAGGATATCATGGCTAAGTCTGAAAATTAGCAGACGTGAAAAAGCAGCGTTAACCGCGGTTAGCGCTGCTTTTTTTGTCTCTAACAGGGTTAGCGACATTCTTGATAATAGGAGAAATGTCGCTTAGCGACATTTCTCCTATTATTTTACTCTGGAACGCCCCCTTTGCATCTCATTAGAGATGCAAGGGGAAGCGTAGAGTAGAAGGGTGCTAACATGCGAATTTGCGTGTTAGCACCCTGTTGTTGATAGGGCGCTAGTTTTATCTCTGCTTTTTTGGCTTTTAAAGCCAAAAAAGCAGAGATAAAGCCCTTGTTGATATGCCCCTTTCTTATTTAATAGAGCAAATCTTTAGGTCTCGCCAAAACACACCTTCTGCTGTCTGTTCTTGAAAGACCTCTTGTATACAGCATAAATACTTGCAGTGGACTTCGGGCCATCCCAATAATTATTTTTAGTTTGCTTTCTGGTCTCATTTGGTTGCTTCTTAATCAAAGGGTGTCCTTCCCTTTCTTGCATTAGTTCTTCCCCTGAAGCACACCTTCTTTAACATCTCACTGATTGACTTGTATTCTTCCACTGCTTTGAGGGACTATTTTCTCTTTTGCTTTCGGGAATGGACCTGTATTCTTCCACTGCTTTGAGGGACTATTTTTCTCTTTTGCTTTCGGTACTCCTTGCTCCCTCTCCATTTTGAGCTTTCCCTCTTCCCATCCCTGCCCCCGCATTCTTGGTGTTCCTACACCACCACCCAGCTCGCCCTTGCTTCGGCGACCTCTTCTCATCCTCCACAGATTTTATGTATACCCGTTGCTCCTCCACCCCTCCCTTCATTCTCTAAAAATGCTTTTAGAAACTTTTTATATATTTTTTTAATTTACCATTTCAAGATGGAGGCACGTCACTTTTGGAAAGTAAATTTTAAAAAGTGGCTACCGCAACATTATGACGCATACATGGTGATGCATGCGCACTTATGTCCTCATGCTGGGGTGCTGTGGTATTATGCATACTTCTGTGTGGTGACGCATGAACGCATATACATCTTTGCACTGGGGCTTTGTGCCAGCATCAACAAGTACCATTTTTTTCTTTTTGCGATGCTTATCAGCATCAGCAAAAAGCACTGGCAAAGCCAAAAGTTAGATAGCACCTTTTCAAGCTGAGCTCTATTTGCTAAGGTAGTGCTTGCTTTATCAGCGATTTAGCCCAGTCCAAGCAGCATTACAGCATCAGATTTCTGCTAAGGTTTTAATTTGCAAATTGATTAGGAGAAAGTTGCTGCAAGCACCGGCTGCTCCTTTTCGTATCTTGTTAGAAGCAAGACTGATACAAGCATGTTGAGTTGCACCATGTTTAATTTTTATTTTTCAGATTGTGGTTGGTATAGTTCTGCAATTCAAATAAAATAATCATAACTATAGCATGTAGTATGGAAAAAATAGGACTTGGAGTAACTAGATGAAGATGGTACAGCGCAGCTGAAGAGGAGATCTGTGCTTGGATAGGGACAATGTTTCTATTTCACCGAGTGTAAAATGTTTACTAAACTGAAATTCTTTACAGCATCTCCAGTTTAGCTCCTCACAGTACTCCATAGTCAGACATGTGATCCTTAGTTTCCAAAAGTAAAGATCGGTGGAGTAAAGAGCACCAATGGCCGTAAGTCAGAGAAGGAAAATGGGTCCACCTGAGGCTGAGGTCAGTGGTCAGCTCACTCCACTGGCCCCAGGTGCCCCTGCGTTTGTGGCACCATGGATAGCTGTACCTGACCTCTGGTAATCCTGGTCTCAAAGCCTGTGAAATCAAACTACATTTTGCATCAAGAATCACTAGGGAATATCCTGAGGAAGAGGAAGGCTGTCTTCTGTGGAGCCAGGCGGCCCCTCTACTCTATTACTTTACACATTCCCACCACTCAAATTACTTTCAGATTTCACTATACTAATCCAACACTAATCCTTTATGGGTTGCGGCGTAGCGTGCTACTCGCCGAAAAAGCGCTTCGACACCCCATCAGGGGTAGCAAGCGCTGTATAATTACAATTACAATTTCATCCCGAAGATCTGGAGTATAGTGAAAAGCAGGGTGAACAGAGGCACGCCGAAAGTCTGCCAGTCTCTAACGAGGCGGGTGGGCCCGGTACTCCCAGTGACCTCTCTCCGCTAAACTCTAAATCCAGCCCATAGTGTCACTTCGTTTACCCATGACCCCTTCGAGCTGCCTTGCTCTAATCATATTATGTAGATCGGCTGACATACACCATTGAAGGCCTTCTAATGTCTACGGGTATATGTGACCCCTCTTCGTCCCCGTGCTTAGTAGTGGGTTCGGCCTGTGCCTTTTCTGCCGTTTCCACGCATGCCACGGGCCTTGGCCTCCATGGTTTCGGCGCCTGAGCCCTAATCCGGGAGAGCTGTTTGCACAGCTCGTTTCAGCGCTTGCTGCGAAGAGCTGGCGGGAGCCAAGTTTGTCAGCTGGAGCGAGAACTGAGCCGCTCCTGTCTGCGGGGAGCCTCCGTCCTCCCCCCTTCTCCGCTCACAAGCATCTGCGGCTGTCTCCTTGCCAGCCCCCATGCTCCGGGGCGGCCACAGGGTGCAGAGGTCAACCAAAGTGTGGAGAAAAGACAACCAGGCGGAAGCTGAGCTCGTGGATGGGAGACGCTATTGGCAGGGAGCGTCAGATCGGCGCATTAGGCCCCAACACATCTGGCAGGGCGCCTCTTCCCAGCGGTGTGTGGCCCTATAGGTGGTCTGTACCACGTCGCAGCATCGGGACCTGTTAAAGTGGCCCACGAGTTGATTGTTTCGTTTTTGGTGATGCGCAGGTGGAACCTGGAAGATTCTTCCTTTAGTGCAGGAATGTCCAACATAAGCCCCACGATGGCTGGGTCCGTGCCAGGGTTTGCGGTTATCCATATAAGATACATGGGCGTACTATGAATCTAAACTGAACACTTTAGAATAGTCTGAAAATCTGTCATGGATCCAGCCCTTTTGGACCAGTGTTGGACACCCGTGGTGTAGTGGTTCTTCTGATAATGCGGTGAGTGAGATGCGCACTGCTTGAGAGATGTGACATTTCTCAGTTTTCTCAAACTGCTTTTGTGGTTGTCCTCAATTCAATAAGTGATTTTACAGCCGATAAACTGTCTCTGGTTGTCTTGTCAGGCCTGAAGGAGAAATGTGTCCTTTAACACTCCGAGTGAAGGCGAACCTACAGGTTTAATATCACCATGACGTCATTGTGAACGTTTCTGGTTATTGACAACATACATGGGGACGAATGATATGGTTTGTTTGCCGCTGTGTTTGGCAAGCGTTCATAAACGGAGCTTGTTTGTGCTGTGGCAGCTCTGCGAGTATGTTCTCTGCATTACCTGTTTATAAATTCGCAGATGTAATAATATCGATAACTATTTCTTCTCGTTATTAGTCAGTCTTTAAGGGTTTCCGATTCGTTCCGGCAGCTATTCTCTCCAGGGCATGTATGTATCAAGCACTGGCAAAGCCAGTAGTTTGGCTTTAATGTACCAATGCATGTAAACAAACAAACCCATTCACTGATGTTGCATGCATTGTGTGCACAAATGCTGTGTATTGTATTAAGCAAAACCAAAGGGGATGATGGATGGAGTGTTGAACATTGCAAACATTCACCCCCAGTCAACTGATCTGAGTTTAATCCATCATCATTCTTTAGCTCACTCCGCAACCCCAGTTCAGACATGGCCATATGCAAATCAGTCTGACACTGTGCCTCATGGGAACAGTCCAGGCCGAACTGCCAAGCCATGTCTTCCCTGGACCCGAAACATGCATACCCTAAGTTGGCAGGGTATGCCCAGACGTGCGTCCCTTGCTCACTTTGCCACTGGATTCAAGCTAGTCTGGCTGATGATGGCTGATTAGCCAGAAACCAGTCCCAGGATGCTTGTTTCCGGTCCAGGGAAGACATGGCTTGGCAGTTCGGACTGGACTGTTCCCATGAGGCACAGGGTCAGACTGATTTGCATATGGCCATGTCTAAACTGGGGTGGCAGAGTGGGCTAAAGAACGATGATGGATTAAACCCAGATCAGTTGACTTGGAGTGAGTGCTTGCAATGTTCAACACTCCGTCCATCATCCCCTTTGGTTTTGCTGTGTATTGCATTAAAGCCTTTCCTACTGGCCATGTCAATGCCAAGGCTGGAACAAAAGTAGCTACAGAATTGTTTTCTGCACAGAATGCGTAAAGGGGAGATAAAGAATTGAATGTGACAAGTAGTGTGATAATTGGGTGTATTTTTCAGATGTAAAATAGTCCCTCATACATTCCAATGGAAACTCCTAATGGAGGGTAGAGTGATTCACCAAATATCCAATAGCATGAGGCGAAAGAGTGATACTTCTGAGGGTGGACCCTAAGACCATTCTATGGATATTTTAAAGAATTGGTGACCGTATGTCTTGCACAGTATATCAGAGGGGCTGAAGGGAGAGTTCTGGTCCATAACATCCCTACACTTTCTTTCTTCCCACTGGTAAGTACAGGGAGATCTATCTCTGGAGAGAAAAGCAGAGGAAGGGAGAGAGAGTAGACTGGTTCCCTGAAATTCTTCAGTGTGAGTCGTCCTCTTTTGGTCTCTTCTGCATCCAAAAGAATCATCAAGTGGAGCAGAGCCATGCTGCGGAGGAGTTATCGGCTTCTTGAAAGAGATCCAAGAGCATCACTCCATCTAATTTGGTTTGCAAATGCAGGGAGGCACAGAACGGCTCCCTATTGGGAAATGCATGCACCATTCCATCCAAAGACCGGAAAGAGGTGCATATGGGAGTGATGGTTGCTATGTGAGCGCACCACAGCAGAGGCGACTTAGGCCTCGTCAATAGGACAGAAATATGGTGAGCAGGAGGAAATGGAATGGGGCTGCTGTCCTTCCTTACTGTGGTGAGCGGGCACAATACTGCCTGGAGACCTCCCAGCACACGGCCAACATGACGCAACAAGTGCTGGTGCTGCCGATTGCTCACATCTTGGCAAGCTGCTCCATGTGCAGAAGTGCCACAGCCTCCCTTCCTAAGAACTACTGTAAGAACTTACCTGGGGGGCAGGAGGGAGGCCGTGTGGTGATCATTGGCTTTAGGAAGTATTCACTAGTGATCTGCATTGCCCTGTGTGAGGAAGATGGTACAGAAGCCCTAAATGGCAGGCATTTTTCATTTAGAAAGATACAACTATAAGTGTACGGCTATGATCCATGTCCCATGTGCTACCTGCTGGCTAAGTCTTACACAATGCATCGACCTCACAAACTATAATACACAAGCACAGTCTATGAGATTCGATATTTAAAGCTACAACTCCACAATTTTTTGTTGTGGCTCTTTAATTCTGTACCATGCAAACTGTTACAGAACTGAATTCGAAGCTCCTTTAATACATTCCAGTGGCTGCACCCAGGTACTCTTATTATTCAGCAAAAAACCTTCACAGGAGGGAGAAACAACCCAGACCACAGCCATGGTGGAAGTCATAACAACAGAACATAAAGGTATCAATGACAGCATTAGAGGCAGCAGCGATGAAAATAAAGTCTGAACTTGAATTTCCAAAAAGCAGTATGTGATCACTATCAGAATAAGATTTGTCGACACTAATAATAGAACAAATGCATTGACTGAGACAATTCAACATTCTCCGGACTTGAATAATGAATTATGAACATGCAAAAAGACTTGCCAATCTTGAAGACAGAAGCCATAGAGATAATATATGGATTTAAGGCCTGCCTAATGATGAAGAAGGCTTGAATATGGTGGTAATTTTAGAAACGTTTATTCCGATGCTCCTAAAAATAGACTTTACACAACCATTGGAGGTTTAGAGGGCACACAGTATCTGGTTGAGGGGAAATACTTACTTGCAATCACTGCCTGTCTCCTCAGACACCAACACATAAGTTTGATTTTAAAAATGGCTTAAACTCACTGCCCATATGATTATAAGGAAAAGATGTAATGCTTGCATCAGATTTCTATCAGGAAACAAATGTGATCAGAAATACATTTTTAACCTTGCGCCCCAGCCTTAAAGCAAGAAACTTTAGTTATGGTCTATTAAATGTAGCTACCATGCTCAATACTGTAGACGCTCAAAAAAAGAAATTCTAGGACCTAGGTGGACTGGAAAGATACTTGAATCCATGGGTCCTACTCCTACTGCCATGGAAGAAATACATGCTAAAGCGAGAGGTGAATTATGCTATTATTGATTGTCCTGCGCCTTAGAGGGATTTCACTACAGATGGAGGCAAGCACAATTGGAATCTTAGAGACAAAGACAAGTCCAGATCTCCACTAAAATTGTGACTCATGTGTTGAAATTTCCCCCTTCTTAATCATTATTCATGTTACTGTCCTGTGACTCCCAGCTATTCTCTTGAAGATTGAGATAAAGGAGATTGGTCAACACTCATGATACTACCATAGCCACCCCACTTGACAGAAGCACGGACACTCACACCTAAGCCCTACCACCCCAACTACAGAGTTAGTTGGTTGTTATTGCAGGTAGATTCTTTTTTTGTTCCTGTCCACACAGCCTCAATACTTATATATTCAATAGTCCTGGTCGGTGCTCAGCCAATGAATTATCATAGCCATCAGATATTATCTCAGTAGCACTGCTAGCATTCCCTTAATTTTTTGAAAGAATAGCACCTTAGCTTTTGATTATTCCTCAACAAGCAACCTCTGCTTGACAGGTACCAAAGATCTGGCCATCTGATCAGTGAAAATCAATAGACCAACCAGCTATGTTTAGCAGAAGAAGATTCTGACAGCTCTCGGCACGAAGAAAGCTGAAATTGCAGTACTCCAAGAGACCCACCTCTCCCAAGAAGAATTGGACAAGCTTATGAGACAATGGGTGGGAAGATGATCTCAGAATCTGATTCGGATTACCATAGAGATCCAGCTCATTTATACTCCTCCACACCCAGGAAAAATGGTGTTGTCATTCTGATGCATAAAAACAGAGCGGTAACAGTCCATAAAAGTTAGGCCAGACACTATACTTTTGACAAACTCACACTGCTCGGTGCCACTTTTGTGATTGGATTAATATATGCTCAAACCACCTCTAAACATTCCTTTTCTGCAACTTTGCTCATGGAGTTTGGTCACTGCAAGTAAATTATAGGAGGTGACAGGAATTTTGCTATTTATCCTATTATTGATAAGTCTGGCCGCCCTGAGTATGAGGTTGGTGTTAACAGTGGACAGCCTAGAGATTTAATGTGAGAATACACATTAATGGATACTTGGAGGATTACACATCCCGGAGACAGGGAATCAATCTGTAGCTCATCAGCGGACGGGAAAGAATCTCTAATTAACTTTTTCTGCCTCAGTGACCTTATGCTACCAAAGGTGTGTAAATGTAGCATAGACCTATTTGGGATATCGAATCATGCACCAATCTCTATCCTCCTCGAATTCCAAATACAAGTTCCCAAAGACTGGAGGCTGAATGTTGCACAGTACAAATCACCTGATGGAAAGAACCAACTTAGATCTTAATGTACCTTCTGTTGACTGCCCACAACTATTAATAGCAGCAGAAAAGTGCATAAGAGAGGAATAATGATGCATAAAGAGGCTAACCACAAGAAGCAGTCTAAAGACAAAAGAATAACGCTAGAAAGGAAGTTCAAAGTGCTCTAGGCACAATGTTAACAACACCCAAGGGATAAGCATCTTTGCCTCTACCTGGATAAAACCTATAACACTTTTCTTATAGTGCTGAGATTGGCATGTTACAGATCTAAAGCACAAGATATGAATACAGCAGTGGCGGCTCCTCCGCTAAGACGGAGGAGCGTCGTCCCACTGCTGCTGTGCAGAAGTAAAAGAAAGGAAAAAATAAAATCATAATAATGCCATGTTATTTTCATTTTATTCTTCCCTGCTGCAGCAGCTTGAGGGCGGGGCTGCTCTGCTGACAGAGCAGGGGAGGAGTGGTGGGCACACTAAAGTGCGCATGATGCTTTGACCGGCCCTCTTGGGCCGGCTAAACAGTCCTGCCCACTTTAGCATGTTCTCTATGCAGGCTGCATTACAGCCTGCATGGAGAACATGTCGAGGCCCCCAGTCCCTGTCTGAGCGCTGAAACACTGCGCTCAGACCAATCACAGCACTGCATTGCAGCGTTGTGATTGGTTTGGGAGAGCCAATCACAATGGTGCATTGCA
The DNA here is from genome assembly GCF_964204655.1 of Triturus cristatus. NCBI lineage: Eukaryota > Metazoa > Chordata > Amphibia > Caudata > Salamandridae > Triturus > Triturus cristatus. Next base: position 1,024,725,542 of record NC_140584.1, read on the forward strand.
GCGTTGTGCTTGGCTCAGGGGAGCCTGGCTGTTCGGCGGAGGAGAAACGACCTGGGACAGAGCAGTGAGGAGGTAAGTGAAAGTTTCTTTTTTTAACAATTATACCTCCTTACCCCCTCGCCCCCGCCTCAACCTCCCCAGATCCATGCTGGCCGCCACTGGAACACAGAGAAAGCCGGTGGACTTTTGGCCCTCAAACTGAAACCGAGGGAGCCAAAATCGCCCATACCTGCTGTATGATCCTCATCTGATGACCTACTAACTCACCTAAAAGACATAGTACACACATTCTATCCTAGTATTCTAATCCTTATACCTCAGAAGACAGGGGGCTGTGTACCAAGAACAGCCATTTCTGGACCAACTACCCATCAACACCTGCCTGCTGATCTCCGGGAGGAATCAGATCAAGAAATAGCCGATGAAGAAATGACTGATGCCATAAAAGTCTAAGCCATGGGAAAATAACCAGGAGAAGATGGATTACCATCAGAATTTTACAAGTATACATTGACCCTGACTACAATTTTTAGGAAAGGTATTTAGAGAAATAATGCAGAAAATCGAATACGTCCGGAATACAAAAAAGCGATCATTACGCTACTGCAAAAGCATGGGAGAGATCCATTGTGACAATTATAGACAATCTCCTTATTGAACTGTGATATGAAATTATGAGTGAAAGTACTCACCACTAGACTTAACAGGGTTATTCCCCTACTCATTCACAAAAAAACATTTGGGATTTGTCCACAATCGTTCATCCTGGAATCGTATGATAATGCTTTTACACTTGTTTTGGTATACAAGGGATCACAAAGACGATAAATTGCCCATCTCCCTCGAAGCAAAAGATCTTTGATTGTGTGGAGTGAGGCTATATGTTCTAGACCATGAAAATATTTATATTGTGTAAAGTGTTTATATCATTGGAGCGATCCTTGCACTTCAGTCCAATGGCAAACCTCAACATTTAGAGTCATCAGGGGCTTCGAGCATGGGTGCCCACTATCACCGCTCCTATGTGTCCTGGTGCTGGAACCTTCAGCTATAGCAATCCGATTATCTACAGAAGTGCAAGGCATCATTACACCAGTTGGAGAATCCAAACTGATGCTATCTGCTGATGGTATTATAGTACTGTTAGTATTCCCAATGCCTCAACACAAGCCATGTTGTGTATTGTCTCTGATTTTGCCATTTTTGTCGGTTCTAAAATAAATTGGTCCAAAAGTGAGACGATTCCGATGACTACCACCACGTCATCCACAGTGCTTTATGGACTACCTTTCAAATGGCTGCCATGTAAATTGAAATATATGGGCATAATATTTTCGAGTCACTTGGACCATGTGATTGGTGGTAATCTACTAGGGCTGTTTTGATCAAATGAAGTGTGATTTTCTTAAATTAGTAAAGTTACAATTATCATTATGATGTTGGCGATCCCAAATTGTAAAAATGGTAAATCACGCCAAGACTAAACTACGTCATAGGAATGCTCCCACTTAAGATTCCGTCATGCTACCTGCGAAGGATTGACACCCTAATTAAGAAATATGAGTGAAGCTCCACTAATACTAGACTCAAGATGACCAAGCTATATGCAGCAACAACAAACAGTGGTTTACGGTTACAACATATCCAAACATAGTACCTTGCACATCACTTGTCACAAATTGCATATCTCCTCACTGCACATTTGGAAAAGCCAGAATGGACACTCATAGAAAGACTATGTGGCAGGTCAGTTGCACAGGCATACACACAGATTGCTCTGTAGACCTAAAGAACCCAATCCTGATGATCATGTACGGTGTGTGGCGTGCTGCACACAATATCATGGACATCCATGTAGCCCTACATATGTTATGTTATAAGGTTTTTGTTAAGCGCATATATCACCCGAAGGTCTCAAAGTGCTACCCAGTCACAGGAAACAGAGGAGGAGAAGAGGAGAGGGGCGTACGGAAGAGAACTCAGAACAGCCAGATTTTGAGAGCCTTACGGAACTTTCTGTGATCAGTCTCAGTACGTAGATGTTGGGGGAGTGAGTTCCAGAGAGTAGGGGCAAGATATGAAAAAGATCTTCTGTCTTTCCTGGCTGTATGAATCTTAAGTGGGATGAGAAGATGTTTATTAGCCGATCGAAGGGTTCTGGAGGGGTTGTACCTGATCAATTTATTGGAAAAATAGTGAGGGCCGAGTCCGTAGAGGGTTTTTTGGACCAGGCAGTTGAGCTTGAATGTTATACGCTTTCGGATAGGGAGCCAGTGAAGAGCTCTCAGACTGGGTGCCGAGGGGGATCGAGCTGGTAGATTTAAAACCAGTCTGGCTGCTGTGTTTTGAATGACCTGGAGTTTTGTTAGATGCTCTTCGTTGATGGAAGCCAGAAGGGCATTACCGTAGTCTAGCCGGCGGATGATTAATCCTTGCACCGGCGGCATTCGGGGTGACATTTAAAGATCTTACGGAGGCTGGGCATGAGTCAGTAACAAATGACGGCCACGTGATTGACATGATCAGAAAAAGAAAGATGATTGTCGATCAGCACTCGTAGGTTGCGAACTGCCGGCTTAGGTGAAGGACATGTGCCGAGATTGGTAGGCCACCAGTTACTTGACCATAGGTTTGTGCTTTGCCGAAGAGGATGATTTCGGTTTTACTGGCGTTAAGTTACAGATGATTGTTTTGCATCCAAGTGTGGACTTCAGACATACATTGCTTAAGTCGATGTTTGGTGTCGGTTGGGTCAGGTCCTAACGTGATTAACAGCTGAGTATCGTCTGCGTATGATACGGTGTCAAAGCCGTGGGATTTAATCACGCTGGACAGTGGTGCCACGTACAGATTAAAGAGAGTGGGGTTCAAGATAGAGCCTTGGGGGACACCCTTATTAATGGGTTGGCTGCTGGAAACAAAAGTACCCAAGTGAACTTTCGAGGTTCTGTTCGTCAGTTAGCTCCTGAGCCAGTCCAGTGCAGTGCGCTGACACCCAACTCCCACAGATGATGAACGAGAGTGCTGTGGGAGATGGTGTCGAAGGCAGCCGACAGATCGAGAAGGACCAGAATGGCTGATTGTCTAGCATTGAGGGGGAGTCTTATATTATCTTCTATTTCCAGCAGAGCGGTTTCGGTGCTATGCGAAGCACAAAAAACGGATTGAGAAGGGTCCAATAGATTGTTGTTCTACAGGTGGGTGGTTAATTGTTTATTAATTTGTGACTCTAGGACCTTCCAAAAGAAAGGGAGGAGGGAGATGGGCCGATAGTTGTTAGGCTGCTTAGGATCCAAGGTCAGCTTCTTTAATATGGGTGTGACCATGGCCGCCTTCCACGAACAGTTGCATGTGATAAAGATAGGTTGAGAAGCTTAGTGAGGCCAAGATGGAGGGCAGGCCCAATTTTAGACAGAATGTGAGGGGAGAGTGGGTCTGTAGGGGAGCCAGAATTGACCCTACAGAAGGGCAGTCCTGACATCCTCTTGGGTGAGTTCGGTGAATTCATTAAGGAGGGTGGAGTTCGTGGGGTGATTATTGGCCAGCCCCTGGTGTTGTAGTTCAACAGCCTTGTTGGGAAAGAGACTGTGGATGATGTTAATTTTATCCACGAAAAAGAAGGACAGAGTGTCCACCCACTCTTTTGATGTAGGCTGTTTAGGGTGGCATGAGATCGGACTGGTGAATTCTTTTAGTATTTTATACATGTTTTTGTGGGAATTGAAGGCCTGATTTATTCTGTTGCCTAAATATGTTTTTTTAGCCATGGCTATATGGTCAAGACAGCGTCTGTGAATAGATTTGTAAGCCTGTCTGTCGTCTGCACTTTTTTGAGTGCCTCCACTTGCACTCTGCCTTTCTAGCGGATATCTTGTAAGATTTTAGATTGGCGGTCAACCAATGTGATGATTTGTGGTGAGATTTGACTTTTGTTATAGGAACTATTATGTCTAGGGCCTGACTGAGTGCTGCCTCGAAAGACTCGAATGCAGAGTCTCGGTTGACTGTATCGGGCACGGGGGTGATGAAATGGGGAGAGAAAGTGGCTAGGTTTACTTTGCTCCATGGCCTGCTCACTGTTGGTTTTTTAAGTGCGTTGTTTGGAGCGGAAGTTATCTGTACGGAAAATGTTAATATTGTATGGTCTGACCCGAGGACTGGTATTGGGGACTCCACCTTGATGAGGGGGGAGTTGGTGAGTAAGAGGTCGAGTGTGTGGCCTGCTAGATGGGTGGGCCAACTACCATCTGATTAAGACCCAAGGTGTTTATTCCCGAGATGAGAGTGTTGGTATGACTATCGGACAGAAGCGCAGCATGATGGTTAAAATCTCTCAATAGGAGGAAGTTAGCAGCATCCAGAACATGCGGCGCAATAGTCTCAGTCAGATGATTGGTGAAGTGAGCTTTATTGCCCGGAGGGTGATAGAGTAAGGCCCCTCTCCAGGACCCCTTGGTTAAACAGTCCATTTGAAAAATGCAAAGTTCACCCCAGTTCGAGAGGAACGTATCCATTATGCTAAGTTTAGCGTTGGTTCTGAAGGCTATGGCTAGGCCGCCTCCTCGCTTGTTGTTCCTGTCCAGTCTGATCGGTTGGTACTCCAAGGGGAAGGCTATCACGATGTCAGGGAGCGAGGACTCATGGAGCCATGTTTCTGTAATAAAGAAAATATCGGGTTTCTCAGAGTCAACAGGGTCCAGATTTCTAAAGCATGTTTAGAAATGGAGCGCGCATTACAGTATATACCTGTTAGATGTTTAGAAGGACCTGTATGAATGTCATTCGGGGGATCGATGGGCCGGGGTTTAGGGAGTGGTCGGTGAGTGGCGAGGATGTCAGTTTGATCAACCGTGGACCGAACTGACGCAGGAAAATTTATAGATATATCAGAGGGGTTTGCTCTGTTGAATTTGAGGTGCTCTTGACTGGTATACCGTATTATGGCTATGATATCGGAATATGGATGAAATAAGCTTTGTGGAGTAAATAGGGAAACAGAGAGGATCGGATGGTCAAGAGGAAAAGCAAACGGCCAGAATGTCCGGCGTCCGGCAGCGGCCAGGCATGGACGGACCCAGACGGGCTTGCCTTCCGCGCGCCGCTGGCACATCGCTGCACATGTCTGCTTGGTGCACTTCCATTTAACAGAATGAAAGTGGGCTGAAAAAGAAGGCTGCGGCGTGTGAAACGCTGACCCTGGATTTGGAGTTTCCGGTGCAAGGGGAAGATTGATTGTGTCCCTCTGCTCAAACGGCACATGCTGTGGCGGAACGGGGACAGCACGTTAAGAGAACAGGAGAAGCTGCTATACTTCGCCCATCTCACTACACTGTGTCTAACTGTTTTTTTAAGCCAGTTTTTAAAACTTTTTCTGCGCCGCCCTTACATATGAATGCATCTTTGTGTTACAATGGGGAACTGCAGATTGACAAGAACTCTTACCACTGGAGTTCATGGGAATTGATAGGCCACCTGTTTACTGAAGATGCGCTGAAGTCCTTTGATGACCTCAAGTCAGAAATCAAGTTGGGTACCAAACAATTTTTGGAGATAACTACAAATTCATCACTGCCTGAGGGAGAAATTAGGACCTGATCTTTCTGTTCTGGAATCATGCCAACTACATGCCTACTTGAGAAAGTGGATCCATTGCAAGAAACTTGTATCAGTTGATAACAGAGTCTTACTCTAAGCCCACTGAACTGAACGTTCCTTGCAGCAGGCATATTAACCCTCTGCACTACTTTATGAGGAGTCAAAACTGCCTCGACAAACCTACGATCTCTTGATTTACAGGAAAGGGTCTAGGATATAACGCCGCACTTATTTGAATTATGGGAATTTTGTTAACATATGGTGCGATGATCAAAGGAAACAAGACCCTTTTAGTTTCCTATGGTGTGGAAAAGACTTTCCACAACAGACATTAACATTGATAATTTGATCCGCACTCATTAAAGACAAGAAGTCAATTCCACCAAGCGAAGTAGTACCATAGGAACACAGAAGAAAGATTATAAAATCTGCTGAATTTTAGAGGAGGAAATACTTATACGATTAAACAGATAACTGATAAGCCCTGAAGAAGTCCTTAAATAGGACGAAACGCGTTGGCTACTTTGAAGAGAAGAAAATAAAGCTTTAAAGAATAAAGAACTGTGTGAACTACTTTGCTTGGTGGAATTGATTTCTTGTCTTTAATGAGTGTGGATCAAATTATCAATGTTAAAACCTACAATCTCTCTCCAGCAGGAACATTAATCACCAGGATTAGCTTGACATTTTTATTGTTGTCTGAAAACTGCTGGACACACAAGGAACTCTGCAGCAGGCACTTTTAAACCCATAAGCTATTTCTAAACACAGCGCCTGCAGAGGTCAGTGCCAGGTGTGGCAGCACCAGTCACTTTGCCCTAAAGCCGGCAATGCGTACAACTAAGTGGCACTTGCTTTTTATTTCCCTTCCTTGTATATTTTTTCTCTTATCTTTTTTCTTGCTTACCGTGTAGGGAATTCAATTTATGAGGCTGATGGGAACATATGATTTTGTGTTTTGGCTATAATTGTAAATGTAATAATGTTATGGAGTGTTGCCTTTATGTATCAGTGGTATAACCTTCGTCGTTATCTTTTCTTGTATTTTGAAAATTTAGTAAAAATGACTCAAACACAAAAGAATCATTTTGAGCTCCTTGCTTTGTGCTTGATGGAGCCTAGACAAGTAGCACTGTGGCATAATTCCTATGAACGTTTGTGTCTCACCCAGGCACAAGGCCCTGTTGGCAGACCATTAATAGACCATTAATGTTTTGGGACAAATGTAAAGACAGGAGTTGAAAGAATACCTTAACATCCAAATTGAGAAGTAGAATAAGGTGGTACAAGTCGCATCTATCAGGTGTAGTCTATTTCTTCAGAGTCAAGTCAAGTCAAAACCACTTTATTCGATTATTTAAAATCATAAAAGTATGCTATACTTTATAAAAACAGTTAAAAGCATAAAAGCATTATCATTGTTAAAAACAGTTAATCATTGTCGAAAAATTTATGAGGACTAATTTGATTCCTCCAGTAGGGCTGCCTGTCTGTTCCTCCTACTCCTAATAGATGCAACGAGAAAACTGGCAACACCAAACATAATTACAGGGGTTTCCATTAATTGTAAAAACAGTAATGCAGGTTTAATCTGTATAAAAGCTTTCTCTTTCAGTATTGGGAAAATAAACCTTTTTCTTGCTTCATAATACAGAGGGCAAAAAAACATAAAATGCATGGTATCTTGGGGAGAGAAATCATCACATTTACAAGGAGCCATGTCTTCCGGCCTAGACCATTCCTGAGAATCACTTAATACTAAGTGAATCTGGTTAAAACGAAATTTTGTCAATAGCCATCTATGAAAAGAATTCGTGACAGTAGACAGATAAGGTTGTATGGCTATGGACAGAATAAGCAAGAAGTGAGCCCTAACTGTAGGTTTACTTAGCTCTTGAACTTCTCGCTCAGCTTCGCTGATCTTGATATAATTCATTTTGACCCACTTTATATCATCTTTACATAAGCCTTCAGGATTGGAGAAAATCTCAGGGCGCCCCATTTTCTTTGTTGACATTTTAATGTAGGACAGCCACTGGATTTCCTTCGTATTATCTAGTTTAATACAGTCCTTCAGGATTTTATGATTTAACGTGAGATTCGGATTTAACCAAATTCTAATCCATAGCATGATTGGGGCGATGTTTATTATGTCAGAAATATAACCTATCCCCAACTCAAGGTGGACCGAATGGGTCGCAGTAGATTGTGGGAGGCCGAGAAGAGCACGTAGAAATTTGTTTTCTTCTCTTTGTATGGGATCAGATTTAATATACCCCCATATTGCAGCCCCATACCTAGCTACTGAGATAGTTTTTGCTTTATATAAAGCTAAGATAGCCTCACAAGGCTTTCCTCCCAGTCTTTTTGCAAAACCTGATATTGCAGCTGAGGAGTTTCTGACAGCATTTACCTTGGAGGAGAGTTGCGGAACCCAGGTTCCTTTATCATCAAAAACAACTCCCAGGTAGGTAAACACTTTCACTCTGGTAATTACTTCCCCGCCACAGTAAAAGGTTTTAACATGGTTTTTTCCCTTACCTAACGACATGATGTGCGATTTACCGTTATTGACCACAAGATCCAATGATTTCATAAAATCCCCAAAGGAATCTAGTAATCTTTGTAAACCAAGAGGGGTCCGAGCCAATAAAACTGCATCATCCGCGTAGAGGAGTACAGGAATGGATGTTCCTCCCATACGCGGAATATCAAGTGTAGCTGTTAGTAGGTTATCTTCCAAAGAGTTTATATACAGGGTAAATAGCATAGGAGCAAGAATACAGCCTTGGCGCACCCCTCTTCCAGACTTAAAGCTAGCGGTACATTTCCCCTCCTGCGTCATCCTTATTGAAGCTCTCAGGTCTTTATGTAGGTCGGCCAGAAAATACACAAGGGGCCGATCAAGTCCCAGTTCCAAGAGCATAGACCACAGCCTTGACCTGTTGACCAGATCAAAGGCCGTGGACAGGTCCATGAATCCTAGAAATATCGAGCCCCCCTACAGCTTTCGTGTATTTAGATACAATTAAATGTAAATTAAGACATTGGTCCTCTGTGCCTCTCCCAGATCTAAAGCCATACTGGGCGTCGGTTAATATACCTTTCTCCGTCGCCCAGTTCGTTATCCTAGCTAAAATAACCTTCCCTAGAATTTTAATTGAAGAATCCATCAAGGATATTGGCCTGTAGCATCTGGGATCTCCCCTTTGTCCCTTCTTAAACACGGGGATTATAATTGAGCGGGACCATGACTTCGGGAAGGCTGTAACAGCCGCGGTGTTAAAAACATTCATCAGTATTTTAGCCCAATACTTGGGGTTAGCCTTAAACATATCAGAGGGCACCCCGTCAGGGCCTGGCGCCTTGCGCCCTGCAGTTCCCTCAATTGCTTTCTCAACCTCCGCTATGTTAAAACTAACAGGTATCGTGGGAGGATTAGAGATTGGTGCCTCAAAGGTTTCCAGCTCTATATTGCTCCCATAAATTTTTTCAAAATGGCATAACCAGTCCTCCTCTGAGATATTAAGTTCTAATACAGAGTTCTGGGTGCCAGAAAACAGGGGAGTATTGACAATAGCCCAAAACTTGGAACTATCTTTCAAGATAGCGTTATCCATTAATGCTGCCCACGCATCTTGTTTGATTTCCTTTTTCCCGGCCTGAACTGCTATTGAGTAGTCTTTCCTCCGCTGAGTAACTAGCCATTTATTCCTTTGACTATCATTAAGAGCCTTTTTAAGTAAATTATGGGCTTTAGTGCAATTGTGGTCGAACCAGCCAAATGCGGGTTTGTTTTTAACAACTCGGCTATTGATTGTGAGATCCTTGGCCACTTGAGAAGAAATGGCTTCATATGACGCAATTACATCCCCTCCATAATTAAACGGGTCTATGCATATATTTAGATCCGGGCCGACCTTTGTTATAATAGAATGAAGAAAATCTTCAGGGGTGACCTTACTCCAATTTAATCTCCTCCCGTGGTCTTTAGCTTTTACATCGATTATAGCAGTTGGCATGACTGTTTTATCCAGGAGGGAAAAACCATTAAACAATACAATTAGAAAGACTGATACATTATTATTATCTCAAGAGAGAAGATTTTCAAATTTAGCTGCAAAATACCATTGGCTCCAACATTTACAGATCAAGGGTGAAGAAAAAGGCTTAATAGAATTATATCATTGGGCAGTTTCCCTATGACAATTGATCAATAGCATTTGGTACTTCATTCACCCCAGTCGTATTGGTGACACTGACAATTTGAGCTTTTACTGAATTCAGGACGCAGTAATCATTTAGCTACTGATGGATCTTCCCTATATAGTGGGTCTACAAAAACCTGAAGTATTTCCATCTGTTATTCCACAAGATGTTCAGAGGTATCATATACCCCTAGTCCTTTCACGTACCCTTAAAGAGAGAGTACGACCCATAGATTCAACATGTTTGTAAATTTCCATCCGCAGAGCTTTGCCTGTTGCTTGGGCCAAACAGTCCCTGTGGCTGAGCTTTGGAATTATTGAGCTCAAGAGATATGACTAGCTGGCTCTTAGTCAACCTAAAGTAGAGCAGTATGCTTAGACTCAAGCTTAGACAACAATATATGCCTTGCCTCATTTTCAGCATGAAGACGGCAGTATTTATTTAATGCATAAACAGAGATGTTCACCTCAAATGTAAGTCTTCAAGTTGCCCCAGACAATCCGAGAGGAGGCAGCACTTTCATCTTTTTATAGAATTCTTTAGTTTGCGTATCCATGCTCTCCTTGGACTGGACAGCCTTTATTGTGTTTCCATTGAACGACCACCGTTTCAACTGCAGCTCGCCACCTCTTCACCTGAAGTCAAGTGAAATTGAGGTAGGACTTTCAGGTCTTCTAAACCTGAGCTGGTATGGATGGAAATGGAAGTGGTGAGGCTTGGAGAGGGTGGTAGCCACTCCTTCCAATGACACATACACAAAAGATTACTGAGGCCACCTGCAGTGGGTGACTTGCAGAGGTTGTGAAATCCGTAATATTGAGTGGCGAGGATGTCAGTTTGATCAACTGTGGACCGAATGCACGAGCTCTTAGTAGGGATTTTTCACCTTACATGGTGGGCATGGCATGATATTCCCTTTTCAGCGGGTGACTGCATGAAGAAAACCGGTCTTGTGTGACATGCAGTGGCCCATTTTAAGTTGGAAGGTCGGTATGAAGACATAAATGGATCCATTAATTGCAAAGTGGCACCCTGACACTTGTTCATACGTGCAAGATTATGCATGCTGAAGGTGTCCGGGCAGGGACAAAGGCAAACATTGAGATCCCCACAGATCACTTGTGGTAGTTTACAAGCTATCTCATACAAAGCTTTCAGGATCATCCCTACTTGAACCATATAATGAGGAAGCTGACAATATACAAACACCAATTGTAGACTGCAGAGACCTTCACATGGATCTGATAATAAACCATGCATTTAACAGTGTACAGTTTGTGAGACACTCTTCTGCATCTGAATTGAAATTGCCTGAGCAGTGCTGAATCATATCTGTTTGAGACGTGAATGATCTTTGTAGGAAATGTGTATCTCTTTTCAAAAATAGAATGTTTATTTTGAGAATTGTATCCTTTCCACTGCCAGTTCCACAGCCAGTCTTAGCCTCCTCAGCCCAAGGAAACCATCTGCATTCTATGGAATCAGGAGAGTTATCAATCTTTTTCACTGAACAATATTAAGATATAATTCAGTTATCGTCTTTGACTGTCGTTTATCATCTGTCCCAATCCATACGGCCTCCACAAACCTTCCATCAAAACCCTCTTCCTGCCTACACCGAACCCAAGCACAACTCCCAAAAAATAAGACCCTGGAAAATCTATCCAATACGATTATATGTAAACCACATCATGGGTAATATATTGACCCCATTATTTTTTGTGAACTTGATTGATTCAATGTCGGAAAGGTAGCCACCCACACTGGTCATCTGCTGTCTGTGACGGATGTTTCCTCCACCTGCAGCGATGATGTGAAATAGGATATTTTTCTGGCAAATGAGCTTTAACTTGTCAGGATCTTGGCGAAATGCCTGATCTCCTATTTCCTTAAATGGAGCTGGTCAACTGGTTGAGTGGCTAACATCGATCAATCGTAACTCTGCAAGACGTGAAACTTGTTGTCTCTGGGGAGATAGGATGAGTGCAATCATATTCCATCTTGCATGAGTTAAAGTTATCCAAAGCCATAAGGATAGAGTCAGGCTTGGACTCCTGGTGGCCTCTTGTGAAGTTGAAAGGGGAAATGATACACAATAAGCGATTGCTTTGGTAATTCCCAACATCAGGCATCCATGAAAGCTTAGGTAAAAAGATCCATGATGAACTGCTTAGTGTTGTCTCCTTCAATCCCAAGGACCAATGCGTTATTTCACTCCAGTTTTGTTTCCAAAATCCTAAAGCTTATCATTGATGCCCGAGAACTGGACAACAGAAGTTCAATTTGAACTCAAGCATGGGCCTGAATTACTTCAATTTTAGCTGCCTTATAACTATAGGACACTAACCCATTGGAAACATTCTGTTATATTTTGTCAGACTATGGATTGCCAGCTGCATTTACTTGTTGGAAATTTCACCTCTCCAACATCATCAGTTTGTAAATGGATGCTAGTGTTGACAAGGTAGCCACAAGAATTTGGGACGTATGTGCATTGCAGGGAAGTAACAGCATTGGAACAGAGCTTCCACCCCAGGATGTTAGACTGTTCATTAGAGGAGAGGGATCAGTTCCTACCTCTGTAGTGTTCCCCTTCCAATACTTGAGTCAGTCAGACACATCAGAGGGAAAATAATCTTCATTAAAATAGCTGTATTGTCATTCTTACACTTAACAAGCTGTGTTTCACGGTATGCCCTACAACTAGAGGGTATTTGGTCACTATGTGATTTTCCAAATTAGAGGATTGTCTAACTGGGCTTTGCTCTCCATTAGAGTGGACGTTGCTCTGTGGTTTCCACTATGCGGACAGGCTATTCTGTTTTGTCCTGCCCTGCATTATGGGTTTAGAACCCTCCCTCTGTTCCTTAAAGCCAGGTTTAGTAACTGGCTGATTAATGGTTGGTTGTGCCCCAATTGAAGAACCAGGGGCCATATGTAGGAAGCTGTTTTGCGATCACAAACACTGCGAATCGCAAAAAACAGGGTGTTTGCGATCGCAAAACAGACCGTTCCTATGTAAGAAAGGTTTCCGCTGCCCGAAAATGAGAATCGCTAATTTAGCGATTACCATTTTTGCGTAACATAGATTCTGCAAATTATTTTGCGAAATCACATTCTGCGTCACATCAACGGCAAAATTCGCTATTACCAATATCGGTAATTGCGAATTCGCAAAATTAGATGTTGGAAAAATTCGCAATTAGTGATTTTACGAAAATTGCAAATTTGCACTTCTCAATTACCACCAACTCTGAGCAGGTGGTAACCATGTGCAACCTATTTAAACAGGCCCACAATGCCACTGGGACTTCCCACAATGGCTGGCCTGTACGTGATAGCCAGGAGGCTGCGATTCAGAGATGCCACACAGAGAAGGAGACGCCAGGAAAGGATCTACAGAGCAAGCATCACCCTCTTCCAACTGACCGAGGAGGAGATCCATGTGAACTACAGGCTGCACCCAAACAGCATCCTGGATTTAATAGAGGAGCTGACACCCATACTTGAACACACCACACGCAGGGCACACACCATTCCCACCCATGTTAAGGTCCTGTGCTCACTGCACCTCCTGGCTTCAGGGAGTTTTCAGGGGGTGATCGCCACAGCAGGAGGTGTCTCTCAAAGTGCACTTTCGCGCTTCTTCCACGCTTTCCTTGATGCAATGGTACAGAGGCTGCATCACCACATACAATTTCCAAGCACACAACAGGCACTAGATAAGAACAATCAGGAATTCTACCAAATTGCCCAATTCCCCACGTCATTGGCTACGTAGATGGGGCCCATGTTGCAATCTCATCCCATCACAGGAGGAGTATGTGTTTAGGAACAGAAAGTCATATCATTCCCTGAACATCCAGGTAGTGTGCAATGCCCAACATATAATCACTGATATTGTGGCCAAATACCCAGGAAGCACACACAACTCATTCATGTTTCGCCACTGTGCATTACATCGCAGACTCACAAGTGGCGAATTCGGAGAGGGCTACCTGCTAGGTAAATGCATGGCTTACAGACACAGAACCAGTAGAGTTATGTAGTGGCAGGACAGTATTGAACATGAATCTACTTATACCCTGCAGGTGACAGTGCGTATGCTGTACGTGACTACATCCTCACACCATACCTGAATCCAGCAACTGCAGGTGAGAGGAGGTACAACAGCGCACACAGAGCCACACGCTGTGCCATTGAGAGGACCTTCGGAATCCTAAAAAGCCGTTTCCGATGCCTCCATAAGAGTGGAGGTGTGCTACAGTACAGCCCTGAGACATGTTGCAAAATTGTGGTTGCCTGTGCAATGCTACACAACATCGCTACCAAGAAAGACACCGCAGTGGATCTGACAGACTCTGAATCATCAGATGAGGAGGGACCAGCTTCACGTCGCGAACCAGCAGGTGGGGCTGGTGCGGCTGCCGGGCGCATGAGATGAGATCACACAGAACTTCTTCTAAGTGAGTAATGAGGACACAATGCGACTGAATGGTGTTTAACAGTGAGCTTTATTTCCTTAGTTGCAGGAATACATCTGTCACACAGCATGACTTTATTGTTAGTGCTTGCACATGTTTGTGCCACAGTGCAAGAATTTCCATCAGCCACTGAGTCAATATGGAATGTGTTGTTTCACACATGGCCATTAGTCCCTGGTGTCCCTTCACCGCCTATGTGCACGCCCTGTTGCCCCTCGCTCTGTCTGCCCACTGCCCTCCCTGGAGTCAGCATCCACTCTCCCTCTTGGCGCGCACTATGGCGTCTGTCCAGTGGAATTGGGGGACTGATGCTGCTCCTGCTGGACTGTTCGTCCGTATCCATTGCACTAAGTGGGCCTATGCCACCTGTGGCAGCTGCGCGCATCTGGCCCACCGCACATGTTATCTGCACCAGGACACTGCCCACGTCCTGGCAGCAGCGGGCCATCTCACGCTGCATACTGACACATCTTCTGGCCAGCAGGGATGTGGCGGTTGACTGGCGGTTGACTGCTGTTGTGTACAAGTTCAGCCGTGTGTGATGGCGATGTCTCTCCCTGCGCCGGGCTGCCCTGTTCCTCCTTATCTCCCTGCAGAGTCCCTCCAAAGCACCAGTCATGGCCATTACACCAGCCCGCAACTCGGTCATGTTGTGATTGTGTGCAGCCAGTTGCCGCTATATTGACCTTACCCCCTTCACTTGCAGGCGCTGTTGTTTCAGCATGCTGCCCTCAAGGCCCGAGAACACCGTGTCCTCTTCGGCAGGAGCAGTGCTGGTGGACAGCCGTGCCCTGTGTCTCAATCCTCTCCATTCTCTGGATTGTTCAGAGGACTGTGTTGGCTGCTGTCCTGCATGCTGCCTGTGCACTGGCTGTGCCTCTCCTGCTGTGTCTGGTGCCTGTGCCTCCAACAGTGGCAGTGGTGACACTATGTTGCGCCGCCTGCATGGTGCAGAGTCTGATGGTCTTGCTTCGCCCTGCTCCTCCTGCCCTGCCTCTTCCTCCATTTCTGCAGTTTCCTCCCCTTCAGGCACGATTTCCTGTGTTGGTGGTGGTGCTGTGAATTTAAAGGCACACATTAATTCTGCTTCCTGTCTCGCATTTGTAATGCATTACAGTTTACAAAATAAAATTCACATGGGTACTATCTGTCTGTTTCCCTATTTTCATGACGGACTCATCCCTATTCCACCTGGCTGTGTCTCACTGGCCCCGTTATCAGTGCATGTGACTACATCTCCCATAATGCATTTCTGGGTGTGCTGTTGGACATGTACTGGAGTTGCACTCAGGTTGCCTTTCGGGGGGGTGTGAGTGGGTTGGGTATGTATCAGGGGGTTTTGACATGCATCTTACCTTGTCTGGTGTCTGCGTGTTCGGAGCTGTCCAGGTCAGCCACGCCACTCACACTCTCAGGCTGAAGGGTGCCCTCCACCAGCTCCTCCAGGGGCGTTGGGTCTGTTGTTGTAGATGGCCTGCGCACCGGTCTTCTTGGCCTTGGCCAAACTTGTAGTCACCCTCTCCTTTGACCTTTGCCGCATGTCGTACCACCTTTTTCTGAGGTCTTCAACTGAGCGGTGTGTCACGCCAATGGAATTTACTTTTTCCTGGATGTCACTCCATATTTTTCTTTTTCGTGCCTCTGGCACACGTAGGGAACTTTTGCCAAACAGGAGGTCATGGCTGCTGACTATTTCCTTAGTGAGGACCTCCAGCTCCCTTTCGCTAAATTTTTGTTTCCTCTTTCTGGGTGGTTCTTCCTGCTGCTTCTCTGGCCCCTGGGACTCCATTTAGCTTGCTTTCAGTATCTGAGCACAACTCTCCACAGAGGCTCTCACTCAGCTTCTGGCTCTCACTCAGCTGCCGGCAATCAGGTGCAGCATGGGCGGTCACACTTCCTGGTTGGGATTTCATCATTCTGTACCTGAATTGCAGATTCCCAGATTTGCGATTCCTTAATTGCGTTCTCGCAATTAGGGAATGGCAATTTTGGTAATCGCAAAATAATTCTGCGATTTTTTGGGAATCGCTATTATTTTGCGATAAATTACCTACATCTGAATTTGCGATTCTCAAAATGCGATTCGTGGAAAATTGCAAATTCAGAATCACAAATTGCTTTTTACCTACATATGGTCCCAGATACAATAAGATTGATCAAGTCTCTCTTAGGTACAGTGATGCAGAATAATTGCACAAAGAAGCAATGCAAATCTCCCTTTATGAGCGTAAATCAGGGAACCAAGCGCCATTCGCTCTGGAGACTCCAAATGGTTTCAGGGAATAAAGGCCAGCTCTTTCTGCGACACCCTCTGTCGCATTCAAAGACTGACAAGGCCCACCCATCCCCCTCTTCACAACTGCTACAACAGGTGGGCCTTTCTCTTGTTCACAACAGGTGGCTGTTGAGAAGTGGAAGGCCACCAAGTCAACATAAGCAAAGCCACTTGTCCACTTCTTGGATCAGCCACCAGCAGCAATGTGTTCAGATGTCCATCACTGGATGTGTCGTCCGCCCAACTAAGTAACTCTATTTGTTGCTTTTGTGTTTCGCGTAGCCAAGGCTCTGAAAGCTATGTTAATTGACAACCTGGCATCATGTTGCGCTGATGGTGTCTTTCCTAAAGTGCAAAGCCTTTTTCCTACCACATGGAGAAGGAGGTCAGTTACGTTGAATTCTATGGAAAAATAGGTACACTTCCAGAGTTTCCTCTTGGAGCACTGCATTGACTCCTCACGGTAAATTCAAGGATACATATGTGGCGCAAGTTTGAGTGGTACACCACTTTTCATGTAAGAGTGCGATTGTGACCAAAGAGGTCGCTGAGCCAAAACTTCTATAATGCCAGAACAAATCAACATTGCTGCAAGGTTCATGAACAGGGGTCTGCCTTTTTGCCAGCAAGCGTGCCTGAAGCCTTCGGACCTGAAGCCAATCTTAAAGGAAAAGTCATTAAACTCCGGTATTGGTCGTGGCCAAATCCATAATTGCCATCCAGTCTGAATGAGATACACCTCTTACCCACCAAAACAGAGATTTAAGTCTTTCAAGGTGGAAGTCCCCATCTCTCCATGCCTCAGGGAGCCACCTCCTCTTTGACAGGCTCTGGCCGCAGTTTAAGAAGTGTTTTAGAAGTCTGTCCTAATATGTCTCAACAGCGGAGAAGAAGCCCCAAGGACTCCCACTATGTTTTGTCAACTAGTTATCATCCTGGTGGTGGTATTTCCTAATTTGCTCATAGCCTTGACACTTTGTATCTGTTTTATGTGAGTTACAGAGTCCAGGCCTTAAAAAGGTAAAGGATGATCCTTCCCACGGCTTTCTTGTAAGAAAAAAGGGACAAAAAGATAACATTCTATGGGCTTAACCAGTGCTTACGATTTGGTCAACCATGGGACAATGTGGCACACAATGCTTTCGATGGGTGTACCCGAGGACATAGATTTGTTTTTAGCCCAAACGTACAGTAATCTAATGGGCCAAATGGAGAATGTACACACCCATTTAAGGCAACAAGGGGGATCAGGTAGGAATGTGTACTCGCCCCGTTCCTTTTCTCCCTTTATATTGATGGAGTAAATAGAGAACTTCACACACTGCATACAGATTCTCCCAGAATAGGTACTAGGTCTGTTCCAGTTTTATTATATGCAGATGACGCGGACCTGCTTTCTAGGACTGCAAGTCGGTTACAACAGCTTATTGACGGCTTTGCATCATACATGGAGAATAGAGACTTGAAGGTCAATTTAAAAAAGGCATTCGCAATGATTTGTGAAAAGGGAGCACCCAAGAATTGTTTACATCACATTAAAGGTACTTCCCTAGAGAGAGTGTCACCATGCTCCTATTTGGGGTTAAAGTTCACTTCTTCCGACTCCTGGAATAAACACAAGGGAACATGCCGTGTAAATATGACACGCTCGATTGAGGCTCAGGGTTGCTCTCAATTGTGTTCAGGTTTGCCTCGAAACTTGGGAATAAACCTATTGCGGAAATGCTTAGTATTTATGAAAGTAAATGCATATCAACAGCTGTATATGGGGGTGGTCTTTGGGGTTTTGGTAACACAGCCATTTTACAAACCCAAGAGAATTATGTTATGCGTTGTTTGCTCCCAGTCCCAAAATCTACATCTTCATACATCACACACAAAGAATTGGGAATGACCTCCATCGCGGATATTTTATATTGGAAGCCTGTTCTCTTATGGTATGCTATCTGGAGTGAGGCAGAGACCTCATTCACCAAAGCTATTATCATGGATTGTTTGTCTCTTGAACATCTCTTGAAAATCCCATGGTTACATTATATCAGGGAGCCTTTGAGTGTTCTTGATGATCCTGTTTTGCTTAAAAAAACAGATTCAATAATTTAGTTTTCACAAAAAGAATTAAAATTGGTGTTCACTAGTATTAGAGACTACCTTAGAAGTTCGAAATAAGTAAATAAAACATCTGTCAGGGATTATTTACCTGTTTCTCAGCTAGATATACAAAATTATTTGTTAATCGTTTTGAATGTACGTCATTGTTTTATTTTGACTTGTTTTTGGCTTGGTACTGTACACAACATGGTTGCTTTTCCTGAAACATAACAGTGGTGTAAGGAATTGCTGAACTGTATGTGTGATGGGAAATCTAAACAGACAACCTTGCATTTCTCTCTTTTCTGTTAATGTTATACCAATTTAAGGAAGCGTTTTTTAAAACCATTATTTATTAATAAGAACCTAGTGGGTTTTAGAAGGGCTTTGTTATGTCTGGAAGATATGCAAGTGTGCTCAGCTGCACTGTCTTCTGTTTTAGGGGTGGCATAAGAAAGAAAGTAGTTGAATCTGTGAATTCGTGTCTTAAATATTTTAATAGAGGCTGCATTGCATGCTGCTAAATATTGTTAATGATGTTATAGATGTATTTTTATGGTTTGTCTTGATTGCAAACCGAATAAAGGATTTTGATTCGGTTTGATTTTGTCTCCCCATTCTGGATGGATCCCTGCAACTAAATGTTTCTCCCTCCTGCAGAGGTTCATGATTCTGAGGTCCGGGGATGTTGCATGTCATGGATAAAACCTAACCACAGACGACAAATGTCCTTTGTCTCTAAGGCAAGCACAGGTTTACCAGCTTTCCAAACAGAAAGGGGGAAAAGGACAGGTCGTATCCTGTGAACTCCTATTGAACTCGCCCAGAGCAGGTTTGCATTTGCAACATAATAATAATGTACATTTTACAGACACAGCGATGTAAAGATGGTGGGCCCCCCTCATCTTTTCCCCCAGTTGAGTACATACCAGAAATCTAAACCATTTTATAAGGCTTTATTTGAAACTAGTCTAATGCATAGCATATGAAAGATTATTAAACCAGTTATTAAAATAAATGTAGCGATTATGAATAAATAAAGAGTACATTTTATAAACACAGACAATATAGTACATTTAAAGAATTTCCTGTAAGATTTGCCATTGTAAAGGGTGCATACTATTCATGACAAACCTAAGCTCTGAAGGCAAACATCTCAGAGCTGCCGGCAAGGACATGTTATATTTCTGAGACGTCAGTCTGTTCTCAGCCTGCAGCCTTGATGGAACCACAACAAGTTCCCCAGGAGTCAAAATATTCCTCTCTCCCCGGGAGAGCTGCAAATGCTGCTCTGTTACTGATTCTCCAATCCATGGTAAGAAAAATATCGGTATTTGTGATGAAACCTGAAACAAAATTCCTGAGAATTATTTTGCCATTTTACATATACAGTCTCTCTATACTAATATTGGAGGACTATCCAGCATACAAGTATATACATTTTTAAACTAAAAGCACAATTCCAAAACTCATGAAGTATATAAAACAAATTGCCATACAATAATACCCACAAATAAATCAAAATAAGAAGAAAGTTATAAACGAGAAACAAACTATGAGGCCCTTAGCCTGTAAAACAGTAAGGGGCAGATGCACAATATGATGGGCACCAGTACAGTAAATATAAAGCACATTGTGGCCAGACATCCAGAGAAACGGCCGACTTTAAAGTCACCCACATTCATGGACCTGCCCTGCAGGTACTCGGGGGTCACACCTGCTTTGCGGTGGAAAGTGAGTGATACCAGCATGGGTCACTGCACTTCAGTCACAGTGTGGCTCCCTAGAGTGTGTATATAGTGCTTGGCAGCGCCTTCCTATTACTTCAGAGCGCTAGTCGAAATGCGGAAAAAGAAAGTGAAATTGGAGTCTATTCAGCCCTGTCTGATATTCTTCCAGCTCTGTCCATGGGGGAGTGGGGTCGTTTGGAAGCTCTCTGGGACAGTTACATTTGTAGGCCTTTTCTGGAAGGGTTGTAGTTTGGTTCAGCTCGAGGTTCGAGTTTAGGAAGTTCTACAGGGTAGCTCCCTGGACTCCCTGAGATCTATCTCCTTGCTGATCTCACCTACAGGGTTGTTGGGATAAAAGGATTGCTGAGGTTGGGGGCAGGTTTGGGTTAGGCATGTAGTGAGATGTCAGTATCCACCGGTATCCTGGGTCGCCGCCCCAATGACCCTTCTGTATGGTGCAAAGAACATCAAGCATTATTCTTACGTCCTTTTGGAGCAAGTGGAATGCTTCCAAGACCGATCCTGGCCATGGTGGCCTTTTTTCTGGGGCTTCCTCTTGGCGCACTGACTAATCTGCCCGCTAGGACCCTCATTCTTGGGTTATCAATGCAGTTCCCAAAATATTACTCAAATCTCAACGAGGATTCAGTTATTCAGACCTATCCTGGACCGTGTCTTGCAAGGAGCTTCCCTGTTCCAGAGATGGTTCTCATCAGTTAGAACCATAGACCGACTTCTGAGCAGTGAGACAGTTTCGACTGGGTGACTCAAAGGCTTCAGGGGGCAGATGCTTGGGAGGGGGTGGCTTGATGGTTAAATAGCAGAGGAGCCTTCACATACACATGCTTTCCTGTTACTTGTGATTCCTAAAGCCTGCTGTAGAACTTGAACAGACCAAGATGCACCGTCATCCTCATGGGTCCAGCGAGTAGACGGAGCTCCTCCTAGCCCAAAAACAAATCCCCACCTGCTCCAGGTCCACTGAGGGGAAGAAAGTGTTACACCATCCCTCGATCACTCAACGACAGCCCATGGTTCCAAAAGAGTTAGCCTTCACTTATCTTAGCCTATTAATCCTAGTCTAGATGTCATAGCAGCTTCCAGTGTCTTCCGCAAGAGCAAAATATAGGAGCCAGCAGCTGAGATTCCATTGTTGGACCGAGAAAGATGAATCTGGTTATTTGCTCAGTGGATGATGCCATGTATTTTTCCAGACATATGGCTGACTCAGATATATTGGAGAAAGCTAGCAAGATGTATACGTCTACTGAGCCTGGCAGATGTAGCCAGTAGAATCCTTTTCCTCTGGCAATGAGGTCATCAAGCGAGCTCTCACCGCCCTATGCATCTGTTCTATCGTTATAGGCACCCCACCGTCTCTTGGACGTGTCCAGCTAACGCAAACACCTGTTGAATCAATAATAGGAAAGATTATAAATTCTTTTTTACACTGCTTCATACTGCACCTCTGCTGTTTCGAAGTGCTGTGTTATCTGCAGCCACAGGAGTCACACAGTCCTATTTGTACAACAAGCTCTTTAGTGAAATCAGGAGCTGCACAGAGGGGACACTGTAGCCAATAGAATCCCCCAGGACCAGCTGCAACTTTTAGATGTTTATTGGAGATATGGTGATTAAGTGGGTCTTTAAGCCTTGGTTCCAAATCTATCAGGTTTCTGCAGTCAGTAGTAGTGCAGTGCACTGCCACTACCTGCTTCAAAGGGAACGGCTTTTTTGACCGCTCTAGTCTGCTCTGATTTTCCCTTGACCCACTTAAACGACGAATTAGGTTATAGTTAATTGCTGAACGTGGCACTTACTAGCATTGATGAATCGTTTGGTTTCATGGAAGAACTGAAGAAATTCTCAAAGTGACTATCTGGCCTGTCACCAAAAATTGCACCAACAGCACCTACATTTTTCAGACTCCAGCTCTTACTTGATTTACCAACCTCTGAACATCGCAGGGACCCTCTTTCAACCTAAACACAACCTTGAAAACCAGAGTTGTTTTTGTGTAGCGAGTGTTGGCCCGTTTGTGAGTTCTTGGAGTTGATTGTTGATCTCTCCTAGTAAGCCTGTGGTTGCTAAGTATATAAAAATGCATGAGGGTAGTTCTGCGTAGAAAACAGAGACTACAAGACTAACCCATGGGAGCTGGGTTGCCTCTAGAACACCAGTGCAGAAGTGTAGCTACCCCGCAAACAATGCTGTCCCTCACTGTTTATGATACACTTTTGATTCAGGGTCTATCTCATAAATACACAGCGGTGTTATACCTTGTGTCAAAGAGAATGTGTATATTTTAGACATATAGGGACCAGTTGCCTGCAGGTTTGCTGTTGGAGTGAGGTCTGATTGGTGGTAATATCGGCTTCTTCCGGGGAGCCTAAAGTTTCTTCTCCTGGCAGCATAGATAGGATTGATTCTTCCGTAGTCTTTTTTGAAGCCAAGATTTACCAATGGTTAATGCACCTGGTGTGGAAGAGCCATCTTTTTTCCGCCCCTTTTCTACGACTGTTCGTCTGACCGCACCAGCCTCCTCTGCACATCTATTTAGTATTAATGCTACATCCTCACATGTTCAATTGCAGAGACATATTGTCACTACATGAATCCACAGTGTGTCAGAGGTAAAGCACTCTATGCTGACAGGCTTAATTTCAACTATTCGTGTAGTTTTATTTTTATACATGAAAGTAGTTTGCTTGTGAACCGCTGGTCAGCCATGTCTTCCTAGCCACAGTGTAAACTTTAAATGCACGCTAGAATGAGCAATAACATTTCTTCCAGTGTCTCGATGAATTGCTGTGCTGTGAACCCACAGCACACACACAGCACAAGGCCAAATTACCATACTGGAAACCTCATCTCTATATAAAAGCAGATCTCTCTTGAAATATCATGGTCGTGGTGTAAGAATTGATATATAAAAGATTTCCTGATTAGATTTTGGTTTTTGAAGGTAGCTGTCTAAAAGTGAGTATTGATAAAGTAAGTTTACATTTCTGTGGCCTCTGCATCACCAGCATATTTTTACTGCTGGACAGAAAATTCCATTGAATCCTGATGATGAGCCCTTCATGGAATTTATGACCAGGAGGCTCTCAAAGGTAATTACATAGGTTATAAAATGTATTAAAAAAAATAAGTTAAAATAAAATAAAATCTCTCAAGTAGTAATCTTGTTGGACCAGATTCAGATTAGGAGTGTTGCTTTTTTTCAAGAGATAGGATGCGTGCAGCTTTATTGTTCGCTTGGGAAATCGTAGAATCATTCCACCAACATAGTCAAAGACCCTTTCTTCTTTTCTGGCACTCGTGAACTTACAGCTCTCAAGTTCACCAACTATTATTAAAAAAAGACCGGAGTCCATATGAACTCTGGTTAGAGCCTTGTTGGGAATTACATGATTTGTATCTTGAGATCTAGGTCGCCAGAACATTATTTCTGGTGAGAGTTCCTATTGTTAGACCTGACAAGGTTGGACTAGAAC
Source organism: Triturus cristatus (assembly GCF_964204655.1). NCBI lineage: Eukaryota > Metazoa > Chordata > Amphibia > Caudata > Salamandridae > Triturus > Triturus cristatus. Next base: position 1,024,749,423 of record NC_140584.1, read on the forward strand.
CCCCATTAATCAAGAGGAAGGATTTCCCTAGAATATGATGAGCTGTGATACCCATCTACCTATGAACACCTGTGTACGCTGCTAGGAGAATAGACTAGGTATTATCTTAAGTTCTTTATCACTTATCATTCAACTATTGTCAATTTTGGGATAGATGAAAACTGTCTACATTTTCAATCCCTTTTAAGATCTCGCCTAGCGTTGGAGCGTGCATGCGCTCCTCGGTCTGCGAGGCGTCTTGTAATCGATAAGATTTCTGAAGTGGAGTGGAAGCCCCGCCCATCTTTTTTATTGGCTGGCGTCATCGTTTATGTTAAACGCTGGCTTCTTATTCAAAATGAGGCTTCTTTATTACCGCCCTGTCTCCTTTTTGGACGGCCCATCCCGACTGGATCCTTTACTTGTGGCGTTACACTGTCCTCGATAAGTAGTCAGTGGGCACTATTTTGTTTCAGGCGCACACTGCTCAGCAGTGGCACTACTTTACCCATTGGTGTCCAGCTGCCAGAGTGCTGTGCCAATGAAACCCGAGCAGGCACCGGGTCCATGTGTTCAGTGGGCGGTGCGGAAGGAGGAGAGGCCGCCTGCCCAAGACTCCGCGACGGTATGGGAGCGCCAGTCAGACGAACATGCGCAATTCATTTTCCCTTTACAAAGCATTGTGTCAGTGTAAGCTGCCACGTATGGTTGGTAAACTGAGGGCGAACATATGGCAGAGGGGATTGCTCACCCCGCAAGAGCACAGTAGCACAGCATGAACTTCCAGGCGCTGTGGATGGTGCGTTTGTGATTCCAGCAGCGAGCGCTGAAGACAAGTATGCTCCGCTGACAGTTTGTTGATTCTCGGGCACGGGTGTGAGTGAGACTGGCAGAGCTTGGCAGCCATGAAAGGCAAGGCTCGGGTTTAAGTGTGTGCCTTGCTCGCTGCAGCCGCTTGCGGATTGTTTATGGCACGCTCTGGTTTCTTTCGTTGGTGATTTGCATGCTGATGGAGTGAGCCTGTGTGATGGTGAACGAGTAGGTGTCTTTAGCCAATTCCCTAAATGGTGAGATTGTTGTGTAGGTAGGGCTGTCACACCTCATTATTGCTGATTCGGGCTGACAGTGTCCGCACTAAGAGGCATTATTACTGGGCCAGCTCTTAAATGAGGCTGCTTTTAATGACCGATGCTTAAACCAATACTTTTAATTTGGATCAGAATGAATTATATAGACCTCGATTTTTAGGCTCTTCCCCATTTTGTGTACTGTATCAAAATAAAGACATTTGTTTCATTGTTTGTGCTAACGAGCTGACTTGGGAATTTACTTAAAGAGCTAGGTTTTTAGGTGTGTAGTGGTGTTTTAATTGCTTAGCGGATGTAGTGTGCAATGTATTGAGCACAGCAATTGCTTTAACTTCTTGTTTGCTATTTCAGTGTCTGGCACCGATTTCATATTTTATTTAGGTGACCTTCATTTTTCAAGATTGCCTTTGGAGAATAAGTTGAGGGTAACGTAAAGCCAGGAGTATGGTATCTGGGCTGCATGCATTTTTTAGAAAACACACTGTTGGCAAAGTGAGAGTGTAGAATGTGACCTGCTTCAATGTAAGCAATAATTTTAGGTTAAACTTGAAACCAGAATAAAGCTCATTCAAGGAAAACAGAATGGACAACCACAGAGAAATCTGAAAAGCAGGAATACAGATCTTGTTTCATAAAACATTTACTTATTTGCGTTTCCAAGCTCTGTAAATAGAAGACGTTACTATTCCTAAATTCAGTGGTGTTCAGTTTACTCAGAAGGATGGAGAACCGAGTCTGTCCTCTTGGGATTCGAATTGTCCTTCAGATCATTGCAGATGTCAGCAGCGCAGGAACTACATGTTTATATCACAGGGAGAGGGCAGTTGGTATCATGATCCATCGGTCTGCAAAAGGCCCTGTTCTCCACTTTTTTAGTATTCAAATTGTCGGTCTGGTGAAAATGAAAGGCTAGTTGGCCCTGCCATAATTTGAGCTTGTAACTTCCAGTTTACCCACGATGTCAATAACGAGCACTTGACTTATTAAGCCATCAAGCCGCCTTGCACTTTTAGTACCAAAGAAAATAATTCGAAAATATGTGTTATTATGTGTACATGTTGACATTACTGGCAGGCAGCTATCACCCCGACTTCTTCCAAACCACTGGTTTTCCAATCCATGCCTTGATCTCGAGCTATCCTACGAATAATTGCTACTAGTTCTCCTTTCTTATTTTTCTGTTTCCCATTTTCTCTGCCTCTACTGTGCCTCACTTCTCTTCTCTTTTCACCGTCATATTAATTGCATTTGTTCCATTTCTAAGGCTCGCATTGATTAGGTCTCGCCTGACCCAGCGCATGCGCTGGTCTGGCGAGACTTATTGAGAGGGCTCAAAAAGTGCTACCAGGCCAGCCTAGAGCCACAGTGCATGTGCGCGGGCGCGCGCGCCACTTTTACCGCGATTACTTTCACTTTCGCGGCCGCAGGGCCGCTTTGATGTTTGATCGCGATCGCCGATCACTTTTGCGGCCGCTTGGCATAGGCAATAGGTCTCGCTTTTGGGACCGTATCAGTATTTAGTTATGCAACTGTTGCATGGCTAAACACTTATAAGGTCCCAAAGGCGAGACCTATTGGCTATGCCAATGCTTGTTTTTCATTTACTCTCTCTCTCTCTCTCTCTCTGCCTCACCTGTCTGTCCATCTTTTATTTCCCACCATCTCCATTTAACATTAACTATCAGGTGTTAATAATCCCTTGGTGTTTCACCTGGCACACTCTCTATAGGAGAACGCACGGCTCTACTCTCTCTTCGAAGTGCGGCTAAATATAGCGCCTCTTATGTTTTTACTCACACTTTAATGGCTCACTTGCAATGGTAGAACCCCAGTACGGTGCAGACCTAATGTGATGCACGTGAAGTCATATTAGGGTAATGGTAAAATGGCTTATAATAGTGACGTGGAGTATTGAACCCTGCCTATCCAGAGCAAAACAGATCCAGCAGCAGGCATATAATCCATGCTGGCACTCTCTTCACGTAGTGAGTTCGGATATTTATAACTGCAGGTGGCAGACTGGATTAGTTTGACTTTAAGTAAATAGAGTAAACCTTTAATGAAGTAACCATATAATTCTATTGGGAGTTTTAAAACCTTTTTTCTAGCAAGCATTTGCATTGCAATAGGTCTCGCATTTACGCGAGTTTAAGCTATTGGCATTTTAAATGACAATGCCTTTTATTTATGTTTTTAAAATAAAAATGAAAGGCATTGTCATTTGCAGTGTCGATAGCTCAAACCCGAGTAAATGTGAGACCTATTGCATTAGCAAATGCTTGTTCTTTCTACTCGTCCTCTTTCTCAGCCAGTGTTTTCTTGCTTCTTCTCACTCCTCTTCTTTCCACTACAAATAGTTTCTTCTCTCTTCCTGGTTGTTTCAGGACCGACCTGGTTTGTGGCCGCTCCCCTTGAAGAAGAAAAGAAAGTGGCAGGTATAGTTGTGATCTTCTCTCCTTGCTCTTCCTACCTTCTTTCCTCACTGATACTTTTCGCCTATTCTGTAATTCCACCTTTCTTTCTTTGGGTATCTGCCTCAACCTCTAAATGGCCAGTTTACCCTTATGGTCTGGTACTTACCCATGTCCCCTACTCTAACGACTGACCCTGTGGTTATGGATGACATTTCCCTCCCCTTCAGTGTAACACTTGTGAGACCACACAGCTAGTTTTACTCCTGCCGTAAATCTATCAATACCTGTTATTTACTTTCTGCGTGTCCCCTCGAGAGCCTACGGCAAAGTCAATGACTGGCAGCACCCCTGGTCCCCGTATACTAATAAGGTTGCGCAGGGGGTTACAGCTTATCGGATGGATACTTTCCCCTGGGCCCCCCCTGCGCCCTGTGCCTTACACTCCATTACGTGGGGGCTGCAGACATCTGCATAGTGGCGCCTTAATGCGCATGCGCGTGCGGGGGTGGCCCCAGGCCCACTGGGAAGGATGACTCCCCCGGCCCCCGCACCCTGACAGTCTACCTACCGGCTGTTACTACCCCCTGGAGTTATATGGTGCTGACCATTGAGGACCGAAGACTATGCTTACCAATCATGACCTTACCACCACAGGCCAGCGTAGTTGCCCAACTACCTGGTCTCCCCCTCACCCCCTAGGAAAGGTCGTGCACTGCGCCTTACGCTCTCCACCCAAGCTAGGATGTCCTCCATGAAAGCCTGATTCCCTTTATGTGAGAGGTGCACCCCGTCCTGATGAAAAAATTGCTCCCCTTTTATGTATCTGTGCCCTATGGACCCTAGTCTAGGGGGCCTGAACAGTTTATCAAATTTGTTGTTGATCCGCTTTACCGCGTAATTCAATGCTCTCACTGACTCCCCCCCCTCCAGTGTGACCTGGGGATCATGTGTGACCATGCTATTATCGACTGGAGGCACTGCTTTGCTAGCCATCCCACTTCAGTGAGGAGATCCTCGACCAGTACTCTCCTGCCTAACCGGGCCAAGTTGTTACCCCCCAAGTGCAGTATCCAGATTGCCGGTGGTCCCGTACTTGCTTTCAAAGCTCGGTTCACCAGCTCCCTGAATTGACCAACGCACAAACCACCCTGACCGAAAAAGAGACAAGTTTATCACTAGCTGCGTGGCCCTAGTCTTGTCAGCTCCTGAAAAGAAATTCTTCAAACGTCGAACATACGAGGGCCCTAACATCCACACATGTTGATCTTCCTGGTGCGAAGAGTGAACTTGCGCCACCATGCGTGCTGTTTGTTCGTATCTCGGCGCCCGTCGTACTACTGCTTGCTCTTGCGTTCTGTGAATGCGAAAGAGTCCAGACTCCTCTCCTGAGTGACAGGATGAAGGAACTTCAACTGACGATGAAACAAACAAGAGGGGGGATAAGTGCTTTGCAATGCTGGCATTACAACACACAAAATTCCATGAAACGGCGTCTAGCGCCTGTCAGCTAGCGACATTTACACAGCCCCTTTCCCTGAGTAACAGGGAGAAAAAAGGGGGGGGAACCCCCCTTTATGCCCCAACAGTTGGGCAGCCGCACTGTATTAGAGCATGTGCACCCGCACATATCCCTTGAAGGAATTAGAGGACCACCTACCGATCCTTTTGAGACGTTCGTCCCCAGCCCTCTTGCTGCTGCCTCGGTGGCTGCTCCTATCCTAAATGAATGAGTCCCGAAATTGGCTGGGTCCAGCCCGGCGCTCTTCAACGCTAGGAGCATGACTCTCCTGAACTGAAATACTGTGAGTGGTGTCCCATCCCCATGTATCAGGAGCGGCCCACCCTGAGTGCGTGCCCGTTGGGCCATGAAAACCCCAAGCCTGTAAACCGGGCAGCATTGTGTGTTCCCTGCTCTGTGTAATACTATGCTCTCACCCTTACCTTCCTGATCGTTTTTCGATTTTCGGATGGAAATCAGCACTGAATCTTTCTTGATGCTAACGTGTCCCATTTGCAGGCCCCCCAGCCAATCTTCCTTATTCCTGGTGACTAACTCGCCTACCCTAAAAGCACCGTAAAATGCAATGCAGAATGCGGCTTGAAACAAAATGACTTCGTCTGAGGAAGTGCAAACCTGCTGCAAAGCCCCCAGTAGCTTGCCTAGTGTTTCGAAACCTATGGGTCGTCTGACATCCAGCTGCCCTCCCTGCAAGCGTTGCCACCCTTTCAGCGCCTGGCGTACTATGCAATTCTTTGTAGGATCCACTTTTCATTTCATTTTTGCAAAACATGATATGGCTGAGATATGCCTTCTCGCCCCTGCAACCGTGCGCCCCTGCTCTCTCATGTATACCAGTTAGTCAACTACTGAGTCATGATCCTGCCATTTGTGCTCCCACTGTTCCCCCAAGAACAAGCAAAAAGACCCAAACGCCCCTTCGTACGCACTCTTGGTTCTGGGTGCTAGGCTTGCTGCCACGAGGTTCGATACCCTGGGGCACCAAGCTGCCACAGATGTTCTGGGAAAGGTGATGGGTGCGCTGCTGCCTCTGGAATGTGTGACCTGAAAGCCTGCATTTTAAAACAAGACAATGTGTCAGCCGCGTGGTTCAGAATACCTGGCATGTGTTTTGCTTTAAAAAGAACATTCAATTTCATGCACTGTAAAACAATCTCCTTCACTAACCGCAGTATCATGCTACATTTGGCTGTTTGGCTATTTACGCAGTCTACTACTGCCATGTTGTCTTTCCAGAATATCACAGACTGGTTTTTTAAAACCTCTGCCCACACAATCAGTGCCACCAGAATTGGAAACAGCTCTAAGAAACTTATGTTGGTGGTGATGCCGGTTTCCTTCCACCAATCTGGCCAATGCTGGGCTACCCATTCACGCCCCAGGATGGCCCCGAAATCCTCGCTACCTGCAGCGTCAGTCATGAGGCCCAACTCCGGGCTGGACTTAGGTGGGCTGGGCCACACCACTCTCCCATTAAAATCCCGCAAAAATGTCTTCCAGATCATCATGTCTTGCCTGACCTCTGCGGACAGCCTGGTGTGGTGATGCCTCTCCCTGAGACCTGACATTGCATGCGCGATAGAGCGAGAAAAGGGGCGCGCCATTGAGATTATGTGTAGCGCGAAATTCAATTGCCCCACCACCTGCTGTAGCTGGTGCAACGTAACCTTCTCTTTCCTGAGGCAGTGCTGCAGCGCCGTCCCGAAATCCCTAACTTTGTCAGCGGGTAACCGCAAGACCCCTTGGACAGAATCTAATTCAATCCCCAAGAATTCGATTGTTGTGTTAGGGCCCACTGTTTTGCCGGGCGCCAAAGGCACACCGAACTCCTGCATTAATGCACAGAATTTTGACAATTCTGACTCGCACTCCCTAGATTGAGGCGCTCCCAAAAACAGGAAATCGTCCATGTAGTGCAGCACCCAGCGATGCCCCGACCCCCATCTGAATGCCCATTCTAAGAACGAGCTAAACTTCTCAAAATAGGCGCAGGACACTGAGCAACCCATTTGCATGCATTTGTCGACATAGTACTTCCCCTGGAACTGAAAACCCTGTAAGTGAAAATCCGCGGGGTGCACTGGTAGCAATCAAAATGCCGACTCAATGTCAGCTTTAGCCAGCAAAGCCCCTTGACCCAAAGAACTAAGCATGTCTACCGCTTGCTCGAAGGATTCATATTTCACGGTACAAAGTGTGTCCGAGATGGCATCGTTCAACAAAATTCACTAGCGCTAACAGCTGCCGGATTCCTACCACCGGGTTTTCTGCCACAGCGCCTACCGCGCTTCAGACCTTCCCGACGGGGCTCCACTCACTGCATACACCACCAACGATGCTGGCTCCAGACCGATGATGCGAATAGACGCGTGGGCCGCTCTCGCCACCACCCGCAGCTCCGCTTTCAAAGCTCTACGCATGCTCTCCGCCCCAGGATCCACACGACGCGGTCCAACGACGCGGTGCAGCGACGATCCTCCTTGACTCTCCGCCTCAGCTTCTAACGACGTGGTCCAGCGATGAGCCTCCTTGCCTACAGAAAAAACAAAAGAAAGAACGTTGTGGGCCCGCAGCCGACCTGGGGACCCTATCTGTGGGGAGCAAGAACAAGAGACTGTTCTGCTCCCCACCACCTCCTTTTAAAGCGGATGGCCAGGCCAACCGGCAGAGACCGGTCAGCCTGGACGCTAGCGGGACGTTCTGCGCCGGAAGCACTGGAGTGCTTCCGGCGCAGAAATAGCCTCATTCCTGATTGGCTACTGCGGGGGGGAGGAGTGCCGCATCACTCGCTGACGCGGCCTCCCCCCCCCCTTTTGAGAGGCCGGGGACTGGTGCGACCGCCATAATGGCAGCGCGTCCTAGTCAGCCCGCGCCTTCTCCATTCTCTCTCCCATCGCGCCCTTTTGTGCTCTTTTCTCTCGTGGGAGTTTCCACGCTTATGCCAGCCCTCTTTGTATATATTACTGGTGCTCGTGCCCCTTTCTATTAGTGCAGCACTTCCACTGTTGTTTCTCAACTCTTTTCATGGTTTCTGTTGTACCCAGTAAGTGCCAGTGCATTGTCTGATCCTCATTTGTCTTCTTTTCTTATCACTCTCTTGGTGCCCACTTGCTGCCCTGTGGGACCAACCCCTTAATAGGGTGCCACCTGAGCCAAGTTGAAGCTGCGTGCAGATCTGACCGGGTCGTAGATTGTTATTTTGTTATTGTTGTGTAAGAAACGAATCACACCACAATAGAGGTAATAATACATCGTCCATGTGGAAGTCTTATAAGGGCAACGGATGCAAATTCAGCTGACTCTCGAGAACCCCCTGATGCACATCGCATATTCAGATGAAGTCCTCAAGTACCGGCTTACTCATGGCTGTGCAGGTTATCACTCCCATCTCTAACATTCAAATGTTGACTTTGGGAAAAGGGGGCAGATTATGCCTCGACTATTCCTTTCCTTTAGTACAGATAGAACTCTTTAGGTGTAAACTTCTCGCTTGGAGTTTCACCTCTTCCATTCTCTCTCTTTCATCTGACAACCTTCCTGAGTAACTTGTTTCCCCAGTGTTAGCAGTGGACTGCCTCAAACATGAATTCTTCAAAGGTGTGGTGTTTGAGATGCATGTGAATGGCAGCTCTGGGAATCTGAGAGGACTCGTCGTGCCCAGTGTTTGTCAGTCTGCGACATTCCGCAATCTTCTCTGCAGAACTTTCTAGATGATTCTATTTGGTGCTCTTATTGCAAGATGAAAGTTGACAGTCATCCCAGAAGGCTGGCTCTTTTATGGATACATGGGAAGACTACATCGTTTCCACAAGTGAGCCTCACAACAGCACGGTCAGGCCTGCTCTTGACCCTGGACAGTGCTATTAGAGTGGGCTGGGGAGCTCTGCCTATGGTCACGCAGGCCACAAACAACTTCTATGCATTAGAGGCACATGGAAAGTCAAGAAGGCATGGCTCTTCCTTTAACAGGCCTACGGGGATGCAGGAAAATCTACCATCCTTCTGTTAGGCTGTAACTAGTCCGACCCTCAGTGATGACATTAACACCAACACCGATAGTGGGAAGATGCCAGCAAGCGAGAACAGCCGTGGAGAGATAGCAGGAACACAACCAATGTTCTTCCTAGAATGAGAAACAAATGTAATCAGTGCACAGACACAGCACAGACTTAACCTTGCCTCACTCAAGCCCTGGAGGTGCTTGGCTGGGTGAGTAACCCTAATATTATAACATTTCTTGGAGTTCCTAATATCTTTGCATGCATCCCGCCTTCAAACTATAAATACTTTTAAGCCTCCAACGTTCTCTAGAACATGTAAAATTGGTTGCTGGCAAGAGGCAGCCTGATTTAATTAACCCTGTCCTCCTTTCTGTTCCTAAGCCTTCTCAGCTTGCCAGACTGTTATTGCTGACTGCCAGTTCCCAAACGCACAATTGTGAGGACAACTGGGGGGGCACTCTGACTCAGGGTTGTCCGGTCTGCATTAACATATCGGAGACGGACCAACACGTATAATTTTTTTGCCAGGCATACAAGAAGGCTAGACACTGATGGTTACTACAGGTATGTAGAAACCTCGAAACAAATCACTGTGCGGAGGCTTACAGGATACAAAAATATGATGCTAGCATGCCTATTGTGTACTCAGTTTCTCTATATTTATTCTCTATGTGGTGTATATGCCGAGTCATTTTAAAATTAGGTCCTGCCTAATTTGATCATTCTATCCCATTTCTGTGATTACAAATTTCTAGCAACACCATCTTTTTCATATATATATATATTTTTTTAATGAAACTTTTATTTGCATTTTTCATTAATTGGCAATTAATATTACAATCTGACAGACATTGATACATGATGATATGTCGAATAGGCTCAGAGCGGTTAATTACATTTATATGCTCTTTTCCGCCATTCCCCCTCATAGTCCATTCTTCGCATTTATGTAAATGGTGAGAGCCCCGCAATTTCCCATGCATACAGTTAGTCACTGACATCCGATATCGAGTCCTCTGAAGGCAGCTCACAAATGTTTCCCCTGAAAGCATTCCATTTTCCCCACACCCTTGTCCACTTCTTAGGGCATCCCCTATGCACATATACCACTTTCTCCGCTAACATTGCACCGTCCATGTCACAGCACCACTGACGGTGGGAGGGAGTGAGTGCCGCCCCCCAGTGTTGAGCTATATTCCACTTTGCCATCGTCATACCTAACGTTGCCCAGCCCTGGGCCATTTGGGTAAGGTCTGTAGGCTCCCAGATGTTTAAAAGACATCTCTTGGGTTCCGGCTCGACGGCAGCTCTGGCCACCAACTAGATGGTGCCCATTATACTCTCCTAATACAGTTTGATCTCCGGGCAGTCCCATAGTATGTGATAAAAGGTACCCTGCTCCCCACATTGCCTCAGACAGAGTGGTGTGTCAGTGCGACCTATGCGGTGCAGAGTTGTGCGTGTATAGTAGATACGATGGAGGATTTTTAGTTGCACTAACTTCAATTTTGAGGGTATTGCCTCCTCCCGCGGGGAAGCGAGTTCCTCCTGCCAGTCCTTATCATCCAGCTCCCCAATGTCAGTCTGCCACCTGTCCCGTAGGGTTTTTGTGGGGTCTGGGTGTAGTGTAGTTCCTATATCCCTGATAGGCTCTGCGCATTGGAATAAAATACACTATAGATTTGACATAGGACTAAGGTCAGTATGTCTCTATCGAGTATATTAAACTTAATTACTTGTGTGTGCCAGCTAACTCAGAGGTCACTAGAAACTTCTCGAATATACAAGAAGGGATTATTCTCTGACAACTGCATAAACATGACAACTTTGTTTCCTTTTAGAATTGGAACAGTCTCAGAATCGTGAAAACAATAGATAAGAGTTTCACTTAGTCAATCGTGCATGCTTCCTTCCTACAGAGTTCCACAGAAATAGAGAGACGGGCGTTTCAATAAAAGGGTTTATTGAACAGTCTTATTTCTCATGCAAGAGATATGAATTGCTACAATCGTAAAACAGACTGCAAAGTACAATACATACGAGGTTAGCAGTAAGATAAAATAATACTGCAATAGCATGGTTTGTAGCTATGACATATATTAATCAAAATACATACATAAGTAACATAAGCTAAAATGTGATGCTCATCTGATGCTTCTAAATTGTTCTAACCTAAGTGCAGTATGAGGTTTGAAGGAGGTGCCATTTCTAAAGTATAGCTAGCTATATTTTAGTTTAGCCAAGAGTTGCCAAAAGTTTCTCTAAGTTCTAGTCAGCTCCATACCTTAGAATAAGAGAGGTTGGAATCTCTCTTCTGGACTCGATAGTCTCCCCCCCCCACAAGGGAAGTCAGAGAGCACTGGAGCTGGATTCTCTGCGAGGAGGATGGCAGCGTCAGGTCAGTGCATCAGGCTGGAACTCGATCTCCTTCCGAACTTGCCGTGGCGAACTGCGTAGTCTGGGTTGGATCGAATCCTCCGGGAACCGCAATTTGCCAGGGCAAGTGCTTGTATATTTATACCTTGAAGGTGTCTAGGAATGCCAGTATTGACGTAAAAGTCGGGCAGAGCAACGTCATGAATGAACCCCTAAGGAATAGATGTTAGTGCAGACTTAATGAGTTCTTGGAGAAATCAATTTTCAAGCTGAGGGAAATTCCTAAAGGCTTAAGGGTCTGGTTTTCCAAGAATTCGTTGTGATGTGGATGGACGGATGTAGGTGGCCATGCCTGTATTTGGTTTGTACGGACAATGTCTAAATAATGGCCGGATTTCTTTTTCCAAATAAGGGCGATGTTAATTGTACCTATATAAGGGCATAAATCGGGAAACCTATATACGGAATCTAAATCTGCACACAACACCCACTCCATCGCATGGGTTTGCTAAAATAAGCTAAAAACATATCTAAAACATATGTTCTAAAAATACATTACAAAACCATTGCTATGCATAAAGTGTTGTACATATTAAAGGCAATGTTCCATTCTAAGCATAGGATCACATTGGAATGCTAAATGAATGAACCAAAATATATACATGTGATGAAATGGCTCGTAAATACAGAAGAAAAGGGGCCGAAGCCATTTCATATCAGGTTACACAAGTCAAATTGTTATTCATGACAAGGTGGCATACTATCCCTGGAAGTGTTATCAAAGAATTCTGTTCTCTATGAATAGTTCTACTATAAGCAGATTACTGTGCCAAAAAATGAAAAATACAATTTTGGGACGGGAAGAAAAAAATATATAATCATAGAAAAAGTTCCAAAGTCAGTATCACGTTTGAAAAAGAATGAAGGCCAAATTCAGAGTCTCTCCGGAACACTGTGTGCATGAATCAAAAGTCAGTGTGTGGGGATGAAGAAAACATTAAATGTTCTAAACCTGTAGAAGATCAACAGCACATAGATGCGAACTATCGCCTTCAGCATGGGAAGCATCAGCAATGTCCTGATTGGATGTTACCTGCGCGCCTGGTGTCTCCTCTCGTACCTCAGCAGTAGAATGTTGCGTCTGTGTGAACTCAATGAATGCCGCCATCAGAATTGGTAGCCGCTGGGGACAACACATAGCATGGGCCGTTATCGGGTCCAGCAGAGTATCGATATCCGTAGGCATGACTGATGGGAGTGTCAGACAAATGTCCAGCACGTATTCTTCACTGCATACCAGGCAGCGTAGAACACGTAAGATGCAATCTTGCCAGATTGGTCTGAATGACAGAAACCAAGTGGTGTTTAATTCTCGTAGACGAGGTAAACCCAGAATTTGGACGATGCGCTCACGACACTTCATTTCCAATAGAGTTCTTTCCATGATGAACTGGGTGTCGCTGGTGATTTGTTTGCCATATCGTAGCAGTAGGAGCAAAAATAGTATCCCTGCAACGAGTGCTAAAAGGAGCGGCAGTCCGCCAAACACAGAGTGCACGAAGTTTGGAAAAATTCCGAGGACTGCTTGAAAAGGTGCTAACAGTCCTGCACACACGTTCTTAAATACATGTACAATACCGCTCGTATCAGACATGTTTAAGATATGACCTAACATTTCTGAGAAATGCACAGGGCAGTTTGTATAGAAAAGGGTATGTATCTCTGCAGAAGTCCTTGCGACTTGGAGATCATAGGTTTCTTTGGCAGAGGTCAAAGGCAGAGTTTTTTGTAAAAGAATGGCTTTCATTCTGCTTAGAGTATTAACTCGTATAGAAGAGATATTCAGTGAAGGCCATAAAGGCGTCTCCCTGACTATGTCTATTTGGGGAAACAAGACCTGCATACAGCAAGTGACCCTGGATGTAACTGTTACTAGATATGGAATACCTGGCAGCATGCCACAGCAGCTGTGATCATTCAACATAATGTAACTCCCATTCGAAAGTTGACAAAAGATTGGATTAATCACTGCTGCCGGTGAACCGTGCAGGTGGCAGGATAAGTTTGTAGTGGAACAGTCACAGGCCCCGTGTAAGTTAATACCCTCACAAAGGAGAGAACCGCTTAGTGCGTGTTCACAGGTTTCACCGCTAAGAAACACTTCACGTCCCCCACTCCAACATGTGTGTGTGTAAGGTAAATCCCAGGATGTCTTGATGTATTTCTTAACCAACCTTTCATATTTGCCTGCTGGTATATTTTTTAGGCAATACTGAAAATGGAAAGTCATAACAGGCAGAGTAATCTTACCATGTATGATCCACTCAGTAGCTGGTTTTTCTGCCACTGTGAATGGTAATTTCTCCAGTTTTTCAATGCTCAGCACAGTATAGTCTGCTCCCCTTTGTGCCAGTTTGATCTGTCTATCAATGAGATTGAATTCTGCAAACAGTGACGTAGTATTGATTAAACGCCAAGGCACATAGCCAGAACGCAGGTTTTGAAGTGTCCAGCCTAATAGCATGATAGAACGCAGCTGTGACTGACCATGTTGCATCATGACCAAGTTTTGTTCCATGATGTCTATGACAGAGGATACAATGCTGTCCAAAGAATATATCCTGGACGACAGAGTTGTTAACCCATTGTCTACTACAGAGAGAGATTTCTCTAAATTAATACGATCAATTTCTCATATTTGTTCTGCAGTCTCTGCTTGGGTGACCTTCCATGCTTCATTATAAGCAGTGTAGATACCGGCATATATGAAACGTTTTTGACGCAGTTTTCTTGGTCCTAGCAAGAATTTTCTAAGGTCTGCGCCTTCTTGAAGTAAATTTAAGTGTTGTTTTACATTCTCTAGTGTAGCTTTCTGTAGCCAATCAAGGCAAAGTTTCCCTACACTGTAAGTTGTTACTACCCCCGGATGCTGTCTTTGGACATAATGTGGGTCTGGCCTATGAAAGGTAAAACCTTGTGTTTTGTTCAGGAATCTACCTTGACAGTGGTTTGTGTCTAAGGGCCAGAGCAACCATTTTTTCCATTCAGGATCTGATCTGTTATTAGTCAAAATAGTATGTACGTCGACCTCCCCCTGTGTAGTGCTTTCACATGTAGGTGCAGGTATAGAAGGAGTGTTCATGCCTTTTATCTTGGCTATTCCAAGGCATGATGTTTGTTGGACAGTGTCGTTCAAAAACATAATTTGCTCAGGGATGTTACAGGCTCTAAACAAAGCTTCTATTCCCTGTACTTGCCAATCTTTAGTACCCCAGACAGTTTTCGTCTCAATGTTGTCTTTCCAAAAGTCGTAAACCTGTCTATACAGTTGGGCAATAAAGGCTGTAGAATAAATCTGTTTGGTATTTGTTAACATAGTTTTCTTTCCTGTCTTATTGACATTCTTGAAGTAAAATGTCTCTGCATTCGAGATATTAAACCCTGAAAAATATGGAAATTTCATTGCAAATGTTTTCGAGCTACCCTTTGGGGGCGTAGGACAATGTTCCCATTGGTTACACATAAATACATTTCTAGGTGTTGCAGATTTATGCAAGAAATGATGACCAAAGTGGTTATAACAATACACTTGTTCATAGTCTGATGAACCTTGTAAATATTCATTATTAGTGAATGCAGTTGACGTCTCTAGATCAGACATCATATTATTAACAGTCTTGAAGTCCCAATCATCAGAAAAGGTACTGGAGGTAATAAAGTCACTTAATGAAAATTTAAATAAATGTGGAATCTTCAAAAGCTCAGACGGTCCAAAAATGTCATTTCGGTTTTTTCCCAAACTATACCATCAGATATAGGAATCGCTGTGATGTTCACTGCTGACAAGTCTCTTGCTTCACGATGGGATGATTTGTGTGGCTGGAGAAGTAAGGTCACACTTGCTGTGTCCATTTGAATATATCTTCCATTAATCAGCATACCCAGAGTTCTTACCAGAGCTAACCAAAGTAGAAAGAAGAATATTCCCAAAACAATCCATAATTCAATCCATGGTGGAACCAGATGAGTTTTTTCCAGTAGATGAAAAAAGTCTGTTGCTTGTTGTTTGAAAGTTTTTGTACTGGCGTTGTTTCAGGCTCGCTGGGATCCTCAGAAAATGTATCAAAGTTCATGAAATAGCCAGAAGCAGTTCTGTCAATGGTTGGAATTGCATCCGTATTTGATGAAATTGCTGGAACCAGTTGATCACTTGTTACTTCGTTGTAAACAGGTGTATCTGGACAAACTGTTATTTGGGTCTCAAGAGGTACAAGGTCCATAGCATTGTTGCACAGTCCTCTATTTCTTACTGTCGAATCTTCAAAGGTGATGAGTCTCTCAGTTTGAACCTCTTAGCTAGAGGAGTGCGTCTGCTACATTGGCAGAGTCCACTTGGCCTACTGTTCAGTATCGGCCACATAGTGTGGTTTGATCAGGTCGATGGACAAAAATCTTTTCACCTTTTTACCAGCAAGGGGCGGCAAAAGTACTGTTCTTGATCCGTGGATTGCTAGGACAGGTACTGGTTGTCTGTATGAAGGCCCAAAGTGCTTCTTATCCGCGATCTTTTCTCTGACTAGATTCCCGAGCTTTGGTATCCAGACAGGCCTTGCTGGGACAGCCGGATTCTTCTCAGTGGTGGTTGGCTTCAGGACCACGTCGCTTTGTTGCGTTCTTAGTTCATTTAATTCCTGTAAAACAGCCAAACGATCTTTGATATCAAATTGTTTGTTTTCCATCCCTGCGCCTTTCATATCTAAGTCCAGAACCAACATTCTAGTCCCAAACAGGACTGATATGGAGTGACACCCCCTAGAAAACTTCTTGGCAAATTGTTTATTGTGCGCTGGACCCCATATAAATGTTTGACCCACCCATCATCCGAACCTAATACCCTAGCTGTTATAGACTGCTTTATGTCCTGGTTTTTTCTTTCCACAACAGAATTTCTCTCAGGATGGAATGGAGAAGAATACCGCAATGCTATGCTCAGACTGGCCATGGCTTCTTTGTAAGCCCTAGAGCTAAACGCAGGACCCTGTTCAGAATGTAGTGTGCCTATTGCGTATGTGCCGATAAAGACTCGCAAATCTTTTATAACAGTTCGAGCGTCAGCCGACCACTGAGGCCAAATCCATAGGAACCTAGACTTAGTGTTTCTGGGATTGCATTCGTCCATGAGGACGCATGTATATCGTTAGTCTGATGCTATCTAACAATGGTGTCTGAACTGGGCTGGCTACACCGTAGTCAGGTGTCTGGTGGCGTTCTGTACTGTGATCTCTATTGCATGCTATACAGTTATTAATGAAGATGTGAATGAGAGTATTCATCCCTGGCCGCCAGTACATCTCTTTTAACTCTAAAATTGTCTTTGAGATCCCTTGATGTATCAGACCCTCTACTAGATGCGCTTTGTAAATCAAAGCTGCTCTATGTTCCCTGTTTGGAATTACTCTATCCCCCACTCCAGGGATTCGAGAAAACGGAACGCCATTCGCATCAATTATATATGAGTGGAAACTTTTTAGGTAATGCCGCACCGCTGCCTTTGCTTGATGCATTGACAGCCAGCATTATTTCGCTGTCTATTTTTGTTCTTGAACGAGTGATTGCAGCTACGGAAGCCGTTTACACAGCCCCTTTCGTGGCTTCATCAGCCAATTAATTCCCTTCAACGTGAATGCCATCACGTTGGTGACTCAGCGTGTGTATCACATGAGTGTTCTGTAGTCCGTTTTGTAACTGAACTACTTGTTCTCAAAGCAATTTGTGCTTGATTGTGCCACCTTTTGCATCTTTGAAACCATTTTGAATCCAATTCTGTAAATATTCATTGTAAGATTGAACACAGTAAAAAGAATCACACACTATCAGTGTGGGGAATTCGCGATCTGTATTTTCAAGTGCCATCTTAAATGCTTGTAGTTCAGCTCGCTGAGCTGTACAATCTCCTAGAGATTAGGTTTTTGTGACCATTGGTCTGAATTTGACATCTCGCATGCGACCTTTAACGATAGCACACGCTGCACTGTAAGCTTGTTTACTCCCCGCAGCGGGCTGTGCAGATCCGTCAGTATAAATTATAAATTCGTACTGGTTAAGAGGGAGAATTTCAGTAGCCAGAGGATATTCGTGTTCATATTGCAGGAATGCTTGTGTTTTTAAATATGGATCAAAAACGTATTCAACATCAGTTGCAGCAAGAGAAGTTACCCATTGTATCCATCTCGGATGTAAAGCTTTTGCATTTGGAATGCTAGCCTTTGTAATTGCCTCTGGGGCTGGTACAGGAGTCAGAACCATAATGCGTTTCCCCTGTGCTGGGGCTCTTTCTTTTGCTATAGCGGTTTGAACTGCTATCAGAATTTTTTCTCTAGAAGTAATTTTAATTTCTGCTTGTGTATACAAGTGGGATTTGTATGCAATTGGTACTTTTTCACCTTCGTTAAAAGTTAAGTAGGTGAATCCGCATTGACCCGGAATTATTTGGATCACTAAGTTGCGCACGTTTTCGCGTGTTTGTAAGTATTTCGTTGCTAACATGTCTATCTGGAGTGAACGCAAAATTTCTGTGTGTTTTTGTGTCCAATGTGTGATTTTAAAATCAGGTTTGATTAATTCGTAGAGAGGTTTAACCTTTTCTGCATAATTTAAAATGTACGTTCTTCCAAAATTCAGGAAACCTAGCATCGACTGTGAATTTTCCAGCGTTTTTGGCGGTTGGAGCAGCGCACAGTTTTCTAAAAAGTTGGCTGCCAGGCTTTTTCCTTCACTTGATAGTTCATATCCTAGGAAAAGGACGTTGAGGTTTGCAATTCTTGACTTTTTAAAGTTGAATTTGTAACCCTCTGGGGTGAAGCCCAATATTATGGTGCTCACCCTGTTCAAGTGCCTATCCAGGTCATCGTCTGTCAGATATATATCATCGACATATGACAATGCTTCGTCATCATAAGTTTGTAGTAACTCTGTTACCCTTGCTGAGAATAACCCCGGGCTGTTTTTGAATCCCTGGGGCAGTCAACAAAATTGACGCTGAGTCCCCATTATTGAGAAAGCGGTCAAATATATGTTTTCTGGTGCAATATTTTGACAAAAGAAACCATTTGAAATGTCTAATGTGGTTTTGTACTTTTTATGCACAATGTCATTCATTAATGCTATACTGTGTGCATTTTGCACTGCAAATGTTTTGCAACAAAAATTTAAGTGTCTGTAATCCAAAACTAGACGATATGTTTTGTCTTGTTTGGAGACAGGAAACAAATGATTGTTCATTGATGAGGTGCATGTTTCAATCACCCCCTGATATTCAAGTTGATCTAAAATCTCCCTGACCTGTTTTTTAGCTTCTTGCTTAACTGGGTACTGCCTTTGTGCAGTCGGTTGATTTTTTAACTGGATTTTATGGTGAGGTGAGTCCTCATCCCATCCTACATTATTTTTACACAGTGCTGGGGCTTGGGCTACTGCCCATTTCCTGGCTAATGTATATTTTAAATGAACTGGAACATGCCATGTGGGCACTCCCTGACAAATTCTGGTGGCCAGTCCTGTTCTGCTAGAAGTATATCATAACCCTTTGAAAGATGCTCCCAAAAGAGTGTGTTCACTTTTCTTGGTATGTCTCCCTCCATCCGGAGTGTTATTTCATATAACCTATGTGGAGAACTAACCCTGGTGTCTACAGTCTCAACTTGTATGTCTTCATTCAAGTCCTCTGTCACCAGAAGTCCCTTCAGGTTCTGGCGAGCTATTGTAACTTCTGCTGCACTGTCCAGCATGGTCTGGGCTCATTCTCTGTTCTTGAGTTGGGTTCTCAGTATTCTCGGCATGTATGATCTTCAGACTTGCTACCCTTTTCTTGGAGAATTGAAGTTTTGCTTTATTTTTCTGAACATGTTGATCGACTTTGGACTTCACGCATTCTTCCTTGTTTTCTGAACGTCCTCTTCTTTCGGATGTCTGTGGCGATATCTGACAGATACGAGAGGGATGTGTATTATTATCTTGATATCTGTCAGGTTTTCTCAAATTATCCCTATTCCTGAGGTGGTACCACCTTTCAGAGGGCTCCTTCTGTGGAGGAGACCTGCCTCGGGAATGAGAACGCTTCTCTTTGGAATTCTGTTTGCTATTTTCCCACTTCTTTTTTGAAGAGGAGTGTTTTTAGAAAAGACCTTATCAGGACTTTCAGACAGTTGTGGTTTTACTGGTTTCCCTCCCAGACTGTCTCTGCCTAATTCCTCATAGGATTTTTCTATTAGTTCTGGCTAGTTCTTGAGGTTGTTCTGTTACATCAAATTCCCTTAGTTTCTGGCGGATCGCCACTGATGCTGCTTCTCCTTTAATATTAGATAATATTATTGCTGACACCTGTTCAAAATTTTTAAGTAACTTCATACCTAAATTCAGAGCAGGCTCTGCCCCGTATTCGTTTTGAATCTGTTTCAGGACATCAGGTATTACCGCCATTGACGGAACACCATGTGTTTTTGTGTAGACAGCAGCAAAGACTGTGCCCCAAGAGGTGCAGTCTTCCAGACGTGGTGTGAGCCCCATTGGTAAACAAATTGTTAAAATTCTGTGTTTTTCAAAAGGGGTAGTATTAGGAAATACTGCTTCGATTTGAGTTATTTTTTGAGCTAACCAGAATGGAATTTGTTCGCGTTTTGCGGGTAATTTACCCATGACTGAGTGTAAAGTCTGTGGAGTAATTTATAACGTATTCCCCTGATGAGGGGCTGGATTTTGAATGTTTAATGGCGGTTGGACTGTGAAAGTCCGCATGACATATTGAAATAATTGTTTGTAGATTTTGATTAGCTCCTTGAGTTGAGCTAGTAATTCTACATCTGACATTTCGGCAATGTCTGGATGAGGTGTGTAGCCGGCTAAAATCATCCATGTTGCTCCTGGACTACCTAGTGGACCGAGCCTGGTAATGTGATTGTAATGTTTTAGGGCGCCTTTAAACCAGAGCTCATGCTCCTGGTATGTGAGTGGAATTTCAATATACTCGAAAGGAATATATTCCTCAGGTGGTTCATCTTCTTTGTAGAAGTGAAACACATGTGTTACTGGATTTGATTGTGGGAATACTATCCATGAATAAAATACCTCTGTCTGGTGAGATTCATGTGCCTCTATCACGAAAACTGCTCTACCACCTCTTGGTGTCAGACCATGTTTTATGAGTTTTAGAGTGATGGCTCTCCTTAAATTTGGATGGATGTTTATAGCATCCTCGTCGGTTTCTTGAAAACCTGTACTATTAAAAGCTGCTGTGACTTGGTTAGCCGCAGCTCTACCAGTATCGGTGTTTGTGCCATTTTCGGTCATTGTTTAATGAAAGTTGCAGAGCAAGTTCCATGGAAACAAAGATAAGGTGCACAATATTTTGGAACACTGTATCCTTCAACGTTGAATAAAATCAAACAGCTAATACATAGGACTTTCGTCCTACTCAGCTATGGCGGATATTATCCCTACCCACTCCAGACGTCTTATGGAGTTTTAATGAGTAGGGGTCTCTGAGAAAAGCACGACTGAGTTACTTCAATATCTAGCGTTAAATTAGTGCCTTACCAGACCGTTGAGCGCCATGTAGTGTAGTTCCTATATCCCTGATAGGCTCTGCGCATTGGAATAACATACACTATAGATTCGACATAGGACTAAGGTCAGTATGTCTCTATCGAGTATTTTAAACTTAATTACTTGTGTGTGCCAGCTAACTCAGAGGTCACTAGACACTTCTCGAATATACAAGAAGGGATTAATCTCTGACAACTGCATAAACATGACAACTTTGTTTCCTTTTAGAATCGGAACAGTCTCAGAATCGTGGAAACAATAGATAACAGTTTCACTTAGTCAATCGTGCATGCTTCCTTCCTACAGAGTTCCACAGAAATAGAGAGACAGGTGTTTCAATAAAAGGGTTTATTGAACAGTCTTATTCCTCATGCAAGAGATATGAATTGCTACAATTGTAAGACAGACTGCAAAGTACAATATTTACGAGGTTAGCAGTAAGATAAAATAATACTGCAATAGCATGGTTTGTAGCTATGACATATATTAATCAAAATACATACATAAATAACATAAGCTAAAATGTGATACTCATCTGATGCTTCTATATTGTTGTACCCCAGTGTACCTAACCCAAGTGCAGTACGAGGTTTGAAGTAGGTGCCATTTCTAAAGTATAGCTAGCTATATTTTAGTTTAGCCAAGAGTTGCCAAAAGTTTCTCTAAGTTCTAGTCAGCTCCATACCTTAGAATGAGAGAGGTTGGAATCTCTCTTCTGGACTCGATAGTCTAACCACCCGCAAGGGAAGTCAGAGAACACTGGAGCTGGATTCTCTGCGAGGAGAATGGCAGTGTCAGGTCAGTGCATCAGGCTGGAACTCGATCTCCTTCCGAACTTGCCGTGGCGAACCCCGTAGTCTGGGTTGGATCGAATCCTCCGGGAACCGCAATTTGCCAGGGCAAGTGCTGGTATATTTATACCTTGAAGGTGTCTAGGAATGCCAGTATTGACATAAAAGGCGGGCAAAGAAACGTCATGAATGAACCCCTAAGGAATAGATGTTCATGCATACTTAATGAGTTCTTGGAGAAATCAATATTCAAGCTGAGGGAAATTCCTAAAGGCTTAAGGGTCTCGTTTTCCAAGAATTCATTGTGACGTGGATGGACGGATGTAGGTGGCCATGCCTGTATTTGGTTTGTACGGACAATGTCTAAATAAGGGCCGGATTTCTGTGTCCAAATAAGGGCAATGTGAATTGTACCTATATAAGGGCATAAATCGGGAAACCTATATACGGAATCTAAATCTGCACACAACATGGTTGGTTATTTATGATCTTGCGGTAGGTTTGGGAGATCGCCTTTTTTATCATGTGGTCTGTCAGTAGTCTGTCTTCTAATGGTAAAGCCTCTGAGAGCTCAGTACCTGGAGGGATAATCTTCATGAGTGCATGTCTAATCTGCATGTAACGAAAGGTTTCCGTCGGCGCCATCCCATATGTTTCCTGAAGCTGATTGAACGTAATGACCGCGCCCTTTTTCCATAGGTCCCCGACATGGGAAATGCCTATAAGGTTCCATTGTTTGAACCCCTTGCTATTGTGTAATTTACCCAAGCGCTGGGTTTCCCAAAGTGGTGTGGCATGTGTTATAACCCCCTCCCATCCAAGTGCACGAAATGTGGTGAACCATGTATGCACTGCGTGTGCCGTTGGTCCTATAAGGGTAGTTTCCCTGTGCTCATTGTAAAGTGCCCCCATAACGCCTTCTGATCCGAGGATATATCTGTCCATATGTAATGCCGGCTCCTCATGCGGAGCATGGATCCATTGGTTGATTACAGTGAGCTGCGAAGCCCAATAGTAGATCTTTATATCGGGGAGGGCAATCCCACCATCATACCAGCTCTTTACCAATTTATGCCTCGCTTTGCGGGTGGGTTTCCTATCCCAGAAAAGAGTATTTACTTCAGTGTCTATTGCTTTGAAGTAGGTAGGGGGGACCGGGAACGGGGTGTTTTGTAAGATGTAAAGGAATCTAGGGAGCGCCATCATTTTGAAAAGGGCAGCTTCCTAACAATGTCAGCGGTAGGGAGCGCCAGTGTTTCACTTCACGGCTGAGCCTACCAAGGGGTTCAAAAAGGTTTTTCCCCATGAACTGTGTGGGCTGAGGTGTAATATTTATACCCTGATATTTAAACCACCATCCGCATCTCACAGTTCCTTGGTAGTCACGGCGGAGGGCCCCAAAGCACGTATAAAAGTGACTTTGCCCAATTAATAGTATAACATGAGACCCTACCGTATGCCGCACAGATATCCAGGATGCAATTAAGGGAACGTGCGGGGGATGCCATGTATAGTAATACATCGTTCGCATATAGAGAAATGTGGTCCTCCCCGCCCTCAGCCCATTTCAGTCCCCGGATAACCGGGTCACGTCTTTACCAGGCTGCCAATGGTTCAAACACTCACGCGAACAGAAGTGGTGATAGGGGACAGCCCTGCCTTGTCCCTCTGCCCAAGGGGAAGTCAGTTGAGATGTGTCCATTCATTACCAAGTGTGCTAGGTGTTTCGCATGAAGGAGTTGAATCCACGCGCAGAACTTGGGGCCGAAGCCCAAGTGTCTGAGGGCTGCGATAAGAAACGGCCATTCGACTAAATCGAATGCCATACGGGCAACCAGGGAAAGAATTACAGCATCTTCCTCAATAAGTGGTGTACGCGCCATGACGCCGTGGAGCCGTTGCAGGTTAAGAGCCGTGTTGCGACCCAGTATAAAACCAGATTGGTCTGAGTGCACTAATTTTGTGAGATTTAGCTTCTGCATTTAGCAATAGAATCGGCTGATAGGATGTGCATTCCAGCAGTGGTTTGCTAGGTTTATGTATTGCCACTATTGTCGCCAGACGTTGATCCCGGGGGAGCTCTCCCTTCCCCAGGCTGTCCATATACATCTCTAGTAGACGTGGCGCTACATGGGTCACTGCTTTTTTATACAGTTTAATAGGCATGCCATTCGGGCCAAAAGCTTTCCCAGCATGCAATGCACCTATAGCTAATGTTAGTTCCTCTGACGTCAAATCTGCTTCTAACTCCTGCATTTCACTAGGGGCAAGCGTAGGCATCTGGATATCTTTGAGAAATGCAAGGTTGTCTTCTACCGTGGCCGTCGGTGACCTTTTTCATATTTTAAATGTTACAAATGTGTACTTTTATGTATTTATTACATCTTAAAACTTTTATTCAGAACTCTTTGACATTGTAACGCATGTGCACTTTACTTATGGGAAATTTTAATGGATGAATTGTGTCATACTTTTTATTTGTGCTTTTATGGCCACAAAGGCAAAAATAAAGATCTCTTGAACTGATGATATCCAATTCTACATCTGCTCTGTTGCCGACTACTGTGCCTGCTTTTAATCCCTCTTCCCTTTGCCCGAACCATCAATGTAACTATTTCTAGACTTCATTCCTGACGACATTGCTAATCAGAACACAATACTTGACGACCCTAATCTTTAGCCACTGTCCATATTACAGCGCCAATTCCCTATCTGAATTCCCGCCACTTTCCCTGATTCTGGTTTCAGCCAGTGTCCAGGTTATATACTGTCTGTTCCCTCTGTTCAGAGCCTTCTTTGTACAACATTATACTGCCTCTTTCTCTTCCAACGTTCTCAGCATATGGACTTACTGCCATTTTCCGTTCCTGTGACTGATTTTAGCACTCATTCCCTGCACTTAATTGTAGACTTCTCAAGCATCAGCATCTGCCACTATATCAAGCTCAGTTAATTCCAGTCTGTCTCTATCCTCATAGCTTCTCCCAACCTCTTGTATTGTTGCGGATGCTGCATTTTGCTGGCATTCGGGCTAACGTGTTGCAGTACCCATGAACCTCAAGACACCTGAAGCCTGTGGCTGCAGGCAAGGGGAAATACTTGTCCTTTGGCTACTTTTACTGGAGCCTCCCAGCTACTAGCTACTGCTAGCCTTCTTCCATGGGGCAATCAGTTGCCTGAAACTTTGCAGATGGCCTTAAAAGGGGCTCCAGAGTTAGACAAGATATGTTTAGGTCTCGCCTGACCCAGCGCATGCGCTGGTCTGGCGAGACTTATTGAGAGGGCTCCAAAAAGTGCTACCAGGCCAGCCTAGAGCTACAGTGCATGTGCGCAGGCGAGCGCGCTGCGTTTTACCGCAATTACTTTTACTTTCGCGGCCGCAAGGCCGCTTTGATGTTGATCACGATCGCAATCGCGATCACTGTAACTTTCGCGGCCGCAAGGCCGCTTGGCATAGCCAATAGGTCTCGATTTTGGGACCTTATAAGTATTTAGTTATGCAACTGTTGCATGGCTAAACACTTATAAGGTCCCAAAGGCGAGACCTATTGGCTATGCCAATGCTTGTTTTTCATTGCTTCCCTTTTCAATATGGAGGTTTAGTCTCTATTAGGTTTTGCATCTAGCATGGGGATTGTCAGGTAGGGTGTTTCATCATTTCCTGTTCCTGTTTATTTCATACATAAGGGTTCCTCTCCAAATGGCCAAAAAATCTTGGGGCTTCCCCCTCTTCATCTCAAGAAGTTAAAGCTCTAGGCTTTTGGCTTGACAACAACCTGACCATGGAATGTCAAATTAACAAAGCTGCTGCTGGTTACTTTGGACTAGTAAGGTGTCTAAGGAAGATGTTCTGGTTACTGCTAGTTGCTTCCCAGAGGACCATTGTGCAGGCCTTAATTATCTCACACCTTGACTATGATAATGTCTTCTATTTAGGAGCTACCAAGTCTGCTGTAAAAAGACTCCAGATGGCACAGAATGCGGCAGCGGCCTGCTCTGTCATATTTCAAAATTGAAATAAGTCTCACTAGATCACTGGGAGCTTCACTGGCTCCTGGTCGATAAGCGGATCAAGTTTAAGGCTCTTTGCTACATGTATAAAGCTAATAAGCTATGACAGAATCTGGCCCTCAGTTTCTTAGTGAGTAGTGCACCCCTATTGTCCAGAACTATCCTTGCACTCGGCAAGCCATAACCCGGCTGTGATCCCTGGTATAAACGGGCAAGACAAGGGGGTCGCTCTTTTGCTTTCCTAGGACCCCAACTCTGGAATTCCCTTCCTTTTAAGCT
The DNA here is from genome assembly GCF_964204655.1 of Triturus cristatus. Classification (NCBI taxonomy): domain Eukaryota; kingdom Metazoa; phylum Chordata; class Amphibia; order Caudata; family Salamandridae; genus Triturus; species Triturus cristatus. The sequence goes on from NC_140584.1 coordinate 1,024,775,481, forward strand.
GCGACTCTGTTCTTCATATGAGGAATTCAAGAAACACTTGAAAACATTGCTTTTTTTGGAGCAGCCATGCACTTTAAAAATTTATGAAATTAAATTCTCATTTGAGGGAGTCACAATGCAGCCATGTTTGCTCTGCAGTTCTTCGCTCTCGCCACCTGCTGGTTCCTGTTTCTAGTGTTTGGCGGTCTCTCTCCTGGTGATCTGTCCTGTACCCTGGAATCCTCCATTAGCCTTCTGAAGCTCTTCATCCTGCAAGGTTTTTTTATGCATACGTCTTTTTCATCGTGGAACTGTGACAGCTACTTGTGGGCACCTGTTTATCACATGTTCCACCTGTGTACTTGTATCGTGGCTTCAGGAAGTAGTCACCTGTACCTCGGACAGTCCAAGTTCTGGCTCCGCAAGTTAACTCCACATCCACCTTTGAAAATGTATTTATTCCCAGCTTCTATCACTTTCTCTAGTTGTACCTTCTCTCCAGCCTCTCCTCTACTGCTATTCACAAGCAGTATTCTGCCTCTGCTCACAGTCTCTGTTCCTAATACTGTCTGCTCCTCTGCGGGAGGCCTCTAAGCCCGCTCCTGGCTGCTGTCTCTATCCCTGCAGCTGCAGGCGGCGTCTATCTCTGACACTTTAGTCACTATCTCTGCCCGTTTGCAGCCTCTATCGCTGCTCACGAATGCACTCTCTAACTCTCCCACTGTTGGCAGCCTCTATCGATGCACTTGTTGACAATCTCTATTCCTACCGATGCTGGCAGTCTCTATCCTTGCAGCTAATGTTGCTGCTGTTGGCAACCTTTGTCACTTCCTAACTTTATTCTCTCTGTCGCTGCGGTTCTTTGCAGCATCCCTCCCTGCGCGGCCTCTAACCGTGCCTATGTCTGCAGCCTGTCACACCCTCCCATGAGCAGGTTCTTACCCAAAAGCCCTTTTTCAGCCTCTGTCCATGCCTGGCCTCTAACCCACCTCTGTCTGCAGCCTCTGTCTATGTCCGGCCTCGAACTCTGCCTATGCCACTTGCTCCTGTTAGCAGCCTCTATCTCAGCAGTCCTTTGCAGCCTCTGTCAATGCCCGGTCTATAACCCTGCCTCTGTCTGCAGCCTCTCTTTCAGCCCGGCCTATAACCCTGCCTCTGTCTGCAGCCTCTCTTTCAGCCCGGCCTATATCCCTGCCTCTGTCTTCAGCCTCTTTTCATGTCCAGCCTCTAACCCTGCCTGTCTGCAGCCTCTGTCCATCTCTCGCCTCTAACCCTGCCTGTCTGCAGCCTTTATCCATGCCCGGCCTCTAACACTGCCTCTGTCTGCAGCCTCTGTCCATGTCCGGCCTCTAACCCTGCCTGTCTGCAGCCTTTATCCATGCCCGGCCTGTAACACTGCCTCTGTCTGCAGCCTCTTTCCATGCACGGCCTGTAACCCTGCCTCTGTCTGCAGCCTTTCCATATCCGGCCTCTAAATCTGCCTCTGTCTGCAGCCTCTGTCTATGCCCGGCTTGTAACCCTCCCTCTGTCTGCAGCCTCTGTCTATGTCCGGCCTCTAACCCTGCCTCTGTCTGCAGCCTCTGTCTATGTCCGGCCTCTAACCCTGCCTCTGTCTGCAGCCTCTGTCCACGTCCGGCCTATAACCCTGCCTGTCTGCAGCCTTTATACATGCCCGGCCTGTAACACTGTCTCTGTCTGCAGCCTCTGTCCATGTCCGGCCTCTAACCCTGCATGTCTGCAGCCTTTATCCATGCCCGGCCTGTAACACTGCCTCTGTCTGCAGCCTCTTTCCATGTACGGCCTGTAACCCTGCCTCTGTCTGCAGCCTTTCCATATCCAACCTCTAAATTTGCCTCTGTCTGCAGCCTCTGTCTATGGCCCGGCCTGTAACCCTCCCTCTGTCTGCAGCCTCTGTTTATGTCCGGCCTCTAACCCTGCCTCTGTCTGCAGCCTCTGTCCACGTCCGGCCTATAACCCTGCCTGTCTGCAGCCTTTATCCATGCCCGGCCTGTAACACTGCCTCTGTCTGCAGCCTCTGTCCATGTCTGTCCTCTAACCCTGCCTGTCTGCAGCCTCTTTCCATGCCCGGCCTGTAACCCTGCCACTGTCTGCAGCCTCTGTCCATTTCTGGCCTCTAGCCCTGCCTGTCTGCAGCTCTTTCCATGCCCGGTCTGTAACCCTGCCTTTGTCTGCAGCCTCTGTCCAAGTCCGGCCTCTAAACCTGCCTCTGTCTGCAGCCTCTGTCCATGTCCACCTCTAACTCTGCCTCTGTCTGCAGCCTCTTTCCATGCACGGCCTGTAACCCTGCCTCTGTCTGCAGCCTTTCCATATCCAGCCTCTAAATCTGCCTCTGTCTGCAGCCTCTGTCTATGGCCGGGCTGTAACCCTCCCTCTGTCTGCAGCCTCTGTTTATATCCGGCCTCTAACCCTGCCTCTGTCTGCAGCCTCTGTCCACGTCCGGCCTATAACCCTGCCTGTCTGCAGCCTTTATCCATGCCCAGCCTGTAACACTGCCTCTGTCTGCAGCCTCTGTCCATGTCTGGCTTCTAACCCTGCCTGTCTGCAGCCTCTTTCCATGCCCGGCCTGTAACCCTGCCTCTGTCTGCAGCCTCTGTCCATTTCTGGTTTCTAATCTTGCCTGTCTTCACCCTCTTTCCATGCCCGGCCTGTAACCCTGCCTCTGTCTGCAGCCTCTGTCCATTTCTGGCCTCTAGACCTGCCTGTCTGCAGCCTCTTTCCATGCCCGGTCTGTAACCCTGCCTTTGTCTGCAGCCTCAGTCCACGTCCGGCCTCTAAACCTGCCTCTGTCTGCAGCCTCTGTCCATGTCCACCTCTAACTCTGCCTCTGTCTGCAGCCTCTTTCCATGCACGGCCTGTAACCCTGCCTCTGTCTGCAGTCTGTCCATATCCAGCCTCTAAAACTGCCTCTGTCTGCAGCCTCTGTCCATGTCTGGCCTCTAACCCTGCCTCTGTCTGCAGCCTCTGTCCATATCCAGCCTCTAAATCTGCCTCTGTCTGCAGCCTCTGTCTATGCCCGGCCTGTAACCCTGCCTCTGTCCATGTCCGGCCTCTAACCCTGCCTCTGTCTGCAGCCTCTTTCCATGTCTGGCCTCTAACCCTGCCTCTGTCTGCAGCCTCTTTCCATGCCCAGCCTCTAACCCTGCCTCTGTCTGCAGCCTCTGTCCATATCCGGCCTCTAAATCTGCCTCTCTGCAGCCTCTGTCTATGCCTGGCCTGTAACCCTGCCTCTGTCTGCAGCCTCTGTCCACGTCCGGCCTCTAACCCTGCCTCTATCTGCATGTTTGCAGCTTCTGTCCACGTCCGGCCTCTAACCCTGCCTCTGTCTGCAGCCTCTGTCCACGTCCGGCCTCTAACCCTGCCTCTATCTGCATGTCTGCAGCCTCTGTCCACGTCCGGCCTCTAACCCTGCCTCTATCTGCATGTCTGCAGCCTCTATCCATGTCCGGCCTCTAACCCTGCCTTTGTCTGCCGCCTCAGTCCACGCCTCTAGCCTGCTGCTCTGTCTAAGCACTATCAGGTTAGTAGTAGCCCTCATCCCGGCCAGTTGCTTTCTCTATAGCCCTCATAACCGGCCCAGTAAAAGCGCTGGCAATAACTGATAATACTTATGCCGGGGATATTTGGTATTACTCGGTATTGGTTTTATTTAGAGATCACAGGTTGATGCCCTATAGGCCTCTTTTCGGTGGGAGTGACAAACAGAAGACGGTGCTACTAACTGCACCGACGTCCGCACCAAGGACAAAGGCTACAAACAGCAGCAAGGAAAGGTTCCTGTAAACCCTAAAACGAAAACAAAGTGGGAAACACCGTCAGGGTCAAAAGGTTAAAGATTGATAGAATCTCCAAACAGCTGTAGGGATAGACGTGGGAAACAGCAACGGAACAAGGGGAGGAAGTTCATGTAAAGATTGGCATGCATAGTCAGTAGGGTGAAAGGTGCTTATAAACAGCGGCATGGATAGAGTCTGTAAACAGTTGTAGGGACAAAGGTGGTAAACATAGTCAAGGCCAGAGGATGAAAGGTTCAGGTATGCAGCAGCATGCATAAAGTCTGTAAGCAACTGTAGGGATAGGCGTGACAAACAGCACCAAGAACTGAGGTTGAAAGCTTATTGTAAATAACTGCTTTTATAGAGTCTGTAAACAGCTGTAGGGACAGTGGTAGCAAATAGGGTCAAGTGCAGAGGGTGAAAGGTTCAGGTACAGCGGCATGCATAGAGTCCGTACACACCTGTAGGGATAGACATGGTAAACAGCATCAAGGACAGAGGGTGAAAGGGGTAGATATACAGCGGCATGCATAGACCCCATACAAAGCTATAGGGACGGACATGGTGAACAGCATCAAGGACAGGGGGTGAAAGGTGCTTGTAAACAGCGGCATGGATAGAGTCTGTAAACAGCTGTAGGGACATAGGTGGTAAAAAGTGTCAAGGACAGAGGGTGAAAGGTTCAGGTACAGTGGCATGCATAGAGTCCACACACACCTGTATGGAGAGATATGGTAAACAGCATCAAGGACAGAGGGTGAAAGGTTCTTGTACATAGCAGCATGGATAGAGTCTGTAAACAGCTGTAGGGACAGAGGTGGTAAACAGTGTCAGGGAAAGGGTGTGAAAGGTTTAGGTACAGCAGCAAGCATAGAGTTCATAAACACCTGTAGGGATACACATGGTAAACAGCATCAAGGACAGAGGTTGAAAGATGCTTGTAAACAGCGGCATGAATAGCGTCCATAAACAGATGTAGGGACAGGGGTGGCAAACAGAGTCAAGGACAGAGCGTGAAAGGTGCTTGTAAACAGCGGCATGGATAGAGGTGGTAAACAGTGTCAAGGAAAGAGGGTGAAAGGTTCAGGCATACAGCAGCATGCATAAAGTCTGTAAGCAACTGTAGGGATAGGCATGACAAACAGCACCAAGAACTGAGGGTAAAAGCTTATTGTAAATAGCTGCTTTTATAGAGTCTGTGAACAACTGTAGGGACAGAGGTGGCAAACAGGTTCATGGGCAGAAGGTGAAAGGTTCAGGTATAGCGGCATGCATAGAGTCCGAACACACCTCTAGGGATAGACATTGTAAAAAGCATCTAGGACAGAGGGTGAAATGTTTAGATATACAGCGGCATGCATAGACCCCATACAAAGCTGTAGGGACAGACATGGTAAACAGCATCAAGTATAGAAGGTGAAAGGTGCTTGTAAACAGCGGCATAGATAGAGTCTGTGAACAGCTGTAGGGACATAGGTGGTAAACAGCATCAAGGATAGAGGGTGAAAGGTGCAGGTACAGTGGCATGCATAGAGTCCATACACACCTGTAGGGATAGATATGGTAAACAGCATCAAGGACAGAGGGTGAAAGGTGCTTGTAAACAGAGGCATGGATAGAGTCCGTAAACAGCTGTAGGGACAGAGGTGGCAAACAGGGTCAAGGGCAGAAGGTGAAAGGTTCAGGTACAGTGGCATGCATAGAGTCCATACACACCTGTAGGGATAGACATGGTAAACAGCATCAAGGACAGAGGGTGAAAGGTGCTTGTAAACAGAGGCATGGATAGAGTCCGTAAACAGCTGTAGGGACAGAGGTGGCAAACAGGGTCAAGGGCAGAAGGTGAAAGGTTCAGGTACAGTGGCATGCATAGAGTCCATACACACCTGTAGGGATAGACATGGTAAACAGCATCAAGGACAGAGGGTGAAAGGTGCTTGTAAACAGCAGCATAGATAGAGTCTGTAAACAGCTATAGGGATAGAGGTGGTAAACAGGGTTAAGGACAGAGGGTGAAAGGTTATTGTAAACAGCGGTATGCAGAGTCCATAAACAGCTGTAGGTACAGAGGCTGCACACCGCGGCAAGTATTCCCGGCTGCGGTAATATTGCACCACTTGTATACATACAACACCTGCTCTGCAGTCCAGTCCCTGTCTATTTTCATTTCCCTCCTTGCGCTGTTCACATCGTCCATCCCTGCCGCCCTTTGATGTCTGAGCCCCCCCACCTTTATCCTCGTTGCTGCCGCTCTTTGAGGCCTCTGTCTCGCGGTTCTCATTCTCCGACCATCAGCTGCGTGTTTTAAGGGTCTCTGTTGCCTCCCCCCAGAGTGCCGCGGGAGGAGGTAGTACACAGCGGCCGCAGGTCCCTGAATGAACAGGCGCAGATCGGGAGATTAGGATCCGGGGTATTCCGTGAATGGCTGAGACCTGTGAATAAGAGTTCCCTATAAACACGGCACTGGGAGTCTGGGGGTATTTTTGGCGCCTGGGATGCTCGCTGCTGGGAAGCCCTGGCTGCCTCTCTTGGTGATGACAGAGTACACACCCTGTGCGCGGGCACTGCTGCTATCGGCTCAGACAGAGGGCTGGGTGGGCTCCCTGCGCCGCCTTCTACCAGCCCCTGAACCCCCTCCTTGGGACCGGCTCTTCGTCTTCACAGCTGTCCTCGTTCTCAACGCCCTCTTGTCCACGGGAACTGGTTGTCATCCTCTCATGTGTCATCAGCCCTAACACAACCCTCTCCGAGCTCTCAGCGAGCATCAGCCCCCAAACCGTCCTTTCTGTTTCCACCTCTGCCCACCCTCGGTGTCAGCATCGTCCTGTCTTTCTGAGGGACCCCACCCTCTCAGCGGTCATCATTCTGCGCCCTCTTCTCCCCCGCACAGGTCTCCGTCGTCTCACTGTCAGAAGTGCCAGCTCGTCCTCCTCTTCTGAGGGCCTCACCCTCCGCTATCGCCACTCCAAGCGCCTCTGTCCCTGCTTGAAGACAGTGGTCCCCAAACCCATACTTTCACTCCCCTCATTCCCAGCCCTCTCCTCCTCCCTGAACGGGTTCCATCGCCTCATTCTCATCAGAGCCAGCACCACTCAGGACCACCCTGTCAGCCTCCTTCCTTCCACGCACCCTGTCCCTGCTTGAGATGCCTCGGATGCTTTAAGCTGCCTCCTTTCCCGCATTCTTCTCTGTACTTGAGCCGCTGTCGTTCCAGTCAACCATCATAACTAGAACCGGCCTCTGCCCGTGAACAGGTCCCCACCATAACACCCCCACCCCCTCTACTAGAACAGGCCCCCGTCCGTGCAGTTGTCATAGTCCAAGCACTCTTCTGCCTCTTGAACATGTCTCTCTCTATCGCCAGTCCCAACACCCTTCTGTCCCGAATCGTCCCCATTCTCGCAGCTTTCAACAGTCGCAGTGCCCCGAGGTCCCTGCACTCTCAGGTGTGGGTCCAGAGGCCCCTGCACTCTCAGCTACGGGCCCAGAGGTCCTAGCACTCTCCGCTGTGGGTCCAGAGGCCCCTGCACTCTCAGTTATGGGTCCAGAGGCCCCTACACTCTCAGCTATGGGCCAAGAGGTCCCTCCACTCTCAGCTACGGGCCCAGAGGCCCCTGCACTCTCAGCTATGGGTCCAGAGGCCCCTGCACTCTCAGCTATGGGTCCAGAGGTCCCAGCACTCTCAGCTATGGGTCCAGAGGTCACAGCACTCTCAGCTGTGTGTCCAGAGGCCCCTGCACTCTCAGCTATGGCTTCAGAGGCCCCTGCACTCTCAGCTACGGGCCCAGAGGTCCCTCCACTCTCAGCTGTGGGTCCAGAGGTTCCAGCACTCTCAGCTATGGGTCCAGAGCCCCCTGCACTCTCAGCTATAGCTCCAGGGGCCCCTGCACTCTCAGCTGTGGGCCATGGGACCCCTGCACTCTCAGCTATGGCTTCAGAGGCCCCTGCACTCTCGGCTATGGGTCTAGAGGTCCCTGCACTCTCAGCTTTGGGCCCAGAGATCCCAGCACTCTCAGCTACGGGCCCAGAGGTCCCAGCACTCTCAGCTGTTGGCCCAGAGGTCCCTGCACTCTCGGCTCTGGGCATCCTCTTCTCTACTGGAACGCGTGCCCGTCATGTGTCGTCCTTTCCAGCACATTCTTCCCAGGGAACTGATCGCCATCCCCGCAGCTGTTACAATTACTAGAGCACCCGGAGCCCGCGCTGCCAGCATCCTGCCCTCCACTTCCCCTGCCCCCTGCCCTCTCTCAGCCGTCACCAGTGCCAGCACTCTCCTCTCTACTTCCCCTGCCCTATCTCAGCCGTAACCAGTGTCAGCACTCTTCTCTCTACTTTCCCTGCCCCCTGCCCTCTCTCAGCTGTCACCAGTGCCAGCACCCTCCCTCCACTTCAACTGCCTGTCCTCTCTCAGCTGTCACTAGTGTCAGCACTCTCCTCTCTACTTCACCTGCCACCAGTGTCAGCACCCTCCCTCCACTTCAACTGCCTGCCCTCTCTCAGCTGTCACCAGTGTCAGCACCCTCCCTCCACTTCAACTGCCTGTCCTCTCTCAGATGTCACCAGTCAGCTCTGTCCGCTCTACCTCAACTGGATCCTGCCCTCTCTCAGCCGTCACCAGTTTCAGCTCTCTTCTCTACTTCAACTGCCTGTCCTCTCTCAGCTGTCACTAGTGTCAGCACTCTCCTCTCTACTTCACCTGCCACCAGTGTCAGCACTGTCCTTTCTACCTGCTTCCTGTCCTCTCACAGCTGTCACCAATGTCAGCACTCTCCTCTCTACTTCCCCTGTTTCCTACCCTCTCGGCTGTCACCAGTGTAAGCACTCATCTCCCCTCTAGAACCGGTCCATATCCTCACAGAGCTGTCACTAGTCCCCACCAGTCTCCTCTTGGACCAGTCCACTTGCTCTCATATTTGGTGCCAGTCCCACCACCCTTCTCTCCACACGAACTGGTCCCCATCCCCTCAGCTGTCTCAACAGTACCCTCGTGTGGGAATCAGTGCCGGTCCTCCAGCTCACAGTAGGGTACTCCCTGTCTCTCTCCATCGCCCCATCCACCCGACTGTAACCCGCCTCCCTCCCCTCCCGTGGAGAGGCCTGTATCCTGCCTCCACTCCTCGGTGCGCTGCTCGACGTCCCACCTGTGAGGATGAGGGCACCCTGGGTCAGCAGGCCCCACCGTTCAGTCTCGGCACCGAAGGCGCCCTCCTCTGTTTCTTCATTCCCGTTCCCAGATGACAGCTGCAGGAACGTATATCTACCACTGGTGCAGCAGGTGCAGTGACACCGTGTCCCTGAGGCCTTGGGGGTCCACTGAACCCAGTTTTTCGCTGTATTTTGCAAGCTGTCCAGCAACATTAGGGCCCTTCTGCCTTGCTTGCACTTGGGTCATGGCACCCTTGCTACGTCACTGGACAGCTGTCTAGGCTCCCTTTTCTTTTCTTGGGTCCCCGCCCTCTGAGCACTCTCGTCGTCCTCCACAGTGGACAAAAGTCCATCCTCGGCACTGTAGGCTTCCTCCCTCTGTGAACAAATGCCCACCACCAGCACTCCACACACCCTCCTCTGTGAACAAGCACCCACCCACCAGCGCTCGTTTCTAGGCACCTTCTTCTGTGAACAGGTCCCGTCCCCAGCACTTGGGACACTCTCCTCTTTCTGTCAACAGGTCGCACCCCCTTGTAATTCTATGCACCCCCGTTGTGAAAAATGCCACCCTTAGAACTCCAGGCAAACTCCACTGAAGGCCACCCTCCCAACACCTTCGTGTTTATGTGATCAAGGGTCACAGCTCTCTTTTCCCCTTCCCCCTCCTGTGGACAGGCCCCCATCCTCCCAGCAGTCCTCGCGCCCTCCCCCCTCTGAATACGTCCCACGTCCCCACAGCCCAACGCCGCTTTTGTCATTCAGCTCCCACAGGCTGCGCTATGCAGCTGGTCCATCGGCTCCAAGTGCAGCAGGCAATAGGCATCACTCCGTGCCATCCTTGCACATCGCCCTCACCCTGGAGGGGTACAGGGATGTGCCGATTAACGACCCAGCAAGAGGTGGTTCCCCCGTCCTCGGTGGAAGCGGCCGGTGTTGTGTAATATTTGATATCCCACCGAAAACGTGCACCCCCTGCTTTCGGCTACCTCCGGAGCGATGCCCCATTGGGCAGCTCGGACCGCTACACTCTAGCCCCGCCCATCGAAGGAGAGAGGGTACCTCAGCCCCGCCTCGAGAAGCACAGACAGAAGCAGCCGAGCTCCGAGCAGAGCTGCTGCCGGAAAACGCACATAACTGTCCTGATAGGTCCCCTCAGCAGGGTATCTGCAAAGCTCTGAACGCAGTGGTCAAAGTGGGCGGGATCTGAGGGGCACATCGTGCCCATACTTTTTATTTTTTAGAAAAACAGTTCTCATACTTTTTGTGGAAGGGCAAACGTTCCGGAACGAATAATTCATAGAGTTGAAATGCAACTCTAAAATAATGACTTGCATAATGCAGTGCTTTCTGTCAGATACCTTGTAGCATTAAACATACACAAGTCATTATTCTCTGCTGCACCAACCAAGTTTTGTTTGTGTGGCTTTCTTATCTCTGCAGTGCATTAGCTATTAGAGGTTTCATAATTTTAATATGTTGTTACTAGAAGGTGACAGACTGAAACAAGCATTTACAATGCAATAGGTCTCGCAACTGCGAGATTTTGAGCTATTGGCATTGTAAATGGCAATGCCTTTTATAATATTCAAAGGCATTGTCATTTAAAATACCAATAGGTCAAACTTCGCCAAAAGCGAGACCTATTGTAATGCAGAGCACGAGTGCAGTGTCCCTGAAGCGGGAGCTGTGCTTACCAGTAAAGTTTAAAAAAAAAAAGAGACAGCGCGGTGTCTCTGAAGTGGGCGCCACGCTCACTAGTAAAGTTTTAAAAAAAGATAAGAAACTGGGCGCGGTGTCCCTAAAGCGTGCGCTGCGCTCAGCATGCAACTTTATTAAAGACATAAATGAATAAAAGGTAAAAGAAAGTATGGACCCGGACACTGTTAAATAACCCGGACATTTTATTGACTTGGACAAAAGTGTCGGGACACCGGGACACTTTTCCAAAACGGGGACCGTCCGGGGAAAACCGGGACGTCTGGTCACTCTACGCCGCAGCGCATCTTCTCGAAGAGGGAGACCGCTTCCAACTAATTTATATAGGCTGACCGGCAGCGTGGTGACTGAGGTGGCGTAACGTGAAGGAACACCAAGAATGTATATCAGAGAGTCTCTTATTATTATTATTATTATTATTATTATTATTAATATTTATTAAGCGCGCAGCTACTTCCAACGGAAGTGTCCCGGCGCTGGCATCCATCCAGAAAGAAGAGAGAAGGGAAAGGTAGAGCGGCATATACCAGAGTCTTTAAGGTAGTCCAAACAGCCAGGTTTTCAGAGCCTTTCTAAAAGGAAGTTCCGGCTCTAGCTGGCGAAGGTCATTTGGCAAAGAATTCCATAGCAAGGCGGTTTTGGTGGAGAAGGCACGACCACCCATCCTTGCCTTCTTAAAGCGCGGGGTGACCAAAAGATTGCAGCTGTTTGATCTCAAAGTTCTTGCTTGATAATATTTTTGAAGTCTTCGTTTTAAATAAAGAGGGCCTACTCCTCTTGTAGCTTTATGGGCCAGCACAAGTGCTTTGAACTGGACTCTTTTCCTTACAGGGAGCCAGTGCAGGCAGTGCAAATGAGGAGTAATATGATAACATAGAGGCACATTTCTAATGAGCCTAGCCGCAGAATTTTGGATGCGTTGCAGTCCCCTCATCAAATAGTCAGGGATGCCTAAATACAGGCTGTTCGCATAATCAAGTTGAGACATAATTAGAGCATAGACCACTGACTTCCTACATTCCATAGGGAGGAAGTGAAGAAATCTACGAAGTGCTTTTAGTCTCCAGAAACATTGAGAGGAAACCTGCATAATTTGTGCCTTATTTGTGAGCTGAGCGTCGAACCTAAAACCCAAATTCCTTGCTGAGGTTACTGGTATTGGCGGCGGGTTTAGCTCAGCTGGCCACCATAACTCAGAACTAGGAGGAATAGGTTGATTGAAAAATAGAACCTCCGTTTTATCAGTATTTAATTTTAAGCAACTGTCTGTCATCCAAGACGAGATGTTTAGGAGACATTGCCTGAAGTTAGCAAAAGCTGACTCGCTTTGTTCTTTAAACGAAAAGACAAGTTGCGTGTCATCTGCATATGAGACAACGCGCACACCCCATTTTTCCACAATTGCCGCCAGCGGAGCAAGATAAACATTGAAGAGTGAGGGGCTGAGTGCCGGACCCTGTGGCACCCCCTGTGACAAAGACTTTGAGCTAGAAACATAAGGGTGTAAAAACACCTGTTGTGACCTATCCTCCAGAAAAGACTGAAACCAGCGCAGCACGGTCCCCATCACTCCTAAATTATGTAACCTATTCAGGAGGATGTTATGGGAGACCGTGTCAAACGCGGCAGATAGATCCAGCAGCACCAGCATAGCACAGTTACCAAGGTCAAGGGTTTCACGAATCGACTCTGCGACCTCTAGGAGAGCTGTTTCGGTGCTGTATCCTGCCCTGAAGCCTGACTGGGAGTCATGCAGATGATTGTTAGATTCAAGGAAGTTTGAGAGTTGCCTCTGGACTTCCTTTTCTAAAATTTTTTCAGGGGCAGACAGTAGTGATATAGGTCTGACATTTTTAAGCTCCGCTGGGTCGGCATCCTCTTTCTTTAGGATAGGCTGAACAAAGGCTTTTTTCCAGTCAGAAGGAAAGATTCCGGTTTCCAGAGACGTATTCCAGAGGAGGTTCAAGGAGCCATTGAGAATAGGCGCTAGGAGTTTAAAAATTCTGGCCGGACAGGGGTCAAGAGGAGACCCTGATTTCACTTTCAGCAATTCCTTCAGAGAGGCTTCCTTCTCAAATCGGTGAAAGGTAGACCAGTTGTCTGGTGACTTGACAATTGCCATATCCTGCATTTCTTTCGCTGGGAAGGCAGAGTAAATGGTCAGAGTTTTTTCATGAAAGAATGCAGCAAGTTCCTCGCAAAGAGCTAGGGAAGGTGAAATCTTGCTTTTTAGGATCTGGGGCTTCATAAAGCCCTCTACTATCCTAAAGATCTCCCTGGGGGAGTTGTCGGCCTCCCTAATTTGTTTTGCCATAAAATCTCTCATGACCTTACGTTTCAGCGTATGGAATTTTTTCAAAGCTGCCTTGTAGATCTTCTTAGCTGAAAAATCATAGTTCTTTCTCCATGCGCGCTCGAGCCTTTTGCAATGACTTTTTTCACAACGAAGCTCCGTCGTGTACCATGGAGCTGATGGTTTGCTCCTAGACACCTTACATGCTCTAATCGGAGCTAGTTTATCAAGAGCTAGATTGAGCCATGAATCAAAAAGGGAGGTATCGACGTTAGGATTCCCAGATAGTTCTAGGGGGGTGTTGTACAATTCATCCCCCATAAATTTAAGTGTAACCTTCCTCCAGTTTCTCCTATTCTCAGTGACCAGTCCACTAACGCTGTCACAGCGCTTCCGACTTATCCTAAAAGTGACCAGCAAGTGGTCTGACCAAGTGAGAGGTAGAAGCTCTTCCACCTTGATGGCTGGGTCATTCGTAAAGAGAAGGTCCAAACTATGGCCGGCTGCATGAGTAGGAGATAGTACTATTTGCATTAGATTTAAACTTTGTAAAGCATCTCCTAATTGAATAGTTGAAGAACAATTCGCATTATCCATATGAACATTAAAATCTCCAAGCACGGTAAAATTCGTGTATCGTACAGAGAGATTAGCAATACAGTCAAACAACGACGCCCAATGGGAGGCCACAGTGTTAGGGGGTCTATAGACCAAAAGTCCGGCCATTGAGGAAGTACTTGAGAATTTAACATAAAAGGACATTGCCTCTACGGGCCCCATGCCCTCAATTTTTTTATGAGAGATTTCCCAGCCATCCCTCAAAATAATGGCAAGGCCCCCTCCGAGTCTATTCTCAGCCCTGTTGGCCTTAACTATCTTATAGCCCATGGGAATAGCTAGGCAAATATCAGGGTTAGAACCCTCTCTCAACCAGGTTTCTGTCACAAACAGTAGGTCCCAATCATGCATTTGTAACAGCAGCCAGATTTCTTCAGCATGTTTTGGGAGGGACCTGCAGTTGATCAAACCTGCCCTGATCCGCTGTCCAGAGCTGGAATTTTCGGGGGAATTACAACAAGGCAGTTCCTCCGGTGTATCAGAGCTCGTGACTTCCTTCCTGGGAGGCTTATTCAGAGCAAACCTACAGGACCCACAGCGAAACTCAACACACCCCTTTCCTTTTGTATACATCTTGTCAGGTTTAAAGCATAAAGGTCTTTGGCAATCCAAGTGAGAGTAGGCAAGCAGCTGCTCTTTAGACCACGACTTTCTCACCTGGGTGGATCTGCCGACAGCATGGCTGACGCTGAGCGCGAGACGAGCACGAACGGGCGCAGACGGGCTTGCCTTAGGCGCGCCTTCGGCGCGCCAGCGGCGCGCCCGCTGCGCGTGTCCGCTACGCGCTCGCGCCAGCCTGTTCTCCAAATAGTGACCCTGCTGCAGCGTGATTGGTTCACAGCTCGCACCCTAATTAGCAGCCTCTAGCGTCAGTGTCAGCGCGCATTAACAGTACATACCTCTATTAACTAGGGAATATCTGTACAAACACGCCATACCCATGCGCAAGCGCTTTGGGATTATAAATCACACCAACTCGATGTGCTCGAGCTGCTGAAAAATAAAATAAACGCCGTTGTCATACATGGAGGTTTCAGGGTTAAAACTCGATCCACAATACACTGGCCCCGGCCTTGGTGCACAGAATAGATAAGTCATGCCTTACTCGCAATTTTCCACCGTGTGAGTTTCGAAAGTTGAAAAGCCTTTTCATTGTACCTATTACGTCTCCTTTTTCTTTAGGAAAATACTACAGGCATTCTGAAAATACCATGGTGCTATGGTCAGTAAGGTATGGTTAAAGAATATAAAGCCCTTACGGCACAGACTTGACATTACACAATTTAGATGTCCTGTAACATTATATCATAAACAAAACGAGAGTTTTGTCCAAATGGATCAATAGAAAAGGACATTAGCACCGATTGGCTAGCGCCAAAACACAGACTCACTCTTCCAAGTCCACGCTGCACATATTGCATTGTGCATTTATCTTCCAAGATAAGCTCTGACGTGGTATGTTATGACGAAAGGGGAGGAGTTACAGTGCGCCGTGCAGAGCATGGCGCTCAGTTCTGCTCCTATGTAAAGTTAACGCGGCGCATTTTATAAACACATTCATTATTGTCCCAAGAACTTACAGAACTCACCTGCCTATTTCGTATAATTACTAAGTAAGAGAAAGCATGGATCACATTACTCGGGATGATCGGTTTAACTGACCTTCACCAACAAGCTGGCGGTGTTGTGTAGAAAACATAGCGTGTTCCAGCTAATTAAGGTGAGTGTGTGACGCCGCGAGTGCGAGATCCAATCCTGGTGGGAGGGGCTAAAAGGAGACAAGGCGGCAACAAGGAGGGAGTAAGAAGCCTCCTTTTCAATGGTGAGCCTGCGTTTTGCATGCAGGATGACGCAAAACGAAGCGCACCAATGAAAATTGGAGGCGCAGCCGAGAGACGACTTCTGGAATCGTATCGATTCCAAGAAGCCTCGCAAGACGAGAGCAGCGCATGCGCTGCTTACGTCACAAGACCTAAAAAGTAATAGAATATTTTGGGTTTTTTGGGCTCCGCCTTTGACCCTGTTCCCATATTTTATTTCAATGCACTTCGACCACTGTCTGAATAGTACAGTTTGTTTACATTGCCGTCAGCCCTGCGGACTTACAATGACATCCTCAACATAATTAACTGCAATATAAGAGAGGAAAAAAAAATGCTCAAGTGTGAAAAGAAAGTAATATATGATTGCAAGGAAATACAAATAATGAACACTAACACACGCCCACATTTTTAACCTGCAAAGAGAGACATTTTGAAAAAAAATAAGGGGAATATTTTATTTTTCTTATTGACTTACATTGAAACGAAGGCAATTGTTTGGCGTAAGACAGCTAAAATAAAGTTGTTTTAAACTTCAAAAAGCATGAGCCCCCCCTTAATCGGGTCTTTTGGCATGCATACAATAAGGAAAGAGAATGGAAAGAGGGAGAGAAACAATGACAGTGATGGGGGAAAAAGGAAGAAAATAACGCAAAGTCAAGAAGGAAACAGGATCACGACATAGAAATAAAAATAATACATAATATCTGCTGTTTAGGAAGCCACAGCCTAAATAGTCGAGATGATGTACACTTCAATTGGTGGCCGGATAAATAATGTGAAGGAGGTCTTTATTTACCCGGTAGAAAGGAACAAAAAGCAATGGCAGAATTAAGGCCATCTTGTAATGGAGATGCAATATATGTGAGGCATTTCAATGTAAGTGCATATCAGGGGCGGTGCGTCCATTAAGGCGCTTGGGCGTTGCCCCACCAATTAATTTGAGGCACTCGAGTTGAGTAAGAACTAACAAGCGTTGCCGTCACTCTCAGTCTCTCACTCACATTTATTTAAATCCCAGGCCGCCGGAGGCAGTCTGAGTCGGCTCAGAAGGGGGCGGGGCAGCAGGAGTTCAGTACAAGTGTATGTCATAAGTCATCATCATGACATCGATAATATGTATCAGGTGCCGATCAGCGGAGCGCACAGCAAAGAGCGCATGTTCTGTTTAGGGCTTAAAGAATTTTGTGACCAGCCCGAACATTCGCACTAGGCTGCTCATTAGAAGAGCGAGGGTTGTTCCATGCCGGTCTTCTAATCAGCAGCCTAGTGTGCATGTTCGGGCTGGTCGCAAACATTTTTAAGCCCTAAACAGAACATGCGCACTACTACTATTCAAGCCAATCCTGGCGCTGCTGGAGCAGCATCTGGATTGGCTGAGACACAGGCGGTACTTGCCAGCCAGCAAGGAGCGAGCGTGACGTCAGAGCCTCTTCGTCGAGGCAGACACACCTCATGTTCACTGCTACCACCGGCCGCGGATTCAATTAATGTACTGGACCGGCCCCTGCTAGCATCGGCATGCGGAATCCTGGTGCCAGCTGTGATTAGTGGAGGAGGCTGAAGCTTGTTGAACCCCTGTTGGAGCTCGTTCTCCTCCTCCATGTCCCCGAAGTGATCCTCCACCTCTCCTGGTGGCCGCGGCAGGAGGCAAAGGGAGCAGTGCAGAGTGCCTTGTACTTTCGTCAAGGAGCCGCGCCTTCCCTTGCATGGGGCATGCTGGAGTCAGAGGTAAGGGGTAGCACTATCCACATGCATGTCATCACAGTACTGCAGGCAGTGGTACCTAAAGCTCAAGGGCTGCTGTGAGTGGGTGAGGCTGGTGGCCAACTCTTGAAATACCTCCCGCGATGTCTCCACTGCCCCACGCTCTCCAGATTCAAGGACACATGCTGGATTTTTGTGTTCAATATCAGATGGGGCGCGGGCTCTTCCCTCCAGACCCTACCCCGTCGCTCGACCGAGACCAGCTTACGCTGTCAGGCCTCGCTTCATTCATGTCTTGTGCCCTCTTCGCCACGGCTGCCTCTGCGGCCAGCCGCAGAGACGGCAGCCTGATATCCGGAGATAACGTTGTGCAAGAAGCAGTTCTCCCACTCTGCGTAAACAAGCTGTCTGCGTTCATCCCCCGCAGTGTTGGTCTGTCCTCGGGATCAGGGTGCCAGATATTTCACCATACTTTGTAGAGCTTGTCTGCGGACCAACGCTTGTGATGGAGCAGGTAGTGCAAAATTTTGTATACGTCCTCTATTTTTGCATGAAGATACTAATTAAATAATCTACTAATTATAATATTTTTATACGAGTATTGCATGTGTACTAATCAACATTATTAAAAACTCGAACTACATATGGGATTTGCATTCTGCATGGCAAAATAACTCGTATAACTTAAATCTGTACGCATACTAACAATAGTATATGTGGTAATAGAATACTGCATGTTATATGTTGCTTTTGTGATGTTTGCGTTCCTGATTGGATCGAAAAGGTGAATATAATGGCTTTAAATGTCGCTATATGCTAGATAAATACAAGCACATAGAGGGATTAGCAAGGGGTTAACATAAGGATCACCAATTCCATGAATTAATTGTTCTTTTGTGTTTGTTTCGCTTAAGTTGGCGTTTGGGTCTAAATCAAAGATGGCCGCTGTCACCACACAACAAAGTGGTCACTGTCTCATGAGGCACGGAGTGAGCTGCGCATGTGCAAGAAATCTCCTAAACCTCGCAGCGACCTCTGCACAGACTGTCCCTGGTCAAGGATGGCAAATGGGATTTTCGCCAAGAAAGGGGAACAATCATCCTTACAGTAAACCGGAACAAGCCGATACTTCGTTAACCAATGACCTCACCCCTCGAACTGTACTGAAAATCTTGGGACAATGGTCGTACGATCTCAACCAGCCAATCACCACTGCTCTTAAGTTTAAATTTTTATCTTCTATGATTGTTTTATTATAAAAGGCTAGTAGAATAGGGAGAAAACCTACCTACCCCTACCTACAGCAGCAGCAGCGGATGCCACGTTCGTTGTGACGCCTTTCCTGAAGATCTAGATGCTGTCCGACCACTTGATGACTACAAACTTTTCCCTAAAAATCCACAGGCTATGAGATATGCTCGCATGACTTTCTGGTCCTTTGATAAATTGGGACTGTAGCGTGCTGAGCAGAGGACTTTGAGCATTGGCATGCTTTTCGGACAATCTACGTCAAAATTTGGTTATGCAGAGCCATTGAATTAGAAGACTTAAAAGTAGCCAGATTAGGTAAATATGATGTTCTGTGATTTATTTAAATTGATCTAAACCCTAAAAACTTTGACTAGACAAATGCAAAAATAATCATTATGAAAATTTAGATAAACAGATATTGATTAACAAGAATTAATGAGTTTGTGGTTTTTCATTAAGAAAGATAAGGATTCTGAGTCTTAAAATGTGTTTTAGCTGGTTTTAAATCACCATCAATCAATCCAACTAAATTGGTCCATTCGACCAAGTGGGAGGAGTGCCTTGATGTTTGAGATTAGGGATCTGTAGGCAAAGGATGTCAATGTATATTTTGTAAAATAACTTTTCTCTCCCTATAGGTTTTTAAGGTATTCCCCTCACATGTCCAGCGCTTGAATTACTCATCCCTCCTGTGTGTGCAGACCCTTGAAAGAAACGTGTGAGTGTTGGTGTTATGGGCCCCACCAATGACTGCATGTGTGAATAAGTTAGTGTGACGTCGGGTCTGCGACACAGGGAGGGTATCGGTAAATGTTATTCCCCATTCTTCCCGGTCATGCGCTGGATCACTTGCATCAGAGCACACGCAGCAAAGCTTGTCCTCTGCTTGTGTGGAGTACTTTCAAACACGGCTAGGTGGGCTTTCCTCAGCCCTTTTGATGCTAACAGCACAAGAACAGCATTTGAACCTGCACCCCACAGTACTTAATTTGTATATACCGTATCCAGTATGCATGCAATATAAAAAATCCTTACGCATTATGTATACGTGGCAACCCAGGCAGTACACCTCATACTGTTCAGTGAGCTTAAGACGGCATGTGGCATTTGTGAGGTAGCCGTGCTGCCAATTGGCCCCACATTACATACGGTGCCTTCTGTCACCGGGCCTTTTTTTTGCAAATAGTAGTATGCATGCTGTGCTTTTAATCTCAGATATAGAATGTTAAACAAGTATTGGTAAATTCAATAGCTATGTGCTTTGTTAGGCATTTTCTATTCTTTGTAGTATTATTTGCTGTGTGTTTGGTGCACTGGTAGTGTGTGAGGTGGTTATGATCAGGGCAACCGAAATTATGCGATTTTTGCTGCTGATGCATTGCCCGCATAATTATGAATTCACTACATAATTCATCATCTGCTGTTTATTCTGTAGATTTTAATAAAAAATAATTTTGATTCTAGTACAAATTGACCAACAGTTACTAAAACAGTGCAAAATGTTACAGTGCAGTGGAAGGACTTTTGTAAATGTTGGCTGGTTCCCTTTTGGCTGCATATTGCTATATTTTGGGGTTAAACTGGTACCAATGGAGTGAGGCTTTTGCTCACACAGTGTTTAAACCTGTGTAAAAATGCAAAAATAATAAAGTAATACTATCACAAAATGTGCCGCATAATACCTCACAATTTGCCTCTTATTGCTGCATAATTTAGTCAACCATGCCCCATGTTTCTGGCCCTCTCCTGCTGCATAATTCCAGTGGCCTTGGTTATGATGTAAAGAGACCACCAGTCAGAGGAAAGGACTGTGTACATGGAAAGGCAAACAAATAATGTTGGTAGACAGCAATTGACAGGGTTTAGAGTAATGAAAAGACAGGTGCAGTGTAGCAAACGCACCCAGTAGTAGGGATTAGCGGTGCATGAAGTAAACCGAGACAGCTAGTGAGAGGGGAGGTCAGGCAGTGGCACCTATTGATAGGGGCTCTGGGGTGGAAGGGCAGGCGGAGACAGAAGAGCAGGAAGAGACAGCCAGTGGCAGGGATTTTAAACAGCTAACACCCTGTGACAAAGCCAATCATACTGACAGGCTTTAGGCGTATGTCAGTTGCTGTGCCATTTATCTGGATACAATTACATCTCAGAGAGAAACCAAAATACCGGTCTGATGGCACACTATGGGAATCACAGAAATGTATTTGGCATGTTCCTTTATAGGGAGCGCCCACTTTTTTCATCTCACTTAAAGACCTGTCTGCACATATTTCTATATGACAGGTTACAGCCAGCAGCTGTGGGTGCTTCCTGAAGTCTGGTTAGAGCACAGTTTTCCAAAGTTAATGCTGCATGCAGTGCAAGACACTGGGCAAGCATACATTTTAAAGGGATAAAGTTGTCATGCAAAACAATTTACATATTACAGTAACTGTTGAACAAATTAATGCAAGAAAATACAGGGCAGTTTTTAATGTGATTAATATTTCAAGACTATACGTTCCCACTGCTTAATAAGCCTTGCTTTATCGCTGCATTCATTTGCTTTAAAATGCACTATTTGCCAATCTTTTTCAAATTCCTTTCTCAGGAGAGGGACTCTCCTGAGACCCCAGATTTGTCCATTGAACTTGTTCACATCGCTAACTAGTGTTTTCTATAGGAAAGGGTAGAGTCAAAGCAGTCTTGCTTAGTACCCTATCCCTCTTCAGAAGTCAGACTTGCTTGGCAACCCAGAAATTCCCTGAAATAATGTATGAGTTTTCTTTTATGAGTGCCTAGAAGAACTGAATTTTTAGTCCATTTATCACAGAAATAGTGCTGAAAATCGCACCAATAAGATGCCAATTTAAAAAAAAAAATCTTCACGGGGGATAACCACCCCGAATCCCCCTATATGCATACGTTGATTCATTCTGCATATGCCTCACCAGTTTCAAATTCCACCAGCCGCCACTGGTGCATATACAAATATACAATAGTCCCTACAAAGGTAAGTGCATGAATTTAGCTAAGTTGTTTTCAGATGAACAAAACAGCACACCAATCATGAACAAAAATATTTATGTTATTTCAATATTTAGATAAGAAATGTTGGAATAAAACTTCTATTTCTGGAGCTTCAGAATATGGCAGACAGATATCTCATGCTGCAGTCTGGGACTGTTTGGCTGACAGCAAAGAATAATGAGTATGGTTTTAGGGCATGTTACCTTAATGTTTTAGTCACGCATGAGAATACATTGTTTTTTTTATGTTCATGATCCTCCTTATGATGATTTTGAGGGCTGTATTTTTTGAGCTTCTTATGGAAAGCCTTGTGCTAGCTTGAGGCTTCTTTTTAAGGGGGCGGTTGTGCTTGCTTATTATTTCATACCTGGCAACACAGAAGCAGTTGACAAGCAACAGCAAACAGGGAAATACAGACAGATAGGTGGTACCTGGGCCTCAGAGGAAGGCACACGTACTATAGGCAATTTGTGCTTTGGGGCACACTGCTTTGGGACAGTTGCTGGAGCAGACCTGCCAACTAAAGCAAAAATGTTACCATGTGAGGAGGGGGCAGAGAATTAGAGGGGGCAGGACCTCATGCAAGAAGTACCAAAGAGTCACTTTTGCCCCTGCCCTACCCCTGAACCACCTCCTTCAAATAAAAAACAAAAGCTTGCTGAGACTGCTGCCAATGTTCTGGGGTGTTTTCACACCCTTTAATGGACGTCAATGGTTCACAACCTCTGAAAGCAAGCTAGAAATCCATGGTATACAGTGATTTTCAGCATGTTTTTGTGAGTTGGCAGGTCTGCAGGAGGTCAATTGAGAGAGACACTATAATGATGCTTCTGTGGAATGGGAAAGTGAAAACAGGAGATAGGCAAGTAATGTACCCGGCTTATTCGAAGGAGTAGTTCACTCTGCTGCCTATGAATAAACACACTTGTTCATAGTATTCACCCAGCAGAGTGGGTTTAGGCATAGATGATTTTTAGTCCCATTCAATGAGTAGACCCTTTAGCCACACTGCGATTTTAGCCAACTGCACCCTGTATCTTGAGAATGGTAGTTTTGATTTTTAACATGCTAAGCAGTGGTTTAAGTGGGCAAGGTCCTGCCTCTGCTGAGCCCTCATTGTTGTCCTTGACAGTGCTGCCTCAGCAAAATATATCTTTATGCCGCAAAAAGAAATCTGGGTTAAATGATTAGAGGTTTTCCATGACTGGACTCACAAGGTTCTTTATTGTTCAATTAATTAAAATAATTACAATGTAAGTTATTTTGCATATATGGAATAGAAAAGAGTAAAAAGAGAATAAAGATAAAAAGCTTTTAGGTTCATGACTGAAGTGCATTCTCCATCTGGGATGGCAGAGTATGCTAAAGTTGATAAAATCGTAGAAGTAGTGATCCAAACTGGAACAAAGGTACTGATACATAAGAGTGTCAGCAGCATCCAGCGTCCCATGTCTTCTCGTCCTTTGGGTGAGCCCTTTGACCCAGTAAGTAAATGTTGATTTACTGTGCAGAATTATTAAAAACCTTTATATTTTCAGTCCCAGCATTGATTTAGAATAAAAACACTTTAAAACAACATGAAAAGGTGTTTTTTTCTCGTTTCGGTGCAGAGTGCATGTGCTGACTTATCTGGCATGCTTGTTTAATCTTCTTGAACGTATTGATTTCCTTGTGTTCCTAGAGTTTCTTGTGTTGAGTGTGATCCGAAGCAAGACTCTTTAGTTTTAATGTTGACGCCAGATTGTCATTTTGCTTTGCTGACCATTTGATCATTATCGTTCCAGCTTTGTGGTCAGCTAGTTGCTGCTCACAGCTTTGGTGGTTTGTGTCAGTGCAGCCCGAATTCTGTCTAAATTTCCCAAGTCTGGCCAGGGTTTGTGTTGTATTGGCAGAGAAACATTGGTCTGAAACTTCACTGCAGTGTCTAAAGCCGTAAGAGCTGCAAATTGGAGTTTACAGGCGATGAAGCCAGGATTTGCATTTGTAGCTGCATAGACGACAGGCGACTGAGCTGTCCCACAGGGCCCAGGATCGATTGAAGTCCAGGATAGGCAGTGCAAGCAGTCTTATGTAGGTGATTCTTTTCCGAGCCTGGGCTGTCAGTGCTTGCTTGAAGTAAGGCTGAGGTTTGCCCAAGATATAGGAGGCATCCAATGCAGAAAGGTTTGATCAATGGCGTAATCTTTTCAAGTCTCTTTAAAATGATAGTTTCTTAACCTGTGCATTCACTGTCTTTTTGCAGGCTGTAACCGTGATGTCCTGGTTTTGCAGATTGCGAACTTCTACTTCAAGGAGGCTTATGGCCACTGCCAGCTGTGCCTGCCATGGGGCGCCTGCCTCTTTGAAGATTGTTTTGATTTGTGCTTTCAGTGAGGGTGCTGTGGCACGCAGGGTGCTGATGTAATAATTTATTATGTCCCCTGAGCATTGAATATACGGACAGGCAAGTCCCAGCTCCAGCCTCACTCTGGCTTTGCTGGCCTACCGATGGAGAGTTAAAACTTTCTTGTAAGCGGAGATTTGGAAATTCGTGAGGTACTTGTCCAGTGCACCAGGGAAGTCTAGATGACCGTAATTGAGGGAGGAGACTAGTTTAGCTCGCAAAACTTTTAGGATGGGTTCAGCGGTTGGATCGTGTAGCTGCTGATTTAAGCGTTTCAAGCTGTAAATGATACTAGCTCCCTTGCTTCTTAGGTTTTTAAGTGGGCCACTGGTTTTGCCCCGTCCGATAGCCTGACACCAAGGTAGATGTAACCAGAGCATGTTTTTATTTGCAGGTCCCCTATTCGCCAGTGAGCTGTTTTCTTTCATGGGTCCCTCCCAAAGATGACTATCTTAGTCTTCTCCTGGTTCACCAAGAGTTTGTTCTTTTGATTGTACCTGTGGAGTGCATTGAGTGCTCTCTGTAAACCAGTCCACGAATGATCCATTATTGCGATGTCATCAGCATACCGGAGGATTTGAAGCCGCTCCTTCCCCAGCCTTGGTGTTAATAGACAAATACCATCCAACACTTTGCAAAGATCTGCTGTGTAGAGATTAAAAAGAAGGGGGGGGGGGAGGACACAGCCTTGTTTCAGGCCGTTATAGGTTGACACCTTTGCTGTTACAGTGGATTGGCTGGTCTTTATGCAGACCCAGATCCCCTGGTGTAATACAGTTATAGCCTTGAAGAGAACATGGCGGCCGGCAGAAGAGATCTGTCGGGATCTCGCAAGCTCCTGAGGCATAATGAAGTGTAAATCCGGGCAGAAGATTCCTCCCTTTTTTTCCTCTTACGTTTTAAGGAGGCTAACATGAGGTATGGTGATTGATGCCCCGGTCGTTGGTTGGGGTTCCCAAACACCAGCGCTGTAATGGTAATGCGTTGTAACAGTACTTGCGTTGTTACAACAGTGTTATAATCGCATGCGTTTTGTTGGCATGCGATGTTCCATCATATATTCACGAGAAAGACTTCAGAGAAAAAATCTAAAATTTGGAAAACCAAGCAGGAAGAAATAATCTGAGGATCCTGAATGTACCAGAGGGGGTCGAAGGGGAAAACATTAAGAGCTTCGTTATCAATCTCCTGAAGGAATTTGTCTCCGAGATGGAACCATCAGCCCTGGCTGAAGATATACAGAGGATTCACCGAGACCTATTTAGGAAAGTTTAACCGAGTAAAAATCAAAGAAGAATACTAATTAACTTTAAATCTTATGTCCTGAAAGAAAGAAATTTGAACAAAGCCTTCAAAGTTGGTTCCTATACTAAAGGTGACTGGGCCTTCCGAATTCGATCGGATATTTCTAAAATCACACAGGATCGACAGTGGGAACTAGGGCAGCGTATGCAAGAGCTAGGGTCCATGGGGGCATCAGTGCACATGCGCTTCCCAGCCACATTAAAAATAATGTGGAATAATCAAATCCACAATATAAGGGATCCTAAAGAGGTGGAAGCTTTAATCGATCTGATCAAATCACAAAGAGAATGAAAAAGGAAAGGGAAGAATGAAGGAAAAGTATGTGATGCCTGGGGAGTAAGGATCTCGAAAGCGGTGACCTCTTTTTGCTCAAGAGAAAAGGGAGCGTTCTCCTAGGGAGGGGGGAAATGGAGGGGACATACAAGATAGCATTAAGTTATATTTGCACTGGGTGTGGGAGCATAGGGGGGAAAAAGGAAGTTGTCCAAATTGCGAAATGTGAGAAATCCAAGATACAGGGGGAATCAGGGGCCCATCAAACACATCTCAAATAAGCCAGATGTCAATTAACATATTATCTTGGAATGTGAATGGCCTCAGAGTCAGAAGCAGAAGACAAAAGATCCTGGAGTATTTGAAATCAGCAAATAGCGAAATTATAATCTTACAAGAAACGCACCTATGTAAGGCAAAATGGGTAGAGATAGGGAAGAAACAAAAATGGGTTGACACATATGTCTGCACTGACCAGGCTTGCTGTGTTAAAGGGGTGGCTATTCTGTTCAAAAAGTCAGCCAAAATAACAGTGGAAGTAATGAAGACCGACACTAACGGGATATGGGTTTTTGTAAAAGTTAGAATGTTTGGCACTAGAATGTTTTGGTAGGATATTATTGCCCAAACACGGATGACCCTACCCGCTAGCAGTCTCTGTATAGCCACCTTTTAGATTGTTCAGCCCCTGGAGGACGTCAAAAGGGGTAAAAATTCACAAATGTACCTTTTAAAACAAAAAACATGGACATGCTTCCAGAATAGATTTCTGCTTAGCAGATAAGGGTCTGTGTAAAAATGTTGAGAAAGTGGAACACCTTTCGGCACACTTGTCTGATCACTCTGCGGTCCGAATGGAACTACTAATAGATAAGGATCATCCCCTCTCGAGATGGACCTTAGATAGAACACTGCTCCAGATCAGGGAAAAATTGAGAGAGGAGACAAATGAATACTTCATAATTAACAAAACTGTGACATCCATCCAGACTACATGGTGCGCATATGAAGCTGTCCTCAGGGGAAAATTGATCAGCCTAGCAGCCCTTAAATAAAAAAAATGAAGAACGATCTTAATCAACTAGAGCGCGACTTACAACAACCAGGTTGGGCACTATAGCAAACTAAACACCCTCAAGAGATAGATAGAATAGAGAAAGAAATTGAAGTGAAAAAAGGAGAATTATCTAGTGTCTTGGCGCTTATAGTCAGAAACAAATGGGAGGAAAGCAAACTAACTGTTAGCCTGGAAACTTAAAACAGAACAAAACCGAAATAAGATCTCAGCCATAAAACTAGAGGGCAAGATAAATCCCAGCACAGAAGATTTAGAGATTGAGAAAGCTTTTATGAATTTCTTCCAAGATTTTTATCTGGAGGACACTGTAGGCCCAGAGGAGCAAATAGATGCCTACCTTGAAAAGATAGTAATTCCAACATTTTCACAAGATCAGAGTAATAAGATCTCAACTCAGAGATAACAATCTATGAGGTGATTAAGGTGATATCAAAGTTAAAAAAAGGGAAAACAGCTTGCCTAGATGCATAACCGAACTAAATTTATAGTTCTCTAAAAGAAGAACTGGCTGCTTTCCTGACAGAGGTATTCAGTGCCACCTTTTTAAAAGGGCAGGATATTCCACAATCATCGGAGGAGACCATTATATGTATAATATTGAAAACAGGGAAGGACCCAAAACGTTGTGAGTTGTATAGACCTATATCACTACTAAACTGCGAGTGCAAAATATAAACCCACATTTTGGCCCGAAAGTTGGGAAAGGTTGCTGAGCAGCTGATACACCAAGATCAGAAAGGCTTTGTCAAGGGAAGGCAGATCCAAGAGTAAACACATGAATTGGTTGGGGCAATAGATGTGGCTTCCAAGGAGAAGATCTCCTTCTCAGTAATTACTTTTGTTGCAGCAAAGGCTTTCAACAAGTTTAGCTGGCCCTTTCTGTTTAACGTGATCGATATGTATAAACTGGAGAAGGTGTTTTGAGGTGCAGTAAAATCTATTTAGAAAAGTCCAACAGCTAAGGTTCTGGTTGATGGTAGTCTCACAGAGAAGCTAGCCATAAAAAGAATCACCAGGCAGGGATGCCCACTCTCCCCGCTGCTCTTTAACCTGTACATCGAACCATTAGCCCATGTCCTTAGACACAATCATAAAATAACCCTCTTTTACTATCAGGGCTGGGGGAAAAAAATTGCTCGCTATGCCGATGACCCAATGGTTTTCCCAAACAACCTCTCAGGTACTTTCCCAATAATATTACAGGTCCTAGGTCAATTTGGGCAAGTTTCAGGCTACCAGGTTAACCAACAGAAAACAGAAATCATGGAGTGGAACTTCCAAAGTAACAACCCCCTAGTAAAAGAAAGGATAACATACTTATGAATCATAGTAGGGA
Source organism: Triturus cristatus (assembly GCF_964204655.1). NCBI lineage: Eukaryota > Metazoa > Chordata > Amphibia > Caudata > Salamandridae > Triturus > Triturus cristatus. Next base: position 1,024,803,188 of record NC_140584.1, read on the forward strand.
AATATATTGATGAAATAGCTCGCCTGAACTTTAACAAGCTTATTTCGTATACTAGGAAACAATTAAAAAGCTGGGAGGGCCTTCCTTTGACATTTATAGGAAGATCTAATATCTTACAAATATCAGTTCTACCAAAATGTGCGTACATCTTCAATACCATACCACTGAACTTCAGGAAAGAGTGGTTAAAGAAAAATACTAGGAGAGCTAAGTAGCTTTATATGGGCCTCAAAGGGGGTCAGAATAGCATGGAAAAAGCTCAGAAGGAAAAAAGAACATCGACGGATCGCTAGCCCAGATTTCTATCAGTACTGCAGGGCTTTCCAATTTAAGAATATAAGAGTGCTACTAATGGAATATCAAACCTAACCTCCATATCTACAAGCTATGATACAGCCATGGAATATCAAACCTAACCTCCATATCTGCAAGCTATGATACAGCCAGATGTCATTTTTTTTCTATATAAAGGCGGGCACTCAAAGTTCTTTAAAAAAGTGAAATTGAAGATGCTATGGTCAGCCTGTAAACTATGGTACCAGATTAGAAGATCCCTGAAAATACCATATTATAGTAACCACGCCCCAATCTGGGATTCCCCAGGGATTGCAGAATTTCTGGAAAATAAACTTTCAATCCCTTGTGGAAGATAGGCATAACAAAATAAGGTTAGCTGATAGGGGAAAACAATCTAATAGGTTGGGAAACACTCTCAATAATGACTAACGGCACCATATCTAAATTCAAGTACTATCAGCTAAAGAGTTGGGCTAACTTACTGGGAAACGACGGGTCAGGAAATAGGGTTTTGGAGGTAAGAATGCAAGACAGTTTGTTGCAAAAAACAGGAAGTATCAAGATGGTACTGGGGTTTGACGCTGGCAGAGGATTGGTCTTTACCTTGCCTACCGAGATTTTGGGGAAAGATCTGCCAACGCTGGAGATGAAAGATTTATGGCAAGTATCAATGTCTACAATTTGGTATATTACTAAGTCTGCACCTCTCAGAACAAACCATTTATTTACAGTGCACAGAGCGTACTGGACACCTAAAAAACTGACAAAGTTGAACAAACAGGAAGTGAAGTGCTGTCCTAATTGTAGAGAAGAAAGGGCGAATTACAAACATATGTGTCGGCAATGCCCCCAGCTCCAGAACTTCTGGCACAATGTGGGTGAGAGCCTTACGAAGGTGTTGGAACAACACATAGAGGTAAGCACTGAATTAGTAATGTTTGGGGTATTAGGCCGTAATGAAGGGAAAATTCAACTAAGTAATAAACATTGAAATGTACTCTTTACACTGATATTACTGGCTAAGCGAGAAGTTAGCATTAAGTATATATTTAATAGCACAGCTACACAAGGGGAGTGGTTAGCAGCGGTCCAGAGAGTTCATAAAATGGATCATTGGGGAATCAAAGTGGGAGGACAGGATTTTGGGACATCTGGGAGAAGAAATACAACACAGAGAATTAGTGGAATAGAATATAAGAAAGATGCCTAATGATTATGAATTACATCAATATACCACAAACAAGGTACCTGCGCTGGCGGTCCCAGAAAGCAGTCTCTTCATTGGAATCAAGGGGACAGGATGATAGGGGGTCGTCTGGAACGAAGGGCCCCACGAAGCCAGACCTAAGCCGGTACAGAGAGAATGGAGACCCCTGATATCTCCTAACGTGCTTATTGCACAATGAGGACAAAAAAAAATACAGTTATAGCCTTTAACAGATGTCAGGGGATTCCCCAGGTGGCTAGCTTCTCCCACAGTTTCCCTCGGTCCACCCAGTCAAATGCTGTACTGTAATGTATGAAACAACAAAAAAGTGGTGGTTGCGTTGGCAGTGTAGCTCGATGTGACAGGTGACCCAGTGGTAGAATGTTATCCGTGGTGGAGATTTCGGGCCTGAATCCGGATTGGAAAAAGGGGAGGATGTTGTTGTCTTTTGCCCAGTCTTCTAGTTCTTTCATTAGTATTCTGGGGTACGCTTTTGCTTCTAGGTCTAGTACAGCAATGAGACGGTAATTTTCCAGTTTCGTGCGGTCCCCTTTTCATAGATTGGGAAGAGGATTGATTCTTTCCATGACGATGGAATTATTGAGGTGGCATAGTCGTGCTTGAAAAGTGGAGTGAACTGTCCTGACCAGTATGCATATGAGGCTTTGAACACTGATGCGGGAACTCCATTGGGTCCAGGGGCTCCATTGGTCCTCATTTTTTAAATTAGGTTGCTTATCTTGGGCTCTGTGATACTAGATATTTGGGGGACCTGACGTGGAGCTGAGGAAGATTGATATGGGTTGGTATATGGTGTATTCTGATGGTTAAGGTATAATTGTTTGACATGATTGACTCACTCATTGACACCCACTCCGTTCTCCTTTGTTTGACCAGTGTTACTATGTGTGTTCCATGACTGAAGTCATTGTGGAGGGAGTCTGGGGAAGGAAGGAGTAAAACCAGTAGGAGGAGGACAATGACATGTAGGACAGGAGAAAATGGACCAGAAGGTGGACCACCAGGAGGGCTGAGACAACCAGAGCAATGAGGGTCAGGACAAGAAAAACCAGGCCCAGCGAGACCTAATCTATCAGGACCAGTGTTACCAATTCCGGATGGAACCAGGAACAGGGTTACCATGACCAGGTTGAGACGGACCAGGAGGGCCAAGGGGATGTGGAACAGGGGGATCTGGACCTAGTGGACAAGGGCCAGAAGGAACAGAAGCACCATGGGTAGAAGGAACAGAAGGCCCTGTACCATTAAGACGAGGAGTGCCTGAGAGCACCAACCAGGACCAGAGGAACGAGGACGACTAGGACCAGGAGTAGCAGAGCCGGGTAGACAGACCAAAGAGGACCAATAACAGGAGACCAATGGAAAGAAGAACCACAGATAGGTGGACTAAGACCACAGAGATCAGATCAAGGAGGATCAAATGGCCAGAAACGAGTGGACCAGAAATAGAAAGGACCTGGGCTAGCAGGACCTGGAGGCCCTAGATTGAAATAACCAGGGGGGATATAAAGGACCAGGAAGTCTAGGCCCAGTGGGACTAGGATAAGGACGTCTATGATGGTCAGACTCATGGGGATGCTAAACTAGCGTGAGGACTACATGAACCAGTGTGCCCTGTAAACTGGGATCCAGGAGGACCAGTGTCGGTGGGATGAGGAAGACTAGCCCCAAGAGGATCCTTACTAGGAGGGCCATGATAGAGAGGACCAGGGTCAGAGTGACAAGAATAACATGGAACAGGCAAACCAGGAAACCTGGAGTACTAGAAAGATTAGGATTGGGCAGGAGGATTTAGGGACTGGGAGCGCTAGGTAAACCAGCACCAGAAGACCCAATTCATGAGGGCCAAACAAAGAAGTTCCAGAACTAAGACCAGGACTACATGGACCAGGAGAACCAGGAACACAAGAACTAGGTACAGACAAACAAGGGCAACAGATAAACCAGGGAATCAGGACCAGGGGGACTGATGGATGAAGAAAGGTCCAGGACTGGGAGCCTGTGAAACAGGATACCCAGGATGTAAAGGACCAGATGCAGAAGTACATGGGAATGATGACCAGACAAACCAAGAAATCCATGGTCAGTATATTCTAAGGCTAGTTTCCGAATTATAGGGCAAACAGTAGGAGGAGTAGGGCCAGGAGGACCAGGACCAGATTGAAGAGGACTATGAAGATCATGGCCTGGATGGCAATGGCCAGTAGTTCCAGGAAACCGGGATGAACAGGATAGGGACAGGGAAAACCAAGGGGACCATTACCAAGGCCACCCAGAAGATCAGAGCAAGGAGGACTAGGTGAAGTATAAGGATCATCACCATACCAAAGCTAAAAGGGCCATGAAGGTTGGGACCTAGGGGACCAGGGCTCGGATTTTCAAGTGAAGCAGAGAAAGGGGACTGGACAGTGGCAGCCAGGAGGACCCGAACAAGGAGAACCTGTATCAAGAGGGCCAAGATCAAGGGCTGCCGTACCAGTAGGACTAAAAGGACAATGAAAAGATCTGGGTGGACCAAGACAACCCAAACCAGGAGAATATAGACTAAAGGGCCAGGACACAAGAGGGCAGATGGACGACAAGGAACTGCAGTACCAGGGCTAGGAGTTTCTGGATATGAAGAATCAGGAGACGATGACAAGGGCCAAGAGGACCAGAATGGAAAAGACCCAGATGGGCCAAGACTGGGGACTTTTATGAGGGCTAGGATGACCAAGAGGCAAGGTTTATGATAACAGGCACCATACGACAAGAATGACCAGAACGACCAGGAGCAAACAAAAAGGACCAGGACCAAGAAGAGCGAGACCAATAGGGAAAACCTTGAGATGGACAAGAATTATGAAAAACAAGGATAGCCGACCCATGGCCAGGAGTGCCAGCGAGGTGAGACCAGGGACCCAGCCAACCAGAAGGAAAAGTTCTAAGAGGGCCATTAAACAAATAACTGGGGGCAGGAAGCCCAGGGCAAGGAGGATCAAGAACTTGAGGACAAGGAGGATGAGGGTGAAGAGCAAATAGAGGATCAGGGCCAGTGAGATCAGGACCTGGATTATCACACCCTGAATACCCACACCACAGAGGTAGGAACTTGATGGCCAGGAAGAGGATACACAGAATGGCCAGTAATAGGAGGACCAGAGGAACGAGGAAATTGGCCAGTTGGTGTAGAAGCATGAGGACAAAGAACAGAAGGTTCAGGACCAGATCATAGAAGATTAGGAGCATGAGGATTATGGCCAATAGGACCAGAGGCCCAGTACCAAGAATACTAGCAGGACCAGAGCCATGATGATCAGGACCAAAGCAAGGGGATTAGAAGGATCAGCACTAAGAGGACCAGGAACAGGCCTAGGAATGCCAGGTGGACCGTGACCATAGGACCAAGGCCCAGAGTACCATGTGGAGCAGAAAGACCAGGACCTGGTGGTAGCAGGACATGGTTGAGAAAGACCAGAGGACCAGACCAGCTAGAGCTAGGAAGACTAAGGGGACTGGACCTTGATGACTAAGAGGTCCAGGACCAAAATTATGAGGCTCTGAAGGACCCAAAGAGAACCAGGACCAAGAGGGCCCAGATCATTTGGTGCAGTGCGAGAAGGATCATGAGAACAAGGCACAGTGCCAGGAGGACAAGAATGATCCAGACCAGGAAGATAAGAGCTAAGAGGAGAAGGTCTAGGAGTGCCAGGACATCAGAAGCCATGTAGACCAAGGGGACAAGGAACTGGTGTACTAGGAATCAGATGAGCAGGGTGAGAAGGATCAAAAGGGCCAGGTCAAATAGACAAAGGTCAAGAGGATCAGGAAAGAAAATGAAGAGCTAGGAGACGGGTGCCTGAAAGGACCAGGCTGGCCAAAAGGACCAGAACCAAGAGGATTAGGCACACACAGACACAAACGAAGAGAACTACAAAGAAAAGGATCAAGTCTAGTGAGCGCAAAACCAGGAAGAGAACACGGACTGTGCAAACCAGGAATAGTAAAACTATTGCTAGGCAAACCAGACTGGGAGTGAAGAAGACTGGGATAACAGGACCTGAAGAATCATGAGAAGATGGCCAGGCAACTAGAAACAGCATGACAAGTGCAAAGAGAACCGGGGCAAGGAGGACTAGTAGGACCTCATCCAAGGGCAAAAGGAATCTCAAGTCACAAAGCTTCAGGAATATGAGGACTAACATACCAAGATAAGCAAGAGCAGAACGAGGAGGTAAATGAGGAGCAGGACAAGGACAGCCAAGGTGACATGAGCCATGATGACCAAGCCAGGTAGCTAAGAAGAGAATGACCTGAACAAGGAGGATCAGGGCAAAGTAGGGACATTAGTCCAGGAGGATTAGGTAGGCTAGAAGGATCAGAATAAGAAGGACGTGGGACAGGCCCATTAGGACCAGAGTGGTCAGAACCAAGGGGACCAGGACCTGAAGGACCAGGTGGAGCAGGAGGACTAGAAACTGGGGTATTAGGATCAGGCTAGCAAGGATCAGGGGAACCAGAGCCACAAGGACCAATGGGACAAGACCAGGACCCAAATGACCAGGCCCACCCCTCGGAGACCTAGGACAACAAGGCTATGTGGAAAGGGACCCAGCAGACCAGCAGGATCAGAAGTACCAGGACCAGGAGGCTCAGGAAGGTCTAATACAAAGATGAACCAGGAGCAGGGCCAGGAAGATAAGGAAGGACTACAACCAGTAGCACCTGATTCAGGACACCAGTACCAGGGTGACCAGACCTATTTAGACCTGGGCCAGGATGAGAATCAGGAGGGCCAAAACAGCAAAGAAAATGAGGACCTGGAACAGGGCTAGGAGGAGGACCAATGCCTAAAGGCACAGAAGGACCTGGAAAGAAAAAAGAAGACTGGATCAGGAGGACACCTATGTGAGTCTAGGCCATCTCTCTTGTAAATGGCTCTCATTCATGCTTCTTATGCTGGCAAGCCCTAGAACCCCCTGCCTCTCAGTTCACGTGTACAACTGGTAAGTATTTGCTGAGAAATCAGAGCATGCACAGTGAACATAGCAGACAGGATTATTGCACTCTGATCTTTGAGGGATAGAAGACACTCTCTCATGCTGGCACAGTATTCTGAAGGTGGATCTAAAGGCACAGTGACTGAAACCTGACAGAGGAGTAAAGGTGGATGGGTGAAAATAAGTATGGTCTATGAAGGATGGCAGAAGTAGTTTGAGAAGCTCAGATGTCTGAAGTTAGGAAAAATGGTTAATGGCTAACAAAGGGGTCAAAGGTCTCAGACAATCAGCGAAGGGAATCTCGGCATCATAAGAAGGCTTTGGTGAGCAGAAGAGGGGGTAATAGAGGCAACAGATAGATAATTGCATTTGGCCCAAATAGGGATTCTATGTGGCCCCCATGTCTTTGCACTGACATTCCATGCGCTTATATGTTTAATGGGTATGTAAAATATGCATTGTAGTAAGACTCCTTTGATGAAAGTGCATGGATCAATGGGGGAGTAGATGCAAAGGAGATCCAGACCATTCATGTTTTTGTTTTTCAAAAACAAACAAACACATTTTTGAAAAGTTTGCTGGCTGGCCATCCTGTCTGACGGCACTGTCCTTCAAATGTTTCATGCAAAGACAGGAACCGCCATGAGAGTAGTTCCAATCAATGTAGAGCATTGTCCGCAGGGTCAGCAGGCAACTCTAAATTTGGCCGACAGATGTCCCTCAGGATGGCAGGGGTACTGCCCTCCTCCTTCCTGACAGAGTTAACTCGGTCCATGAAACTTTAAACCAGGCCCATCGTTTTTCTTCTTTCTCTCATGAGATTGGAATGAAGCCTCCCAATTCTGCTGTATTGGTTACTTTATAAGGTGCCCCATGCAAATGTTTCTATTTTGATAAAAAAAATATCCTAATTATTAGATAGCTACATGTCACTGAGATAAAACATTTCAAGTTCTTGTTTTTGCTTTAACATATCATTGTTTTGAGGTGTTTTAGTTTGATTTGTTTAATTGAACTGAACCAGAATTAATAATTCCAGAATGCATTGATTTACTGCAGAAGACGAGGTGTTCGTGATAACATGGAGACATTAGCTGATCATATATCTGATCCTGGTACATTCCCATGGCTTTGTGAGTAAGAGCTTGTACATAGCTTTAGAAGAGTAAACAGCTTTATCTAGTCTTGCAAAGGTGCTAATATTCTTTATCATTAGTCACCTGTGCAGGTAAACATAAAGGAGTAGGAGCATTTGTGGTGCATGAGACAACTCCATAAAGGACCTCCCAAGTCGCTATGTCTTGGCCCATGGTGCAACGGAGTGGCGTTCTGTGCCATATCTCTCAAAATACCTTGGAAACATTCAAACATTTCTGACCTTTTGATCTATAAGTTAGTGCCTACATCTAAGCCAGCTTTAGCACTAAGCTTTCATGTCACAAAATCACAGGGTTTGCGACTACGAAAGTTATTATTAATATGTACAAAATTGGTCTTATGAGTTGGAAAATGATTTTGGCTAGTAAAAGGACTTTTGCGATCGCTTCTGAATTTCAAATAGGAGGGTTCATGAAAGAGGTTTCCATCCTCCCCTTTCCAATTCGGAAAGGAATGTATTAATAATTAATGACTGCAAGAATTCTTAGAATTCTTTTCCCTTTAAAATCATGTTGGCCACCTCAGCACTAGTTCCCTTAAGAACATGGGCTGCTTTGAAATAAAACATTTTTTATTTTGGAATGTAGTCATGGAGATGATGGTGTGCTCTCATTTGCAAGTCACCATCTCTGCGATTAAAGCCACTTACCTCTGCTATTTAGTCAGGGGCCAGGTAAACAGTGAGATTTCCTTGTTATTGGCATGGCTGCCGGCCAAACAGTGCAGAATCTCTACTTTTTAGCCAGCGGGCAGGTAAATAGTCACTTTTTCTGCTATTTGCACGGCCGCCAACGAAACAGTACAGGATCTCTTCTATTTAGACAGCAGCCGGATAGTGAGTTTTTTCTGCTATTTGAACAGCCGTCATCCTAGCAGTGCATAATCTCTACTATTTAGCCATTGGCCTGGTAAATAGTGATTTTTTTCCCTGCTATCTCCACCGCTGCTGACCAAGCACTGCAGAATCTCAACCATTTAGCCAGCTGCTTGGTAGATAGTGAATTTTTTCTGTTGTTTGAGCAGTCGCTGGCCAAACAGTGCAGAAAGTCTATTGTTTTGCCAGTGGCTGAGTAAATAGTGATATTCTTTCTGCAATTTGCACATCTGCCAGCCAACTCTACTATTTAACCAGCGGCCAGTTAAATGGTTACGTTTTTCTGTTATTTGCATGGCGGTCAGCCAAACAGTGCAGAATCTCTACCATTTGGCCAGTTGCCAGGTAAACAGTGACGTTTTTCTGCTATTTGCATGTCTGATGGCCAAACAGTGCTGAATTTCTATTATTTAGCCAGCAACTGGGTAAATAGTGAAGTTTCTCTGCTAATATAAGGAGAAGCAGCAGCCCTCATCCTCCTCGACCTCTCAGCGGCGCTCGACACAGTCTCTCACCGCACCCTAATACGCAGACTCCACGACGCAGGTATCCAAGACAAGGCCCTCGACTGGATCCGCTCCTTCCTCTTTGGCAGAACGCAGTGGGTCAGACTCCCCCCTTTCCTCTCGGGCCCTACACTTACCACCTGCGGAATCCCCCAGGGGTCCTCCCTCAGCCCTACGCTCTTCAACATCTACATGGCTCCGCTCGCCCCCATCGTCAGAACCTACGGACTCAACATTGTGTCATACGCAGACGACACCCAACTCATCCTCTCCCTATCCAACGAACCCAACACCACCAGACACAACTTCCGAGAAGGCATGAAAGCCGTCATCAAATGGATGAAAAACAGCTGCCTACAACTAAACACCAACAAAACGGAAGTACTCATCATGGGCCCACACCCCAATGCCTGGAACAACACCTGGTGGCCCTCCGCCCTCGGAAGCGCGCCCACCCACACAGACCACGCATGCAACCTGGGAATCAGCCTGGACTCAGAGCTCAAAATTGACCGCCAGATCAACTCCGCCTCGTCCTCCTGCTTCCACACCCTTCGCCTCCTACGTAAGTCCTTCAAATGGATCCCCCTCGAACACAGAAAGACCGTCACTCACACACTGGTCACCAGCAGGCTCGACTACGGCAACGCACTCTATGCTGGAATAAACAAAAACCTCACCCGCAAGCTACAGAACATCTAAAACGCCGCAGTAAGACTGGTCCTCAACCTGCCAAGACACTGCCACATCTCCCAGCACCTGCTCACACTCCACTGGCTCCCCATCGAAGCTAGAGTCACCTTCAAGATGCTAACCCATGCTCACAAGGCCCTCCACGACACCGGACCAGTATACCTGAACAGCCGACTCAAATTCCACGCACCCCAAAGGACCCTACGATCAGCCCAGATCTCCTATGCTGTGGTCCCCCGCACCAGAAAGACCAGCTCAGGAGGCCGCTCCTTCTGCGCGGTCAGAGCCTGGAACGCCCATCCGCTCCACCTCAGACAGACAACATCACTACCCATCTTCGCAAGAAACCTCAAAACCTGGCTCATCGACAGACCCCCTCCTTGATGGACTGGAAACTGCGAACCCCACCCCCACCCCTCAGTGCCTTGAGACCCTCACGGGTGAGTAGTCGCGCTTAACAAACACCTGATTGATTGATTGATTGATTGAATTTCAAGGCCATCGGCCAAGTAGTAAATATTTTCTACCATTTAGCCAGCTGCCGATTAAATAGCAGAGAAAGTTCAATTTTTCCCAGCGGCTGGGTAACTAGCTACCAAATGAAAAACAAAAATACAACACAATGCACCAGCAGAAAACAGAGAAAGATAGCATTTTAGCTTTTCAATAATAAGTCAGGTTCAAAGCTTCATTAAGGCACACTGGTACAATATGGACAGGAGAAGCACAAGATTCCCTTATTTCTATAAGACACGTGGCTGATGACAATGTGTCCTCCTTGCTTTCTTTTTAGTCTGCAACAAGTTGCTTTGTGGTACTTGTAAGTTTCTCCTTTAACTAATGGTGGAAATGGAAGAAAAAAAAATCCAGGGTCATATAAATTTGGGGTCAAGTTGTGACAGCAGAAAGGAGAAATATTCCTAACGAGCAGAGGCTGACATTTAACTTATACATTTAGGGCCAGATGTACGATCCTTTTTTGCATGCACAAACGGGTTTGCAAACCCGTTTGCGCATGCAACAACATCATGGGCATTGTACAAAGCCTATTTAGTGAGTTGCCATGTTTTTGCGACTGGCTAAATAGGTTTTGCTACTCTCTATTTTGAATGGGCGTTCCCTTCCAAATAGTGAGTCTCAGAACCATAAACTAATGTTTTGCGACTGCAATTGCGGTCGCAAAACACTCGCAATTACCACCTACTTCAAGTAGGTGGTAAGGCATTTGCAAAGGGGAAGGGGTCCCCACGGGACCCCTTCCCCTTTGTAAATGCATGCAGAATTACTTTTTAAGGGCAGGCAGTGGTCCGAGATTCTGAGAGAGCACCCTCTACATCGATAGGAGCATCTCACCGGGTCTTCACGAGTACATCCCACTCTACATTTTAGGATTCCTTTCCCCAGTCCCATTCTTACCCTGGTCAGTATACTATCCCCTACTAGGGAAAGGTAGGGGACAGTGGAGGTCGTTCACATCGTGATTACTCCGCAAGTATACCAGGTAAGGCTTGTGGGGTCCTGACAGAACTCGAAGCCCAAGTTGTATATCTCACCCAGACGCCATGAGCGATCCCAACATCACCCTGCAGGATGTAGCAGCCATGCTGACCTGCATGCAGGTGGAAAACCTAAGCCTATGCCAGGACATAACGACCCTACAGGGTCAAATGGCCGCTGGACAAACAGGGGCTCGGAGTCCGGACCCTGTTGCTAGGGCCAAATAGGGAGGTATTTTAAGGCCCCCCTTATTCACTTCTGGGGAATCCATACCCGCTTCTCACGGGCCTAACCCTCCCATACAAGTACTAGCTCCTCACCCAGTTCAGTTAGCCGCCCCGGAACGCTTCTCTGGTGATAGCTCCAAATACAGCATTTGCCTGAACCAAGGCTGCTTGCACTTCATGGCGCGTGCTTCTGCCTTTCCAGACGACGCCTCCAAAGTTGCTTTCGTCCTATCCTACTTCGGAGGAGACGCCGCCCAGTGGTCAATACCACTAGTGGAAAACGATGACCCTATGTTGTATAGCCTCCCTTTCTTCAAGGAAACGAACGAAGGATATTCGGCCGCCATACACATCTACTTTGCACAAGGACAATCTGGAAACCGTGAAGGCAGTGGACAGCACCGACCTGACCTCTGGACTTATACGTTTCCAGACTGAAACCATGAGCATGACGCGTGGGAACAGACGCACCGAGACTATCACCTTTGCCGTTTTTGATGCACCTCAGTTCAAACTCATCCTGGGTCTCCCATGATTGGTGAACCACAATCCTCACATTGACTGGGTAACCCGAATCATGATTTTAAACTCCGCTCATTGGAACTCCACCTGCTATCTGCAGAAGAACGGTTGCTAACGGAAGGATGATACAAGCCCACGCACTGCCTATAAGAGGGATGGGTACTGTCACTCAAGAGGTTGTTCCTGAGGCATATGCAGAGCTAGCCTCTGTATTCGACAAGAAAGGGGCTAACACCTTACCACCTCATCACTCCTTCGATTGTAGGATAGACCTCATCCCTGGTTCAAATCTCCCCTGTAGCTGTGTCTACTCCCTTACAGAGAAGGAAAACAACCACTTACGCATCTACTTGGATGACTTTTTACAAAACGGCTTCATACACCACTCCAAATCGCCTGCTTCGTCTTCTCTCTTTTTTGGGTGACCTGAGAACGTGCATTGTTTATAGGGCCATGAACACCACAACGATCTAAAAACGGTATCCTTTACCTCTTATTTCCAACCTACTGGACCAGGTGAAGGATGCAACCATCTACACTAAGTTAGAACTACAAGGGGCATACCATCTTGTCAGGGTCCGGAAGGGAGACCAATGGAAGACCGCATTCAGAATAAAATATGGCCTGTTCGAGTACCAGGCCATGCCCTTTGGTCTATTCAACGCCCCAGAAGCCTTCCAGTACTTCATCGAAGAAGTGCTGAGAGAATACATCGATCATTTCTACACCGTCTACATCGATGATATTCTAATCTATTCCAAGGGCATCCCCGAACACATCAGCCATGTTCGTGCTATCCTACAACAGCTACAACTGTATGGTCTCTACGTTAAACTGGAAAAAAGCAAGTTTCATACTACTATGGTCGAATTTCTGGGACACATCCTGACCCCTGCAGGGACACCAGAAAAGTCGGAGCGATACTGCACTGGCCATCGCCTGGTACGTAAAATAAGTCCAAAGGTTCCTAGGATTAGCCAACTACTACTGACGTTTTATCAAAGGTTTTTCCAGCATTGTCACTCCCATCACGAGTCTACTACGCAAAGGGGTGAAGTTCATGTGGGATTTAAAGGCCGAAAAAGCCTTTCAGGACATGAAGCATAGGTTCACAAGTGCTCCCATCCTAAAACACCCAGACCCAGAACAACCCTTCATTGTAGAGGCCGATGCCTCACAGAATGCCCTGGGTGGTGTGTTATTGCAGCATGACATTAGAACGGGCCTGTTGCATCCTGTGGCCTTCTATTTACGGAAACTGTTACCGGCGGAGTGCAACTACACAGTTTCCGACCGTGAATTGCTGGCCATCAAAGCAGCATTTGGGGAGTGGCGTCATTACCTTAAGGACGCCCGACACCCGGTGACCATATACACCGACCACAGGAATCTGCAGTTCCTCTGCTCTATTAGAGCTCTCACTTCCAGACAACTGAGGTGGACCCTATTCTTCAAAGAGTACGATTTCCTAATCACCTACCGCCCAGGAAAAGAAAATACCAAAGCAGACGCCCTATCCAGATTGGATGAAACCGAGGAAGAGGCAACCAAAGACATACCTGTGTCCATCCTCCCTGACCGTTGTTTCCAAGGAGTGGTCCTGTCCTCCTCCTTCTTATCTCAGTTACAAGAAGACCTAGAACAAAAGGTACTGGAGGAGTGGATCGGTGATCTCACGGGAATCACAGCACAAGATGGATTTCTCTACAAAGATGACCGTTACTACCTTCCTTTGCGGACCATAGATGACAGGCTCTGAACATGTGCTATGACCATCTCTTCTCTATCCATCCAGGATACCAGAAGACAATGGACCTCTTACACAGACACTTCTGGTGGCCATCCATGGACACCGACGTTCGTTACCATATAGCCCGTTGTTCTGTTTGTGCTCAAGGAAAAATCCAATCTAGACCCATGGTAGGACTACTGAGCCCTATTCCAGTGCAGCCCTATCCTTGGCACACTGTCTCCATGGATTTCGTCATCGAACTACCCAGGACCAAGACAGGGTTTACCACCGTCCTCACCATTGTGGATCACCTAACAAAAATGGCACATTTCGTACCATTGAAGAAGCTACCATCAGCGATTGAGCTGGCTTTCGTCTTCATGCACAACATTGTGCGATTACATGGGATACCATCAGTGTTGATCATGGATAGGGGCTCGCAAGAACATGGGAATGGAAGTGCATCTGCCATCAGCATATCACCCAGAAACCGATGGGCAGGCGGAGAGAACAAATCAAACAATGGAACAATACCTATGTTGTTTGTTGCTGTCCATAGAGAAAGAATGGTCTGAGCTGCTTTGGATGGTGGAATACGCATACAACAACAGCAAACACACGTCCATAGGAACTTCACCCTTCTTCTGCCTCCAAGGACGGCATCCACAATCAGAATCATGGGAGAAAACACAAACCAGTCCCATACCCACCGTGCAAGAATACCATGCCCTTCTACATGACATTTGGCAACAAGCCCGGTTCGAGTTCGCTAGAACCAAAGAAACGTACAAGCAGTACGCCGACGCACACAGACAAGTCGAACCCAACTACAAAGTAGGAGATACAGTGTGGGTGTCAACTAAAACCTCAATGTACATGGACCTAAGAAAATGCTGCCACGATATTGAGAAGGTCATCAATCGGGTGTCGATGAAGCTCACCTTGCCGCCTCAGATGAAGATACACCCAGTGTCTAACATCTCTCTCCTGCATTCCCCTCATCCAGAAAGCCATTCGGACACTCCTCCACCTCCTATACTCAGGGATGATCATGAGGAATACGCGGTGCGGGCCATCCTCGATTCCCGTAGAACTAGGGGGTGGCTGTTTTATCTAATGGATTGGAGGGGTTATAGGTCTGCGGAGAGGTCCTGGGAACCCTTGTCCCATGTGCGCCACGCTCCTCCGTTGGTTCGTGCCTTCCAAGCACGACATCCTCTCAAGCCATGCCCTGCCACCCCTGTATAGGCGGGGGTTCTGCCTTGGGAGGGGGTACTGTCATGTTCGGCCCTAGGCTAGAAAGCGTGTTGTGTGCATTGCCGGATCCGTTACACGTTCTGCAGACGATCCATCACTGAAGGCAAATCACGTCACGCTACAGCCTTCATGCTTCGGAAGTATCCCGGGTCAGCAGCCTGCACTACCGGGTGAGACTGCATTTAAGCCCGCGATTCTAAACCCGACAGTGCTTCAAGTACTGTTTGTTATGTGGAGCTCATATCAGACGTCCCTGAAGTCCATCATTTCAGTGAACAGGATTCTTCTAGTTTCTCGAGCACACCACGCAGGAGCGTAGGTGTGTATTTGTTTCCCTATCGCAGGAGCGCTTTTCCTTGCCTGCCTTGTCTTTGAGCACACCACGCAGGAGTGTAGGTGTGTATTTGTTTCCCCAAGCACAGGAGCACTTTCCATTGCTTGTCTTGTTTTCGAGCACACCACGCAGGAGCGTAGGTGTGTATTTGTTTCCCCAAAGCGCAGGAGCGCTTTACTTTGCTTGCCTTGTCTTCCCTGCGACATGTGCTGGAGCGCGTAGTCGCATTTCTCTTTCTTGCCTGCTGAAGCGCTTTGCCTTTTCCTTACCACGACAAGCCCAAGAGTGCTTTTACATTGGATACTTAGCGACATGCACTGGAGCATATAGCTGTTTTTCACTTCCTTTGCCTAACAAGCGCAGGTGTGCTTTAACATTACATTACTTTAACAGCTACACACGCAGGAGCGTGTTGTTGAGTTCCATTTCCTTTTGGCCACATAAGCACGGGAGTACTTTTCATTACCTTACTACGACACGCACCGGAGTGCATGCTCGCTTTCATTTACCACATCATGCAGGAGCACTTTCCTTTGTGTACAGTTCAACACGCAGGAACTCATGGTTACATTCGCTTATATCTCTGAAGACCTATCTTTCCTGCTCTCCTTACGTGTTCCAGGTGACTATATACCTCGAACATCCCTTGGTGTTGGTGTGTTGATGTATGTGTGTTCCCTGGGATCGGAAGGTCAGACACATTAACCCCTATGATTTATTCTTTCCAGCTGGTGATTCTGAGAGAGCACCCTCTACATCGATAGGAGCACCTCACTGGGTCTTCACGAGTACATCCACGCCCTACATTTTAGGATTCCCTCCCCCGGTCCCATCCTTACCCTGGTCAGTATACTATCCCCTACTAGGGAAAGGTAGGGGATGGTGGAGGTTGTTCATGTCGTCTCTGCGAGATTACTCCGCAAGTATACCAGGTAAGACTTGTGGGGTCGTGACAGATCAAAGAGGACAGTAAACCTAAAAGTCTTGCTAGCTCCCTCAGAGTTAAGGAGTCCTGTTTGAGGACTTATCCTATTACTTTCTGTATCTCGGTTATCTTCTTTAAGGGAAGGAGCAGAACTACATCAACTGTATCTATTGTGAACCCTTCAAATTCCAGAGAGTGAGAAGAGATAAGAATAGACTTTTTCTTGTTCATTACAAAACCCAAACTTTCCAGTAGGGACATGACCATGCCCAAGTCTCTCAATGCCTGAGATTAGCATCAGGACATGATTAGTATATCATCCAAATAAAGTATCACATGGACACCCCTTTTTCTCAGGAAGGAAGCTACAGCTCTCATTACCATGGTAAAGCACCATGGTGCTGAAGAAAGGCCAAAGAGGAGTGAGCAAAATTGGTAAAGACGACCCCACTAGGTGAATTGCAGGTAAGGTTGGCACTCCTTGGCCATGGGGATTGTAAAGTTGGCATCTTTCCGATCTAGTTTCACCAACCAATCATTCTTCAGCAACATGTCTCTTAACAGATGGATCCCTTCCATCCTGAAGTGTCTGTACACCAGAAACCTGTTCAAGTCCCTTAGGTTTACAACAGGTCTCCATCCCTTGTCTTTCTTCTCCACCAAGAAAAGAATACTAACAAAGATTGCTTTCTATCTTCGTTTTTACAATAGCCCAGTTTACCAGCATAGATTTTACCTCTTTGTCTACTACTTTCTGTTGATCTGCCTTCAAGGTCAGCTCCCTTTGCTGGGTAGCCTGAAAGGGCGTTTCCAAGAAATCTATTTTGAAACCCTGGACGGTTTCTGAAATGCAAGGATCCTGAGCAATGGTTTCCCACATGTGGGTAAAATATTTGAGGCGGCACCCCACACTTCCCTGGGCAAAAGAAGAAGGAGAAATCATGGTACTCACCCTGATATCCAGAGGGACCTTGTCTTCAAGGTTCATTTCCTCTTGCACGTTGATAATGGCCTCTTTGCGGATAGAATGTGGATGCTGCACTGGCTTGATAGCCTCTGCCATAGTCTCTCTGTCTATAGTTATTGAACTGGGACCTTTGGAAGCCCAGGCCAGCAGAAAGTCCCCTTCTGCCGGACCAGTCAAAAAAGCCTGTGCTGAAAACCCTGTGCATGTTGTTCTGGGCTTTGTCAAGGGCAGTGAAATTTGCAATGTATTTACCCAAACTCTTCACCGTATCTTCGACAAAAAGTAGGCCCTTAGGATTCTCTTTGGCTTCCTTCTCTGCTAGACCCCCAGCTTGGGTTTGATTTTCATTAGGACTGCCTTGCATCTTTTGGCATTCAGTCCTGCAATTTTGTTTCCAAAGAGAACCCTAGCATGCTGGTTTCAGCCTGTCAGTAGATCCAGGTCTAAGGAGAGCCCCTTAATATATGTCTTTTCGGACATGTCAATAATCCTACCCAGAGGGTCGATAACATTGAGGAGGCAATCCTGGCAAAGTTAAAGGGACCTCTTAAGTCCCTTCCTGGGGTCTCTGCCCATCTTAAAGAGAAAGGTAATAATTTCTGGATCCAAGTTTGGAGTAAGGCACACTGTGTCCTGAATGACTGGCCTTAAACATTAAGTCTTGAGGACATTCCTCACTTCTACCTCCAGTGGATTCCTGATTTACATTTAAAAACAATTGCCCACTTATTCGAGTGGCCACCATTCGGCACTTCTGGGATGCTTAATACTGTGGGGCAAAAACATCTCTTCTTCTAGAGGGTTCTTAATTTCGTCTTTAGAGGCTGGAGGAGTCACATCCTCAGCGAAGAGGCAATCTCCATCGATATATCTTGATCGAGATCCAGTACATTTTCATCATACATCTCCTTATCATCACAGTGGAAATCCTCTTCCACAAACTCAATCTCTTGAGTGTCCAAGACTTGTGTGCCATTAAGGCCACCCAATTCCATAGTGCCGCATAGGACACTTCTTTCTTTCGTGCCACATAGGGCCCCAATCCCATTTGAGGGGCTTAGACCTCCAATCTTTTTTGAGGTGCTTCGGCCTCCCATCATCTTTAAGGGTACAGACCCTTTCTCAATATGTTTGGTCTTTCTCCTTTTCTTAATTCCTTTATTCCCAGTATCGGAGCCTCCCTCCAAAATAGACCAACTTTAATTATCTGAGCCTCTGCTGTTTCTTTTCTTATTCATGACTTGGTCAATTGTTTCATGTACACAGAATCGCATTTCGAATGTTATTAATTTTTTTATGAGTTCCTCGTTAATTTTACCTTTTGGGATCAAAGTAAATTCTCTCCCCTTCTCTGGCATTGTACAAGTAAGGGCAAAGCAGTAAAGATGGAGCCTAAATAAAAGCCCAAAGCTTATAACAAGGCTCTAAAAGTATGAAATTAACAAAATGGTCCTAAGAATAACCATGGGAATAAACAAGCCAATCCTTAAGTAAGCAGGGAAAAATAGGCAATTCAAGCTTTGAAAAAAGGCATATGATGTGGAAAAGTGTTCACAGGAGTTGCCGTCGATCAGCTGTCCAAAGAGATACTGTAACTGTGAACTGCCGGCAGCAAGTCTCGCGTTGGGGCAACGCAATGCCGTTGCCCAATGCCTTTATTCGAATCCCTGCCGCACATGTCCATGTAATTGGGGATGTGTGCGACGGGCCTGTGGGGGAGTGAGTGAGTACCTCACTTCTGCCCGCCAGTTGCGGCTTGGTGCAGGGAGCGAGAGAAGTACCCCCTTAAGCTAGTGGGGGCCGCATACAGAGACCCGTGACCCCAAGACACTCGCACATGCTAGAGGGGGCCCACGGTACCTGAGGCATTTGCTTGGAAGCCCAAACGGGTGTCAGCAGGCAGCAAGCCGACTCAGGAGCAAGCCGCTTTGGCGACAAGAGTAAGCTAAGGGGATGGCATAGCAATGAACACATTTACCGGTAAGACTGTGAAATGAACAGCAAACGTTTCTGTAAATCGGAAACCAGTGAATTGAAAAGACAACATGGTCACTATAGAAGTAATAGTAAGGTAAAAGGTGTAATTATAAAGCGGTAACAATATAAAGGATAGAGAGAGCATAGTGCTATTTATCTGAGTGAGGAGCAGCATTTGAAAGAGGAGGATCATTCTCTGCATGGACGACTTATACATTGTGAATGTCCTACTCTAGATTGCCTTTTGTTTTATGATGCAATGTTCTTTCAAGTGCTGCATGGAGCGGCATTAAGAAACGGCCTTGTCATGAAATAATAACACACACATAGTTATTGCTGTTGTAGTGTGAAAGTAGTGAAGAAAAACTTGGAAGAAGTAAGGGTCCACACGGAGTATCTGCAAGTACGTGCTTTATTGGAGAGGGAGAGCGAGGGACTAGGGCTGCCAGTACAAAATGGTCTACACACTCACGTCAGTGCATCCACAATGCATTGGGGATGCATGACGTGTGAGGAAGACTAGAATGCAACACCACAGCTGTCTCTAACACAGTACACACACAACCTAAGGCTGTACATTGCTGCCTCCTTAGCAGCACTTCCTTTCTGCTGTTCCTGTGACTGCAGCTACATGGCAGTCATCGTAAAAGTAAAGTAGATGTGTCTGATTTAGGTCCACATAACTTCAAGTTTAGCTAGTGAAGCTATTTGTGTCCTCCTGCCCAGGATAAAGCTTGTAGCGTTAGATCAGCCAATAAACGACTCAGCTCAACGTGTGGGCCAGTTCTACAGACCATCACAAAGCAGAAGGGTCAACTGCCCATCCCCAACAGACTGTGTCCTGATCTGGCTGACATGTAAGTACCCAGCAATGGTTTCAGATTGGCCATGAGTTTGCCTGGCGCCATTACACACAGACATTGGACATTATGGAATATCTGCCATCTCCAAAGAAACCCGACAAACCACTGTGGTAGCCAGATGACATGGAATTTACAACACCTAATGGAAATATGTGCTTTTGTATCTCTCCAAAACTTTGGGTACAACTTTTAATTTTAGTGGCACGTTGACTTGGGTCCAACAGCCATTGTTTCTGGATATAAACTGACCCTGAGGGTCAACACGAAATTCACCCTGTGACTAGAAGCTCTGTATGCATGTGCAGAGAAAGGACCGGGCCAGAATCAGAATAACACAAACCCCCTGAAAGCCTAAGACGTATGCTTCATGAGCCAGGGAACCACTTCCCACTGTTACAACTTGAAAGAAACTCCAGATCAGGCTGTTCCATTTGCAGAAGCAAGCAACTGTAATCTGTCAAGAGCTGACAAGATAAGAGACTTGTGTCTGCTGACAGACCAACCAATAATCACTGAGAACAGAGAGAAAAGCTCTCATCTGACCCCTGAAAGATGATTGCAACTGTGTCACCCAAACAAGCACCAAGAGGGTCCAAAAGCTTTGCGAAGAGTGCTGTGTGAAGATATGGATTGCGCAAGACCTTACTCCCCTTCAGGCATCACTGAATAATCCCATGTTATCTCCGTAAAGCAGCCTGACTGCCAAGGCCCTATAGGGTTTATGGCATGTTTGGCCTCTGCCCACTGCCCACATTGAGCCCACCGTGACTACAGTCCTTAAGGACCCAGCTAACCGAACTGTGCCTGTTCCCCTGGCACGCCATAACAACCCTGGTTTACCCAAATCTGTGCCCAAGCCACTGCAACCTTCCCAGATTGTATCCACTGAAACCACTGGAAGCCAAATGATTCCCCAACCTGTACCCATCAGTAGTGCCTTCTCCTTTATGACTACACCTAAAAGGTACACGAGTCCATGAATACCTTGTTGCTGCAGTGCCGACCGCAGCCATGTGATTGATAGGGAGCATGCTGCATCCTGCTCGAGCTGGTGTGTTCAAATTGTGCACCATCTATGTCTGCAACTTTAACAACGACATAAGGCATATAATGATGTAACGATCTGTTAAATGCCTACACACTCTCAGTAATGATCCGCTGAATGCCCGCACACTCTCAGCAACAATACGCTGAATGCCTGCATACTCTCAGTAAAGATCTACTGAATGCCTGCACACTCTCAGTAACGATGTGCTGAATGCCTACACACTCTCAGTAACGATGTGCTGAATGCCTACACACTCTCAGTAACGATAAACTGAATGCCGCATACTCTCAGTAACAATGTGATGACTACCTGCACGCTCTCAGCAACGATACGCTAAATGCCTGTTTACTCTCCATAACGATATGCTGGATGCCTGTATAATCTCAGTAACGATCTACTGAATGCCTGCACACTCTCAGTAACGATAAACTGAATGCCGCACACTCTCAGTAACAATGCGCTGACTGCCTGCACACTCTCAGCAATGATACACTAAATCCCTGCATACTCTCCATAACGATACGCTGAATGACTGCACACTGTCAGTAACAATACGCTGAATGCTTGCACACTATCAGTAATGATCGGCTGAATGTCTGCACACGCTCAGCAACAATATGCTAACAGCCTGCATAATCCTAGTAACTATGCGCTGAATGCCTGCATACTCTCAGTAACGATCCCCTGCACAACACTGGTGCCACTTTAGTAAGATCTGACTACCCAAGCTTAGAGATTGTGTAGAGAGGCACTTTAACATGAGAGGTTTTCTAGACATCTAAAGTCACAAGTATAAAGCATTAGGAAAAGTATGTGCCATATTTTCATATTCCACACAATCCAGCAACACCTAGACCTTTAATATATCATGCAATATACATGTTTGGACTGCAACATATTATGCCTCATAACCAGCTTTAAGGAGAGATGCTTGACTGTTTTGCTATACCTTGAAAGTCATAACCTGAAAACAATGCACATGACAGATCAGTGTGTGTGCAGTAGGACCTGGCTCTTGTCATTTCAAAGACCTAACAATACTTACCATGAAGATTTCATAGCTGTGTGGTAAATAAAATTCCTTTACCGGGACTGAATTTGATACAGAAACATTATAAAATAGCTCAGTAAAATGAGAGGCAGAATCCGTGGTATTAGAGGTTCGGAATGGGCTTTATTCCAATAATCGATTATAATCGGATGCTTCAAGTTCCATCACCCCGGAGGTTCAGGAAGTGAAGTACATACATTATTGACATGAAATGGCTTTTATAGAACATACATTACAATGAAGCGAATACAGTAGGCGTAACAATTGATAAGGAAAATGACAATTTGTCTGCGTAACCAGAAATGGGTGTAATAAAGAGTAAAAAGGAACATAATTGGTTATGATGTCATACATAGGTGGATCTATAAGATAATACTTGGCCTAGATGCGCGCGCAGCAGCATGACGTGTAATTGACGTGTAACTAGGGGGTGAAGGGGACTTGACATTTAGCTCTACATGTGGAGACAAAAAGTCTGGGGGGTCAAGTCAACCTAATCCCAAATCATATCTAACATCCTATGTTTAAAGAACTATGTTATCCACAAAAGAAGGACTCTCGGACAGAATCTATTCTATACTGACTGTGCGTGCATGTACAAGCGTCTAAGTGTCTACACTAAATGCGAGGGGGTAGGAATATTCCATGGTAACAAGGCTATGAATTACTTGCATGAGGACAGAGAAGCCGGCCTTTTGCTCGGTAACTGGAAGAATGTTTACTTAAGCTACTAGGCAGGAATGCATCGGCTGAGGGGGAAGCAGATAATTCGAAGGTGAAATACAGTTCTTGGCAGAGAATAGGCTGATGTCAGGCTTCGTGAGCCGCGCAGAGAATGAGACAAAGTTCATGGTCACAGATGCAGGCTCAGACTGGAGCTTTCAGAGGCAGAAGGCAAGAAGAGTTTGATGACAGAATCAGGGCCTACTTGCCTGGACTGTAAAATGGCATAAGTGAACCATATAAAGCCGGTGGCCTTTCATACTTAGGAATGGAATATCCGGCCTATTCATGGCGGATCTGACAGAGGACATGTTGACGGTGGACGCACATGTGTTTGCGTCTTCATAACTGGAACTGGAGGGAACATACATGTACTTGTGATTCATACATGAAACCGTTGGGGTCCAAGATAGGGGACATAATTGATCAGAAAAATCCATATTTCCACATTCCCTCCTTGTCCCCTACTTGCCCTTCAAGAGATATCAATCTTCATTAATCCATTGATCTGTTCATATAGCATCATTTGTTCTTCTTTCTTCTTCCGTGACGAATGAAATCTTGGTGGTGGAATACACGATGTGGTACACAGACCACAGATCGCTGGTCCACATTGTAGACATAGACAGCAACTGAATAGTAGGAGAAGGCCAATACCTAGGAAGGATAAAACTCTCCATCCCCAGGCTGATATCACATTCCAAAACCAACTGGACCAAGTCCAAGTGCCTGGGTTCTGGTGTATCTGGCTTACAATCTTATGAAGGCGAGTGATGGCTTTATATACAGATGGCGAATTTTCTGGTATGAATACGCAGCAGCTTGATCCGATGACCCTACAAGCTCCGCCCCTATCAGCCAGGATGACGTCAAGGACAAGACGATTTTGAAGCACAACAATCCGCATAGCAGACTGCTCTTCTGTTAAATTGCCTAAGGCGGAAATAGTCTCATTCACTACTGCTTCAAGGGTTCTAGTTAATCTACGTATCAGCTTACTATTAGTAACTGTACCTATATAGGGAAAGATGCCTTTATTGAAATCTACATACTTGTCCCATGCCGTCTCAGTGTAATCGACAATGGGGAGATCTCTCCGCTCTCTGTTGTGTACCAAATGAATATTTCTGTAATAATCAGGAGGAGCTAGGAAAACAGGTGGCAAAAGGAATGCAATGTAGCAGGTACCATCCCAATCTAGAGGTAAACGCATATATGCAGTCTGACCACATACAAAGTAGGAATGGCGAGAAGCTCTAAATGAAGATTTGCCTTGATCACTGAATTCTACTGTAGTGGTGCATTTACTATGGCCCATATGTATGGAACCAACTTTTCTTACACATAAATCACCCTTCGCTGGGAATACTGACATGGTGGGCAAGACTAGTTCAATTTCGGATACGACATTTAGAATCATGAGATTAGGTGTAAAATTACCTAATCCATATACTTCATTTTCTAGATCAGTTCCTGTTCTTTTGGGGCGACCCTCCTTGTCAGGGTAGCAGACTTTGAGTAAAACTAGGTTCAGGTTTCCCCATACCCAATGATCTTGGTAAACTGCTGTGTCTGAGTCTATGGAATTGATTAAACTGAACCATGCTCCACAGGAGCCATTGTGTGTAAATGGGTGTGGAAAGAATGGCAGGACTCCTTCATAATTCTGATAGGGAGGGAGTCGGCCACACACCCAACAATTAGTAGCATTACTAGTCTGATGGGAATGATGTAACATACTAATGAAAGTGTTATTGCGCAGCGCAAGTCTATAAGACAATTCATGTGGAGGTAAGTCACTAAAAGAATGTTCAGCAGCAACATTATAAACATGTCTAGAAATAGGGTAATATATGTGCAACAACATGCTTGTAATAATTATTAAAAGACTCAATAAAAACAAAATTAATAATGTAATTATGCAGTGGCTACGCAGTGATTTACAATACGCCTGTCGTTTCAACATTTTCCGGGTATTTTCTCTACTCAGGTCCAAGGGATACATGTCAGAGACAATTCAACCGCTTCACCTTGGAGAGGACTTAAACAATCAAATTGCTCGACTTGTTGGGCCTAAGCTTTAGTTTGTAAAGTTCAGTTTCAGTTTTTTCAACCAAAGGAAGTTTTGAATCAGTCTGTGAGGGAGTGCAGGGCACAATGTCTATATCCGAGGATAGTCCATGAAATTTCTTGATATGACTTGAATGAATCCAGCCCTTGCGGCCCTCGATCTTCACGGCTGTCCTTGTGGTCAGCAGGACCAACTTGGGTGCTTTCCACCTGGGCTCCAGCTGAGTCTTTCGGTCGAAATTCCTCACAAAGACGAGATCCCCCGGAACTACGTCATGGGGTTTCACCTCAGTGTTGTCAGGAAAGGCTGCAGCTACCTGTGAACGACAAGATTGTAGTGCAGACATCAAGGAAGCCAAGTAATCTGTCAGCATATTACAGTCAACATCAGTTATTTTTCGTGGTATAGGCGTCCCCCACATATTTGGTGGTCTACCGAAGATCACCTCATACGGGGATAGCCCTGTTCGTGAATGTGCTACCATTCTCATGTAAAAGAGTGCAACGGGTAACGCTACTACCCAGTCGACACCTTTTTCTCTGCATATTT
This sequence comes from Triturus cristatus, assembly GCF_964204655.1. Lineage (NCBI taxonomy): Eukaryota > Metazoa > Chordata > Amphibia > Caudata > Salamandridae > Triturus > Triturus cristatus. Next base: position 1,024,828,666 of record NC_140584.1, read on the forward strand.
TGGACATTCTGATTTTCAGTATCTGGTTATGTCTTTCTACGAGACCTGCTGCTTCGGGGTGTCGGACACAGTGGAATTTCCACTGATAACCTAACAGAAGTGAAACGTGTTTCATTAATTCGGATGAGAACGGCTGGCCGTTATCTGAGTGAACAACACGTGGTAAACCGTATCGTGGGAAGAATTCTCGAACCAACTGTTTGGCAGTAGTCGGGGCAGTGTAATCTGAAACCGGGTACGCCTCTGTCCAACGGGACAGAGCGCAGACAACTACGAGAACATATTTGAATCCTCGACATCGTTCCATCTGGATGTAATCCATCTGTAGGACTTCAAAAGGGTGATTAGGAGGATGAAATCCACCCTGTTCTACGGGAACACTTTTTCCTGGGTTGAACTGACAACAGATCATACAGGTACGGACCTTTTGTTTGGCTGCTGCTCGTAAATGTTTATTAAACCAAATGTGTTGAATGCTGTCTAGCATAGCTTTTTCTCCTAGATGTGCCGGACTATGTATAGTGTTAATTATAACTTGGACCATTGAATCAGGAAGGAACCATACAGACTTTTCCTTCATCATCCATCCTTGGTCTGTTTGGATCCCTCCTAATTCAGTCCATTTCTTTATTTCGTCTGGTGTAGCATGTGTCTGTATGTCAATCACGTCAAGAGTAGGATCTTTAACTGTCATACAATGTGTCGGTATCGGGACTATTGTCTTTGTCATGTCGGGGGTTTGAGTTTGAGCCGTCTGTTTAGCCGTTCTGTCGGCTAGATCATTGCCTTGGGAAATGATATCAGTAACTTTCGTATGAGCTTTACATTTCATAATTGATATTGCAGTAGGTAGATGTATTGCATCTAATAAGGCATGAATGAGGGGTCCGTGCTGAATGTGGGCACCGTGGGAAGTTAAATAACCTCTCTCTCGCCACAGCACGCCGAAGTCATGTACAACTCCGAATGCATAACGTGAATCAGTGTATATGTTGACTTTTTTATTCGTGGCTTGAATACAGGCTTGTGTCAGAGCGATGAGCTCTGCGGCTTGAGCTGACAAAGTATTTATACGATTAGTTTCAATGACTTCAGTATCTGTTGTGACTGCATAAGCGGCCACTAATTCTCCTGTACTTGTTCTCATACATGAACCATCTACATACAACGTCAGGTCTGGATCGGACAATAGAACATCGGTCAAGTCTTGTCTGGGTTTTGTCGTTACAGTAATAACTTCAATACAGTCATGGGCTAGTGGGTCTGTTCCGGTTACTGGCAAAAGTGTGGCAGGATTCAATGTGTTACAGCGTCTGATTTCTATGTGTGGCTGAAACAATGTAAGTTCGTATCCTGTAAGTCGCGCTATAGTCAAGTGTTGTGTTTGTGTTCTATTTACAAGAACCTCTACTGCGTGTGGTACTTGAACTGTCAATGGATGTCCTAACACTATGGCATCGCTTTGTCTGATTGCTAATGCTGTCGCTGCCACTGATTTCAGGCATGCAGGCAAAGCCTGAGCTACGGGATCTAATGTACTAGAAAAATAAGCACATGGTTTGTGTGCTCCTGCTTGTTCCTGTGTGAGTACTGACAAGGCAGTACCTTCGCGTTCTGTAACAAAGAGTGTAAACTGTTTTCTGTAACATGGTGTTGCTAAAACAGGTGCTTGACATAAAGCTTTCTTTAGGCTTTCAAAAGCTTGTGTATTTTCTTGAGTCCAAGGGAGAACAGTCGATGTGGCTGCCTCCTGTGTGGTTAACTGAATGAGTGGTTTTGCTAGAAATGCATACTGAGGGATCCACTGCCTGCAATATGAAGTGAGGCCTATGAAAGCCCGCACCTCCTTTTGTGTCTTGGGTATTGGCATATTAGCTATTAACTGAATGCGGTCGGGTGTAAGCTGCCTTCCCTCCTTGGACAGCGAGTGTCCAAGATAAACAACTCGCTGGACACAGAATTGCAGCTTAGAAGGGGACACCTTGTGCCCCTTTTCGGCTAGAAATTGTAAAACTGTCAGTGATGCTTTTTCACATTCTGGTTCGCTTCTTGCGGTGATCAGCAGATCATCGACGTATTGAAGCAGGGCAGTGTTAACTGGTATGTGGATACTGTCAAGTTCTCGTTTCAGTGCTTGGCTATAGATGCTGGGGCTTTCTGTAAATCCTTGAGGTGCGCGTGAGAATTTAAAGCTACGTCCATTTAAACTAAATCCGAACAAATATTGGCTCTCCGGATCTATTGGGACGCTGAAAAAGGCATTCTTGAGATCAATTACGGTAAAGAATGTCGCTTCGGAATCAATAGCTGTCAGTAATGACGAGATATCTGGGACCACAGGAAATTGTGGCACAATGCACTTGTTTAATTTGCGCAGATCAATAACCAATCGATATACTGGCGGGGCCTTCGGATCTGTTTGTTTAAGAATCGGTATTATCGGTGAATTACATATATTGGAGTCTGTTTCCACAACTACTCCTTGGGCAATGAGCTCGTCAATGATTTGTAGTAAAGCCACTACAGCATCTGGTGGTAACTTGTATTGTCGCATTCGTGGTAGCACCACTCCTGCCTTTAATGTGACTCGATATGGTGTAATATTCATGCATCCAACATCAGTAGGGCCTTGTGCCCATAGACGTGTAGGTAAAATCTGCAGTCGGGGATCCATGTCTCTAGACACATAGTGACCTTTAAAATCACGTAGAAACAACCTTACACCTTCCGGAGAACAACATATTATGGCTCCTAGAGCTTTCAAGGTTTTAATTCCTAACAGATTTTCTGGACATGATTTAGTAAGCAATAAATCTGTAGTTCGGGTCAGAGGTCCTATCGTAAGTGGCAGAGGTTGTGACACTTCATTAACAATAGGTTTTCCTGAAAAACCAAGGGAAATATTCTGTGAGCCTGAGAGGGGTGCCCCTGGAACTTCACTACGTTTTATAGTTGTTCGACTTGCCCCTGTATCGAGTAAAAACTTCCTATCTTGGCCTAATAATTCACTATGTACATAAGGTCCTTCTTGATCTACAGGAATCTCGATAAGGGGTAAATCAATTTCCCTCTCTAGGCTTGTTCATGCGTAACGCTGATACTCGGGATATTCATACTGTGCGGTCTGATACATTTGTCGTGTTGTTGTCTGTGTGGCAGTAACAGGTAACGGTGGTGCAGCTGGCACAAACTGTATGGGCTGTTGTGCGGCTGGCATGGCCTGGGCATGCTGCATAGCTCCTTGTTCATTCTGATCTTGTCTGAGTGGCCGTGATCTTTCTTGTGTTTTACCTATGGCGATATTATGTTTTAAAACTGGACAATCGTGTACGTAATGGCCTGGCTTTTTACAATAATTGCATGTCCCTTTTACAGGTCCTGCTGAATCGGAATGTGTCATACCCTTTTTATGTCCTTCAGCTGGAACAGTCTGGGAAACTAGCATTTTCATTTTCGTGTCTTTCATGCGTCTGTGTTCATGTTCTTGTTCTTCTCTAATTCTATTGTGATGGTACTGTAGCATTTGTAACATTTGTGATGGAGTGTTACCTTGCCAGGTACTTTCGAATTTTAATACTCTATTCTTTACTGGGGGCAGGGCATTTTCCACTAACTTTGTTACAAACAGATGCGGGTATGATTCGCTACTTGCTTTTATGCCACTATTTATACCAAAACATTTTTCAAATCGGGCATAGTAATCACTAGTGTCTTCATCTTGCTTCTGCTTACAGGCTGAAATCGTTCCCCAATCTTCCTTTTTCGTAGTTAATAGACGTGGCAGTACCTGTACTAATAAACCTGGTAATGCTTTAGTTTTATCCCCAAGTCCTGCTCCTGCAGTTCGGGCCTTTTCTTCCGCTTCTAACACTGACCATTCTATCTTTTGGTCACCTACCTCCCACTCTTTTTCCTTGAGTTTTTCATAAATGCCAGCAGGCATCAACACCTTTAATATTGTCATAATGTCGGGATAGGTATACTCTCCCATGAGTAACATGTCTTTAATTTCTCGGTGAAAACCCGCTGGATCTTTGTCATGACTGGGTACCACTTTCTTCATTTGTAACAATTCTATTTTTGATATGGGCGTATATACAAATACGCGCCTAAACTCGTTGTCCTCGTCTCTTATTGGGTGCACCTCTCGTAAAGGATTCTGTCTATCCATGTGATACGTGGTTCTTTCCTTGACGGGCAATGAAACATGCTCTGAACATACAAAAAGAATATACTGCTTTCTTGATTCTAGAATTTCTTTAATTAATTTAGTACCTGGACCTCTCCATTTATTCATAAGCAATTCAGTCAGTATGTCAGGTAAGGGACCAGGGTCCGAATGCTGACTCCGATATAGTATAATGAGTTGTTGAATCAAATAAATCCCAGCTAACCTCTGTTCATCTGGGGTGAGATTCAAAAATGTGCGTACTACTGTATCATCACTATATTTTCCGGGACTGTCCACCCAATGGACAGCTGCCCTGGCTAAATCTTGTTCGTCCATAGAATCGAGAAAATGATAACCCCTTCGTTCTCGGAGTAGTTTGTCGGCGGTTTGGAACGAATGCTCGTTAGACCTTATATTAATTATAGGTATTTGAAAATTCCTGTTATTATCTGGACATATCGGATGTATTGAGTCAGTATGACATCTAGTCTGATTCCTATTACAAGATCTTCCTCTACCTACATAGGCTATGGTGTCCGACTGTCCTGTGGGCAGTCCTGACCCTTCTTCCTCGCTTTGTTCGAACTCGTCTACCTCCAATCGCTCTTCGTGTAGGCGTTCTATTTCTTTACGGATCTTTCGGCACATGGCTATTATACAATTTTGTTTATCATGTCTCCCTTCTGATATATTCTGGCTCCATCTTGTAAGAATTTTCATTGCTTCCGGGTCTACCCCCGGTCGGTCTTGATTTCTGATCACACAGTTTATGAGGAAACGTAACAGTTCCCCCTGTATCTCTACTTTCTGGTATTCCATAGCTCTGTAAATACATTCTGGATCTCGCCCTGTTTGGACAAAATGATATATATTATCTAGATGCGCAGTCATTCCTGGTAACTTCGCTAAATACACTGCGGCTCGTCTGATACGCAATGAGGCCAGGGTCATTTCGTCCTCTATACCGGGCACCGGGTCATATCTACAATCTACGAGAAGCTCTTTAAGTGCACGGGCACTTACGAATTTGGGTGTACGTGAATGCGCTGACTCTTGAAAAGTAAGTTTATTTATTCTGGGTGGCGTAGAAAAGATATTGGTAGCACCTCCCGTGGCCCCATCTGGGGCGTCGGGTGTGAAAGGATTCGTTGATCGTGACACAGCAACTATAGGTGTGGACACGGCTATAGAAGTAGCTGTAGGAGCGGATGCAGAAACAGATGTGCTTGCCGGAACTTGTGACTCGATTTGTTGCTGTAGGGATACGGGCACTGGATCTTGGCGTTGAACCTCCCTGGTATGCGGTCTATGTGGGGCGGAATTAGCATACTCGGGAGCTGCGTCATCTAAATATGAGGAAAGAAAAACATCTTCTGCGGTTCTAGGATGCCCCTTAGGATGTACCTTTATTGGGAACAATGGGGGTGGCAAGTCTTTCGGTATTTCTGGAGTAGCCTTAGGTAATCCTTCGGCCAGAAGGGGATACATACCATTCATAAGGGCATTTCTCTGTCTGTCTACTTGTTCTGATTTCACTCGGATACCTTCCTCAATTAATAGATTTCCTTGAACTTTATTTGAACTTTCTTTATTCCTTTCTTCCTGTCTACGTGCTTTTTCTGTACGTCTATGAGATTCTTTACGCCATAACTCAACGGCTTCTTTCTGTGACTGTCTGACTTTCCTTTTCCATAACTCTTCCTCGACTTTCATGATGCACTCTGCATCCCAGGTCCCCGCTGTGGGCCACCTCTGACTTTCTGGTAATCCCTTGGTATAGTCTACCCATAAATCAAGAAATAATATAGCGTCTAAGCCATGTTTGTGATACATAAAGTGCCCTGGAGTGTCCCTAGGAGGAATAGGGACGGCTTCTTCGAGAACCCCTTTTCTAGTCGTGATCTGTCTTAATTTCGAAAAGAGCGGCATATTGAGAACTGACCTTATACTTGATTTTGACCAACTGACCTGATACTTGAATTTGGACAGACTTAATACAATAAACACGATAATGAACAGTCATTCATACCACAATATGCAGGACGTTTTAACACATTAAACATTAAACATTAAACCTTTAACTGAAACAACAATGATGATCGTCTGCATAACTAATCACCAAGCTTAATTCTTGACAATAACTGGATACTTCGGAATACTTGATATACTGCTAAACAGTACAGATACACTGCTAAAACAGTGCAGACCGGATTTGTGTACCCAAACCCGTCTTGACCGGCACAACCTATGTGCACGTCAGAAATGCCTCCCCAGCAATGGTACTCACCGGGTAGCTTCGGAAACGGAAGGCCTCAGTAACTTGAACTTGAACCGGACTGGACTCGACTCGACTCGTCGGAAACTGGGCTTGACTTCGAACTGGTGGGTCTCTGTGTACCTCGGATCTTGCTCTCTCAGCTAGGCTCTGGTCGGGATACTTCGCACTTCTCACCGCCTCGTCTGGGTGTTGATCGCAGTCTCAGTCGCCCCCGCTTGACCGGAGGGAGATACAGGAAATCCTGCTGGTACGCGTTATTGTCCGTCCAGCTGTGGCAGGAGACCGGGCCTGCAACTCACCGCCGGCGCGTGAGATGAGAAAGTGTCCCTATTCGGGCGCCATCATGTGGTAAATAAAATTCCTTTACCGGGACTGAATTTGATACAGAAACATTATAAAATAGCTCAGTAAAATGAGAGGCAGAATCCGTGGTATTAGAGGTTCGGAATGGGCTTTATTCCAATAATCGATTATAATCGGATGCTTCAAGTTCCATCACCCCGGAGGTTCAGGAAGTGAAGTACATACATTATTGACATGAAATGGCTTTTATAGAACATACATTACAATGAAGCGAATACAGTAGGCGTAACAATTGATAAGGAAAATGACAATTTGTCTGCGTAACCAGAAATGGGTGTAATAAAGAGTAAAAAGGAACATAATTGGTTATGATGTCATACATAGGTGGATCTATAAGATAATACTTGGCCTAGATGCGCGCGCAGCAGCATGACGTGTAATTGACGTGTAACTAGGGGGTGAAGGGGACTTGACATTTAGCTCTACATGTGGAGACAAAAAGTCTGGGGGGTCAAGTCAACCTAATCCCAAATCATATCTAACATCCTATGTTTAAAGAACTATGTTATCCACAAAAGAAGGACTCTCGGACAGAATCTATTCTATACTGACTGTGCGTGCATGTACAAGCGTCTAAGTGTCTACACTAAATGCGAGGGGGTAGGAATATTCCATGGTAACAAGGCTATGAATTACTTGCATGAGGACAGAGAAGCCGGCCTTTTGCTCGTAACTGGAAGAATGTTTACTTAAGCTACTAGGCAGGAATGCATCGGCTGAGGGGGAAGCAGATAATTCGAAGGTGAAATACAGTTCTTGGCAGAGAATAGGCTGATGTCAGGCTTCGTGAGCCGCGCAGAGAATGAGACAAAGTTCATGGTCACAGATGCAGGCTCAGACTGGAGCTTTCAGAGGCAGAAGGCAAGAAGAGTTTGATGACAGAATCAGGGCCTACTTGCCTGGACTGTAAAATGGCATAAGTGAACCATATAAAGCCGGTGGCCTTTCATACTTAGGAATGGAATATCCGGCCTATTCATGGCGGATCTGACAGAGGACATGTTGACGGTGGACGCACATGTGTTTGCGTCTTCATAACTGGAACTGGAGGGAACATACATGTACTTGTGATTCATACATGAAACCGTTGGGGTCCAAGATAGGGGACATAATTGATCAGAAAAATCCATATTTCCACAGCTGCCTTGAGGCCCTGGAACCAGAACAATGTCCTGATGGTATGTCATGCAGTCTAACTCCTTTTCTGTCAGGTCTCAGCAATTGATCACTGTAGTTGAGTAACCAAAAAAACCTCAGTTTACTCTGTCACTTATATTGCCCAATGGCCCATTGAGATGGACACCAGAAAATATAATTAACTCCTTTAACAGCTTGCAAATGCATCTGTTAGAACCCGGAGTCTCTAATTGGCAATGGTATGTACCTTTGTCAAGTAGGGACCCTTCGTCTACGTCAGGGCAAGGAAGTTTCACGCTGTAGATAACCCCTGCTCACCCCCTTGGTAGTTTGGCACGAGCAGGCCGGCTTATCTCAGAGGCAGTGTGTTAAGCATTTGTGAACACATACAGTAATATCGATGAACCACTACAAACGGACACCACACTGGGATGTATCAAAAATAGGTAAGCTTAACGACAAACGATTCCACAGTACGAATATGCTTTACTGTTACTCAAAAATAGTCTTTAGCTTCAAGTGTCTCTTGCAACAGATAACCCCTACGGGAGTTATCGCTTCAATGCACAAAAGTGTTCTCGGGGTACAGCCCGCCTGCAAAGAGCGCAGCGTCATGCCTGGAGTCACAACTAGACTCTCTCGGGACAGTACCTCCAGGAAGACAAACAAAGGCTCATCTCGGCATCAGGGAGCTGTGATGTCGCATGGCACGTAGTAGCGTCGGTTCCTTACTTCAGGGGAAAGCGATGCGGTGGGGCCCTGGATGCGGATGCAGGCAGGGGGCGGCTTTGCTCCTTACTGGAGGGGGGAGGTGACATTACGGCAGTGCCGGCACCACAGGTCGTTGATGTCCTTGAGTCATTGAAATGTTGGTTCTGTCCTGTCGATGGTCGGCTCTGCCCAGATGGCCATCTCGGAGCCGGTGCAGCACAGCGGCAGGCGTCGGTCTACAGGGCGAGTCGGAGCGGTCTCGTTGCAGAAAGTGTAATTGTTGGCTGGGTTGAGTTGCAGAGATCCTCTGTAGCAGCTGAAACCGCAGTTCCAGCCCTCGCTCAAACAGAAGAGGTGAAGTCGTTGATATCCCTGCGTCTTCAAACAGGAGGCTAGCTTGACTCTAGCCCTTGGAGAATATTCGGCAAGATGATGAAAGTTTCTTCCTTGGTCCTTTCTACCTCTCCTTGGCAAGAGAGACACCACCAAAGGCCAACCCACTACAGCACTCCTAAAAGATGCATCTTCCCATTCTGGGTTCCGACTTACTAAACTCGACTCTCCACCTGGTTCCCTGAGCCAGTTAGGATTATAGGATGCTATAATCAAAACTGCCCAGTCTGGCCTTCAGGGAACAGGTAGCCTTGCAATAGTGAAAAACGCGCTCGTGGGTAATTCACTACCAGGTCATGCCACACACTCCAAGGCATGACCTGACTTCTACATACAATGCACCCTGCCCGCAGGCCTTCTGTAGGGGTGACTAACATGTTGCAAAGGGAAGGGTCACAGACTGGCAAGTGGTTGCACTCGCCGAGTCCCACAGGGGCACATGCTGCGTACGGCGCTCTGCAGTGGCTGGCCCGAGTCAAACTTTACGGGCGACTCCAGTGGCTGGCACAATCGGTGCTGCGAGCCCACCAGTCGTTTTTGGATTACAAGCCCCGGGCACCCCTGTGCATGATGCGAGGGTCTGACAGTGAATCAAAATACCAATCATGGAATCACAAATTCATCATTACTTTTCTCAGGGAACACTTGCTCTACGCACTGGATAGCAGTGGCAAGGTGCCCAAAGCGTCTAAACCAGCAAACATAAAAAAAACAGAGGAGGCAATCCATCAGAAAAAGAGGAAGAGAGACCCACGCCAATGGGACCAGGTCTAACAGCATCCATCAAGGCAAAACATATTTTGATTCTAATTACACACAGAAACATGTTTCAAAACATGTTTAATCCGAGCAAATAAAATATAGAAGGAAAAAGCGTAATACAAAAGAAAGTTGCAAACACGATGGCCTGCACAGATAGAAATAGAACCAGTTTAGTGATGTGACACTCATGCCGAGGGTTGTAGGTAACATTTGGTGATTTATTTTACTGATGGTCACGTAGAGTTCAAGTATAATGAAAATAAAGGATAAAGGGTGGTCTTTTGGCTGGTACAATAATATGTGTTTGCTTGGCTCCAAGATATGGCCTCTGGTTCTGTACTGCCAGTTCAGTCTCCATGCCAGTTTATGAAAAACACTAGAGACAGATAAGCTGAAGAGCTAACTGGTAACAAGCAGTTTCCAGAGGTACAATTCTTCGCAGATAAGACACTCTTTGGATGCAGCCAATAAGCAGAATAGCCAAGCAGGAATAAAAAATTTGCTAGCATTTGCACCAAGAATTTTCAACTCTATTAAGGACACGGTGGCAAGGATTATATTTCTCTTCCTTGACTACTCCAAAACAGCAGCCAATAATTTTTTTTTTTACATTTAAATAAACTACATACCACATGATGCTCTGTCTAATAACCACCAATCATGATCCAGTAGCCCATATAAGTACAGTCAACACCATATTGAGAGCCTCTTTCTTTGCTCCGAACAGTCCATAAGTCCTTAAAAACCAACGAAAAACCAACTGGAAGCAGAAGCTACAACTCCATAGGATGTCTTCAATCCACAGGCAACAGCTCAGCCAGCAACAGGAGCACAGCGTCCCAACTTTGGAAACGATTTCTGAACATGTTCAGTCTGTCTTCTGATTAGAACTTATAAAAGAAATAAGACACCATAATATCCATGTACCCAGAGTAATAAATACGGGTAGGATAAAACGAATAGAAGAACAGTCAAAATCTCAACATTCCAAATCGATGACTGATATTCCTGGGTGAGATAATCCTCACCTCCATGTCCTTAATAGAACTGCAAATTCTTGGTGAGAATGCTAGCAAATCTTTTATTCTATATCAGGACCGGAGGCTCTGATTATGCTAGTTGAAAGCTATACCACTGAGGCAATTTCACCCACAGATTTGTAATAAAAGTGTTTAAAAGTAGAATCTGATGACCAATTGGCCGATTTCATGATATTCTGAATGGTTGAACCCAACAAAAAGGATTTAGAGGCATTGGCACCTCGAACAGAATGAACTCCAAACACCTGAGTGTCAATCCCAGATTCCGCCATTACGGGTTTTAACCATCTGGCAATAGTGGCAGATGACACTGATTTAGAAGGTTTCTGTAAAGCAATCAACAATTGACCAGAGGTCTCATTTCGCAATGCACGAGTACATTCCTCATATGCTTAAAAACATTTGACTACACACAGTTTACCATTAGGAATGCATGATACTCAACACACTTTGAAAAAGTTTTGGGTCTGCCAGTGATATTAAAAGAAACTCCTTCAGGAGTAAATACTCTACCAGCAATGTCCAGAACTGCTTCTACATCCGAAGTGCTTCTACATGCAATGAGACATCAGCATGACTAGCTTAGCCGATAACTGTTTTCTAGACAAAAGATCATTGCTCAGCCATCTTTCAAAAAGGTTTAAGACCAAATTCATATCCCATAAAACAGTATTTAGGCTTGGGAGGATTAGTAACTCTAATACATTTAAGACGTTTACAAATAACAGGATGCATCCTTACTGGATAATTACTCCCTTGTACATGTCCTGCTGAAATAGCAGAATGAAAATTGTTCACTAACCTGTATAATAAACCTTCAGTGGCTTTTTGGGATAAGAAGTCACTATGTGAGATATGTCTGCTGCCATGGGATCCAAGTTCTGTTCCAAGCACCAATCCATCCAGCATCTCCATGCTGAAAAATACCTCTTTCTAGTGGAGGGGGCCCAGGCACGCTAAATGAACTCTGAAGTCGCATCCAAAATGCCTGTTAAACGCCACTGTTTCCGGAAAGCCTCCAAGCCATTAGGGACAGATGCTCTAATATTATCATTGGATGTAGTTCCCCTCGAGGGCCCTGGAGCATCGTCCAAGACCAAGGAAGGAGGAAAGGGGAATCGCACGTCAACTCCAAAAGGACTGGAAACCAAGGTTGTGCTTTCCACACAGGGGTGACAAGCACCACCTCTGCGGCTTGCCGCTTGATCTGGGTCACTACCGTGGGGATTATTGTGAACGCGGTAAAAGAATAATTCAGGCCCTGTGATCAAACCGTCTCTTGCCTTCGCTAACGGTTCCTGCCTCCAATTGAGGAAATCATCCACTTGACGGTTCAGTCTGAAGGCAAAGAGGTCTTCTCTGCAGGGACCCCGAACATCCTGGTTCAACAGATGAGGATGAAGCTTCCAATCGCTGTAATCTACCACGTATCTGGAGTATCAATCCACCACTTTGTTGGATTGCCCTTGAATGTATTCTGCCACCACAGATATAATGTGGCTCAGGCAATAGTGCCAAAATTCCTTGACAAGCTCCACTAGCTGGGGTGATCTTGTGCCCCCCAATATGTTCATGTACCTCACCACAGATATATTTTCTATCCTCAAGAGGATGCAATGCAAAAAGATATTTTCTTGGGTGGGAGAGTACTGACGGCAAAGGACCCTGCCAGAAGCTCCATGCAATTTGGGAGTGAAGGGGAGAGGAGTTGGCCTAACGGCTAGGGCGCTCGACCTTGGACCTGGGGGACTGGGTCCGAGTCTCAGTAATGACGCTGAATATCCTGTGATTCTGGGCAAATCACTTAATCTCCCCGTGCCTAACAAAAAATGAATGTGTGTCCTCATGTAACGTAACTGGTGCTATGTAAAGCGCTCTGATACCTCATTGGATTCGGGTCAAGTTCGCAAATATGTAGTTCTAACTCTTGGAGAGACCACCTACTGCCTGTTGAGATAGCTTCACAGCATGCTCCCCAACCCCAGCTGCTGGCATCTTACTCTATAACCACTTCTGATTGAGAGCCAAAGATGGCTCTGCCGTTATACGCATTCACGTGTGCTAACTACAATCGGAGCTCTGCTCTCACCTCGTCCGTCAGAGGAACCTGATCTGTGTAAGCTAAGCACTTCCTTCTTTTTGACACAAGTGATTGATTATTTTTCAGTTAAGACTAAAGCGGCTATTTTAATGATGGATGTAGAAAAGGCATTTGGTAAAGCTGGATTCTACTCTTTCTTACCATCACCAAGAATCCTCTCAGGTCGCCAGAATCTTTATATCTGCTAAATAGTGTATAGGGGAGGAAATCCAATATTAACACATAATTAGAGAAAACAGAATTCGAATTCTAAGGACCACTGGCTCCGAATCTCAAATTTTTAGGGATTTATTACAAAGCCAAAAATAACTGCACATACAAGCACCTCAACACAAGGTTAAGAAAATAAATGGGCACTAATACAAAGAATATTCTGTGCAGGAGCCTTATCCAACTCAGAATAAGAAGAATAGTCAGCTCTAGAAGCATCAGGCAGGCAATAACCACTCCTATCTCTATGTTAGAAGTCATTAACCTAAAAAGTAAATCAGTTAGTCTATCCCTACTCTATCTCTAAGGTGACATCCCTACTTAGCATTTTCCCCAGGCAAGAGAGTAAAAAGGTGTCAGAAGTGAAGACTTCCTTAGAAGTGCACTCACTTAGTCAGAGCTCGCTCTAAGATGCTCCTTCTAGCTTCCCATCTAAACCTCAACTGCTCAACCCACGGGTCACTGTCCCTAATTCAAAATCCCAAAAACGTAGAACACGCCCTCCGGCACACCTCTTCAGCCAGGTCGTCTTCCAGTACTTTTCCACTGAAACTTGTCTCTCATCCAATGACAGTTAGCTTGACCTTGGGTCCCAGGCACCTTTTTCGCCGAAAGTATCATCCCTGCATTCCAGTATACTCCCGTGTTGGCTTCTCATGCCATCCTAACTCCTAAAACAAAGGGTTAGTTTCTCTAACGAGCTAGGTGTCCTTGCACATGCAACAGAAACATGGGAACGAGAAACTTTTCCACTTCTCTGAGATTTTCTAATGTCTCTGAAATGCAAAGCCATACCAAGGGAAATCATTTTCGGCCTACAATATTTAGCTAACATAAGAAACAAACCGGCCTTTCTCCTAAACGGACATGCGGTCAGGCCTTTACACAATTTAAACACTCTCTTCTAAAATCACACTATAAGCATTGATTTCATTCCACTTCATATATGAATAAGCAAACTACACGCGCAGACTTTAATATGGTGCTCGTTTAAACCTAATGCATTACATCACACGAAAACCAATCATTATGCATTTGCTAAAATACATTTGCAATTGACTACGACATTGCTCTTCATAAATGACATGGTTACATTTCTAATCACACTATTATAAGCAGATTTTAGTAATACATTTCTAAGTCACACGTTAATAAAGTTCCCCAAAATATGTGGGTGCGGACTAACAATGATTATGGTGCACCCCTACAATTTTCAGAATAACATGGCGCTCTATCACATTCAACCTTGTGGATTGGCAGGCCCTCTTTTTTATCTTAGGGAAGTTTGGTTTTCTAGCCCACTTAATAGAAATGTTTAGGGGAATTTATAATGGGGCAGTTGCAAAGATATTTATTAATGTGGAGCAGGTGTGAGAGGTGGTGATTAGGCATGGCACCAGGCAGGGTTGCCCACTGTCTCCCCTCTTATTCTCTCTTTTTATTGAGCCACTTGCGGTAAAGATCCGCTCTAATACATCAATTCTGAGACCTTTAACGGGGATGTCAAAAACCAAGCTGTTCACCTATGATATGATTTTATATTTAAAGGCAGTTAAGGTAAACATCCAGGCTGCGTTGGGGGAAATCCAGGCGTTTACAGCTCTGGGGGGACATAAAGTTAACCAGGCCAAAACGGAGCTTCTCTTGTTCAATTCTTTAGAGATTCAACTCCCAGAAGGGTTCAAATTCTTGCCATTACGACCTATAAGATATTTAGGATTATATGTTACAGCTGACTTCTCCCAATTGTTTCAACTAAATTATGGAAATATCCTTACTAGGGTAAAAATTATTTTAGAATGATGGACGTTACTACCTCTGTCATTAGTGGGTCGAGTTTCCCTAGTTAAAATTTCAATACTTCCCTTATTGGTATTTTTGTTTTTAAATCTTCCTCTAAAAATACCAATCTCCTATTTCAAGGATTTGGATAAAGTTATTTGCAAGTTGATATGGAAAAAAATAAACCCACGGGTCAAACTATCCATTCTACAATTAGACATAGAGCAGGGTGCTAGCGTTACCCCACTTTTTCACCTATTACCAAACCATGTTAGTTTACTAACTCAACGGGTAGCCCCTTCTTCGAAATTTGATAATTTTATGCTAAACCATGTGTTAACAGAAAGTGCAATTAAGCTTCCAGTGTTTCGTCGTACAAAGAAATTACCCAAGAAAACAAGATATAGGGTCATAATTTCAATTGCAACACGTACCTAGCGGTTCTATAAAACCTATAATGTTCCAACATGCCACGCATACACCTCTCTTCAAGATTGTGAGATATGGGGTCTTCAGCTTCCTCAAGGGGTGTTACAGTCCTATAACAACCTAGGGTTCTGGAAGCTATTTCATGTTTATAATTGTACCTATTTGATAACGTGGGAATCATATGCATTGCAATTTGAACCCCATAGCCGAAGGCTTCTGGTTAAGCTTTAGACAAATCACAGGCTTCCTTAAGAACAATTATACAACGATTAATGAGATGGAAAAACCAATCCTAAAAGCATTTTTTGAAAAGAATTTGAGCGATGTTTGAAACTAGTATAGGATACTACGCCAGGGCATGAATAATAAGCTTATTGAGGAGATGCTACCAAACATTGCCCAGGAAACACATTGTCAGTTTAATAGCAAGGAATGGCAGTCATTGTGTGAGTTCAGGAATAAAGCTCTGAGGGTGGCCAATTTTAAAAGAATGTCATTTTTGTCTAGATGACTGGCGTATTACACTCCCCTTACACTTAATAAACTGTTCCCATCAACTCCTAATCAATGTTTTAGATGCAATATGGATGGTGCAGGAGAATGGGTACTTATATTGTTTACATGTCCTAGACTGCAGCACTTTTGAAAGGAGGTTTTTAGGTTCATCAGTCGCTGCATGTCCATGGTCATTCTCCCCTCAATGTCGGTGGCCTAATATGGATGTTCCCACATAGACTTTCAACTGCCAAAATTTCAACAATACTTTGTTTTCATAGCAATAGCGGTAGCCAGATCCCTTGTGTTGCAAAATTGGAGATCATTGAAGGTACCAACAATTGGCCGGTGGTTCTCTAAGCTGGACTGGACCTATCAATTTTGAAGAGGCTTACGCAAAGAGGGTAGGGGCACTCCATAGATTTAGGGCTCCAAGGGAGGACTACGCTCTGATCACTCACGCAAATTGAAAAAAAAAAAAAGGGGGTGATGTCAAAATAGCTGTAGGGTTTTAGTAATGTTTTATGGCCGTATTTATCCTCATTGTATGTAATTCGTCTTTTGGGATAGGTAATGCTGGATATGTAAAATGAATTTATGCTATTTATTGCGTGATGAAATATGAGATTATTTATTACAAAGTCTTTTTTAATCTTCTACCATTATGCTGACTATTTATGGATGAATTTGTTCAGTATGATCTGTCTGTTTCTTCTGCACAATAAAAAAAAGAGGAAAAAAAACGATCATGCGTATTCCCTTTCCCCTGAAGTGGGCTATTACCTACTTTATTACCTTTGTGAAGCACCACGGTGCTGAAGAAAGCCCGAAAGAAGGAACAATTATTCCAGCCACCTGTCTCTCCACCTGAATTGAAGGAACCGTCTGTGTTGAGGAAAGATGGGAATGGATAGGTATGCATCCTTGAGGTCCAGGCTGACCATCCATTCCCTTTTCTGCAACAAGCCTGTCAATAGATGGATACTCTCCATCTTGAAATGTCTGTATGTGATGAAGTAATTGACCTCTTTCAGAATCAAGACCAATCTGCGTCCTCCCCCTCTCTTCTGTACCAAGAGGATGTTGCTGCAGAAGCCCACAGATTGAGGGTGGCAATAAGCAACTGCGCGCATCTGCAGCAATTCCTCTATTTCGGCATCAATAAAAGATGACACTTGAAGGGAAAATTTAAGCTGAGGAGGTACCCCCAGCTGACGTGATGACTGATAGAATTCTAGCCTGGAACCTTGAATAGTTTGGAATACCCAGGAATCTTCAGTCAAGTTATGATAGAAGAATTCTACTCAATCCCTCAAATGAACTTCAGAAACATTTATAAGTCTTACCTATTGAATTACTGGATTGGAAACCAGCCCTGGATCCGCCTCTGTGGAAGTGGAGTCAGGAGAATCGTTGTTGGGACAGGAAGAATGTATCTCCCCGTGTGGAGTCATGATACTCTCCATGACCACATCCCTAGGGTCCCCTGAGAGGGCCTTGATAATAGGGACAGCCTGACGAGTGGCCTCTGCCTCGCCTGGCCCTTCCAATAAGGCTCACTTGAAATAACTTTTTTAGGTTGATTTGCGCCTTATCCAGAGTTGTAAATGTGGTCACGTATTTGGATAAATCTTTCGCAAATTTGTCCCTGAAAAGCTGACCTTGTGCTAAGGGGAACCACCTTTACAACGCAACTTTTACAACGCTATGCTATTACAACGCATTTTTTACAACGCAAAAACTTTTACAACGCATGCTTTTACAACGCGTGCCATTATATGGTAAGTACTGTTACAACGCATATACCTTTACAACGCATTATTTGAAAATGCCTTTACAACGCATTCATTTACAATGCATGGCTTTACAACGCAAGATGTTATATGGTAAGTACTTTTACAACGCATATACTATTACAACGCATTTTTTTTTTCTTTGTGTTTCCATTTAAAAAAATATTTCTCTTGTTTAATTATTTTTAAAAAAGCATTTGTAATTTGACAAAAGTTATTTTTTTTTCAAAATTTTAATACTAGAGTATTTTGTCTAGTAGGAATGTTTGGAAGGATAGTAGTTAAATTAATAATAGAGTATTTTAATTATTTATAATAAAGCAATATTAATTTTTAAAAAGTGAGTAGTTAATTAAAATATTAAGACTTGAGTATTTTGTCTAGTAGTAATGTTTGGTTGGATAGCAGTTAAATTAATACTTGAGTATTTTAATATTTATACTTGGCCATTTAGTTTAGTAGGAATGTTTTGTTGGATAGTTAAAATACTAAAAGATTTTTAAAATATTAAAAGTTGATACTTAATAGTTACCAAATTTAAGAGTTGAGTATTTTTCAAAATTGAATGTGTTTTTAAAAAAAAATAATGGAGTATTTAATATTATAATTTAAATAAATATGAGTGAGTACCTAATTTAAAATACTAGAGTATTTTTATCACATATGAAAAGACTAGAGTATTTATAAGTCCAAAAGACAGTGCCCTTTTTTAAAGTAATGGAAGAGTATTTTTGGTTTAATTATTTTAAAAATAATATAATTTTATTTTTTAAATAAAAAAAAATACTATAAAAATTAAAAGAGTAATATATTTACAAATTTATCATTAATAAAATTTTAAAATTAGAAAAAACATTTATAACTTACTTTTTGTAATAAATTCCCACGCTTTTCCATTGTAGTCTATGAGCGTCTTTGTCCTTCATTTATTTTGGCAGCCTTAGAATATACAACCCGCGGAACAAGGAAAGAAGGTACAGAAAGTGAAGTAAGAGAAAGTTTTGAAGGGAAAAGACAATAGAGTCAAGGTAAGGAACATATTTAGTTAATTTACATTTATTTAATTACAATATTGGTGTTTAAAAAAATTAATTTAAAATAATGACAGTAAACAATTTTTGATTTCACATTTTTATTTGTTTTAAAACTCATGAAAAAAATAAGCATATTTTTCATAAATTTTTCAAAGTAAGTTTGATTTTTATTAGAAAATATATATATTTTATTTACATATATTAACATTTATTTACAGTAGAATTTAAAAAAGTAGTCCGCCATAAATTGAGATGCACGCGATGACGTAAGGACGTGAGCGTCGACGTAATGCGCCATTTTGCAGAGCATCGGAGGAGGAAGCAGCAGGAAGCTGATCTGCGTCCAGGTAGGAAATGTTTTCAGTTGATATTATAGATTAAACATTTAAAAGGGATACATATATAGTAAGGAAAGAATAAGGGGAGGTTGCTGGAAAACTAATAGATGTCTTAAATGTTGTTAAACATGTCCACATTAATGTCATTAATACATGACTATGTCGGGTCGCTTAAAGTAAGTTAGTTATTTAAAAAAAGTATGTAACTCTTACAAAATTAAAAGTTACTGTTCAGACAGTTGATTTGTTTATTTACGAAGTAAAAAACGTACTGTCGATCTTCATTTCTAAGTTCAAAAATTGAGCGTACGTGTAAATTTTGTAAATGAAAAATTGAAATACAAATGATGATTCAGCTGCAAAGTGCATTTCGGAATATGGTTTGATTTGTATATTATACATCTGTTTGAAATTTGGTGATTGGTTTTGACGGTATTTAAATTTGTTTTTTTCGGTAATTTGAAAAATGGAGTTCCGAAAATGAAAAGTGGTTCAAATTCGATGGAACAGTTAATTTGTACTCATTGGTTTATTTTGGTGGAAATGAAGATTTGTTTTAAATAATAAAAAAAACCCGACTTGTTTGTTTGAAAAAAATTTTTGGAAAAAAAAATTTGTATTCCAATTGAATTTTAAAAATTACTATAATTTAAAGCAAAGCAGGAAAGTAAGTACATTCATTGTTTTAAAAAGAAAGAATGTTAGAAAGATTTTCCAGGTAGTCTATAGCCACACACAACGAAAACTGTTGCAGAATTGCCAATAGTCTCTCAGACATTTCCCTTGTTTTGACTGTTACTCGTGGGTTTAGACTACCTGCGAGTGTTTGTGCTATTCTCATTTCTTGGAAACTTTGCTCCTTCTTCAAAGTTTCCAAAAATGAGTAGAAGTTAGGATGTGGTTTTCCAATTGTATGATTGAAGGAGTTATGCCACCCCTCAATGGCATTGTTTGTTTTGGCCTCTCCCTCTAAACAACTCGTGTAGCAGTTCCACCACTCCACATGGAATCGTGGCTTCCTCCTGCGACCCGATCTGCTTAGGTGTCCAATCCATGTGTCCTCAAAATAATTTAGAATGGGTGCCAATTTTTCCTCGTTACTCGTATAATAAACAGATTCTATAATTGCAGTGTAGTACTCGTCCACACTATCGGGATGAACAAAACAAAGTGCAGTTAATTTTTTAAGTTCAAACTGTAGTTTGCTATCCCGAGAATATTCTGCAACTAGGGATGTTTTCTGTAGTTTACGCCAAAATGCCTGCGAAAAATGGAAGAAACATCCCTGAATTTGGGTATCCGTGTACGTTTTAGTGATCACATTGATCATGCTCAATTCGAAATCAATAATTATTTTTCGAGGACTTGCAGATGTTTTGCTTTTAATGACTGATAAAAGTTCAGTGTATGTTGCAGAAGTCTTATCAGGTAGCAAACTATACACTAAGGGAATTACACTATTGTTAATTTTAGCATGTATAGTGTAAATTTGAGTGAAAGGATGGGGTGTACTTTTAAACGTCCCATCCATCATCCAAATTTCACTACTTTCTAACTTAGCAAGGTTACGTGGGGTACTAAAAATTAGAATACGTTTCTGAGGGTTTTCGTTGTCATGCAGAAGGAAAGGTTCATCAGAAAAAGAAATAGAAAGATCATGAGGAATTCTAATGTCAGAGAATGTATGTGGTGTAGACAATTGAATATTACTTGCCTGCTTTTGTCTCTGAATAATTCTTCTCAAATTGGGTATTATAGGCATGTTACTAGCAACATGACTGGGGACATGCTGTGCAACCTCCCTTAAAATTGATCCTGTAGAATCATTGGAGGTGCTTGCAATTGCTTTCATCTCATTTATTGTCTCTCTGATTTCTACATCCATTGCAGAGGCAGAGTGGTTATGTTCAGTGGTTTTCACAACCAAATTATCAACAGTAACCGCTCTGCCACTGCAATGGGTAGTGTAGTATTGCACGCACCTCCAATGATTTCTAGTTAAACTTATTCTTTCCTTACTATATATGTATCCACCATGGTTTAACAAATTTTTGCCCTTCCTGGATTTAAGGTAGTTGGCTGCTCCAAGGCTAGACATTATCTGAAAAAATGAGAAAAGTTAAAAAAATTAGCATGATATAATTTACGATTTTTTAACAACATAACTTTTACTCTATCCATTATTTTGCCTACTGATGCACCTTCATGGAGTAAGAATATTAAGGTGCCGATCACAATCCGGTAAAAACCGGGTACGAACCGTCGGACGGAGCATATTCTCCGTCCGACGCGTACCCGGTCGTCAAAATATACAAACATGGAATTACGATTCGCACGGGTACACCATTACCGTACGAATCGTAAAAAAGACCGACCGAACAAAAAACACCTACCAATGCGATCCGGGAAAGCGCCGACCTGACGTCGGGACGCACGCAGCCAGCCATTCACGACCCAGGAATCACGATTCGCACCGACGTCACCCCGCACGGTGAATATTTTGCGGCAGCCAAAAACTGCCGGGAAATCAGGACGACGCGAACAAGGACCACCAGTACGCGACGGACAGACGGCGACGCGAACAAGGAGGACCAGTACGTGACGGACACACAGGACGACGCCACCAAGGAGGACCCGTACGCGACAGGACGACGCGATCAAGGAGGACCCGTACGCGACAGGACGACGCGAGCAAGGAGTACCAGTACGCGACGGACAGACATGGACCCGAACCTACGAGTCATCCCTGCCCTCATAGCAGTCCACCTCCTCTACAGGTTACGACGCAGACGCCGCAGAAGGTCAGAATAACTAAGGGAGGGGGGAAAGTGGGGTGGGGTGGGGGTGGCACGACCAGGGCAGGCCACAAAACAACCACATGAGTGACACACTACACATGGCCTGGACATACCTGACTCCCATGCCCTGGTCACCACGAGGGGGTGGGGGCGTGTCCTGATAAGCCAGCGACCGCCACAACGGAAGTCCGTCACCACGCGAACCGGCAACACAACCAGACAGGTACGTCCCGTACCCACGCCTCAAGAGCGTGGGTACGAGTCGTACCACGCCCACACACACGTCACCCCAACAATGGCGGGACGGATCGTACCCACGTGGCAAAGGCCTGGGTACGGCCCGCACAAGCATCACATAGCGTGGGGACGGATATGTACGGACCCTACCCCCACCCGCGTATGCATGGAGCGTACCCCCCATGCCAACAGTGTAAGTACGACCCGTACCCCCACCCGCGTATGCATGGAGCGTCCCCCCCATGCCAACAGTGTAAGTACGACCCGTACCCCCACCCGCGAATGCATGGAGCGTACCCCCCACCCCAACAGTGTAAGTACGACTCGAACCCTCACCCGCGGACGTACGGACCGTACCCCCACCCCCACCAGTGTAAGTACGACCCGTACCCCCACCCGCGTATGCATGGAGCGTAACCCCCACCCCAACAGTGTAAGTACGACCCGTACCCCCACCCGCGGACGTACGGAGCGTACCCCCAGCCCAACAGTGTAAGTACGACCCGTACCCCCACCCGCGGACGCACGGAGCGTACCCCCAGCCCAACAGTGTAAGTACGACCCGTACCCCCACCCGCGGACGTACGGAGCGTACCCCCAGCCCAACAGTGTAAGTACGACCCGTACCCCCACCCGCGAATGCAAGGAGCGTACCCCCCTGCCCAACAGTGTAAGTACGACCCGTACCCCCACCCGCGGACGCACGGAGCGTACCCCCAGCCCAACAGTGTAAGTACGACCCGTACCCCCACCCGCGGACGTACGGAGCGTACCCCCAGCCCAACAGTGTAAGTACGACCCGTACCCCCACCCGCGAATGCAAGGAGCGTACCCCCCTGCCCAACAGTGTAAGTACGACCCGTACCCCCACCCGCGGACGCACGGAGCGTACCCCCCATGCCAACAGTGTAAGTACGACCCGTACCCCCACCCGCGGACGTACGGAGCGTACCCCCAGCCCAACAGTGTAAGTACGACCCGTACCCCCACCCGCGAATGCAAGGAGCGTACCCCCCTGCCCAACAGTGTAAGTACGACCCGTACCCCCACCCGCGTATGCATGGAGCGTACCCCCCATGCCAACAGTGTAAGTACGACCCGTACCCCCACCCGCGTATGCATGGAGCGTCCCCCCCATGCCAACAGTGTAAGTACGACCCGTACCCCCACCCGCGAATGCATGGAGCGTACCCCCCACCCCAACAGTGTAAGTACGACTCGAACCCTCACCCGCGGACGTACGGACCGTACCCCCACCCCCACCAGTGTAAGTACGACCCGTACCCCCACCCGCGTATGCATGGAGCGTAACCCCCACCCCAACAGTGTAAGTACGACCCGTACCCCCACCCGCGGACGTACGGAGCGTACCCCCAGCCCAACAGTGTAAGTACGACCCGTACCCCCACCCGCGGACGCACGGAGCGTACCCCCAGCCCAACAGTGTAAGTACGACCCGTACCCCCACCCGCGGACGTACGGAGCGTACCCCCAGCCCAACAGTGTAAGTACGACCCGTACCCCCACCCGCGAATGCAAGGAGCGTACCCCCCTGCCCAACAGTGTAAGTACGACCCGTACCCCCACCCGCATATGCATGGAGCGTACCCCCCATGCCAACAGTGTAAGTACGACCCGTACCCCCACCCGCGTATGCATGGAGCGTACCCCCATGCCAACAGTGTAAGTACGACTCGAACCCCCACCCACGAATGCAAGGAGCGTACCCCCCTGCCCAACAGTGTAAGTACGACCCGTACCCACACCCGCGGACGTACGGAGCGTACCCCCACCACACCAGTGTCAGTAGACTCGTACCCTCACCTCTAATGCAGTGTGCGTAACCCCACCGTGTATGTGCCAAGCGCACATATCCAGAAATCGGAGGTGTGTGTGCAGAGTCCACCCAGCAGTGCCCTGAGACAGGAGTGGTGGGTGTGGAGTCCTCCCAGCAGTGCCCTGAGACAGGAGGGGTGGGTGCCCATCACTCCCAGCAGTGCCCTGACACAGGAGGGGTGGGTGCAGAGTCCTCCCAGCAGTGCCCAGACACAGGAGGGGTGGGTGTGGAGTCCTCCCAGCAGTGCCCTGAGACAGGAGGGGTGGGTGCAGAGACCTCCCAGCAGTGCCCTGAGACAGGAGGGGTGGGTGTGGAGTCCTCCCAGCAGTGCCCTGACACAGGAGGGGTGGGTGCAGAGTCCTCCCAGCAGTGCCCTGACACAGGAGGGGTGGGTGCAGAGTCCTCCCAGCAGTGCCCTGACACAGGAGGGGTGGGTGCAGAGACCTCCCAGCAGTGCCCTGAGACAGGAGGGGTGGGTGCAGAGTCCTCCCAGCAGTGCCCTGAGACAGGAGGGGTGGGTGCAGAGACCTCCCAGCAGTGCCCTGAGACAGGAGGGGTGTGTGCAGAGTCCTCCCAGCAGTGTCCAGACCCAGGAGGGGTGTGTGCAGAGTCCTCCCAGCAGTGTCCAGACCCAGGAGGGGTGGGTGCAGAGTCCTCCCAGCAGTGTCCAGACCCAGGAGGGGTGTGTGCAGAGTCCTCCCAGCAGTGTCCAGACCCAGGAGGGGTGGGTGCAGAGTCCTCCCAGCAGTGCCCAGAGACAGGAGGGGTGTGTGCAGAGTCCTCCCAGCAGTGTCCAGACCCAGGAGGGGTGGGTGCAGAGTCCTCCCAGCAGTGTCCACACCCAGGAGGGGTGTAACACATGTGTGTGATGCCACAATTACCCACATCCATACTGCCTACAAGGGAACATGTCCCCATGAACTCATGTCAACTGACTCCACACACAAGTACAGTGATCACCAAGGATGCCACGATTGTTGCAGGTGGAGACATGGCCATGCATGCATGGCCAAAGTAGAAGGGCTCCGTCACACACACAGCTCATGTACACACAGCTCTGCGCTAAACATTGGGAACACCCTGCAGGGAAGAAACTGGGTACACAGAGGAAGGAATACACCCTGGGACAATTGAACCATGCAGTAACTGCTGACATGACCTAAGGAAGTTAGCCAACACCTTGTGATGGCACACAGATCCTAGGGTGGCCCCAAAGAGCAGAACACTACTACAAATCCCACACACCCAAAGCCTTAAACACCACCCAAAACAATGTAGCAGCCCCACCAACACCAATACCACCATAGCAGGAGTGTGATAATGAAAAAAAAAATAAGCTTTATTCAGCATGAGCACAATGTCCGTGGATCAAAGGCAGTTCAAAGTCAACAAAGGCCATAGGGCAGTCAATTATTCCCAGCTGCATGGGGGACACAGTGGGATGTGTGTCCCCTACCTTGCCTGCACAGTCAAATGCCATCGTCTTCCATACTGGTGAGGGCATCAGGGGGGGGGGAAGCAACAGGCACCGCAGGGACATCAGGGCAAAGGGGCGGCGTTGTGGGTGCAGGGATGGAGGACTCAACCACAGGGGGTGTGTCATGGCCAAAGGCGGAGGCCAGGATGGCACTACACACCTTAGCAAGGTCCTCCAGGGAGTCCCCTGCACCCGAAGTGACCTCAGGCCCCAAGGAGGGGGGGGGGTTCAGAGGGATGGGTTGCAGCGCCACCGGGGGAGGGTGGAGACAGGGGGGGAGACTCAACCACCCTGACCGAGGACTTCCTTGACCGCTTGCGTGGTGGCGTAACTGTGGGGCTCAGGGACAGAGCGGCCATGAAGGAGTCCTTGGGGGAGATGTGGCCAGGAGAGCTGAGGGGAGGGGATTTGGAGGGAGTGGATTGTGTGGAATGCGGACTCCCACTCTGGCTGCGTGTCACACGTTTGCCCCCCGACCCAGTGGGTGTGCCTATCTCACCCTGTGTGTGCGTGTCAGGAGGAGTGCGGTGGACCTTCCCTGCTGGTGTGGTGCCTGTGTCTGTTGTGGTGGGTGCATGCCGACGTCTGGGTGTACGTGGGACAGGCATGGAAGTGGGAAGTGTGGATGGGGCAGGGGTAGGTGGGGGGAGGTCGCGCTGCAGGAGACCCACTGCTGCAGTCAGTGTGGAGTCTAGGGACCTCAGCAAGTTGCGTTGGTCAGCCTGCAAAGAATGAATGCCCTCCAAGAATGCCTCGATGTTGGTGAGGGTTTTCCCGTGGGAATGGAGGACATTCAGGATCGCAGCCTGACCAACCTGCATTTGCCGCTGGATGTCCATAGACTCAGCATTGGCGGCAGCAGTGGAGACAGGGGCAGGGGGTGCGGTGCCTGGCAGGAAGGAGACATGCGGTGACCGGGCACGCTGGGAAGGGACACGAGCAAGTGGGAGGCGGTTGGTGGGAACTGAGGGGGCAATGGCAGGTGTTGTTCCACTGTCAGCTGCTGGTGCAGCCTCCGCCAACCCTGAGACATCCTCCTCGGACCTGTCAGCTTCGTAGTCTGATGTGCCAGTCGACAGGTCCTCGGCCACACTATCCTCCGCCTCTGTCCCACTCGATGTGCCAGCCCCGATGTCACGGCTGCCACTGGTGCTCGGTCCCTCCGCCTGGTCCGTGTCCATGTCTCCCTCTGTGTCCCCCGACGATGCTGTGGGCAGGGTGGAGAGACAGAAATTAATCAGACACCTGTACACATCTGTCACATGAGTCCAATCTACATAGTCAACATTGCATAGCCTGAAGAGGCAGATCCCTAACATCTGCAAAACAAGGTACCGATGTAGGGCATGAAACACAGTTGGTTGAGCCACCATGCCACTGAAATACCATGGAGAGCATGAGACAATAGCTGATGACAGGAAACGGAGTCTGACATAGCACCCAGGCCCTGGGGACAATCCTGCACTGCCTCTGCACCACACAGCGTTTGTGAAAATACCTATGACCAGGGACAATATCCATGAACTTGAGACACATGCTGCATAGGTAATGCTGCAAACATGCCCAACATAACTCGGTCACTGCACCTTGCGTGTGTGTCCAGTAACATCACACACTGTCCAGACCCAGCAATTAGGAATCAGGATTTGACACATAGGCATTGCCCGCCCCAAGCAACCCCCACACGATGCTAATTGCTGAGACACAGGTGGCACCAACATCTCATAGTCTGGGTGATAAACACAGTGGCAGGCAAAAGGCAAGATTGGACGCAAAACAGCAAAGGTGCGCCTGTACAAATAATGAGGTACCAGTGCCCATCCTCAGATGAGTATAACAAGACACACAGGCACTGGCAACTGTGAGTATGAAGAGGGACAATCAGGTCAGGCTGCACAGTGGACACCTGTACATAATAGCACGTCTATATACATGGTGACAGGGGACAATGGCACAGAGCACAACCTACGCTGTAGACAGTGAGAGTGTCCACGTTGATGATGACACAAACAACACTGAGGATAAGGTGCCCCAGGGGACAGTATTGGGCACGCAACTACATGCTACTGAATGGGAATGACTGCTACACACGTCACCATCCCTGCACTATGCGTAGCGCACACTCATGCACATCATGTCACAGGCCACTACATAGGACATGCGCGCTGTAAGGCATGACACATGAGAGACCAACTCCCATGTCTGGAGCCAGCATCAGTGCCAACTGACATGGAACCCACATGCAGTGAACTTGACAGTTCACAGGCAAGGTCCCACAACCTGTTACCCACCACCACCACCCATGATGCTACAGTCATTGTTCTCGTGGACAAAGCGCCAGCCTACATTACCTTGTGAAGGAGTGACTACACACAGACCAGGGAACACATTGCAAGGAGGGGAAGGGTGGCAGGGGCGCAGCGCTACACTTGGGCAAACTGGATGGGCACAGCACCTTTAAACCCTGCCAGTGAATTAATGCCACTGTGCCCTTACAAATGCCGGTGACACACAACAAACGCACATGTACCTACCCCCTTCCGCCTGCTGCATCGCCTGTAAGCGCCTCTCCAGGTCTGGAAAGACCACCGGCAGCACACGCCTGTGGAGGTGGGTCAGACGGCGGCGGCCGCTGTTCTTGTGGCTCTCAGGTGAGTCCCCCAGCAGGAGCCGTGCAATCCTCCGCGTCCAGCACCGGATATCCTGCCAGCGTTTCCTCACCTGGGACAGGCTCCGCCTCCGACCATCCACACGCCTCACGGCACTGACGGCGGTCAGCCAGATCTGCTCCTTGGCAGTGGCGCCTACCTGTGAGGAAGTACAAGTGACACCACATCAATACACCAGCCACATGTCACAGAGAGACATATGTGAACATAATAGCTGGTTACTACATGGCATGTAATGCAGCCAACGCATTGCACCTCTGTCATAGGGACATCATCCTCTGGTGAGGGAAAAGGCAGTACGTGCCATAGTGGGTACTCAGGTGGAATGATGGCAATGTCACAATCAATGATCAAGGCTCACACTGTGCATCACACCCACACCTCCTGTCTCAGGGCACTGCTGGGAGGACTCTGCACACACACCTCCTGTCTCAGGGCACTGCTGGGAGGACTCTGCACACACCCCTCCTGTCTCAGGCGACTGCTGGGAGACATCAGGCACCCCCCCCCTGGTACCCCCCCGACAGTACATGGCATGTGTGTCACACCGGGTCACAATGCCTGAAGACACAGTCACAACATAGGGACAGTCTGTGGCAGTGGCCTATGCACTCACCTGATACCCTGGTCGCCCATACAGCATGGGGTACTGTGGGAGGATCACATCCAGCAGAGCCATGTTCTCCTCCAGGGTGAATGGCTGTGTCCTCTCCACAGCCCTTGACATGGTTCCAGGGAATCAGTAGCAGCAGCTTGGTCGACAAATGCAAAGATGTGCAGGCAAGTAATCCCTCATGGGACCTGGCTGCCTTATATGTGGCCTTCTGCCCAGTCTCATGCACAGGAGTACAGAGTGATTGGTCACTCACATTTGCATCCTATGTTTCCACCAATCCCTTCAAACCTAGCAGTCTGTGGGTTCTCTATCGGTTTCATTCTCCTGCATGATGTCAGCCCCACAAACACATTGCAACAAAGTAGAAGAATTCCAACTGACTTCTGCTGTGCACCTTCCAGAACAAAATCGAAATTTGAACCTGGTCGCCATGACAACCAGCATGCATGTAGGCCTTAATACTTGTCCCCTATGTAATTAGGAGAATCACACACAGGTACGGTGCGTTTCCGGGCCCTAGGGCACCCCAAATGCATGGCAACGGCCCGTACATGCATGCCTACGTTCAAAATCACTATGGGTCTGCACGCGTATGCGTACACGTAGTGGTACGGACCGTCCACACGCATGTACGCTCACTATCACTATGGGTCTGCACGCGTATGCGTACACGTAGTGGTACGGACCGTACAAATGCCTGTACGCTCACTATCACTATGGTTCTGCACGCGTATGCGTACTCGTTGTGGTACGGACCGTACAAATGCCTGTACCCTCACTATCACTATGGGTCTGTGTACCCGTAGTGATAGTGAGCGTACATGCGAGTGTACGGTCCGTACCACTACGTGTACGCATACGCGTGCAGAACCATAGTGATAGTGAGCGTACAGGCATTTGTACGGTCCGTACCACAACGAGTACGCATACGCGTGCAGAACCATAGTGATAGTGAGCGTACAGGCATTTGTACGGTCCGTACCACAACGAGTACGCATACGCGTGCAGAACCATAGTGATAGTGAGCGTACAGGCATTTGTACGGTCCGTACCACAACGAGTACGCATACGCGTGCAGACCCATAGTGAGAGGGCCGTACACTCGCATGTACGCTCACTATCACTATGGGTCTGCACGCGTATGCGTACACGTAGTGGTACGGACCGTACAAATGCCTGTACGCTCGCCATCACGATGGGTACACATACGGCAGCACTCCCACAGTGATTGGGGAACATACACAGGCCCTCTTAGCAGCAGTACGCCGGTTTGTACACATCACTGTGGTGATAGTCGACACACAGGTAGGAATAGTGCGGACATACTTGTCCATGGATGGACATACTTGTCCAGGAATGGACATCAAGGCATCGTCTGTGCATTACTACATGTGTGGGGCACAGGTGTGACAGGCTGTGATGTGGAACATGCCTCCTGAGTGGAGGAGGCACCAGATGTATGATGAGATGTGTACAGGTGTACTGTGTGAGGGTGCAATGTGTGCCAGGCATGCCCTTGACTCCTTTGACATGTGTGCATGTCGTACTGCGCACTTGGGGTGAGCGTCACTGGCATGGCACGGACACCAACACACGGAAGTGTCCCATGATGCCCGGTACAGGGGTCATGACACCTGACTTGTCACTACCCACAGTGCACAATGTGACTATGTCATTTATGTGTCCGGGATTTACATCAGGTTGATGTTGTAGCACCCTCAAAAGCTGCAGCCGTTGCAGCAACCAACATGTGTCTGTGTGTAGATTGTCATTGCACACTGTTCCGCACACCATGCCACATGTGGTATCTGATGTGAGGTGCACATGTATGCATGGGACACGGAGTAGCGTGACAAGGCCATGTCAGCATCCTCACAAGGAATGTGTGGTGAGTCATGACATGTGCACCTTCATGGCAAGGTGTGTGGGCAGGCCTAGTGTAATGTCATGTGACCTGTGGCTCCGGTGTTCCGCTACCAGTCTCTACAATCGGCATCCTACTTCTGCTGATGTGTGGGCGTATGTCACTTCTGTCTTGCGTCGGGCTGTTCACTTGCACTGGGACACAGCTATTCCCATGGCGTGGCATGGGGAGGTTCTCAATCACCGTGTGTAGCTGGGTCGTGGAAGGAGTGTCACCTTGCATCCATACGTGTCCTGGGCATGTAGCACATGCCTGACTCACTATGTGGCATGTGTGTATTGGCAGATTTACATGTGCTCAGTAGACATGAGTTGTTCTCGTAGTGCACTCACTCTTCCTTGTCACTTCCAAATTACTGCAGAGCGCCTCCTGTTGCCCGAAGAATTCCAGACTTGGCCACCATGCAGGAGAATGACAGGATCCGGCTCTACCGCTTCACCCAACCGTTGATTCTGGAGCTGACGGCGAGACTGGCACCACACCTGCAACCGCAGCACAGGTATCCTACGGCACTGACACCCCAGCTGAAGGTAATGGCTGCCCTACATTTCCTTGCCACGGGTACCTTCCAATATACCATAGCTCATGTTGGTGGCATGTCCCAGAGCATGTTCAGCGGTGTGCTGCATGATTTCTTGGAGGCCATGTTGATTCACCTGGATGACTTCATCAAGTTCCCAACCCCTGAACAGATGACTGAGGTCAAACGTGGTTTCTATGCCCTGGGAGGGATGCCCCATGTCATTGGGTCCATAGATGGGACACATGTAGGTTTGGTACCACCACACGCACGGGAGGTGGCGTACCGCAATCGGAAGCACTACCACTCCATCAATGCCCTTGTGGTGTGTCTGTCCAACATGGTGATTTCACATGTCTGTGCTCGTTTCCCAGGATCAGCACACGATGCCTACATCATGAGGCGTAGCGGGATGCCTGATATGATGATGCAGCTGCGCAACGAACGTGCATGTGTTGTTGGTGGGTACAGCCTGTCTGTCCTGTATTCTGTTTGGCCGAGCAGCACTACCGCTTCGCCTGTTCTAACGATATCCATGTGCTTTCCATTTAGGGGACGCTGGATATCCCAACATGCCTTGGCTGCTGACACCTCTCCGCAACCCCATCACGCCGGCCCAGCTCCGCTACAACACCGCCCATGGCCGGACAAGGCGAGTGATAGAGAGGACGTTTGGCATGCTGAAGAGCCGATTCCGGTGCCTCCACAAGACCGGCGGCGCACTCCCATATGCCCCGGCGAAGGTCTGCAAGATCTTCATGGTCTGCTGCATGCTGCACAACATGGCAGTTGAAAGAGCTGTGCCCCTCATCCTGGATCAAGATGACGAGGACCATCCACCCGTGGAGGACGAAGGGCTTGGCAATGGGGCTAGTGATGTGGAGGATGTGGAGCCGCAAGAGGACATCCGGACTCGGCTCATACGCGACTTCTTTGCTTAGTGGTGAGTACCAGGGTCTGAGTGTGCACGCATTGGTCCCCGTGTGGCATGCGTTGTGATGTGTGTCTCCACCTGCATGTATGGTACGTGGGTCAGAGGTGTGTGTGGGTGTGTCACTGGAGTGATGGTGGCAGTGATGGTAGTATTTCCCCAGACATAATTGTGACCTAGCATGTTGTCATACATACATGTGTCGAGTACATGCACATGCAAGTGGCTGTGCTTCTTGTGGCTGACTTCTTGTGTGTCTCTCTTCCCCAGGTACCTGCGCATGCCGTTTGCTGGTTGCATTGTTGTGGCACTGCTATTCCTCATGGACATGGCATCGTGGGCTGACTCAGCGTTACAGGCACGGACACGTTTGGAAGTCTCCATGGGGTAAGGGATGCATCTGGGGTGTATTGGGTGTGGCAGTTGTTCACGATGTGTGCACACTGCCCCGGTCGGGGTTTGGGTCCTCTGCAGACATGTGGCATCCCCATGGGACACGACATGCAGCTGGGTACACCTGAATAGATGGGCTGCCTGGTTGTCAGTCATCAGTGATGGGATGGTGGATTGTGATGAAGGCATCAATGTGTGTGACACTGCCCTCGGACACATACGGTTAACATTGTCTTGACATGGCGTGGGACTTCCACATCAGCGGATGTATGGTGTATGGCAGGCTCTCCGTGAGCAGCTGTGGGTATTTAGCTATTATCCGACACTTGTGTGCCAGTTCCATGGCTATCACGCATTTGTGCTGCAGAAGGGGGGTGCCAGTGTTGGAGCCACATGTTACTCCACATGATGTGTTCATGTGTACTTCAAGTTGCCTCTGCAATCCCAAACACATGACTATTAAAGGTGTCCCTATGCCTCCAAGGTGCCTCTTCTCAGTCAATGCTGGTGTGTTGGCACGGTGCATCCTGCATGTCTGGCATGGTATTCCCTGATTGTGGCCATGTGTCAATGTGTCGAGTGGCAAGATGCAAGCTGTGTGTGTGTGCTGAGACTGTGTAATGGGCATGATGTCCATGACTGTGTGGGTATTGTGACATGTGCCATCCCCATGCATCCAACGTTGTCCATGATCCCATTCTCTGCATCCACCGGACTCAAGCTTGCAGGACATGGTTCTGCCACCTGTCTACACGTACCTGGGTGCCCCCCAGGACACGGGCCAGGATCCCTGACCTCTGCGCATGACTGTTGCTGTACTCAATGTGTCTGTCAGCACGGTTGTTCGGCCACCCCCTCAGCTGGTTCTGACCATCACGGGTGTGTATGGTGCTCCATGTCTGTCTTGCCTAGAAAACTGTGACCCATGTGTCCTGTGCCAGACTCAGGCCCCAGGGTGTGGATGGTTGAAGTGAACAGATGACTCAGGCATGTTTAGACTGTACAAGACACATGTTAGGTAATAATGCTACCAGCAGGCATCTACTCTTAATAGTGTGATTTATTATTGGGGGGGGGGGGCCAAGTGAGGGCCTTTCCGGGATTAGGGAATCCAAAGTTCAGTAGGGGAGTTGGTGTCCTTGCCATTGGAAATCCTCAGAGTCCATGCCACAGTCTTTGTCAACATTGGTCAGCCAGTGACCAGCAGGGCCATGTGGCAGAGAATGTCTCTTGATGCTGTGATGCTGTTGCTCCAGTGGGCCAGGTGCCAGGCCAGGTGTCCTGGGAGATGGTGATGTAGCAGCCACCCTCACGGTCCTTTCCGTGGACGACCCGGCTTCCTGCGGGGAACCTCAGCAGCAGGCCGTGACGACGTCTGGGATGCTCCGTCGGATGTTTCCTCCTCCTCCTCATGATCCCTCCCTGTGGGTGGTGATGTTCTCCGCCTTCTGGCACAGGGAGGGTCGGCCATGGTGTCGGCCATCCGACGGAGTTCAGCGTGAATCCCCTGGGACGCCGTCACTTGCTCAGCCTGTCTGTCCTCCATCCTCCGTTGGTGTAGCTGTAGACAGGCTATTAGCTCCGCATGTTGCTGGGCCTGCTGGACCTTGATCCCCTCGAGGACGGACACAACCTGGGCCATGCCCGTGGTGTCCTGCCGGTATGAGTCCAGGATGTTACGGACATGGGAAAATACCGGATCCCCAGCCAACTGGTCAGGCTCGCGCCTCCGCCGCTCTCCACTCCCACCACCCCTGCCCACTTGCGTCTGGCCTGCACTTGTGGGCACATGGGGTCTCCGGGACCCCTGAGGGGTGGCATTGGCGTTGTCGCCTGCCTCCTCCTGGGTGCCCGGGACACCGTGTCCCTCCTGGCGAGCCTGGCTGCATTGTGGTGTTGGGGCAGGGATCCTGGGTGTCTCCTGGGATGTGGCAGGAGTGGGGGTGGTGGTTGGCACGGTTGTACCTGACGCAGGTGCTGCAGGTGGTTGGACACCAGAGGGGCCAGGTCGGTCGGGGTCGTCCGCAGAGTGGTGAGAGTGGTCGCTGCCGGTGGGATCGGTCTCCTGCAGATCCGGGTCCTGTGAGTGTTCCCCCCCAGTGTTGGGGGGTGCAGCACGACGTTGACCTGTGTGTGAGAGAGACAATGTTACTTTTGATCCATGCAACATCCATGTTTCATCCGTTACAAAGTTGGCACATTTCCTCTTGGAATTAGGATCTGTCTTGCATTCCACTCACAGTGCACTTGTGCATGTGTGTGTCCCTTGGGCACCAATTTGGCCCCTTTAACTATGTGTGGCACAGTCTTACTTGCTGCATCAAGTGTGACTGCAGTCAGCAGTGGAGTGTGCATGTGTGCCGAGCTATGCGTTTGCGCCTTCCTTGTAGCACTGTACATGTGCACATGGAGTGGATCCACACACTCATATGATGCAGGTGGCTGTCCTTGTGCTCGTGTACAGGTTGTAACATGGCCCTGCGTTTTGCCATGATGAAGAGGGGGGGTTCTGGCACTGGGCACCCTTGTCTACATGCACGCAGTCCACCTGCTGACGAGCAGACATTCCCACACACCAAAGGACTGATTTGCTCTCCCTGTGTCTCCCTCCTTCTCTGTCCCCCTCTCCCTCCCTCTCTGTCCCCCTCTCCCTCCCTCTGTCTCCCCCTCTCCCTCCCTCTGTGTCCCCCTCTCCCTCCCTCTGTGTCCCCCTCTCCCTCCCTCTGTGTGTCAGCCTCCTCCCTCTGTCCATCTTCCTGTGTCTCCCTCCCTCTGTGTCCCCCTCTCCCTCCCTCTGTGTGTCAGCCTCCTCCCTCTGTCCATCTTCCTGTGTCTCCCTCCCTCTGTGTCCCCCTCTCCCTCCCTCTGTGTGTCAGCCTCCTCCCTCTGTCCATCTTCCTGTGTCTCCCTCCCTCTGTGTGCCCCTCTCCCTCCCTCTGTGTGTCAGCCTCCTCCCTCTGTCCATCTTCCTGTGTCTCCCTCCCTCTCTGTCCCCCTCTCCCTCCCTCTCTGTCCCCCTCTCCCTCCCTCTCTGTCCCCCTCTCCCTCCCTCTGTGTGTCAGCCTCCTCCCTCTGTCCATCTTCCTGTGTCCCCCTCCCTCTCTGTCCCCCTCTCCCTCCCTCTCTGTCCCCCTCTCCCTCCCTCTGTGTGTCAGCCTCCTCCCTCTGTCCATCTTCCTGTGTCTCCCTCCCTCTCAGTCCCCCTCTCCCTCCCTCTGTGTCCCCCTCTCCCTCCCTCCGTGTGTCACCCTCTGTCACCTTGGCCCAGCTTCCTGGGCACACACTGTTAGCAGATCTTTGAGTGGCCCTTGGCCTGTTGATGTGAGTTTGTTTCTGATCTCCAGGCACCCATTTTGTCTGCTGTGTGTCTGTG
This sequence comes from Triturus cristatus, assembly GCF_964204655.1. Taxonomy (NCBI): domain Eukaryota; kingdom Metazoa; phylum Chordata; class Amphibia; order Caudata; family Salamandridae; genus Triturus; species Triturus cristatus. Next base: position 1,024,864,478 of record NC_140584.1, read on the forward strand.
CGCTGCTGCTGTGGTGGTGTGTGCTGCCACTCTTTCACACTGTTGGCTGTTCATTAGCTGCTGGCATGTGCAAAACAGTGCCTTCACCCCCATGTGTTGATGCAAGGCATCCGCCATTTGCTGGCAAGTCATTCCTGTGTTGGGACACAGTGTTTGTCTGGCTGTGACCTAGGCCATATGGGCAGAGGGCATTGTTGTCTGCTTTGGAGTCGCACTATGTGATTCTTGGTGCCCACACTCCCGCCATCCGGGTTACCGTGTCATGTGTTGTTGTCTTCTGTGGCCTGTGACTTGACATTGTCCAGCTGGGTGCATGGGGCATGGTGGCAGCAGTGGCATGTGCCTGCTCATGGAGTGTGGTTGAGTAATGCGATGGCTTGTGGTGTTTGCGTGCCTGTTATTAATTTTGGTTGTGGTTGCAGTTCCCCCCATGTGAGGTGCGTTGTTTGTGTACTCACCCGGGTCTCGGAGTCCTTCTACTCCTTCAACTGCCTCCACCGGCAGTATGGCCATCACCCTCTCCTCCCAGGGATGGTACTGTACGGGTCTGCGGGAGGGCCCTCCTCCGGTGGCGTTGGCCTGGTCGTGTTCCTCCTGTCTCTTGGCTCTGACCCTCCTCCGCAGATCGTACCACCTGTTCTGGCAATCCTGCTTGGTCCTCCTGGTGTCCGCAACAGCATTCACAGCATCGACGATGGTCTGCCACATGGCTGTTTTGGCTGCCTGGCTGGTGCTTCTGACCAATGTTCCAAAGATCTGTGGCTCGACTCTGAGGATTTGATCCACAAGGACCTCCAACTCTCGGTGACTGAACTTTGGATTCTTGGTAGTGGGCATGGTGAGGGGTGTGGGTGGGGATGGTGTGGGTGTGGGGGGTGTGTGGATGTTGGGGGGGGGTGTGGATGGTTGTGTGTGTGTGTGAATGTGATGAGAGGGTGTTTGTGAGGGTGGTCGTGTGAAGGTGTGCAAGTGTAAGATGTGGTGTCGCTTGTAGTCTGGTTCTGTGGTGTCTGGCAGCAGTGGGTCTGTTGCAAAGGCTCATGGTTTGTGTGTGTGGGCCCTTTTTATTGGTCCATGGGTGGGTGTGGCAGTGTTTGAATTTTGGGTGGGTGTGTTATAAGGAGTGGTGGTGTATTGGGCCTCTGTTTGTTTTTGACAGTTGCAGGTCAGTGATTGTGTTATTTTAGTGGTTGTTGGCCATGTTTAGTGGCTGTGTGCCTTTCGAATGGTGTATTGTTGAGTTGTTTTGTTTTGTCCTTGTTGTGTACGTGCGTTTTGAGCGTGTGTACGGTGTGTACATGGGCCATTTGGTTGTACGATTATGTCCTTGTGTGTGGCTTTGTACGACTCGTACATGCGGTTGTGATGGTGGGGCATGGGGTGCGCTCCGTACTTAGGAGGTTGTGTTGGGGGTGCGCCAGGAACGTACTGGGGTGGGGGTACGACTGGAACGTACTGGGGTGTACATAGACGGTGGTATGACACGTACAGGGGTGGGGGGGTGTACATAGACGGTGGTACGACACGTACAGGGGTGGGGGGTGTACATTGACGGTGGTACGACACGTACAGGGGTGGGGGGGTGTACATTGACGGTGGTACGACACGTACTGGGGTGGGGGTACGACTGGAACGTACTGGGGTGTACATAGACGGTGGTACGACACGTACAGGGGTGGGGGGGTGTACATTGACGGTGGTACGACACGTACTGGGGTGGGGGTACGACTGGAACGTACTGGGGTGTACATAGACGGTGGTACGACACGTACAGGGGTGGGGGGGTGTACATAGACGGTGGTACGACACGTACAGGGGTGGGGGGTGTACATTGACGGTGGTACGACACGTACAGGGGTGGGGGGGTGTACATTGACGGTGGTACGACACGTACTGGGGTGGGGGGTGTACATTGACGGTGGTACGACACGTACAGGGGTGGGGGGGTGTACATTGACGGTGGTACGACACGTACTGGGGTGGGGGTACGACTGGAACGTACTGGGGTGTACATAGACGGTGGTACGACACGTACAGGGGTGGGGGGGTGTACATAGACGGTGGTACGACACGTACAGGGGTGGGGGGTGTACATTGACGGTGGTACGACACGTACAGGGGTGGGGGGGTGTACATTGACGGTGGTACGACACGTACTGGGGTGGGGGTACGACTGGAACGTACTGGGGTGTACATAGACGGTGGTACGACACGTACAGGGGTGGGGGGGTGTACATTGACGGTGGTACGACACGTACTGGGGTGGGGGTACGACTGGAACGTACTGGGGTGTACATAGACGGTGGTACGACACGTACAGGGGTGGGGGGGTGTACATAGACGGTGGTACGACACGTACAGGGGTGGGGGGTGTACATTGACGGTGGTACGACACGTACAGGGGTGGGGGGGTGTACATTGACGGTGGTACGACACGTACTGGGGTGGGGGGTGTACATTGACGGTGGTACGACACGTACAGGGGTGGGGGGGTGTACATTGACGGTGGTACGACACGTACTGGGGTGGGGGTACGACTGGAACGTACTGGGGTGTACATAGAAGGTGGTACGACACGTACAGGGGTGGGGGGTGTACATAGACGGTGGTACGACACGTACAGGGGTGGGGGGTGTACATTGACGGTGGTACGACACGTACAGGGGTGGGGGGGTGTACATTGACGGTGGTACGACACGTACTGGGGTGGGGGGTGTACATTGACGGTGGTACGACACGTACAGGGGTGGGGGGTGTACATTGACGGTGGTACGACACGTACAGGGGTGGGGGGGTGTACATTGACGGTGGTACGACACGTACTGGGGTGGGGGTACGACTGGAACGTACTGGGGTGTACATAGACGGTGGTACGACACGTACAGGGGTGGGGGGGTGTACCTTGACGGTGGTACGACACGTACAGGGGTGGGGGGGTGTACATTGACGGTGGTACGACACGTACTGGGGTGGGGGTACGACTGGAACGTACTGGGGTGTAGGTAGACGGGGCTGTGACACGTACTGGGGTGGGGGTGTGGCTCGAACGTACTGGGGTGTAGGTACACGGGGGGTACGACACGTACTGGGGTGGGGGTGCGACTGGAACGTACTGGGGTGTACATAGACGGTGGTACGACACGTACAGGGGTGGGGGGGTTTACATTGACGGTGGTACGACACGTACTGGGGTGGGGGTACGACTGGAACGTACTGGGGTGTACATAGACGGGTGGGGGTATACATATACGGGGGGTACGTGTCGGACGTACGGGGGCTGGGGGGAGTGTTGGGCGCGTATGCGGGCACATGTCTCCATGGTTGATATTGGTGTTCGGTGCGGACGGTGTTTTTTCCATACGGTTGTAGGCTCGGACGCACGGGATGGATCGTGATTCCTCGGTCGGACTTGGATTTTTACGTTTGTAAGGTAAATCGTCCGAGGACGTGTCGGACACATTTTCCGACCCGAGGACGTGTGGGGAATGATTCCCGGTGCGGGTCGTATGGACTTTTTACCATGCGAATCGTGATTGCCAGTTCGTACGGCACTTGTACGATTCGTACGGTAAAAAGACCCGATACGAGTCGCACGGGGGAATTTTTTACCGGATCGTGATCGGCACCTAAATTGTTACCCCTACACTATCCAACACTTTCCCTACTGCTGCACCTTCCTGGAGTTAGAATAGTAAATTGATACCCCTACACTTTCCAACATTTTCCCTACTGATGCACCTTCCTGGAGTTAGAATAGTAAATTGATACCCCTACACTATCCAACACTTTCCCTACTGATGCACCTTCCTGGAGTTAGAATAGTAAATTGATACCCCTACACTATCCAACACTTTCCCTACTGATGCACCTTCCTGGAGTTAGAACAGTAAATTGATACCCCTACACTTTCCAACATTTTCCCTACTGATGCACCTTCCTGGAGTTAGAACAGTAAATTGATACCCCTACACTTTCCAACATTTTCCCTACTGATGCACCTTCCTGGAGTTAGAATAGTAAATTGATACGCCTACACTATCCAACACTTTCCCTACTGATGCACCTTCCTGGAGTTAGAATAGTAAATTGATACCCCTACACTATCCAACACTTTCCCTACTGATGCACCTTCCTGGAGTTAGAATAGTACATTGATACCCCTACACTATCCAACACTTTCCCTACTGATGCACCTTCCTGGAGTTAGAATAGTAAATTGATACCCCTACACTATCCAACACTTTCCCTACTGATGCACCTTCCTGGAGTTAGAACAGTAAATTGATACCCCTACACTTTCCAACATTTTCCCTACTGATGCACCTTCCTGGAGTTAGAACAGTAAATTGATACCCCTACACTTTCCAACATTTTCCCTACTGATGCACCTTCCTGGAGTTAGAATAGTAAATTGATACCCCTACACTATCCAACACTTTCCCTACTGATGCACCTTCCTGGAGTTAGAATAGTAAATTGATACCCCTACACTATCCAACACTTTCCCTACTGATGCACCTTCCTGGAGTTAGAATAGTACATTGATACCCCTACACTATCCAACACTTTCCCTACTGATGCACCTTCCTGGAGTTAGAATAGTAAATTGATACCCCTACACTATCCAACACTTTCCCTACTGATGCACCTTCCTGGAGTTAGAATAGTAAATTGATACCCCTACACTATCCAACACTTTCCCTACTGATGCACCTTCCTGGAGTTAGAATAGTAATTTGATACCCCTACACTATCCAACACTTTCCCTACTGCTGCACCTTCCTGGAGTTAGAATAGTAAATTGATACCCCTACACTATCCAACACTTTCCCTACTGCTGCACCTTCCTGGAGTTAGAATAGTAAATTGATACCCCTACACTATCCAACACTTTCCCTACTGATGCACCTTCCTGGAGTTAGAATAGTAAATTGATACCCCTACACTATCCAACACTTTCCCTACTGATGCACCTTCCTGGAGTTAGAATAGTAAATTGATACCCCTACACTATCCAACACTTTCCCTACTGATGCACCTTCCTGGAGTTAGAACAGTAAATTGATACCCCTACACTTTCCAACATTTTCCCTACTGATGCACCTTCCTGGAGTTAGAACAGTAAATTGATACCCCTACACTTTCCAACATTTTCCCTACTGATGCACCTTCCTGGAGTTAGAATAGTAAATTGATACCCCTACACTATCCAACACTTTCCCTACTGATGCACCTTCCTGGAGTTAGAATAGTAAATTGATACCCCTACACTATCCAACACTTTCCCTACTGCTGCACCTTCCTGGAGTTAGAATAGTAAATTGATACCCCTACACTATCCAACACTTTCCCTACTGCTGCACCTTCCTGGAGTTAGAATAGTAAATTGATACCCCTACACTATCCAACACTTTCCCTACTGATGCACCTTCTTGGAGTTAGAATAGTAAATTGAAACCCCTACACTATCCAACACTTTCCCTACTGCTGCACCTTCCTGGAGTTAGAATAGTAAATTGATACCCCTACACTATCCAACACTTTCCCTACTGATGCACCTTCCTGGAGTTAGAATAGTAAATTGATACCCCTACACTATCCAACACTTTCCCTACTGATGCACCTTCCTGGAGTTAGAATAGTAAATTGATACCCCTACACTATCCAACACTTTCTCTACTGCTGCACCTTCCTGGAGTTAGAATAGTAAATTGATACCCCTACACTATCCAACACTTTCCCTACTGCTGCACCTTCCTGGATTTTGAATAGTTAATTGTTACCTCTAAAGCATGGTACATTTTAAAATCTGCTGCACCTTACAATGTTGCTTGAAATTACCTTTTTCTTTCGAAATTGCTTTTCTTGCTGACTCTTGCTCAGTGGTATTTGTGTGTAGGCTTGTGTAGACACTTACAAGGTGATTTGTTGTGGAATCGATAAATAAATGTCTGGAAAAGTGAAAAAAGAAAAAAATTTGGAAACAGAACGATGTTGAGAAATGTGTTTTTTAAAAATTTCCTTTAAAAATCGCACATGTGATATAAGTTGCAGCACATAATAATTTCCGTAATGCTAAACCGTCCTTTAGACATGAAATATAATTCTGAAATGGGGAAATGTAATCATAACTGCATTGATTTTTTTTGGAAAACTTTAGCAATGCGATAGTTAGTGTAGTATTTTTAAGGTTAAGAATCCGTGCTGAAAATATATACCTTGTTTCGTAGAACTCGCTTTTCTGGATGAGGTGGCTGAAGATGATTTCCTTTGTTGGCTCAAGATTTTAGTTGTGATTTAAAGTTGTTTTCTTTGGGAAAAAAAAAAGAGGAAAAAAAAATAATTAACGGTGGTTACAAATGTTGAAACTGAGTATCTTTAAAATTATACTGACATACAATATAACTAGTACTACATGACACTGTCCTAATCAATGCACCTTACTGCAGTAGAAATAGAGATATGTATCCCTACACTACACAGAAATATCCCTAATGTTGCTCCTTCCTAGAGTAGAAATAGTATATTGTTTCTCTAAACTATCCATTAGTTTTCAAATTAGGTCCGTTAGAGGAGGAATAATTGCAAAAGGAAGGATTAATAATGTATAGTATTAAATAAATGGAAAAGGTTACATACCTTTTCCAGTGGTTTTTTTGTTATCGTCCCTTTAACCTGATGCTTGTAGGAGGTTGAAATTTTTTGGGGGAAAAGATGTTCACTGGTGGAAAAAAAAAAAAAAATTAATTGTTCCTTTGTCAACGTTGGTTAGAAAAAAAAAAAAAAAAAAAACACTTTCGTAATATGAAAAAGGAGTATGAGTAACAATTGGTGAGAGTAAACATACTACACATTTGATGCATTTTTCAACTAAAACATAACAGGTAATTTCGAAACTATTACTAAATTAGTAAAATGCAGAACATTCATGGACTTAGAATACAAATATTTGCCCTAGTAATATGAAACGCTTTTGCAGATGTGGTAACTAACTGAAGTCTTATTAGAAATTGTTACTCCAGCATCATGGTAATTTTTCGTTTATTATGTGGTGAGATTGAGTAATAAAAAAAAAACACCTTTGCCAAACATGACTTTAGGAAATTTTTAAAAATAAATTTTACAAGTAAAACCATTACACATAAATAACATTTACCTGAACAATTGAGTTTGTCAATCGTTAACGTGGTGAGGATGCCAAAATAGGTGCAGCTATTGTGGAATGTCAAAATCTTCCGATTTTCTGGTTGTGGAAAATAAAAAACTTGTTTTAATTTTGAGTTTAATTTTGTTGATAATATATTGGAAACATTACATTTGTTAAGTTTTTATTATTAATTAAAATTATATTTTTTGTGTGTTATGAAAATATATTTTTCTAAAAACTAACGTTTAGAAATATATTAATAACTTACTAGTAGTTGTTCTGCTGTTATGCTTTCACGAGTGAATTCTGTGCTCTCTCTGAGGAGGTCGCAGTGCAGGTGACAGAGGGTCAGCTTATTACGTCTGCTCTCTCTGCTAGTTGATAATCAACTGAGTGCAAAATGGTGTCTCCCTTGTATTTATAAGTTTTACTCTGTGTCACTATTAATTTTTAAAAAAACTGCGTTCGATGTGTTTTTTTTAATGCTTTGTTTTACTGTGGAAAATGATAATTTAAAAATGCTTTTTAACAAATATTGTTTTCATTCATTTGCTCCGTTTTGGCATCCATTTTGGAACATGTCTTTTGGTATTGTTTACATAGAAACTGTGGTAGGACAAGTTTTACAAGTGAGATGGGTAAAATGGCGCCTATGTGTATGTGTGTTATGTTTCAGTTGGTTTACTTACTTTGCGATCTAATCATGTTAAAAATGTGTTTGTTATGTTATTTATTGTTTCGTTATTTTTTAAAAGCTTAGTAATGTGTGAAAACGGATTTTTTTGGGGAATTTTGAGTATTAATTTTAATACTCGAGTATTAATTTTAATACCCGAGTATTAATTTGGTAATGCGTTTCAGACGATTTACGTACAGTTCTTCTCCACGTTTTAATACACTTCCCCACCCTAAAACCCCTAATTTCCCTGCATCCCGTGCCAGATTTTATTGTACTTTTAATTTAAAAAAAAAAAAAATCGCGTTGTAATGGTATGCGTTGTAATATACTTCGTTGTAACAGCTCTTTTCAGTATTTAAATAGGTTTGGCGTTGTAAGAGAATTCGTTGTAAAGTAATGCGTTGTAGTAGTACTAGCGTTCTAAAAAATGCGTTGTAAAGGTAAGCGTTGTAATAGCATGCGTTGTAACGTCATACATCCTTGTGCTAAAGGACCAGCTTCCACCGAAGGTAACTCGACCAGTTTTGTGTCCATATGCATCAGTAGAGATTTTCTTCTGTCTGAAGACATGGCACAATTGGCATTACCTATCAGGCATATGGCCCATTGGGTCCACTCTGCAAAAATATCAGGGTCAACAGGGGCACCGGTCTCCTTCACCGTTTGCACCATCTCCATGATTTTTGCCAGAGGACCTGTGACATCAAGCATTTTGTCTTAACAAGCGCACAGTGCGCAGTCTATCCCATTTTTGGGATCCTTGGAAAAGTTCTTTAAAAAAGATCAACATGCTAGAATCAATTTTGGGAGTTTCGGTCCCTTTGCTAGGAAGATCTGGATGAGGACACTCCGCTCGAAATCTGTTACGGACTTCCTTGTAGAAGTCCTTGCGTAATTTGTCATACAAATATTCTGAAACTGCGGGAGTGGGGGCCCAATTAGAAGATCTTGGATGGACCTTGTCCTCTGAGTTGAACCTGAAGGGATTGGAAGGGGATAGGGCAAAGATTGATGGTTTAGCAGAGGAGGACTTCTTAGGCTATTTGCGCTTTGGGGTGGTGTCAGTGTCAGAATGCATAGAATCCGTTTGTGTAGAATCTGTGTCCGTATCTGCCTTGCGTTTGGACTGGGATCCTTTGAAAGTGAAAGGTAATAAACACTACTGATGATCCCCAACAGCCCCCTGAGAGAGTTCTGATAAGGCGTCAGCATGTGGGCAATCAGATAACTTGGCTTTCGCCTTGCGAGGCACGTCAGAATTACCCTCGTCAGGTTTTGGGGCAACCTGCTGATCATATCCATGCTGTTTGCCAAACAACTCAAGTTGGGCCGTAATGGGCTTCAAGGCTGGCGCCAAAGCCTGGTTAACTGTAAGGGGAACTGAGTTCCAATTGCCCTGTTGACGGACTGCTGCACAAAGGCATCAAGAGCGTCAACCAAATTATCCTGCAATTGGCACCCTTGTTCCTGCTCATAATATAATTCATATTCCTCCTCCTCGAAGGGCACCCAATCTTCCATAATGACAAGCTGTATGAATATGTAAAGAGCCAAGTCTATCCTTCAGGATAAGCCAGGGGGGAGCCTAACCCCAAAGTGCAAAGAGAGAGAAAGTAGTGTAAGCAAGGCTCCTCAGCTATACTGTATACCAATTCTTACAGCCCACTGAATAGCAGCAGCAGGCGTCAACAGCTTAAAATTATTTCAAAGAGGGTGCACTCTGCTCACTTTTCTGGGCAACATTTCCCCGGGTAAGACCTGAATCTAGTAGCTGAAAACACAGGGATTGCAGCCACACCTGTTTTAGATCACTTTACAGCCCTGATTAAGCAAAATATTAGGCTCCTCTTGGGCAAAATTAAATCAGGCTCCCCCTAAGATCCAGCACCCCCCCCCCCACACATTTTACTTAAGGGCATGGACTCTATTCTCTCCACCACAGCAGAGCTCCTCATATTATACCCAAAACCGGGATAATCCCAAAGAAGTGGAAGCATGCAATTGTGAGGAACTTGGTGAAGAAGCCCCACCTGGATCCAGCAATACTGGGGAACTTTCACCCTATCTCGTTACCACCCATCTTGGGAAAATCACTGGAGAAACATGTTAATCACATCCTCTCACAGTTTCTGGAAGAGAATAACATCCTGCATAGGACTCAGATGGGATTCCAACCACAACACAGCACAGAATCAGCCCTTCTGACGGTCACCAAGGAGCTAAAAGGGATATTAGATCAAGGGGGCTCAGCCGCAATCCTGCTACTAGATATAAGTGTGGCTTTTGACCACGTGGACCACTATACCCTGGCACGCAGGTTGAGGGAGGTCGGCTTCAGGGATAAAGCCCTCCAAGGGCTTATCTCCTTTCTGAGTGACATCATTCCAGATTATGGAATCTGCCTGCCTTTCAGATAAACTGCCAGTCTCATGCAGAGTCCCACAGGGCTCGTTGCTCAGCCCTACATTGTTTAACATATATATGCACCCACTGGCAAAAATTGTCCAGTAGTTTGGGCTGTCAATCGTGTCATATGTGTACAACACACAGCTGGTGGTAACGGTGGCGGAGGGGCCGAACTCAAATCACCTCCAGTTGGTACCCTGTATGGAAAATGTAGCTAATTGGATGGACAATCGTAGTCTAAGACTAAATGGCAATAAAATGGAGCTGATGATCCTGGGCCCAGGGCCATGATTAACTAGTCAGAAGACTGGGGAACATCTGGACATGTGGCTAAATAATAATCTTTCAATGGAACTCCAAGTTTAAAAAAACTAGCTGCAACCTGCTTTGGTATACTCTGAATGATCCGTAAGATCATGGATCATATCCCAGAACACGCATGAAGAACTGTGGTCCAGGCTCTTGTGGTCTCATGTCTTGATTATGACAACTCCTTGTACCTGGGATCACCAAAATATGTTATTAACGGACTGCAGGTGGTGCAGAATGTGGCGGCCAGGCTACTTTTAAAAATCCCAAGACAGAAATCAGTAAAAACTTCCTCGAAACAGCTTCACTGGCTGCCCATCGAATCCAGGATCAAATTTAAATCCCTCTGCCTGGCTCATAAAGCAATTAATGGCAGGGGTCCAGCCATACTAAGGGAACTCATTTCACCATATTTACCAAAGAGGTACCTCAGGTCATGTCATGACCGTCTCATAAGGCGTTGAGGATCAAGAGATCAAGATGGGGAGGTAGATCCTTCTCATTCCTGGTCCTGAAGTTGTGGAATTTCATGACCAGGATACTGAGATTGCTGGAAGATTAACCCAGCTTCAGGAAAAAACTCAAGGCTTGGTTGTTCCCATGATGATTACTCTGCGGTGCAGTCGCCAACACCTCTATTAGCGCTGGAAAACCTTTGGGCAGCTATGCACTTTATAAAACCGCCAAACATAAACTTAAACTCAATTATTGCAGCCTGAGCCTGTGTCCAATTCCACACTGCCAAGGCAATTAAGAGCTAGAGCAGTTAAAAGAACGTGTTGGCGAGGAGTCGTCGAAAGAGGATGGCGTATAGCCCAAAATTTGCCAAATTGGGCTACGCACACGTCCCAGGCTCTAAATCTAGGGCCCGGTGAGGGAAGGCACCGAGTTACAAGAGCGCCAAAGGAGGGAGCCGTGTAACCATCGCGGGAAGGGCAAAAACAGAACTGAGGCACTTTAGAATGATCGCGAAGACAGATATAGCAATGAGGATCCAATCACCAGTGCTAGATCATATAGGTAAAGGCTACAGGAAACAAAGAATCCACCCAGAAGTAAATGTCGCCATCATGGATTGAGAAAAGAAAACATAGTGAATCAATACAGGTTCCTACTTCACAACCAAAAACAAGGACTGGATTGAGATCTGTAAAGCCTAATGAATTGGATTCAAAATCCAAGTGTGACCGTAGATGGGGGCAGTGATGCGAACAAATGTAGAAGGTGTAATTAATCAAGTACGCACTGTCGTGTAGTTTCCACCTATCACTAGGAACTGCGCGTTTGTGGGTTACAGACTGATTCCAAGTACCCCTGCAGGATATGTTGTCCCTCCGTCCAGGCAGCTCGCAGTGTTACCGTTATCCCACCACACCTAAACAGGAGGCGAACACTTTTAACAACCACTTGAACATGACAACTCTGTTTCCTCAGGAACCGTGGTGACAGACTTCCAACTTTTCGCTCAGTCGCTCGGAGAAATATACAAAGAATACCCAGAGGGGCGTTTTCAATATTTATTGGACCTTAGTGATTCTTGCATAGAATATACGTGCTGTGATGATTAACCCCTTCCCTGCTCATGACGGAACCGTTCCGTCATGAGCCACGGTTGCCGTGTGCTCATGACGGAACGGTTCCGTCATGACACGCCCGTTGGCGGCTGCTCCGCCTGCGCGGCGCTGTTTCCCCGCCTGTGCGGGGGGACAACGCAAATGGGCGGAGTCATGACGGAACCGTTCCGTCATGAGCACAGCCCAACCGTGGCTCATGACGGAGCGGCTCCGTCATGAGCACAGCGCCGCCGCGCTGCCCCCCCGCACCCCCCAGCACCGCGGCGGAATTCCCGCCGCGGTGAAAAGGTTAATAGACAGAAGCAGATAACGGTTATACTGAATGTCAGAAGGGTGAGCAAAATTAATAGCTCGACCATTTTGTTGATACAACTTATATATGCAGACATTTACAATAGTACAACTATGTAGCGCACTCCTACAATATGAAACCCTACCCTACATGTCTAGGGTGCAGATGTATGTTTTGCCAAGACGCCCTCTCCTTGATTATCTTACCCCATTACCTGATGGGCAAGAGTGCAAGACCCCGTCTTGGTCATGAGCTGGACAGCCCTCATGGAGATGTCTCGTCAGCTGCTAGGCGAAAGCTTTGGCATGCAGGGACCCCTCAAAGTCAGCAGAAGTGTCTTTTATGATTATGTTAGGAAATAAAAGATTACATATAGAAAATGGTATCCCTTCCTCGGACTGAGATTGTAATCAGAATGCCATAGTTTGTATATCACAGATAGCTGTGTCGCCAAATGAACGTAATAATAAAGCACATTTGTGCCACACACTTGAGGGCCATGTCTAATGTCAAGGCAGTGTGATAGTGTACATTTTATTAAAACGAAAACTAAAGCACTCAAACAGTATTAGGAAATCGTACAAGGTCCAAACAGTTAGGACTTATTTTGAAACCTAAGTCTACATTTGTACCCACCTTGCCCCCAGAAAACCTTCTAGATTCTTTTTACAAGACAGTCACATATGGCCTTTATGCACTTGAGGACAAATCTTCCTAGAAACATAAACTCCCCAGGGATAATCTTACAAAAGACGAACGTTCTGTATTAGTTACACTTTCCAAAATACCTGACATCATCATCAAGGAGGCTGATAAGGGGGAAACATAGTGGTTATGCAAAACATGGACTACACCAAAGAAATAGATAGACAGACAACCAGCCGACAGCCAGGCATATATTAGACTCCCGGGAAACCCAATGAATGACATCACAAGACATACAGAAACCAAATTAGCGTATTGGCATGAACAATGTGTCATTACTGATGTTGAGTTGAGTTCAAGTACTTGTTTAATCCATCACCAAAGGCCTCTTGTATGTATATACTATCGAAGATCTATAAGAGAGGCGACTTTCCCCCCGGCAGCCAAACATCTCGGGCATTGGCCCCCCTACAGAACACATCTCTGAGTACATTGATGTGTTCTTACAACCTTTGGTTCAAACCCTACCATCCTGCATGCGGAACAATAAAGATCTGCTAAAGAAACTCGAGGACATAGAGTGGGTAGATGTTTTCAAGTTTGTTACATTGGACGTCAGCTTGCTGTATACTTGCATTCCTCTTGACAAGGGAATACAAGCTCTTGCCTCTTCCCTCTCCAGCAGGGACGCCACGCTGTATGAACATACACAAATGATCTTAGATTTGACACGTATTGTACCAGAGAACAACATTTTTCTACACATTGACAATTGGTTACGACAAGCATTGGGAGTTGACATGGGTTCAAAATTCTCCCCTTCGTATGCAAATCTATTCATGAGTATTTTTGAAAAACAACATGTTTGGACAGCAATCCCGCCAAACATCACACAACATATTTCGTACTGGGGTCCAATATATAGATTATATTTTCATCATATGGACTGGCAGTGCTACACAGCTGGATGTATTTCTCCGACACTTAAACGACAACTCATTTGCGATTCACACACCATGTGAACGATAAGGAGATTGAATTTCTAGGTGTGGTGATTTACACAGACAGAAATAAAATAACTTCACAACTGTTCAGGAAACCCACAGCATGTAACTCCATCTTGCTCGGCACCAATGCACATCCCAGCACTCAGCTCAATGCAATTCATTTAGGGGAAATGACACATCTAAGACGCAATTGCAGTGTCCACAAAATCTTTTTGCAAGAGCTGAAATTACCTGATGCTTGTGTCACACAGAGACGATATTCAGGTCAGAGTTTAGCTCAGAATGAAATAAGACTGTTACGAGACAACGTCATTCCCTATTTACAGATAAGAGAAATAAGAAACAGACTGAACAGAGACGGACACTTATCACTACATATAGTGCACAGAGCCATGACCTGTACAAAGTTCTCAACAAACATTGTCACCTTTTGAAAGTAGACCCTCTACTGGCCAAATTCATTCCTCATAAACCCAGCATCACACATAGTAGGGGCAGCACGTTGAGGAATATTTTGTGTCCCTGCTACATCCCAACAAACATACAACTTCAAGGGAAAACATGGCTACCTGATAAACCAAAAGGTTATTTGAAATACATGCAATGCAACGTCTGCCAGTTTGCTGTCAACAAGACAACAAGTTTTCAGAACAATACTCAGAGCAAACATTACATACAACAGTTCAATAACTGCAACACGAAGTTTGTGATTTATTGCATTGCGTGTCAATGTGGCCTTATATACATAGGCAACACCATTAGACCATTGAAGGAATGGGTTCCAAGAGCACATAAGAGTCATTAAAAACAACAATCCCAATTATCCACTCGCTATGCACTACAATTCCGCACAGTCTACTTGAGAACTGATTAACATCACGTTCTACGGTACAGCCCTGGATAAATGTAACCCTATTGGAGGAGATAGGACACTGGCACTTAGGAGGATGGAAACAAAATGGATAATCAAATTGCGACCAGTGGACATGGGCCTAAATGTGGACAGAGAACCCCCTGTATTTCTCACTTATTAATAACAGTATGTAGTGATTTAATTACATGCAATGTGTTACCCCCACTATACGCAATGTTGTAGGCCTATCTTCCTTCCTCATGAGTTCCGAAGAAAGAATTTATAAAACCCCCATGTCCAAGGAATACATACTCTTCTGTACTCTGCAATTAATGAGAACTGTTTTTCAAAATAAGTCCTAACTGTTTGGACATTGTTTTATTTCCTAATACTGTTTGAGTGCTTTGGTTCTTGTTTTTATCAAAATGTACAATTACTGGATCAATGATCCAATATGAAATCACAGCTTTGGTAGTAAGGTGTTCATAACCAATTTAGCACCAACCCAAATACAATTATTTGTGTCCACTGTATGTTTACCCACAGTGACTATAAGTCCTTAACGAGGTGTGATACACAGCCACTACTACCTCTTGTTTCTACTTACAGTGTGATAGTGTGCTCACGAAGTGTTCCATGTCAGCAAGGCCAGTGTTTCCAAGAAACTAGTCTAAGAGTCACAAATGCAAATGTGTGCCAAAGGTTGATGTGGCAAACAGAAGGCAACTTTAGAAAAGGATTGTGAGCACGTAAAAATGGTACTAATTCCTATGGGGTCTAACTCGGGCACATAACAGTAGCACTCCATGAGTTTGGCACCAAGTGAGTATGCTGGGTCCTCACAACTTGGCGGCAAGCAATGTTAAATGCGTCCATGCCGCCTTGATCTCAGCAGCTCCAAAGAAAATGCATCTACAGTTTACAGGAAAACAAATCTAAATCGGCCAGCAGAAACTAGGTAGGTGATGAAAACGAACAAAAATTTATTATGACATATAGAGATGATAAATTTGACTTGGGAAATTAACATAGACATGTGAAATGGCCATCTTTGTAGTGTGTGGATCCAACAAAGCAGACTGGAAGTGGTTAAGTAAATTGTGTGCCAAGAGAGAACGATTAATTTGGCTTAAAGTGACATCCATAAAAGACTTGGAAAGATGGTAACTGAGAGACCCTGCTGTTCTTGGAAGGGATGAAAAGAGTCACATTAGGTTTCTTTAGCAGTGTGAGGACATCAGCAGTTCTGAAACATGGAAAGTATAATTCAGAGAGAAGAAAAGTTACTAAACAGACACATCAGCCAGATGAGAAATCGAGAGATCAGAAGGAAATGATCGATTGTGTGAAACAGAATAGTTCAAGAGTTGTGTAGGATGGACCTGTGGTCATAAGCAAGGGAACAAGGAGATAGTGGGACAGAAGGTGAAGGGCTGTGAAGGAGTGGGACGATTGATCCAAGAGAATAGCAGAGAGCATTGTGGTACATAAGGAGAGGAGGTAGTGATTTTAGAGATTTGAAAACCAGGTAAAATTCAGAGGCAGAGAGCTATGACTGAATAATGATTGTGAGCAAGGTGTGGGTGCAGCAGGGATATGATAGTGCAAACTAGGTGCAGATGTTGTGAGTGTTGTGGGCTGATGTGATCTTTTTGTTGTACTGTCTGAAATAAGGAGGTAAAGACAGTGCCAGTTTGTAGCATATGAGATGATCAGGGGTGCAATTCTTTCTAACCAACCTACAACAATATTAGAAATCAATCAATCAATCAATCAATCAATCAATCAGGAACATTTATAGAGCGCGCTACTCACCCGCGAGGGTCTCAAGGCGCTGGGGGGGGGGGCGCTACTGTTTGAAAAGCCAGGTCTTGAGGTGCCTCCTGAAGGAGAGATGGTCCTGGGTCAGTCGTAGGTGGGTGGGGAGGAAGTTCCACGCCTTGGCCGCCAGGTAGGAGAGGGATCTTCCTCCGGTGGTGGTTCTGCGAATCCGTGGTACCGTGGCGAGGGCGAGGCTGGCGGAGCGGAGCTGGTGGGTAGGTGTGTAGAACGTGAGGCGGGTTCTGAGGTATTCGGGGCCCATGTCGTGGAGAGCCTTGTGTGCGTGGGTGAGGAGTCTGAAGGTGATCCTCTTGCTGACGGGGAGCCAGTGCAGGTCTCTCAGGTGGGCCGAGATGTGGCTGTGTCGGGGAATGTCCAGGATGAGTCGAGCAGATGTATTCTGTATGCGCTGGAGTTTTTTCTGTAGTTTGGCGGAGGTCCCGGCGTAGAGGGCGTTCCCGTAGCCCAGTTGGCTGGTGACGAGGGCCTGGGTGACCGTCTTCCTGGTTCCAGTGGGGATCCATCGGAAGATCTTTCGGAGCATGCGGAGGGTGTTGAAGCAGGAAGATGTACCGGCGTTGACTTGTTTGGTCATAGTGAGGGAGGAGTCGAGGATGAACCCCAGGTTGTGTGCGTGGTCCGTGGGCTTGGGGGCGGTTCCCAGGGCAGGGGGGCACCAGGAGGCGTCCCAGGCGGAGGGGGATGGACCGAGGATGAGGACTTCCGTCTTGTCTGAGTTCAGCTTCAGACGGCTGAGCTTCATCCATTCTGCGATGTCGTTCATTCCTTCCTGGAAGCTGGCTCTGGCGGTGGCGGTGGCGGGGTCGTTGGTGAGGGAGAGGATCAGTTGGGTGTTGTCGGCGTAGGAGATGATGTTGAAGTTGTGTTTGCGTGCGATGGCTGCGAGGGGGCTCATGTAGACATTGAAGAGGGTAGGGCTGAGCGAGGATCCTTGGGGTATGCCGCAGATGATCTTCGTGGGTGCTGCTCGGAAGGGCGGGAGACGGACTCTCTGAGTTCTGTCGGAGAGGAAGGAGGTGAGCCATTCCAGGGCCTTTCCTTGGACCCCGGCGCGGTGGAGACGGGTTGTCAGGGTGCGGTGGCAGACAGTGTCGAATGCGGCCGACAGGTCGAGGAGGATGAGGGCGGCCGTTTCCCCGTTGTCCAGTAGGGTCCTGAAGTTGTCGATGGCAGCGATGAGGGCGGTCTCGGTTCTGTGGTTTGCTCGAAATCCGGACTGTGATGGGTTGAGGGAGTTGTTCGTTTTGAGGAAGGTGGTCAGCTGTTTGTTGACGGTTTTCTCGATGACTTTAGCTGGGAAGGGGAGGAGCGAGATGGGGCGGAAGTTCTTGAGGTCTGTGGGATCCGCGGTGGGTTTCTTCAGGAGGGCGCTGATCTCCGCATACTTCCAGCTCTCCGGGAAGGTGGCGGATGTGAAGGAGTTGTTAATGATGTCCCGGAGTTGGGGTGCGATGATGGAGTCAGCTTTGTTGAAGATGTGGTGTGGGCAGGGGTCCGCTGGGGAGTGGATGGTGTTCATCGTGTGGGTGGTGTCTTCCGTGCTGACGGGGTTCCAGGTGCAGAGGGTGGTGGTGGGGGGCGTAGACTCGGTGGAAGGGTCTGTGGTGTGAGTGCTGAAGCTGTCGTGGATATCGGTGATCTTGCGGTGGAAGAACGTGGCGAGTGAGTCGCAGAGGTCTTGTGATGGCGTGATGGCGTTGTTGCTGGCGCTGGGGGTGGACGATGCTGAAGAGTTCCTTGCTGTTGTGGGATTTGTTGTCCAGTCGGTCTCTGAATGCTATCCTTTTGGTGGTGCGGATCAGCTGGTGGTGTTTGCGGATGGGGGTCTTGAGGGCTGTCATGTTTCCTGATGACTGGTCATTGCGCCAAGTTTGCTCTGGGGTACGGCAGGATTTTTTGGAGTCTTTGAGATCGTTGGTGAACCATGAGGCTTTCTTGCTGTCGGAATTGCTGGGAGGGTTCTTCAGTGGTGCAAGGACGTCGGCGCAGTTGGTGATCCACTGTGTGAGGTTGAGGGCTGCTTCGTTGGGGTCCATAGTGTAGGAGGGTTGGTTTTGGCTCAGGGAGGTGGTGAGCTGGTCGGTGGTGATCTTGCTCCAGCATCTACGGGGAGCTTGTTGCGGGCGGTGGTGTGTTGTGGTTTTCCTGAAGTTGAAGTGGACGCAGCTGTGGTCAGTCCAGTGAAGTCCGGTGGAGTGGCTGAAGGAGATGTGGTTGCTGGAGGAGAAGATGGGGTCCAGCGTGTGGCCGGCGTAGTGGGTGGGGGTGTTGACCAGTTGCTTGAGTCCGAGGTTGGCGAGGTTGTCTAGCAGGGTGGTGGTGTTGTTGTCCTTGTTGTTCTCCAGGTGGAATTTGAGGTCCCTAGGACGATGTAGTCGGAGGAGGCGAGGGCGAGCGGGCTGATGAAGTCTGCGATGGTTTCGCTGAACTGAGTGCGTGGTCCCGGGGGTCTGTAGATGAGGGTACCTCGGAGGGTGGTCTTAGTAGGGCGGCGGTGAGGGTGTCGTCGGTGTTCGTTGTTATGCGGATGGTGTTTCTGTAGACGATGGCAATGCCGCCTCCGGTTTGGTTGATGCGGTCCCTCCGGGTGATCTTATAGCCGTCCGGGATGGCTATGGCGATGTCGGGGGCTGAGGAGGCGTTCATCCAGGTTTCCGTGAGGAAGGCGACGTCCGGCGCTGTGGTCTCGAGGAGGTCCCAGAGTTCGAGGGCGTGCTTGTGGATGGAGCGAGTGTTGAGGAGGATGCACTTGAGGTGGTTGTGGTTGGTGCCTGTCCTGGCGGGCGCGGAGAAGGTCCGGAGGCAGGTGAACTTGCAGGCGTGGCAGGTGAAGGCTCCATGGGTGCGTTTCGGGTTGGCTCTGAAGCAGGTTGGCTGTTGGCCGGTGTTGAGTGCGTGGAGGGCGGTGACACTGTATCTCCATCGGGTGGGTTGGCTCCGGCAGGAGCCAGGGGTCATGGTACTGGGCGCGGTCCAGGCGCGGATGGGCTTGCCTTAGGCAAGCCTTCTGCGCGCCAGCGGCGCGCACGCTGCGCGCGACCGCTGCGCGGCCTCCATATGAGTGGGAGTGGGAGGGAGGAGCAACTGGGAAGCGGGAGCGGGGTGGTGAATGGGGCAGCGGGGGGCGTGGCCACAGGGTGCAGCGGCGGGAAGGTGGACCGGGGGGAGCGGAGGAGGGGGGCACAGGCAGGAGTGTGGGACCAGGGAGCGGGGTACAGAAGAAGAAAATACAGGTCACAGGGGGCACAATGCAGGTGAAAACGGGGTACAGAAGAGAAAAATATGGGTCTTAGGGGGCACAATGCAGGTGAAAACGGGGTACAGAAGAGAAAAATATGGGTCACAGGGGGCCCAACGCAGGTGAAAACAGGGTACTGAAGAGAAAAATACGGGTCACACAGGGCACAATGCAGGTGAAAACGGGGTACAGAAGAGAAAAATACGGGTCACAGGGGGCACAATGCAGGTGAAAACGGGGTATAGAAGAGAAAAATACGGGTCACAGGGGGCACAATGCAGGTGAAAACGGGGTACAGAAGAGAAAAATACGGGTCACAGGGGGCACAACGCAGGTGAAAACACTGCTGCATATGAAGCAAACAGTTAGGCATACCAATTAGATTCCTGGGTGCCATTGTAAGAATACATCTGTCGGAGTTACATGGCTTGAGTAAGCCGCGCCATCTCATTTGCCAACATGACCTGAAATTTGCAACTTTTCTTAAATAAGTATCTTGGATGGGAAAACACATGTGCCACAGGAGCCAAAGTCTTCCACTGGACTATGGGACATGTGAGAAACGCAGGGAACAGGGGAGTGGTGATGGTGTCAATGCGAGTTTGTCTCATTGAAACTAATGGGAAATTGATTTTTTTTTTTTGGAAAACCTTTATTAACCGCAGTTGCATCAATTGACAATGTACTGTCCTTCGCCAAGGCGTCAATTCAGCAATACAAAAATACACATGTTCAGATGGTGAGACACAGCCATTTAGCCGACAACCCGGAGGTCCGGCGGCGGTAAACAGTTGAACATATGCATAGGAACCAGGTATGTACATTGTGTATAAGTGGGTCGGTGGTGCTTTTCTGTATTTCGTCGTGTCTCATCTGAAGCGCATTGCCTGCAAGAGAGGAGGGCGCTGTGTGCCAGCCCTCAGTGCGGCGCCGCCAATTAGCCACTAGGCTCGTAGGGGGAATCGCGCAAGGCACCAGGTTCCCCACCAAATGCCCTGGTCTCCGGGCAACGGAGCCCCAGTGGCCTACTCTTGGCGTAAGCTGGAGCGCGACGAGGAGGTTGGAGTATAGCTCACAAAGACGCACATAGCAGCGTGTACATCCGACAAACCCAGTGTGCCATTTCGCAGCTCAGCCCTATGCGCGCGGCGCATGGCGCTCTATTATCCCTTCAGCGGTGCGCTCCCTAGGTCGCCGAGTGCCTGTGCAAGCCTGGCGTGGGACTCTGCACATTTCGAGTGGATCATTCCGCGTTTGCCAGGCATAGCCGCCGTCTGCGCGTAGTGTACGCCAGTGCTGCCTCATCAGTGCTACATAGAGCGCGCTAGGTATGGCAGCGCCTCGGGGGTGTCGGGTAACGCTTCCAGCAACTGTTTCTGTGGTTGGACACGGGTTCGGTCAGGGAGCATAGCCAGTCGCCGAACTGCTCCCCGTGTGTGTAATATGAACGTAGGGGTCAGGGCTAGGGTCGAAAACTCGGGTGAGGTCTAGAATAAGAGGGGAGGGGGGGAGGTGGAGATCATTCTGCAGCAGTGTAGGAGGAGACAGTAGCTGTCAAGCGGGGCATAGCCGGGCCATACGGGAGGCGCGCCGAGCAGCAGGTCGTGGGGGGGGGAAAGAATGGGGGGGAGAGGTGGGAGGGGGGTGGGGGGGCCAGGGGGCCGTCGGAAGGGGGGCCAAGAGTCCGCTGTGTCTGCGTCCGCAGCCCTAGATTATCCTCTCGTGCGAGGGAGGTATTCCTCCACGCCTAGAAGGGGGCGTCCGAGTGGGGCGGAACGGTCATATCTACCCGGGTGTGCCCGTATCCCAGTATCGCGCGCGTCCTCTCAAGCGGCGGCGGCAGCAAGCCCTGTGCGCGCGCCGTAGACGCACTGTAGGCGATGTCTAGCAGCAGCTCCCTGCAGCACAATATGCGAAAGGCGCCAGGGGGGCAAGCAAGCAGAGGGGGCCGGGAGCTATCTCCGTCATGGCCTCAGGGATGTCGCCATCCAGCCAGTAGGGCAGCGATGCACCCCTAAGGCTCAGGTTATCCCTCGGTTCCGGCAGGCTACCTGAAAGGTGGTAAGGAGGTCATCCCAAATTTGGGCAATGGGGAACTTCCGGAGCCCCGCAGTTTCCTCACGTAGGAGCACTGCACTCTCCGCCTGCGCCCAGTTTACGAAGGAGGCCCTCCAGTGTCTGATGTGCGGGGGGGCCGTCGCCTTCCAATGCTTGGTGAGTAGGCGTTTGGCCGTTACAAGCCCCATGTCCCAGAAGCGCGCCTGCACTTTATTTGCTTTTGTGCGCTTGTATAAGCCTAAGATGCATGCCTCCCACGTGCGTGGTAGCCGTCCATCGGCACCGCGCTCAATCAGTGACAGCACGTCGTTCCAGTATGTCTGCACACCAGTGCAATGCCATAGCATATGTAAAAGGTCCGCTCCCGGTAACGAGCACCGCTGGCAGACAGCGTCCGTCCTCAAGAAATATCTGTTTATCTTCTCAGGTGTGAGAAAAACTAATGGGAAATTGATTATGTGATCTTTGACACACATAAGGTAGTGAACAAATTAACTTACAATTCTTCCACGTTCTCCATATGCCTCGGTGGTGGGCAACCAGCATGAAGGCAGGTTGCAATAGGACAAGAGACAGAGGAGACGATGGACCACAGTTGCAAGGTGGGCATGGGTCAATACCGCCACCCTACCATCAAACAGGAGTAGGAGGATGACTCCACCGATGAAGCGAGTGTGCCCACCTGGAGACAGACACACTGGCAATTCAATAATCTCTGAGTGGAGAGGGCAGCCACAGAAGAGTGGGCCATCATCCTTGACACCACATGCTAGGAGGTGCCTGAGGGCAGGGCTCCTCCCGGACGTGACATCAGTTCGTGACTTACATGGCAGTGTCATGGATGCTTGCAGTCTGGATGGAACGAACCTGTGATGAGAGACAGAGCTATGACACTGTGAACAAGGACCGCTGTGAGAGATGTGATAACTTGCGTTGATGCAGCTCAATGATGAAATGGGACTGTAACATATTTCTCACAAATGGACAACTTAATATTGGGAACGACATTAGTTTGAAATGACAAAGTGTGTCAATGAGATGCAGACGGATGGAGGTGGAAGGTAGTTGATGGGCTAGGGTCCTTGAAAACAAGGAGAGGGGTTCCCCTACTCCAAAAGGGACAGGGCACCAAACAGACTAATCAGTCAAGGAATAAATATCCCTTTAGAGACACTGGATCAAACACATAATCACAATGGAAGACACCTCACTTATATTCACAATCAAATACACCATAGGGAACACACTAACTCAGGATGTAAGACCACATACGCCTATTTAATGAAATTTCAGACAATTTTCAATAAAAACATACAATAAAATACACCATAATACATTCAGAGAGATATAATTAAAAACATGGTACATTGCAATTTCATAATATATTCGTATAGAGACAACCCCCTGGAAAAGATTATTATGAGACGCTCAATTTTGTCATCTGGTCGTTAATTTGAAACAATAGACAGCACGCCGCTGTCGGGCCAGGGCCACAGACGACCCTCAGCAGCAAATGGCAGAGGGCTGAATTGCTGCTAGCAGGATGACCCCTGATGAGGGCCAATGGGTGGTCTGTAGGGTGTTCACCCGGGAACTCGATGCCCTACAGTTGTAAAGAAAGACACATAGAGGGTATGGAGACATCACAACGCAAATACTATTTTGCTGTGAAAACAAGTCCGCGTTCTGCAGTCATTGAGTGTCCTCCGCGTTGTTTCCTGGGTGATAGCGACAGGGACAACAGGTGCTGTTTGATGCAAACATCCATGCGACATAAGCCAGTGGCGGGTTCAGCGACAAAAGACGCATCACTCTATGATTGCTTGCAGTAGGGACATGTATGTCAGGCATGAGGTACTTATGGAGGCGCAGAATCCAACCACTCATCGCCCTCACCTCGGTGCAGTGGCCAAATGAGAAGTTCCAGAGACGTGGGGGAGGTGGCTAGTAAGGAAATGTCAGGGAATATATACAATTGATAGTAGGAGATGGTCACTCAGTTGTCCCTCTTACTCCAACTCAAACTATCAATAACTATAATTAAAGGACCTACCTGATTCCATTGATTTACAGTTCAGACATCTGCTTGCCAGCACCTTCCCCCAGAAAGGGATTGGTATGATTTTGGGGACTGGCGAGATGTTTTCGACAAAGGATATCATGGTTAGAAACTGCACTTACATTTATAGTCCTTCTTTAATCAGCAAAACATAATCTGTTATTGAAACCAGCGCCTTATAGTCTATTGTTGTCTTTCTTCTAAAGGCATTTGCTTTCTGTATGTGCAAGTAGGGCTAACAATCTTGTAGAAGATGGTGGCAGTTCTTTTTCATAGAATCTTCCATCAGATTCCAAAAGAAGCAGTTTGGGTGCTTCCTTACAGAAAACCCAAAGCATCAAGAAAAAAAACATAGGTGGCACATCCTTCTCTGTTCAAGCAGCCAAACATTGAAACTCTTTACCCCCAAACATTAGCTCTACGAATAACTATTTTATCTTCAGAAGAATACTCAAGAGTTGTCTCTTCCCTACATAACCATCATACTCAAGCATATACAGCATATCCCTGTGTTTATAAACATGTATTCGGATTATATGTATGTATCTAGATATGCGTATTCCTTTGTACAAATGTATATAATAATTATGTTTATAAATATATAGATATTTGTTAGGTCTGCATAACAAATATACATTATGCCTATGGTTATATTATTCTATGTTTAACCTGTAGATAGGTTACTGTATAAATAGGTAACTTGCTATGCTGAACTTGGGCTCCCTTGGGAGTCAATGATTCACAGTTTCACTGTTCTCAAACAGTAGAAAGAAGAAGAGTAGACTAATAGTGATTGACATGGATGTTGACTCGCCAGGCTCTATCATCCGCCTGGTGTAAAAGGCAGTCTGCATGGCAACACAGGTGGCAAAGCAGTTGGCAACAGAGAACCTGCAAAGGTGTTAATTACATGACGGGATGTGTATAGATGAGACAACTTCACTGACATGTTCCACATATTGTGAAGACATTGCCTGTACATTTGCACAGTATGTATATTTAGGACAGTGTTAAGCTAATTAATGTAAGTTGCACATCTTAAAGGTGTATGGTTGTGAGAGTCATATCAGTGGTGCATACCTGACTGGATGATAATGATGGGCTTTGCTGCTGGTTGGAGTCTTTCCACGGGTGCTGCAGTAGCTGTTGTCTGCAATTCAACAGCAATGTGGCTTATAGAAAGCAAAGCTAGAAGGGGCATAAACACTGTATTTTAGTTGTAACTCTACATGTGTGCTCACCTCCTCGGGTATGAACCCGGGCCCTGATGGCCTTCCCCAGGAGTATTATGCGGCATACCAAGACACACTAATGCCCAACTTGGCCAGCTTATTCCATGAAGCTGTGGAGAAAGGTTCCTTTCCGCAGGAAATGGATATCGCCACTATGGTGGTTCTCCCAAAATCCCAGCCCCCCTCTCGCAGATGTGCGGGCTATCATCCCATCTCCCTCCTCAATACCGAAATTAAGTTGTTTGCCACCATTCTGGCTTAACGTTTGAAACCCTACTTAACCCTGCTGGTCCATCCAGACCAATGTGGGCTCATGCCTCAGCAGGGGACCCGCCACTGCCTCCGGAGGCTGCAGCTGGCTTTAGCCCACCGGCATGTGCTTACCCCATACTTACCCAATCCTGTCAGTGGGCTTCGAAAAAGCATTTGATACGGTGGACTGGACGTATTTGCAGGCTGTGTTGGCCGAGATGAGGTTCGGGCCTCATTTCAGATCGCTGGTCTGTGTCCTTTACGCCCACCCGAGAGCACGAGTGCTGGTCAACGGGGTGCTATCGGAGGCCTTTCCCATTGCCAGGGGCACTTTGCAGGGTTGCTCCCTTTCCCCGTTGTCATTCGCACTGGCGATGGAACCCTTGGCTTCCCCGGTGCGTGCTGAGGAACGCATTCGTGGCTGGGAGTGGCCTAATACCGAAACGGACAAGATCGCATTATATGCGGACGGCGTCCCGGTCTTCTTACTGCCTCCATATCCTACATTCCTTTGAGCAGGCCTCTGGTCTGCGGCTAAACCATGGCAAGTCGGTTCTGGTACCCCTGCATCTCTCGAGGGAATGCTTTGAGTGGCAATCCACCATACCACTTCGGCGACAATCATTTAAGTACTTGGGGATATGGATTACCCTCCTTCCCGAGCTGGGCTGGGCTCTTAATGTAACCCCGTTGGTTAAGAAGGCCAAGGAGGATCTTCTTAAATGGAAAGCACTACCTCTGAACCCCCTGGGGAGGGTGGCCTTGTTTAAAATGATGATCCTCCCCAGATTTATTTATGTCCTCCAAAATACCCCCTTCTGCTTTCCCAGGCTTTGGTTCCGGGAGCTGGAGAGTTTAATTACCCGGTTTCTCTGGAGCGGTGGCAGGGCGCGCCTGGCTCTGTCTACATGCCGGATTCCCTCTTTTGATGGGGGTATGAGGATGACGCACTTATAACTTTATTTCCTGGCCGTACGTCTCCTGGTGGTCCACGATTGGTTCAACGGGGGCTGGTCTGACCCGGCCTATAGGCTGGAGTTGGGTGATCTAGGTTTAACTCAAATCCAGGCCATGAAGTACGGAGGGCCCATCCCATCCCGATTGCCCGAGGTTACGCGCTCTGTGTTATTGGTCTGGCAGGCCTCGTTGCGTCAAACCGGTTGGACGCATAAACTGACCCAATGTACACCCCTCTGGAATGGGACCCGGCTCCGGGAGGTTAGTGGAATACAGGGTTTTAAAACTTGGGATATTATTGGCATCTCACAACTTGGGGATTTATGGGCTAAAGGTCATATACTCACCTTTCAGGAGCTCCAAACTCGCTACTCCCTACACCCGTCCCAATTTTATAAATATTTGCAGATGAGACACGCCCTCCATACACACATCCTGGATGACACAAGGCTCCCTGAATATATCTCCACTGAGGCCCAGACAATGATGGGAGACTTGGGTAAGGGGTGTATCTTCCGTATTTACCGGACTTTAGTTAACAACACACACGCCTCCTTAGATAAGTTGAGGGAACGATGGGTGGAATGGGTGGGCCCCCTCGATGAAATGGACTGCCGCAATGCTCTCATGGCCTCTAGGACAGTCACTGCCTCTGCCAAACTCAGCGGTACAAAAGGGGGTGGTGATGGACGGAGCATCAGAACCAATCAAACACTCACACCCAGTCAACAGATCTGGGTTTGATCCATCACCGTTCTTTAGCCCACTCTGCCACCCCAGTTCAGACATGGCCATATGCAAATCAGTCTGACCCTGTGCCTCATGGGAACAGTCCAGCCCGAACTGCCAAGCCATGCCTTCCCTGGACCGGAAACAAGCTTCCTAGGACCGGTTTATGGCATTTTAGCCGTCTTCAGCCAGGCTTGCTTGAATCCAGTGGCAAAGTGAGCAAGGGACTCACGTCTGAGCATACCCTGCCAACTTATGGCGAACAAAGCGGTACAAAAGGGGGTGGTGATGGACGGAGCATCAGAACCAATCAAACACTCACACCCAGTCAACAGATCTGGGTTTGATCCATCACCGTTCTTTAGCCCACTCTGCCACCCCAGTTCAGACATGGCCATATGCAAATCAGTCTTGACCCTGTGCCTCATGGGAACAGTCCAGCCCGAACTGCCAAGCCATGTCTTCCCTGGACCGGAATCAAGCATCCTAGGACCGGTTTCTGGCTATCAGCCGTCATCAGCCAGGATAGCTTGACTCCAGTGGCGTAGTGAGCATGGTTCCCACGTCTGGGAATACCCATCCCACTTAGGGCGAAAAGCGTTACAACAAACAAATGATGGACGGAATGCTGACAATTCATACATTCTCCCCCAGTCAAGAGATCTGGGTTAAATCCATCATTCTTTTGCCCACTACGCCACCCCAGTTTAGACATGGCCATATGCAAATCAGTCTTGACCCTGTGCCTCATGGGAACAGTCCAGCCCGAACTGCCAAGCCATGTCTTCCCTGGACCGGAATCAAGCATCCGAGGACCGGTTTCTGGCTATCAGCCGTCATCAGCCAGCCAGCCAGGGCTAAAGAACGGTGATGAAATGAAATGAAATGAAAAAGAATTTCTAAAGCGCATGGCTGCCCTTGAGCGTCCCAGCGCTACGTGTACACACAGATAGACCTCCTCTGAGCCGCATCCAGAGATGTTAGTCATTCTGGGGGAAAAGGAACGTTTTAAGGGATTTTCGGAATCTGGTCAAGCTAGGTTCTTTCCTCATTGATGTTGGGAGGGAGTTCCATAGCTGACCCGCGTTTATTGAAAAGCGGCGTCCTCCGGTCCTTGTTCTTTTTGCTCTCGGGATGGCTACCAGGTTTTCCTCGCCAGAGCGGAGCGTTCGTACTGATTTGTAAGGGCGGATCAGATCTCTGAGGATCGGAGGGCCTGTGCCTTGGAGGACTCTGAACACTGTACAGAGCGCTTTGAATTTCACTCTCGCTCTTATGGGCAGCCAATGGAGCGCTTTCAAGGCCGGTTTTGCTGACGTTCTTCTAGGTGTGTTCGTCAGCAGTCTTGCAGCTGCATTCTGTGCCCTCTGGAGCACGTTCAAGGTGTATTCCGGTGCAGCCAGGAAAAGGGCGTTGTTATAATCCAGTCTTGACAGAATAAGGCCCTGTACCAGCAATTTCCTAGAGTCTAATGGGAGTAAGGGCATAACTTTCCGTATTGAGCGGAGCAGCCCATAGCAACACCCTGCAGTTATTTTCGCCTGAGTGTGCATCGACAGCTCCGGTTCAAGCCAGACGCCGAGACTTTTTATGGATCCCTTCGGGGTCGGAGGATCTCCTAAACAAGTCGGCCACATACATTTGGGGAGGGAGGTGCAGAGATTTCCCAGCAACATCACCTCGGTTTTGGAGGCATTAAGCTTGAGTCTTGAGTCGGCCATCCATGCCATGATGTTGGTAAGGCAGGCGGCAAACTTCTCACCATGGCTTTCTGCGAGCGAGAGCGAAACAATCAATTGGGTGTCATCCGCGTACGTTGCGAGTTTCACTCCAAAGGGTGCGACCTCCCCCTCCAGTGGGGCCATGTAGACGTTAAAAAGCGTAGGGCTCAGTGAAGAGCCCTGCGGGACACCACACTGAAGGGGGGTGGGCACTGATCTATAGTTGCCCTCGCACACTTGATATGTTCGATCACTCAAGAATGACATTAGCCAGGTGAGCGCCAGGCCTCTTACTCCCAGCTCCTCCAACCGGTGGATCAAGATCTTATGATCCACCGTATCAAATGCCGCGCTCAGATCCAGGAGGACCAGGGCTGCTGATCCTCCTGAATCTAAGATGCACCTGCCCTCTTCTACCATGGTGATCAGCGCCGAGTCAGTGCCTTGACCGGGCCGAAAGCCAGTCTGGGTGTGCCGTAACAACTCGTTAGATTCCAAAAAGGACGAGAGTTGCCGGTTAACCCATTTCTCAGCAATCTTTCCCATCCCTGGCAGTAAGGAGATTGGCCGAAAGTTGGACAAATCGGTGGGATCAAGCCCCGCTTTTTTTAGCAGGGCTTTTACTATAGCCTGCTTCCAACTGGGGGGGACCTTGGCGGCGGCAAAGGAAGCATTGAGTAGATCTACTGCCGGTCCCGCTATGACATCCATAAACTGCTTTAGGATGTACATAGGCATGGGATCCGTCGGAGAGCCACTTTTTTGCGCGGCCAACTCTTTACAGAAAGCTTCCCTGGTGATCGGGGCAAACTTGTCCAGCACGGCTCTATCAGTGGCCAGACGGCTCTCCCCCAAGGGCAGGCTCTGACGGGACACGGGGAGGCCGGCTATGATGTTTTGAATTTTCTGGTCAAAGTACTGGGCCAGAAGGTTACAGCGGTCCGTACTCCCCTCTGAGGGTTCTGGAGATACTGGAACTTTGAGCAGCTCTTTGAGAATTTTATAGGTTTCCCTTGAAGAATTGGTTGATGATTTTATCCTATTTTCAAGGTAGGCCGCTTTGGTGGCATTGCGCGCCACTTTATAAGTTCTCATGGCTGCCCTGTACTCTTCTTTGGAGTTTCCTGCCCAGTTTTTCCGCCAGTCACGTTCTTTCTTTTTACAAATTTTTCTCAGAAGACCCAGCTCTGGGGTGAACCATAAGGATTTGGGGCCCCCCGTCTTCCTGTTGGCTATTTTCAGGGGAAGTACCGCGTCTAAAGCTGTGCTGAGCCATTCGCAGAAAGCCTCATCTGCCTCTATAGGATCCCTATTAAGCACCGGGATGGTATGTGTCAGCTTGCGTGTAAGATCGCCGACCGGGAGTTTCGACCATGCCCTTACTGGTACTTGTGCTGTGGCTGCCGGGAGAGATGGGGGAGTTGTAACAAAACCCAGTTGAAAGGGGATCAGGAAGTGATCCGTCCAAGGGAGAGGCAAGGACGGTGACATGGAAAGACGGGGAAGATTAGAAAACACCGTATCCAATAAATGGCCCTTGACGTGGGTGGGCTCCTGATTATGGAGGGTGATGTTCCCCAGCCCAAGTTCAGATCTAAGGTCGTTTGCAGCTTTATCCTCCGCTGAATCGAAATGTAGGTTTAAATCTCCAAGCAGGAGAAAGTTGGGTGCCGACGCTATTAGCAATGGGGCCTCTTCAAGCAGAGAGTTCGCGAACTGCTTGATTTTGCCCGGAGGCCGGTAAATCAGCAACCCCGACAGTGAGTCGTTGGGGGACAATTGAATCTTAAAGCTACAACTTTCCGCATCCAGGATAGACCCTTCAGCGGCCCTACATGTCAAAATATCTCTATATATAATGGCCAGCCCGCCCCCTCTGCCTCGCGGTCTGTGCAAGCAAAAGATACAAAATCCGGGGGGAAGAGCGTTCGCCATGTCAAAATCCGAACTGTCAGATGTCCACGTTTCCGACAAAAATAGCACATCAAGCTTGTGATCCAAAATCAGATGGTGGATGTGTAAGGAGTGCCTAGGTAAAGATCTACAGTTCAGGAGGGCTAGTCGAAGTGGTTCCCTAGGAGGGGGAGCATTCTGGGCCTCTTTACTTTCCGTAGTACATAGAGCACAGGCTTTGAAGAGCACATCCAACCTCAATCCCCTCGGACAGAGGCAGGAGGCTTTGGGGCAGAGAGACATAAGTTGTTCTTGCGAGTATGTGAGAGGCCCTCGCTTTGTTTTGGGCAGCATGTCTGGCCCTAGGTCCGTACGGGCCCGGACGGGCCCAGACGGGCTTGCCTCTGGCGCGCCTCCGGCGCGCCATCGGCGCGCCCGCTGCGCCCGCCCGCTGCGCGGACGAGTGAGTGCGGCCATTTATGAGGCGCGAGGTCCTGTGTTCGCCCTCACACTAGAGCGCAAAAAGCCCTCTTCCCAATCCAAGATGGCGGGACCTTCCGGTTTAGACTTAGGTTACCGGAGGTCATTCAGAGCCCAGAAACGGCTCGAAAATGCCCCCACCAGCTAATATGACCAGGCGGTGTGACAAGGAGTAAATTTAAAAATTAAAACAAATTTTCCAAACCAACATCAAAAATAACGTTTTTAAAAGCAATTTCGGCTCTGTGGTGCCGTGTGGTGCCCGGCTAAGCTCCCTGTGAGTGTCAGGGGAGCCGCCTATGTGTATGTGATGGATCAAACCCAGATCTTTGACTGGGTGTGAGTGTTTGATTGGTTCTGATGCTCCGTCCATCACCACCCCCTTTTGTACCGCTTTGTTCGCCATAAGTTGGCAGGGTATGCTCAGACGTGAGTCCCTTGCTCACTTTGCCACTGGATTCAAGCAAGCCTGGCTGAAGACGGCTGAAATGCCAGAAACCGGTCCTAGGAAGCTTGTTTCCGGTCCAGGGAAGGCATGGCTTGGCAGTTCGGGCTGGACTGTTCCCATGAGGCACAGGGTCAGACTGATTTGCATATGGCCATGTCTGAACTGGGGTGGCAGAGTGGGCTAAAGAACGGTGATGGATCAAACCCAGATCTGTTGACTGGGTGTGAGTGTTTGATTGGTTCTGATGCTCCGTCCATCACCACCCCCTTTTGTACCGCTTTGTTCGCAATAAGTTGGCAGGGTATGCTCAGACGTGAGTCCCTTGCTCACTTTGCCACTGGATTCAAGCAAGCCTGGCTGAAGACGGCTGAAATGCCAGAAACCGGTCCTAGGATGCTTGATTCCGGTCCAGGGAAGACATGGCTTGGCAGTTCGGACTGGACTGTTCCCATGAGGCACAGGGTCAAGACTGATTTGCATATGGCCATGTCTAAACTAGGGTGGCGTAGGGGGCAAAAGAACGATGGATTTAACCCAGATCTCTTGACTGGGGGAGAATGTATGCATTGTCAGCATTCCGTCCATCATTTGTTTGTTGTAACGCTTTTCGCCCTAAGTGGGATGGGTATTCCCAGACGTGGGACCCATGCTCACTACGCCACTGGAGTCAAGCTATCCTGGCTGATGACGGCTGATAGCCAGAAACCGGTCCTAGGATGCTTGATTCCGGTCCAGGGAAGACATGGCTTGGCAGTTTGGGCTGGACTGTTCCCATGAGGCACAGGGTCAAGACTGATTTGCATATGGCCATGTCTAAACTGGGGTGGCGTAGTGGGCAGAAGAACGATGGATTTAACCCAGATCTCTTGACTGGGGAAGAATGTATGCATTGTCAGCATTCCGTCCATCATTTGTTTGTTGTAACGCTTTTCGCCCTAAGTGGGATGGGTATTCCCAGACGTGGGACCCATGCTCACTACGCCACTGGAGTCAAGCTATCCTGGCTGATGACGGCTGATAGCCAGAAACCGGTCCTAGGATGCTTGATTCCGGTCCAGGGAAGACATGGCTTGGCAGTTCGGGCTGGACTGTTCCCATGAGGCACAGGGTCAAGACTGATTTGCATATGGCCATGTCTAAACTGGGGTGGCGTAGTGGGCAAAAGAACAATGGATTTAACCCAGATCTCTTGACTGGGGGAGAATGTATGCATTGTCAGCATTCCGTCGATCATTTGTTTGTTGTAACGCTTTCTGCCAAACTCAAGCTGATTCAGCTCTACTACCTGCATGCTGCGTATCTCCCTCCCCTGCGCCTTTTCAGAGCGGGCTTGCACCCGGACGCATCTTGCGCAAGATGTGCTTACACCCCGGCTGACTTTTTCCACATGGTTTGGTCGTGCCGCCGGTTGGAGCAAATCTGGGGGTCTCTTGAGGCAGAACTTGCAGAAGTATTGGGTTGGGAGGTTCCTCATGACCCACGTCACTCAATGCTGGGGATCACAGATGGGCTGGATGGGTCCAGAAATGAAAAGTTATTTTTTATTACAGCTATGATCGTGGCCAGGCGGGACATAGCGGCGGCTTGGATAAGTCCCGATCCACCAGACCTGGGGAGGTGGCGTAGAGGGGTGGATTGGTGCGTGACCCAGGAGAAAGCCCTGTACATGGAAAAGGGGTGCGGCAAAAAGTATCGTAGAGTGTGGGGGAAGTGGTTGGGCAATGTTGAGGGTTTTGAGTAACCTGCCTACATATCTTGTCTGTGTATGCCTTTTGGGGTTCGTGATTGGGGGTTGCATTGACTACGGGAATGTATTCGTCTTGCTGATTTCCGTGTATTTGTTTAATTATTTCACGTGTTCAAAACCAATAAAAATTTGAATATAAAAAAAAAAACTCTACATGTGTGAAAGGACAGGTTGTGTGGCACAGACACGAGTGGTCTGTAACCTACGAGCGAAGGGTGTCATATCTGCTGTTTGTGTACAGGGTTACATGAGTTGGTAGTCAGGAGCTAGTTGAAACTAGCCTCTGCCCTCTTTCTCTTCTGCTGCTGAGATGTTGTGGAGCCAGATGCCAGCTACAACCACCACGGTGCAGACCATCCCATTAGAGAAGACCTTTACTGAGCAAAACACTGGTATTGGAGTGAACTATGCAGTGGACCACTACAGAGAACTACATGGTCTGCCTTCACACAACCTCCGTGAAGCAGAGAGAGTGGTCATGTGGCAGGATATCATCAACAGAATGAATGCTTTGGGGATGCTTCCAAAAGATAGAAAAAAATGAATCAACGAAAACTTTACATTAAAGACTCTATAAAGAAAATACTGTATTAATGTGATGTACCCATTAGCAACTTAAAGTACATAACCGACAACCTCGCCAACCTCGGCCTCAGACAACTGGTCACCGCACCCACCCACGCCGCCGGCTACACGCTTGACCCCATCTTCTCCACAAGCACCCACGTCTCCTTCAACCACACCACTGAACTCCACTGGACCGATCATCGCTGCATCCATTTCACCTACAAGAAGCCCACCACGCACCACGCACCATCGCACCCAACAGCTGCCCCGCCGCTGCTGGAGCAAAGTCACCGAAGACCAGCTGGCCAAAACCCTCGCCCAGAACCCGCCCACCGACCCCACCGACCCAGACACCGCCGCCCGCAACTCCAGACAATGGATCGACGAGTGCGCCAACACCCTCGCCCCGCTCAAGAAACCATCCAACAGCCGCACCAGCAAGAAAGCCGCCTGGTTCACCGAAGAGCTCCAGACCTCCAAACGAACATACCGGAAACTGGAGAAGAAATGGCTCCATGAACGAACATCGGACAGCTACTCAGCCCACAAGGACACCACCCGCAGACATCACCACCTCATCAGATCAGCCAAGAGATCGTCCTTCAAAGCCTGCCTGGACAACAACGCACACGACAGCAAAGAACTCTTCAGCATCGTCAAGGAACTCTCCAACCCCAGTGCCAACGACATCCCGCCCTCACAAGAACTGTGCGACTCACTGGCCACCTTCTTCCACCGCAAGATCGCTGACATCCATGACAGCTTCAACACCACAACCGCCCCGACAGCGCCAGACCCCACCCCCCGGCAAACACCACCCGCATCAACCGCCTGACCTCCTGGACCAACGTCAACGACGACGAAACACGCAAGATCACGAACTCCATCCACTCAGGATCACTGTCAGACCCCTGCCCACACCACATATTCAACAAAGCAGACGCAGCCATCGCACCCCAACTTCGGAAAGTAATCAACATCTCCCTCGAGACAGCCACATTTCCGGAAAGCTGGAAGCACGCCGAGATCAACGCCCTTCTCAAGAAGCCCAAGGCGGAACCCAAGGACCTCAAGAACTTCCGGCCCATCTCCCTGCTCCCGTTCCCGGCGAAGGTCATCGAGAAAGTCGTCAACTCGCAACTGACCCGCTACCTCGAGGCCAACAACATCCTAGACCCATCCCGGTCCGTGTTCCGAAAAAAACCACAGCACCGAGACAGCCCTCATCGCCGCCACAGACGATATTAGGATTCAACTAGACAACGGCGAGACATCAGCCCTCATCCTCCTGGATCTGTCAGACGCTTTCGACATGGTCTGCCACCGCACACTAATGACACGCATCCAAGATGCCGGAATCCAAGAGAAGGACCTGGCTGGACCACATCCTTCCTCTCCGGGAGAACCCAGAGCGTCCGCCTCCCCCCCTTCCGCTCCGAAGCCACCGACATCATCTGCGGCGTACACCAGGGCTCTTCCCTCAGCCCGACGCTGTTCAACGTCTACATGGCCCCCCTCGCCCAAGTCTCCCGCCAACACGATCTCAACATCATCTCCTACGCTGACGACACCCAGCTGATCCTCTCCCTCACCAAGGACCCGCACACCGCCAAAACCAACCTCCACGATGGAATGAAGGCTGTCGCCGAATGGATGAGGAGCAGCCGACTGAAGCTGAACTCGGACAAGACGGAGGTCTTCATCCTCAGAATCACCCCCTCAGCCTGGGATGACTCCTGGTGGCCAACCACGCTAGGAACAGCACCGACACCCTCCGATGACGCACACAACCTGGGAATCATCCTCGACTCCTCCCTCTCCATGTCAAAGCAGGTCAACGCCGTCTCCTCCTCCTGCTACAACACCCTCCGCATGCTCTGCAGGATCTACAAGTGGATCCCCACTGAAACAAGAAGAACTGTGACCCAGGTCCTCGTCAGCAGCAGGCTGGACTACGGCAACGCACTCTACGCAGGTAACCCGGCCAAACACCTGCGACAACTGCAACGCATCCAAAACGCCTCTGCTCGACTGATCCTCAATGTCCCTCGCCGCAGCCACTTCACCCCCCACCTGAGAGACCTACACTGGCTCCCCGTCAAACAGAGGATCACCTTCAAGCTACTCACCCACGCACACAAAGCCCTCCACAACACCGGACCAGCCTACCTCAACGGCCGACTCAGCTTCTACACCCCCACCCGCCAGCTCCGGTCCGCCAGCCTTGCCCTCGTCGCTATCCCCCGCATCCCCACCGAAACAAGAAGAACTGTGACCCAGGTCCACGTCAGCAGCAGGCTGGACTACGGCAACGCACTCTACGCAGGTAACCCGGCCAAACACCTGCGACGACTGCAACGCATCCAAAACGCCTCTGCTCGACTGATCCTCAATGTCCCTCGCCGCAGCCACATCACCACCCACCTGAGAGACCTACACTGGCTCCCCGTCAAACAGAGGATCACCTTCAAGCTACTCACCCACGCACACAAAGCCCTCCACAACACCGGACCAGCCTACCTCAACGACCGACTCAGCTTCTACATCCCCACCCGCAAGCTCCGGTCCACCAGCCTCGCCCTCGCCGCTGTCCCCCGCATCCAACGAACGACCGCCGGCGGCAGATCCTTCTCCTTCCTTGCCGCCAAGACCTGGAACACCCTCCCCACCCACCTACGGCAGACCCAAGACCTGCTCACCTTCAGAAAACTCCTCAAGACCTGGCTCTTCGAACAGTAGCAGCACCGCCTCCCCTCAGCGCCTTGAGACCCTCACGGGTAAGTAGTGCGCTTTATAAATACAATGATAGATTGATTGATTGATACCAGAGACATCAGATTCACATGACAGTTTGTCTTTTAAAAGCTCATCAGCTGGCAGTTTGTAAAAAAATGTGGTGCAAACTACGTACGTGTAATGTACAGTAGTGATGGTCATCTCCATGTAGCGGCCGTCATGCACACTACTTAGTTCAATGTTATCCCACTAGAGCGCGCACACAAGAAACCTCCAGAAACAAAGATTTCTGTGAGTTAATGTCGCGAATCTGACTCCAGACCAGAGTAGAATCTTCGCGAGTAGACGCTGTGAGAACACCGACAAGTATATAACCCGACGTCTGTGTTACTAAGCTAGCTTTTCTGAGTTATAATGAAGTTTGATTTTACTTCAACATTTAATTTCTACCGTAACAGAACAAATCTATCTTGGTCTGAACTCACTTATCATTATGGTAGACTTCCAAGAAAGTCTGAAAGATTTCACCACAAACAAATTGAGGAAAGTGAATATTTTAAGTTTTATTGGTTTATTAAAAATTTAAAAAAAATACTTTTTGTTTAATAACATTATTAATGTTTAGTTTTGTGTAATAAAATTGGTTTATTAAAATTGATGTTTGATAAAATTAAAAACGTATTAGGAGATCATTTGCGAAATTTCGACTGCCTAAGGACCTCCACAGGGTTTAATCCGGCACTGGGAGGGCTTTCTGTTTTTCCCTTGGCATTAGTTTCCTTCTCCTCCTTTCACTCTCTTCCGCCCCGTTTATTTTATTATCTGATTCCAATCCTTTCCACGAAGTATTTTCCTTCCTTTCACTCTTACTCTGGAGGCCTCTATTTACTTCTCCTTTCTTTAACATGTCATTATCTGTATATATCTCTCTTTTCTGTCTCTTCTTGTGCAGCACGGCCACTCTGCAGCATACATTAGTAGTATCAGGTCATTTATAGCCTGGCTGACTTTGGTATCCCATAGAATCGTGCATCCCATAACGTGGCCTGGAGAAGTGATCTGCTGCTTCTGTCTGTTCCTGTCGGGGCGGAGTTAATTTTCCGAAGGTAGCCGAAGGGCACGGGGGATTCACGAATCCGGCTCCATCCTGCCTCTTTTCTAGCCACTTCCCTCAGACAGGGCTCGGGCAGCCAGACGACTGACACTTGCGGCTCATCGCCCAGACACGCTGTGTGCTCCTAGGCAGCGCTGGGAGCTGTTTACAGGCGCCAGTCATCCGTGGTGTCTAGAGGAGCGGAGGGATCGCTGGATACTCCGCATCTTGGGATCTGTCGGGGCTCATCCGCTAGTTCATGACAATGGGCGTGTGAGCGGGTCCCTCTCAGGCTGAGAAGAGGGACAGTGCAAGGGGGGCACGTTTGGACCCTTGACGGACTCCTTCGGTTCAGCGGATGAAATGCCAACTGGGTCCCCCTCGGTGGGCAGAGAGGAGAGCTGCGGTGCTGAGGGGCACCGCATCTGAGGCTGGCACGGAGCAGCCTGCTGGTCGTCGCTGGGGTCTGCTCTCTCCACAGATGGCATAGGGACCGGCCCACCCAGAGGAAAGAAGAGGGCCCCACTGCCCGAGCGACAGCTCTCTGCCTGGGCTAGAGCTGCAGTCCCTCGCAGGAGGAGCCGGCGCTTGAATACACCACAGAATCTCTGGGAGTCGGCGCCGCTTGTCGGTACCCATGCGAGGAGGGGACAGGCATCCCGTGCCCTCGTTCTGCATCTGATGGTTCGGGGCACGCTCCGGGGCCTCTTGGCTCAACAGATGGGATAAAGACCAGGCTGCTGGGGGAGGAAGGATCCGCTCTGCTGGGATAGCACATCTGTGCAGCTTCAGTCCGCGCGCTTCACTCCAGCGCATTTCCCCACCATGGATATTAACAAGATGGTAAGGAGCTCCCAGCTGTTCGCTCAACTTTGTGCATGCACCGGCCTGTGGGCGCTTCTTGTGCATAGATGTGTCTGTCTTTCCACTTCCAGGGGCGTGTGGTGAGCGGGACGAGCCTCCAGTGTGTCATCCATCTGGTGTAAACTTACTCAGGAATGAGCCAGCTGTGAGTTAGGGTCTCAGCCTGAATAAAAACGTTTGTTTTCAACAGGTTTGTGACAGTAGAGAGGGGGGCACGGTCACCGTGTTTAGTGGCGGGGAGAGGGGCCCTTGCAGGAAGGGTGCTCCTGCTGTCTGTGATGGATGGTCTACCCTGAGGTCGGATAGCGCTGTCACTGCATTGTATGCATTGTACTTTATCAGGGAGGGCTGCTGTCGCGTGGGTCGGTGCTGAAGGCAGTAAACTTTGTCGGTGCAATTGGTAGGCAGCTGTATCATTATTTGATGCTGAGTTCATGCTCTGTATGGTTGCTGGCTTGCTTCAGTTAGGGTGGGTTATGGATGGTAGTTTCATTCAGCTGGGGGAGCTGTGAATGGTGGTGTGTGTCAGCTAGTGTGGGTTGAAAATGGTGGAGTGTGTCAGCTAGGGTGGGTTGTGAATGGTGGCTTGTGTCAGCTAGGGCTGGTTGTGAATGGTGGAGTGTGTCAGCTAGGGTGGGTTGTGAATGGTGGAGTGTGTCAGCTAGGGTGAGTTGGGAATGGTGGAGTGTGTCAGCTAGGGTGGGTTGCGAATGGTGGCTTGTGTCAGCTAGGGTGGGTTGTGAATAGTGGAGTGTGTCAGCTTGGGTGGGTTGTGAATAGTGTAGTGTGTCAGCTAGGGCTGGTTGTGAATGGTGGAGTGTGTCAGCTAGGGTGGGTTGTGAATGGTGGCTTGTGTCAGCTAGGGTGGTTTGTGAATAGTGGAGTGTGTCAGCTAGGGCGGGTTGTGAATGGTGGCTTGTGTCAGC
The DNA here is from genome assembly GCF_964204655.1 of Triturus cristatus. NCBI lineage: Eukaryota > Metazoa > Chordata > Amphibia > Caudata > Salamandridae > Triturus > Triturus cristatus. Next base: position 1,024,904,232 of record NC_140584.1, read on the forward strand.
TAGGGTGGTTTGTGAATAGTGGAGTGTGTCAGCTAGGGCGGGTTGTGAATGGTGGCGTGGGTCATCTAGGGTGGGTTGGGAATGGTGGCTTGTGCCAGCTAGGGTGGGTTGTGAATGATGGAATCTGTCAGCTAGGGCGGGTTGTGAATGGTGGAGTGTGTCAGATAGGGTGGGTTGTGAATGGTGGCTTGTGTCAGCTAGGGTGGGTTGTGAATGATGGATTCTGTCAGCTAGGGTGGGTTGTGACTGCTGGCTTCTATCAACTGGGTATGTATGTGACTGCTGGGTTATTTATATTAGGGTGGGTACGACTGCTTGCCTCTCTAGTAAGCACTTAATTTGTTGTAAAAGGGGGTAGAGGCCCAGACATTTTCTTAGGATGGCATATGCCAGGGTTGCTGATTACCAAGGGTTCCACATGCCAAAGGCTCTCTGCTGCGGCCAGGGGCAAGAGCTGTAGTCTGCGACCTCTATCATGAATCAGAGCTGCGGGGAAGAGCTGTGTCCGGGCCAGTGCAGCGCTCCTGGGACTACCATGGGTCTGGTCAGTGCTGTAGGCAGTGAACCCCGTGATGGGCCAGGGCAGTGGTCATGGAGGTCTGGCAGGAGTGAATGCTGCTGTCCGGAAGCTCTGCCTTGTGTCAGTACTTTGGTCGAGGGGCTCTACCATGGGGCAGGCCAGTGCCACTGGAGCTGTCCTACTAGTCAGGTCCGAGATGTGCACGGGAGCTCTGCCACTGTTCCAGTCAGCGACATGCTCACGGCGCCCTGCAGTGCTTAAAGTCAGTGGTGTTCAAGGAGCTCTATCAGTGTGCCAGCTCAGTGCTGTGGTCATGGAGCTCTGCCAGTGGCTGTGCCAGCTCAGTGCTGTGGTAAGGGAGCTCTGCCAGTGACTGTGCCAGCTCAGTGCTGTGGTAAGGGAGCTCTGCCAGTGACTGTGCCAGCTCAGTGCTGTGTCCATGGAGCTCTGCCAGTGACTGTGCCAGCTCAATGCTGTGGTAAGGGAGCCCTGCCAGTGACTGTGCCAGCTCGGTGCTGTGGCCATGGAGCTCTGCCAGTGACCATGTCAGCTCAATGCTGTGGTCATGGAGCTCTGCCAGTGACTGTGCCATCTCAATGCTGTGGTAAGGGAGCTCTGCCAGTGATGGTGCCAGCTCAATGCTGTGGTCATGGAGCTCTGCCAGTGACTGTGCCAGCTCAATGCTGTGGTAAGGGAGCTCCGCCAGTGACGGTGCCAGCTCAGTGCTTTGGTCATGGAGCTCTGCCAGTGAAGTTGCCAGCTCAATGCTGTGGTAAGGGAGCTCTGCCAGTGACAGCTCAATGCTGTGGTCGTGAAGCTCTGCCAGTGACCGTGCCAGCTCAATACTGTGGTAAGGGACCTCTTCCAGTGACCGTGCCAGCTCAATGCTGTGCTAAGGGAGCTCTGCCAGTGATGGTGCTAGCTCAATGCTGTGGTCATGGAGCTCTGCTTCTGCCAGCTCAGTGCTGTGGTCATGGAGCTCTGCCAGTGACTGTGCCAGCTCAATGCTGTGCTCGTGAAGCTCTGCCAGTGACCGTGCCAGCTCAATACTGTGGTAAGGGAGCTCTTCCAGTGACCGTGCCAGCTCAATGCTGTGGTCATGGAGCTCTGCCAGTGACTGTGCCAGCTCAATGCTGTGGTAAGGGAGCTCAGCCAGTGACTTTGCCAGCTCAGTGCTGTGGTCATGGAGCTCTGCTTCTGCCAGCTCAGTGCTGTGGTCATGGAGCTCTGCTTCTGCCAGCTCAGTGCAGTGGTCATGGAGCTCTGCTGCCAGCTCAGTGCTGTAGTCATGGAGCTCTGCTGCCAGCTCAGTGCTGTGGTCATGGAGCTCTGCTGCCAGCTCAGTGCTGTGGTCATGGAGCTCTGCTGCTGCCCATGCCAGCTCAGTGCTGTGGTCAGTAAGCTCTGCTTCTGCCAGCTCAGTGCAGTGGTCATGGAGCTCTGCTGCCAGCTCAGTGCTGTGGTCATGGAGCTCTGCTGCCAGCTCAGTGCTGTGGTCATGGAGCTCTGCTGCTGCTCACGCCAGCTCAGTGCTGTGGTCAGTGAGCTCTGACAGGTGTTTCATCCTGGGTATTGTGTTGTCTAGTTAGTGTACAGTCGGAGAGTTCTGTTGTGGGTGAAGTCAGTGCTGTCGTTGGGCAGCTCTGCCACTGACTAGATTAGTGTTGTGGTGGAGCAGCTCTGTGGTTGGTCAGGCCATTGTTGTGGTCCGGGAGCTCTCAGTGCTGCACTCATGGTTCAGGATAGATCGGTGGCCGGGAGTTCCTGTGTTTATATTCTAAGGTTCTGAGTTTAGAGCTCTGGAGTAATGTTGTGAAAGGCTGAAGACGTCCTCTCCTGGAGGGCGTGTGTTAGCACTGCAGGCCTCTCCGCTGGGAGCTTAGCCTAGGGCCCCAGGCTTCTCTGCATGGCAGGCCTCTCTGCTGGGAGCTTAGCCTAGGGCCTCAGGCTTCTCTGCATGGCAGGCCTCTCCGCTGGGAGCTTAGCCTAGGGCCGCAGGCTTCTCTGCATGGCAGGCCTCACCTCTGGGAGCTTACCCTAGGGCCCCAGGCCTCTCTCTGCACTGCAGGCCTCTCCAGAAGGGGAGCCTAGTTTAAGGGTCAGCCTGTCCTCGGTAGTCTGGGTTAGGACTGCAAGCCTATTTGTTATGCTGGAGTGGGTGGGATGAGACTGCTGTCCTCTGGTGAGGTAGGATGAGACTGCTGTCCTCTGGTGGGGTGGGATGGGACTGCTGTCCTCTGGTGGGATGGGTTGAGACTGCTGTCCTCTGGTGGGATGGGTTGAAACTGCTGTCCTCTGGTGAGATGGGTTGGGACTGCTGTCCTCTGGTGGGATGGGTTAAAACTGCTGTCCTCTGGTGAGATGGGTTGAGACTGCTGTCCTCTGGTGGGATGGGTTAAAACTGCTGTCCTCTGGTGAGATGGGTTGAGACTGCTGTCCTCTGGTGGGATGGGTTAAAACTGCTGTCCTCTGGTGAGATGGGTTGAGACTGCTGTCCTCTGGTGGGATGGGTTGAGACTGCTGTCCTCTGATGGGATGGGTTGAGACTGCTTTCCTCTGGTGGGATGGGTTGACACTGCGGTCCTCGGGTAGGATGAGGTTGAGACTGCTGTCAAATGGTGGGATGGGTTGAGACTGCTGTCCTATGGTGTGATGGGTTGAGACTGCTGTCCTCTGGTGGGATAAGTTGAGACTGCTCTCCTCTGGTGGGATGGGGTTGAGACTGCTGTCCTCTGGTGGGATGGGGTTGAGACCGCTGGCATCTTTCAGGTATGCTGGGTTGTGACTGGTTTACAGCAGTGTGGTGTGGTGCGGTGCAACTACTGGGGGTTTACAGAGGTGTGCTGCGAATGCTGGCTTCTATCACATAAGATGTATTGTGACTGCTGGCTTCTCTCAGCTGGGGTGTGGGATGGCTGCCTGTTTCCATCATCTGAGGTAGATTAGGAGTACAGGCATATATCCTGAGGGCCGGCAGGCTGTACCCGCTGCCTTCTGTCATCAGTGGTGTGTGATGACGGATGCTGTCTGTCACTTAGTTTGGGTTATGTCTGCAGGCTTCAATCAACTTGTTTGGGGTATGGTTCCCGGGTTCTTCATGCTATGGTGGGGTATGGCTGATTGGTTTTCCCTAAGTGGTTATGACTGCTGTCTTCCCTCAGCTATGGTGGGTTATGATTGCTGGTTTCTATCATCTGAGGTATGTTAGAACTAAAAGCATCGCCTGTGGTTTATGGCTGCTGGCTTCTTTAAACTGGGGTAGTGTATAATTGATAGGTTCTCCCTGCTTGGGTGGGTTATGACTGCAGGCATCTATCAGCTTGGTGGGGTTACGGCTGCTAGGTTCTCCCAGCTGGGATCAGTTATGACTGCTTTCTTCTTTAAGCTGGGGTGGGGTATGATTGATGGGTTCTCCCTGCTTGGGTGGGTTATGACGGAATGCTTCTATCAGCTTGGTTGGGGTGTGGCTGTTGGTTTGTTTAAGCTGGGTTTGAGGTATGATTGATGGGTTCTCTCAATTATGGTGGTTTATGGTTCCTGGCTTCTATCAGCGGGTTGGGGTGTGGCTGCTGACTTGTTTAAGCTGGCTTTGGGGTATGATTATGATGGGTAATGGCTGCTGGCTTTTATTAGCTTTGTTTGGTTATGGCTTCTGGGTACAGCAAGCTGGGATGAGATATGACTGCTGGCTTCTATCATCTGAGGTGTGTTAGATCTACAAGCATCACCCGGGGTTTATGGCTGCTGGCGTCTTTAAGCTGGGGAGGCGTGTGACTGGCGAGAGTTGTGTCTACTTATTTCCATCAGTTAGGGAGTGGGTGAATGCTGGCTATCTTCATCTGGGGTGGCTTATGACTGCTGGCTATCGGCTTGGTTGGTGTGTGGCTCCTGGCTTCCTTAAGCTGAGATGGGGTATGATTGTTGGGTTCTCTGAATTATGGTGATTATGACTCCAGGTTCTTATCAGCTTTATGTTATGGTCTGGGTATGGCAAGCTGGGATGAAATATGACTGCTGGTTTCTATCATCTGAGGTATGTTAGACCTACAAGCATCACCCGCGGTTTATGGCTGCTGGGTTCTTTAAGCTAGGGAGGCATGTGACTGAAAGGTTCTCTCAACTGGCGTGAGTTGTGACTACTGACTTCCATCAGTTAGGGAGGGGGGTGAATGCTTGCTATTCTCATTTGGGGTGGGGTGACTTCTGGCTACTGTCAGCTTAGTTGGGTTATGCAACAGGTCATTTATTAGGTCTCGCCTGAGCCAGCGCATGCGCTGCTCTGTGAGACATTTAGTAGTGCACGAGCGGAGGCGACATCGCGCGTGCACCACTCGCGTCCTTTTTATTTTCTTTTAGCGCGCTCGCACACAACTCCCTCTTCTCCCCCTCCCCACCACATATCGCGTCTTGCACGCGCGGCCAATGCTTGTTGGATTTGTGAACCTGCCGTGTTTTTACATCGTCTTGGCTTCTCCTTGTTGTCTCCACTGAAGACTGTCCCCCCCTAAGTGTCCATCTACTTCACAGGAACGGTAACAGACTTATTCAAAATTTTCTCGCGGCCGCTCGTGCGCGCGCAGTCACTGCTTGTCTTTCTAACTATGCGTAAAATTTATGATCTGTGCTATTGAATTCCCATAACGTAGGTTGTAAGGTTCTTTTCAGGTGAAATGTTTTATATTGCCATGAAGAATTGCACTGAGTGGTCAGCTCTCTTCTTATGGTCAAGTTGTATTTTCATCTTGAAACTATTTCCGTGCATCCCTTGTTCTCTCGATTCTAAACCGGAGCGTACTGTCTCACAGCCAGTGATTGCCCGCTTCAGACATTGAAAGCAGTGCCACATTATATACCATGAGATGGCTTAGAAAAGGGCTAGGCACTGACGGGTGTAACGGTATAATTGGGCTGCTAAAAAACACACATTTCAGAAGGACCATGGAAAGAAAGGAGTGCTGGGTTCAGTCCATTTATTCCCACATTCGGAAAACCCAGCTAAAGGCATTTCCTTCCCAAAGGTAGGCCGTTGTAGTGTGTGGGGGCTCCCGGCGCAGCTGGAGGCCACAAGTGAGTGCCGTTCCTGTCTCTTTTTTCCCCCCTCCATTTTTTCTTCCATCTCTCACCCCATTTCTCCCGCTCTTTGCCTATTGGCCCTCTCTCTTACCCTTTACTGCCCTCTACTCTCTTTACATGCCTCCAGCTTCCCTGTCTTTCTCCCTCCATCACTTTCTATTTCTCTTCACCCCTCTCTCCCAGCTCCTGCTCTCTCTAGCTCTTTTTCTCTGTTTATGTCTCCTCCTCTACCACTCTCCCTTCTTACCTCCCCCCTCTCTCCAGCATCTTCTATGTCAGGCTCAGTCTCCTATGCTATATATTCATGGCAAACATCTGGAACCACTCACTTTAAAACTGCAGTCACCACCGGTCAGAATAAACTGACCTCTCAAAGTTTCTACAGATCAGTTGCCTTGAGTGACGTGAACCGCCCCCAGAATGAATTGCGTTCCTGAGTGAAAGCCCAGTTATCGAGCACGACCAGCTACCAACTGGCCTAGCGAGGTAAAACCATGCCCTTTTTGACAGAAGAAGTTCATTATTGAACAAAAGTTACCACAGTGACTGCCCCATCAGTTTCTTTTTTTTTTTTTGCTGTTGTTAGGGCTGGGTTAGGGATTTTTGTTCTGGCTGCATGTCTTCACCACTCACCGGCCTGTGTTTATTAGGGCGCCATCCTTTAAGGTGACATCATATATCCATCCGGACAAAAGGCAACACATCTCACTCAATCTGCATTACTCTGCACACGGCTGTCTACGATCCCGCTGCCGACATACATCTTTAATATATGTGTACATTCCTGAAATGATTGCACACACACCCAGCCTGGTAAACATATTAATGCTAATGAATGCATGCAGACCTATGCACATTACGTAGTAATGATACAAGCGTTGCAAGAATTGATATTGAAATATGTGCACATGTTTTGCTATGTGCAGTTGCCTAGCGCCTACTTCTCATGTATAAGGCTTCGAAGGGCATTTGGATTTTGAGCGCTCCTCGGTGTCCTGATAATCGTTATTGTGAAACATAAGTAACAAGAATTGGCATAGCCAATAGGTTTCGCCTTTGGGACCTTATAAGTGTTTAGCCATGCAACAGGTGATGTTGTTGCACCAAGGATATTGTGCTGCATAACTAAATACTTATAAGGTCCCAAAAGCGAGACCTGTTGGCTATGCCAATGCTTGTTTTAATTCTTTCACTGCACGTGAAGTGAGAATCAGCACATGTAAACCTTGGCGGAAAATGTTTTGAATTATTTGTATGTCTTGTATAGTGCCTGAATGTCGTCTTCCAGCCACCTCAGGGCACCAGCCTGCTGGGCAGGCAGTGAGCAGGTGAAGGTGCTGTCGAACAGTGTAGTGTTCGCCACTTGGTGGGATCCTATTCCTCAGTAGAGGCGAAGCTGGTCCCGGAACAGTCTTTTGGAAGGTCTAGGCTGCATCTCCGTTTTCCAATGTGTACAAACGACAAGTGCTTCGAAGGCGGCATTTCCAGTATGAAGGAGCATACTTTCATAAGGCGGCCATAAGCAGTGTTGGACCTCTCAAAGAATAGTTTGACTCTCTCTTGCTTTGTAGTGCTCTGATCTGGCACTCACTTCCTGGACACAGATAAGAACTTACAGCTTGTACAGAGAGATTACTGGAGGTGCCAAGGGCATTCAAAAACGAGCATTGTCGAAGGCAGCAGGTCTCACCTTTGGGACCTATTATTGGCTTTGCCATCGTGTTTTTAGCAATCCTGCATAAAATCCCCGATGCTATGCAGCATGGCTGTAGAGAAAACAAAAAGACACTATGAGGCAACTGCCCACCACATTTTGTAGGCTTGTGCCTACAAAATGACACGGGATGCTTAATTTCTTTTAATGTGTGGATCCAAACTGGATCTGTAAATTAAAAAAACAAACAATTAAAGTAGTGTGAAAGTGTTTTTAATTTTTTTTACATGTCTTTTTAAATATATTTAGGTTTTTAGGCGGGGGGGTGGCTGGAGGGAGGCAACACAAAGGCCACAGCTGGGGGAAGCAATAGAGAGGGTGAGGGAAAGCAATATGGACGAGAAAGATGATTGTAGAATGCAGGGTAAAGAGAAGCACATGGGTTAGAGAGAGGTACATGGAGCTGTTCGGGGGGGGGGGGAGCACACGGGTGAGAAAGCAGTAGGGAGAAGGACATGATGGCGAGCACAACTTGGATAGGCCTGGGGAGAAGCACACAGGCGAAAGAGAGCAACACCACGGTGGAGAGGGTAGAGCAACATAAGAGGGAAACACTTGCGATCTTGTGTAGTGCATAACCAAAAAGAAAAATAATAGTGCTTCAAAAGTGAGCAGTGGAAGGACATAAGTAACGAGAGTTATGTCAAATGGCCTGTCTTGAACCTGGGTGCTTCTGGCTACTTTATCATTCCTAAGGGGGTGGCTGCACTGCCATGGACATCCTGGATCTCCCTCAGGCTAACTCAAGTTCAAATGGATAATTCATGCATAAACCAGACCTATGCACCTTTTCTATAGTTCATTGCTTTTGACGTCTTCTCCATAAAGAGGACAGTAGGCAGAGCCCATCTTGCAAAGGAGCCTAAATTCGATTCAATTAGAGGTCCTTGTGTTTATACTGGCAGGTGCTGTGGCTAGAGGATGGGGGAGCACTATAGGTGTGCCTTTGAGGGCATTTGATAAAGGAATATCATGAAGGGAGCAGTCAGAGACCCACCATCGGCCCTGCCTCTTTCCCTCTCCTCTTGTTTGCAGGCAGGAGTGCTGGCCGTGTTTGGAGTTTTACAAGGTTCTGATGGTAGGGACACAAATATTCAAAGCAAACCAACTACCCCTCTACCTTTCTCTGTGTGACCACAGCTTTGCTTTGACCAGCAGCATCCTTCATCCTGATTTAAAGGTTGCCACTATTGAAAACACAATCCAAATAATCCTTTGCAATAATACTCCATCCATTGCACAACCTCCTGTGAGAAACTCTTCCTCACTTGGAAAGATATATAGGTACAGCACATGTAGAGGATAACTACTGAGGCTGTGAGTGCCTTGTCCAACTTATCCAGCGTGTCATGCTTGGTGCACACCCAGTACTAAAACATTGTTAGCTCTCTAGCAAGTCCCACCAAATGTATGGCTGCCGAACCCTTCAGTGACTTTTTCCTACATAGTGGAAACTAACCTTTACGCCTGTCATTCTCCAGGCCAACTAGGGTGTAATATTGTTAGGTAGGAAGCCGCCTGAATACTATTAGAACTTTGGAAGTGCACTCTGGGGGGGAAAAAGGAGGCGTTTATGCTCAAACTTTCAACTAAAGCAGATAATGGAACTGAGACACATTTAAGCATTGGCCAGTATCTGTGATCGTGTGGGGAGGAAAGGAGGATTCTTATAACCCATGTCTTCTAGTTGCATGCACAAGAGCTGTGTCTCTGGACCACATTGCCTCTCATTTCTTTGAGCTTAGATTTTATGTATTAATTTATGCATTGCATGACTTGGATTTTTATCAAGCCTAGATGTTTTGGGAAGTAAATGGCAGATTAGTCAACAAGTATTAATGATTTTTTAAATAGAAATTCATTTCTGTTCTGTTCCCACCTAACATGAGAGAAAACAGGCTTGAGATCTCTGCATTCGGTCGCAGACTTGAGTTAAGATGGAGTGGCGCACAAATTCAGGGAAATTCTGAGGGAGGGGGCTGCAAATAAATGCAGTCTGCATAATCTTTTCTCGATAGGTTTTAATTTTTGATTATTGGTTTAATTTCTTTTGTAATGATTGAGCTCTCAAGATTTTCTCGTGTTTTCTATTATCTCTTGCGTAGTATCGGTGGTTAATCATAACTACATGGACTTGCATTTACCAAATTGTATTTCATTCTTTTTTGGTTACCAGCTCTGTTCTAATTCCACTTATGCCCTGTTTGTTTTTTATGTGTTTGGCAACTCTTGCACACATGTCTTTCCAAAATTAGCCAAACTATCCTCCGTGTTCTGTTTAGAAATACAGGAAACATGTTATTAGTGTCTAAAGGAAACGATGATAGTATGTTTAGGTTATATTCAAACGGTAGCCTTTTGTAGGGGAAAATGAGGGATTAAAAAGTGTTCTGACCACAGCATTCTGCAATAGTCCCTGGCAAAAGCCACAGTTTTCTAGGAAAAGATACCATCTAAACCCTGCCAGCTGAAGGAGCGGGGTGTAATAAATAAAAACTGAGCCAGAGTACAAGATTCCATAGATTTTTTTAAAGGTTGTGATGAATTAGAACAAGATTCAGGCCATATGACCTGCACTATTGAGGACTACACTTTGTCACAGCATAATCAGACTAATCTTTGCAAAATTTAATATCACAAACTGGTAAACCGCAGGAAATAAAGAAAAGATAAACATTCGTTACCCACTAGAGAGTTTCGCTTTGACTGCTTGTATGGCGTGGGGTTGGATGCTGGTCTTGCTCTGAGCCCAAGACTGCCAGGCAGCTCAGTGGCGGCCCTCCGCTAAGGAGGAGGAGCGTTACCCCACTGCCAGAAAGCAGCGGCAGAAATGAAATGATAATAACAGAATGTTATTATCATTTTATTTTGTCCACCTGCTGTGTCAGTGCGTGAGGGGGCGGAGCTGCAGGGGAGGAGTGACAGAACACTCCTGTGCGCAATCACTGTTTGGTCGGCCCTCTCGGGCCGCACCAAAGAGTCATGCGCACTTTCCCCCTTCTCGATGCAGGCTGCATTACAGCCTGCATCGAGAACATGACCACCCCTACAGCCCCTGGCTGAGCACCGTGTCACGGCGCTCAGACCAATCACAATGCTGCATTGCAGCGTTGTGATTGGCTTAGGGGTGGGAGCCTGGCTGCCTGCGTCCTGTTACGACCTAGAGTCGGACACAGGTGAGCAGGAGAGAAGACGCAGAACCCCGCGGCGGCAATGTAAGTGTTATTATTTTATACAATGCAGCCCGCAATCCCCCCCCGCACACCTCTTCCCCTCCCCCGCCCCCAACCTGGGAGCCATGCCGGCCGCCCCTGAGTGCTATACGTGCCTTTCTTATCTCAGGTGTTGTGTTATACGGGTGGATGGGTTTTTGGTTGTTGCATTGCAGGTGGTGGTCCTCTGCGTGTCGTGCACAGGTCTGACGTTATTTTGCTAATAACGGCAGCCCTTCCCATGATTCTTTCCCAGTTATGGTGTGATGAGTTAGTATGTTACCAGTCTGTTGTCCTAAGAGCTAGGCCTCCCATCCTTTCTTCACAGGCAGTTGGATTCATTTATAGGTAGTTCTTTTGTAAGCAGTGTTCGGGCCGAAGGCATCACCTCTTCCTTGTTTGGTGATGTAGGGTGTAGTTGTATTGTGAGGAGGGGTATTGCTGTAGCACTTGCTCCTTTCTCAGGCTGAGTGTGGTGAGGGTTGCTGGAGATGTGCTGTCTCAGCAATGCATACAGGCCTTTGAGGCTGTATGGAGCTCTGTTATGCGTCTAGGAGTTGATGTAGTCATTGCTCCTCTCTCTGTTGTTCTTTAGTGAGATATACTGGAGGTGTGTTGTCTGAGTTAGCTCTGCAAGCTTCTCTCTTCTTCTTGGTGTCCTTGGTGTTTTTGAGTGGAGCTGTGCTGTTGATTAGGACTGCAGGCATGTTTTTTAGGTCTCGCCTGACCCAGCGCATGCGCTGGTCTGGCGAGACTTATTGAGAGGGCTCCAAAAAGTGCTACCAGGCCAGCCTAGAGCTACAGTGCATGTGCGCGGGCGCGCGCGCCGCGTTTTACCGCGATTACTTTCACTTTCGGCCGCACGGCCACTTTGATGTTTGATCTTGATCACTTTCACTTTTGCATAGCCAATAGGTCTCGCTTTTGGGACCTTATAAGTATTTAGTTACGCAACTGTTGCATGGCTAAACACTTATAAGGTCCCAAAGGCGAGACCTATTGGCTATGCCAATGCTTATTTTTCTTTCTCTCTGGTCCAGTGTGGTGAGAAAGGGTGGAGTTTTACTGGCAATCTGCTTCAGTGCGCGGCTCTCTTTCCAGGCTAGTGTTGTACGATAGGGTGGTGTTATGCTGGAGGAGTGTTGTTTGAACTAGAACTGCAGGCTTCTCTATCTTCTCTGGTGTGCTGTGGTGGGATAGAGAGTTTTATTGTAATTGGTGTTAAGACTTCAGCCCTCGCTTCTCCTTTCTAAGGGTGATATGAGGTGTGACCAGTTTATAGTGCGAGTAGGCTTCAACCCACCGATCTTACTTCTCTTTCTGGTGTGGCATGGGCCCAGCTTTCAGACAAACTTTTTAGTTTCATTCTTAACCAGTCTAATCAGGAGGTCTGAGGTGAGAGACTTAACGTCTGGCAATGCTCCAGTGATGCAAAATCTTGTAGTTTTGTCCGTTTTATGACCTGGCTTGACGGCACAGCGGTCGTCAGACAATTATGTGAGAATCACCACGAGAGGTGCTTTGGCTCCGCCCACATGTTGGGAGCCACGTGTTAATCTTTTAATTGTGAAAAAGATGTGGTGCTTCCACAATAAGCGCTCGCCCTCCACACAGCTATTATTATTTTGTTTATTTATCCAGTTGCCTGAGCTTTAATTTTCAGGGCCACACACATGACATTGTAATGCTATTAAAGTGTCTAGATAACTAGATCATTTATGGTGTTTTTCTATGGCATTAGTACAAATGGGAGGCGACATCATTAAATTACATGCACTTTTAGGTCTGGCTTGACAATGCAACTCTCACCTGACCTTTTAACCTACACCAATACTATTCTACAGTTCTTTGCTTCCACACATATTTATCCATTCCCATGCGGTCTACTTGTAATGGTTCACATTACCATACAACATTCTTTTAAAGCCAGTCCAGTTGGCATTGGCAATGCTTGTTAGGTATGGGTTATGACACTGTAGCTGTCAAGTCGACCTGTTGATAACAATATACATAGAATAGGTTTTGGGTCTGCCCATTTCAACCACTGGCTTTCTTCGACCATCCTCTTGCAGCCTTTGGCTCGAAATGTTGTAATTTGTATCTTGGCTAAGCCCAGTGGAGTATTCATCTCTCATCTACTGCTATTAGCCGCTTGAGAGTGTCCTTCTGCCTTCATTCCATTGCATGCCTTGAACAGCAAGAGAGATTACTTTACAGATACAGTCTGTCTGTCCACTCCTGATTGCTACCTCCTCTGTGACTCGCTCTAATGTGCTAATGCTTCATGCGTTAGCATATTAAACCCAGATTTGTCAGCCTACCCAATGCTGGTTTCCTTTACTCCCCATCCTCCGCTGCCTTTTGGTTAGGTTTGCGCTTTAGAAATACCACATATATGTACATACATAGATACATACACATATACTTACTTAAATAATGATATATTTTTTTTTGTTCGCTTTGCTATTGACCATGGTTGTTTTGAGTTATGTTAGGTCGATGCTAGAGCCTCAGGTACAAGACTAGAAGGATTATATTTCTCCCTGTACTCAGGAGGCCATCTACAGCCATATATATGGAGGTTATTGTCCAGTCAGTGGTGTACATATTGATTAATACCATTGTCGATTGGCATACTTGCATCTCTCCTCTTAGTTTAGTGTGGTGAGGTGAGATGGAGCTCGCTACGTGGAGGCAGGGTAACGAGGGTGGGTGGAGTTGTGCTGCAAGACTCTCCCTGCATCACAGTGGAGTTGGTCCAGGAGCGCTTGAGGTTTGATGAATTGCCCATTTCCAGGATGCTAATTGTGGATTGTATTCTGACATGCTTTGGGGAGACTTAGAAGAAGCAAGTAGACCAACAGCCTTATTTCGTCTATGTATAAATTAAGAACAACCTTTTACCCAGGTAGCCACAGTCATACTGACTCCAGCTGGTGTGCATTTAGTGGTTAAAGTCACATTGGTGTGGACTCGTCACCTCTCCGCCGATTTGTGCAACAAGACTCGCTCTTCCAGCAGTTGAGCACCTGGACGATGAGAGGGTCTTCGCTTACTGGAGCTCTGGGTTGACCGCTCCAGCAGCTCATCTTTCTGATAACCAGGGTTCCAAAATGAGTGAGCTAGGGCTGTGGGACATGGACTGAGAAGCAGACCGCTAACATTCTCACTCCAAGAGTGCAAACCAGTCCAGTTCTCAGAGGCCCACACTGCCTTGACATATCAGTTTGCCTCAGCTTGGAATTGCAAGGGAACATGGAGGCAAAGTGTGCTATCTCGCTAAAAATGTTTCCTCCTTCTAAATATTTTCTTCACTGTTAGGGGTGGTGAGTCTTTAACTAGACCACTCGAAAGTGAAATCCCATAATATGCTATAACATCTGTGGGCAAATGACTCGCCAACATGGAAGGATTCCATGCACATGAAGTTCTGCATTCCTGTGCATGTGCAGGCAATGCATCTTTGCAGTATTACGTCTGCTCGCACAACCAAAAATTAAGTGGCCTTTCGAGAAACTTTTCATTTCTTGTTCAAGGACTTTACCACTATGTTGTGCAAGTAAATTCTGATAACCAGCAGTTGCAGTGCCTCAAAAGGCCAGTTGTTTTTAATGTAAAACAGATCCATATTTGTATAAATGTATTTTTGCATTATTTTGTTCCCAATACAGAATATTACAGGCAGTCAAAACAAGGTTAAATGCCTCCTGTTTTTGTGCTTTGTGGAAGGTAGAATATGGCTATAGAATATTGAGTTCAATATTTTATTTGTAGAGTGCTACTACTCTTCCGCAATGCAGTTTACAAGTTTAAAGCCACATAAGGATAGGTTGTGTTAAGAGAAATGCATAATAATTGTATTTTAGACTGAGGGAGGAGATGAGGCCCAGTCTTTTCTTAACCCTTTCGCTGCGGCGGGAAGTCCGCCGCAGCGCTGGGGGGGGTTTGGGGGCAGCGCAGTGGCGCGGTGCTCATGACGGAACCACTCCGTCATGAGCCGCGGTTGAGCTGTGCTCATGACGGAGTGGTTCCGTCATGACTCCGCCCACTGCGCTAATCGCCCGCACAGGCGGGGAATTAGCGCCGCGTAGGCGGCGCGGCCGCCAACGGCCGCAGCATGACGGAACCACTCCGTCATGAGCACACGGCGACCGTGGCTCATGACGGAGTGGTTCCGTCATGAGTGGGGAAGGGGTTAAATAGTCTTTATTGTTTTTTAAAGCTGTGGCTCAGGCGCTAGGACTCCCTATCTTGTAACGTGGGGAACCAGGGTCGAAACCCGTCTGGCCCCGGCTCAATAAACTGTGTTTCTGGGCACATCTCTTAATTTTCCTGTGCCTAAAAGAGAAAAGCACATTGTATAACGTAGTCTGGTTCTGTGTTAACGTTTTCTAATGCTCTTTGGCCAGGTTTGCACTATGAAAAGACTGCAGAAACAAAAAGTCTGACAATCTGCAGAAGAGCTCCCCAGTTTCGGAGCCAGTGATGCGTCTGTTTCAGAGCTGGTGTAGATTCACCTCTTATCTTTACTCCCAGCTCTACAAGTCGGCCTGGTTTATGCATAGATGTACAGCATTGGCAATATTCGAGCTCGATCGCTTCATGATTTTGCCTTCTAATGCCGTGAGTTTCAAGTTTATTGTGAGTCTTTTTTTGTCAGATTGCTTCACTCTCACACTGCCTCTTCTCTATATGTAGTATCAATATAAATACTGAAATAAATCTCAGACTTATTAAAAAAACTGGAATTTCAAAAACTCTGGAGTATCAAACTTTGGAGGCGCGTTCTGACAAGTGTTAGTGTTCGGTTCAGATGTAGTTAAAAGTGAAAGGGTAGATTTAGGGAGCATGTTTTAGGATTGAATATGGGGTTAAAGTTTAGTTATTGGGAGGTTTAGCGTTAGTGTTAAGAAGGGTGTTTTATGGGTGGGGGGGCACTAAAGTCTCTCACTGTTTCTGTGAAAGGGAGAAAAAAGGAAATCTGAAATTGGTGACTTCCGTTTTTTTGACACAAAAGTAAAAGGGAAGGAGCCTGAGATATTTGACAACGACAGTAGTTTACATGAAACTGCATGAAGCTTTCTTTCCTTTTTATACCTGCCACGCTGTCTCTTACAGACCAGAAATAAAAGTTTGTGGCGTGGTTATTAATTACTCTATGAACTGTAATCACTTAGTGATGATTTTTTTTATTGTGCGTGCAAATTAATAAAATGATATATTTTGAAGAAAACCACATTTGGATATATAAATATGACGCAAGAATAAAAAAAAGGCTGCACAACATCATCATGATTTTTGTTTTACTAATGATGAGATAGTAGATAACTTTTACTAGGTACTGTTTTAGTCTCCAGCAACTAAGGGTCTTATTTAGAATTTGGCAGATAGAGTACCCCATCACAAACGTGTTTGTCGTATTACAAGTGCATTATACCCTATGGTGCTTGTAATAAAGCGGTCAGGATAGCCTTCACTTTTTGCCCGAGTATCCCATGCCCTAAACTCTAAATAAGGCCCTATGATTTGATGTTTCAATGTCCACATCTAATTCACCCAGTTCTCGGATAGTTGAGGTTACTTTTAT
Organism: Triturus cristatus; assembly: GCF_964204655.1. NCBI lineage: Eukaryota > Metazoa > Chordata > Amphibia > Caudata > Salamandridae > Triturus > Triturus cristatus. The sequence continues at coordinate 1,024,920,338 of NC_140584.1, forward strand.
GACCACTGTGAATCCATGCTTAGCTTTATTTTCCTTGTTCTCTCTCAGCTGCATCAGTTTGTTCTGCGTATAATGTTGTAATACCACTTGGTGCAGGGGCGCTATAGGAAAACTCCACATAATCAAATAACATACATGCAAGTATTTGTGAATAAAATATAAATGTGTATCATAAGTACTATCAAAGTCTTAGGTGATTCCTCAACACTCCTGATTTTGTTTTCTGATGAGCAGATTTCTCATCCACATTTCCCGTCAGTCTGACTGCTCGATGCATAGATTCATGACAATGCTTGGTTTGTAGAGATTGAATTTGCCTGAATCTCCTGGTACACCACCGTAGAATAGCTGTTGAACAGCCTGGATAAAATGTACAGGTAGAGTGCTCTCTGCAGCTGCCTGTCGTGATGAGAACTAGCGAAACATCCTTGCATAAAACAAATCGGAGAAGCACAGTCCGTGAGAACATGCTCCTTGTTTTCCAGTTTGTCCAGGTCAATCATACTCCATTGCTATATTTTCTTCATACCTTACCTTTTTAATGGATAGTGACTTTGGGGGCCCCTAGCAGGGCTGCCTTCCCTCCTGCCTGGCTCTCTGCTCTGGGGCCTGGGGGTCACCAACCCTGCACTGTGTGACAGGAATGTTTGCAAACATCCATTTTCCAATGTGCTACGGGCCTTTTCCGCCATAGGGCAGTCACATCCAAATTGAGTGGTGGGAACTGCGGTTCCAAAAGGAGTGAGTGCGGTTCCAATCCGCAGCGCTCCACCGACATCGTAATGATGCCTTTATTAGGTCTCGCCTGACCCAGCGCATGCGCTGGTCTGGCGAGACTTATTGAGAGGGCTCCAAAAAGTGCTACCAGGCCAGCCTAGAGCTACAGTGCATGTGCGCGGGCGCGCTCGCCTCACTTTACCGAGATTACTTTCACTTTCGCGGCCGCTTTGATGTTTGATCGCGATTGCGATCACTTTCACTTTTGAGGCCGCACGGCCGCTTGGCATTGCCAATAGGTCTCGCTTTTGGGACCTTATAAGTATTTAGTTATGCAACTGTTGCATGGCTAAACACTTATAAGGTCCCAAAGGTGAGACCTATTGGCTATGCCAATGCTTGTTTGTATTATCACAGTTCTTCGATCCTGAAGAACCTTTATGATCTTACTTTCTTGCTCGCTCCTCAGACGCTCTCGCTGCTTTATATTACACATTCTTCATTCAAATTCTTCATTAAGAGCAATACGATTTCTTGACCAGCTCGAGAAATTGAATAAACTCAGGTTTCACATACTCGGTTGTGCATTTCGCAGAAGTCGGTTGAACATTTTACAATGTGCCCATATGTGAGTTCAGGTGACAAGACCAGCCTAAAATGCACCCTGAGTACCGTCTGTTAAGTTGGTCATAGCATCTGACAAAACCTACATAAAGCAAACATTTCATACACTTGCTAATGGTTAAACAGTTAAATCATACAATTTTATTAGTATAAATATGTTTTTAATTAAACTAAATGTATTTCCCTTCAGTAAACTGTTTGTCTGTTCAAACTAATTTCGCACCATTGCACTTAAATAGAAAGTGGTACCTTTTTGTAAAAGTAAACTCCAGCTTTTGAGTAATGTATGTGATCAGCAGAAAAACTACAGAGAGAAGTAAGTGCTTGTCTCCGCACATATGTAGATTGACTTCAGTACAGCACTTCAAAAGTTTTGTGCTTCCACTGAAAAAGAGTACATATATTGCATTTTTCCCTGGTGGGAAACCATATGTTGAATTCAGATGGACTGAGGTGTTTATGTTGACATGCCAATATTCAAGGCAATAGGCCCAATCTGTTTGTTATGAAAAGATATGACACAGACAAGAGCCCTCACGTATTTATTGTGACAAGCAAATGTTTAAAGCCAATAGGCATTTAAGGATGGATTGTTACACTGGAGTGAAATATGAACTCCTGTGTTTTGTTTCATAAAGCCTCAAAGATTACAGTAGTAGGCAAGGGTTATGGTATTGATTTACTCCACTGACAAACCCTAGTGGCAGACGTTTTTCTGCGTGATAATTCTTTGTAGGCCCTATTGTGGTATTATATTGTCAATTGTAAGTTTGGATGTATTTGCAATTTTATGACTGTGTGTCTGAAATCTTTTACTCAAAGCAGTAGGTTATGGTGTCAAGCCAATGGTAAATGCACAACGCTTGATTGCTTTATTAGGGAACGCTATGTCAGAGGCCACAGGTCTAAATGTGTTTATTCTGAACAGGTACTAGAAAGGCAGTAGAACATACCTAACTATTTTGAAAAGCCTGTGTTAAACCAAAAAACACCTTGAAGGCTGTATTGTTATTACACTGTGTTAAAGTCTGTAAACAGGTCTTTAGTTACATGGATTATCGTATCTTACCCTAGGGAGTGAGGGAGCTGGTGTTGGTTGGTAGATTATTTGTACTGTGATAATTCTTGAAAGGCTCTCATACAATTGGTTGTAAAATATCGTGCCAACTGTACTTTTTAAATATTTGTAATTTTTAGACTGTGTACTTGAAGTTAAATTGTGGGAAGGTTTATGTACAGTCCAACGAGATGGGCCAAATGTCTGATTGGTTCATTGGGAAACGTTATGTCTGATGTCCTGGATTTGATCTGCTAATTATGAAACGTTACCACAAAGGCTTAACACGTATTTCTGCTTTTTTTGTAAAGTATTTTTATTAAACAACAAACGGTTCCGGTCAGATACACATCATACATCCAGTCGTCATATGATATACACATCACATCGTGCGAAGGGCACCATCATGTGCAAACCAGCAAGGCTTATACATCCCAAGCGGGACAACATAATTCCTCAAAATTTGTTACGTGCACTCATCTCTTCCTCCCTTCTGTCCCAATCCTCTTAAGCTCTGTTTTTCTCCCAGGGGCACCATATCTTTTCCCACTTCTTAGGGCAGCCTCTGCCCTCATACACCACCCTCTCTGCAAAGCGACACCAGTCCATGTTAACACGTATTATTGATCGCAAGTGGTAAAGCCTGTGGATTGTTATTGCCCCATGTTAAGTCCTGTAGAGCAGTGGTTCACAAACGTTTTAGAACCACGACCCACTTTTTATATCAACAAACTTTTGCTACCCACCTACCTTTAATGTACATGAGGAGGAGTGATCTTTGAATGTAACTAAAACATCATGTGGTAGCATATTAGTCATTTACAGACACCACATTTTCCATTAAAATGACCTCTCACTTTGCACAACCATACAGGTTTACCGATAAAACTATACAGCACTCAAAAGAGAATGTGTGGAAATGGGGTTTCCATGAATATTTATCATTTGTGCATCACCAGTTACAGTGAGTTTATTTGTTTTGATCGCATTAAAATCTGTTTCCAGCACAAATACAAAAAATGTGCTTCATTTTTGCTTTCCTAACTGCTGAAGGCATACAGTTTTTTTTACAGGTTTGCACATTTTGTTGTCTGTTACATCCTAAGACTGTCACATAACTCACTTTAAAAACTCCTCTCACTTTCCAGTCAGAGAAAGAAAAGTAAACACCAAATCCTATTGAAAAAATAAGCAGTAACTTGTCAGAAGACATAGCCTGACATATGACCTCTGTCGTTGAAGCACAGCAAATGTGATAATATAAACACAGAATTTAAAGGCATCTTTATTTACTGCTCTGACTTTCCCGACTCACCAAAAATAGGCTCACAACCGACCCATAGTTTAAGAAACACTGCTGTAGACAGCTAGTTATTTGGTCACAGATTATCTAGGGTTTTGTGTTGGGTACCCCCTTACTCCCTTTGACAAACCTTGTGAATAAAATATTTTAATTATGGTAATCCTTGCTAGACACTGTTAGGAGGGACTTGCATGTTAACTTAGTTGTCTGTCAAATTCTTAAAAATATACATTCTTTAAATAATACACACTTGCATATACATACATAGAGGGACCTTAGAGCAGCCATATTCGCAGCCTTTGGTCTTTTAGAGTGTCATTCACATTACCTCCTCGTCCGTCATCCTCGGCACAGTAATTAACAGTGAGCATTCTGCTCCTACAGAAACTCCCAAGTAAAAAAGATACATACTTGTCTCCATATCCCTCCAATATGGCCCCCAGTGGCAACAACCAATCCTATAAAAGGACACAAAAGTCCCAACATGATCTGTTTTTTTGTTTTTGCACTACTCCGAGTGCTGTTCATGTTCCTGTTTGTTCAGATAAGTTGGGGGTGGCGGTCCTGCTTTAGCGGACTCTTGGGCCCCATCTATGGAAGGGAGATACTGTTTTCATTTGTTTTATTTGTTTTTCCTCCCCCTGTCCTGCTCTAGCAGACGCAGGGATTTGCCGTGCCTATATCTATTGTTGGGGATGCGGAGTGCTGCTTTAGCGGACTCGGCATCTCTTCATCATCTCCCACATTCGAGTCCTGCTTAGCGGGCTCGGCGTATATAATTAATTTCTTACCTCCGGCAGTGCGCTTGAGTCGCGTCCGGGATCCCTTCCTTGCACATACCTTTTACCTGGGTTCTACCGAATCCTGCTTTAGCGGACTCGGCGTGCCTTGCTTCTTCCAACCTCCCGGTCACGAGCAGGCTCCCTCTTTCCTCGTGGGCTCTGTGGACGTGGAGGTGCGTGGCTTCATGCCGTCTTTCTGGGAGGGTCGGCACGTGGTATGCTGCGCTTCTTCTGGGGCTCGTATTGTGACGTAATTGTTTAGGCGTGCCGATGTAGGCCTGAGGCATTTTTCTTTATGGTTTCCATGGTGATGGTACACTTTTTTAACACTCCTGCTTGCCGTAGGGGTATTGCTGATCATTTTTTGTTTGGCTATGATGGAGGCTGATGCTGAATTGGATTCTGCTGCCAAAGAGGGTTCTTCTGGTTCTCAGGACGCAGTACCTTGCCTTGCGTTGATACAGCAAATGATTAATGCTGCGTGGTGGCTGCCTTACTTGACAAGGACTCTGTTCCTCTTTCCAAGTAGGCCAGATGTGATCCTGGTCCTTCCCATGAATCGGAGGGGGAGGAAGATGTGGACCTTAAAGGTCATTTTGTGCAGGGGTCGGATCTTGGGTATGTTCTTCAACACATCCGTTCCAACCTGCTGTTTCCCGAGTCCGAGGTGAATGTGGAGGATGCTGATTTCTTTGCGCAGTATCAAAGAAAGGAACCCAAGTCGTTGCCTCTTCACTCCTCTGTTTTGAGAGTGTTGGAGACAGAATGGAAGGATGTGTATAGGAGTAACTTTCCCCGGTTTCTGGCCAACCGATATCCATTGCAGGACTTTGCAGTTAAGTTTCCTGCCTCTGTGAAGGTGGATTCTTTGATGGCAGGCATGTCCTCTCAGGGGACTATTATTTCAGAGGTTGCTTCCCCGGCTGATCCGGTTGATAAAAAGGTGGATGCTGCAGTGAAATGGACTTTTTCCGCTGCCAATTTTTCCATTAGAGCTGCTGCCTATTTCTCCTATGCCATCCAATCTTTGCTTAAAGATTTCCAATCCTTGGCTGAGTTGTTAGACCAGGGCGAGGACATTTCCCCCACGCTCGCTCTAATGGAACAGCAGGTTCGTCTGCTTCCTGACATTTCCTTTAACAGCAGCTTCTACTGCTGGTTTTTCTGTGGCTGCTCGCCGCCAGTTGTGGCACCGATCATGGAAAGCTGATTCTGCGCAGAAGGGTTTGCTCATTAAGATCCCTTTTTCTGGTGTAGTTGTTTGGTGCCCCCATGGAGGATATGGTCAAAAAGTCTGCGGAGGACCGTAAACTGCTGGCTCCAGAGAGTGCTGCGTGTTCCTGCTTTTTTGGTGCTCAAAGGGCCTTTGGTCCTGCCCGTCAAGGGCGGGTTCCTCAGGCCTTTCGTGGAAGGGGGCGTGGCAGGGGTGCTCCTTCATTTGGCAAATCCCGGTTCACTGACAAATCTTCTTCCTCTTCTGCCCCCTCCAAGTCATGACTGGATTGCTCCGGGAGTGGGTCCTGTGGGGAGTCAGCTGTCTCTCTTTATGGACACCTGGAAGCATACTGTTTCGGATCAATGGGTCTTTAGATGGTGTCAGAAGGTTTTTCCCTTGGATTCGTCCGGACTCCCCCAGACTGTTTTTGGGTCACTCCTTGCCCCAGGGACTCTCTGAGGATGATGGCTCTGTTGGAGGGCGTCCGTTGTCTGGTGGCAAAGGGCGTTGTCATTCTGGTTCCCGTAGATCAGCAGGGAATGGGTGTGTACTCTATTCTCTTCCTGGTGGAAAAGCGCACCGGGGATCTCAGACCTGTTTTGGATCTGAAGTGGTGGAATTAGTTCATTCCTCTCCTGAAGTTCAAGATGGTATCCTTGCAGGTGATCCTTCCTCTGATCGGTCAGGGGGATTTTCTGGCCTCCATCGACCTGCAGTATGCTTATCACCATGTGCCAGTCCATCTGAACTCTCAGAAGTTTCTCCGAATCTGTATTCTGGGTCAACCTTTTCAATTCCAGGTATTGCCCTTTGGCCTATGTTCTTCACCACGGGTCTTTACTAAGGTTCTGGCCCCTCTGATGGGTCATATACATGGGCAGGGTATTAAGATCTTTCCGTACCTGGATGATTTGTTGATTTATGCTTCTTCTCTTTCTAAGGCGGAGCTCCATGTCCAGGAAGTTTGCCGGGTCCTGGAGGGTCGCAGCTTTCTAGTGATTCAGAAGAAGTCCTGCCTGGTTCCTTCTCATGATCTGACATACATTGGGGCTCACTTCTAGACTCATTTGGGGTTGGTGTTCTTGCCTCCTGCACGGAAATTGACTCTGGTGTCTGCTATTCGATCCCTGTTGTCTGGGACTTGTCTTCCTGTGAGAATGAGGTTGAGAGTCCAGGGTCTGATGTTCGCCTCCTTGTTGGTGGTTCTGTGGGCTCGTCTTCACTTGTATCCCATTGTGAACCACATTGTGTTTCATTGGCGCCCCTGTGGTCAGAATTTCAGTGAAGGGGTTCCTGTGTCCACCCAGGTGAGGGAAGATCTGAGTTGGTGGTTGGACGACGTTCATCTCTCCCGGGGTCGTCCGTTTCTGATTGTTCCTTCTTGTGTGGTCACGACGGATGCCAGCGGGTTTGGCTGAAGGCTGTTCAGTTGGGTCTCTTGGCTTTCTCTGCCCTACTGGTGGGTCACCATGTTCAGGTCCGGACGGACAACCAGGTAGTCATGTCTTATATCAATCACCAGGGGGGTTGCTGAGTTTGTTACCTCAGTTGCCTCAGTCGCCTGATTTGTTCTTGGGCGGAATCAAATTTGGAGTCCCTGTCGGTGATTTATCTCCCGGGTCAGGAGAATGTTGTGGCGGAATGTCTGAGCTGGGTCTTTCCCTCCATGGGGTCTTTGTCTCTGACCCGGTTGATGTTCCGGACATTGCAGAGGAGGTTTGGGTGTCCGGTGATGGACTAATTTGCGTCTCCGGACAATGCCAAGACACGTTATTTCTGCACGATTATGCCGTGTCCGGACGCATGGAAGGTGGATGCGATGTCCTTTCTTTGGCCGAGGGGCCTGTTGTATGCTTTTCCGCCGGTTCCCCTGATTCCGGCGGTGCTGCTAAAAATCAAGAGGGAGGGGCTTTTGTTCTTCTGGTGGTCCCGGGTTGGATCCGTCGCCCGTGGTTTCCTCTCTTGTTGGAGTTGGCAGTCACTTTTGGTCTGGCTAGACAGGGACAGAAGCCGTCTCTTTCCACTCTGTCGGTGGATTAAGGAGGCTATTCTTTTGGCATATAATACTCAATCTGTGGTTCCCTCTCATCCTATTAGGGGGCGTTCTACTCGCTCTGTTGCTGTTTCTTGGGCCGCCTTTAAAGGTGTTTCCATGGAGGATATTTGCAGGGCGGCCACTTGGTCTTCACCTCATACCTTCATTTCTCATTACCGGCTTAAGGTTGGGGGCGGCGCTTCTGTGGCCTTTGCATCTTCGGTCCTGGAATCTGTGGTTTCTTGGGATGTGTGTCTCTATCCATTGTTGTCAATAAAATTATGTTTTTCTACTGCCTTCCTTATAGGTGTTGTGTTCCTTACATGAAGCTAATTTTGCTTTGGTATCGGCTCACTGTTAATTACTGTGGCGAGGAAGACGGACGAGGAGGTAATGCCCCAGATACTTACCGGTAATCTTCATTACTCCGTGTCCGGGTCTTCCTCGCCACAGTAAAGATTCCCTTCTGTCCCGGCCCTCTCTGATGGCTTCATGCTCACGGCTTTGTTTTTCAGGTCGTGGTGGGCCTTTTGTTTATCACTCAAAATTTTTGCTACAAAGAATCTACACTCAGACCTAATGTCGTCTACCACTACCACCCCTGATGAAATTAGCATATTCATCAAAGAAAAATACCATATTTAACTAAGATGTATGCAGTTCAGCCCAATTGATAATATCTGAGGATAGTATCTTCACTGGTGATTTGAGGCCAACAACAAATCGATGAATGTGTTCTCTGCGTTTCTCAGGGCAGCGACATCTTCCAACACACTGCCAAAACCCCACTCACTCAGTCCATCTAATCCATTTTTGATTGGATATCCCGTTAACCGCAGATGTCCCTGTCCCAGTGAATTTGTCTGACCATCTTCAGATTCCTTTCATGCTTGCTTTTGTCTACCAGTAAATCTCTGGTCTACAGAAAATAGGGAAAATAGAGAGAATATTGTTTTGAGGAACTAGGCTCCTTGACATTAACAAACCCGCTAGCTGGGCTCAGATGAACCTTCCATGTCTGGTTCTTGACAAGACATCAGTGGTACTACTGCTGAAGACAGTGATTGCACAAAGTAACAGATTGGGGACTTACTCCATTGAAAGGCAGGAAGAAGACTTAGAACTGCGGGAAGATTCTACAAATCTCACATTTCCATCGCTAAAACCTCTCACATGAAATCACTTCCGGATAACTCTTAAGAATCGCACAAAACATCTCTTTTAAAAAGGATAAACAATTCAGTAACCCAGCCATGATACTCTGTATACTTAAAACCAAATGGGAAAACCTTGTGAATATGTTTGGCTAGAAAATTAAGTTCACTGAACTCTCACTACGCCCAACTGCTAACTAACTAAATAACTGCAGAGCTCAGAATTCCTGGTGTTAAAGCTCAGAATACTTGTTCATATTTTAACGTAATTTCAGAGTCTGAGTTACTCGGCTAAAGCAAGGTCAAACCATTGAATCACTTCAGTAATGCTGTGCTGGGAAACCCCAAGTTTCTAATAAACTCCTAGTTCATCCAAGTAAAATCTAAATAGTCTTTGAGGCAGAATGAAGACACAAGGAACTGCAGTCTTGTCTTAATTTCGATAGGAAACTGTTAAGGAGGTTGTTAGGCTGGATGTGAAGAGGATGTTGCAAGGCTACTAACCTTTCCACTAACCATCCCGAGAAAGGGTAGCGTTGAGACCAGGTCAAAATTATTCAGGTCAATCGAGTCAGCTGAAATTTTCTTTTTAACAGAGGGGAGATTTGGCTTATTTCAAACAGTAGAGGGAAATTCCCTTCTATAAGTGACAGATTCAGTAAAGTGGCCAAATAGGATAACAGGTGTTTGGCAAGCTCCTTACAGATGTTACTCTAACATCAGTATGTGGACGATACCCAGATCTACCTTAGATATCATCTCTGAATTACATGGTCATGCCTTCTAGCACCCTGAGAAACATTAAAAATGAATGTCAAAACAGAATTCTATAAATCATCCCCAATAAATCTAGCCTACCTGCCCATTTGTGGAAATGTAGCCTCCCTCTGCCTGGAGCCTCCCACGTTTAAACAAGAGCAGTGTATGAAACATTCAGTTTCCGACAGTGGAGCTGGTATCTGCTATTCACTACCAACTCTGCGCAGGACTCCCTAACAAAATCTTGGGATAAAGCATGGCCTGGAAGTAATTAACTTTCTCTAGGCCCTCAAAGTATACACGTGCTTTGTGTCTCATGTAGAGAGATTGCTGGTCACTTTTCTACATCTAATTCCTTAGTCCAAAATATAATTTCTGTTTTTATTTGGGTATTGCCTCCTCATAAAGACTAGCATGTTGGTTCGATTGATTGTACCTTGCAGTACAGAACCTGCTTACTGTATTAAGCTTCTTGGTACAGAACAGTGCCTGGCTGCCTCTTGCCTTGCCAGGCTCCTTAGTACAGGGCAATGCGTGGCTAGTACTTGCGAAAGGCTTCTTATTACAGAGCAGCGCTATGTTGCTCCTTACGACGTTATTATCCTTAGCACAGAACGTTGTTTTGCTGTTACTAATGGTCTTAATAACTTCCAGCCTATCTCAAATCTTCCCTTTCTTGGGAAGGTAATAGAAAGGTTAGTAGCCTCTCAACTTTCTCTCCACATCCAGTCAAACGACCTTCTTGACAATTTCCAATTTGGACAAGGCCACAGCACAGAGACCACCGTTCTAAAAGTTGTTGACAGGTCAGTCTGCTTCATAAACGACTGTAATTTATTCCTTTGTGTTCTTCTCAACTTCCCTACCCATTCGATCCAACCAGCCACCTCTCTTTGGTTTACATCCTGAAAGAACGAATGGCATTGAGGTGGTAAACTGGTCCATATTTTACTTGTCAAACTGCAGGTTGGGGTTTCCCAGGGCTTGATTCTGTCTCCATCACTATTTAATCTTTACTTGGATCTACTGGGAGTTATCATTAGAAACTCTCAATTACTCTACGATCAGTATGCGCATATAACCTAAATGTATCTTTGGATTTCATCTCCGAATGACCTGTTCATGCTCTTCCGCACCCTGGGAAAATTATTAAATGAATGTCAAGCTAGAATTCTAGCGGTCACCCCAGAAAAATCCAGCCTATGTGTCTGTGTATGGAAATGCAGTCTCCCTCTGCCTGGAGTCTCCTGCATCTAGACAAGTGTGTTGTATGAAGCAGTGCTTTTCCGACAGTGGAACTACGATCTGTCCTTCACTTCCAGCATCTCTGTGCATGAATGTCCCTGCCTTGCAGCGTTTGAAAAGAAGCTCAAATCTTTCTGTTTCAAAGACATTTCAGTTGAGACTTTGCACCGTGCTTATCACTACTTTTGTAAGTTCTACTGCTGAACTTCAGCTGATTGCGCACGAGTTTACTCCTTCGTTGCCTAACTCTTTGTAATGTTGATTACAACAGGAATCACTAGTCATAACCCTCTATAAACCACTGCCCTTGGGTCAAAGTTCGCTATATAGAAAAGACACAAATTATAAAATAATAAGTGATACCGCTGCCGCGCCTCCATCCGGTGTGAGCACTGCCCTTGTGGAGGGGTCTCAGGCCCTGCCCGGACCACAGGAAGGAAGGGCAGCCATTTCCTTCCTCCCGCGCATGTACCACTCAGCCACGATAGGGCTCTTTGGCAATGCCCTGACAGACCTCGGGCCTCCTGGGAAGGAAGTGTCGTGGAGTGCAGCCACTGTGCTCGCTGCTGAATAATCGGCAGTGACCGTGCGCTTCCTGACCTCAGGCGGGACCCGTACACTGCTGTGGCTCCTCGTGCGTTGTTAGGCAACACCAGGCAGGTTTAACTCCGTTTGATATAGTTGAATTTTACAACTCGATGAACGGTGCTAAGTGTGAGGGGTGGAGGCGCGCAGTATCATTTCACTAAGTTTTTTTGTGAATGCGTAGTTAGAATATTCCGGAATGTGTGGGAGGGTAAAGTTTGGCCCTGGCGTGTTTCCAATGAATGCTCGCTGCTTTCTTTCAATATTAAACAGCACGAAGTAGCGAGCTTCACCGGTGAAATAATAGAGCCCCATTTTAGAATCAGTGTGGCGTTCCTCCCACGCGCTCTGCAAGTCACACGTCACTTCCAGGTCTGGGGCTGCTAACTTTTTACCGATTCCATCATTTACATCAGAATCTGGGCTCAGTTCACTGTTTGTTCTCCTTAATACACAGCTGAATATTGGCACTTTCCTTATTTCGGCTTATTAGTGCTGAGCACGTCTTGGTTCCAGATCGATTGCATCTGGATTAGTGTGTGATTTGTGTGCTCTGCATACAGGTGGGCGCAATGCCTGATGTTCATGGCTCTGGTGTTCGGGATGGGTCTGGTGTGCATCCGTTTAATCCGTCTGTACAGGGTCAGAAGTATGTCAGAATTTTTTTTGTAGTACATTCATCAGAAAAGAGCTTGACCTATGCTTATTATGTATTTATTTATTTTGCAGTTTTACTTATCTCGAACTAGCCGAGATGGATGGGGAGTCGCTTTACATAAGGGAAGTATGTAGATAAGAATGTTTACGATTCAGAGCATAGCACCAGACCAGTTACAAGTTGCATATACGACTGTCTTGTTTCAGTAGACCAGGTTAATAAACAACAGACTCCGTTGCCAGACTATTCCGGAAGTTTGGATGCATCTAAATCAAGGGTCTGCAACCTTTTCTGTAATAAGAGCTACTTTTGGTCATTAAAAACAATCTTGAGCTACTATTATTAATGTTGTAATAGTGACCACATAGACAAGATTTCCATAGTTGCCACCCTATGCAAGATTACCAACCGTGATCAACACCTCCGTGCATCAGGAGGGTTGAAAAGAGTAATGTAAAAAAAGGCTTTCACAATGTGGAATGTCTTTTCAAGGGTATTATGTAACACTCATATCTGCAATGCCACGAGCACCAAAGTAATACTGTTTGTAATAGGTCTCCCCATTGGCACATTATTTATCATTCACATATCCTTTTAATATATTTTGGAAATGCAACCTTTTTTTACTCAAACACCAGCTTATGAATTCTAAAAGGACACACAATTTCGCCTCAAATACTCACTTTGAAATAGTATATATTGTGTGTATATGTGTGTGTGTGTGTATATATATATATATATATAATATATACGAATTCATTCAAGGAAAAGCTTCAAATTTAGTAGGCGGGGCTGCACACCGGAAAGCTACTTTTAGGTAGCTGGAGAGCTACCAGCAGCTCACGAGCTACTCATTGGAGAAGCCTGGTCTAGACATATAGGGCCATATGTAGGTAAAATACATTTACCGATTCTTAAATACCGAATTTTACCGATTCGGTATTTATGAATCGGTAAATGTAATGTAGGTAAAAAAATACCGATTCGGTAAGTGTCGGTATTTTAGAATCGGTATTTACCGATTCGGTAATGGTAACTTGTTTCCCATTGATTCCTATGGGCCAGGAGGCCCATAGGAATCAATGGGAAGCCAGTTACCATTACCGAATCGGTAAATACCGATTCGGTAATGGGGGGGAGCACAATCAAGGGTGGCAGGGTGTCACAGTGACACCCTGTTGCACCCCTGATTCCTGCATGTGTGCACATGTGGCACACATACATGCCCTAAGGGCATGTATGTCTGCCACATTGCACACATCTAAGGGCCAAATAATGCATTTCCTAAGACATTCGTCATTTACCACCAACTTTCAGTTGGTGGTAAATAACGAATCCACACTACACCCACACACTCCCCATACATCTCATTTCAGGACTCGGTATTTACCGAATCAGTAAAATTACCGATTCGGTAATTTTACCGATTCGGTAAATTACCGAATCCTGAAATGTCCCCCCTACATACCGAAAGCCTGAATACCGGTCGGTAACGTGATTTTTACCGAAAATCGGCCGTTACCGACCGGTATTGGGCTCCCTACATATGGCCCATAGTCTTCTCTCCTATGTTGAGGGGAGAAAACGTCAACATTTTCTCATGGGTGCCTGAGTTATAAGGGGTGACCTGCGACCTTGATGACACCGCTAGAAAACACAGGCACATATATGGCACTGAGGAGCCAGTGGACATTTACATCTTTAGAATGTACCGTTTAATATGCATGGAACTATAATAAGCACAAATACAATCCATTACAACAAGCAAAAACTAAGGGCTTATTTTCTTTGAAAAACATTAATGGATTGGTTGAATCAGAGGCCGGACAGTTGGCCGTTTGTAATCCCTCTATACTGATTTGACCCCCTTCGATTTAGTTATCCAACCTGCTTAGAGCGAGTTTAGGTATCTAAATTATTGTTAGGGCCGAGTACAATGTGTTCACTAATAACCCATTTGTAAACTCTTTTTGGCCAGTTATGAACACCAGTTGCTGCAAGGTAACTCATTTGAATTTCATGGCTTTTTCCACAAAGCATGCTGCATTCTGGGACAAGTATTTATTTATTTTTATTTTATGGAGTTTTATATAGTGCGAACTTGACCTGAATTGGGTATCAGAGCGCTTTACATAGCACCAGTTGCGTTACATGAGGACACATACATTTTTCTTTTTTTTGTTAGGCACAGTGAGATTAAGTGATTTGCCCAGAATCACAAGATGTTTAGCGTCGTTGCCGAGACTCGAACCCAGTTCCCCAGATTCAAGGACGACCGCCTTAGTTGTTAGGCCAACTCCTCTCCCAAAAGCAAAAGTAGTTTTGCCTTTATCATTGTGAGAATTGGCTCAAAAATCTCCGCATGGAAAATGTTGTTTGCTCAAACGCCAGTATTGACTAAAGGTGTCCCACATGACATGAGCTCACTTGACAGCCAATGACATTGCCTGTGGAAAAAACACCATATAAAACATAATTATGCGTGCAGCCCTTCACGTTGTTCCAGATATGAAAGTGAAATAATAACAGAAGGATATCCATACAAATGGGAACATTAACTCCGCCTGCACGCTACCTGTGTCCTTTGAGCCTTCCATTGGTAACAGCCACAGCCGCCAGACATCTGTTAATGGTAAAACACATCTGTTGATTGACATGGCATGAGAAACCTGCTCTCTCTACCTCTTCCAGGCTACAGCAGTCAGGTCAGTTCGATGTACAAATGTGCAAAGATGAAAAAAATCCCTGAGTGGAATGTGCTTTCATTTCTTGCAGACCTGTAGGAGGACCCATCTCTCCAGCAGCATGCGATTGTGTGCAGAGGAGGGCAAGGTATTCTACCAGGGCTCATTGACCTCATCAAAATATATATTCCGCGGGACTGAAGCCCTTGAGCTCCTGTGAACTTGCTGCCACTCCTGTGTGTACAGAAAATTTAAACTGCTACCACAACTGAGCTACAGAATCCATTGGTCCAGCAAATCAGTCGCTCATGTTGTGGAACATCAGGCCTCTTGACTAGGACTTCTTCTGCTGGTATTCTGGGCAGTTTCTGTGGTCCTGGATATTTATGGGTGAGCTGTTATCGTTAACGAGGGACCACCGACCGATTGTGCAACCCCCAATCTCCAAAACTTCAGTCAAGGTGGCAGAACAATTTCCTTCCGAGCAGTCTTCATATAAAGAAGCATACACCTATTGTCTTGTTATCATGTACATAAACGATAGTTAGAGGCGGGACTAGAGCACTAGCAACAAGGGTATGTTAAGATATTAAGCAAACTTGGTATAAGTGTCTGCCTAACACTGTTAGTGGAGTAACAGTACAATTACAACACTGGGTGATGCAATAATCAAGATCTGGTTGACAAAGAGAATGGGCAGGACAGTTCGATGGAGCTCCAAAGATCCGGCCTCCATTACGGTTGTTCCCTGACTCTCACTCAGTTTCCTGTGACAGAAGTGGTGGATTCAGGCCCTTCCTGCAAGCGGTCTAGCAGCCTAGCCACAAAATGCCGCCACATAACTTATACATTCATATGACTGTTTCTTTGGTAAAGAGAAAGGTTTGATGATTTTGGCACTGCCTGCGAGGCTCGGTTTGATGAATTGGCTCCTGCTTCTTTATACAGGGTCAGGTTTGTTGGTTGGTCCTTCTTGGGATATGCTAATCAGTCTTGACCCTGCTCCTCATGGGTATAGTCTGAAGAACCAGGCTGAATTAGGCCTGGCGGCGCAGGGTACGCCTGAAATCTTCTGAGTTCGCCTTCTAAATGTACAGAGACACGGAACACTCTGTTGGCATAGGAACTTCAATTTATTAGCTGCAGCTAGGTACAGTTGTCCTAGAAGTACATCAGTGGTAGGTTCTCAGGAGACTGCCACTTCAATCCGTGGCTCACAGTCTTTTATAGCGCTTGAATCCCCTAAAGCAACAACTCCCTCAATGTGCAATAAAAACAAACAAATCATCCACTAGCAAACATTCTTTGTACAAGATACAGGATAATAGGTAATAGAAATTTCCTCCCTAGGGTCGTGTTCTCTACCTGACCCTATAGGCCAGGTGGCATGAGCATTCCTAAGTTAAATTAATTTACAACAGGACGTGTTTGCGTGTTGCAGGTGGTGATTCGTAAAACAATTGGAGAGGCAGAGAAGGATCACCAAGGGTCAATAGATGGTTATCACGGGAATTAGTTGCTTCGAGCCGGGTCTCAGAATGTACTTTGCTCAGAGAGACAGGAAAAGGTCGTTTAACATGTTACAGTACTGAGTATGAAAGAAACGCTACGAAGGTCGTCGGTGCCTGAGTGAGGGCAACATCACAATGGTGTCAATACGCAAGATGGAGCCGTAATCAAATTTCCTCAGACCCTCCTTTTGCCATTACTCAGGCAAAAACACAGAGGCTGTTGTTAATCAGAATCGACTTCAATAGCCATGAAATCTACAAGCTGTTGTTGCAGCATTATCTTCGTGTTCTCTGCTTTCTGGGATACAGGATTTGGAACACACAGGGTGGCGCAGAGCCCGCATATAGCGGGACCACATTGTAGACAAAGGCAACATGAGAAGAGAATAGCCAAAGTTGCTCCGACAAAGGTAAGAATCTTCCATCCCCATGTAGACAGTAGTCCCCCAAACCATCCCATCAGAGACCAATTCCCTTCATCCTGGTGAACGGACTCAGTGATCTTATGTAGTTTAGAGATGGCTTGGTATACTGTAGGGGCGTTGTCTGGAATATAAATGCAACAGCTAGATCCGATCAATTTGCATACGCCCCCACGGTCAGCAAGAATAATATCTAATACCATCCTGTTCTGAAGCGTGACAAGGCGGTCAGCAACAAGTTCTGCAGTGAGATTACTCAAAGCTCCAGCTGTTTCATTGACAGTGGCTTCTACAACTCGAATTAGTTGTCTTATGTCTCTACTGTTGGCTATTGGACCCCAGAATGGAAGAAGTCCTTTCAAGACATCCCCGACTTCTTGTCCTGACGTATCCTGGTCTGACGCCACCCTTCTTTTCTGTAAATGATGCTTGGCATCTGCTATATATGTAGGGGGCAACAACCAAGCGATATAACAAGTGCCTCTCCAACTACCAGGTAGAGAAGTGTAAGCCTTATTTCCACACACAAAGTATGTATTACGTGAGGGAACCATTCGAGGCCAATCTGTCCCATTCAAGG
The DNA here is from genome assembly GCF_964204655.1 of Triturus cristatus. Classification (NCBI taxonomy): domain Eukaryota; kingdom Metazoa; phylum Chordata; class Amphibia; order Caudata; family Salamandridae; genus Triturus; species Triturus cristatus. Next base: position 1,024,937,670 of record NC_140584.1, read on the forward strand.
TCACAATATGTTGGCATTTGCTTGTACCTTTATATTCTAACCCTCCTTTCCTAATACAGAATGGTGCTTGTCCAGGTACCATTAGAAAAGTTTGTCCTTTTCGAGAGGTTTTATTAGAGGGCAGGAAATACAAATCCGTAGATCTGGTTTGGGGATCAGCATATTCTGACTTCTCACTATTCGTCCCATATATCCTTTTTCTGTCCCGCCTACGTAAATGGTATAGATGTACTCCCAAGCTCCTTACGTCTCGGGTATCACCATCTCCAGAAAATACCCAACTGGCACTCAATTCCCACCATGCACTACACGAACCATTAAATGAAAAAGGAAGGGTAATGTATGGTATTCCAGTATTCACTGAACTTGGCAGAAGACCACAAACCCAACAGTTCGTCGCATTAGTAGCCAATTGATGTTGGTGTAGCATAGAAACAAATGTGTTGTTACGGAATTCACTCCTTCTCGACTCAACATGAGGGGGTAGAGCGACATGTGTATGCATTTCAACGGTAACTTTAGGAATAGGCTGCGTAAAAATTACATGTAGTCCCCATACTATGCAAGACAATATAATACACATTAAAATCAATATTATTAAAGCCACTACAAAACGATTATGCAATAATTTACAATGCTTCGTGCTCATTGTTTGTATTTTGTCCATTCCCTTTTGAACAGTCATTTCCGTCTCTAAATGTTGCCCGTGACGGGAGGTTGTTTCATTCAGCTGTGAATGTCTGTAGTTCTTTTATTTTCCTACAAGTCCCACAGGCCTAGAGCCACACCTTGGGTCACAATTCTGAGACTACGATCACGGCCCTGCAACATGTGGAAATCGGGATAAAGACAAAGTCAATGAGGCACTATTGAGGTATTTTTGTTCAGTCTGGGCCTCAAATCGTACCTCTGGGAACCAGGTACAGTTTGTTCTTGGAAAAGGAGATGTGGTTTAGTAGTGTCCAATTTCAATGCCGGTGGTATAGCTGCTTGGAGGACCTCGTCATCGTCTTTCTCTGATCTGGCAAAGTCTAGGTGTGCATCGCTAAACAGTCCAAATCTTGGTATTCTTTCGCTTTCAGAATCGCCAATTGGGTTACGAACCCACTGATCATAAGGCAAAGGTAGGGGCACTTTCCTGCAATGTACCCCATGTACCCAGTTCTTTTTGCCGACCACCTTCACTGCAGTACGCGTCGTTAGAAGTACTTGACGAGGTTCTCTCCAGCGAGGTTCCAAGTTCTTCGACCTCTGGAAGTTTTTAATGCAGACCCAATCTCCGGGCCGTATGGTATGACCAGGATCCGTTGAAGCCTGAGGCAAAATATTTTGTACCTTTTGGTGAAGGACACGTAACTTAGTGGTGAGATCATGCAAATAGTCAATTAACAATGGATGCTCTATCTCGGAGTATTTCTTTGGCTTTGGGACTCCCCAAACATTTGCAGGGCGTCCAAACACAACCTCATAAGGACTAAGCCCCATACGGGAATGGGTGGTTGTTCTGGTGGATAAGAGAGCCAAGGGCAAGGCATCAGGCCAAGCAAGACCCGTGCTGGCTTGTATTTTCGCGAGTTTAAGCTTAAGAGTGCCATTATAGCATTCCACCAAACCTGCTGACTGAGGATGGTTTGTTGCGTGGAACTTTTGTTTAATGCCAAGGCCTGTACATACTTTCTGCATGATCTGACCCACAAATTCACTTCTGTTGTCACTCCAAATAATTCTGGGTAACCCAAATCCCGGCAGAAACTCCTTCAAAAGGACTTTTGCCGTGGATAGAGCAGTATTATCTTTCAGGGGATAGGCCTCTATCCATCGGGAGAAGGCACATACCACAACAAGAACATACTTCAGATTGTTACATCGTTCCATGTGAATGTAATCTATTTGCAAAACCACAAAAGGGTACGTTGGGGGAGCAAAGTGGCCTGCCGGTGTTGGTGTTCCCTTCCCGGGGTAATGCATCAAGCATATAATACAATGCTTAACCAGATTGTCTGCACATTTAGGGATCCCCACATTCTGCAATACCGGAGCCAGAAGTTTGCATATACCTTTAGCGCTAATGTGGGCTGGACCATGTGCCATGGTAACTACTGGGAGTACATAAGCATCTGGTAACAACCAGCGTTGATGTTCCGACAAGTCTGTCCAGCACCCTGTCACATCCAACCTTCCTATACTCTCTTTCCACGTACTCAATTCTTTCTCTGTGGCTTCTGCCTGGATCATTTTCACACTGTCCACAGTATTCTCACAAATCCCTCCTTGTGCAACCCATCTAGCAGAGCCCGCAACATACATGCGGCTTGTAGTGTCTCTAGCTGTCTCTTTCGCTATCTGGTCTGCGAAAGCATTTCCTTGACCTACATCATCAGTGATCTTCTTATGTGCACTACACTTCACAATTGCTATCTGAGTGGGCAAGGTAAGTGATTCAAGAAGGTCATTTACCAATTGGCCATGCTGTATCTTAGTGCCATGGGATGTGAGAAACCCTCTTTCCTTCCACAGGCGGCCAAAACTATGGGCCACTCCAAACGCATACTGACTATCAGTATACACATTCACCCTTTTTCCTTGAGCCAACACACAAGCTCTAGTCAGTGCTATCAATTCAGCTGCCTGGGCTGAATTATGTATAATACGCGCTGTTTCCACAATAGTGTACAAGGTAGTGACTGCATAGGCTGAGGTCGTTTCACCATTGGGAAGCTTAAAACAAGAACCGTCCACCCATAGGATCCCATCCGGGTCTGGGAGTGGAGTATCCTTTAAATCAACTCTGCCTCTTGTCTCTTCCTCCGTGCGGAGGAAGCAATCATGCTGCTCCTGAGTTCCATTTTCTACTGGAATTGGCAGCAATGTTGCCTGGTTCAGGGCATTACATCGCTTAATGTGTATGTGGCTAGCCAAGAGCGTCAATTCGTACCCCGAAAGGCGGGCACTCGTGAGGTGTTGAGTCTTTGTTCTATTTAGGAGGGTGTCTCCTGCATGCGGCACCATGACAATGAGGGTATTATCTAATACCAATCCAGCAGACTGGCGAATGGAAACTGCTGCTGCTGCTGTAGCCCTCAAACAGCTAGGTAATGCCTTGGCCACTGGATCTAACGTGGCCGAAAAATAGGCACAGGGACGTTGCTTGTCCCCAAATCGTTGCGTTAAGACTGATAATGCGCAACCTTCTTTCTCATGAACATAGAGTGTGAAAGGCTTACTGTAATCAGGAGTTCCTAACACAGGAGCAGAGAACAAGGCAGTACGTAAATCAGTGAAACTTTTCTGACATTCCGCAGTCTATGGGAGAGGGTGCGGTGTATCTTTAAGAGTAAGTGCCAACAAGGGTTTCGCCAGAAGGGAAAAATTGGGGATCCATTGTCTACAATAAGAGGTAATACCTAAAAAGGCACGCACCTCTTTTTGCGTACATGGAATAGGCATTTGGGCAATTGCTTGGATACGTTCTGGGGTCAAACGCCGTCCCTCCTTTGACAAGAGATGACCTAGATAGGTAACCTCTTGGCAGCAATATTGCAATTTAGATGGTGAAACCTTGTGGTGGTGGTCAGATAAGTGGCCTAACAGTGAAATGGTAGCCTTTTTACAAGTGTCCTCAGAATCTGCTGCAACCAACAGGTCATCCACATATTGAATGAGAGTGGCCCCTGGTGGTAAAGACATAGTATCGAGCTGTGATTTTAATGCTTGACTATAAATGGAGGGGCTCTCGCAATAACCTTGAGGAGCCCGCTTAAATCAGAAGCTTCGGCCTGCTAAGGAGAAGCCAAAAATATCCCTACTTTCCTCAGCAATGGGAATGCCGAAGAAAGCATTTTTGAGGTCAATGACAGAAAACCAGGAAGCTGAGGCGGGTATCATTGTCAACAGGGCATTAATATCCGGGACAACAGGGAATTGAGGTACTACAATCTTGTTGACCTCTCTGAGATCAATCACAAAACGATAGACAGGTGGCTGAGAGGGGTCGGTTTGTTTAAAAACAGGCAGAACAGGGCTATTGCATACATTTCCCCTAGTCTCTTCAACCACACCATTTTGTACCAAATCATGAACTATAGTCAAAGGAGCTTTTTCGCCGTCACTGGAAATTTTATACTGTGGAATGCGAGGAAATTTAATATTAGGCTTGAGGGTTACAATGTAGAGTGGGATCCGCAGGAGGCCCACATCATTGGGACCGGTGGCCCAGAGGGTGGCGGGAAGAGATTGTAATTCGGGGGGGAGCTGGTCTTTAGACAAGTACATCGGTGAGGTCAATTTCTTACCTAAGGTAAGACGTACACCAGAAGGGGAACAGTGTAATGTCGCATACAATCTCTTCAATAAATCCAAGCCCAACAAATTTCCACCACAACCAGTTGTTAAAAGGAGTGGGGCCTCCAATTTGTAAGGACCTATTGAAATGGGCAAAGGGCGTGAAACTGGGTTTTGAACTGGGGCGCCAGAAAAACCTACAGAAACATTCGTATAGCCAGACAAAGGTGCCCCAGGGAGTTTAGAGTGAATCATAGAGCTCCAGTGTCTAATAGGAATGGCTCTGTAACACCTAGTGCTACCACATCAACATAAGGCCCGCTTTGGTCCACTGGAACTGATACTACTCCTTTACTTTGTCCATGGCTGTCCTAGCTAGATTGGGAATTCTGGCTCTCATCCTCGGTATAATAATCATCATTGTAATAGTTGGTAGACTGAACATTTTGCTGATCAAAATAATTCGTGGAGTTTCCAGGGGGCATGGAACGTTGGTTATTAGGCGGCGTACCCCGGCCTCGTGACCCGGGAATGCCGCTCGTACGCTGTAACAAAACCGGGCAATTATACTTTAAATGGCCTTCTTCTTTACAGTAGGCGCATTTATTCTGGCCCAGTGGGGGTCGGGGAACAAAAGGCCCAGGCCTCTGCAACTGTCTCTGAAATTGTGGAGGTGGCTGATATTCACGCTGGGCAGGGCGAGGAGGATAAGCTTGTTGCAAAAGAACTTTTGTTTTCAGCTCTTTAGTCTTTTTATCCCTATTTTCATAATACTGAGCAGTAGCCAATATCTGGGCCGAAGAGGAGACCGCCCACGCACTTTCGGAATTCTTCAATTTATTAGATATTTCCGGAACCAAATTTGACACAAATTTATCTACAAACAGTCGTTGGCCACCTTCCGTGCTCATATCCTGATCACTATGATCGATAAACGTCTCCTCAAAACGAGTGAAGAAATCTGAGACGTTTTCATCCGCTTTCTGCTTACAAGCTGCTAACTTATCCCAATTAACTCGCAGAGGGGGCATCATAGTTTTCAGTAAGGCAATGATCTTAGCTGGGAGTTCTGTAATTAAAGCCTCAGGTTTGGCACCACCCACTTGGAGTCTGTCCGCGGCAAGTATGGCAGCCCAATCACCCCCCAATTCCCCGGGATGGTCCTCCTTTCGAATCCTAGCCCATAATGGTTGTGGGACCACATTACCCATTAGCATGTCTATATCGGCCAAATTCATAATACATGCATCGACAGTTTGGGACAACTCTTTGTAGTACCCAGCAGGATTTTTACAGGGGTCCGGTAAGGACTGTTTAAGGGCCAATACCTCAGATCGTTTCCAAGGAACGTGTACCCACACACGTTGAAAGTGAGCAGGTATAAGAGGATTACCACCCTGAGCTGCAACCTCCTCTCTCCACACTGGGGGAACCTCTCTCACAGGATAGTGTTTTAATTTTCGCCTAACAGAGGAATCGCGATTTGGCAAAGACCGGCAAGCAAACATCATTCTAAATGTGACAAGCGTCCTTACCGCATCCTCAAACTCTGCGCCCACAATCAGCCCTTTATCAAACTCGGCCTGAACATCTAGCAGGCCCTGAGGGGCTGGTCCCAATCCCATATCCTCCCACTCTTGACCTAAAATGTTACACATAGTATCAAAAACATATCTCTGCGTTGGTGCCTCCCACTGTTGAAAGGTGACCATAATGTCTTGCACACTATACTGGGGGCCATTCGTGATCCATCTTCGGGCAAGGAGATCTAACACTTCCCGTTCATCTGGACCTGGGAGCTGACTACGAGTTTGTCTACGAGGAGGAACAGGGGTCATTTGAAGTGTCCCAAAGAGAGGGGACAAAAGGCCAGAAACGGTATCAACCATTCGCCTCCGAGCGGAGGGAGAATTCGTCATTAGGACAGGAGACAGAATATTAGACGGGGCAGAAGAGGGAGTAATAGGTACAAAGGGAGACGAAGGTAGGGGAGAGCTCGGTAATACCGGAAAAGGCTGTGATGGGGGTGCAGGAACCGATTGAGGAGCGACAGGTGGAACAACAGGTGGAACAGGTGGGGCAGGTGCTAATAATAAAGGTGCATTCGCTCCCGGGGCAGGCGGTAGTGCAAAAGGTACATTAGCCCCCTGCGCATAGGGCGGAGGTAATCTCAACAGATGGGACATTAAAGGATCCTTCTCAGGGTCCACATTTTTCTCTGTAGGGGAAGTTGGCAACACTGGATAACATTTATCTACCGCCATACGATGTTGCCTATCTGAAACCTCAATCGCATGATCGGTCTCATTATTTTTGAACTGCTGGGCAGCTTGTAAAATAGACATATCCCTCCTATCTCTTTTAGCTTGTTTTATTTCTTTCTGTTTGGCCTCCTTACGCCATAAGCGAAAAGAGTCAAACATAGCCGGCCGGGCTTTTCGTTTAAGCAAAGTGTCCTCCAAATTATCTAAGATATTGAGCTCAAAACTGCCATTCTGCGGCCACCGTAAAACACCATATTTCCTAGTATAGCGAACCCACGCCTCATTAAAGGCTATGGGGCCAATACCATGTTTAGAATATACTTCATAAGTGGAAGTCCCGGCCGGAGGAATTGGACAAGAGTCCTCAAGTCGGGAATCCCTATCGCAACAACAACAAAACCATCTTCCAAACTCATTGAAACCAGGCATCGCTATCACACTAGTTTCTTTACAAACTTCAAGGGGTTAATTAGTCACTTTATAGTACAAAAACTGAACTCACCCCTCGGTTTCGGCTTTTGCAAAAGTCGAACAAAGACAAAACAAAGACAAAGGAGTGGCCACTATACTTAACTTAACCAGATGTTTTCTTACGCCAACAGAGGTCCGTCTAATGTCTCGCAATACCAATCACCAAGGGAGCCAAAGCGTGGCGGCAGTCAGGGCAGCAGGTCTTCGCAGCCATTGGAAAGGAGAAGCCACACTGTAAAAACCTTCGGTCCACTTACGACATGCAGGGGTCGATCACGTGGTGCGCGTCCTCCGGAATTTCCTTGCGGGGCTCCTCACGATCCTCGGGCTGGACCCACGACCTCTGAAGCCGCCTCTCAGAGGGCACCATTTGAAGAACCAGGCTGAATTAGGCCTGGCGGCGCAGGGTACGCCTGAAATCTTCTGAGTTCGCCTTCTAAATGTACAGAGACACGGAACACTCTGTTGGCATAGGAACTTCAATTTATTAGCTGCAGCTAGGTACAGTTGTCCTTGAAGTACATCAGTGGTAGGTTCTCAGGAGACTGCCACTTCAATCCGTGGCTCACAGTCTTTTATAGCGCTTGAATCCCCTAAAGCAACAACCCCCTCAATGTGCAATAAAAACAAACAAATCATCCACTAGCAAACATTCTTTGTACAAGATACAGTATAATAGGTAATAGAAATTCCTACCCTAGGGTCGTGTTCTCTACCTGACCCTATAGGCCAGGTGGCATGAGCATTCCTAAGTTAAATTAATTTACAACAGGACGTGTTTGCGTGTTGCAGGTGGTGATTCGTAAAACAATTGGAGAGGCAGAGAAGGATCACCAAGGGTCAGTAGATGGTTATCACGGGAATTAGTTGCTTCGAGCCGGGTCTCAGAATGTACTTTGCTCAGAGAGACAGGAAAAGGTCTTTTAACATGTTACACTACAGAGTATGAAAGAAACGCTACGAAGGTCGTCGGTGCCTGAGTGAGGGCAACATCACAATGGTGTCAATACGCAAGATGGAGCCGTAATAAAATTTCCTCAAGTCCAGCCTGAACTGCCAGACCGTGTCCTCCCTGAACCAGAGCACAAGCAACTTAGGACTGGTTTCAGCCTAGTTAGGGCTCTTCAGCCAGTTATAGCTTGGTTCCAGTGGCACAGTGAGCCCACGTCTGGGCATACCCGGCACGCTTACGGCGGCAAATGCAAAAACAAGGTGTTGAATAGAATGCTTGAATTAATCTCAGCCACTGTAATTGCTCAGGGCCCTTCCCAGTCCATTGTTTTGATGTCCGACATGCCACCTCAGATTAGACCAAGATATATATAAATCAGCCTCGGTCCTACTCTATTAGGAACAGTCCAGCCCGAACTTCCAAGCCAGATCCTCTCTGGACCCAAACAGAAGCAACCCAATACCGGTTCCAGCCCAGTTGGGCTCTTCAGGTGGTTGATTTATTAAGTAATTCATTTTAATACTGCTAGACAATCCAATAATCTTCTGAAGCCATACCTTCTCACAGTCTCTTGATGAGTCATTTTTGTGTGAGATCACAGAAATCATCCAGGCCCATGGAAGAAATCTATGTCCAATCAGGGTCTGCTTACTAGTTACTTGACACCCCCATGCATCTCTCAGGTTAATTAATTCAATGACCCACTCATGGTGGCCTTTTTGAGCTCTCTTTTGAATACAAGTATAGCCTCTGTGTTAGCACTTTAGTCACTGAACGTCTGACACTTGCCTTCGGACAATTCAGTGTTGAACGGAATGATGCGAAGACAACATGCAATGTTGAGAAGCTCATGCTCCCTCGTTGTGAAGGCAGTTCTAATCTTAGAGGACACCTAGAACAAACTCTCCCTTTCCACAAGACATGTCCAGAAAAGTGAGATGCCCTTACTCTAGAAATGCCAACCTCCCAAGAATACGCATCTCCTTGCGCTTCTGCAGGCAAGAGCTTCCCACTTTGCTGAAAGACCAATAAGGCCAATAATGTCCAAACTGTGTGACCCTTGCCTGATGGTTTTGAGATATTTTGTGTCTGATGGACAGAATGTCATTCTTTACCCATATGATGAAAGATAAGCTACCAATTGTCTCCATCCGAAATTTGTGTTTTTGTGTGCAATTGATGTTGAAGTAGCCAATAAAGCTGGACATCCCCGTTTCCTCTGCACCAGTTCAGGCTGTCTTTTTTGAAACCCTATTTCTCTTTCTGTTTCTAAGAGACATGTTCAGCTGTAACCAGACATTCTTGAAGCAGTTAGGCACCTCTGAAACCTACATCCACAGGACTATGTCCGATCAGAGGAGAGAGAATATCCATGGCACTATACAAGACCCTTTATCATCAGGCTTCATACTCGTGCAGGTTTCCTTGTTTTATTAGCTGTAAGATCATCTTCCTCTGTTTCACCCTCCTATATCCTTCCAGAAAAGGGCAGTAAAAAGACAGAGTGCTTTAAAAGAAAGTGATGTGTGGTGAGCACTTTAAGGTTGAGGGCTTTTCCCTTAGAGCCAGATAGAAGAATGTATAACAACAAGCATTGGCATAGCCAAAAGGTCTCGCTTTTGGGACCTTATAAGTATTTAGTTATGCAGCACAATATCCTTGGTGCAACAACATCAACTGTTGCATGGCTAAACACTTATGAGGTCCCAAATGCAAGATCTATTGGCTATGCCAATGCTTGTTCCTTTCAGCCATAGTTTGACATTATTCGGTGATTTTGACAGGACTCAGTGTCCGTTGATAACATTTCTTCATTGGTGCCAAAGTGGAAGTGAAACCACTGATAACTGGCCGCTAGGGGGCAGCGTTTGGTGAGCAGCGAGACAGGAGCGCATCTCCCCACTGCACATAACGGTGTAAGGAGCACGCCTTTAATATAGCACTCTCCGAGATGTACCTGGGGCGGTAAGATAGAAGGGGCGGCAAAACTCATTCGTCCCATACACCCATTTAACGTTGGCAAGTGCCTGTTTGTTGAGTAATATATGAATGTGATAAATTAAGTGATTAGCATAAGTAAAGGTCACCCCTCCGCTAACCTAGGCACTAACATCAAATCAAATCCTTACCGGCGCTGTAAAAATACAAACTACTGTGGAAAGCACAGCCATTTTTAAGCTAAACTAACCATTTGCACGCACTTTAAAGTTGATAAAATCTAAATGTTCTTACCACATTCCTGGATTTAGTTCATGTGTTATGTTTATACAGCACTCAAGAGGCTACTTTAAACGCTAGTATAACATAACATGATTACAAATGTAATGTACCACGTCACACATGTTTTTATGTGTCTCTGACATCAATAAGATAGGTTGAAATATAAATAAAAACAACGTAAGCAGCTTAAGCATGCCTTAATTTGTGTTTCAGCATGCCAATGAACATGTACATGCACTTGTAATGTTAGCCTATATGAGTATTTTTTTTAAATATTCATACAGTATGCTTGTGTTTGTAGGTTCACTCATTGCTTTAAACATACAAAAATAAGTGTATTCATATGAATATGTCTCCTCTGTATGATTACAGCGGTCTGTTGTTTTGTGGTTAAGTTTGCACTGTATAAATCTGCATGTATGCATGCATACACACATTATATACATATTTACATCGTTAAAATATGTAGCTTAACATGTACAACACTTTGATAATGTCATGCCTTGACCCTCCAAATTATCCTTCAAGGCACAAGGGAATAAATAAGTAGAACCATTGCATTTAATATAAGAGAAGCGAAACCTTAAAAGGTTGAGAGATATGTTGTGGGCAGAAACATGTGTGAAGAGAGATTGAGGGTGGTAATATGTTTGCATTCAGAGATGCTGTAGAGTTGTCTGTGGCCGATTACCAGTGCTTAATTTGTGCAGGTGTTTGCTTGTGTTTGGCACAGACACATGTTTTTGTTTTAAACTTTGGCACTTATTCACGACAGCCTGTTCCAGCCCCAGCCCCAGCCAATTTTTAAAAGAGCGCCGGAGCAAAGTGTTTGCAATCTGATATAAATTAAAAATACACAAAAATGCTATAAAAGATAATCAATTTTATTCCAAGGCTGCACTGTATGGGATAGGCTGAGCTTAAGCACGTTGATATTGTTATTGTTTTCAATTAATAAGTCTATTCTGGTTCTTAAGGCACGCCATAAACAAAAAACAAATCTGTTAACAAAGTAAGATATAGAAATAAGTCCCAGCAAGCCAAAATCAGCTCCTTACTAAAAGCCAAAATCAGCTTCTTACAAGTGACCCGTTTACAGAATAAAACAAGCGCTGATGCTGTAGGGAGTGGGTCCGGGGAGCCCATAGGCCACAGGTTAGGGGAGCACTGAGGCCATAGGGGTGGCAGGGGTTCAGGGGTGCCCTAAGGCTGCAGGGGGTGGGTCCATACTAAAACATTAATCGGATGCATGCCATATTTTTCAGGAAATGTCTGTAATAGACAGCAATTATTTTTTTTGCAAGTGCTTTTAGAAGTTCTTTTAATATTTGCGGACTATTAGGCAAATAGAATGATGTTTAATATTTGTGATGTGAACCGCAGCTTGCAAAAGCTAATGCTGTGTTCTAATTCGACGTAAACCGTTCAGAATAGCCCACACTGCCCCTGAATGCAGGCCAGGTTTTGTGTACGGACACACATCTACAGGGACATGGCACCATTTTTGTGAAATAAAACAGAAGCAATAAGTTGGAAATCCCAGAGCAGCAGAGAGAGAGTGGAAGGCACAGCCCTAGGTTTGCAGCGACTGTAAATCGTACTTTAGCGATCCCACTGGAGCCAGGGGGGAAGAAAAAGTGAGTGTTTAAAATAAGGCACAAAAAGTTGCAGCTGAGGGAGATTACAGCAGTGAGGTTGCGGATATCGAAAGGAAGGCATACACGATGCAATGTGGGCAGCGTGGCATTAAATCATGCTGCCATTGTGCATCATAGATGCCGTACCAAGAGAGACGGATCACAAGACAAACAAGTCTGGATTACAGGTGAAAGCAGCGGCGCCGGCAGTGCTGCTTAAAGTGTGTGCGATGTGCGCGCGAGAGAGACAAGCCCGGGAGTGGTGCGTGCGTGCGCAGTCTGCTGTTTTTGGAAGCACATACTCGTGCTTGTGGCGCGCCGCTGCGCACTCCCGCAAGCTGTTTGCCGCTACAAGCACGAGTATGTGCTTCCAAAAAGAGCTGAACGACGGCTAAAGGTCCTCCTAGGCAGTGCATGTGCAATGCGTAGGCGAGACCTAAAAAGGGACTATGAAACTTTAGAAAAAGGGGCAGCCGGAGTACAACCATGTCATTACATCATGCCGGCATTGCTCATAGTGATGCGTTGCATTGACAATCCTTCGAGAGCTGCTTGATTCTGTTAGATTCGCCTCAAACCTAACACAAAACACAAGATTCTCTGGTTCTTCTTGTTTCCGGAAGCTGCATCTCTCTGGGGTTTGGCAGCAGGAAAATAAATCCAAAGAATGAGGAATAAAATAATCAAATTGTCTAGAAAGGATAAAGTCCTCTCAGAATACCATTCCAGGAAGTATAAAGTACCCTTTCTACAAGTTGGTTCACCGTAAAAGCATCCTTTACATCCTAGACAGTGATACTCAAAGTACGGCCCGGGAGCCGCATGCGGCCCTCATGACCTTTACATGCAGCCCCTGGCGGAACAATAGCACTAGGTTGCTGTTTACTTTACAAAGCACTAATATTCATAGAGATATTAAATGGCAAGCATTCATTTACAGTCGAACTGAAGTAAAAGAAAGAAGCACAAAAGCTGTTCTGCAACACTTAACTTTAAGAGCACTTTCGTTTTGAAAGACGTCTTACAACAAACGAGGAAAAATATAAAATTCCTTCTGAATTCAAAAAAGTGTATTTTATTACCTGCAGAAGCGTTTCACTTTAGTACATCAGATTATAAAAGTGCATTGCAATTTGTTTTTTTAAATGACAGTTCTAAAATATGAATTAAAAAACATTCATCCCTCCCCACCATCTTCCGTGATAACAATGCCTAAAAAGTGAAATAAAACAATTACCTAGGATCACATAGTTTGGTCAACTGCGGAAGCTGATATTGATCCCAGGTGCAATTCAAGCACTAGATGTACATGCGTCACTTCCCCTACGCCCACCTTACACCTCCCACGCTCGACCGCCACCATGCTGGCATCAATGGCTCCTCAGTCACACCACAGATGAGCTTCTTGGCTCGAGAAAATGTTTGTGGGTATCCATGCCCTAGTAGTAGGGGTGGGCGGAATTTGCGAAAGCGACTTTCGCAAATTATCGCGAAAATGTTTAAAATCTCCGCAAACACGCGGAAATATCGCGAAGATGCGGAAGTTTTTTTCCCGCCCGTTCGCGGTATTTTCTGCGTGTTCGCGGCTCGCCAACTTACCCATGCGGTTGCTTGCGGGCACGGCCATCTTGTTTTCACTCTTCTCGCGGTGCATGATCGCGAGAAGAAAGACGTGATCGCGCGACGCATGACGGTCTCTGGGCGCGAACTGTCGCGAGACAGCGCAAATGGCTACCAACAATCTAACATCTCGTGGAGAACGCGACCGGATCGGGAAAACTTGTCGGCGAACGCGGGGATTCAGGTAAGCACGTGAGAATGTATTATTTTACAGCGCGAGCAAGAAGCAAATTATCGCTAAGCTGCGGAATGCGGAAATTTTGACATTTTCGCGCTCTCCGCGGAACGCGAAAATGTCAAATTATCGCAATTTGGATTGGAAATTTAGCCCAGGCCTACCTAGTAGCAATTTCATCTCCGAAAGACCTACCTATCTGTGTACCTTGGCCCCCGATTGCCATCGCTCTGACTAGTGTTGTGTTCAAGTTCCAGCTGTTCCTCCCTGTACACCCCTCTCTTTCCCTTTCATTAGATCCACCCACTGACAGGTATACAGTATTAATGTTCTGAGGCAGTACTTTTTTAAAAGTTCTGTTCATAACTCATTTGAGCTTTTCTCCAGAGATCACGTATTCGAGTTCGGAGTAAAAAACATGTCTGTGGAGGTCGTCATACTCTGGGCTCATTTACATATTAATTGCCAGCAGATGATTCTGCACTCTGAAGCTTGCATTCCAAATGTCGGATGCAGCCCCTTCCCTTTTCTGATTCTCTATGCTTGACGTTTGATGGGGCATCTTGTGTGGGTCAGCAGCATGTTTATTGCTTTTAGTCTTATGCTCGATCCTGGGTACCATGTTGGTGAGTTAACTTGGGTTCTGCTGCAGCTGCAGCTGAGCTTTCTTGAAAAGATCCGGACAAAGCAGACGTTTGTTTCTATGAAAGGAATGCAACATGTACTGAAGCTTGACTTGTAGAGAATGCACACCACTGTTTGTGCCGCCGAATACACGTCAATTTGCTAAGCTGACACTAAGAAATCTACATCCCGGCGGATTAGCCACTGCCTTTTCTTATGTTATGATCAAGCAAAGGAGATTATCCCCGATGGGATGAGGGCTCATTTCTTCAGAACAAAAACAAGCACTGCTGCTGTTTGATTAGTTTTCATGGAGCTGAAATGTGAAAGGCAGCCAGGTGGGCTTCTGTGCACACGTTCACAAAGCACTATTGTGTGCGATGTTAGAGGCTGTTGCAAGATTTGGCGGAACAATCGTGCAGCATATCTGTGCTTTCTAACTTTGCAGCTGCTGTCATCTCCGCCATTGAGCCCAGCTGTAGGAGTAGATTCCCGGTGTGATCCATAATACGCCATATGGCGTTAGAAACAAAAAAGTGACTCATAGAGTGAGTTTTTATTAAAGAACACACAACTAACGAAATTGTATCCTGATTGCTTGTGTGAACGTCAGGTGTGGATTTAGTGGAAGAGTATATGAATGGTGTGTGATTGAACGCTCAGGTCAGGTGTTGGGTCAGTGATCATACCAGTGGCGGCTGGCATCTACGGGGGGAGGTTAGGCAGGTGTGCGCGCGGGGAAAATATTATAAAAATAAAACTTTCCTGATGTAATATCCTTTCTCCAGGCCTCTTCTTTACTGGCACCGGATGCTGCAACTTCCAGGCCTAGTCCAGGCTGCTGCTCACATGCAACATGTGTGCGGTCTCACTCGGTGCCCCACAGCGCCCTGAAGGCCTGCGCTGTCAATTAATCCAGCGGGGTTGAGAGGTTTAAAATGCGCATTTGTGTCTGGCTGTTGCATTATGGACAGCCAAAAACACATGCACACTTTAAACAGTACATTAGCCAGCCCACCCCCCTCCCTGCTGCTGTGGGGGGGCTGGAGGGGAATTTAAGTAGGACAACTCTCCTCTGGTTCGGCTCCAACGACCCCTGGATCATACTACCCTTAGAGCAAACCCCAGATTGCTTTTCGGGCCCCATAGAAACTATGTTAGTACCGTTGTCCACGTCAAGGGGGAATCCAAGAACTACAATGGCCTTGGGAACTATCCACAAGGATTTGCAATTATTCGATTATATTTAGGGAAATTAGTGGCAGATAATGGGTTACACTTTTCCGCCTGCAACAGCCCAAATGGTATATGTATGCATTTCATGAGTCCTTGCATTTCCTAATTCCAAACAGCCAGACAGCGCCTCTCTTAGGTGGACATTTCACTCGTAAAAAACCAATGAAATTCCACCGTTATAGTTAGTTCAGATAACTATAACTCGCGCGCCCGCAATCCAGTGCTCATGACGTCACATATTTCATCACTCATGACATGGTCCGTGGCATCACTCATGACATCATCCTTGTGATAGAGTGGCGGTCGCGCGAGTTATAGTTATCTGAACTAACTATAACGGTGGAATTTCATTGTTTTTTTACGAGTGAAATGTCCACCTAACTATAACATGTGTGAAACCTATGGTTTTTTAAGTGAATTTGCAAGGTTCTTTAAATGCTAATTCCTAACTATAACGTGTGTGAAACCTATGGTTTTTTTAAGTGAATTTGTACGGTTTTTTAAATGCTAATTTTTTTAAAAAAATTTTAATGGTTTTTCACCGTGTGCGCACGGTGCGCGAACGGTGCGCTGCGCGCACAGTGCGCGCACCCGACGATTTAAAAAATAAATAAATGTTTTTTCACCCCTCGGGGTCCTTTGGGGACCCCCTGACAAAGGCTAGGGGGTCAGGAACTCTCTACCCTGCCCCCTTTTCACGTTCGCCACCTCTCTTTTTCACTCTCACACCCACAACAAACAAAATGGCGGCCGACACTTCCTGATTTCGACCGATTCGAACGTTGACTGACATGTAACCACCAATCAGAATTACTGCACGGTGCGCGGCTATAGATATTTATGTGCTTTAACTGCAATTTTCTCAGGAACTACTGAACAGATTGACTTCATATATGCAAAAGGCACTTCCCTGACCTGAGGACTACCTCTCTGCCAAATTTCAAGTAATTCTGTTCAGCCGTTCGGGCTGTACCTTTGACTAAAGGTCCTATGGGAAAATGCATGGGGAAAACGCGTTTTGGGACCCCCCTTTTTTCTCGGCCCCCGCTTGACGAATCACCCCGAGACTTTCAGGGTAGGAGCTGAACGGAGCACCCCATTAGTTTTGAAAATTTCGCGAGGATTCGTCAACCGGCGCCAAAGTTATTCAAAATAGAATTTTCAGATTTCCTATGGAAACACGGTCCTAACTATAACTATCTACTGGCGACCGCCAGTAGATAATATATATAAGTTCAGTGTTTCCACTGGTCGCCATGACCTCGCCACTTATGACGGTGGTCCGTGGGGAGGGGGCGAGCCTCACAACACCACAACAATCGCTGTATATTCCTTTCCAAAGAAAACAGCAACCATGGACTCCAAAAGCTTCTTTAGCAGTGAATTTAATTTATTACTGCAAGCTAATCGGCAACTCGACGCGTTTCGGGACCCTGTTCCTTGATCACGATATATATATATATATATATCCGTACACTACGTGATTGTCCTCCACGACCCATTACACGGTGGCACAAACTCCTCAGACACCGTCCTCTATAAGTTGCTTATTTCATCACCATTGCCTGTGTTTCCAAAGGGTAATGCTTTAAAGTGCAATAAAAACGGCAAATAAATCAATCCCCAAGGCCGACGCGTTTCGGCACCTGCCTTCTACTGAGCCTAAAGTTACACCACAGCGACTTCCGATATACTTCACTGAAAAAACAAAGGTTAAAGTAATGTTGTAGTTGGGTGTGATAAAAAGATCTGTTTTTGATTTAAAAAAAAAAACTTAGAAATTCACTGAAAAAAACAAAGATTAAGTAATGATATAGTTAGATGAATATGTCAGTGACAACATTAATCTTTTGAACTGAAAAAAAATTAAACAGAAATTCACCAGTTATAGTTAACATCGCTAACTATAACTTGCCCTCCTGTTATGCATTGCTTATGAGCTCACATATTACATCACTCCTGACCTCTTCTATGACATCATTTATGACATAACTGTGCACCACAGGGGGTTGGCTACCGGGCCTGGCTTGTGGCCAACCCACCTGGAGGTAGCCAAACTCACGCTGTGCATGGCCTAGGGTTGGCCGCACGGCTTGGCGTTTAGCTAAGCCCTGCCACCGATACCCCACAGTCAGCCACCCGGAGACAGCCAACCCCAAGCTGCGCACGGCGTTTGCTCGTGTGTGGTGTGGAGTTAGCCGCAGGGCCTGTGTTGCAGCCAGGCCCTGCTTCCAACTTCCCGCAGGCAGCCAACTGCATGCTGTGCACAGAGTTTGGCTGGTGCAATGGAGGGTAGATCTCAGGGCTTGGACTGCCGCCAGGCCCTGTGCCCAAACCTCCAATAGGCTGCCAACCCTACACCGCGCATAGCCTTTGCAGTATGCCGAAAAGGTTGGCCTTTGCACCCTGGGACCTCATTTCCTGAGGCCAAAACATATATATTAATGGATGGGGGCGTGCAGCCCCCTCCATTCTCTTACGTTGCCCTTGTGATCTCACCCCTTCAGGGCCAAATACAATTATCCCCGATCATTAATAGTCCTTGGGGATAACATCCCTCGGGAACAATTACAATGAAAATGGGAGTCCTCCACAAGCCTTCTTCAGCCCCTGGGGACCCCATCCCCTTGGGCCACAATCTAAGGGGAGCGGGGCGTGTAGCCCCCCTCCCCAAAAATTATTAGGCTCCTGGAACGTCATCCCCCTGGGCCAAATATAATAAAAATAGAGAAGGGGCTGCACGGCCCCTCTCCCTGAGCCTTGTTGGGCGCCGAATATCCCATCCCCAGGGGCCATACCAATAAAAAAGAGGAGAGGGGCCGGACGGCCCTCCTCCCTAAACCTAATTGGCCCCAGTTTTATGTATTTTAAAAGGGCGGGGGCCACATGGCCTCCCCCCCCAAGCCTCATTAGGCCCTAGGGTACCCAGCCCGCAGGGCAATATTTTTAGAAGGGGGGATGGGCCGCGTGGCCCACTTCCATGACCCTTATTTGGCCTGCATTGTTATAAGTGGGTGCACAACGATGGCGGCCCGGGGGGAGCCCCAGGGCTCCCACAGCCCCAGTCAGCTCCCCACATGCTGCGGGAGCCAGCATTGCTCTCGCACAGAGGGACAGAGGGAGCAGCTATTTTTGCTGCTCTCTCTGGACGGGAGCAATATCTTACTCTGTGTCCCTGCTTGCCTCAGTGGGGGCAGGGAAACTGATTTCAAGTCTGCTCCCGCCCGCATAAAAAATTAATTAGGCCCTGGGTTATGGGGTCCCCAGGGCGAAATACAGCTCAGAGGGGGGCCCCATGCCCTCTCCCTATATTAATACATCGAGCCTCGAGTAATGGGGTCACTGGGGTCAAAAAAGCGAATTAAACGATGCGGTCGTGGGCTGCAGTTTTTTTTTGCTTCAGTCTCAAGGGATTACGGCAAAAATGTGCATTTTTTTTAATTTTTATTTTGGCATTGGGAGGCAGGATATCCCTACCCTTCCACCTTATATAATTTTTTTTCATGCAAGTTCAGGACAGGGGACTAAGTCCCCGAGTTCTGTAATGGCTGCCAGCAACATTTTTCTCATGTCGCTGGAAGCCAATCGGAGCACTCGATCCCGTGGGAGTCGACTCCAGCGCAAGCGAGATGGCCAAAGAGAAAAAAGAAAGCTCTCTGGGCCATTCAGAACACTATATTTTTAAAAATTGGGTCCCTCAAACCCAACTGTCCAAATACACAATTACTTTTTAACCTTAATTTCTCAAAAACTACTAAACAGATTTACACCAAATCACAAAAATTAGCAATCTGCGTACCAAGATCTAGCCTCCTGCCAAATATGGTATAATTCCATTCAGCACATTTTGCTGTAGCCCTGCCTAAAGAAGTCTATGGACGATGCATGGTGATTTTGTGTTTTGGGACCTTTTTTTCTGGGCCCCCGCTTGACGGATCACCCCGAAAATTTCTATGCTGAAACATATAAAAAAAGAGCACTGTTTTGGAAAGTTTTGTGGAGATTAGTCAAATGGCTCCAAAGTTCCTATGGAAATATATATAATATTGGCCCTTTAATCCACTAAAAGTTGACTGCACTCATGGACAGGTGCCCGATCTTGTGAGGGTGGGCTCCCATGAATCAATGCCAACTCGAAAGGTTATGGGCATCTCTCAGTCATTAGGTTAGCAGTGTTGATGTATGCATGTACCAATTAATTTTTCCTTTATTTGTATCTTGGTGGTCTAAAAAACAGTATGTTATACATAGAATGATGAATGTATTACTGTGAAAAGACCTATGTATTGAGCATTTTCAACAGTACTAATATAGCCGCTGCTGAAACGGGAAACAAGGCCTTGCTTAATGTTAAGTCCATCTTTGATTTTGTGCTAAATCACGTTATCCAATGAAATGTCACTTTTCTGGTATCATTACTGTGTTAGCTTAGGCAGTTCAGCCAGTGATCGAGTCACACTTCTCAAAATGGTCAAACAAGTGTTTCAAGGGTGATAGAAAGACACAGGAAAGCCATCAGGGCCAGATGCTTTTCCAAGTTTCAGGGACACTGGAGTTTTGAGGATTTCCACCATTTCCAATGGTCTATTCAGTTTGGTCTTCAGCTGTAGAGATATTAGTAATCAGCATATTTTGCAAAAATCCTTCACTGGAGTCATGAGGGATCTGTGTGCTTGCTGATTAAAACTGGTTGTAGACGTTTTCAAAAACAGAGAGAATTTCGTTTTCTGTGGTGTGCATTTTACCTTGTTCGTCCCCAACCTCCAAGATTTTATTCCTACAGTTTTTAGGTCGAGCCTGGGCAGTGCTCTGCGAGGCATGCTGAATTCGAGTATGGACTTGAAACTCCTCCCAATCTCCGCCTATATTTTTCATTGGGTTGTGTCATTGTCCTTTGTAAATGCTGGATTCTGATTCGTAAATAGGCTTGTTAGTCCCTCCTTAGTACCGCCTTATCTTCATTTGTAACCTCCCATGAGGATTGGCCCTTTTACTTCTGTTGTTATACGCTATCTCTTATTTAGTCTGTAAGCACTATTTTCTTTAATGAGTTTCTCCTACTGCAGGCACGACATGCTTTTCTGCAACATTTAGTGCACCACGCGCGCTTTCACTTTCCAAGCAGCCCGGGACAACGGCGGCCGCTTCTTTGAAATGAAATAGGTGTCGCATGAAAATGCCTTTTATTTATGTGATAATTATCAAAACAGATAAATAAAAGGCATTGTCATTTACAATGCCAATAGTTTAAACTTTTGCAAATGCAGACCTATTGTATTGTAAATGCTTGTTATCGTTAGTTATGAGGCGAGGTTCTTACCAGCTTTGTGCAACCGCAGAATTTAAGTTTTTTGTTACAGTGACAATAAGGTGTGCCTTTGAGCCTAATATTTTGTTCCGTTCATACTTTAGCAAGTTGGATTGGTTTAATGATTTGTTCCTTTTCTTGTGAAACAGCTTTGTTTCTAGTCTGTTAAGCTCCTCTTCTAGCCAGGCAATTCTAGTGTTGTCATCTTTGGTTGTCCTGCTTATAATATTGGTAATTTTGTCTCCGATTGTGCCTTTTAGTGCGTCCCAAAAGATTTGTTGGGAGTTGCGTGTTGGGCATTGTTAGAACTGGAGGCCTCTAGTTGGCTGAGGTAGGTACATTAGGCCAATTAGGGATGCTTGCTTCTAAGTCAGGGAAAGGAAGGACACCTTCTCAGATAGCCCCTGCTCACTACCTCGGTAGCTTGGCACGAGCAGCCAGGCTTATCTTCATGGCAAATGTGTAAAGTATTTGCAACCACACTCTCAGTAACCCAATGATAACATCACAAATGGACTCCACACGAGTTTCATAAAACAATGATATGTTTATATAAAAAGGTATATGATGAGACCACACAATAAATATTCAACATATGCGTATTTGTAATATTTCACCTGCCCGGTTATTAGACCAGCAAGCCCTTGTAGGTTCTTGCAGTATTAATGAGCAATTCTCAGTGATCCACTGCAGTCCTAATGCAATGCTATGCAGTTCGTAATGCAAGAATCAGGCAGTTTGTTAGGCATAAAATAATGCAATGCGTAATGCAACAATCAGGCAGTTTGTAATGCAAAAATAATGCAGTTCATTATGCAACAATCATCCAGTTCATAATGCCAAAAATTCGTAATGCAACAATCAGGCAGTTTGTTATGCAAAATATGATGCAATGGTATATTGCAACAGTCATGCAGTTCGTAATGCAAAAATAATGCAATGCGTAATGCAACAATCAGGCAGTTCGTAATGCAAAAATAATGCAATGCGTAATGCAACAATCAGGCAGTTTGTTATGCAAAAATTATGCAATGCGTAATGCAACAATCAGGCAGTTCGTAATACAAAAATAATGCAATGCGTAATGCAACAATAATGTACTCCGGAACTGATCACGGTGCTCTGGACGGTCTCTTTGCCACTCTTACTGACTCGCGGTCAGCTTGTGCCAAAATATGCCCCAACACGGGTATGGTGTAAAACAAAGTGCAGCTCCACACTACGGCCCCGGTACTGCCAATCCTCGGCAAGTACGGGCCGTGATACCCCAGGCGGCAACACACGCATGCTCGCTGAGCGTTATCTGGGGGGTGCGACCTCACTCTCCTCTCCTCGCGACTGGGCCTCCGATGTCACTTCGTTGATTTTGGGCAGTGGAACTCGGCCCTCCCGAGGGGTATGGTTCGTGGTCCCTCCTTGGCAAAGGCAGGCTCGGGCCGGCGGCACAGCTCCTGGGGGGATGCCGGTCCGGACCGATGGCAATGACGAATATCTCAGGCTGCAACAGGGCACACGTACACAGCGTCGCTGAGACTCACTTGAGCTCCGGGTGTGCATGATCACAGGGCAATCCTCATGAAGGTCGCAGGCTGCACAAAGCACACGCACACAGCGTCGCTGAGACTCACTTGGACTCCGGGTGCACACGATCACAGGACAATCCTCACAAAGGTCTCAGGCTGCACAAAGCACACGCACACAGCGTCACTCAGACTCACTTGGACTCCAGGTGCCCACGATCACAGGGCAATTCTTACGAGGGTTTCAGGCTGCAAAAAGCACACGCACACAGTGTTGCTTAGACACACTTGAACTCCAGGTGCCCACGATCACAGGGCAATTCTTACGAGGGTCTCAGGCTGCAAAAAGCATATGCACACAGCGTCGCTAAGACACACTTGAATTCCAGATGTGCACAGTCACAGGGCAATCCTCACGAAGGTCTCAGGCTGCATAAAGCACACGCACACAGCGTTGCTGAGACTCACTTGGACTCCGGGTGCACACGATCATGGGGCAGTTCTTACGAAGGTCTCACGCTGCAAAAAGCACACGCACACTGCGTCGCTGAGACACTTCTGGAAACTTTTATGTTCCTGAGTTTCCACAACAGGGAGCCAGCTCTCCTCGGGCCCTCGGGGATAAGTTAAGCAGGACGCAGCACAGACCAAAGTCCTTTCAAGCAGGGGGACAAAGCACACAGCAAAGTCCCTTTAACATCTCCTTGGTTGAATCCGCAAACTGCAGGCAAGCCCCAGAACACCCAGCAAGGGCCAGTCCTTTCCTTCAGTCTCTTCAGCTGTCTCTTCCTTGGCAGAGGTTCCTCTTGACCACAAAGTAGTTTCAATCCTTTTCAGTCTTGATCAGTTCCATTCCAACGTTCCGGGGTTTCAGCTATCATAATTATACCCCTAAATGTCTTTGTAGTCTTTGCGTTCAGGGGGGCACTGACCCCTGTCCAAACCAGTTCTGGGTGCATCCCTGCCAGTGACACTTTCTTCCTTTGATAGTGGGGGTCTGGATCCTTAATCACTCAGAAGGACATGGAGCCATTGTTTTATGGCAGCAACCTAGGCCTCTTCACCTCCAGGGGCTACTCCTCCCCCCTACACTCCAGATGCAGGTCAGCCTGTTGCTGTCTCACCTCCTCCTCTGGGTCAATACATTCCCCAGATCCTATCACATTCAAATCCAGACAGTCCATCCACAGCCAGGCAGAGACACACAGAAATGTTAAAACCCAAAAACCCAGCCACTTCTAAAAAAGTGGTTTCTAAACACATAATGCAAAAACCACCTTCACAAAAAGATGTGTTATTAAATTGTGAGTTCAGGCACACTAAACTTCACCTCTCCATCTTAAGCCTTTGGGAAGATAGGCTGGAAACATATTACACAGCCTCCCCATTCTGTCCTATCGGCAAGATGGCCTTTCAACAGTGAAAAACGAAATGGAGAGTATTTCACTGTTAGGACACGGTACATACCTCAGTACATGTCCTACCTTTCACATACACTGCACCCTGCCCAGGGGGGTACCTTGGACCTACCATAGGGGTGTCTGATGTGCATGGAAACGGAAGGGTAAGGTCTGGCAAGTGCGTGAACTTGTCAGGACAACATGGCAGTTTAACAAACTGCGCGCAGGCACTGCAGTGGCAGGCCTGAGTTCCCTTTTTAAGGCTATTTGTGTGGGTGGCACAATTAGTGCTGCAGGCCCACTAGTAGCATTTGCATTACCAGACCTGGCACACATAGTGCACTTTACTAAGGACTTTACTAGTAAGGCAAACATACCAATCATGGACAACCAATTACCATTACATTTTACACAGGGAGCACTTGCACTTTGACACTGATCAGCAGTCTAATTTGGCAACACCATGTCAGAATAAAGGTCTAGGGGGAAGCAAAAAGTTTAAGGAACTTTAGCCAAAAAGGGCCAAGTCCAACAGGCATTAAAGTGTAAGTTTGTGGTAATGGCACTCTTATTTTTTTTTGTTGTTGCTCAAGTTAGGGTCTTGAGTAAGGAAGTCATTCATTCGGCAGAATTTTTGGTAGAGTATCTCATTCCCTATTCTGTATTTTATTCATAAGTAGGTATGGTCAGACATGAGAATATGCTCTGTCGGGAGCTTAGAAACATTTCTTACATATGAGCCATCTACAACGATGTAATTTGTTCTGTAGAATGAGTAACGGGCGGAGGGGGGTTTGAGTAGAATGTAAAGGCCTTTCCAGCCGGGTTATGAAGTCTCCAGATCCCTTTAAGGTTGTGTGACTTGCACTGGTGGTCATTTGTGTGTGCTATCTTATTGGCCTGAATTTATATGAGGATGTCCTGTTGAGGATAAATCCCATGGTAGGTTGAAGTGTCCTCCTATTGTGATTCTGGTTTTCCTATCTGGTGATTAGCCGTGCTTTATAAATCCTGATTGATTGATTGATTCTGCCCCACTGGGGAATGTTGATAGTTTCCTATTCATACCCAGAACTCCTGCTTGTTGGCAGGTGGAGCATGAAAATATAAATATTCAGGGCATATATCTGATTTTCATTTCCCATCCTAAAGCAGCATGATGAGACTCTCTCTGTGTCGTCCAAATGTTTATTTTTTAGCCCAATGTGATGAAAGCGTTTTTCTTTATGTTGGCTGGGGAATATGCAAGCCATCCCCTCCATCTGTTTATTATTTGGGACACCTGACTTACCCCAATTTGTGTCTCCTTAAAGAAGATGAGATTTCCTTTCAGCCTGTAACAATATGGTAGTATTTGTGTCATTTAACTGGGTGATTTATGCCTTTTATATTCAAAACGAAAACTTTTATACTGGTCAGAGTTATACTGTGCAAGTCAGGTAGGCCTAATTTAGAGTTTTCTACTTTAACTGTTTAGTGATGTAAATAAACTCGTAGTTGTAACAGCTGTGGATGGGGCTAGCTTGCTAGTAACAGTGCAGTGTTGTTCAGAGCAGTGGATTGATAAAGGTGAATGGCGCGATATTTAGCAGCAAGCATGCAGTAGGTAGGGATAGTGGTAGTCTAAAATTGAGAAGGTAACGATAAACCACAACCAAATTTACCAAGGCCCGCTGGCAAGTGGCAATTGAAAAGGTAGCTTCACAAGTCCCCTTAAACAGTGTTTACCTACATGATAGTTTTTCTCTCTATTTAGTTCTGGACTAAAACTCAGCTGTAAATAAATCACTGTGCTTTACTTTTACCTCAACCTGAGCAAAGCTATGCCAGTATTTTAGGAGTGCCAAAGGGAGAACACTTAATAGAAGGTGATTGCCTAGCTCCACCAATATGACTGAAGCACACACTATCAGACTGGAGTAATTACCATGACATAGTGAAATATTAATCGTTAGTACATTCAGGGACGTGCTATCTCCCTAGTCGATTGAGTCGATGGCCATCGTAAAGCTGTGATTTAACCTATAAAGCAGTACAACATTAAAACCACCAGAAATAAGGAAAGAGTATATGGCCCAAATAATGCCTATGGGAAGTTGTAGAAAAAGAAAAAATGTTATTCTTCATTTGGAATGTTTTGTAAGCGGTTAACCATGATTAATCAGCTACAGTACAAGTGATTATTACAGTTTCAGAGTGCTTTGAATTAAGGACGGCCGAGCAGGAATCCAAGATGGCAGGGTCTTTAGGAAAAGGAAGTTTTGTTCTTGAGGATGATCTTGAAGCAAATTAAAAAAAAGAATTGATATGTCTTTCAAGGTTTTCCTCTTGAAGAGAAAGGATTTCCGATACTTAATGGTGCCTTTGGAATAATTTTGAGAAATCATTTTTGAGACATTCCATGTGGTATGCGGATGTTTTCTCATGTAGGACAAGATTGTTTCCGTATACTTGTTTTTCAAGGGTTTAAGATATAGTGGCTCAGGGTTTGGTTGTAGCTCTGGAATTCGCCGATGGAACTGTGTAGACCTTTTCTTTCTCAAACTCCCTGTAAAATTTGAATCCCAATGTGCGAAGAATACCGTTAGTAAGGAATTCGGCAAAATATCTTGTGTTGTTTTCTGTGACTTTTGGGAGGCCATGGATCCTTACAATGCCCCTTATTGTGATTCTCTAGATCTGTAATTTATTTTTCAAATATTTTTATTTTACATGAGAAGCTTTCCATTAAGCCCTCCATTTCTTTCTGGATTTTCAATTTATCTTCTTCCAGGTAGCCAATATGTGTTCAGGCCTTTGTAACGTGCCGATCATTTTGTGAAAGTTTTTCCTAATTCCTAAAATGTCATTTGCTGTGTATCATGTCAGTGTTTTGTTTTCATCAACTAGGTCAAGTCATATACGCTAAAAGCCGCTTGATTCTCACATCTTTAGAGGAGCCAGTGTCATTTTTCCCTTTAATTGGTATTCCGGGATCAGAGGCTTTTGTTGTATTTCTGCTCAGTGTTCACCTCTTTGACATGTTTTGATTCTCTTTTAATTTTGAGTCCATAATTTGGGAGTCAGTACTGCATGTATATTTTTTGGTTATTGTGGCTGGTGTGGATATTGAAGCTGGGCAGATGAGCCAGATATTCAGAATACATGCCACAGAATACATGCCATTTTGATTAGTGGATACGAATGTGCACATCACAGTGGGAGTACACTGGAATCAGTTCATAACCCCAGACGGCTCATTGAGCTACTGATCAATACCTTTCCCTGAGGGTACAGCGCCATTATGCATACATATGAGAGCAGTGACTGGAAGATTGTAATTGTTTCACTCTCAGCATACAGTTTACTGCATAAAGTAGCGTTTCTTAACATTTTCACTTCTGCGGACCCCCCTAATGAATTATTAGTAGAATTGTGGGACCCCCACTGAGTCCTTATTGGATACCAGGGATCCCAAGCGTAAGCAATATTTATGATGTGTACCCCACACCAATACACAAAACCAAAGAAACAAGTATACACGAAACACATTTTCAAATATTGTAATGCATTGTTTCATTCACAATCAAATATAGAAAAACTTTTCAAATGTTGCTACTTTGTATATACTTTGTTAATTGTAATATTATTTAATTCTGTAAAACCGTTACGGACGCCTTCAGTAGGCCTCGCGCGCCCCCTCAAGTCAACGGACTACAGGGTAAGAACCACTGGCATAAGAAAATAGAGCATAGAGTCTAGAGATCTGTGTGGTATGCCGTTTTTCTTGTAACTTGTAGAGGAATGTGACATGAAGTGACATGCTTACAGAAGAGTGATAACCAAAATCTTAAACTTTTACTGTTGCTGCCACTCGCTTTATAATTATTTCTGGGTGCAGGATGGTGCCATATTATTTTTTGGCGCGTGCAATTTTAATGTTAGGATAACCTCTCATCATCTCGTAAAATGATCTAACTGTGTCTCCATCACTGTTTGATTACTTGAGGTGCTGGGTTGTTTGTAGTATAGCCTACTTGTGATTGCATTGAGAATAGTTCTCACGATACTTTGTGATGTGGAAGAGATTATGTTCACATTGTCTTGCTCTCTAATTGCTTTGCTTGTTGCGCAAGATCATTTGTGTAGAGTCCTCCCCAGGCCGTGTACTTGCCAATGACTACACCACACACGGAACTTAGTATGACACGTCTTTATTCTTCTGCGTGTAACCACTAACTCAACATTCTAAACCTATCACTTCACTATGCTCTAATGCTTATATCACAATTCTCCGGAGTCTATCAGGAGCCACAATGGCTCTGTCGTTACAAACTCACACAGCACTACATTCCCCTCTTAAAAGAAAAACATTACAATTTCTTACAAATATATACAATTAGAGCTCCTTAATGAGTCTTTGTGGTTCTTGGATCACATTGCCCCGACCCTGTCTTTTGAAACTGGGGATAAGCAGTATAAATGCCCATGACTGGTATTGGTGATGGAGAAACAGCAGCAGTAAGGGGTTCTTCACTTGTCCTTTCTGACCCAGTCTCTACAATGACCACAGTGCCAGCTGAGTGACGAGCCACATGTCGGAAATGCGAGGAGTCTTACGTAATGGACTTCCCAGGACGTTGGACAGCCACCATGTGCCCTTTGCTGGAGACAACATGAAATGATTCAGCATCGAGAGGAACATCAGACTTTTGTTTTCTTCCTTAGTATTTGCTCTTCTGTTGGTCCATTGGTCGTCATGGCTCTCCCGAACATCAAGGTTGCAGGGCTTTCACCTGTAGACGAGTGAGGGGTCTAGCGGTAAGCTTGAAGAATAGAATTTAAGACTGCTTTAAAGTCTGTTTCTTCTAGGACATCACACTGGGCGGCTTTCCTCGGATTACCCATGAAGCCCATTGGCCTGTGGCCAAAAAGGGGTGCTTAACTGATGCTTCACATTAAGATGATTGAGAAAGTCTCTGACTTCATAACTGTTGAAAAGTCAGACTTAAGGATTGCAGAAACACCCCAGGTTGCAAAAAGGCTGCATAATCTCTCAATGACACGTTCTTCAGTGATGGATAAGAGATCTACGATCAATGGAAAACAGGAATTTTCATCAACGATCACAGTCCGGTGATGTCCGTTGTCAAGAGTACCAAAGAAGTCCACTACAGTTCTTTCCCATGTATGCATTGGCAACTCTTAACATGTTTAAAAGGTGTTGAGTGGTTTTCGATAACTGGCAGTTGCATGCACAGATGAGAGTACTTTAATTCTCTTTCAACTCTCTCGTCGAGATGTGGAAACCAGACTTGGTCTCTGAGAGCTCATTTAGTGGCAACAATTCCACAATGTCCTTTATGGCCCTCTTCAATTATCTGTTGTTGCAGACTCTCGGGAATGACAATTCTTGAACCTCTTAGAATAATACCTTCCTGAGTAACGGGAAGTTCATCCTTGCTATTCTTATACTTTTGTTATTCACGGTCACTGGTAAGAGGTCGAGGGTGCTGGTACCAAGACGGATGTTTTATAATGTCTGTCAGTTTCAGCATGTCTCTATCTTGACTTAGTGCAGTGACAAAATGGCAGCTGGAGTGCTTGATTTCACTATGAAATTCATGTAGGCTTCAGCTGTCTTAGAAGGAGTGCCAGGGCATTGTAGAGCCACTTGTGAAAAGTAGCTGGCAGGGTTCTGCTCTTTCCCCGGACGATACACGATGGTTTCGTTGTACTCTTGTAATTGCAGACCCCAGTGTTCAATGCGAGAAGGCATTTTTGCTTTTTGATTGCCAAAGATAGGTAAGAATGCTTGACGATCAGTCATAAGCGTGAAGGGCTTCTCATACAAGAATACATCGAAATGTTCACAAGAACACACCACTGCTAAGCCTTCTTTCTCTGGTTGTAAATATGCATGTTCAGTTTGGGAAAAAATTCAGCTTGCATACACGACAATACAACTTCAAGCATATGGGTGTCTGCTGTGTTGTGCAAAGATGGTGCCCAACCTGACAGGCTAGCGTCAGCAACAACCTCGGTATGAAGCTTTGGATCAAACTATGCCATTTCAGTAACGTTATCGGTAGCTTGTTTGATTTTCTGGAAGCTTTGCTCACATTCTTGTGATCAAAGAAAATAAACATTATTGTTCGTCAAGTCACGTAGTGCCGCTCTAACAGTGGTAAAGTCTTGTGGAAGAGGTGTGGCGCAGCGGCCAGGGTGTCTGACTCCAGACTACGGGGTTCATGGTTCGATCCCCGGTGCCGGCGGCAGGTTAGCCCAGCACCATGTGACGCTGGGCAATAGCTTGCTTAATCTTCCCGAGGGCCCCCAGCGCCGGGACACCACTTCGGAGGTAGCTGTGCACTTTACAAATACTGGTATTTCATTTCATTTCATTTAGAGCAGTAGCTAGCAATGCTAGGGAATGAACGTAACATGGAAACATCTTGTGGGGTACTGGCAGTTGACAGCGCCTGCTATCAAAAAAGATATGGCCAAAGAATTTTAACTTTGTCTTATGGAACGCACATTTCTCGGCATTCAAAGCTAAACCGGCATCAGCGAGCAGCTGACACACTTGTGTGAGAGCTTTGTCATGCTCCCTCTGTGTAGCTCCGAAAACCAGTATGTCATCACTGTAATTGAAAGCAATCATTTCAGGCTGTATGATACGTCGAATGACATCTTGTATAGCTTGGCAGCTGATGACACACCAAAACGTAGTCTCTTGTAATGTAACAGACCAGCATGTGTAGAAAAGGTTGTAATGTACCTGCAATTTTCCTCGAGTTCCAACTGATGAAATCCTTTATTCAGATCCAGGCAAGAGAATACCTTTGCTCCATTTAATTGTGTTATCATGTCGGCAATGTGTGTATCTGGATGTCGTTATCTTTCAATTGCCTTATTCGCTTGGCTCATATCCACGCAGATGCTTGCAGCCCCCCTTCACTCTCCTTTATGGGTACTACCACTATGGGAGAAACCCATGGAGTTGGACCAGTGGAACGCTCAATGATATTGTGTTTGAGTAAGGATTCAAGTTCTTTTTCAAAAGCTTCCTGTACGTGAAAGGCAATTTGGCTGTGACTTTGAGCAATTGGACGGACGTACTCATTAATGTGTAATTGTAATTTCCTAGTCTTGAGTTTTCCCAACCCATGAAACAATTAAGGGAATTTACATACTATTACGTGATGAGCATTCATGGTGTAGTTCACGGGTATCAATTCTATATCAGCCGCTGTGCTGTAGCTGAGTAAACAAGCGCTTGATGGCGTACTTTGAAGTACATGAATGGGTGATTTTTATTTTGTTTTCTTATGCTACATAGTTGCTACAGATGTACCTTGAGTCTTTAAGGGGTATTGATTCAACCCACATATACACTTTAGTTTTCAATGGCGTAATTCGAGGCAATGGAGACTCTTCATTATATTTCTCCTCAGGCATAATATTTATTGATGCCTCGCTATCGATAATACAAGGTATTGTACAACCACTGACTTTTAGTGTGATCTTCGGACAATGTTTAAATGACTGGTGCTCTGTCATGTCAATTTCTCTTGGGCTGGTGTTTTCCTCACAGGTGGCCAGTCCAACATGCGCATGCTTCTCTGAGGTAAACCTTGACATGGCACAACCATCTTCTTCACTTTCACTTGATATTGATACGGGAGAACTGTTTGATGAAGTTTTAGATGTCGATCAACTTCGATTGGTGTCGATTTGCCTCAGCTGATGCGGCCGCTTGACCTTATGGGTGTGCAGCGAGCGTCGCTTCTGAAATGTTTATGCGGCCATTTTGTCTTCGCAGCGTGATGCGCTTACTTTTTCCTTCACCTTGCACATCATCACAAAATGTTTTTCCTTTCCACAGCTTTTGCAGATCTGCCCAATGGCGGTACATTTATCTTCGTGTGGAAACGAAAATCCACCTGAAACGCAACCTCTTTTCTGTGGAGAGTTCTGGGTCTCTTGGCCTTGTGCTTTGGATTATTTCTCACATTCATGACTGACTTACTCTGTGCATTTCTGGCCCCCATGTCAGCATCTTGTCGATCAGTACGGTGTTCAGCTCTCACAGCCATGGGAACTTACTCCAGACTCCGTGTTTCTCTCAGCATTCTTCATCTGAAAGGATCTGACAAGCATCCGTCAATCACTCTGAGACGTATAGCTTCCTCATCAGTAAATTCATTGAAATTACAGTGTTTGATGAGCATATCTAATCTCTCAACAAATTCATCAATGGTCTCACCAGCTTTCTGTCGTTCTTCATAATCTACATGTGGCATTGGATTGAATTTGAGATTCAAGGCTGCGTTGATTTGACTGTATTCATCCGCTCGCTGCATTTTCTATATGACTTTTTTTTTTTACACCTTCACCAGCAAGAATCCTCAATCACATCAATGAAATCATCAAATGTCTCTCTTCAGGCAGTCCATCTGTTCCCAGTATTCAACAGTATGGCGGTGGTGGTTTCAAGAAGGCGGCTAAAACTGAGGGTGGAGTTCCTTCTGACACTGTCTGCTGTCCGCTAGGAACTGCTTCATCCATACCATCTCTAAGACCCTGTTTTGTGCTGGCCTCTGGGCCATCTTGGACAGCCTGTGGAACCTTTACCTCCCTCTTGGTATCCATGGGAGCCCTCGGCTTTTAGGAGACCTTAGGAGTTGTTCTGAGCCACCACCCGGCAGCTTTGGTGGTGGGCCACTTCGGGTATGGACAGCTCCGCAAGCGCAACCCTGGGTGCTTTCCCTGGGGTTGCTTTCCCCAGTGCAGGTGCACAATGGCTCTCTTCACTAAACTCTGGTAAGCAGATGAATATTTTATATTTAAATTTTGTTGCTTGTATGCACCCGCACCTCAGAGCAACTATTGGAAACCTAACCTCCCTGATTAAAGAGAAGACTGGGGTTTTGTAGCTCCATGTCCTGGGCCCCTCCCATCTGGCAAACCGCCTTTGCTTACTACTGGTGTACACTCTAGAGGTTTTGTCCCTCTCTTCCTAGTTTGTTTCTATTGAGCAAAGCGGTGGCTTGGTTGTCCTGGCCACGCCTCTCTTTAAATGAGTTCCCCTCCCGTTCTTCTCTCCCGCTGGCATTTTACCTGGTTTCTCCATTGTAGGCTCACTGAGCGACGTACCCCTCCCATGTCCTCGGGAATCCCAGCCCAGTAAAAGGTAAGGAAAAGTTGAAGGGTAAAACTGGCTTCTCTAGTCTCAGTTCTACTAGGGACTAGTAACTTACAGCTTTATTCTGCATCGCATCCTTCTAGTTTGGACACTCGTTAATAAGAAGTTGAGCCTCTTGCTGCATGGCGATTCAACTTGAGGACTTTGGTCCACGTATCCAGAGTATTGGCTATACAGTTGCTTGTTGTTGACATAGAAATGGACACAAATTGTCTGCTTATTGAGCCGAAAAAGAGAATGCAGAAAGACTCAAGAACAGGCATGACCGTGGTTCATTAGGACAGGGCTATTTACTGAGGTAAACCGGTCTAATAGAGCAGGGCGAGCATGGTTCTAGAGCTGCTCAGTGGCATTATCAGTCACCTTTTCGTAAACTGCAGGTGGGACAACATGGTTCTATAATCCACCACAGCTGCACGGATTTCAGGAGGGCCTGCAAGTAAACCTGTTTTTGTTCCATCACCTGGAGGAAAGCAAGGCAGGAAGCAGTGAAGGGTGCGGTGGTAGTCCCTGAGCTATTGAAATGACTGTTTTCTCATTCACATTTGAGGTGAATGGCACCTGAGCAATAGTGTGGTAAGTAGTGACAAGCGGGTTAGCTTGTGCTTGTTTGTCGATGGTGTAATGCTGTTGTTTTTCAGATAATTGCTAAACTGGCCTCCCAGAAGGGATTTTGTTGTGGGTCTTTCTTAGTCTTAGCACCAGTTGTCCAGCACATTTTGGCATAATGGTGGGATAGGATTGGTTTAAGAAGAAAATTGTTTTACTTTCTTGGCGAGATTTTTCAGTCTACTTCTCAAGAAGGGGAGAGGAGTTGGCCTAACGGTTAGGGCGGTCGACCTCGAGTCTGGAGAACTGGGTTCGAGTCTCGCAATAATGCTGAACATCCTGTGATTATGGGCAAATCACTTAATCTCCCCGTGCCTAACAAAAACAAGCATTGGCATAGCCAATAGATCTCGCCTTTGGGACCTTGTAAGTAAAAAAAAAAACTGAAGTATAAGACTTCACATTTACATTACCTTTGTATTTAGGATGCAGTAAATGTAAACGTGAAGTCTTACACTAAGTAATTAATTAGGGGGGAAACATACCAAGGAGGTAATACTTCAATTACTTATCAGTAAATGCATTACTCCGAGTACGTTTTCATCCTAATTAACCCCTCCCTCCCGCCCTGTTAGGACCAGGCCAGCTGTACTAGGTGGGGGCTTGTGTCAACTAAAATAGAAGGTCGTTGGGTGGGCGCTTTTCAACTTTTTAGAAATGGAACTGGGTGTTTCTGTGAGGCGCAGCGTCCTTATGTAATTAATTAGTGTGAAAACGTACTCGAAGTAATGCAATTACCGGAAATTGAAGCATTACATGAGGGATCTTCAAAGCATTTTTTTTTTACTTTTGTAACTTTTGTAACTTTTATCCACATTTCTATAGCTTCACCTAATACTTTTCTTAAGCATACTTTTTACATTACATTCTCGTTCCACTGCCCAGAATACACCTACCAAAGAGTATATCGCTCTACCAATGCACCTTCCATAGGGTACCCAGCTCTCTCAGGTCCACCACTTACCACGTCTATCAAAGAGTGCCCTGTAGTCCCATAATGTGTCTTCTTACCAAACGCCAGAGCCTGTTTTGACACTCCAAGAAACCCATCAATAGCAATATGCCATACACGGTGTTGCTGGGCTCTCATCTCCCCTCAGTCAGCAGTTACTAGATCGGGGTAAAAGACTGCCGCTTGCCCCCCCGAGAACCTTGGGCCTCCATTTGAAGGCTGCCACCCCTCCCCCTCAAGATGCCCGCCCTGCTGCAGTCAGTCAGACTCACCGTGCAGGACAGTTCTTGGGAGGAGCCACTCATGCCTCCACCGTATCTGCAGATGTGCCCTGTCAGTTCTAGTACCAACCTGGTGAGCACCACATGCCCTCTGGTGCAGTCAATCCCCCGCGTGCTGCCGCCTAGGCACTGTTCGACTTTCAGAACAAGTACGGGTCCATGTGCTGCAGGGTACGCCCCAGGCTAACCATTGGTCTATACAGTACATACTAGTACTAAAAGGAGACATGCTGTACCATATGGCACAATGTATTACAGGTATGGCATGCTACACAACAAAACATAGATGGCACACAACCTCGGGACAGTGTACACTGTTTTACGAAAATGATGATGGGTAGTTCCTGCTATCTGTAGAGGCAGTTAACTTCTAATCCAATGGCATTATGCCACCGGTGAGCAGCGCTACCTACATGCAAGTACATTTGAACAAAAAATAGCACTTACTTCTAAAGCTTCATATATAGTACAAAGTGGGACAAATTCTGAGTTTAGCCTTACAGGGTTTTTCTGCAGGGTTTCAATCGCAATTAAGTTTCGCACATAGTGTCTGTCACACACAAAGCATGGAATGTCACAAATAAACAATGGTAATGTCACACGTAAATAATCTGAAACTTGACAGCTATGAGTACATATGATCTGACCGCCAACTAAAAATGTTGGTGAACCGCACTGTCTTGCCCTAACATTTGGTGACGTTTACCTGTCCCCCCTCAGTAAGCCGGCAGGTATAGAGTAAGACGCTGGTGAACGACACTATGGCTGGATAGTGACAACAAGAACTGAGCCAGTGAAAGCCACCCATCGCATCATGCACACGTGTCCTCCTTATGAAAGGCGTCAACAGTGAAGTAATTGGGCTGCGCCTGCGTAGTAATTAAAGAGCAGCATCGTACCGCATGTGCGGGTGCTTCTGTCCTGCGCAGATAACACACGACACTTTGCTCAGGTACAAACCTTGTAGATGCCAGAGCGGAGCACACATGCGTATATGTTAACCGGGTGAGCGCTGTAACCTCTGTTCCGTTGGTTGTCTTTGACCACTGGGAACTGGTCCTTCAAAGTCTTTTGCCGAACACACACCCTCTCGCCGCCACTCTCAGCTGCTCGCGGGCTCTGAGGACACTCACCGCCCACTAGTCTCGAGGCTGCGCACTGATTGGAGAAAATCAGATGATGAATTTCAGGCCCTGGATTCGAAAGATTTTGGTCAGTCACGGTAAACAACCCGCCCACCTCCACGTGGCTTTCTAATGGTTATTTACGAAACAGTCAGGTAAGATTTAAGTTGCGCTTAGTCTACACTCCCAATAAATGTCCTGTGACACAGGCCTCCACTGTCCTGTCGGGCAGTGAAGAAGTGTTCAGCATAGCGAGTGCGTTGCATTTCTATATTTTCAGAGTGCCCTTGAGTTATTTATGTCAATCACGTGTGACACTTGTACTGACACTCCATCTACAGTAGTTGAAAAAGAAAACGTGTACAGTACAAAAAGCAATCCGAGTTTTTTTTAATTGGCCTGCATTAGGTTCCAGTGTACTGCATGCATCCATTTTGGCAAAGTAAAACAAGCCTGGGAGTGGTGCGCACGCGCAAAAAGGAATTTGCACCAGGGCCAGCGCGACCGCCATCTGTTTCCAATGAAGATAATTGGAAACAGATGGCGCTGCTGCTCGCTCCCGAGTTCCCTAGGCCTCGGCAGAGAGAAGGCAGGATATGCACCCGCCTTTGGCCAATTGCGTGTGGTGCGAGTTAAAAAGCCCTTACTAGAAGCCTCGCCTTGCAGCATATGCGTGCTAGCTCAGGCGAGACCTAATGAATGTGTCCTCCTGTAATGCAACTGGTGCTATGTAAAGTGCTCTGATACCCGATACCTTCGGGTCAAATTCGCGCTACATAGAACTCCATAAAAAAAAAAGAAGACAGCCAATAGATTTGGCAAGTGACTAATTTGGGAAGCGAGAAGGAGTCGGAGACAAACTTAAGTGCCTAAAATGCTTGTCTCCACTTTCTAAGCACTAATCAGCCCATACATGCATGCAAGCCCCACAAATCCATAGTTCGGGTAAGTTACTTTTCTTGCGGCTTGAAGAGAAGGTTATCGGTTCTTTCTGAGTCGTCATTGGTGCTCTCCATGAAGGAAACCTTGAAGCAAAGTGCTTGAACGGCTTCTTATTTTGTCTTGTGATCTGGCGTTGGTAGCTGGAGTATAACATGACACAGGAAATGGTGGTGTGTTTGGAAGTGATGCTGTGAGCATCATTGATGTTTTAACAATTTGCCCCCATCCTATCCCCCTTTATGCAATTACTTATGCACGGTCATAATTCCAAGCTTACCCTGAAAATTGGATTTGAGGTGTAGAACTAGTGCCTGGTATGCGAGAACATCCTGATTTACGATTCTGACTCCAGTTCATGAATCTTTGAGGAAGGTGTATTTTTGGGCGCCGTGCCATTGTCTCTGTAGGCTGGCAGTGCAATGCACGTCTGTGTACTGGGTTTGCGCGTTTGGTAGAGGTGGTGGGGCAAGGACAGACACATTGTCTCCGCCATGCATTGATGGATGCAGCTTGCTGTTCCTCTGTTACTTCTCTGTCTAATTGCATACACCTGATTGGCCTCTCCCCTCCCAGTTACCCGTGTCTCCATCATCACCCCACCTGAGCCTGTGCCTCATTCTGTTTCCTGTCACCCTGTGATGCCCGATCTCTGCCACTCTCTCCCACCTGTGTTCAGTTTGCCACCACCACATGGTCGCAGTTTTTTGCACTTCAGAAGCTTATGAAGGGCCCCTGGATGTTTTCTTTTCATGTTTACTGACATGGCCTCCCCCCATCGTCCTTTCCCCAGTCAGTATCTTCCCATTGCCAGTGTGTCATTGTCTTCTTCCTTATACACCACCCTGCATACCACACTGGCTCCTCTTCCCTCGCCCTCATCATTCCATCCTTTCCTCTGCCACTGCCTCAGTGTAACAGAACTACTGTTGCCAAGCAGACAGGCTACATATTGTAAGGCCCCAAAACGCATGAAAGGCTGCAGCCGAAACACCACCCTAGGGCATCGGATTCAATTCTAAGCCCCCTGTCTCATGCCACCCTTCCGGATGGTAATTTTTATATAGTTTTCAAAGATGTTATAACCTTTGCTCTGCGGTTATCACCAGTGGCGTCACTAGGGGGGTGCGGACCGCACTGGGTGACACCTTCACATGGGGTGACACCGTGACACCAGGGTAAGTGTCAGGGTCACTGGTGGCTGAGCGCGGATCTGCAAGAGGTTCGATTCTGCATCGCGTTGCGATTTTGCAGATACTCATATATAAATAATGATTGTATGACATAATTTCGAAAGACAAAAATTCGACCTACAAAAATATCGCAACAAAAATATCGTGGTCAAGAATATCGACATCCTATCTACAACATGGTAAGTACAAAAATATCGATAATTTAATATCGATGTCAAAAATATCGTAATTCAAAAATATCGTTTTTTTTTTAGTTTAAAAAAATATGTAAAATAAACCAAATAATACTTATAAATCAAAGAAACATAATTAAATATATTGTATAATATGTAAAATGTATAATAAATATAAATAATTAAATGAAACTTTAATGAAACATATATATATAATATATAATATATACACTTACTTAATAATTACTTTTAATAATAATTTCTGTAACATATAAATTATTAAATATTTATTTAAATTACCAATACATCTATACACATAAAACAATAACATTAATAAATATTAAATAATTACATATAGCAAATAATAATCAATAATTTTAATTTGAATAATTTTTATTATTAATTATATATTACAATAGCTAAAATATTACAAAACATATTTAATAT
Organism: Triturus cristatus; assembly: GCF_964204655.1. Classification (NCBI taxonomy): domain Eukaryota; kingdom Metazoa; phylum Chordata; class Amphibia; order Caudata; family Salamandridae; genus Triturus; species Triturus cristatus. The sequence continues at coordinate 1,024,976,283 of NC_140584.1, forward strand.
CAGACACAATAAAACTACTAGTCCAACTTCAACAAAAACAACAGTAAGGAAAATGTTGGATAGCGTAGGGGTAAAAATAACTATTCCAACTCCCGAGAGTGCAACAGTAGGGAAAACATTGGATAGCGTAGGGGTAAAAATTACTATTCCAACTCCAAAGAGTGCAACAGTAGGGAAAGCGTTGGATAGCGTAGGGGTAAAAATTACTATTCCAACTCCAGAGAGTGCAATAGTAGGGAAAGTGTTGGATAGCGTAATGGTAAAAATTACTATTCCCACTCCAAAGAGTGCAATAGTAGGGAAAGTGTTGGATAGCGTAAGGGTAAAAATTACTATTCCCACTCCAGACAGAGCAACAGTAGGGAAAACGTTGGATAGCGTAGGGGTACAAATAACTATTCCAACTCCAAAGAGTGCAACAGTAGGGAAAACGTTGGATAGCGTAGGGGTAAAAATTACTATTCCAACTCCAGAGAGTGCAATAGTAGGGAAAGTGTTGGATAGCGTAAGGGTAAAATTTACTATTCCCACTCCAGAGAGTGCAACAGTATAGAAAACGTTGGATAGCGTAGTGGTAAAAATAACTATTCCAACTCCAAAGAGTGCAACAGTAGGGAAAAAGTTGGATAGCGTAGGGGTAAAAATTACTATTCCAACTCCAGAGAGTGCAATAGTAGGGAAAGTGTTGGATAGCGTAAGGGTAAAATTTACTATTCCCACTCCAGAGAATGCAATAGTAGGGAAAGTGTTGGATAGCGTAAGGGTAAAAATTACTATTCCAACTCCAGAGAGTGCAATAGTAGGGAAAGTGTTGGATAGCGTAGGGGTAAAAATGACTATTCCAACTCCAGAGAGTGCAACAGTAGGGAAAGCGCTGGATAGCGTAGGGGTAAAAATTACTATTCCAACTCCAAAGAGTGCAACAGTAGGGAAAGCGCTGGATAGCGTAGGGGTAAAAATTACTATTCCAACTCCAGAGAGTGCAACAGTAGGGAAAGCGCTGGATAGCGTAGGGGTAAAAATTACTATTCCCACTCCAGATAGTAAAACAGTTGGGAAAGCACTAGATAGCATAGTGATTCTATGAACATTATAACCAATTCAATAATTTGTTATAAAAAAATTGCATGTTAACAATGTTTTAAAAAAATAATTATTATTAAATACCAATTATGTAAAATAAATGTTTAAATAAATAAATTTAAATTACATCCCACACTATTCCCCCTTTAACACACAACACACTACACATACAAAATACACAATAGATTTAAATATCAATTTATCTCTTATTTATAATTAATAATACATTCTTTATAATTAATATAGTTATTAATTCACTAATTAATACATATTAACTACGAAATTACAAATATTCACCTATTAATTATTAATTAACAATACATTAATTAGCAATAACAACAAATAAAATACAATAATCAATTATTTATATTTACTATATTTAACTAACTAATAACAATTAATTAATAATAATTACAAATAAATAAAATATATCATTATTTATTTTATTTTAATTACATCCAACCCTATTCCCCTATAAACCCACTACACATAAAAATTCACATAATTAATTTTAATTATCAATTAATCACTTAATAAAATTAAATCACCAATTAATTACTAATTAACAAATAATTAATTAACTATAACAATAAATAAATATTATTAATAAACTAATTATAATTTATATAATTAACCAAATAATAAATTATTTTTACAATTAATAATTAATTAAAAATTATTTAATCTATTAATCAAATTAATTACCAATTATTAATTGATTACCAATTAATTAATCATAAATACCAATTAAACAATACATATTAATTCATTAATTATAATTACATTACTTCCCACCCTATTCCCCTATAAACCCACAACCCACTACACATAAAAATTCACATAATTAATTTAATTATCAATTAATCACTTAATAAACTTAAATCACCAATTAATTACTAATTAACAATTAATTAATTAACAATAACAATAAATAAATATTAATAATAAAGTAATTATAATGTATATAATTAACCAATTAATAAAATAATTTTACAATTAATAATTAATTAACAATTAATTAATCAATTAATTACCAATTATTAATTAATTACCAATTAATTAATCATAAATACCAATTAAACAATACATATTAATTCATTAATTATAATTAAATTACTTCCCACCCTATTCCCCTATAAACCCACAACCCGCTCTGATACTAAAACGCTAAATTAAATGTAAAATAATTATAAATCTCTAAACATTTATTTTTAAATGTATTAAAATACATTACAATAATCTTTAACATACAAATAAAATACATATTAAATGACATTACACTAAATAAATATCGATATTATTGACATCGAAATTTTTACTTACGATATTACTTACATCGATATTAAGTACTTCGATATTATTAACTTCGATATTACTTACCTTGGGATCGATATTCTGTCCATCGATATTCTTGACTTCGATATTCTGTACCTACGATATTAAAAACACGATATTATTGTAGGTCGAAATTTAAAACTCGCTATTTTGGCTAAACACCATAAATAATCCCCTTACTGCGATGTCTAACAAAAAGTGAATATATCTTAACCTCTTAAAATAAAATTGAAAAACTAAAGGTGTTTCCCTGATCGGTGTGCACATATATATGTTGACAAAAATAAACGAAAAAAGGCTGCCTTACTTTGTAAAAAATAAATTAGCGTGTAATTAGCTTAAGTGACAGAAACTTCAGCGACTAGCCTAATTTGAGCATTAAAGCGCAAAGATGGATGGTGGCACTGCAAAGTGGAACAGGTGCTCAGTGCCGCCATGAGAGGCAGATGCTGGCAGGCAACAGTTTGCCTCTTTGCATAAGATATACTGGCACGTTTCAGTGCGCGCGCTCTCTGCACCTTTTTTTTTAAAATCATAGCTAAAGTAACTACTAGACAGAAGAGTTAGCAGCTATGCGTTAAATGGCGCTGAATGTGTTTGCACGTGCGAAGAGTTATGCAAATCACCCGGAGCCACGCCCCTAGGTAACACCACGACAACAGCGTCAGGCTTTCGGAACTCTTCAAGAGGGAATGTGAAAAAGTATCAGTTAAGGAGTCCCGGTGATCGTTAATTGCGAAACTCCCAAGCAACCATTCCATGTCCTAACGAGAAGTGTGCTGTGCGCAACCGAGCGATCAGTGGCGTCACTAGGGGGATACGGTCCGTACGTCACCATAAGTTACCGGACTGGGTGACAACAACCCTAGTGACGCCGCTGGTTATCACAAAGCGCACTGCGAGACTTGGTGTGCGAGGACATGAATTTACAACTCATTGCCTGGGCCACTGAAGTGGCCGAGTGAGTATGAGGTGAGCGAGGCATCCCTCATGCTGAATGTCCACTTGCTCCAGTCATGTTGTGATTACGTAAGCAAGATATATACTTACAAAGTTTTCCTTACCAAAAGTACCTTCTTATGTCGACAGTTATAGGAAGTTATCATTATGGATGTGATTTGAGTATATGAATAAAAGAAATTTGGGGACACAACCCTTAATTTCCCCCACCCAAAAAGGCAGCATGCCCTCTCCAGCCTTCCAACTTGCGGTTGCCCTCTGGGACTTGTACACTTTATGAGGGGCTTCGTGGCATCCACCCGAGGGGTGTTGTCTTGGTGCCCCTGGTCTAATTAGAATGACTACTGTGCTTAATAGGTGTATCTAGCGGTTGTTAAAGATATCAAATGAAAGCAGAAAGGATAATCTATCGATGTGTTAGCTTGCCTGGTTGTGCGGCCAGTTGAGCCTCTACACTGTTTCCATGATGTTCTCTGTGCTGGATATTCCCCAGTGGGTGCTATGCGATTTTGTGCCCTCCTTCCTGATTTTGTCGCGCCTTGTTGCTGTGAAAGGCACTTGCTCACCCGGACCAAACCTTGCTAGCATTCTCCTGCGCTCTGTTTATTCATGGGGGGCACACGGAAACCTCTCCCAGTCTGATGGCAGAAACACATTTAATTTTCCGTACCAAACACTAGATGGCAGGAGAGAGCACTGCCTGTAAATCTGCAACACTTCAAGCAGCAAACCGATTGTTACAGCTAAGTAACCTTTTCCTACTCGTCAACTGATTGGTTATACCTTTGGAACAATATGTGTACTTTGTAATACATTAATACTCTGTGGAGTTTTTAAAGTACTTCTGAGGTTTGTGATAGAAGCACTGTTGCCCAGGTCTATTTAATTTAAAGGTCTTAGATGCTGCTGCCTTCTTCCTCTGCCTCTGAATTTGATATTACCCTCTCCCATGTTTCCATCCTGCCTACATCTTCTCCTTCAAGGGCTAGTACTGCTGTATCTTGCCTAACCCCACCTCTCTTCTTTCCTGCTCATCGTATGCTCTTTGCCTCACTCTCTTCTCTCTGCCTCACATTAGTCTTGTCACCTCACTCTCTTTCCACCAAACCCTTTTAACTATACTTAAGTGTCCTCCTCACTCTTCCTCACAACAAACCACCCCACCCTCTCGGCCTCCTTTAACAGTGCAACTCTCGCCCTCTACACTTGCTGCATCTGTTGATCATGTGTGTGTGCACACACACACACACACACACACACACACACACCTGCTGATGGATTCCCTGCACCTGTTGATCATGTGTGTATGCAAACACACTCACACATCCACACACACACTACTGCTGCCCCCTTCCCTGCATCTGTTGATCATGTGTGTATGCACACATTACTGCTGCCACCTTCCCTGCACCTGTTGATCATGTGTGTATACACATACACACACAAATGCTGCTGCCTTCCCTGCACCTGTTGATCATGTGTGTATGCACACACACACTACTGCTGCTACCTTCCCTGCACCTGTTGATCATGTGTGTATACACACACATACACACACAACTGCTGCTGCCTTCCCTGCACCTGTTGATCATGTGTGTATACACATACACACAACTGCTGCTGCCTTCCCTGCAGCTGTTCATCATGTGTGTATGCACACACACTCTACTGCTGCCACCTTCTCTGCATCTTTTGATCATGTGTTTATGCACACACATTCTACTCATGCCACCTTCCCTGCTCCTGTTTATCATGTGTTTATGCACACACATTCTACTGATGCCACTTTCCCTGCATCTGTTGATCATGTGTGTATGCACACACACTACTGCTGCCACCTTCCCTGTACCTCTTGATCATGTGTGTATGCACATTCACACACTCTACTGATGCCACATTCCCTGCACATGTTGATTATGTGTATGCACACACACACACTCACACTGCTTCCACCTTCCCTGCATCTGTTGATCATGTGTGTATGCACACACACTCTACTGTTGCCACCTTCCCTGCACCTGATGATCGTGTGCACACACACACACACACACACACTACTGCTGCCACTTTCCCTGCATCTGTTGATCATGTGTGTATGCACACACACTCTACTGCTGCCACATTCCCTGCACCTCATGATCATGTGTATGCACATACTACTGCTGCCACCTTCTCTGCATCTGTTGATCATATGTGTATGCACACACACACACACACACACACTTCTGCTGCCACCTTCCCTGCACCTGTTGATCATGTGTGTATGCACACACTACTGCTGCCACCTTCCCTGCATCTGTTGATCATGTGTGTATGCACACACTACTGCTGCCACATTCCCTGCACCTCATGATCATGTGTATGCACATACTACTGCTGCCACCTTCTCTGCATCTGTTGATCATATGTGTATGCACACACACACACACACACACACACACACTTCTGCTGCCACCTTCCCTGCACCTGTTGATCATGTGTGTATGCACACACTACTGCTGCCACCTTCCCTGCATCTGTTATCTGTGTTAGGGACCCTTGCTCTGCTCATACCCATGTAATATCTCAGTTGTGTGTTAGTGAAGCTTCTGATGCTCCCTCAAATATCTGTTTCCCGCTTAAAATCTTCAAATTGTTCATGTTTGTCTTGTGTTCAAGCTATAGTTAACAAACGTATAGGGGATGTATTATGTTTATGCACTAAATAGGCACTGGCACTATTTGTTAGTGTATAGATCTTACAGGTTTGTATTTCACACAAAGGCGCGATATCTCCTGTTAAACAAACCATACATATGTCTGCTATATATAGCTTAAAGCTCTGCTGTACAAACCGAGAATGTACAGGAAATTAATTTCACACCCGGCTTTGGTCAAATTCCAGAACATTTCCTGAAACACATTAAAATGGTGAACAACCCCAAATGCTCACTGTGAGACATGGCGATTCTATGTACCCTCTTCTTTGTCCATACACTGCTAGAAACAACGTTCAAATTACCCACCCATCCACACCGCTGGTGGCTCAACGGAGGTGCCGTGCACGCACTGCCAAATATCTATGAGTGTTGATCAAACTTTGCCAGTGAATCCATGACATTGGTGGCTCACTTGGAACTTCAGATCCAACTCTGCAAGTTGCATCTCCCCCTCTCTTGCCCCCGGGCAGTCATAGGCTTTGTCAGCTGAGCCCAGCCTCTACACACCATTTACATTCGAAAAAATGTCACCAGCTGTAGACGGCATTAGGGACTCTGCCTGTGCAATAGACCGGTGTGTGGTTTGCCACTGCCATCGTATCTTTTCTGCATTGCTAACTGATAAATAGCCCCTGAGCTCAACCCATTGGCAACTCCACCCGTTACTCCGCCACATTCTCAACAAATGCCTGGACATCTTCGACTCACTAAGAGCAAGACTATCCGAAACATCGTCCCAGTTGCTAAGCAATTGACAGATATCCACTCATAGTTACTGCATGTGTGGACATCTCTGCTCTCCCCTACACCATCCAGTCAGTCTTTGGACCTCAGCACAGCACGTCGCCCCGCTGAAAGGCTTATGTTGTATGGTGAACCACTTGGTGGGTAGTAGGGCTGCTTCTGGTTGACTTAGTATTTGACAGACTGGATCCCAAGGTCCGCGAAACTCCGGAAATTGTATTTAATTTATTTGTTGTAGGAGCATTTGGACAAAAATGCTGTACATAGCGTCAGCTTCACAATACGTAGGCTGTTGTCAGTTTGTTTGATAACACATAGATTACATTTAGGACTAGGATAGTGGGTAATCACTCAACATTGACAAAAGAACCCAAACGTAATGAGTTATCTACTTTGCATAGTTCCAATGGCAGTGTTGGACTACGGATATGACATGGCGGCTTGCTGAGATTCTTGTCTGCTGATATGTGCTTTATGAGCAGTTTTTGAGGTGTGTGTGGTGGGTGAGCCTTCCCTGGTGTGACTTGCAGCTGACTCTAACATAGGCAGGCTTTAAAAAAACTCCTCTTAAATCAAGCATCCCACCCACAGTATCTTAGTGGTATGTCGAGCTGATACTCATATCTTCTCTGGCCCTCATGCCACTCAAGGCAAGCATGATCCAAACACCAGTTTTACATTTTGGATGTATGCTGCTGCTGAAACTGTTTATAACCACATGCACCAACACTGTTCTCTTGAGCAAGTATCGCAGCTGGTCAGTTGCTTGGTTCATAGATAATTACGGTGACCTGCGGTCTCTTGTGTGCTCTCGAACGTCCTTGTACTTAAGAACTGACCGGGGCTCGAGGTTGTCCCCATGCTGGTTTTCTTTTTCACACCACACGCTCCAAGCCATCTTCCCGGAAGTGGGATGTTGATTCTGTGGCATTCTGATTGGTGGCATCGGAAAATGGTATCTTATATAAAGGGGGGATTAGATAGTATGTGGAATCTTGAGGATGCCATTTATAATATGGGGGTAGAATTGTTTGGTGTCTGATAATGACCCTCACTTTTCAGGTGGTTGCTTTAAAGAACTTTTGAGGAATTTAACTATTACACATAATACAATTTTAGTGTGTCATCCCAAGTCTAATTGCCAGGTCAAGAGATGCAATAGTGTAATTAAAGAGTCCTTAAAGTTGTCTTGTATCCAGGTCTTGATTGGAGGAAGTGTTTGCAATCTACGTTATTGGCATATTGTACTACTGTTTATCCTGCAACTGGGTGTACACCTTTCCAAATTTTACAAGAGCGAGTTCCTGAGTTAAACGTGTGCCCTTATAGGGTAAGGAAATGTAAAGGGAAGGAAATTGTTCAAAACCAGGAAGATATTTTTGCTCACATGTAGAAGGTGAAAGAGAGGATGAAGAGTAGGATGGATGTGAGTTGGGGTTGTTTGTCCAAGCCAGGAGTTGTGCGGCATTTATTCAGGATCAAGAAACCTAGGAGTGAAGGTAAGGGGTTTCCACAGTGGTCCCCTCCTTTGAAAGTTGTTCAGGTTTTCAGAGGAGCTGTGAGAGTGGAAGGTGAAAAAGTATGGAATATGAACAGAATTTCATTATGGCATGCTTCTGAATCAACCAAACAGGACTTGTATAGTGCTTCTTATCACCCATGAGGGTATCCAGGTGCTGAGGGTCTTACAGCAGAGGATTAGTCAAACAGCCAGGTCTCGATGCTTTTCCTAAATTCCAGCAGAGAGTTTGAGGTGCAGAGGTGAAGAGGAAGGTTGTTCCGTGACATGGCCACAAGGTAGGAGAAGGAACGACCTCTGCAGTAGCTTGGACGTATGCGAGGGGTGTGCGCAAGGTGAAGGGAGGCGGAGTGCAGGTGTCTGGCGGGTTGGTGAAAGTTCAGTTGCTGGTTCATTTATGTTGGTCCTAGATTGTGCAGGGCCTTGTATGTGTGGATCAGTATCTTGAAATTATATCTCTTCTGGATGGGGAGCCAGTGGAGCTTCCTGAAGTTGGGGGTGATGTGGGTCCCCTTGGGGAGGTCAAGTATGAGTCGGGCCACAGAGTTCTGTATGATCTGCAGTCTCTTCAGGAGATGTGAGGTGATTCGTGCATAGAGTGCATTGCCGTAGTCGAGCCGGCTGGTGACTAGGGCCTGTGTGACAATTCACCTGGTGTTGACTGGGAACCATTTTAAGATCTTGTGTACCATGCGGACACAGGAAATGGAGTCCGTGTTGATCTGGTTTTTAATTGTGAGCTGGTTGTCTACGATGATGCCAAGGTTGCAGGCATGGTCTGTCGGCTTGGGTGAGGGTCCAAGTTCAGAAGGCCACCAGGACCGGTTCCTCAGGGAGGTTTTGTTCCGGAAGATCAGTACTTCCGTCCGTCTTGTCTGTGTTGAGTTTCAGGCAATTGTCTCTCATCCAGTCAACAATGTTCATCATGCACCTGTGGAAGTTGGCCCTAGGAGTGGAGGGCTCTTCTGAAAGCAAGAGGATGAGCTGGGTGTCGTCAGCGTAGGAAATTATTTTTAGTCTACGGGTCATGACGATGTTGGCCTGGGGAGGTCATGTAGGTGTTGAACAGGGTGGGGCTGAGGGATGAGCCTTGAGGGGTGCCGCAAATGATTCTCTTGTGTCCGGAGGTGAAGGGAGGAAGGCGATTCTCTGGGTTCTTCGGGTGAGGAAGGAGGCGATCCATTCGAGGGCTTCTCCTCAAATACCGATGTAGTGGAGCCGCTTGAAAAGTGTGTGGAGGAATACTGTGATGAAAGCTGCTGAGAGGTAGAGGAGGATCAGGGACACTGTTTTTCCTTGGTCAAGGAGTATAGGAAAGGGACCCCTTTTTGCCCGATATCTGATGCACTTTGACTGAATGTGCACTGGGTCCCTGCTAGTCAGTTTCCCAGTGCCTGTGTTCTGTCCCAAAACTGTACCTTTGTTTCCACAATTGGCACCCCTCTGGTCCACATATAAGTCCCTTGTAAAAGGTACCACTGGTACCAAGGGCCCTGTGACCAGAGAGGGTCTCTAAGGGGTGCAGCATGCATTGTGCCACCCTCAGAGACCCTTCACATAACACATACACACTACCATTCTAGACTATGCGTTTTGGTGCAGACAAAACTCAAGAGTTGACATGGCAAACATCTCTGTGTGCCATGCCCAAAAACACTGCCTGTGGCATGGGTACGTCACCCCTCTAGCAGGCCTCACAGCCCTAAGGCAGGGTACACTATACAACAGGTGAGGGCATAGCTGCATGAGCAATATGCTCCTACAGTGTCTAAGTCCATTCTTAGACATTGTAAGTTCAGTGAAGCCATATTGAGTACGAGGTCTGTAAGTTTGTCATTACGAACTCCACAGCTCCATAATGGCTTTACTGAATGCTAAGAAGTCTGGTATCAAACTTCTCAGAATAAAAAACCCACACTGATGCTAATGTTGGATTTATTACAAAATGCACTCCGACTGAATGTGCACTGGGTCCCTGCTAATCAGGTTCCCAGTGCCATCTTAGAGATGCCCCCTGAAAAACGACCAACTCACTAGTGTGCAGCTGGCTGGTCTGAACCAGCCTGCCACACTCAAGACATGTTTCTGACCCCCGGAGGTGGTTGACTTTGTACTCTCATGAGTCAGAAACAAAGCCTGTTTGGGTTGAAAGTGCTTCTCACCTACCCCCAAGCAGAAACTGCATTCGGGCGGTGAGCCTCAAAGGCTTCCTGCCCTTTTTTATGCTGACCAGGGCCTCTCCAGCTTGTGGAGATGCCCGACCCACCGACCTAGACCCACTTTTGCCGGCAAGGTTGGCGAGAAAATTAGTAGCCAGCAGAGATGTGTCCCCTCTTTGCCAGGACCACCCCTAAGGTGCCCTGGACCTAGGTGACCTTCTCCTTAGGGAATCCTCCATCTTGAATGGAAGGATTCTACCCAGTCATGGGGAGGAGACATACAAAGGGTGTAGTCACCCTAAAGGAAAGTCGCCCATTGGCTACCATCTGCCAGTACCTGTCACACCCTTAAATTCAGTATTTAGGGGCATCCGTGAACCTTAATCCTCACATTCCTGTAAACTACAAAGAAGTAGGACAAAGAAGACGCCGTGCAGCAAAGCCTGAAGAAGACCAGTGACTTTTCCCCAACCCTACCGGCCTGTATTCAGCTTTAAAGCCCCAGCAAAGAAGACCATGCCTGTCCTGTGTCCAGCGACTTCCAGAACCCAGAGGTAGACTGCCTACACTTTAACAAAGACCAGATCTCACAAGGACAGCTGCCCTGTCCAGAAGAATCCAACTGTAAAGGACTCTGGAACCAGCTGGAATCGCGTCTCCTGCCTACTGTGCACCCGATGCCACCGTCCGAGTCTGAGTGGCTCACCTGTCCAGTGAAGTCACCCCAGGGATCCTGACCTCCACACCATTAGTGGCTGACCTCTCCTGGACTCCACAAAGACGCCTGCAGCCTCATCACGAAGGGTTCCTATGATTGCGACCGGCTCCGATAAAGAAAATCCAACACCTAAAGGCACCCCTGCATCCTCCGTCCCCTGACTTTGTGGAGTCCTGCTGATGGTGACCAGGCATCCACCGACACTGCTACTTACCTGTCCAGTTGTTGGTCACCTTTGTCCAGGCTCCTGGTCCGAGTATGTAGCCTCTTTGTGCGACCGAGATTCCCATTTGCTTGCATTGGGTGTCCGCTGCTGATTTGCACCCTGCACCCGTGCTGCTGCTGGTGGATGGTTGGTGCCCTTCCTGTGCTTGCTTTAACCCCTGGGGCCTGTGCCCTGAAACAGCAGATATTTGCCTGCAACCAGCACCTCTTGTGGTTGCCCCCAGTCTCCTTTGGCTAACATTGGGTCCAATGACCTCTGCACCCGTCAGCTCCAGTGCCGCCGGTGGTTCAGTACCTTCTTTGATCCAACCCTTGCCCAGTGTTGGACTGAACCCCCGAAGACTGGATGTGTAAGTCGAGTACTAACCGGTAAACGTACATAACTGTTTTCCTTCCATAGGATTGCATTGCATTTCTGCCTATTGTACTAAATGTCTAATTCTCAGATTTGCTAAGTTTCTACTGTTTGATTGACTTTATGAAAGTATTTCTAATACTCCTGTAAGGTACTTACTTCTATGCCTTTACAACACAATTCCTATTGTATTTGAAAATTATTGCTATTCTTGAAACTGTTACTTACCTGCAACTGAGTTCCTCTTGGTTCTAAAATAAAGTAACAATGTAATAACTTTTTATGTAAAACCACTGGTTTTGGATTCAGTCTCTGGGTGTGTGTAATCATTTCTTGCCTAAATGTGTACAAAAAATGCTTAAAACAACTTTCTGATAAGCCTTACTGCATGCCCACTACCACAAATATAATGTTTAGTTTTATCTACTTAAACATCTGTAAACCTCTGGGGATCCACTGGACTCTGTGCACACTACACCTTACTTTGGTATAGTATGTACAGAGCCAGTTCCCTCCAAGGAGGGCTCTGATGTCATCAGTGGCAGAGATGAGGGCAGTTTCGATACTGTGGTTGGTACAAAAACCAGACTGGGAGATTCCAGAAGATTGCTGTTCTCCAGGTGTTCTGTGAACTGTCGGTTGCTGGCTTTCTCGAGGACCTTGGCGGGAAAGGGGAGCAGAGAGATGGGATGGAAGTTCATGGGTTAGCTGGGGTCGGCAGATAGTTTCTTGAGAAGGAGAATGACTTCAGTGTGTTTTCCATTTATCGGGGAAAGTGTCAATGGCAAGGGATGCGTTGAAGATGGTGGTCAATTTGTTACTGATAGACTTGCTTCCTAGGTTGAAAATGTGGTGGGGACAGGGGTCTGTAGGTATTCCCGAGTAGATGAAGTTCATGATGACTGTGGTGTTTTGTGTGGTGAGCTTGTCTCAGGTTGTTAGCAAGTGGTCGAGTTTTGCATCTGTAGAGGCGATGAGGCAAAGGATGTCAGTGGCGGTGGATTGGGGCTCCTAGTTTTTGTAGATCCTGAAGTGGATAGGAGGTGGACGGAATTTTAGTGGTGGCAGTGTGCTTCTAGATGTTAGGTTGCCCAAAACCTTGAAGGATCCTGATTGTCTTACTGTACTTTAGAATTGTATGAATGGTATTGCTGTTAAGAATAAGCAAATTTCATCTGAATTGAGGAGCGGTGGTGTGAGATGTAGTGTGTGAGAGAACTATCATGCTAAGAAACTGGATGAGTTTGTATTGTGGTCGGGTTAATGTTTGTATTAATGTATAGTATTTCACATTTTCAAGTTAAGATTGTCTAGTATGTCACCTTATTAGAAGGCCGAATAGACCATGATTATTGTTAGTATTCGCTGAGGTTAGTTTTTGTTATTTTTTATTTAATTTTAAACAAGGGAGGCATGTGGCATTCTGGTTGGTGGTATCAGCAAATAGTAACTTCTATGACGGGGTCTAGATAGTATGTGGAATCTTGAGGATGTCATTTGGAATGCAGGGGTGGAGCTGACCGGTGACAGCGAGCTGCTGTCGTGTCTTTGTATACCCACATAGATATGTTTGAAGATGCGTGTTAGTTACTGGGAGTATTAGAATAAAGGAAGCTCCTATTGACAAAGGCTCGGTCTTTCTTTTCTACAGGTTCCTGCATGATGCCGATGGCACATAGGTTTTACCTCTGGTCTCCACTGACCAGGAAACTGTTGTAATCTCAAAACCCTTTCGTTGGTGGCACCACGCTCCCCAGTAAAGGCTCTGAGAAATCTTGGAGTCTATCTCAGCCACTCTTTGGTTCGATCTAAGCAACAAATCGATAGCTGAAGGTGATCTGACCTCCAGGTCCTGCCTGTGGCACCTTATGAAGGTGTACGATGGAAGTATTCCTAAAATAGAGTCCGAGGGATCCATAAAAAACAGCATCTGGCCTCTTTCTAGCATAAGGCACTTGGCACAGGATGTGTTGGTGGTGATTTTAGAACTATGGTCTTCTCAGTTTCTTTCCGAAAGCCCTTGGATTTGCTTCAGCGTGTACTTTGAAGCAGACCGCATTTCATTGACTGGGGGTCTTGAAGGTCAGTAGGAGATAAGCCAGGAAAGGCTACGCCGCTCAGCAGACTGTTATTATTAGGAGGAGCGTTAATCGATCCGTTGCAGTTACAGACAGACTTCCCACGGGGTGTGTGTGAACCACACAGGCAGGCTCGTGCGTGGTTGACTCCCTGGCTCGCGCGCGGTTCAGTCAGGCGATGCTGCTCACGCGCACAGTCTGCCCAGCACAAAAGCTCAGGCTCGCTTTCCGTGACTTCTCTCGCTTATTCTTTGAACCTCAAGGTATTTTTTACCCTAATTCCAACTCATAGAATTTAATACCCAGAAGAAGGTGCGGGCTGTATAAAAGCGTGGTGGCCAAAGAAGCAGAACTAGGAATAATTTACAAGAGCCGGGACCTATGTGATTAAGTGCGTGGCTTTACAGACTTGAAGTGCAATCCAGCGCTTGACGCATGCTGCCCCCTCAGTAGTGTTTGAGTGCCCCTGTCTCTGCTTTCTGTTTGTGCATCCAAATATATCACACAGCAGCACACACCTAGAACAAGTTAGACCTATTGGCTTTACAAATGCTTGTAAGTACGTATTTTATTCAGTGTCTGAACAACTCCCATTCTACCGTTCACACAAATTTTCTCTTAAATCCCTTCTTTGTGTTAGCCACCTATTGCCTTTTTTCCACACATCTTTTTGACGTGCCTCCTCTCCCACTTTGCACGTCTACACTTCTTCCTTTCTATCAGTCTTTCTGCATCCTTCTGTCACGTGCACACATCACTTCCCACATGCAAAAAATGCATTTTCTTTTCCTTTGGCTCTGTCCATATTTTAATAGCTGGGTCCCTTCTTTATACACTTTCACATAGGATCGTAATTACAATTGACACATGTAACCATCACTTTGTACTCTCTGCAAAGAGGCCAAAGACTGAGTGAGCATGTAGCCAGAACAACTTTGACACAGTGACGGGCACGGTCAGAAATTCCCACTGCCTTTAGCCTAAACTCTAGAGCTGACACTTGTCTGTCATGAATACCTAGACACCGAGGCAACTCACTGTGCAGCATGTGCTATGCAAGACTCCTGTTGCATGAAAAACAAATCTACACAAACACATCTGTGAAATACTCCCAGTAAATAGGGACAGAGGTACCTGCAACATGACGTAAAACGTGTGACTGGTAATACAGATTGTATCACTGACTTGAATTACTTTATGTGCTCTTGCATACATTGTCTTTTTTTTTTTGTCCTCATACCACATTGTATGCAAATTGCAGCCTGCCAGCCGTTCTGTACCTCCCCAGGCTTTTTGCGATATCTCAATAGTCCTGCGCACGAGCCCATCCAGTAACCTGGTTGCAAGTTCCACGCAGGTGTAATCATAGGACTAATACAATTAGGTTCTTATTGTGCCATTCCAATTCAGAAAAACCTCCCAGATCTTAGAATGCTTATTAGTCTCTAATCCTGTATCCTTTTTACAGGTGCTTTTTGCCGCCTGAAACCAGTCTATCCCAAGGGGTGGTACAGGTTCCATCCATTTTTTACAAATTACTCGCCTAGCAAGGGGAACCAGATAAAAGAGGAGGGCCTGCTTATCCCTAGTAAGGGGCGAAATCGGCTTATCTTCTACTCCCAACATTATCAATGATAGGCTTATTTTTATGTTGGCGCAGAGAATTTCATTTATAGCTTTTTCCACTGTGGACCAGTAGTCCTTTAACAAAGGGCATTCAAAAAACATGTGTCTGTCGTCAGCACACCACTTCTATGACATCTTGGGGGAACGGCTGTTACGAACTTTGCCAATTTATATGGTGTCCATTAGAGCTTGTTGGCCGTAAAAAAATGATTCCTTTTTAAGTTCGATGGTTTATCTACTTTATAAAGCAACTTAAAGGAAAGTTGCCACAGTTTCTGTGGCTCCGACATCTGCATCGCACCTTCCCAGATCTCATAGGGTGCTTTGATTCTCTTCTCTTCAAAAGACACCAATGTTCGATACCAGTCACTTACTTCCTTCTTCATTGGAGTTTCATTCTGTAGCTTTTTTCAAACTCCCAAAATCCTTCGGTCTCATTCCTATTCGCCTCCCCCCTGGAAAGTAACTGCAGATACTTAAACCTTGAGAGGGATCCCCCTGTCCTTACCCACAATATTTCCCATGGCACCACCTCTTTCATCATCATGAGATCCCCTCAGACCTCTATGCCTGCCCTCCTAAGTGGGATACTTAATTGATCTTGCAAACATTCCGGCGTGCCTGGAGTATCCCAGATTGGAGCCCCCCCTGAATAGTATCCAGTTCATAGTGTGTTCCTTATTCTGACCCACGGAATTAGTGCTGCCTTTAGCGTCTTCAGTTTTACTTTTCTTTTTTATTTCTTTGCCCCAAATTTATACAGAAACCCTTTCGCACCCCACTCTTTAACCATCTCCTCTAGCAGCCCGCCCCACACCCTGTGCCCCGGTGTACCTAATAAAGCTCTACAGTTCTTAAACTGGAATGCCATGCAATATAACCTTAGGTCTGGTATTGCCAGCCCTCCTTCTGCCAATTTACGCCGCAATTTCTTCCAAGACATACGTGCTCCCCTGTCTGCCCAAACAAAACTGCCCAATTTGCCCTGTATTTTATCAACCAGGCCTCTCGGTAAGATAAGATGTATACAATTAAAAAGAAATGTAAGCTTCGGCAATAATACAATTTTTATAAGATTAACCCTTCCATATAATGTTAAAGGGAGATTCTTCACCTAGTTAGTGATTTCTCGATGTCCTTAGCAACCCTCTCTAGATTGTGTTGGGGAATATCCTGCAATGAGTTAACAATACTAATTCCCAAATACCTAATCTCTCTCTGGATACTCCCCCTCCAATCTGGGATATTCCAGCACATAATCCCGTTTTTTTCCTTATTTACTAGGTATCCTGAATAGGCCCCGTATTTTTCTGCTAATCTTTCTACTCTTGGAATTGTAATAACAGGATCTGCTGTATAGATAATATCATCCGCATACAAAGCAATTTTCTTTCCACACGGAAAGCCATGACCTGTTCATCTTGACGGAGCGCCTGGGCGAATGGTTCTATATATATATATATTAAACAACAAAGCAGAAATGGGGCAGGCCTGTCTCGTCCCTCTAAAGATCATAAAACTCTTAGTAAGAGCACTATTAAGAAAAACCCTAGCCGTGGAGCGATGAAATAGGGCTTTCAGTGTAGTTAGAAAAGGGGACCCAAACCCCATAATCTCCAGTACTGCCCAAAGATACTCCCAGCAGACTCGGTCAAAAGCCTTGGCCACCGCCAAAGGGACCGACCTCAATGTAGCTATATCGATGCACCCTATTAATTGCATACATTGTAAAAGTGTTTAGTGGTTTTGCTCGTAAATATTGATGAGAAAGAGATCGGGACTTCATGTGCCTCTTTGTATCCACTTATCACGTTTTCTGTCTCTCTTCTGCTGACCCTCTTGTGCTCCGTGGTCCAGCTGGGTCTGCTGGCTCAGTGTACTAATGCATCCATTGCAGGGATCTGTGCCTGACCTCACAGGTTCAAATCTTGGCAGGTTTCTCCAGCATTTCATGCTTCAGAGGTCGATCACATCAGTGCCATTGAGTAGAGGCACAAACATCTGTTATTTCAGCGACAGGATACATTTCTAGGTGAACCTGTGCTTTACAAACATGCATCTTACAAGCTTAACCCCTTCGGTGCCACGCCCCGTCATGGGCACAGCGCGACCGTGCTCCATGACGAGACTATCTCGTCATGGGCACAGAAGAGGTTAAGTGTTATAGTTTCAGACGCTATTGGCTGTGCCAGTGCCAAATGCTTATAAAATGCACTGGTGTTGACAAAGCCAGTAGTAGTGATCAGCCATGTTAAAAATATAGAAAACATTGTTTATAGAAAACACTGTTTTCAGTAATTTCAAGATGGCCTCCGCATTTCGTGATCACTCTGCATCATGCAACACAGCAGCCATCGCAGCACATTTTAAACGTCACGGTTATTGGCAAATCGAACTGCATTGATTGGTGTTGTGTGGGTTGTATTAAATCCACGAGGTCCTTGTATCTTGCAAAGATGTTTATTCCATGAAACATCACATAACAGGAAACAGGTGTGTCCGGTCCTGCAGCGGTAAACGTACTACCGTGGAACCCGAACACCCTGGCAGCAATGAATGTTATACTCTAGAACCTTATATCTAGCATTCTAAGAATATGCAAATCACAACACAGCCCCTTCCTTATAAACATACACACAATAAAATGCAGTATGATTTCCTAGCTAAACCTACATCGCCCCCCCAATTTAAAAAAAACACACCAAAAAAAATGCAATTAGGAAGAAAAATATGTAACAAAAAATTGCATCATCCCAAGTCCTTGAACCAAACAGGTAATTCCCTTTTCCAGCTACATTTACTTCTGGAATACTCACACACACTTCCATTGCACACACCTGCAATACCACTTGTACTTGGTACACCACCACTAGTCACATCCCGCTCTTCATCCCTCCTTTCATCATTGGTTAACTCACAAATGTCTGTATCCCAGAGGGGATCTGTTCCATTCCCAGAGTCAGAATTCACATCTGAAAAGACATCCATACTACACACAGCCACCCTTTTAAGTTTCCTCACTTTACCATCCTCTAGTCTCACAGCATTCCTAAGAATCTCCCTAACTCTCTGCGGTTGGAAGAATTTGTTCTCTCCTTTAGGTACCTTGACAGGTTTCTTGATTCTGATCCAGTCACCCACTTTAATACTGACGGTCTTGACTCTGTTACGCACATCATAATACTCTTTACTTTTGTGGTGATTACGCTCCAACCTTTCCCATACCAGTTCAGGTGACCAGTTTTGCACAACAGATTCACACAACTAGCCAGGAGAAAACTTGAATCTACAATTCCTCACTCTCATCACGACAAAGGAGACATGCCCCTGATATCATTTTTGGCCACCCAGTATGCCCACACAGCATTGAATATCGCATTCTTCCAATCGTTTCCACTACTAATGGCACCTTGAAATACCCCTTTTACCACTCGGTTGAACCTCTCAACGTTGCCATTACCACTCGGGTTGTAAAGTGCAGTAGTTTGTGCCTAACTCCTACTCTTTCAAGATACCCTTTAGCTGCATTGGTTGTAAACTGAACTCCATTGTCACTTAAAAGCACTGCAGGAATACTTTCAGCCCCAGAAACGTTGTTTAGACATTTCAACACCGTAAACATGTCTGCCTTCTCTACTACCTCCACTATTGGCCATTTGGTGAATACATCTATTAAGACAATTACATATTCCTGATTGTCCCCAACAGATCTTACTAGATCAATTGCCAGAATCTCCCAAGGATGGTAAGGGATTAATCCTTCACTCATAGGAGGTCTCAAAGTGCTAAGGGTTTTATCAGCAGAAGTACAAACTTCACACCTGCGGTCAAATTTCTCTAAGGCTTTGTCTACACCAGGTCACCAAAATGACTCTCTAATCACAGTCTCGGTCCTTCTAACTCCAAAGTGACCTTCATGACACAAATCAAGAATCCCATCACGTACACCCTCTGGTGGAATTATTTTGCATCCTCTCATTGCCATTTCGTTTCAAGAGATATTTCGGACCTCCCTTCCTAAAATGGCCTACATTCCTTAAATAATAATTCTTTCCTTGGCCAACCCTTAGACATGTATCTCAAAATTTGATGCAAAACTCCATCCTCTTTCTGTTTGTCCTTCCATTCTTTTTGCTTGATAACAGGTGTCCCAGCATCATGAATCAAAGCCACCTTAAAATCATTCCAGGGGTCATCCTCACAGACTTCTAAAGGATTAGGCAACCTAGATAAACAATCCGCCGCTAAATTGTCTCTTCCTGGAACATACTCAATACTATAAATGTAGTCCTTCATCCTTTATCCTCATGGACAATCTGGCAATTCTAGCTGAAGCAGGCGTACTCCCCTCTGTGGTAAGTAACTTAACTAGTGGCTTATGATCACTTCTAATCACTATAGGTCTGCCCCCCACAAAAGCCCTAAAATGATCCAGCGCCCAGGCGCATGCTTACGCTTCCTTCTCTATAATGGGATACTTCTCTTCAGTAGCAGATAATGACCTGGAAGCAAACAAAATAGTGTTCTCTTTACCACTTTCAGTGTTTTTGCATGCGTACAGCCCCAAGACCTTTGTTACTAGCATCCACAGTAATGTAACTATTCATATTGGGGTCAAAACTGCTTAAATTTGGTACTTTCCCCAAAAATTCCTCTTCATAACTAAATTCCTCTTCATACAACCGGTCCCAAACAAATTTTATGCGTTTCTTATGTAGTTGCCGAATATTGAACACTCTCTCTGTGAAATTCGGAATAAATTTGGCACAATACTCCACCATGCCCAGGAATGACCTTACCTCGTCCTTATTGGTAGTTTCAGTAATTGCATTGATCGGGGCCTGTTTGGGTTTGACATCTTCATCACATATCACATGTCCTAAGTAAGTTACACTCCTTTCTGCAAATCTACACTTACTTAACTAAAGTCAACCCGTTGCTTTCCAGAATCTTAAACACTTTATATAACTTCTTTTTTTTATTACTTCACACAGTTTTACATAGCGCGAACTTGACCCGAATCGGGTATCAGAGCGCTTTACATAGCACCAGCTGCATTACAAGAGGACACATTCATTTTTGGTAGGCACGGGGAGATTAGGTGATTTGCCCAGAATCACAGGATGTTCAGCTTCATTACCGAGACTCGAACCTAGTTCCCCAGATTCTGGGTCAACCGTCCTAGCCCTTACAACTCCTCTCCCCTCTCATTAGGTTTCTCCCTATTCTCCCCAAAGAGATGGCCGCCGCATTGCGCAATCACTCTGCATCATGCAACACAGCCGCCATTGCGGCACATTTCAAATGTCACGATTACTTGCAAATCGAATGGCATTGATTGGCAACTGTTTGGCTCTGCCAGTGCTTCTTCATTACTTTAACCCCCCTTTAGCTCCTGCCTACTCCAACTTAAAAAAAAAACCTACACACTTGTCTGTAGGGTTGGTGGTATTGCCTTCTTTGAGGCTTCTATAACAGGAAAGAAGTGGAATTTCAAGCGCATTTGAAAAGGAAATGGGTTGAAGAGTGAAAAATTACATCTTACTTATAAATGGCACACCCCTGGCCCAAGCAGCACACCGGGCCGGCTTACCTCCGGCACATGGAGTCCCGCGTGCCGGGTACCGGCCTTCTCCAAGCAGTCTTGGACTTAAAGCTAGAGAGCAAATGCATTCCAGGCAGAAACTGAGATCGAAGCCGAAATCTACAAGAGCAGCTGCCAGTCTAGGAAAGAATCTTAATTACCACACTTACCAGGAAAACATTATACAAGCAGAGCTGCCCAGCGCGCGCGAGGCCGGGAGAGTCACTGAGCGAGCTATGATTAGACACGGAAGCCTGACGGGAGTGGAAGGAAGGAGCCGCCAGCGGCAGCGAGATCTGTTTATAGATGGAGAAGGAAACACCTTTCCGAAGGGAGAAGGGGTGGGCCATGGAGAGGAAAGAGTGGGAGGGAAAAAGTGACTTTAGGTGAATGGAGCGGTGACGGAGGAAGGAATGGTGAGGGGGTTAGTGGTTTGGAGGAGGGAAAGAAGCGTGAAAAGACGACAATGGAACGACCTGCCACTACCCCCCAGAGCCTCCTCTCTCGAATTCCGCCAGAAGCTGAAGACTCTTTTCAATGAGCCAACCTACGACGGGCAGGTCCACGCGCACACACCTGATCCGTGCCAGGATACCCTCACCGGTGATAGTGCGCTTTACGAACACACATAACAACATGGGAGGGATGCCAAAAGACCTGGAGACATTGGAGAAATAGAGTCAAGAGTTAAGGAGAATACGGGGCTTCAGGGTTGACATGGGAGAGATGGTGTAGTAAAAAGAGGGTATGTAGATGGTGAAATGGAAACTCCTCTATGGAGGATGAGCAAGGAAGGATAATGGACAGACTGGGGGACTCCTAGAGGAGCAGCAGGGCTTCTTTGGAGGGGGGCAGTGAGATGACGGGAGATGATGGCGATGCAAGAGAGGACCTCGTTGTCCGTGCCAGATACATAGCCTCTCTGTGGAAGCGGAGCGTTCCTACCTTGTCTCTCACTTGATGTGTTTCTAGCAGAGGTCAGAAGTGTCTGCAGTCTCTGTCCCTTCAGTCCTAGGCCTCTCTGTAGAAACAGTCTAACTCAACTCTTTCCTTTAGGAGGGGCCTCCTCTGGGAGGTTGAAAAGAGCGCGGTCTCCCCCAGGACGGAAGGCCTTTACAAATTGAATAGAGCTCTTCTCCGCGCTTATGTCTCATGAAGGCCATTCCCATGGTGGTGGCACCTTCCTCGTTGTTGACTGGACGCCGTGTTTTCAGACCCATGGTTTACATTCCAAAAATTGAGTCATTTGGAGCGAACTAAGACTTCAGTATCCAGGATGCATTATGTTGTCCGATGAAAGGCCAGGACTGGAAACTTGGTACTTTTGATGCCGCGGAGCCTTATCCTGGCCAATGATTCTCCCAGTGTGCACAGGAAGCTCTCTTGTCCTCTGATGCCACCTGCTTCCTTCTCTACCATGTACTGATGATAATAAAGAGCCTGTGCTCGGATCTTGCTAGGCTCGCAGCTGCCCAGGCAGGAAGCCCTGTATAGTGATGCCAGTTCACCGCACAACCGGAAGGTCCTGGCCCTTGACAGCGCCAGGAAGTGCTGTAACAGGAAGCCGCCGAGGGCAGACTGGGCTTTGTTTGCACTCCAGATAGCTGCTCGACCCAGAGATGGCGAAGCTTAGAGGTCCAGAGTGAGACTGAAATTTATCAATGGGCCTTAACCTCTGAAAACACAATAGGGCTGGGGAAGAGTCAGGGGGAGCTTGTGATTGATTCCCTTGCAGCCCTTTTGGAAATCTTCGAATTTTCCAATAGGTATGTCCACCTCCTCCTTGGGTCGGGGGATGTGGATTTGTGTGGGGGGAGGGGAAGGGACAGGGGGTCAAACCAGACTTCTCACAGTTTCTTACATTTGCTTTTGGCAGGGTGTTAGGCAACCCTTGTCTTCAGACTTCAGATTGAAGACTTTGATGTAAATGTGCATTGACCTTGAGTTTCACAACACACATTGCGTGGAACCAACCATGCAACCGCGCCAAGCATCCACTTCTGCAAGGGCTGAAAGCTTTCTGATGTAAATTTCTCCAAGTGGGCCAGTGTCTTCAGAGCCTTGCAGGTGCTGTGAGCTTGTGCCAATGGTGCCTGTGTGTGCCCGCTTGTGAGAGAGGGGATGTGTGGGTTTGTGAGAAGGAAGGGCTATGAATCTGTGAGGAAAAGATCCCTTGTGTACCACTGTTTATGCCTTTTCATTAACAGCTCCCTTTTCATCTCCCCCTTCCCTCTTGTCTTTTTCAGACTATCAGCATTAATAAGGCCATTAACACGCAGGAAGTCGCTGTGAAGGAGAAGCATGCACGCAATATCCTTTCATGTTCTTCCAGCAGAGAAAGGGATGAGAGGAAGCGCACAAGGGACGCCTGCATCTGGCTGACCGGTACAGGCCGCGTGGCTGGAAGGGCTAGAAAAGCCCGTGGACAGTAAATAAATGAAGGCATGCATTTAGAGCGAGTGATGTTTTGACAAATCACATTCCTTCTTAGTGCCCTCCTAGTCATAAGCATGCCAAGCCATCTCAAATCTTTGTGCTGAAAGTTACTTTCATATGACTGGCTGACTCGTATGGCAAGGGCTTTAGTAAAGCGTAAATGTCCATCCTTCAGTATCCAGTGACTTCTGTCCTTCTGGCCTCCTTGGAAACATATGTTTCTGCTGTGTTCTCTAGGGAGACCTCACTATTAGCTTCTATGATGCCTTTGATGCATGTACCTGACTTTACCATTGGCCTCTATTATCTGGTTGGGCCAGAGCTCCTGAGGGTGTAATTCACCTCACCCTGGGTCTCTACGGCAGGCTGGGCTTGAGGACCAGATGTCTTGTTTCTCATCTCACTATGAGTTTCTGTGGTCAGGCTGGGGCAGAGGTCCTGAGATCTTACTGTGTGTCTCTATGGCCTTTCTCGTACAGAGGTCATGTTTCCCACCTCACCTTGGTGATCTGGCTTGGACAGCGATCATGAGTTCTTCTTTCCCACCTCACCATGGGTCTCTGTGGTCAGGCTGGCGCTGAGGTCCTGAGATCTTATTACTTACTGTGAGTCTCTATGGCTTGTCTTGTACAGAGAACTGGAATCCAAACAGTGGTTCAAGTACATCATTAAAAATGACAAACAATTTAACATATAAATAAAAAACTGAATACTAAGACGTTGATTAGAAAATGAGAGAGAAGGAAAAACAAAGAAAAGTGCTTGACCAATTAGTAAAATACCCAAAACCCAGGCACAGATAATTACTTTTGATTAGAAAAATGTATTTTCATAAAGTCATACATATAACAGTAATGGCGCTCACAAAGTTAAACAAACAGTGTTACAAATATAAACAATGACGTGTAAACAAACAAAAAGTGGCTGAGGGAAACTACTAAAACAAGGTTAAAAACAAAACTGAGACACATAACAAGAAATGTATCCTCTTCATTTAGAGCCACATATTAGCGTCAACGGCGTTTCAACCTGTTGTTAATTAAAGGGTCATCATCAGGACAAAACAGCAGACATTAGAGCGTCCACAGGATTTCAATAAAATATCTGTATCAACAAGAGGAATTCATTGGGTTGAGATGTGCATCAAGCACACTACCTCCCAAGCGGCAAATGCAAGACAAAAAATACAATTAGGCTATAGCTGGCAAAAATGCTGTTAATTAATACTTATGATTAAGTCCATAGTTTCTAGGGCTACAAATGGATTGTTGTGATCTAAACACACTTCCAAAGTGTGTAGCAGTTATGCTGGGAAAGGAAAACCCGGTCGGTGTGCTTATTCAAAATGCTTAATTGTCACCGCCTCGTTCCACCAGCATCCCGGCTCCGGTCAATCCCCGCACTTTGAACGTGTGTTTAGATCACAACAACTTCTTTGTAGCCTTAGAAACTATGGACTTCATCATGAGTATTGATTACCAGCATTTTTTGCCAGCTATTGCCTAATTGTATTTTTTGTCTTGCATTTGCTGCTTGGGAGTTAGTGTGCTTGATGCACATCTCAACCTGATGAATTTCTCTTGTTGATACAGATATTTCATTGAAATCCTGTGGACGTTCTAATGTCTGATGTTTTGTCAATCAAAAAAGTAATTATCTATGCATGGGTTTTGGGTGTTTTACCACTTGCTCAAGCACTTTTCTTTGTTTTTCCTTCTCTCACATTTTCTAATCAAAGTCTAAGTATTCAGTTTTTTATTTATATGTTAAATTGTTTGTTATTTTTAATGATGTACTTGAACCAATGTTTGGATTCCAGTATTATTTAGCCCCTGGTTCAGGTTATAGGGTGGTCCCTGTTGTTCGTAACAACTGTCTTGTACAGAGGTCATGTTTCCCACCTCACCTTGGTGATCTGGCTTGGACAGCGACCATGAGTTCTTCTTTCCCACCTCACCATGGGTCTCTGTGGTCAGGCTGGGTCAGAGGACCTGAGCTCTTATTTCTCACTGTGACTCTCCGTGGACTTTCTTGTACAGAGGTTCAGAGGTCTTGTTTCTCAGATCACTGTGAGTCTCTGTGGCTTGGTTGGGGCAGAGCTCCTGAGGTCTTGTTTCCTATCTCACCATAGGTATCTGTGGTCTGGCTAAACCAGCAGTCCTGAGGTCTTGTATCTCACTGCGCTGACAGTCTAAATTAGGTCAACGGTCTTGAGATTGTGCCATTAGTCTCAGGTTGAAGAAGAGATACCATTGCTATATTTATCACCTCATCACTGTGTTTTATGTCAGCCTGGTGCAAGGTCCAAAGGTGGTTTGTTAAGACCTTGCTAACAACATAGGTGTGGAATAGTGGCTTGAGGCCAGGCATGCTTAGCTGCGCTCCCAGAGCACCCCAGTCCAGCACTTCACAGAGACAGATCCCAAGTCTCCTTGAAGTTCTGTTATTTCACCTTTCGATTGTACCTCCAAAATGAATGCTGTGCTCTATTTGACCGCATTGATGCTAGCACCAACAGAAGAAAAAAAATCTTCTCCGTTGTGAAGGATTTCACTTTACCAGTGGCCACCTCTAACTCAATCACCCCCTCACAGGACCTTTGCAACAATCCCTCTTGATTCTTCAGCTACAAAATCACCACCATTTACAGCAATTTCACCCACAACAGAACCAGACAGACACATCGCAAAAGGACTCCCCAAATAACTAATGCTAACTACATTGCCCGTCATCACCCCAGAAGAAACTCGCGTTACTATGAAGTACACTTAGGGTCCCCATCGAACCCCTGCTTCCACCATGCCTCCACCTCTTCCACAACCTTGCCTGATGCTTGGAATTATGCAGCTGTTCTTCCATTGCTGAAGAAGCCCTCTGCAGACTCTCCAATGCTCGCCAACTACAGACTGATCTCCCTGCTACCATTCCTGGCCAAAGTCTTGCAGAAAATCAGCAACAGATGCCTCACTAATTACCTCCATGACCGCCAACTTCTCAACACCACTCATTCTGAGTTCATGTCCAACCACAGCACGGAAACTGCTCTAATCACAGCCACGGATGACATCTGCATGATTGGACAGAGGAGGCACGGCATCCTTTATCCTCCTGGACCTCTCTGCAACATTGGACATGATCTCGCACCCTATACTCATCCAATTCCTACACAACATAGGAATCCAAGGACACACACTCCAATGGATCTGCTCCTTCCTGAGTGGAAGCTCCCAGTCAGTCAGCCTGGCGTCATTCACCTCGGACGCCCTTGACCTCAACTGAGAAGTGCCACTAGGATCCTCCCTGAGCCTGATCATCTTCAATGCATGCATGATTTCTCAAGCTACCATCATCCGCAGCCACAATGTCAAAGTCCTCTCTTGCACCAGTGACACACAACTCATTCACTCACTAACCTACCAGACGCCCAGTACCCAGATTAAGTTCAATGTCTGCATTGCTGAAAGCTCCACTGGATGGAAACCTACTCTAACCTACTCTCTATAGCTGAACACAGACAAGAGCAAAATAGTGATCTTCTGGAAGAGTATTTCTTAGTGGGACTCCACCTGGTGGCCAACAGAGCTAGGACCAACACCCACTCCTACCACCCATGCCAAGAACCCCATGATTGTCATCGACAGCAAACTCAACATGACCGCCCAAGTCAAGGCACTCACCCCTGAAGATGCTGAGGAAGATTTTTCTATGGCTCCCAATCAGCACCAGGACAACTGTTACCCATGTCCTTGTCACAAGCAAGCTGGACTACGGGAACAGCCTCTATGCTGGTGATCAACAAAAAACGCACCAGAAAGTTAAAGACCATTCAGAACTCAGCAACCAGAATCACTCACACCATCCCGCGCCACACTTACATCATACCACACTTGAAGGAGCTCCACTGTCTCCTCATACACAAACGAGTACAGCTCCAACTCCTCACCCACATTTTCAAGGTACTACATGACACTGGCCCAGCATACCTCAACAATCGCATCTGCTTTCACAAACTTCCCAGACACTTTCGCTCATCTAGACTCCTACTCAGACACATCCTGCATATATGGAAAACCAGATCTGGTGGTTGAACCCTCTCCTACATTACTCCTAAAGTGTGGAACAACCTGCCATGACCCATAAGAGCTCCTTCTCACTTCTTGAATTCTGCAAGAAGCTGAAGACCTGGCTTTTGTAGTAGTCCTGTTCGGCCTAAGGTTTGGCGGGGCTCACACCTGCTCAGCGCCAGGATACCCTCCCCGGGTCATAGTGCGCTCTATAGATCTACATAACATAACACATAAGTAATTATGTAAGAATTTAAGTTAGTAAATCAAGACCTCATACGGTGATCACACAGTGCAATGTGAGTGGGAAAGTTTCAACTGCGTTTACAATAGACGTCTGCAAACGTCATATTGACTCTGTTTGACCCCACTCCTATTAATAACATTTGGAGCCAGGACTCATGCATCTTTCTTTTGTATATGCAATTGTAACTTTCTCACTCTCCTTTCACTCACATTTCAGCTATAAAAAAAAAAGCAGCATATTCTCTTCCTCTGCGTTTTCCAGCACCCCATAAATGCCGAAGTTGTCACATCATGCTGTGTCTTCTAGGTCAGTGACCTTGAGTCGTAGGTATTCGATTCAGGAAGCTTCTCGTACTGTAATTTCACTGCATCTAGCCTCTTGTCTACCTTATCCAGCTTGACTTGGAAAGATGAAATCTCATGGCGGATTGATTTCACCTCTGACATCAGGTCTGTTATGTTGGTGTCAATGGTAAACATAGTCGCACCAATAACAGATATTTCCCTCAAAATAAGTTTGAGGTAGAATATGATGGTTTTGGTGTATCTGCCTTAGGGCTTTCTTAAGGGACACCAACTGGAGGCCTCAAGATTTATCAATGAAAATCATGTTGGCCCGTCGCTGGTTTGTAGTCAAAAAAGCTGAATACTAGGGATTGTAATTGGCACGCCTACTCCCTGTCAGTCCAACATATACTTCAGTGCATGGAAGGTGCCAGTAACTTTGTGCACCATTTTACAGCTCAGTTCACTACAGGATTACGACCAGGGAGAGACTCAGGACCCTTGTCAATGTCAGTGTCCATATAGGAGATTTGTAAAGCGCTCTGTTACCATTCGGTGTCTTGGGGCTAGCTTACTGATAGGTACAGGAGGCCGGTATCTTAAAACAAATCCGTGTTGCTGAAAAGCCATGTTTTCAGCTCCCTTCTAAAGTTCCCAACCAGGAATATCACCAATCACAATTTTATTATGTAGGAATAAACAATATATTCGCGTCTACACCAATCGTAGCGCTAAATGGACACATTTGTGGAAACAGGCTTATAATTCAGGATCGCCCGGCTACCTTCCAGGCGTGATTCACAGACTCGCAATGATATTTACCCAAACCGAGCCCTCAAGTCTCTAACTCTCAAGAAAGAGCAGGACAAAGCTTCCAAATGTCTCTCCATATCTGGCCCCTGTTAATTTCACATCATGTCTGACTCCATTCTGAGGCCACCCCGGGGGGGGTGGGGGGGGGGGGTCCTTCTGTGTCGGTGAATAGTCACTCCTCTGCATTGTGGAGGTGGTAAAAGGCAGTCATCCACTCACAGGGCTCCTCGTATAGGGCTCTGCCGCGCTGTGCCTCTAGTGCCCAGGATCAAGGCACCGCGATGGGCAGGGCTGCTTGCTCTCAGCTGCCACACTGCCTGGTCCACTGAGCCAAGGGCCAAAGTGGCTTGTCCCGGCCTCTGGGACAGGCATTTGCAGTGCCCCGTGTAGCAGCAGCGCTGTGGAAAAGTCCCCAGTTCTCCAGAGCAGGGCGGGAATGCAGGTGGGGCAGCCAGCACCTTCGCAGAGGTTCAACTGGGAGGAGCCATCTTGTTGGCTTCTAGCTTGGCCTCTCTTTTTAAAACATTTGTTTTGTTTTTAGTAAGATTCTGGCATTAGAATGCATGTGGATGGCAAGGCGGCTGTGTTAGAAGGAGCTCTTGTTAAAAGCCTTACTATATATAAGGCAAGCATTGCTACTTCTAACTGAAACACATTGAGGTTGGTCAAAATATACAGGGCTCAGTTGTCATTGGCGGTTTTAAATCTGGGGGTCTACATGCACACCAGGCCAGAGGAATCTCTTACTTGCTGATTTTCTTCTCATCCTGGGTCCCTTGCCAGGCTATGGTAGCGGTACTGAAGTCTTGTCTTTGACTTTGGGTCTGTTGTCAGGGTGTAGCAGTTGTCCCAAGTCTATTTCTACCCTCTCTGTGGTTCTCTGTTGTTAGGCTGTTGTAGCAGTCTTGAAGTTTCCTCTTTCATTGTTGTTTTTTATTGTCCATCTAAGATAAGGGCTTTCAAGGCTGTTTTTCACCTAACTGTGGGTCTCTGTGGTCAGACTGTTGTGTCAGTCCCAAAGTCTCATCTTTCACTGTAGCTTTCTGTTGTCAGGATGGAGTGGGGCTCCTGGGGTTATTTGTCTCCTATCCGTGGGTAGCTGTTTTGGGGCTTCTCGGGGTTGTCGTCGCACTACGGATCTTTATTGTATATTTGGAGGATGAGCTAGTAGTTCTCATAAGTTTGGGGTACAGGTCCTGAGATTTCGCACCCGACCATGGGTCATAGTTTGAGGTTATTAAATACAGCTGTAGCTATTTACTCATACGTCTTATGCCAGGTATGGAGAATATATGCAAATATAAAAGTAAATAGTCTCTATAGTATCTCTTCGAAGCAACTTATCTCCTTGGAAAGTTGTTCTTGGATGACTAGGAATAAATATTTGTAATTTAATTCTACTTTAAAATACGTGTGTTATAACAAAACCGTTCTATTTTTGTAACATTTTTACAATGTTATTACTACCAGGAACCTGCTAAACAGGAGTATCTGGAGTTAAATGCATGTAGGTGCTAATCTTGGGATTCAGATCTCTTAGTTCACTCCACTCTAGACAATTGCATCAAAATATGAGACAACATTGCCTTTAAAAGTAAGTAAAATTCTAGAGTGGAAATATAACTTACCAGCCGACATTGAGCCATCTTGTAACTGACTTTTCTTTCAGACTGGCTGAAAGGCTAAGAGTAAACATAGTCTAATTCAATCTAAAATATTTAATATTATTATATAGTATATTATTACTACCCTCAGACTGAGATGGGATGGCAAATTCGAATATTGTCTGCCTTCGAAGATCTGTGGCAGGGCCACGAGGCAGTCGGACAGTGGCAATTGTTTTTTTTACTTGTTTTACGTGGGGTTAGGTCAATAGGTGTTAATAGTCTTATTGTCCATGTGGGATCTTATCTTCACACCTGTTACTGTTCTTCCCTTTTTATGTGCCTTTTGGCTTGCGCCCATGTTTGAGATCTGGGCAATTAACAACTGTTAACACATCTCTTCCCAGAGGTCATTAATCTCTTTGTTTACACCCTGAACAGAGGACAGTAACGCATAATTATTTCTTGAAATTAGTGCACAATTTAACCACGTATATAATCTTTAATTTCATATAAGGCGTGAATTTACAAGTTTGCTGAACCAGCCATACGTGATTTCATTGTCACTGTGATACAATCGCAACATTTTTTATTCACAAACAGCACCATTCATAAAAAGATAGTTGCTTAGTCTTGCATGAGTATTATTATTCCACTACATTTTTCTTCTCTTTTAGAACATCTTTGGCTAAAAGAGCAGGAACAGTACATTATTGATTGGGTTTCTGGGACGAACAGTTATAAAGTTGCAAACCAGAATGAACATTTTAGATGTCGCGCAAGCGAGATGACAGCAGCGTCTTTGGAGAGACGTTCAATTCAACATAATATGATTTCAAAAGAGATGATCTGAAGTATTCAGTTGAAATACTACTTTTTACAGTAGTTGTTCTTTTTGTCATGTTCAGTTCTTCTAGTGTCTTTTATGCCTCTAAGTTCACAAACATGGATTAATAGAATACCATTATTTACTTCCTGGGTCATCTCATGAGATGAAAACCTTCAGTTTTGTGTGGTGATAGTTCTGGGAATCCTCTAATGTATGTTGTGGTGCTCAATGGCCCCTACTGTCTAAGAGCGAGGCGGAACGTTGTGTAGTAGAGGAGAGTGCCCTGGGACCGTCTGGTGATGAGAGGGATATGAATGTCCTTTCCTATTGGAATGTACGTCTTTCATGTTCCACACTTTTGGGTCACCGTTGACACTGTTCACCTTAATGTTGTCTGCACAGGAGGGAGTTGCATGGTGACCATTTACTCGGAATTAATGTGTCTTTCCCTCGCTTCCTGCTCTGGCTGGGCTCTAGGGTGCGTGTGGTGGAAGGTGGATGTGTCATAGTCTGTGGGTCTGGGCCCGGAATGGCAGTATCGCTAATAGTCTCCTGCCACGAAATAACATTGCCTACTGAATTTCAGTCTCTTAACTCTGTTAATTCTAAATGACCACCATAAACAAGCATCATCCTTCACCTAAATCTGATCAAGCTAATAAAAACGTCAAGGGCAAACCATGTCAAGACGAAGGAGTTAATGGGCTGAGACAGGGGCATCGCCAGCAGCCACCACGAAAGAGAAAAGGGATCAGGTAATAGACATGCTGAAGAAAAGTCTCTCAATAGATATATCAGTAGTTTATTAAAATCTATATCAAAAGGCGGGAAAATTGACACTGCCATTAACCGTGTCTGCCCGTTAGATTAGAGTGCTTGCGGCTTTGATGTGTAAAAGGAAGACACTGACTAATGAGTGCCCTGCGACAGCGGAATCCTATTGATTTCCTTGGATAAGTTGGGGTTAGCCCCACATTCAATTGAAAGTAAAAAAACAAGCATTGGCATAGCCAATAGGTCTCGCCTTTGGGACCTTACAAGTGTTTAGCCATGCAACAGTTGTTGTTGCACCAAAGATATTGTGCTACATAACTAAATACTCATAAGGTCCCAAAAGCCAGACCTATTGGCTATGCCAATGCTTGTTCAACATCTAATATGCTTAGACAAATTGAAAAGGCCTACTATGTCACAGCTGGCCAAACTATGCGTCACATTGATATGAAACGTAGTCCGCTTGGAACATCACGCCCGTCGCAGTTCTGTCAAAATTCTCTTGGTGAGTATCCCACAACAGTGCTCAGAAAGGGAGCGCACCTTGTGTGTTCCAGTATTTTTACACACTCTTCAAAAAGGGAGACGATATAACAATGCATATAGCTAAGCATTCTGCAACATTGCTCAGAAAAAAAGTGACTGCTCTAATGAAGCGTGGGGACCTTCTACGAAACTCCAGAAAAGCAACAAGACTGCTGTGCTGGGCATTTACTACAGTGCTCGTGCTTTCCACGTCATAGCTCACAAAGCATTCTGCCACGTCACAGCTTGCCAAGCATCCTGCCACATCACTGCTCACCAAGCATTCTGCCACGTCACAGCGCACCAAACATTCTGCCACATCACAACTTGCCAAGCATTCTGCCACGTCACTGCTCACCAAGCATTCTGCCACGTCACAGCGGACCAAACATTCTGACACGTCACAACTGGCCAAGCATTCTACCACGTCCCTGCTCGCCAAGCATTCTGCCACGTCACAACTCACCAAGCATTCTGCCACGTCACAGCTCGCTAAGCATTCTGCTACGTCACAGCTCGCTGAGTCTGGTCTGAAGAGCACTCCTGAGCTTATATGGCTGAAGCATCCATTGGAGAGCCACAGCGGATTACAGAGCATAGAAGCCTACTTTTGAACTTCTACTGAAGCAGGTATGGATAATCTACGTCATCAATCCAGGAAGTCAATGAGGAGAGCGCAAGTAAACCCGGAACCCTGCAGGTTTTTAATCCCACTTAAAGCCCTGGTTCTAACTTTTACCCTGGAGACTTCTGAACCAGGTCACTTAGATTTGAACCCCCGCTTGATCACGATGTGTGATTCAGAGTAAATAATAGTTTTTACTTTGCTTTGGTTCCACAATGTACCAAAAACGCGGCATCTTGAAGCCACTGAGTTGCAAGTGGGCGCTAGGCATGATCACGCATTCATTCGATAAGCAGCTGGAGGGATTGTGAATTCAATCACTGCTTGTCGAAGGTGTTAACGGAAGGTGTGCGGTGATTGGTGCATTCTCCATAGTGGGCACGAGCATTCTGTCAGTGCTTACAGAGGCTTTAATTGCCGTGCCCAGATACAGAGACTGAGGGAATGTAAAGGGCAATCATCTGGTAATGGAGGGGTGGCAGAGGTGGGTGGACGGAGTGTGGCGGGTACTTGTGGTAACCACTGTGCTGTGTGGGATTGGCAGTTTTTTTTTTTTCCTAAGGACAGTGCACACTCATACTTACCTCCTCGAACCTCGAGGTGCTGCCCCTGATGCTACCTCGGAGGAGGCCTGGTGAGATGGAACTGTGAGAGCAAGTGCTTCGAATCTACCTGGCACTAAAGAGATCTGCTTTTAGAATGCACGAGGCGGTGCAATGCTTTAGTCTGGAGACCTCTATTTCAAGGAGTCTTGGTGGTCGCTAGAGCTCGTGTCCTCAGGCTTTTTCTCCACTGCACGCGATGCTGCCATTAGCATGCAGAGCTCTGATTGGTAATGATTCAAGGGTAAGGGAGCTTCTCGTGAGTCTGGAGACCCGCAGGGGAGGCTAAATCACAACCTACCTGCATATACTATCTATTTATGTCAAGGTGGATATCTATCCAGCACCTAATTCGCCCTAAAGGAAGCGTCAAAGCACCGAGAAGGAATAGTATTAGAAGCACGAGAGGCTATAGGGTGGTGGGTGTGGCTGCCATGAGATGAGACTGGAGACCCTACCACTGAGGCTGTTGATAGCATGGTATGATGCCTCACCGAAGGCCACTTCAAAGCACCGAGGCGACAGAATGGACAACATGAGAGGCAAGACGGAGGCGGGTGGCAAAATGGAGGTTCTCCAAAGTATGCGGCAGGCTCGACTAAATTATGCAGCAAGAAAAGGCAAATTATGCAGAAGAATGTAGAGTATTTTGTGGTAGTATTACTTGATTATCTTGAAATGCTTAGACATATTACCATTTTCAGAGAAAAGATTTCACCCAATTAGTATACACCCAAATACAACAATAAGCAACAGAAGGGTGACCACTCACCAGTCAACATTTACAAACCGCCTTCCACTGCGCTGCAACATATCACCCCGTTTCATACTAATATTTGATCCGTTTGAGCTATAAACAAACTGTTTCTTGCAAAAATATGCAAATTATGCTGCAGTTGATGGATTATGTGGTAAATGCGTCAAATCATTAGTTATGTGGAAAAGGCCCACCTACCAAATCACTTCAGTCCAATGGCCTTGCTCTTCAGTCTTAACCCAGGGTCTCAGTTCTGTCCTCGATCTAGTCGCCTGAGCATCATCCTATCCTTCTTTGCCGCATAACTTGGGTAGTCCTGGATAAAAGTCTAGCACACGATTGGCCGTGTGAGATCTGAAAGACTAATAGGGGACGATAGACGGCACGTAAAGCGGCGGCGTGTGTACTTCACCCTCTCAGCAGTGGGGGGAGAGTTGTGACTGACCACCTGGGCCCCATGCGAGGTCGACCCGCCCAGAAGTTCAAACTACACAATAAGACTCATGCAGGCTGTGGTTTGAATAACCGCTGAGTACATTTTTTTGGGGGGGGGGGCAACCTGAACATTATGGAGTGTCCAGGCACATTACCTTGATCTTGTCCTTGCTGGGAAGCCGCCACTCTCCCATGTGCATGCGATGCGAGGTGCAGCGGCGTGTGTAGCAGCCGCCGCAAATTGTGCGGAAAGTGTGTTTTCCGGCGCACGCCTCCTCCCGGTGACGTGCAGTCTGGAGCCTGATAGAAGTCACACCGCATTGATGGAGATCGCCGTGCCCCCGCTGCTGCTGAGCCAAAGGGCCCCTCTAACCCCCGCATAGGCCGTACGGGGCGAGGTGGAACGCCTGGGGCCAGGAGAGGGACCCCCAGGATGCCATTTCCCGCCCACCGTTGGCGGAAGTCGGTGAGTACACAGGCCGGGCGGGAGACGGAGGAGCGTCTGGTTCAAACGTAGGCTGGCGTGCCTCAGTGCTGCACTTTTACCGCTGCAGGCACCGGGGCGTCTGCTTCGTACTCTAGGGGTGCAGGGCTTCCGTCTGGCAGTGCCTGAGCTGCAGGAAGCGAAAGGAGATGCTCTAACAACAGCCGAGCGGACTTTCTCTGAGTAAAACTGTGAGGACGGCTGCGCGCTGCTTCAGTGCTGCCCTGTCTGCTTGTTCGGCGCCCCTGCGGGTCTTGAAAGCGCACCTGCGGCAAAGAGGAGGCATTGAGTGTCTGCGCGGAAACAGGTGGCTTGCAGCCTTGCCGACCTGGCCATCGCTGGAGGTGTTGACAGAAACCATAACGGCGACGTGCACTACAATTTCTAGTTGTGACGCTTCTCGATGGCGGCGGACTGTCCACGGCAAGCTGCGTACGCGAAGCGGCATTTTCGTTGCTATGACAACTAAAGCATCGCAAGATGGCGTCGGACTGTCCACAGTCCCACGCACATGCTGTTTGCTTTGGACAAATGGCGAGAGCAGCCATCTTTGTCCATGCAAACGCGTGCATGAAAGCCCTCGGCAGAATTGATTCCAAAAGGTACTTGCAATGGCGAGAGCAGCGCGTGCGCTGCTTTCGTCAGGCAAGACCTAAAAAAAAGAGCTTTCAGTATATCAGTTCCAAAACCCATGGGTGAGAACGATGCTAACAAGTCTGTCATCAGAAGTCTAAAGTTCCAGTCTGAAGAAAAACAAAACTCACAAGGTTAGCCAGAGTAGAAAAGGATCTACGAGGGACCAGAAAAACTGGAAACTTTCAGGATTTCCACCAAGATAGTGAACAGGCAAGGCTCAATGACTACATACAAGGTTAAATCCTGTGTATTATTATGGTCACATCTTGCTGTGTTTAAATCCATCTTGAAGCATTTACAGAATAGTTAAGTGTAACTGTTGGTAACACTCAGTTAGGTTATGCCTTACTAAGGAACATATTTTTAAATGAATATTGACCTAAGAGCTGACTTTAATTGAAAGGCTTCATTTGGTGTTATATGACTGCCGTTGTTTGGGGGAAATTAAGGCCGGTTGTGTGTTGTGTTTAAAAACATAATGCGCCCTTTTGTGAGTCAGAAACTATGGAATTAATCTCAGCTAGAATTTATGACCATAATAGACTGAGCTTGAAGGTGTTCAGTTTAAAAGTAAAGACGATTGAGGAAAAAAAGTTATTTGTGGTCTAATATGAATATAACTGAGACTTTAAAAAGTCTTAATTTGCTCTGACTCTTTAATTAGAGCGCCTGATTGAAAGCTGTTGTTTTGTATGATCACATCCAGAGTCTGGCCCACTCCTGTTGCTGATGCCACATGTTATGTTATAGAACCCTGTATGTGTATGTAGAACACTCCTACGTCATACATAATCTCACTGGGCTGGCATAAAAGCCTACACTGCTTTCTACCACAATCGCTGTATGCTTTTATCACTAAGGGGCCCGGAGCTCAGCATATCATCAACAGTACATGCTCCTACTTGGAGATCCAAAGGATAAGCTTGTTACGGAGGTTTGCTCTTGTTAGACCTTGGTGTAGCCTCAGCGTGCCAGTGCACAGCGCAGTAAGGTGCAGACGGGTACAGAGGGCAATGCAGGTTGACTTCCACATCAGAGGTCGAATTAGGAAGTCCGCTTCCTGTCCGTTGTGAACTCTGACCCATGATATTTGCATGACATCTTGTCTTATTAGTGCTTTACTACCTTTCGGAGGAAACTGTTGTCATCAGTCTATAAAAGGACCCCACATCAGGAAGTAATTTGATGCATCACATATCTTTACTTTGCTGAAAGTGTCCTTTGTGCTGCCTGTTGCAGGAACCACAGAGGACTGATCATGCAGTGTGCAAATTCACCTTTCACAGGAAGAAGTATGGCTGCCATGTTAGTAAAGGATTTGAATCCATGTGAGTTGCATATCTAGGATTATTAAGCTACCTTCAGAATTTCTTGAAACAAGCGGTTAGTTGAAACTGACGTCCATCATTACATCTTTAACAGACATCACGGGTATCCACCAGGACCAAGCCTTGTGGCTCGTGTCAGTTCGTTCTATCCAAGGAGATCGTATGTGCCCCAGGCCTAGTATGTATCTGCTGCACCTCCACACAGTCTGTTGGTGGGCGGGCTCGAGTGTCCTTCGCACAGAGAGGTTGGCTGTTTAGGGGAGTGCTTGCCCTTGTCATTGAACCGGTGACCAGGTGTGAGGCAGCTGGAAGACGGCGGTGACCCTTGTGAATAGGATCAGTAATGGTGAGCAATCTCTTTCCCAAGCCATGCTCAGTCTAATTAGGGCTTCACCTTGCAGCAGGGTGTGTGGTGTGAAATGTCTCTACCGTTCACTTGAGCTCGTATTTTCTTGGCCCCTTCATCTGTCTTTGCTCTGGAGCACTAGGACTCGCAGTCTGGCGTCAGGCCTCACCCTCTGCCACAGCTGTAGGGCAACCTTTGTGGGCCCAGGTGAGTCCCTGCAGTACACAACTCCGTGCTTTCCTGCAACCCTCATGTTAGGTTATGCTATGCTATACATTTATAAAGCGCATGGCTACCCGACGGGCTTCTCAGCGCTGAAGTCTTGTCCTTCCTATAGCTAGCACAGTAGGTGAATCACTTAAACACAACTGTTATTGTTCTCGTGGATTCTTTTTTGTTGGTCGAGTTCGACGCTGGCAGTTGCCTCGTGTGACATCAAGAGATCACTCCTCATGAATATCACCGAGGTCAACTTCCCCAGGTTGTTTTGGCTCTCAGTTTCCATATGTGACATAATTATTTACAAATGTGTCATGCTGTAGCCTCACTGATGTCAGCTTCCATACCTGATATCAGTTATTTTCTAGTTGCCTCTGATGACATCAGAATTGATATTTGGTTTTCTCGGGCGACATGGACATTCCCTTGTGCATAAATTATGCAAAGGTTGGTCGCACACTGCTCGTCACACCAGCAAGTTGCCCCAAGGGACTGTGGTAGATGTAGTGGCGACGGCAGGTACGCCTATGCCACAATGTATAAAGAACAGTATGTGTTGCGTTAGCCATCCCTGGACACGTGTTTCGAGGTAGTTGCCTCTCGTCAGCAGGGAGCAGGTCAGTGTAAAAGGGTGCCGCGTGGACTGCCAAAATGTAATTAAAACAGGTCAAGTACCTCTCATGGCGCGCAGGTGCAGATCCAAAGGCTCGTCAGCCCGTTGGCTCAAGGGAGCCGTAATAAATTATGCAAAGGTTGGTCGCACACTGCTCGTCACACCAGCAAGTTGCCCCAAGGGACTGTGGTAGATGTAGTGGCGACGGCGGGTACGCCTATGCCACAATGTATAAAGAACAGTATGTGTTGCGTTAGCCATCCCTGGACATGTTGTACATCTCTGATGCCAGTTTCCTTGTGTAATGTCACTGATGTCAGATCATCCATGTGACATCACCTCTGTCTGTTCCTCCATGTGCCACTACTGCTGATAACTCATTAGGATGACATCATCACCCCCCTTAGGTCCTTCAGGTTATGTCACCACTCTGTTCCCTCTTGTTACACAACCACCAACACCACTCTATGGAAGAGCATGTCTTTTCCTGCTTTCTCCCTTGTGTACTGTATTCGCTCCGTAAGTCGCGCAGTCCTCTCTGTGTTGCTCCCTCTTCCATCAGGAAACATGGTTTACATTGCATGCGATACATTGCATGCCATTACAATGCGGTTGTTACAACGCAAACCATTACAACGCAAGTCGTTACAACGACTTGCTGTAGGGGCAGAAGGTGTTGGATTTAAAATCCAACACCTTCCCTACTGTTGCACAGACTGGAGTTGGAATAGTAAATTATACTATTCCAACATCCAGTGCCCCCTACAGCAAGTCGTTGTAACGACTTGCGTTGTAATGGTATGCGATGTAACAATGCAGTCATTGTAACGACCGCGTTGTAATGTCATGCGGTGTATTGCACGTGTTGTAACGTGGCCTATTCCTTCCATCTCCCCACTTCATAATGACATGTACATGCGTGCACATCAAAGCTCTTATACTTTTTTTTTTTTTTTTTTTACCGATGCTGAGCAGTATTATCTAAAAGCAATTACAAAACCAATATGTCTGCATACGCAGCCAAAAAAGTGAGACCTATTGGTTCTACAAACGCTTGTTTCTTTCTTATTTAATTAAGCACTCATGAAAGTGCATGTGTTTTCTCGATCTCTGATTTGGGCTGCTTCCCCCAGCCCTCATATACCTACTTTCCCCCACTTTGCCTCCCCTTCGCCTCCCCTTCATACCCCCGACCCCATCTGCTCCTCCGTTGTGTTATCTCTCTGTGTATTACATTTTTTTATTATAATTTTTTTGGAGGGCCTAGCAGCTGCCATTTGCTGCTGGTTTGAAAAAAAGCAATGTTGTCGTCTCCTTTGCTTTTCGGCCCCCCCCCACCCCCCACAACTTACTGACTGTTGCTTTCCCCCCACAGGACTCCCTCTCTTTCCTTCCTTGTTGTCCCTTTTTTTTTAGGTCTCGCCTGAGCCAGCACATGCGCTGCTCTGCGAGACATTTAGTAAGTGGCTTTTAAAAGTGCTGCCACATGCTTTTGCTGGCCTAGCGCTTGCGGGTACGCGCGCGACCAAGCGCGCAGCCTCCAGCTTTGCCACTCGCGTGCTTGTTTAAATTTTCAGCGCGCGAGTGCACGCGCACACCACTCATGGAACGCAGTTGGTTCATTTATATTGCGTCTCCCTGTGCCGTTTGCCCGCCCCCACCACCGTTATCGTTCGCGGGCACACAGAAAGCGTGTGGACGCTGCAGCTGCTTTCACTTTTACAGCCGCGCGCCCACTCGCTCCGCCCTGTCCATTTTGAAGACCGCTTGTTTACATTTTCTTCGCGCGAGTACGCGCGCACACCACTCATGGAACGCAGTTGTTTTATTTATATTTCGTCTCCCTGTGCCGTGATTGCCCGCCCCCACCACTGTTCTTGCTTTTTAAAATATGTTTTCAGCTCCGCACACCCCTTGCGGGACACCCGGGAATCTGCATGGCCAAGTTTACTTTACTGTTTTGGGAAAGTGATGGAGGCCAGGAGCTGGGGCTGCTCCGATGCCATCGCTGCTGCTATCCCAATGCTAAGGCACTGCTGCTATCTCTCCCTTGTTCTATATGGCATGTGACTGTTGGGCACTACCCGGGCCGGCTGCTGTCTCTACTGTTGAGCCGTGTGAAATATCTGCTTCAGCCTGCACCCTCCCTGCTCTCTCTTTCAGCACGTTGACTACTGGTGAGCAACGCTATGTATAAATTGTTGTTTTCCTCAAAGACATTTGGCTTTTTGTCATCCAGTGGAGTCTTCCCTGCTAGGATCAACAGAGCAGCTTTGTGCTACAGTAATTAGTTACACCATAAACTGGTTTCCAGATTAATAACCGTGAAATGAAAAAAACATCTTATTTATGGATTTATAAAGCCCAATATCTACTTCAAATAAATCATGGAACCACGAAGACATTAGTGATGGTGTAATGGAAATGAAGTGTCTCTGTAATGCTGCATTTAGAAACCGACATTAAACTTTGGTCGAGCTTTTGTTACTGTGTTTTCAGACTGTTATTGCAGCACATTCTTTCATCCAACAGCAAGGTTTAAAGGTCATTCCACAACCACAGCGGACTCTGTACTTCTATGGCAATAAATCAGGCATTATTGGTCTTTTATAATGCCTGCCCTTCAGCAGTTTCTTTTTGAACCAAACATAACTGTTCCTTTAAATATTTTGCAGAAAAGTGTTTTAAATGGTAAGCAGCAGTTTCAGAAGTCCTACAAATTGCCATTCTCTCAAAGTACTTCTCGAGAGAGGGTTCTTGGTTTGGCGGAATGGCGAGAGGGTTGCTTTTTAACAACATTTCGCTCCAGTCTTGGATTTAGTTCTTTGTTTCGTAAATGGTAGCCTTTTAACCTCCTGTTGACTTGGCACAATAGGACAGTTCTCTGGATTGTGCTTTTTTGTATGCTTTTCTTTTTTACTTGTCTTGTTACCGTAGATGCACTGTTTGTAAGTAAGCAAGGACAGGTGGAGTTGCTCAGTAATTGTCTTTTATAACTCAGACTGCTGACGTTCATATAATAGTTGTATTTCTGCAGGAATTTCGGTAGATGTCAATGCCTTTGGAACATTTAGCAAATTATTCTCAGCAATAATGCTCCATTTACCAACCATCCTGTGCCCTTCAGGAATAATCTGCAAAGTGCTTGTTAACTCCCACAAAGTAGCTGCCCGCATTAGGCACAGAAATGGCGGAAGGCATGCTCTCACCAAATCTTAACTGAGGAAATGACGAATACTACAAACTGTAACAGGCAACAAAATGGAGCCTCCATTTTAAAACGTAGCATACAAGTACTGGTGTGCCAACACTCATGATTGTTAGTATTGTATAAATGAATTCAGCAGAAACACTTTCACTGACATGTATATTTACTCTGAGCACTCAGGATACTTTTTCTGTTGTTTCAGAGAGCGGGTCGAGGTTTTATTAATCATGCTTCTGATTAAGAGCATTCATATTTTGTAAACTTATGGGGTCTGTAGTTGACCGTAGAATATGCTCACATGTGTCTTGCCAGAGTGGACTAATACATTTTGTTAATCTGTTTGGATTTCGGTAAACCGGTTATCTTCATGTGTTCGATAGTAATGAGTAACATGAAGTTGCTTAACTGTAGATACCTGTTATCTTGCCTTTGCACCAGTACAGAAGTTGAAGTGAATGACAGCATTACAGTTTACAGCTTTTACAGATCTGCAGTTTCTGGCAACTTAGGTTCTTTATGTGTACACTAATGTGCATGCAGGCCTTCATGCGAGTTCAGACTATCGGTTATACAAAAATAACACTTTAAGTAGTTTTCAATGCAGTTCTATAATATGCCTATTAGTGTCAAAGCTTCCACGTTAAAGAACAGTAGATGCTATAGCAACCAGGATAATGTGCTGCATGGCTAAAAACTTATAAGGTCCCTAAGGGCGAGACCTATTGGCTATGCCAATGCTTGTTTTTTTTGCGTCCCAGAAGTTGCTGGGCCGATTTGCATTTACAAAGTGCACTTTTTAAGTTACCAGTCCAAGTGGCATCTGCCATCTTGGGGAAG
This sequence comes from Triturus cristatus, assembly GCF_964204655.1. Lineage (NCBI taxonomy): Eukaryota > Metazoa > Chordata > Amphibia > Caudata > Salamandridae > Triturus > Triturus cristatus. The sequence goes on from NC_140584.1 coordinate 1,025,019,034, forward strand.
TATATAAAGAAAATTCCATCTGCATCAATCAGTATGTACTTTTTAGGTCTCGCCTGAGACAGCGCTTTAGCGCTGCTCTCGCAAGAGCTTTTGTAAATGGGGGATCTGGAAGTGCAAACGAGTGCTTTCAGGCCTCCAAATACAGTGCATGTGCGCCGGGCGCGCGCACCATTTGGAGGCCTGAAAGCACTCGTTTCCTTTCACTTTCGCGGGCCCCACGGCCGCTTTGATGTGATCGCGATTGCGATCACTTTCACACAGTGCGTGCTTATCTTATCTCCTTTCCTATCCCTGCGTCTTTTCTTTCTCTCACACAGTGCATGCTTATCTTATCTCCTTTCCTATCCCTGCGTCTTTTCTTTCTCTCCGCTTCACTTCCTTTTCTCCTCTTCTCTTAGCTTCTCTCCTTTAAATCCTTCTACGCGCCTCTTCCTTCGCCCATGTGCTTTGCCCCAACTCTTCCTACATTGCCTTTGCGCCAGTCTGCTTTCTCTCTGCCAGCTCCTTGTTCTTCCATCTTTCCTTTCACCATTCTCCATCACACTCCTCAGTGTTGCACTGTCACAGCGTAGAATTCTGTATTATTCCGTCCTCATTTATAGGTGCTTGATGCACGTAATAGTCACACGTTTGTATATTAATCATGCGGTCTGAGAGCACGCGGAAAAGGCGGAGACATGTTCCATTAAGTGCAAACCGTTTTGGGTGCATTTAATGAAAGTCCTTGTTTGCGGCTCTTTAAACTTCTGTGATCTTGCCGAGGTGCACACGGACATGCCCCGTTCATCACCCTGTCCAGAGCGGGATTACTCTGCCATGTGTGGTATTTGGCATTAGGCATGGATGCCTGCCCGAGACTTTTAACCGGCAGGGGGGAGCGGCGCTTCTCCAGTGTCCTCTGTGCTTTCTATGGGGGTGGAATCCATGCTCTAAAGCCGCCCGTTGGCTGCGGGTGCTACAGCCTTCCGTGAATGTGCCAGCCATGAGTGTCTCACTCTACTCAGTTTAACTAAAGATGGCGGGCTCCGGACTACAGGTGCGGTCTCCTATGCTTGTCTGCTCTGTTCGTGTGAGTTGAGGTTAGTAAATAGTTGTGATTGTGTGTTGCAGAGCAGCCGACCTTTGTATTTCAAATAAACAGGCAAGCAGCCCCCATGGCTCCCAGGGGGGCCCGATCGTCAGTTCTTGCAGATACATTAGATATAATCTCGATTCTTGTGTTTGTTGTTTTGTTCGCTGTTGTAAAGTATATTAAAGTGTTTTTGTAGGCAGGAAGAGACGCACAGAAGGTTAAACAATTGCTCCTGGTTTTGAGCGCGTTTCTCCCGTTTAGGTGATACATGTGAAATTTAATTGGAATTTCTTAGGGAAGAGACGAAAACCAGGGGTTTGACTTTGGGGCCCTTAATACCATTCTGTTCGCAACTGAAGATCAGACATTTTGTAACTCATGTGGTAGAAAGGTGGTCATAAAAAAAGTGTCATGGACGAGTGGTATAATTCAATGTGGGTTAAAGGGCCCTTGGACAAGTGAGGGGACTAGAGTCATCTTCAAAGTTTCCAGACGGTCGCGGAAATTGTTGGCACTAAAAGTGAAGCATAGATTTGTGACATTGACCCCTGAGTTTCTGATATTCTCTAGTTTCCTTTATCAATAGTGTACAACCCCCCCTTGCAAGCAGCGAGTTCCCAGTTATGTGGAACTACATAGATCATTATTTTTTGCACTGGGCTGTTCCAGTTTTCTCTTGTTACCCCGTGGTGCATTAATTCACTGAATATCAAGTAAACAATTTGTTTGAAGTTAGGAAGACAAGCAGGCTCTTCGGTCTTATAGACTATAGTTTTTAGGTTGAGCCTAACGGCAGCGCACATGCACCACTCGCTCTGTGAGGCATGCTGTATTAGGGTATGCACTGGAAGCCCCACCCACTCTCCCCCCATATTTGTCATTGGCTTGTGTCATTGTCCTTTGAAAATGCTGTCCTCTGATTCGTACCTAGGCTTGTTAGTCCTGCCTTGGTACCACCTTGTCTGCATTTATTATCGCCCATAACGACTGGACTTTTTACTTGGCTTGTTACACGGTCTCCGTTATTTAGTGGGTGAGCACTATTTTCGTTATTGGTCTTTCCTTATTTGTTTGGTTTTTTAAACATAAATAAAACGCATTGTCATTTACAATGCCAATACCTTAAACTTGTGTAAATGCGAGACCTATTGCATTGCGAATGCTTGTTCCAGTTTATTATTAATATTACTTGTTTGCCGATGCTGCACAACATCAGCAAAAAGCATTGGCACAGCAAACAGGTCAACAATGCGAGACCTATTGGCTTTGCCAATGCTTTTTATTTATTGAAAGTTATCTATCGAAAACCAAGAATTTTACCTCTAAGGTATTATTTTCATTAAGGAACTGTTGTGTGTGTGTGTGTTTGTGTGCGGGTGAACTTGCATATTACAGAGGCTGTCTCTCTCCTTTATTGTTAAGGTAGACGCTTTCGTTTGTTAAAAGTCAGGTGTTTGTATCCTTAATAACTTTGCCACCTCTCTCTGCCCCCGCCCCCACCTCGCCCAATTGGCACCAAACGTAAAGAAACAAGTGTGTAAGGTGACATCTGATTGGTCGACCGATTCAGAAGTTAGGGCAAAGATGAGTCTAAACTCACCTTCAAAATCAGATATCCCATAGCAGACTTCTCTCCACACCGAACTCTAAAACTGCTGAATGGATGGTTACCAAATGTTTGATGCAGCAGCTTTGCGGTTATTTCTTTCCATTTCCTGCTTTAGTGAGAACCGTTGAGACATTTTGGAGACATGAGGCCGAATGTGAGTGTCCAGTGCGCTTGTAAACCTATGGAGATACGTTTTCAGATTCTGAAGTGGGCATGCCTGGACAATAGACCACCAGTGCGCGCGCAAAACTCTTCGAATATGCATAGTGGAAACGCAACTATTTTCCTCCCAATGTTTGCAAACTTTGGGAGAAAAATAAGATGCAAAAAAGAAAGATTTTCTCTGAGTCCCCTCCCTTGGCCTGAAGCAGGGAGCTAAGCACAGCCTCCCTATCGGACAATGCGCGTGAGGGGTGTGAGGTGCCCTGTGACCACCCCTGGCACCTCTAGCGGGTTTGTATGATTGCCGCCATCACTGGGGGAAAACGTATGCATGGGTAGCTCCAAAAAAACAGGCAAGACAGGCAGCACCTCTTTTCCAAGCTCTAAAGTGGACTTGCAGACTTGAAAACATCCCAGACTACATGAAAGTAGGAATAAGATTAATGTTCTTGAAGGACGTGGCGTGGGTACCTACCCTTGCGTGAACGTCCCAACATTCCGCACCAGGATTCCAATAGAACTGTCATCATCACGTCAGACACAAGTTCTAAGCAACCATGATACCCACTTCAAACCAGTCTAAACCGCACCTCTCTTGGAGAGATTACTAAGCTACATTGGTCTTGTGCTGGATAGTATTATGTCACTTACCTTCAAGCTCCTGAGTGGAGTGCACCTCCATGGATCCACTGTACTAAAGGTAGGAAATGCCCTGCTCAGCTGAGAAGTTCATGCCTGGTGGCTGCCCCGTTAGACAGGGTGTCTGAAGTTATAACCCATCTGGCCTCTCTTCCAGGCCCAAAAAAACTACGTGGTGCCCATTAGTGTACAGATATATTTATTTGCACAATTAATTAAAATCATTGCAATTCATACAAAAAGAACATAAAAAGCACTTTCCGCTCTCGATTTAAAAACATTTTTTTGTTTTGTTTTTTTTTAAAGGGAAAGGGGAGGAAGTTCATGGCTGACACAGCAGAGGTTCATGGGTGGTATCTGCCGGTACAATTGAGTTAATCTTAATCATGAATTTTACAAATCGGGCGGCCATTTGAGCTGAGTCCCCCTTCATACACTCCTCTAAGGCTTCTTGGCATGTCCGCACATTGAGAATTCTCCAAGATGGGGCGCAGCCAAAAAGTTCGAAAGGGGAGTAAAATTCTACAGATGCACAAAACGTGTATTCCGTTTTCTTCCCCATTGTTGGAAAAACGACACTGAGAGGGCGTATCTGCCTTGTACCTCCGTCCATACTTGTACGCCATCAGGAGGATTAGTCCAAAGCGTAGTCTCATTAACTGGTGTTTCACCGATGGCTTCATGGAGGATGACAGATAATGTGGTAAGGTTTTAAGATCATGAAGTTTTAACGCCCAACTGTCCGCCAATTAGTGTAAAAACATTTAAACAGTGCTTCCTACTTCTCTTTTTACCCACAAAAAGAACTTTTAAAAAATTGTCACGTGCAAGATATTTCATTTAGGACAGGATAGTTAATCTGGTAGGACCACCTTCCTTGCTCTGATAGAAAGTGTTTGATTTTATCGTTATCGCATTTAATTAACAATTTTATTTGACCTATATTATAATACGTCTATGGCAATTACAGATCTGAACGATGTTTCACAGAATCATTTTGCATAAAGTCATGTTCATATATAAAGCAGACTGGTGTTTGGCATAAACACATTGTGTAACATACTTCATAACTATAAGCATACTGACAGCCATTTCTAATATCCTATAGAATAAAATAATGACGATTGTATATTAATGTCCTTCCCTAGAGACACTTCTTGGTCGAGTGTGTATGTTCTTAACGGCCCCCACATGTCCATTGGCATGTAGGTGTGGGGGAGCAGGGACACGTGAGTCTCAGATTTATCATTGCAGAGTGAAAGGTCTTTGATCCAGTCCTTCACCTTCAGCCCCGGCCTCCTAGCCTAACTTAATGCCACTGCTCTCTCGGGCAGTAAGACGAACAAGGCCATTATATTCCTACATGACTGCGGGACAACCCTTATATCATCCAGCAGATCTTCTAGCATGGATAGCCTAACTTGATCTGTAATTGCCATAGACGTATTATAATATAGGTCAAATAAAATTATTAATTAAATGCGATAACGATAAAATCAAACGCAAATGTTTTTACACTTTCTTCAAAGCGCTGTGTATGTGCTGGTGCTTTATTGTGTGGCTGCTGGCCTGCCTGCACACTTCAGCCTGCAAAGAGGGGCCGGCGTCAAGGGTTCTGTGACTAGTCCAATGTCCCCAATGACCATGTCTCTCTTTGTCATGTGGTAAATAACTACCATCCCCTTTATTGAGGGTGGAAATAGTTGGTCAGATTCTGTGGCTTTTTAAATGTAGAAGACTTGTATTTAGTATTTGTGGTTTCCTAAATCAGGCAAGGCTTTGACTCTGCTTTAGAGTGTTCTGGAGCAGTTATAAAGAAGAGAGAGTGCTCCGGAAAGAAGCAGAAGTGACTACAGTGTCAGCCTTTCCGGTGCAGGGCACACAAGGTACTTTTCACAAATGTAGGCTTTTGTCCAGAAAGCATACTTGGGTTGGCATTGGAGCATGCTGTGCTCTGGGCAGGTTGTACGCTTCCTCTAATCTAGGCTACATCAATAAACTCTTTTTGTATTTATATATATATTTTGTTTACACAATTATTTTGGAGGTTTAGCGTCTAGGTATTGAAATTAGCCTCTGCCTTTGGGCTCACCCAGCTCATAATGCCTTTTGAGATTCTCCTAGAGGGAGATTCCAGTGTTTTACTTCTGAACACTTCCAGGGAGTCGACAGGGTCCCTCTGGCAGGAGTCCTAGGGCCTTTCTGTTTCTTTTTCTTTGTTTTCCTTGACTCCAGCTTCACCATGCATCCTGGGAACACACCACGAGAAGGGAGCACATACATTCTGGATTGTCGTCAACCGGCTTCCCCTGTCGAGCAATGCTGTCCTCTGCTGGAAATTCTGCCACGTCTTCCACAAGCTGCTACGTGATGGGCATCCCTATGTAAGCACCTTTCTGTTGCCTGGGGTCTCTTCCTCCCAGAGGTTGCGCTGATGCTCCTGCCGCACCCTCTTTGTCAACCTTTGATTTTCTGTGCCACAACGTCTTCTGCTCCGCTTTGGTTTACTAATTAACCATTTTCCCCAGCATTTATTGCTCTGTCTGTGGGTGTCTGATGGTCTTTCCCACGCTGCCATCTTCTGACAGCTTCCTTAACCCACCCATCGATGGCACTCTCTCTCTCTTTCCCTCACTGTTTCTCTATTGTCTCTTTCAATGCCTGCCTTTTGCTTTGTCATCTCATGTTCTATTCCTAATGCCCTCTGCCCTCATTTTTCATCCAATAGCACCTCTTCAGTCCATGAGCTCATATTATCCTAGAGCCTCCTCGTGTGCAAGGAGTTGCCCAGTCCCCTTAATGCTTTGAAGGCAACGATCACTTCTTGCTTACCAACGTGATGAATGTATCCCCTTCGGAATTATTTCCCCTTTGGGAACCTCAATTAACCTCTACCATTTTTCCTGCTACTCAATCGATCTATCTCTGCTGGCTTAGTTCCTGGTGATCTCCTTAACCCCTGTGCTGGATCTTCACAGCGTAGGTTTGTCCTCTTCCCTTCTCTTGATATGCCGTCTAGAATACTTTACTTTTTGTCTTGACCGGACTCTGATAATCTCTTTCCATCTGTTAACTGACCGCTGTTACATGACCATCCGCTAGTAGTGCTTTTCCTTTCACCAGAATCTAATGGTTCTCTTTTCTTTCAATTTGCAGGTGCTCAAGGACTCGTTGCGCTATAAGAATGAATTGGGTGACATGAGCAGAATGTGGGTGAGTTCCTCCACGAGCCACAGCATGTCCTGAGCCCCCATCTAGAAGACCTCCTGCATCTTCTCTGGCAGAAAAAGAAAGAATACTGAGAGAAAGGCTGGTAGTATGGAAGGTCCCAGTAATATCTTGTAGTAGTGCAGCGGCGGCCTCTCCATTAGAGCGGAGGAGCACCGCACCCCCTGCCACCACCAGCAAATAAAACGGGGTTTAAACCAGTTTTATTATCGTTTTATTTTAATCCCCTGGACCCGACCCCAGGACTCTGAGGAGTCTTGGGGGCAGGTCCAGGGGATGACACTTCTGGTGGGGGAGTGGTGGGCACTCCTTTCACTGCGCATGAGGGTTTGGCTGGCCGTCTCAGGCCGGCCAAACCCTCATGTGAATTGAAGCTGTCTCCAGCCCCAGCTGCGTTGCTGGGGCTGGAGAGAGCAGGCACAGGCTCTCAGTCTGCCTGGGGGCGCAGGTTGCTGGCGCTCAGGCCAATCCCGATGCTGCTTTCATGCAGCTTCATGATTGGCCGCAGTGCAGTCTGGGAGCCTGTGCCCAGAAGAGGAAACCTGGAGGAGTAGAATGTGGCGATGTTCAGGTGAATTTTCTTTAAATTTTGTTTTTGTGTTTTTTTTCGTCCCTGAACCCCCTCCCCCCCCTCCCTCCCACCCCCTTCATACCTCACCCCTTACCCCACCTCAGCCCGGCTCGCCACTCTGGCAGAGGACGGGCCGCTACTGTAGTAGTGTGGATTGCTGTTCCCCAACCCTCTCTTTTAGAGAGGTCTTTTATTTTGTTCTTGATTCCCACATGAGCCCGTTCTATCTCCCCAATGCCTCACCAAATGTTTCCATTGATTTCATTCTCCTTTACAATATTATGTCCTATTAAAAAAAGCTTGTTTAGCACTGAAGATATAACCGGTTGGCAGCGAAAGAAGGAGCTTTGCATCAATGTTTGACTGTTTCAAGTACTATGGAACTTTGAAAAATCATTCTTGCTTCTTCTTGCTCTTTCTATAAGCCTCATAGAGGCATAGTGTGTTATTTTGTGGTGTTCACATTTATGCCATCAATTCCACAATAATTTAGCACACTCCCAAACCGGACATCTTTTCTTTTCTTTTTTTTCTTTTTTTTTTTTATCATCTGTTTTTATTCAGTTTTCAAACACAATTACAGAAATTCGGTACACTTACATATGAGTTCCTTTGGTGAAACAGCATTATATGGCGCATATGATAGGGACACGTTTGGGTCGCAACATGGAAACTCCACCCCGTTGTACGGAACCCCTTATAAAGTACAGATCTTAAGCATTGGTATGTACGGCCCATTATTCCCATACATGAGCACGCCAGGATATCCCGTTGAGTCCCTCAGCCGAATCCATATCCACTGTCAAGAAACAATAATGAAACAAACATATAAAACCTCAACCACCTCAAAATTTGACCAGCTCCTTTGTTCATATCACCGTCTCAGCCCCCGTATATTTCTTTTCATTTTGTTTTGTTTGTTCCCTCATGTAAACTGGTATTTACTTAATAAGTCATCAAGTGGGATTCTTCATGTTTCTTTCTTCAAAACAAGCATTTGTGTTTTCATATTTATCATCTTCCTTTTGAGTATCTATGACAATTTTCCATAGAAATTTAAGATAACACGCGTGTGCAATTCTGAATACGGCTCTGAGTTGTTTATACATGTCAGTTATTGTTAACCCAGTTTTCAGCATTGATTGTCCAATCCTGATCTTACCCACTCTCCATAGGTTTACATTCAGGTAATAGGTTTGCAACCAATTTACTTCAGGAGCTCCAACAATTTAGATCTATGATGCAGGATATACACCAACGGCACAGAGATTAAATGTCACACGTGAACTGCAACACACATTGTGCCGGCCACTAGGCTGTCATGGACAACATTGGCTTCAGACATCCGATTGCTTGTGTGGAAATTCATTCCTGATTTGAAATGATGCTCTGCCACAACATGCGGCATGGTCATGCCTTTATCTGTATTGAGTAGCATTAACTAAGTCTATATCTCTTTGCTAATTTTTGTCAGCCTCTGGATCATCTCGGAGAAATGTCCAATTGCATCCATAGTGAGATCTGTCCCATCGATGTGCAACTAAAACAGGAGGAGATGGTGTTGTCATTCGGGAATATGCATATTGCTCTTTTAAGAACTATTACCTTTATACAAGATCTAGAAGTGCCGGGTCCTTTCTAACATTGCAACTCTTGCTTTACAGAGCAATTGGTTATTACATTTAAGACCTGTTACTGTAGTATTTTAATCATTTCTAATTGTATTGTGGTCTAAGAACAAGCCCACATCTGGGATAGATTCTGGCGTGTAAGTACTCTGCTGAATACTTCACTATATTCTACATACAACCTATATTATTTTAAAGGTTGGGTCTGATACCTTAAAATTTGATTTGGAAAACAGTTTCTAAGGAGTTTGATATCATAAATTGATATCTGGTGTTAGCAGTGTGACTGGTACATGAGCTAAATGATTTATATGGGAACTGTTCAATTTGGTTGAAGACTTTGTTTTATTTGAAAAGCCTACCATCCTCTTTTGAATAGGACTTAAGGCCTTGTCTTAGTGCTCTTGAAACCCCATTGATCGCAGTCCATGTGTTGCATATGGCTATCAGCCTAGGAGCACACAGTGCTTACGAGTTATAGATAGAAACTCATACCTGGAGGTATGAGCTATTCCTTTAGCTAGACCTGATAGTTTGGGCTCACGCCTAAAGTGGATCACCTTTTAGGTCCTTCTTGTTGGTAGACCAACCTGCCCTTATTTCAACTCAGTGTGTTTATTGTGTTGCCAAGCAGATTATCACCTCTAGTTAACTATTCCGTCTTGACTGAAGCATGACACCTTCACCCTCAGTTCACTATCCTTTCTTGATTGGAGCAGGACACCCTCACCATCAGTCCACTATCCTTTCTTGATTGGAGCAGGACACTTTCACCCTTAGTTCACTATCCCTTCTTGGTTGGAGGATGACCTCTTCACCTTTAGTTCACTATGCCTTCTTGATTGTAGCATAGCGCCTTCACCTTCAGTTCACTATCCCTTCTTGATTAGAGCATGACGCCTTCAAGAGCGAGAGAAAGGCATTAAAATCACTTACGTCTTATTGACTGAGTATTTCTTTCCTGCTCTCAGTACTTACTGATTGCTTCTGCGTCTGGCCATTCGCTAACAACGTTAAGGGTTAAAGATCCATTCTTGATGTTTGTGTACATATAGTTGTGGAAATCTTCATTTTATTCTCTCGTCCCTTTATTCAGGTGTTAAATGCACTTCTCAGAAATAGCAAAGATGAGCATGTTGATTTGTGTATTATGGATCGCAAAGGTGCAAACAAATTTCTTAAGTCCTGCTGTGGCTCTCATCACTTACTTGCAGCCTTTTCTCTGCATTGGAGCCTTTTCCTAGCATCGAAGCAGCCGTACCACTTGGAGTTCCCCATTTTTTTACCCTGCATATAGGTATATTTGCTTATTTAAATATTCTTTAGTTTCAACATTATGTTTAAGCTTTTTAATAGCACTTTCAGATACTTAGCAAACAAATAATAAAAACGTTTGTAGAATTGGTGAAATATAGGTATTCACATCATGATAATGTCAGACGAACCGTGAGCTGATTGGATATCGTAATGCACTCCACATTAACAAGATTAATGCCACCTGGTGGCAAATATAAAAAAACAGGTTAATATAATCTGGCCTCTTTTTCAACTATTGTAGCACCTGGAAACCCCACTTAGATTCCAATTGTACTTTAAATCATCAAAGTTTACTGTTTTTGTCAGTCATTGTTTTGACCATTTTGTACTGTTGCTGCATACCACTTTTATACATACTTCAATTTCACAATAATAGCCTCGAATTGTAGGCTGGGCGGTGAACTCCGCTCCGTTCGTGGAGTTTGCAGAGTTTTCTTCATCCGCGCTCTGCTGAGCTCGCAGAGTGCAGAAAACTCCGCTCCGCATAGTGCAGCAGTTTTTTCCCCGCTCGCGCACTCCACCGGTAAATTGACGAGTGCGAGCAGCCGCTTGGGTAGAATTTCTACTCGAGCGGCAGGAAGATCAGGGCGAACGGCAGAATGCGCCCACACTCCGCCACTTGCAGAACTACGCACAGGATTTTTTTTTCACTACGCAGAGTTCCGCGTAGCCTTACGTCGATTTCTCCAAATGCCAAGAAGACACTTGCCAAAGAGACACTTATTTCTATTAGGTGTGTGCTCCGTAAAGGTCTTTTTGCTACCACAACACACCCTCATATGGACAAGGTCCCGTATGGCTAATCAGACTAATCATATTTCGATTCGCCACCTTTTTTCATGAGCATCTAGTCCATAAATTGGTACTCTTGGCAGAGCCACGAATTGCCTCCACCCTAACCATACCACTACCCCCCCCGCCACCCCTCATGAAATACCTCTTGGTGTTATGTGTGTGATTAAATAAATGTCCATGGCTTGTGTTAGTAGAGAAAACACAATGCGGAAAGGCAATCGCCTTTGGTGTATCTGTTTCTTCTCATTTTAGTGTGGGTGATCAGAGGGTTAACATAAGATTGCTTGAGCGGCTTCAATTGTTCTTTTGATTTTATGTTTCATTCTGTCCTCTTTTTCTTTTTCTGGTAGGGCCATTTGAGTGAGGGATACGGGCAGCTGTGCAGCATCTACCTGAAACTACTAAGGACAAAAATGGAATTCCATACCAAAGTAAGAACTCCTTTGTAATTTCTTATCTGCTTTCCAGTACCATACTACTTCCTTCTTGAACACCTGGATACCTTATACATTTCATTATTTGTTTCCCCTTTGTGATTGTTTTTTTCTTTTCATCCTGGGTCATTCAACACCTTAAACACCTTTTAGATTCCTTATCCTCTTCCTTATTTTTTGTAGCTGCCTTCCCGCCTCCATTATAGCCCCTTGTTTAATATCTCACCCTGGGTCTTACCCTCTTACTGATTCTCTGACTTTTTCTGATTTCATGCATGCCTTTCTGATTCCCTTTTCATTCTCTAATTCCTTTTGCTGGTTTCTTTACCAGCCCCAGAATGACAACCTGTGTTTCTTGTTCTTTTCCCCATTTATTATTCCTTCTCGGCCTTCACTAGTCCATACCTACTTCCTTTACTCTTTCCCAGATGACTTTCCTCCTGGATTCCCTTACTTTTTCTTGGTTTCCCTGGCTTCTTTCCTGGAGATTCCTACCTATTTCATGCACCACTGCACATTTTATGAGTCCTTACCCCATCTCTCCTGTATTACTTATTCACCCTTAGAAAATTATTAAAAAAACCTTCTCATCCTTACACTTGCTCCTTTTACTACCCCCACTCAATGATCCCTTGTACTCTTCTTAAAATCCTATCTCTTGGTAATGTGGTGCTTCTTCCTAATTTCTTACTTCTCCTTGTCTTCCCCTTTTTTCTGATACTACCTCCATGTCTAGATCCCTTATTGATAGTCCTTATCAATTGCTTATACACTTCCAGACTTCTAAACCACCTTTCTGGATCACTTGCCCCATGTTTTGATTCTGTACCCACTCTTCTGGATTTCTGTGTGCTCGCACTGGATTCCTTCTACCTCCCCACATCTATCTCCTTTCCTTAATTCCTTAGCCCCCTCCTTCAAGCTTTGTTGTCTCTGCATTGTTTGCATTCCCCACCATCTTTTCAGGATTCATTGCTTATCTCTGACCCTCTTCCCTTCACGCCCCCCCCCCCAGATTTGTTGCCACCATTTCAAGAGTCATCAGCCCCCTCCCCCCTTTCCGGATTTTATCCCATATTTCTGATTCATTTCTCATATTTCCAGGTTTCAACTACCGTGTTTCAGGATTGCTTGCCCACTTCTCAGATTCCTTGCAACCCTATCTCCTCTTTCAGGGCACCATGCCCTAATGCTTATTGAAACCTGTTCCTTTCTCTTCTTCTTTGCTCTCCTCCATGCCCAGATTCCTGACCCCCACTCACGGGTTCCTTACTGCTCTCTTTGACAGCTTTTGCCTTATCTCTGTCCATTTTCAACCATGGTCTTCCCCACTCATCTTGGATTCCTTGCTCCCCTTCCAGGGCTTCTAGCCCCTTTCCAGATTTCGACCCCGTCTCTGATTTTTGGATCTGCCCCCATTTCTTGCCTTATTTTTCACCTCAGTGTAATTTTGAGTCTGTACCCATATTCTGATTTCTTGCGCCTAGGATGTAGCATCCTGCAACAATCCGTGGGTGAGGTGACCTACCCAAATCTTCCTGGATACCCGCAGAAGAATTAGGGTACCAAAATAGGTTTCCTTTCAGACTCACTCTTGCACCTGTGGTGCTACAAACCACTTAATCTCCCTGTGGCATTTTTTTTTTAAAAGGTGAATGTAATTAAATTGTAGATTGACGGTCTTTATTTTGTGTTTTTTACATCTGGGGATCATTAATTGGAGGTAAATACATCAGGAGTACCTTTACATTTGTAGTATTTATCTCAGGAGTGATAACACCATAGTTAAATACACAGTGCACAAGTATGGGTCAATGGTCAATAGCGTGATCCCTGGAGACTAGTGTAATTGTGCATTTTAAAAGTTATATGGTTCAAAGTTTACCAATCACACAGAATGTGGATGTAGGAAAAACTACAAGGTAAAGGCTGAGCGCACCTGATGTGGGTTGTAGAGTTATGTTTGAAAGTAGGATGTGGCTTCGAGCCAAAGCCTGTTCTAAAAAATCTCAAAAAACAAAGCCGAAGCTGCTTTTGACAATACATTAACCACCAGTGAATATCTTGACACGTGCCCATGTTAAATAGGTGTAATACAGACATATTCTATAAGCTGTGCATGTTTATTTCTGGAACTTCACTAAAGATTTTAAGGCATTGCATATTAATGAATAATGTAGAATGTTAGGATGTCTCAGTTAAAGATGGTTTATCTCAGACTGCTCTTGTAAGCCTGGCTCTCATGTTGTATGCCATAATGCCCATCTTGGGAATGTGTCTACCATATTTTACCAAACAACGAAGCAATGTCCAAAGGGCTTGACAAAAGGTGTCTTTAAAGTGGTAAATCTATACCTGTAAGCCTCTTGACTTAAAATTGCAGGTCATGTAAAGTTTTCAAGAGGGTAATAAGGTGAATAGAAAATTGTCCACAGGTGTAATTGTGTTGAATTACTTCAAGCCCACAAATCCTATAGGACGGTGTCACAATGATTGTATGATGTCATCAATAATGTTATCAACGATGTGATTTGAGATGTCATCAGTAATTTACCGTCATGAGTGATGCAATATGTGAGGCCTTGTGCAGTGCATGGTAGGGGCACGAGTTAGTTCAATAAATTATAACCGATGAATTTGAGAGATTTGTTTTTTAAACATTTCGTTTTTACCTTATATCGACACCAAATCATAACGTAAACCTTAACCTTTGTTGTTTTCAGGGACTATATATATATATTTTCAATAAGCCGTCACTCATAGCAAAGTCGTGCTCACCCGTGATAGTTTCAAAGTGGGAATTTATTTACAATTTTGCAAGAAACCAGCATGGAGTCTTTTTCACAGTGAAACTTTCTGGTTAGAGGTGGATGACCTCTTTTTTTTTTTTTTTTTTTTTTTAAAGATTTGTGAAGGTTCGTAAAAGGCTCCAAAGTTATTAGCGAACCAAAAAAAGTTCTTCCTATTAAAACTCAGGCCTAACTATAACTACACAGTTGCAACTACCACTATGTAATAAATATAGATTTAGCTGTATATGTTTGCATAGCCTGAAATGTACCTTGGCATTATTTCAAAAAAAGATTTTAAACAGTTCATTAAATTTTAATCATTTTTTTATTATTTTTACATGTGTACATATGTATAAATATTTATATCAATCTCCTTTAAAATTAACTTTTAAGAAAATTAGTTTAATTTACTTACTATTAAAGTAGTTCATATTAATTTCTTCATTTCATTTTAATATAAAACATTATTAGTGTTTTTTTATATGCTTAACTGTTACCTTTGTAGCATATTTAACTTTGTAGCATATATATATATATATATATAACTCCTGATCTAATTGCCGCAATGTAATAACTCCTTGTGTAAGGTCCTTAAACTAAAGGTAGCACATCAAGTTGTGTAATTTAGACATGCTAGGGATGCATTTTCAGGCTTCCTAGATCATGCTACGCATGCACTGTGAATCCCTACTTTTAGAACCACTATGTTAATACAGAAGAAGCACTTGCAGCTTTGCAAGTTTGAAGTAATCGAAACCTGCAGTGAAATTTCAGATCCAATGCTGATATATTACAGACACTTACAAATTCAGCACAATTTTCACTTCTAAAGTCCATGAATATTGTTTATATGCAACTTCAGACACAGTTCTGCTGGTGCATGTCATTATTGACTTAGTACCACACCCAATTTTCTAGTTTTATGATGGCCAACCCAAAAACTCCAACACTTTCTCCAGATCAGACCTCCCTCTTCTCAGTCTTAGTGCTGTAGATGGATCATTAAGGCCTCTTATTGCAACCTGTCCTCCAAAGAGCCTTTTGAAGTAGGAGATTTCTGGAGCTTGCGCAGAAAGAGTAGATGTTGTTTGGCCCCTACTGACTTTTCTTCCTCTTCAGAACCCAAGGTTCCCCGGAAACTTACAGATGAGTGACCGGCAGCTGGATGAAGCGGGCGAGAACGATGTCAATAATTTGTAAGTATACGAGTTTGCTTTCTACATTAATGGTCAAACATTAACCGTATATATAGGTAGCTTCTTGGGAAATGGCACGGTCAAGACAACCCTCAACTAATTTATAAATGTGACAGCATCTCAGTCTCATCTTGTCCTTCCTAAGACAAGAAAAAGATGGGCTCTTAGGCACAAGAGCAATGGGACACAGTCTATGCATGTAATCCGTGTTTCTGCCTGGGTATGAGGAATATGCATTCTTCTCATATCTGTGTGTATCTTCCCGTCTGTGCATCTTCATGTGTGTTTGTGCATGGCCTTGTATGCTTGTCTGTCTCTTAGATACCTCCTTGCATGATAGTTGTCTTTGTTTTGGTATGCATGCATGTGACTCTGTGTGCTTCTTCACTTGCTTTTGTATGTATGCTTGTGCTTGTCTGTGTCAATTAGGATGACTTTGTTAGGGTTGTGGATATCCACGTGTCAGGATTCCACTTTTTCATGAGTGTTTGCACCCTGTGGATGAGAATGTGTCCCTCTTAGTTTGGACTTGTGTTCCTGTGAGTTTCTTGTGTATGGCTATCCTTTCGTTTATTTATTAACATTCTTAGTGTTTGTTAAGCACAAAACGGGCCCTAGAAGGCATCTTAGTACAGTGCATAAGGGATGTAAACGATGTGATGCGAGTACAAGTGGAGGGTTTGTTGCTGCAAATGAAAGCAGAACACATCAGTGACATTTGTATGTAGAAATAAGTCTCTTAACTCAATTAGAACAACGTGCAGCATCATCCTACATGAGGAGTATGCAGGGCTCAAGGGATGAAAAGCAAATACATCAAATATACCTTAAGAAAGTAACAGTCCGTCATTGGACAAGACCATGGATGCTCCTTGATGAAGCGTGAGAAGGAGGAAAATGCAGTGTACCCTGCAGACCCCCAAACTGCGCTGTGAGGGCCACGTGCTCGCTCCGCTGCTCGTTGATAGGATTTGAAGGGAGAGAGAGGTTTTAGAGGGTCCACACTTGATTCATGAAAAAGGAGCACGAACAATACGACTTCACAGGGCCACTAGCATCGTAAGGGCTTGGCCATTCGTAGGTACTGAATGGAAGACTTGGGCGACATTAACGCTTGCGGAAATAGCCTACTTTTAAACCCATCTTTACCTTTTTCTGTGTACTATTTTTTATGTAATGGACATGCTTCATGCGTGGATCTCTTTTATATTCACATAGCCCCAGCATGTAAATACATGTTTAAAATATTTATGAGACTCAGTGCATTTTATTTATTTTGGTTCTGTTATTTCTGCTCTAGTGCCCCGCTTGGAGTCTGCATGTCCTCCGCAAGTGTTGCATTTCCATTTGTTAGGGTTCAGAACCTCTTCTATGGTATAACTGAGGGTTGGTATTGTTTTTTTCTTGATTTAGCCCTGAAGTATACTGGGGCAATATCCAGTGTGACCTTGGACTTGTGGAAGTCTTTGTATGTTTGTGTGCAGGTCTACTTGCTTAAAGCATGTATGTCTCTACCTTTGAGTGTCATTGTTTGTGTATCCACTTCTCTCAATTTCAATGTGAGTCATTCTGTGTGCGCTTCTGGGAGAACACGTGTGTGCGGGTGTGTGTGTCTGTGTGGGCGCACACCACAGAAGAAACCTAGCGCATCTGACACATCTAGAAAAGTTAGTGTTCATGTGTTCCATGTTAATGCTGAGGTAGAAAACAAACTAAGCAGGGAAATAAAAAAAGCACAACAACTTAAGATATTCATTAGTTCAAATTAAGTGTCTGCTTCAATTTTAGAAGGCTTTTGGTAGGAGAGAGAAAGAAAGAATGGTGCTAATCCCAGTAGCAGACTCAGGAGCTAGGAATGCCAGCAGCAGAGTGGGGTGCGAAGAGCACAGGACCAGAGGCAGGTGAGCTGAGAAGAGAGCAGCATTGGGGTGATTGGAGAACAACAGAGGAGCAAACCACGCTGAACAGAGGAGCAAACCGCGCTGAACAGAGGAGCAAACCGCGCTGAACAGAGGAGCAAACCGCGCTGAACAGAGGAGCAAACCGCGCTGAACAGAGGAGCAAACCGCGCTGAACAGAGGAGCAAACCGCGCTGAACAGAGGAGCAAACCGCGCTGAACAGAGGAGCAAACCACGCTGAACAGAGGAGCAAACCGCGCTGAACAGACCGGCCAGGACCAAAATGAGGATGGAAGAGGAGATGCGACTCCGGGACGCATTGCAGATTTCCAGGATTTACCCTGTCAGAACCAAATGAATAAGTGAGCAGGGCTATGGTAACTTCAGGATGGAGAAGATGAATAAACTAGTTAGCAAACGAGTTCTATATATACCGGCTGAAAATAAGGCAGTACATGAGAAATAAAAATGGAGAGGGGATCAAACAACGCGTTAATTCATGCACCAGGCAAAATGTTTTCTATTATAAGAGAAATTGACCAGTCCTAAACCTTCTTTTCACTCTGTCCCTCAAACCTTGCCTTACCTTTTTTTGTCTTTCAGCTTCCAGTTGACAGTGGAGATGTTTGACTATTTAGAGTGGGAACTGAATCTCTTCCAGACAGGTGAGCATGATTGTCGCTCTGTGTCTTTGCTCCATTGGATTCCTGTCAGTTTGTTTACATTAGCCATGTGGCTGCTGCTTCTCAGCAGGACTGCTGTTACCTATCATCTGCATGCAACACCGTTGATGATCAGTTCTGCTCGTTTGTCTGGAGGTGTCAGTAGTATTTGTTAATTCCCTTGTGGGTCCATTTCTTTTTTCAAATTGAACAGCCATTTCTGCACTACTATATTGATCAACTGTTCCCCTCAAGCCAGTGATGTTACTTGAGTATCCCAGGCTTTATCTGTTCTCAGTATTTTCTTATATAAGCCAGTTGTTTAGCAGGGCATGTGCAATAATAACTACTGGTATGTTTGATTAGAAGTGGAAAGTATATGTTCATTTAGTCGGGGAGATGTAATCTGAAGAGTTAAGTCTTCAAGTCTTATTTGAAAGATAAAAAATCTGGTTGGAGCTTGGTGCGCTCCGGGATCCAAACAAAGGCAAAGGTCCGATTTAGCACCATGCTTTTTCGAGGGTTTTGATATTTCTCGTTTTTGGCTGGTTTTGTTCCTTGTGTTTTTCTTGTGGTGTCATTTTGTCCTTTATGAAGATCGTCAACTGAAATGAAGAGTTTTGTGTGTGATGAATGACACTTTAGAGTAAGTCTTTGTCTCCACAAGGCCCCAGTGAGATTAGTTTAAGATAGGAGTAATGCCGGAATATGCGCCGTTAGAAGGGCGGCTGCTCCAGGAAGAGATACCAGAGAAAGCAGTCTCCTGGACATATAAAACCTTGATAAACAACGCACCCGATAACTTATTGCCACTTCGGGTTAAGTGGGAGGACTTGTGGGCGCATTAGATGACATTGACTGGGTGACGGCACTAATGCATCCGAGAGAGGTGGCTATTAAACTTAGGCTACGATTGGTCCAATATAAAATTCTTCATAGGGTATACTACGACAGGGCATGGCTGCACGCGATGGGCAGGGCGGAGACACTGGAGTGTCTGCGCCGCAAAACAGAGCGCGGTACCTTTGTCCATACTTTATGGGACTGCCAACAAATTTGTGACTACTTGACACGGATCCTGCTGGAACTACACAATATACTCCATATACACATCCCTGCAGACCCTAAATATATTCTGTTGGGCATACACACGGATGTGGATATTTCGAGATATCAGCTCCTGCTATGTAACCTAGGCCTTGTCGTAGCAAAACGAGACATAGCCAATTATTGGGGGAGCCAAGAAATTCCCACTCTGACAGAGTGGAGCACTGGCATGGATTTGTACATGGGAGCTGAAAAGACGGTATACAAAACACGGGTATGTCCACGGAAATTCAGGAAAATTTGGCAGCCATGGTTGAGTTACTACCATTTAGAGATGTAAGGGGAAGACACTGCGATATTGCAAGCCATATAAACTGTCGTGGGGGGGCGGGATATATCTCTGTAGGCACCTACCTAGCAGAGAGATTTGGGAACTAAGCACTATGGGGTGTGGACGACGACGAAGGGGGCAAGAAAGATACTTATAATGTCGTTAGCTGTCTATCATCGCTTCCTGTGACTTGTGTTGGATATAGCCAATGAAATTTGTCTACAATGCACCTGCTAAGATGTTTTGTTGTTTTATTTAAAAATAATAAAAATATAAAAAATAAAAAAAAGATAGGAGTAATGCCTGATTTCTTAGATAGCAGTTGTACTGCAGCATGGAGGATGGTTTTGCGAGGCTCGGTTGTGGATTTGGGAGCGGCAGCAAGTAGTGTTTGCTTCCGTCAAGATAATTGAGGCCCAGTGCTTGCAGTCCAAGGGTGGGATGGAGGGTTTGAGTTTCCTAAGCAGAGGGTATTTAAATGATCCTCTCAGCAAGATTCCTGCTGTGTTTGGTGATATTTAAACTTTGATTACAGAGATCAGTGATGGAGAGATACATATAGGGGGTGGAATATCCAAGCTATTGACGTTGAGGTTTAGGATAGGACTTCTGTTTTGTTTGGGTGAATTTTTAGGATGAATTAACTCATCCAGTGTATTGCCATTTCATGGGATGCTTCCAGACTCTGAGGTATAGCCAACGACCATCAGCGTATTGATGTATGGATATGCGCTCGTCTTGTTTCATTGTGCCATAGTGTTCCATGTATAGGATGGATAGGTAAAGTCAAGAATTGAGCCCTGCAGCACACCTGGATTTACGGGAAATGTTGAAGATCTGAAGGATCCTATTTTCACAAGTTGACTGCCACCCTAAGGAAAGACAAAACCAGTCCAGAACCTTCATTCTCAAGTAGAATTAATGAAGTAGAGAATTATGATCAACAGTGTTTAACACTGATCCCAGATCAAGTACGACTGTAAGACGGCGTTCATTGGCAGCTTTCGTCTCATCTTTTGAGTTTTCTTTCTGCCTTGGGGATGACATTCAGACCACATGTCAGCTATATGGGATGAACCAGAAATGACTGAAAAGTAATACTGCTGCACCCCTGAGATTTGTCACTCAGTTTAGCATGGTGTTCTGTACCATAAGTAAAAAATCCAAACATGATTGTTGACTGCCGACTGGCAGTGACTGACCCCGGTGGATGGTGGATGCTGCCTCTACCCTCTTCGGCTATTTCTTTAGGAAGATTAACTTTGTTCTTCGAGCCAGGCACGTGGCCACCATTGTTGCTGACGGTCAGTCAACAAACAGGGTTTATCCGCTTTCTCAATATGATTGGGTCATGGCAGTGAGTGCAGCAGCCTCGCATCCGATGGGATTAACGAACCTATGTTTCCCATTATTCGGCCTGTCCTTTAACGCTGCATTGATACAGTTGAAGGCCTGTGCACGGCGCACATTGGGTTCACCTTCGAGAGCCCTAGGCAATCCCATCTGTGCCCGGACACCTTCCCTGAGAATCCTGAGTCTGTTTCCACAGGTTTATTAAGTAAACTCTGGTGGTTGCGTGTCTTGGCCGAGGTAGACGTTCTGTGGTATTTTCTTCTCACGTAACTGACCAAATTAAAAACCAAAAGTGGAAACCTAGTTATTACCACTGAGCTAAACTGCTTGCTCCACGATGCTACTTTACACTCTCTGTTCCCGAGAGATCGCTCGAAGATGTAAAAAAGCTGAATGCATTTATAGTGTTTCTTTTACAGCCCCCCGTTATGTTGGCCCAGAAAGGCCCAGAAAGGCTGGCATACGCCTCCACTGTCCCCCAGAGCTGCATTGTTAAATATGTCGCAAGCCTGCAGTACAGTCCTGAACATTCCCAGCCCTCCAGAGAAAGACCCGAGTCTGGGACGTGAAACTGTTTCTAGATCCTTTGTTCTTCGGCTGAGCCAGTTGCTTCTCTGAAAGCTGAATGTTGGCATCCAAACGGGATCGGCGCTCCTGGAATCCGATAGCGATTCAGGCTTGGATTTGAGTCATTCCCACATTTGAAAACAGTAGGTTTCAAGAGAGAAGGGACAGCTTCCTGATCCTATGTGACACCTTCGTTGAGACCTTGCGGTTGGTTTAGCGAGCTGGCCTGTATCTAAAGTGGTGAAGTCAAATTTGGGAATCCCAGAATACAAAGATCGGGTGTTAAATATCAGGACTGGGTGAAGGTCTGCTCAACAGCTGTGGGGCACAAGACGGAATCTGCTGCCCGAATGACCGTGATGCTGGCTTGTATCTTTTGCTCGAGTGATGGGACTTGTCTCCACGGGAAGCAGTCGGTACAGGCCAGGCATCGGAAGCTGGGCTCACGACCCTCTTTTGTTTTGGACGTCAGCTGCTCTGCAGGCAAACAATGTAGATATCTAATATGAATGAACCCTGAGAGTCCAAGAGAACCTTGATTGAAGGATACAAGTGTGTGCAGTGTGTGCTGCGGGCACCGAGAGTGCCATAGACTGTGCAGCCACGCTTGCTTAGCGCTAAGATAGGCTGGCCCGCAGCACTACCTCACTGGCACACACCCTGTGGAACAGCCTTGACCTCCCAACTGCAGTAGGTTGGGTTGTTGGGGTGCACCTCACTTCTGGCGCTAGGGTAATCATTAAGGAAAGGCTTTCCCTTCACTTTGATGCTGCACACGCGCCGTTCCACAGAGCGGTCTTTTGGAAGGTGAATCTGCCCCGGGAGGGTTAAATCTACATCACAGACATGTCTGAAGTTTCGCAGCTTGAATCTTTTCTGGATCCACATGCTGTGCATTATTCTACCATCTAGTGGTTGGGTCCGGAATCTTCTCTAAAAAACGTTTGTCCTTCTTTTATTTTTGTGTTTGATGCTGGTGGGCATGGATGTACCTCCATTTGGTGACGCTCACCTTGCTGCTGGCGGGGAGCTGTGCATCTTTGCGGGTACACTCCAGGCAGGAGGTTTTAGACCACTGTGCTTCTTGTTTTACCAGGGCCTTCAGCGCACTGGTGTCTATAAGAATTTTAGACTAGGAATGTGTTACAGGCTCCACAACGGCAACCCCTCACAGCTGGGAGGGGACTTTACATCACTATGGACAGAGGCTTTTAGGTCATCGCCCCTGTTGTCTTGGGAGAGCATTCACCCCACATAAGTGCGCCTGCGTGCCACATGCCGAGCAGAGCCCTTCACCTCGCTGCTGGGGTAGCTGTGATACGGGCATTCACCTCTCTTACACATCAGGTCTGGACGGGCAAATCCATACACTGCTGAGACCGATAACAGAGGGGCCCTTGTCTATTTCCTGAAAGTTTGGACCGTGCAGTTGGCATTAATAAATGTTTTCATTATTGGCCTGGGGGCATTAACCCCTCATCTGATCTTGGCAGTACATCTTGCTTCTGCTGGCAGGTTCAAGTGCCTCTTTATGGCCACAGGGGCATATGTGTATAGTTATTTACCCCTCTACCGGGATGGGCATGGCTACGCCCTATTCTTCTGCCACCACCTAAACAGATGGGTTCAGACTGTTTGGAGAGCCAGCCCCAGCATTCACCTGACTGCCCGGAAAGCCTGGGCAGTGAGGAGTGCCTGTCTCTGGGGGCCAGAAAGGAAGGGAGCAATGTGTATTCAGAAAAGGTCATGAGAACAAGGACTTTATTTTGAAAGTTGGAAGTTACAGCTTTTACTTAAGTAACCTGTATTTTTTTTCAATAAACACGCAGAAGCTCAAAATGTCCCAGACTGGTGGAATGTGGCTAAAACCGGGCACATGATGTCATCTCGTTTCCATGTTCAAGCGCCACAGCTATTCTTAGACCAGAAAAAGATTCCATTCAGAGGCACAGACCTGCCCATTATCTTAAAATGCGCCCTGCCTGCCTCTTGGCTCACCTTCATTCAGCATGGGCTGCCCTCGGTTCTCTTGTGCGTCCTGGCGTAAGGCATTGTTTACTTCGCTTCGCTGATGTCTCTGATTATTTTCCTTTTGTTTCTGCCTCCCCCACTTTGGCAGGATGGATTTAACCCGTGAGACCTAGATGCCCCAATTTACATGCATTGGTTTGTAATTGTTTGTATATAGTGCTTACATTTTCTATATATATATATATATATTGTAGTTTTTATACTTAGATTGTTCTGAGACTCCTTACATGGTAATTGCATGAAGTCAGTTTAGTATGTTCTGTACTGTTTATGTAAGTAAAGGTTCTATAGTGTGGCACTGAGTACCCAAAAGCACAGATAGTGTGGGGAACCCCCTTGAAACCCTTAACCTTGGGCTACCCCTTTCAGCATATATTGCAAGCTGTTTATCCTATACACAATTTTAATAATGTGATTTTTATTGTTACCCTACTGTGATATGTGTTATTTCTGATTTTAAATGCACTTTTATGGTTATTTTCATGCAACCGAAACCGTTATTACTACTATTGTGCTTCCTACCCGAGGCTGGGCATTGAAGTGCTTTGCGGCGAGCAGCGCGCTACTTAGAAACCCAAGGGTTAAAGGATACTTCTGTGGTTATTGGGTTCAGTTTGCTGCTCTCAAAGGAGTTCATTCAGTGCATTTACATCAGTTGTCCTCGGTAAATGAATTGATTTATTGGAAGTTAGATGTCATTAGCAGAGGCTGTGTGAGTTCATGCATGTGATTGGTGGGATGAAGAGGCGGGCTTTGGGAGCTTAGCATATTGACAGATTGCTTGCATATGTTTAACAATTTTCAGAGAAAAGAGAGGTTATGGTCTGTGCATGAAGTGTTGGCAGTTCACCACAAAATCCTAGTAGAAAGAAAGACAGCAGTCCCTTAATATTACTCTAAAATTTAGAGTAGGAAATGAACAAAGAGAGTGGGGCGTGCATTGGGTGGTAGGTAAAACCAGGGATTATTCGGTAACCACAAAGAGCATTTTTAATTTAGAGTTTTGTCAATATGTGGCATTTTAATTTTTGTGCTAAAAGTAAATCACATATCAGGAACATTTTAAATACATTATAATTGAATCTTTGGGTTCTAAAGGCTTCCCTCATCTTGGCCGTGAACACAACAGCTCTTGGTTCATCCGCAACAAAGGTCCTGAGATCCCTCGCCCAGGCTACAGTCCAGCTTCTCTTTACACAGCTTCTGAGCAGAGACATAACCGTGATGCTGCCATCCCCGGCCCGTTGTAAGTTCTGGAGTCAGAGTCCGGGTCAGGCAAGGGAATTCTAGATATTGCTCGGAGCCTCTATTTGGTAATGTGGCACTTCCACTGAGTTGTCGTTAATTTATCAGGGTGTATGTAGTTCTTATTGGAAACCGCCTTTACAACGCACCCGTTACATCGCATTACCATTACCACCACCCATTACAACGCATATGCCTTTACCATGCAAAAATGTTGCGCTGAATATGCCTTTTGGGCGTTTAGAGGTGGATGAGGGTAGTTAGTGGCTAGAGTATTTTTAGGGTACAGGAGGCTATTTTGGTGGCAAGGGTATTTTTGTGGTAGGAAGGGATATTTGGGTGATAACGGCATTTTTTGATTTTAGGGTGGGTAGGGGTTTTTGAGTGGCAAGGTTATTAGGGGTTACGGTAGGTAAGGGTATTTTGGTGACAAGGGTATTTTTAGGGTTTAGGGCAGGTAGGGATTTTTGAGTGGCAAGGGTATTTTTAGGGTGAGTGGCAAGTTTAAAAGTTCCCCCTATAATGGCATTGTGGCGCAATAAGGGCGTTAATGAGCAGGATTAGAGTGGCTCTGGACTTTTTTACAGAATTGCCTTTTTATTGTACATTCATCAGAAGAGAGAGTACCATGGCTGCGTGATGAACTTTGGTGCAATTAGAAAGAGCATCCTGTGGAACATTGTGAATTTTCTGACCATTTATTGAGTTACTTGGAAAAGTGTAAAGAAATTCCCAATACCTATTGATCTTATGATCACTGCCTTTTGATTTCAGCTATGGGTTCCTAGGGGCATAGCCTATGTTGTTTCCTTTGAGTTTTACTGAGTACACCTATGTGTGAAACCTCATGCTGAGAAATGCATGGACTAGCTTGATTTAGCTCCCATATGTGAATTTCTACTAGTTTTTTGATGAGAGTATCTGTAGTGTTGTTGTGTGCTCCTCGGACATGCTGTGGACCTAAATTGACCACTTTCTTGATTGCTCCATATCAAATATTCTGTTTGTAACTACACTACAGGATTTCATATTGAACCCACCCCTGTTTTTAGGGTAGAACACAACTCTTCTGCGTCTATCCAGATTTGGACTCTTTTGTATATGGGATTTAAAAAACTTTAGGTCCCTGCCCACGGTCAGTAGTGTATATGTTGGAGGAATGTGCCTTGCGGCCCCTGGCCCTCTGACTATGAAATCTCCCTGGTGTGTCCCCAAACACGAGGACCACCAATAGAAGTTGAGCAGTTTCTGACATGGTATTTCCTCCCATCCACAAATCCCTTTTGCCTCCACGCCAAAGGATCTACTGATGATGCAGACATTGGGAGTTGCTGGTGGGGTGGATTATCAGGATTACAAGCTTTGCTTGCTACATGTTGTTTTCATTTGTACTTCATTTCAGCAGGTAAACAGTCTGGGTCAAAAACCTAGAACGTGTTTCATTCCTGTGTTACTTGTAGTCCCAAAGGTGCTGCTAACTCATGTTACCGACCCCATCATGATTGATGGGAACTCCTAATGGGGCGCTGAGAACTGTTTGTCAAGGTGGTTGCTGCTTACTGAGATGTTCTGTTATGTACAGGAGTGTAGGCTGTGCTGTGCTGTCTGCTCGCAGTGCCCCGCTGTCTGATACCATTGACTGTAGCGCCGCTCATGGTCACATACCAGGTGAATGCATGCTCTCCTTATGGTCTTCTTCTGTTCTGAACACTTGCATCACCTTTCGCACTGTCCAAGACTGTGACATATAGGATTGCTTTATAGAAATCAAAGATCATCTCTACAGCTGGTGTTGCTACCGCTTTTAATGTTAATATATGACCCCCAAGAAATGTCTTCTGAGTAAGGGGCAGAAATTACTTGAGTGTTTTCCTTAAAGCCCAGCAGGTACAGAGAGTCAGTGGCCCTGTCCACCAAAGGACATGTACATAGTTCTGTACCACAAATGCGCTGGCCCAACTGAACCTTTGTAGTACAACAAATTGACAATGTTTGCCACATACCACAAACAGGGGCATTTTCTTCAATTTGGATGTGCAAGGATCCTTCAGTAGATGGCTGCCTGATAATTGCCTTATACACGTAGGGCAATGACGTTGTGCAGTGTTGTCGTCTGAATGGGGCACAACATGTTGTCTTTCTTTAGTATAATTGGGGGGGAGGGGAGGAATATGGGGAGAATGTAGATCACTATACTCCCATCCCTAGGCCGCTCAGATAATTGGCATCAAATGGCAGGTTAAAGAGCCGTCTTTGTACCTCGGTCCAATACCCACATGAAATAGCAGTACGGTCTAATCAAGCTAGTCATCGGGAACATCAAACCAGATGTCGGAAGGAAGTTTCCCTTTCTGAACTTTAACTGCTGTTCTATTTTTGGGCTCCTCTGGAATATGTTTAACCTTTATTTCTTTGACGCTCAAAAATGGAAACACAATAATCAGCCACTATCTATGTTTCCTTGTGCGGAGATGAGTTTATAGATAATGCTCTGCAGTAAGCTGCTGCATAGTAACTTCGGTTTCCAACTGGAATATTCAGCATTCGATAAAGGCACATAAGCTTACCTCTATCCTAACAGAAACTGCTTCAATTGCGGCAGAGGTTGCAGCTATCTCCTTGTCTACAAGGTCTCCCATTTCTTCCTGCTTGATCTCCAAGCCCTTGGACCGCAACTCCTGTACATAAGGCGCAAGAGACAATCACAGTCCCTACTCCCGGATGTGGAAAGGCACGTAAAGGTGACAAGAGCAGAGAAGCAATAGTCCAACTTTGCATTCTTACCTCCTGCTGAGGTAAACTGGTCCTCCTCAGCGGCAGAGTCAAAAATTTGGCCGAGGTACTAGGCATCTTCCCCCGGTGACCATTCCTAGCCAATCAGGTTGTGTGCTTCTTTTGAACTTCTAGTGCCGCCTCCAGTCCTTAAGGTTTCCTGTTATTAGGCACTCCTGCTTCCCCTACTACAACCAATTTAGGCTTGTTCAGCTGAAATATAGAATGATTCCAGATAGGAGCCCATCTGCAAGTTCAGTGTCCATGATCGGCATTGGCAGCCTTGCACAAAGGTGACTAACATCCTCTGCAACGCGCACACAGACACACACTCTCACACAATGTTCACGCGTATACCATTTAGAATAGATTTAATATGCCATTCTTATCAGTTTATCATAGCCTGAGTAGGAGGAACAGTAGTTGTTCTTGGAGACCGAAGTACGCTTTGGTACCTCTTCTATATATCTGAGTCCGATTCTTTTGTTCTACACGTTAAACAGGAGTACCTTCGGTGAGCCTGCCTGAATCTCAAGCTCACCTTGGTTGGGAAAAAACACAGGGCGTTCAGAAAATGTGCTGTGAAGGGTAGATTACAAAAGACACACAATTGATGGACAGAATGCAGAACAATGTCATACATTCACCCCAGTCAAGAGATCTGGGTTAAATCCATCATTCTTTTGCTCACCATGCCACCCCAGTTTAGACCTGGCCATATGCAAATCAGTCTTGACCCTGTGCCTCATGGGAACAGTCCAGCCCGAACTGCCAAGCCAGGTTCTCCCTGGACCGGAAACAAGCATCCTAGGACCGGTTTTGGGGTTCCACCCCTCTTCAGCCAGCATAGCTTGATTCCAGTGACACAGTGAGCCCAGGACCCACGTCTGGGCATACCTGGCGCACTTATAGCGAGAAAGCAACAGACACACAATTGATGGACGGAATACAGAACAAATCAAAACATTCACCCCAGTCAAGAGATCTGGGTTAAATCCATCATTATTTTGCTCACCATGCCACCCCAGTCTAATTGTTTTTTTATATATCTGAAAACGCTGCACTTGTTCCTAGCCAGTGTTTGCATTTTCCATTCAAACTCTGCTGGGTAAAGTACCATAACTCCCATATCAAGCTCTTGGTACATCTATTGATGCTCATGTCTTGGCAGCAACTGATATTAATACAGATAAAAATAGCTGGTCATTAAATCCTTTGCTGTAGACTAGGCCTTATCAGTGTACTTGTAGCGCAGCAGCATTACACCCTCAGCTTTAGGCTTGCAGCTGGATCTTGTGCACATGTATGTTTCAGATGAATACTGTGAGACTAGCATTCATACATACAAGAAGAGGACACCAGTGCCCTGCTATCATCTGCTTTGTTTCATGGAATGTGTGGTAGAGATTTTCTCTTGAGAAAAGAGATTTGTGTGCTTTTTCAGACCCTTAAGAGGATGGAAAAATGTCATTACAAAGTGTTGAAAGCTCAGAGGTTTGGTCTGCTCATTAATGGAAAATAATAGTATGATTGATGCCTCTTAGGACTATTCTCTTGTGCATCCTATAAAGGAGATGAAATGTCCCTCGGTCTATCAGGAAAGAGAACACTTTCAATCCTTCCCTTAAAGCTTAAGTCATCTCTTTGCCTTTTGCACAATATCCTTTTTGGTAGGGAGGAACTTGGGGTGTATTTGCATCTATTTATTTGGCTATATTTACTTTACAAACATGATGATGATAGATGTCCGTTTTATCCTATGC
The DNA here is from genome assembly GCF_964204655.1 of Triturus cristatus. Taxonomy (NCBI): domain Eukaryota; kingdom Metazoa; phylum Chordata; class Amphibia; order Caudata; family Salamandridae; genus Triturus; species Triturus cristatus. Next base: position 1,025,048,147 of record NC_140584.1, read on the forward strand.
TCAAACTTTGGGATTGCATCTTTGAAGTAGAATAAATGATCCATTGACAAATAGACATCTATTCAATATCAAAAATTGCTAACAGTGATCCGTGTTTGAAACATACACACTGTGACTCATCTACTGCCTCAGAATGCTCAGGACTTAATTTGAACAGAAGGTTGAAGAAACCTCGTGACAATATCAGTAGGTTTAACATATTAAATCCTGAGCCAGTCTCAAAGTGAAGTCTTTGCAAGAGTACTGGCATAGTCGGTGCATTCAGACTTCATGCGAAGCTAGAAGGGACCTCATCCCATTGTCATCTCTAATATCTAAGGCTTACCCTTTAGTTAGCTGTCAGAAATAGATATAAATTTTATATTGGGGTATTCTTTAGACAGCGTTGTGTTAAAGGAAGGCTGGTGATTGGAGATTGACCTGTCTTCTCAGTTCAATATTCTGGACTCCAGAGGAACTGTATTTCACATCAGTGCACCTCATCTCATGATGTTCTCTCGCACATTATTTCTCCTTGGTGGTTTGTCACAAAAAGGCGGTCCTGCTCTTGATAAACAACATTCTGAGAGTGTGATGCAAAGGGTGGCAAGAAGAAGTAAGGTCCTCTAGACAGTAAATGAAGACAAGCATCTGAAATATAGGGCAATCTCCAAAGCCATACAGGTAACTGGACCTGACTAGTGTGAACTCCTCTGTGAGCAAGGGACCACTGAAGGGAGATGCTCCGCGCTGTTTAACGTGAGCGCAAAGAACATCCTCCCTTGTTTGCAGAACCCCACTGCCTAATAATTCTACAAGGCGACTTTGAGTATTCCTCGTTCTGTGTCTTGCCAGAAAACACGTTTTCATTTTTGGCCCCAATTTCTGTAGGCGATTTATAAGCTTAGTAAGTCCTGGACTACATTTGTCCAGTGTATGTTCAGGGGAGCCACGTTGTGCAAGATTTCCAGTGTAAACAGTATGAAAATAGTTTCATTGTGATTATGTGTGAATAAATGTATTTTAGGTGGATATCCACAAAATCTGCCGTGATTCCAGCCCCTTATACCTACAGTGGACAACCCTGCTTTAAGTGGACATTATTCACCTTTCTTCCCTCAACAGATCTGATCTGCTATCTCAGATGGAGCATTGGTCCTACATTCCAGTCCAGCATCAGTGAGAATTTAAGTTCTCTTACCTAGGTTTTCCAGGGCAAGTATCTGCCCCTACTTCAGATTGCATGCAAGTATGCAAGTTCTAAAAGTGGCATAGATGCCTTCCACTAGGAGTCGTTTGGTGTGAAATCAAAATCTTGGTCATCGCTGGTCTAAAATTCCCTTGCAGTTCATTTATAAGTTGCCTCCTGTTAGTGGCTGTCCCACTGCTTTTTCTACAATGACGTACACGTTGATAGGTTACTAGGTACGTTAACATTTAAAACAAACATCTTAATATTTTAAATAATGGTATTTACTAGTCTGAGTGAGTATTATACCAAGTAGAATTAAACCTACACTGAAGAGACCCACATTCTTTGAGCATGAAGGGAGGACAACTTGACTGATGACTTACCAGACTGGAGAGAAGGCTTGTAACTGTTTATATTTGCTCCACATGCAAGAGGTCCTCTGAAAAATGCATGGCTTGGTTGCCTTCTCATACTATTGGCAGTCTTTCTTCAAAATAAATGGAATTTTGAATACTTGATGATTTCCTTAATCGCTGTAGGGACCGTTCGTGCACCAGCCTGTAAGTTGCTGAAGGTTTGTTTTATTTGAAAATCCAATAAAATATATATATATATTGTGTTTAAAAAGTACACTCATAAGGCTGGAAAAGTGGTCTATTTAATAATTGTTTCTGAACTTGCAGTGACATGTTAAGATGGCCTGGATAAATATCTGTATGGAAGCTCACCAAAGGTTTATACGACCTAGACATATCCCTTCCCGGCTCCAAAATATATTATTGGTCTGCTCAATTGGCAGTGATCAATGAATGGGCCTTCACCCCTCAAAACACGCCTGCCCTTAGAACAGACATTAATGCCCTCAAGCAGCTGAGTGACGTTGCTGCACTCTATGGGAAAAGACCACCTAAGGAACTGCCAGAGTGCATGATTACGGTGGTGAAGGCTTTGCAGACTGCAGTCAACCATTTTGACTGGAGTGAGGTCCTAACTAAAAAGCCACCCTAGTGGGTCAGCGACCAGATACGGTAGGTGGGCAACCTTAAAGAGTAAGCAGGGTGGGGGATGTTTAGGGCCAAAACACATGAAGGCTTTCAAAGTACTCAAAGAGGAGTATGAAATTAGTGGTAATGAGATACCCTGGTGCGTCCAAAGGAAACGCACCATGGCTGTACACCTGCGTTGTAACGCAAGGGTGGAAGAGAGCGCACCTCTTAAGGATTAAATTGTGACCGAAGCATTCTTCAGAAAAGTAATACCTTTAATATTTAAATAAAATCATGATTAATTTGCCAAACACATTAACTAAATGTTGAAGAGGAAGGGAATGAGGCATTGTAGGGACCAAGAGAGTTTGGCATTAAAATAGGATTCAGAATTGTACAACTTAAGCTCCTGCATATAATCTAGAACACTAGAATACAACTGGCCAGCTTTGGTAGAATACAAAGGTAGATGTTGTACAAAGAAATATGAAAAACATAGGGCCCTTGGAATACATTCTGAATCTTGAAAATATATGTACAAATGGTGGTTAATTACTGACTGCTATAGAAATAATGGGAAGAGGGGCTGAAACTGCCTCTTTATTATTGTTTGGGTAGTATTTTGAAATTATGACAGACGATGCTTAGAATTCTGCGGAATGGTAAGCGAAGGTGCAGTGTACCACAGTGATTGAGCTATTGAAAATGTCATATTCACATTTTAAAAAGCAATAATAAGATTTTTTTTTTAAATATAATGGTGTGGATTATAACTTTTCATCAAAGGCAAGTACATGTTTTCTATTTGTTTAGTGTTAGTTCGATCCTGTATGTGTTTCTTTATAGTCTGATGTTCATCCTAGGTCTTATTGATAAATCAGGTGGGTGATCTTACAGTGCATCCAGTATATCTGGCATTGCAGCAAGATATTTAAATATGGTGGTAGTATTTGGGTCGAACTTGGTATTGGGTTGCAAAGCACATTGTAATGATGCTGAAAGTACATTTGTGTTTAAGACCCAGTCACTGAGTACTGCAATGCTGCTGAACCAGTGTTACAGGTAAGTAGCTTATCCAGCCTAAATGTGCCCACTGAATCCTTTGGTTGTACTACTAGGTGTAGAAGGCCTGCACTCGTAGGATTGGTACTTTGGTGGAATAATGACATTTTCATACGTACAAGTCTTTTGAGGCTGTGGATTGTGTGCCTTAGAGTTAATAAATATTGATCTATTGCTCACTTTGCCCTGCAGTTTTTCAAATATCAAGTCTGTCTGTCTGATTGCATTGAAATTCTATGCATTTCCGCCTGTGATTGAGTACATCTTTCTTTGCAGTGTTCAGCTCCTTGGACATGTCGCGCTCGGTGTCCGTCACGGCTGCTGGTCAGTGCCGGTTAGCTCCTTTAATCCAAGTTATATTGGACTCCAGTCACTTGTACGACTACACTGTGAAACTCCTCTTCAAGCTGCACTCATGTAAGTACTGTGCTCCCCAGAGGTTCAAGGTCTGTTGGAAAGCAACCAATGGAGTTCAAGGCTCCCCAGGCTCTTCCAGGAACAATATGCATGATTGCCAACTACCAGACCCTATGGGAATTCATGAGAAGTACAACTCTCACCAGAGAGGTTTGCTTGTTTAGGAAGCACATAAACAAACACAAAAAGATGTGGGCTGCGGAGATGCTTTATGTATGTGCCTAGATCTGTACATAGGCCCATGCCCTCCAGATAAGCACTATAGCACTTGGTATGTTCATTGCTCTGACTTACAGGGAGGCATTGTGTAAGTGCATATGTCCGCATTGTGCAAGGAGGTGCTGTGTGTGCCTACAGCTCTGTACTATGCCAGAAACCGGTTTATATTTAGCTCTGTACGCGGAACCATCCTTGCTCCGCAGGAAAGTACTATGCATGTACAGAATGCTGTACATTTGCCTATATTCTGCTGGAATACACCATCTATGCACACAGCTCAAAGGTCTGTAGGAAAGCATTGTGTTTCCTGATCGACACTGTGCAGTACTCTGTTGCTTTTTGGCTAGGTTTGCTCCACCAAGTACCACAACATATGCCGGCTCTTGAGCTGATGGAAAACACTGTGCGCATTTATAATTCTGCCTGTAAATACCATGTAATAACTATGTGTTCTTGGGGAATCACCATGTTTGAGCAGTAAATGTAAATGTGCAGATATTTATATAGCGCAAATCACCAACCGGTCTCTAAGCGCTTGCTTAGGTAACCCGTCCTGGTATTCCCCTGTGAGATAACCAAGCAGGGCAGGGCATCCACAAGGTGAAAGCCAGGCATCCCGCCGCGAGGGGCCATTGTGGAGATTAAGCAAGCTATTGCCCAGAGTCGCAGAGTGTGAACCCATGAATCGAGTATGCACTGGAGCGAGAATTATCGAGTCCATGGACAATTTATGGACTCAAGACCCAGCCGAGCCAGGAATAGAACCCTGGTCCCGGGCTGACCTCTGCTTCCAGGTCTGCCTACTCTAACCAGTGAGCCACACTTCTCCACAAGCAAGCGCCATGTTGAACGTAGATACATGAAATGCATAAGCATGGAAATATTGAGTATGTGCATGACACTGTGCTCTGCTGAGCTCCATAAGCTCTGGCGGGAAGTGTGGCGTACCTAGAGTGTCTGTCTCTGCATCGGTTGCCTGGTCCCCAATACTCTGCAGTCCTGACTAAGTGCCTGTTATTTTTCCTCTCTGATAGGTCTTCCAGCAGACACCCTGCAAGGCCACAGAGACCGCTTCCTGGAGCAGTTCAAGAAGTGAGTGCACGAGGAGTGGGAGGATTGGAGAAAAGGGTAGGAGGGAGGGTGGCAGAAGAAACTGAAAGCTGTGGTCATTAATCCATGTTTGTATTATGCATATTGCTTCTTAAAAGCTCACAGGATAAGGCATAGAAAGAATGATGAGTGAGATAAGAGGTGGAGAAGTAGAAAATACAGTAATCTACATACATGCTGTTTGCCAATTTATCCTTGTATTACAGTTTGCATTATTTATTCTTGAGTTTTCACTATCAAAGTGCCCTCAGACACTAAAAAAGCCAGTCCCTCTCCCATCCTGACTAGATCATTTCTTGATGAAGGGGGGGGGTAAGGCTGCTCTTGCACAAGTGGCTTCGGGCGTAGATTCCTTGTGCTCGTGAGCACCCACCATGCTCTTTGCCTCCTTTCTTCCAGATTGAAAGACCTGTTCTATCGGTCCAGTAACCTGCAGTTCTTCAAGCGCCTCATTCAGATCCCACAGCTGCCCGAGGTGAGTCCTGTGCCTCCTGGCAGGGGTTGCGGCCGAGAGCTGTTCTCCTTGCCTGCGTGTGACTTGGGTTGGCCAACAATGATCTGATAGTGCACACATCAATTTACAGGTTATAGGCCAGTGTCTCACAGTGTTACTACTTTTGGTATTCACATAAGGCATTTAGTAGTAGTAAAGTTAGGACTCCTAACTTTACTACTACTAAATGCCTTTTGTGAATACCGAAAGTTGTAAAGTTAGGATTTTATCTCAGATTAGTTCTGTGAATCGGCCCCAGTGTGTTAATATATTGTGTTTGTGCACCACAGCAGATGCCCCTCTTGCAGCTGCTTTGCTATAGGGTTGTTCTGTTAGTCCAGTGCTGCAGCGAAACAGGTGTTGCCTTTAGCGCAGCGTTGTCTGTGTCTCTTTTACTGCAGCACTTTGGCTCTCCTCCTTAGAGCAGTGTATCAGTGTTTCACACCCTACCCCTAGTGCAGTGCTACTCCTTTCAGCCATTGGGCTCTGCTACAGGTGTCACTTCTGTGGTAGTGCTACTGGTACCTGCTGTGTGCTGCTCTTAACGCAGTGCTGTAGATATCACCATTTCTGCTGTGCTGCAGCTGTCACTGTGTGTAAAGCTACTCTCTCGGAATGTTGTTCAGTGCTGTTGTCAACCTTGGTTCAACCTTGCTGATGTCACCCTTAGTGCAGCGCAGAGTGCTGTGTATACACTGCAGTGGGCATTCTCAATAGACAATCAAATGAAATTATTTTAGGCTAGTGCAGCTGTTTTTCTTGGTGCAGTAGACTTAAACCGGTGCTGTTATTTTCAGCAGTGAAGCACTTCTGCAGATATTGCCAGTAATGCAATGCTCGTGGTATTGCTCTTTGTGCAGTGTTGAAAGTGGTTCTCAGTGCATTACTGAAGGTGTCACCCTTAGTGCAGTGCTGCAGTTTTCACTGTATTCTAGTTATACAGCTATTGTCCTCAGTGCAGTGCTTTACACTTCAGCCGTAGTGTTGCGTGACAGGCTTGGCCCTAAGAGCTGTGCTGCCAGTGTCACTCCTACTGCAAGGCTGCATGTTTTGATTGACACAGTGCTGTTTGGTACCTTTAGCGCTTTCATTCAAGTATCAATCTCTATTCAGTCGAGCAGGTGTTACACTTTGTGCAGTGCAGAAAGCACTTTGTGCAGGGTACTGGTCGTTGTAAATAGGCCAGTGAATCAAGGCAGTGCGGCAATTCTTAGTACAATAGCAGTTGTGAATCAAATACATTTCTGGCCATGTGTGCTGCAGTGCAGATGGAAGTGGAGGTCCCCTTAGTGTGGTACTGTGGCTGTTGCCTTTGAAACAGTAGAAGCTGTGTAGACCTGGGCCCCTTGATGTTGTGTGTGAGTTTTTGCTTCTTTCCACTACACTCTCCGTTTGATTTGTCGCGTGGGCCGTAGGGAATCTCAACACTGCTCCCCTAAGCCTGCTAGACTTAAACACGTTTGTCTTTCAACAGAATCCCCCCAATTTCCTGCGAGCATCAGCCCTGGAAGAGCATATAAGCCCTGTCGTGGTGATCCCATCGGAGACATCATCGCCGGAGAGCGAGCCCATCATGGAGACGGACGACCTTGTGGATATGGACTCCGTGTCCCAACAGGTGAGGAAGCGTGGACCATCTGCACCATAAAAACATGCTGTTCCTGCTGTGGCCGAGCTTGTGTCTGCATTAATCAGGCTCAGAAGTATGGAAATTCTAAAATGACATAACATTAAAAAGATGTTGGTTGACTGAAATTTAGAATAATGGCAGTAAAAGCCTTTTTAATCCTCCTCGTAAAGTCACCCAAACTGTCTGAGATGTAACACACAGGAGAGACTCAAGAAACATACGTTGTTTTCTTCAGTATTGCATCACTCATAGGTTCACAAGCTTAGTAGAAAAATTCCCTGTTCTCATGTAATGTAATAACAGCTCCATCTCGTTGAGGATTAGAATTCTAATAGTCTCTCCTACCAAATATTATACCAAGCCTGTTGCCCGCAGGGTCTACTTAGGGTTTCTATTTTGCGCCATGAATCTAGGGTTTCTTAACACTGCTGCTCTTACTGCAGGCACTTTCTGACTTTACGAGCTGCATTTTACCTCAGTATTTGTGGGTATCAACATTTATATCAGTTTTTAATTAGTATCTTGTTTTTTTTCGTATTAGAAGAGTATGCCTGTGCTGAATTTGAACCCGGTGCCTTGATGTTAAGCAGACGCAAAAACAACAGTTGATGGAAAGAATGCAGAACAATGTCATACATTCACCCCAGTACAGAGATCTGGGCCTAAATCCATCGTTGTTTTGTTCACCATGCCTTTCCAGTTTGAACCCAGCCATATGCAAATCAGTCTTGACCCTGTGCCTCATGGGAACAGTCCAGCCCGAACTGCCAAGCCAGGTCCTCCCTGGACTGGAACCAAGCATCCTAGGACCGGTTTTGGGGTTTCACCCTTCTTCAGCCAGGATAGCTTGATTCCATTGGCATGGAGAGCACGGGACCAACGTCTGAGCATAACCTTCCCATTCGGGGTGACAAACGCAAAAACAACGGTTAATGGACAGAATGCAGAACAGTGTCATACATCCACCCCAGTACAGAGATCTGGGCCTAAATCCATTTTTTCCTCTTATCCCCCACTCCGCTATATACCTGCTTGCGACTCTAGCGCCATACCTTGACTCGACCCTGCTAGCTCCCTGCCGAATCGGCCGATGTCTTCCCTGATTCGGAGGAGCGGTGCATGAAACTCTCGAGGCACAGGCTGCTCTGCGTGGTGTAGCCCTTGCGCGAGGTCCGGGGCAGTGGTGGCCTTCTGGGCGCAGACTTGGGTGTGCTCCTTATTCAGATGGCGGTATGACCGTGGGCAATAGGCAATATCTGCAGCACGCTACACACTACGACTCCTGTGGCCCGCTTGATCAGTGGCGCTTTACGCACTGCGCTGGTTCCTTGGACTCTGCTGACACGGCTACTGCGCCCTCCCCTGAAGCCCCTACAGTGGCTGCTGCGCCTTGTGCTGGGGCCTTCGCGGTCCTTTGTCGCTAAGCTCCATTCGGGTGCGCTGCTGACGGACCCCTGACGCGCATCACTCTGGGGCACTGATCGCCGTTTGTATCCAGATGCACAGTGACAGCTACATCTTAATTGTGCCTTCTCATCGTCGCGCTGCACTTGGAGGGGCCCTCCGCCCTTTACTGAGCCCGGGGCCAGTTTGCATACCATTGGTGAGCCTCCATCAGGACTCGTTAGGGTGGGGGCCTGCATTTACGGGCAACTGTTTGCGGCAGCACATTGCGGCCACCTCAATTCTGGCTCTATCACTCCGGATACTCTTCTATACTCCGCGGCTGGCCCCGACTGTCGCCCCTTTGTGCAGCCCTATAGCCCCATTAACCTGCGCCTCCCAGCAGCTACCTTTGCGCTGTGAAGTTGCCGGCGCAGCAGACTGCTGGGATGGGGAAGCTTGATGGACGTCAGTCTCGTTTACCTTTCGAATCCAAAAAAGCTACGACGCGGTCCACCTCTGCTGGCGCAGACCCTGAAACTATGGACCGCACACACTCCACTTCGCAATCCTCTGAGGATGATGTTAAAACATTGCTCCTAACGGTTCAACATAGCCTGTCGGATCTATCGGGAAAGATGGATACTATGAACACTCGGCTTGACTTCTTGGTGAACAAGGTCGACAAGCATGATGGGCAATTAAAAGAGGCGGAACGACGCATATCGGAGAATGAAGACATCACTACTCGGATGCAGTCTCAGGTCGCTTAGATGGATAAACTTCTCAATAAACAGTTATTGCGGCTAAGAATGAGGACATTGAAGCTAGGAGCCGCCGTAACAACGTTCGCATCCTAGGCATTCCTGAGAGTACAAATACAGGGCGTATGGAGGTATACATTGAATGCCTTCTGAAAAGCTCCTTTGGTGAGGAATCCGTCTCGCAGCACTTGGTGGTTGAACGTGCGCATCGTTCCTTGGGCCCGCGACATCCCCACCCCCCGGGGAAGCCCCGCGGCCCATCATTGCTCGTCTTCTCAACTACCGAGATCGCGATGTGGCATTACAGAAGGCTCGTGACTCGAAACCGCTGCAGTTTGAAGGTAACACATTAACAATTTATCCGGACTTTACCCTGGCAGTGCAGGAGGCACACTGGAAATTTCTCGCGGTCAAGCAGAAACTTCAGAAGGCTCAGATCGAAAATGCTCTATTATACCCTGCACTGCTCCGGATCACACACGATGGGAAACATGTCTTCTGTACCAACCCACAGCTGGTAGAGGACTTTCTGAAAACCATCTCGAGACACTCTCCGCGTTGGGGCAGTGCTTCCAGATCTTCTTCCCCTCCACTTGACTCATTTTGCGCTGGCTTGCCTCCTCAAATGCTCTGCTCCTTACTATACACTTAGTGTTCAATGTGGGGTGGAATAATATTTATAGCTATGTTAGCACTTTGGTAACGTTTGTCTGCCCACCACTGTGCCTTCTGGCGGATTGCTGCCTCTGAACAGTCACTTGAACAGATAAGTGCCCTAGAACACTCTTCTATTGATTGGGACTCGGTCTGCATAATTATATTGCCTGTCGCATGCTATGTAGATAAATCAAAAGCCACTTTGCCAAGCACCCTTCCCAAATGCGCCACTCTTTCCCACCATTGGTTGACACCCAGGGACTGCACTGCAGGTAGAGTTAGGCCCTGGAAGGGAGTACTGTCCCCTGGCGCCCCCCTATGGGAGTTCCCCTACATTGTTGGTGCTTTTTTTGTATTTTTATTTTGCTATGTAAAGCCATCTTTAGGCTGGCCGCAGTTGGTTGTACGAGATCGACTCTTTGTTTACCTTTTTGGGCGGGTTACGCTATGCCGGCACGTTTGGGGTGCCGTTGTGGGAGGGGGCGAGAAGGGTTGTACTGAGTTTCTGCAGGGATTGTTTGTTTCAAAGTTTTGTGGTAGGGAGGGGGTTATGGGTTGCGACTTTTCTTAATTGTTCTTATGTACATTGGACGCATACAGCTGGACAGGGTCTTCTTTACGTAATAGGACACATGTTTCTGCAACACTGGCAGCCTCAATTTACATCAATGACACACCCGCATAGATGACGCACACTGATTCCCCATGCCTCAAATTGCTCACGTGGAATGTCAGGGGACTCCAAGACCCTCGCAAACGGCGACAGGTATTAGCATATCTAGACAGGCATCACATCCAAATAGCCATGCGTCAGGAAATGCACATGGACCCTATGCACCCTCCCTTTTTCGGTACCAATTGGGCCTCTACATGTGTCTATTCATCATATTCCACCTATTCCTGTGGCACTCTTATACTAATAAAGAAAAACACGCTGTTTATTGTGGGGGGAACATATAGTGACTCATCTGGCCGCAGCTGTATAATCTGGGGTACACTTGCTACGCAGTCTGTCACACTTGCTTGTAGTTATGGTCCTAACACGGACGATCCAGGTTACTTCACCGCCCTCTGGGGTCAAATACTAGCAATAGGCTCCACGCATGTTATGTGGGGTGGGGATTTCAACACTGCTCTTTGCTCCTTCATGGATCGCTCTAATCCCCTCCCACACCACTATACCAATACTCGAGAGACCCTATCAGGTTTATTCAACGAACATGGGATTGTTGATGCGTGGCGGTATGTACATCCCGCAAATAAGGAAGGCACCTTTTATATGACGGGCCACTCTACTTGGTCCCGGCTGGACTACTGGGTTTGTTCCCGAGGAGTGACACCCTGGATTCGCAGTGTAGCGCACTTAGCTCGTACACACTCTGACCATGCACCGGTATACCTTGAACTGCTACCCCCTAACTCTATTGCCACTCCACATTGCTGGAGACTCATACCCGAGGCATCACTGGATACGGTGTTTCATGCTGAGCTGGGGGAGGAGATCGCTGATTTCCTTGCTAGAAATAAGGGTACTGTCGACGATATGGGTATATTCTGGGAGGCCTTCAAGGTCACGGTCAGGGGTGTTTGCATATCAAAGAGTTTTGGAGAGCTCTGTGTTATTAGGAATAGACTGCGCAGCCTTGAACTAGAGATAAAGCAACTGGAAACCAATATGTGGGAGACTAACTCTTACCACCCAGTGTGCTACCCTCCGCGAAAAACTCACTGACTACATTGACACTGCGTCTAGAGAGGTGAAGTTTCGAGGTAAATACTTTATTGCCCGTAGATATGGGGAGGGTGAGAGGCCTGGACGGGCCTTGGCGAATACCATCAGGAAGCCTAGGCTCTCTACTTATGTGTTGGACGTGGTGGACGGTGACGGAAATGGGCAGAGACAGTCTTAACATAATTAATGTCTTTGTTAAATATTATAAGGACTTATACAGCTCGCAACGCTCATCCCCTCCTGATTTCACTCCCTTCTTGCAGGACATAGCTCTCGGTTGGCTTGGAGACTCCCAGCGCGAATTCCTAGAGGCACCCTTTGGGGACGACGAATGACACAAAGCCATAATGTAAATGGCGTCAGGAAAGGCTCCAGGTTCAGACGGCATGCCCATTGATTTTTACAAAGCATATATAGATCAGTTACTCCCCGTGCTTAAGGAGGTTTCCTTGAGGCCCAGAAGGCACAGACCCTACCCACAATGATGAGAGAAGCACTGATCATGTCATTGCTGAAAACCGGCAAGCCTGCAGATCAATGCGAATCTTATAGGCCGCTATCCCTTATCAATAAGGATACAAAAATACTGGCCAAACTAGTGGCAAACCATCTTCGTCTACTTATGGATAAGCTGGTGCTTCCAGACCAGTCTGGGTTTATCCCAGCTAGGGCCACATTCCATAATCTTAGAATGCTTTTTTCCATTTTACAGGCGGTTGAACCTAGATTGCATTTGGCCGCAGTGTTCCTGGATGCCTCCAAGACCTTTGATTCTTTGGAATGGGACTATCTTTTCACCATTTTGCAGAATATGGGCCTACCTATGGGCTTTATTTCATGGATTCGGTTACTATACACCGCCCCCACAGCGAGGGTTTTAATTAATGGCCATACTTCCTCTTCCTTTTCTTTATCCCGTGTCACACACCAGGGGTGTCCGCTGTCTCCCCTCCTGTTTGCCTTAGTCATGGAACCCCTTGCAGCGAAGATTAGACTGCATTATAATCATGTAGGCCTTGGGTGCTTATTACGCTCGATCCTTATTTAGTTATACGCGGATGATGTTACTTTGTATGTCAATGACCCGCAACACAATCTTAACTCCTTACTGCGGTATCCATCAAATTCGGTGGTTACTCGGGTATTCATATAAACTGGACCAAGTCACAGATATTCCCCTTGACTACCGCTGTTCTCCCCTTTGATACGGACTAGCCACTCAAATGGTGTGATACTGATATCAAATATTTAGGTATCCATGTGTTGGCAGATCAGGATGAGTTAATGAGAACAAACTATGGGTACGCAATGGAGCACATCACAAGCTGCATAACTCGGTGGATTGCCCTCCCATGGTCTATGGCCGGACGGGTGTCCCTTATAAAAATGGTGATCCTCCCTCAATTTCTATACCTGTTCATTAACATTCCCTACGATCCAGGACGTCATTTTTTCACCTTGTTGCGTTCGGAACTGATACGCTTGGTCTGGGGTGGCAAGCAACCACTTATACAATGGGATACACTCATGAGGCCCTATTCCCAAGGGGGGTTTGACATACCCAACTTCGAATTGTACTATATTTGCGCTCAGGCCCACTTTGCTCATTTTTGGTTCCACCAGCCTCGATATACCCCCCATGTAGCCACAGAACATTGGCTGGCTAAACCCACCCTGCTTGATGGTGTTCTCCTCGCCAACATTTCCTCTCGGGCATGTTGCCCCTCCTCAGTGGACCGCACGATTATGGCCTGGTCCCGTATAAGTGACCATATGCACGCCCCTTGTTTATACTCCCCTCTCCTTCCGCTCACGTATCATCCGGATATATCCCTGCTACAGGAGGGCATCTTTAGAAAGGTAACATGCGCAAGGAAGCTCCATTGCTGGGGAGATCTGTACATTAATGGTAAATTTCGCACACTCTCACAGATATGCCCTGATCCGCCGCCGTCCACCATGGAAACATTTTTGTATGCTCGCCTTCGTCATGGTGTTCGGGCTAGTACCACTTCCAACCCTTCTGAGCCTGCAACACTGGCCCCTTTACATCATATGTTACGTGCACCCTCTGCGGTGCACCTTGTGTCCACTCTTTACCATACACTATATAGTGATGTCGAATATCCTCCAAGTGCAGCGCGAGCTAAATGGGCGTTGGAACTGGAACAAGACATTACTGACGACCAATGGCTGTTTTGCTGCAAACAGACAGAGCACATCTTCTCTAATAGCAGGCTTCGACTGATTCATTATAGGTTCTTGCACCGTAGCTACCACACCCCGGTTAAGCTCTATTAATTTGGGTTGCGGGACACAGCTAGGTGTGATAGGTGTCGGACGGAAAATGCTGACTTCCTGCACCTGGCTTGGGAGTGCTCAGATATCCACACTTATTGGAGCCATGTCCTCACGGCTCTGGATGCCATGGTCCCACTACCCATCCCCAGATCTCCCCTGGTGGCTCTGCTGGGGGCATACTGAGCACTTTCCTGCTCCGAACCGTAAATGTCTCCTTCAGCCTGGCTATTGCTAAGCGGCGAATAGCATGTAGGTGGGGAAGGGGTAGAGCACCCATATTTAAGGATTGGCTGTCAGATATGATATTTTGGCAGGATCAACTTTGCACATATGCTGAATTGCTTCCATGCTCTTCCCACCCACTCCATTAGTGATGCACACTCACTGTAGGAATTTTACTGGCTTCCCATTTTCGATATTTCGCTGGGCATGCTGTAACTCGGCCACATGGGGAACACACTGGGCTGCGGCTGATTTCCGTAATAGAATGTCCCGCAATGGCCAGTCTCCCCTGATATCCACCCTCAAACCAAGGGAAAAATGTTGCAGGTTGGGATTATGCATTGGCAATGTGAAGACGGAAAAATTCTTCTTGCTATACATTGACTCATGGTTGCCTCTCCATAATTGTGTAATTGTCCATGTGACTGCACTGGATTCCTGTTTGATGGCCTCATTGTACTGTATCATGCTATGGAGCGTGGGTAATTCTCCTGTGTTTCTGATTTTCGGGGTTTCCCGTTTTCGATATTTGTATGTGCATGCTATGACTCTGCCACATGGAGAACATACTTGTTATGAGACTGACTTCTGCAATAGTCAGTCCTGTAATAGAAAATCCCCCCCTGACGTCCACAACAACTGCTGTGGTGTGTGATTATGCCTTGGGACTGTGTTGCTGTGGCATTCATCTCGCTTTACATGGTCTCCCGGTTGATTCTCCTTACCTGGTAGGACTGTCTGCAGCCTGGGCGAGAAGCAAAGTCTTTGTGCTATCGGGCGCCTTCGTAGGCTATCTCAGGCTAGACCCACATGCTAACCTCTTTGATTCTGTATTTTGACCTTGATATGCCCAGTGAACATGGACTATGTCTTAATTTGTTGGACTGTCTGCAGCCTGGGCGAGAAGCAAAGTCTTTGTGCTATCGGGCGCCTTCGTAGGCTATCTCAGGCTAGACCCACATGCTAACCTCTTTGATTCTGTATTTTGACCTTGATATGCCCAGTGAACATGGACTATGTCTTAATTTGTTGAGATTACCGTCGCTTCCTCACCCTTTGTCGAGTGGTGTTAAAGCCTTGGAGACTTCCACTCCCTCATCTTGGTTCCACACTAAGTTAATTAATGTTGATTAAGAGGTAGGAACCCCTCCTTCTGGCAGCCAGATTACACCAGCTGCCCATAATACATTCAGTGCAGGGGCTAAAACAATTGCTACTGGTTTAGTTGCAAAGATGCTTAGTCAGTGTCCAGAATACCATGATGCCTTAGCCAGTGTGATTGTCTGGTATGGTTGGGATGAGGGAGTGCGGGTTCGAAGAGAACCCTGAGATGCTGCTGACCATGTTCTCCCATCTATCTGCTCATGGGTTTTAGTAATCGCTCATTTTGATGACACCCTGGTGCCCTCCTAGTGGTCTGACCTCATCTGATAAAGCTCTGTTGCTTAGGTGAGTCTGACATCTTTCATATATTTCACAAGGGCAGGGTTTCTCTGCACCTCCTACCAAGCCCATGCTGTATTGCAGGAAATACCTTTTGTTGCCTTAAAAAAAACCGAAGTTGCAGCCTCTCTGCTTTTGCTTATAATTTATCGGGAAGCATTTAATAGGTTTATAAGCTCCCCATCAAACTTTTTGCTTCTCATCTGGAAATGTTGTTAATAAAATCTTGCCAGTGGCAAGCGAAAACTTTTGCTGCTGGATAGTGGCACAGTTTCTGGTGAATTAAACCATAGAGTTATCAATATTCTTTCCAGATACTCCATCACTCCTGAGTTAGGAGAGCACTAATACTTTAACCAAGCACCAGGAAATGTCGCAGAAAATACAATCCTGAGATGGCGTTGAGATGTTTGGAATCGTTGGCTTCTGGTCAATATCATGTGGAGTTATTCGAGATATAGCTGGGATTCACAACTAGAGTTTTCAGTTTGAGACAGAGGAGTTATCGGTCCACCTGCACGCCCAGCATATGAAACTCAAATAGATAGTAGTAGCACAACTATTGTTACAGAAACACCCTCTGTCCCATATGTTGGGTGCTTAAAATCACCCCTTGGTGCGATCCATAGGGTAAAATGTGTAATTGGTTCATATCAGGCATGGGTAGTGGCCATTCTACGTGAGCCAAGATTAGGTAAAGATACTGGGATTTGGACTGCTAACAGAATGGACATTTTTCCCAATTGGAATGGAATACTTTTGTAGATTTTGGATGAGACTGTTGAGGTCTCGACTCCCCTGCCTCTCTTAAGGAATTTATAGCCATTACCTGCTGTCAAGTATGCTGATCGCACACTCCGGTGCATGAGCTTGGGATTAGAGTGCCCTACGCATTTAGAAATTAGATTTGATCCTTAAACTTGTAAAACTAAGATTTTTCTTTCGTGGGTTAATGTTTTGTAGGGTTGAAAGTCCCTGGTGTAGTCTCCATTTGACAACCTGCACCTCATTTCCCTGTCTGATCAACTCGGTTTGGTTTCTTGTGCATGAGATGTGTGTGACCATTCTCCTGAAATGTGTTCCATGTGATTTTATCTGCTGCTCACCAACAGAGTTCCAGACTCTTTTGGGAGATTGAGGTCCACCGACGTCGTACTCCTTTTGACGGTGGTGATTACTGTCCACAAACCCAAGCCATAACCAGAGTAATGGTGGAAGCTGGTTAGAATTCATGGGGTACACGCCTTAATACCTGCTCCCCCGTGGTGAGACTGTCTACCAACTCTTCCTGTTTGAATTTGACTTGTGTGTCATATTTAGGCCTGTATACTCCCATTGATTGTGAGTAGCATGCATGAGAACGCTGGTGCATCTAAGTGATGAGGTATGCATATTGCCGCCCCACCAACAACCCCCCTCTAAATATGTCTAAAGCCCATACTTGAAGGTGCTCCTTTGGGTTTAGTGGTAGTCGCTGCTGCTACTTCCTATTTTGCCTGCCTGTGTCTTGGCACTTGTGTTTCCTCATTTCTTTAGCAACCTTGGTACAGCCAAGTACACAGGTTTAAATTTAAATCCACTAAATAAAACAGGTAGGATAATTTTTGCTTACCTGACTTGGACCCAGACAGTTAGAGCCATTCAGCTGTAGCTTGTGATTAGCAACAGACGATTAATTACTGTGACCAATGGTTTGACCAAAGCTGGGCTTACACGATGACCTGCCCGCCCACCGTATCCTGTGTCCTTTCCTGAATGGCAAAAGTCCTGTAACAGCATCTGTTGCACTACAGGCCGTCAGGGCACTAGTACACAAAAGCAGAAAGGCAGTTCCCCTGAGCCTGGTTTCCATGCTGTGGCACACCTGAAGGATGTGCACTTTGACTGGATCAGCTTAAACTGCACGAATGACGCAACAAATGTTAAAAACATCCAGTAGCAGCTCGTGCTCTGTCACAGCCTCGTTAACATCCAGTGGAAACTCTAGCTTGACTTTCACACAATTGTTATTGAATAACTTTTTGGATTCTACAAGTTGGCGGATATGTAAAATGTTGTATTTCACCAATAGAACAAAAGTATTTATAAAGCGGACATACACCGACCAGTTTCTTGGAGCTGGTTACAGGAATATAAATTGCAGCTCACAATCCTATTTCTATGCTTGTGTAAACAGCCATGTTTTCAAGTGTTGCCTAAATCTGGAATAGCAGGTTAATGATCTGATATGAGGTGGTATGGAGTTCCAGAATCGAGGGGCCAATACCGAGAATCTAGCACCTCTTTGCCTCTTCTTCTTGAAAGAAGAAATTACCAGAAGGTTGAGATGCGAGGCCCTCAAATTGCTAGGAGTGTACCTGTGAATACATGAGGAGATAACTCAGGGCAGTTGCCATACAGTAATTAAACAATAGTCCAGCCAATCTTAAAGGCAGAACGCTGTTTTACTGGAAGCCACTGAAGCTTCCTCATCAAAGGGGTGTTATGACACCTCCTTGGCTGTCGGCGGGCATTTATACATAGCCATCATTACATCAACCGGGCCCTATATTAACTCTGCAGACCAAGAAATTCCTCTTTTGGCGTAGTAACAGTATGTGATACCCACAGGTATTTCCTGCCTGGCTTGTTGTGAATTGTGTTTGCTGTACTGCTGTCAATTCCTCTCCCATTGGCGATAAAATTACGTATTGCTAAATGGTGGAATTACCAGTTATGAGTGCTTGGCCAAGTGTCTACTTACTGAACTGTGGCCATTTGTCCAGTAGGACCCAGACCTCTGACTCTTGTCTCTGACCCACACTTAAGTGCATGGCTGATTGTTGGTCTCTTCTTAGTGGAGGTAACAAATCCGCGCTGTGGCTTTCTGTTAACTGGCATGTCATGGAACAAGGAATTAAAATGCTATCAAGAAGATAAAGCATTCCTTTTAAAACAGCTCATAGAAACCTATAGTAAAGTAACTGGACTACGGGAATGCCCTCTATGCCGGAATCAACAGATCTCTACTCCTCAAACTCCATACCATCGAGAACGCCAAAGCCAGACTTGTCCTCGGCATCCCACGACAAGACCACATCACCCAGCACCTACGAGACCTCCACTTGCACCCCGTCGAAAAAAGAGTGACCTTCAAGCTGCTCACTCATGCCTTCAAATCCCTCCACAACACCAGACCCCAATACCTCAATGAAGAAATCTCCTTCTACGCACCCAAGAGAAACCTCCGCTCCACCGACCTCGCCCTGTACGAAATCTCACGCATCCGCAGAGCCAAAACAGGAGGCAGAGCCTTCTCCTACATGGCGGCCAAGACATCAAACAAACCGCCACACTGCAAGCATTCATGAAGAGCCTCAAGACCTGGCTGTTCGGATGAGATGGAGCTGCTCGAAATCTCCCTTCCCCTCCAGCACCCTGAGACTCTCGTGGGTGAGTAGTGAGCTTCACAAATCCCTGATAGATTGAAAGTACGAAAGCAGGAGCACGCAATCCATCAAATCTAGCGTTGGGTCATAAAGCAGTACGTTTTATTTTTTCCTCATGGCTTCTATGCGACTCGGCATGGGTTTTGTGATGCGATAAGTCAGTTATCGCAGAAAAAAACACCATTCAAAAAGAGTTGCAAAAATTCCTGTGCCATTATTGTGCATGAGGCAGGATTCATTTAGCGAAGAATTGCGACTGGAGGAATGGAGACCTGTGAGCAAGAGTAGAGCTCTACGCTTGCAGTAAGATTCACAGAATGCTGACATGTTTTTCAAAGCCACCCCTGTCCGGGGCTGCTGTCAAACATAAAGCTAGCGTTCCATGTGAGGCACTGTGTGGTATTGCTGCCCGTCCCCTGTACTGCTCTGTGCTCCGCTCCTGCACCAGATGCTCACATTTATGAGATGGAAGCAGCTCAACAGGAACAGTTTCCACTTTTAGAAGGGATATCAGAGTTGGTACCTGGTTTACTACTGCAGTTGTGGTTGCAAAACATTTATGGATTCCAAAGTGAATCGCAAAGGGGAGGGGGAGTACATTACATGCTCCTTTTCTTTTCCAATTCATTTGGATCGCACAGTACATATTGCGAATGAGCAAGCCCACTTACATCTTAAAATGCACCTTGAGTGCTAAAAAAAACCACAAAGACGACTTGGTACCAATTCTCTCTTCTAAATAAAATCAGACCATTTCTTCCAGAAAGCGACTTCAAAATTGGTGCTCAAGCCCTTGTACACTTGTACTTGGATGGTGTTAATGTCCTACTCCATGGCCTCCCAGACTCCACATTGTGACCAAGGGCTGCATTGATGCCAACAGGGTGACAGTCTGCGTTGGGGGACAGGCGTAGTTAGGGGGTGGGTTGGACGTAAGGTGAGCTTAGGGGAAGCGAAGCATATACATTTCTTGGCTGAATTGAAACAGTGTGAAATCAGAAAACCCGGAATTAATCCAGCGGTTCCCACTTTCCCAAATTGTGTGATCCTAGGCAATTGTTTTATTCCACTTTCTCTCGTTTTTCTTCATTATCACATATTAAGGGCCTCGAAATACAGGATTGCAGGATTCGAGCTCTACAAAACTTTCTCTTGTGTTTGATTCAATGAACTATGTTGTCCACGTATAATAGGAGCCCATGCCTCCCAAACTGTCTTGCCTCTTAGTTCAATGTTGGCATTGTTGCTAAGGTGGGGCAAGAATGACTGTTTCTAAAGTCATGTTTGAAAATGATCACTATAAAAAAAAAGAAATAATGCACTGATACTGATTTACTGTGGTGAAACGGTTCTGCGTGTTAATAAAATATACTTTTTGAATTCTGAAGAGACATTATCATATTTTTACACTTTTGCTGTAAGATGTCATTAAAAATGAAGGTGTTCCTAAAGTTAGGCAGTGCAGGACAACCTAGTTACATCCTTTCTTTAACATAAATTAACCTGGAAATAAATGCTAGCATTTAGCATTTTTTTAACGTTCGTGCTGAGTTGAGTAAGCAGCAGCCTATTGCTGCTGTTGACCAGGGAGCTGCATGTAAAGGTTAGAAGGGCTGCTTGTTGCCCCCAGGCCGTACTTTGAGAATCACTGCCTTAGGGGCATCCTGCACACGTCACATCCTGGACTAGAAGAAATATGATCACATCACCTCCATCCTGATGGAATTCCATTGGATCCACTAACTAGCCCCCGCCATCTACAGGACCACCTGCACCATTTACAAAACACTCACGACCATCACCCCAGATTATCATTCAGACGCCGTCTCTGCTGGTTCTCTACACACCTGCAGGCAGGACACCATCGGACTGGGCACTAAGAAAGGTAAAAATCAATAGACAAAGGAGCAGGCCTTTTCCATCTCTGCAGCCAGGATCTGTAACAACATCTCTGTATCCATCAGGACTGCCCCAACGCTGCTCCCATTTAGGACTGAGATGAAGGCTCTCCTCCTTAAAGAGCATTACATTGCAATGCAGCAACCAAACACAACCCGGGTTCCTCTTTTGTTCCTTGTTTACGTTATGCTGGTCTTTGACAATGTACAGCACTCTGCTGCCTTTTGATTATGTTCACTCTTTAAAAATGCCATATACATAGACACATATAGATTGCAACTTAAACACAGTAGAAAAGGCTGTAATTTTGTAAATCGCCTGTTTTTCAATCTTAAAAAGTTGAATTCAGCAGCTCTGTAGTTCAGTGTTCACAGGAAGATGATGCGCATGCTCACAGGCTTGTGCCTGCCCCCGCGGTGACTGAGTGAGGTGCAGAGGGGCCACTAAAGGTTCTAAAGCAGCAGTGGTGCCCGGTGTAGGCCCAGGAGTGCCAGATCCAGGGTAGATTTTTAGGATAACTGCTGTCTGTATTTAGGATCCATTTAGAATAATTGTGTCAGCGTAACATTTGAAGTACGTGCATTGTAGATGCACACGCTATGCAGGTTAGACAGCATTCTTCTGTACTCGTCATCCTGTTTCCAAAAGCCAGGTCTCCACTGGAGCTCTGATGCTTTATGGAGAATGTTAACTCTTCCAGTAAACTTGCATTTTCACCCTTTGGAGCTTGTCACCTGAGGCAGCAGTGCATACGTCCATACTGGTTCAGGAAGCATGTTTTCATTGGAAAGGGGACAACCCTAGTTTACGTCTTGCTTGGTTTGCTGCCAGTTTTCCCCTGGTAAGTCTGGTCGGCAGTATGTGCCTGGGTCTGGTCAGGGCCTGCTTGGTGTTGTGTGTATGCTGTCCATGGCACCCCGCTTCTCTTTTGAGGACCAACGAAAGGAAAGGTTTCATGAACTAAGGGAGAGTCTCCAAACTCTCTGCTGCACCCAGTGATTGATAACAGTGTGTATCTGTGCTTTGACCTCCAGAGTTTCGGTGAGAATAAATTTGATGATATCTTTGGTGCTTCGTTCAGTAACGACCCCTTCAACTTCAGCGGCCAGAACGGCATGAGCAGAGAAGACAGGTGAGTTCCTGGGACGGCCATCAGTCCGCTTTCAGTGCAACCTTTTCATCTGTCAGCGTTGTGACGGCCCTCTTCTCACGACAGTCACGCACTCCCCTCATTTCACTTTCAGTCCTCTCTTGCTTCCGGTTTCGCCTCGCTTTCCTCTGTTTTCTTTTTTGTATTTCCACTTTTCATAATTTTACTTTCTATAGGTATTGGGAAGCTTTCTTTTTTGTTCTCAATTTTACTAACTCTTGATCCCTATTTTATTCTCTTACTGAAATCTTGTCCCACTGTTTGTCTCATCCTTTCACTAGCCTATCTTCTTCCGCTTCCTTCTCCATGTCATGAGTTGCGCCGTGTCCTATTCTCTGTCTCAGTCCCACTCGTTCTTGGCCACTGCCCCTCTTTTACTCTGGCCTGACCCCTCTAATTATCTGCTGCTCTCACTCTCTTTCCTTACCTCTCTCATCTTTGTTCATGCCTCTCTCACTCGTTCTCCACCCCAGCCCTCTCATTCTCTGCTCTTCTCAATCTGTCTTTCCCTCTTTCATTCTATGCCCCTAGCTCTTTCATTCTCTCACTCTCATGAGTTGCTTTGTGTACAGTTCTCTTTTCCAGCCTCTCTCATTTTGTTCCCATGGCACTCTAATTCTCTGCCATTGCCCTTCTCATACTCTGCCCTTCTCACTCTGTCTCTACCTCTCATGCTCTGTCTGTACCTCCCTCATTCTCTTACTGTCTCATCTTCCGTTGCTGCCTTTCATGCCATTCTCTGCCACCGCCCGCTTATTCGCTGCCACTGCCCCATACTCTGCCACCACCCCATACTTCACCACAGCCCCTTTATTCTCTGCCAATACCCCTCTGATACTTTGCCACCGCCCCTCATACTCTGCCACCACCCCATACTCTGCCACCACCCCTATCATACTCTGCCACCGCCCCTCCCATATTCTGCCACCGCCCCTCATACTCTGCTACCACCTTCATACTCTGCCACCGCCCCTCTCATTCTCTGCCACCGCCCCTCTCATTCTCTACCACCACCCCTCTCATTCTCTGCCACCGCCCCTTTCATTCTCTGTCACTGTCCCTATCATTCTCTGCAACTGCCCCTCTCATTCTCTGCCACCGCCCCTCTCATTCTCTGCCACCGCCCCTCTCATTCTCTGCCACCGACCCTCTCATTCTCTACCACCACCCCTCTCATTCTCTGCCACCGCCCCTTTCATTCTCTGCCACTGTCCCTATCATTCTCTGCAACCGCCCCTCTCATTCTCTGCCACCGCCCCTCTCATTCTCTGCCACCGCCCCTCTCATTCTCTGCCACCGCCCCTCTCATTCTCTGCCACCGCCCCTCTCATTCTCTGCCACCACCCCTTTCATTCTCTGCCACTGCCCCTCTCATACTCTGCCACTGCCCCTCTCATTCTCTGCCACTGCCCCTCTCATTCTCTGCCACTGCCCCTCTCATTCTCTGCCACTGCCCCTTTCATTCTCTGCCACTGCCCCTTTCATTCTCTGCCACTGCCCCTTTCATTCTCTGCCACTGCCCCTCATACTCTGCCACTACCCCTCATACTATGCCACTGTCCCTCATTCTCTGCCACCACCCCTCTCATTCTTTACCCCCGCCCCTCTCATTCTCTGCCACCGCCCCTCTCATTCTCTGCCACCGCCCCACTCATTCTCTGCCACTGCCCCTCATTCTCTGCTACCGCCCCTCTCATTCTCTGCTACCGCCCCTCTCATTCTCTGCCACGGCCCCTCTCATTCTCTGCCACCGCCCCTCTCATTCTCTGCCACCGCCCCTCTCATTCTCTGCCACCGCCCCTCTCCTTCTCTGCCACTGCCCCTCTCCTTCCCTGCCACCGCCCCTCTCCTTCCCTGCCACCGCCCCACTCATTCTCTGCCACCGCCCCTCATAGTCTGCCACTTTCCCTCATACTATGCCACTGTCCCTCATTCTCTGCCACCGTCCCTCATTCTCTGCCACCACCCCTCTCATTCTTTACCCCCGCTCTCTCATTCTCTGCCACCGCCACTCTAATTCTCTGCCACCCCCTGTCAAACTCTGCCACCGCCATTCCTAAAGCTAGATGTCTTGTCCTGTTGCCTGACCTGTGTTTACTCCCTGGCTCACCTGTGCATTCTTGAAGCTAGACGTGCTCTCCTGTTGCCTGGCTGGTGTGCTCTTTTCCTGCCTCACCTGTGCATCTCCTGTTGCCTGACCTCTGATCACTCCCTGCCTCACCTGTGCATTCTTGAAGCTAGACGTGCTCTCCTGTTGCCTGTCTTGTGCTCACTCCCTGCCTCACATGTGCATTCTTGAAGCTAGACGTGCTCTCCTGCTGCCTGGCTTGTGCTCACTCCTGTGTCACCTGCGCATTCTTGAAGCTGGGCACGCTCTCCTGTTGCCTGGCACGTGCTCTCCTGTTGCCTGGCGCGTGTACTTCCGCTGCCTGGCTTTGGAAAAGCTCATCCGTTCCCTCACGTGTGCTCCTTCGCATCCTGACTTCAGCATTCTTGCAGCTTGGCATGTGCTGCCGTCCTGCTCTCACTCTGCCGTCGGACTTCCTGCCTCACCCTTTCTCTTATTTTTTTGTTTTTTGCGCCTCCTCTTGGCTACCTATTTGTACGCTGATTTTTTTCCTGCTTTGCATGTGGTGTCCTCAGTAAGCCTGGGTGGAGTTCCGCTATGCTGAACTCTGTGAAGTGCAAAAAAAACTCCGCTACGCGGAGTTCCGCAAGCGGCGGAATGCATTAGATAAATGCTGTTCGATATGATTTTCAGTGCCAGATGCTTGTCCGCGCTGTGCAATCATCGCAAACAGCACCATGCACAGCGCAAGCGGGCACTGCTTCCTTTTTGCCTCTTGAGTAGAATTTTACTCAAGCGGCAGCTTTCTCAACACGAACGGACAGTTTTTCAACGCGAGCGGTAGCGAGCATACGCGACCACTCGCAATGAGAACTCTGATTGCCCGCGTTGAGAAATCTCGCCGGAACGTTGATTTTCCACGCTCGCAATCACCAACTTCATGTTGATGATCGCGAACAAGGAAAAATCTCCCCGGTAGGTAGATTTTCCTCGCTTGCGATCGCCAACTCGATGACTAACACGAGCGAGAAAAAAAACTTCAGAACACGGAGTACAGGAAACTTCGTAAACTCTGCGAGCGGAGCGGACTTCAGCGCCCAGACTTGGTCCTCAGCTACCTGTCAGCCCTTCCTTCGCTGCCTGCATAATTCTTGAATAACTGTTGTATTCTCTGTGACTGTTACCCTTGTTCTGTCACTGCCTTCCTCATACTGTATCAGCTTCCGCTCCATGGATCCCTAGTTTTTGGACCACTTTCTGGTGGTTTATTCCTGCCCGTGATCCTGGTTGCTCTGTCTCTTTTTTTTGTCGTTTCTCATTCCCATGGTGTCTCTTTGGTTGTTGCTTTTTACACTCTCTGGCACTTCGCATATGCTGGCCAGTGTCTCTTGCAGGCTGTCTCATTCTCTTTTGCTGCCTACCTGCCATATTTTCAGCTACTGCGTTTTGCATTTGGTCACATTGTCTCCTACTTTCAACACGTCCCAAAATCTAATAGACTGTCCCGGTCTGTCTCACTCTTATGCCTGACTCTCCTCCTTGCTGCCTCTTGTTCTGTCTTGTGGCCTCACATCTCCGCGACCTCTAATGCGCACTTGCTGCTTGTCTCGTCTCCTGCTGCCTCTCATCCTCGTGCCATTCTCTTGCTTTGTATAATTTTTGTACTTTCCTCCTTCTTTGCCATTGCCTGTCTCCCTGCCTCGGTATCTGTTGCCATCTGCCTTATTCTGGGTCGGTGTCTGCCATTCACTTCCATCCTTGTTTATTTCTGGGCTCTCATTCACACCCAGCATGCCTCGGTCATTCCCTGCCTGTCTCATACTGTCTCTCACTCTTCATCTGTCACACTCTCTTTTGTTGTTTGTCTTATTCCCTTTAGGTTTTTGGCGCAATCTTTCTCTCTCTCCCGGTCTCATTTTCCATTTTTGCTTGTCTCATTCTCTTGCGACTTGTCTCAGTTTCTGTAACTGCTCGACTCATTCTCGAGCTGCCATTTTTAGGTCCCCGGCGTTAGTAAAAACCTTTGAATTATACTAAAATTGTATGTATTACAAACATACTGCTTATATGTATAATTTACTTACATGGGCTTTCAGCCAACGCTCTTCATCCATTGGTCTTTTATTGTGCCATTCACAGTTTTCGTTCATCCTCTACACCATACAGCATTGGGCAGTGGATCAGTCCTCATCCACCATTGGCTAACTACATATGAGTGACTGCTCTATGCTTTTTCACAAGCAGCATATCCACGCACAAAGGAGTTCTCTTAAGTGCCAGGGACTATTATGGCAAAGTTGGCTTTTGAGACCAAGAAATGTTTTGGCTTTTGGGAAGTTTCTTATTTTTTAGATTGATGATGGACGTCCTTGCCCTCCACCCCCCAAAAACAATAACGTTTTTTTTCAAAACACACAATATAACAGGCAATGGTCAAGCCAACATTGCCAGACCTAATGGCTTTACCAGCGCTTTTTCATGGTCGCCCTGGCTGTCTCTTTTTTGTCTTCTGCCTCTTTGCGCGCGTCGTTTCTCTCTCGGTTCCTGTCTTATGCTCTCTTGCTTCTTGTTTTATTCTCTCTTGCTCTCTGCCCTTGCCATTTTCTGTCTCGTTTTCAGTTAATGCCTGTCTCCTTCTCAGTCTCCCTGCTGTGTTTTCTTTCTCTGCCGATCTCATTCCCCAACTCTGCTGCTCCAGATTTGTTACTCTCATTTACTGTCTTTGCTTGTCTCAGTCTTTTAACTGCCTTTCATAGTCTCTCTTGCAACTTTGTCTGATTTTTTTTTTTCTTCTTGCTTGTCTGTTTCCTACTGACTATCTAATTTCTAAGTGCCGTCTGCTTACCATATCGATCAGCGCCGACCTGTTTTGTTTTCTGTTGCCAGCCTTGTTCTCTGTTGCTGCCTCACTTGTTCCCTTTGGCTGCCTGTCTCGTTCTATGTTGTTACCTACCAAGTTGTCTGCTGTTGTCTGTCTAGCTGGCTTCGTTTATTATATTGTATAGTCAGTGTCTTTTTTGTTTGTTGTCGCTGCCTGCCTTCCCTGTCCCTGCCTGTCTTTTTCTGTCTGCTTTACTCTCTGTCACTGCTTGTTTTGTTCTCCCTTGCTGGCGGTCTCTTTCTCTCTGGTTGTCTCCTTATCTGTGTGTACTTATCTCTTTCTTCTTCTGTTTTATTCTCGGTGAGGTCTGTCTTTTTCTTTTACTGCATGTCTCATTTTATGTCACATTTTTTGTTCTCTGTCACTGCATTCTGTTGCATCCAGTCTTGTCTGTTTTTATAGTGTTGCTGCCTTACCATCTTCCTGTCTGTCACTACACGTCTCATTCTTGGTGGCTCGCTGTCCATCACTGCCTGTTTCATTCTTTGTGGCTGTCTGCTGGTTGATGGATGTTTTATTCTAAGCTGTGTGTCATTCCCTGAGGCTGCCTGTCTCTTATTGCAAATTTCATTCCATTACTATCGGTCTCATTTGTTGCTGCCTTGATGTTTTTTTCACAGTTGCTGTATGTCTCATTCATTGTGGCTGCATGCCTGTCACTGCATGTCTCCTCCATTACTGCCTGTCTTATTTGCTGCTGCTTGTCTTGTTTACTGTAGCAGCATGTCTAATTCTTTCACTGTATTTGTCAGTCGCTGCGGCTGTCTGTAACCGCTGGTCTCCCTCTTTTGCTGCATGTCTCGTTCTCTGTGGCTAGCTGTCTGAGGTTGTCTCCTCCGGTTGCTGCATGTCTCATTCGCTGCGCGTGCCTGTCTCACTCCTGTTTCATTCTTTTGTTGCATGGGTCATTCTCTGTGGCAGTCTGTCTCTGCTTGTCTCTTTTGCTGCATGTCTCATTCTCTGCAACTGCCGCTCTGCGCTTTTACTGCATATCTCATTCGCTGCGGCTGCCTGTCTGTCTCAGCGTGTCACCTCCTTTTGCTGCATGTCTCATTCTCTGTGGTTGCCTGTCAGTCTGAGGTTGTCTCCTGCGTTTGCTGCATGTCTCAGTCGCTGCGGCTGCCTGTCTCATTCTCTTTCTCACCCTCTCTTGCAGGGACAGGTTGATTGATCAGCTCTACAGAGAGATCCGTGCTCTGAAGGAAGAACTGGGGCTCTTCAAGTCAGAGGTGAGACGACGGCGATCCCTTCTTTCCATAAGCAGCGACTCTGGGCCCTAATCCCCCTCATCAGACAGGCACATCTTTATTCAAGTACCTGCTGCAAGCAGAATGTGTTTAAAAAAAATCTCAGATGCAAACCTCTATCTAGCATTTCTGTGTAAATTCACAAATCTATTCAAGATAATCTTTTGTGTCCTTTATAAATTTCACCAGAGGCAAAACAAATATGAGAAGCACAGAAGAAGTCACAGAAAGAGAGTGCACAGGGAAGCAGGGGTGGGGTGGGCCTCTCCCCTACCCTTCTGAAAAGAATGTGCGTGGTCGGGAAACAGGCCCCCGCCCAACAGTATCCCCTTATAAAATAAAATCTGTGAAAATAAAAACAAATATAAAAATGTCGACATTTTGTACTTGGAACCTATTAGGCATTGCTTAGCACTAGGGACCCAATTCATAAATGAAAGCCATCTGCACACCAGCTCAGAGGTTTAAGAAAGCTATTGCAATTCCTGAAAGTTTAAAGCACAAAGTACATTTATGACAGTGGAAAATCTGTCTGCCTTGTGGATTTCCCACCATCGTCATTTTAGGGTTCCAGTCCTTTTATAAGGGTGAAGGGCAGTCATCCGACACTGGGCTGTATCTTGTGCAGGTACTGGGGTTCACCAGGCACTCGCACAACCATGTCACACTCTTTGTGCACTTGAAGCTGAGCAGACAGTGCTCACTCGAGGAGGTGGAGAAACTGGAGACTAAATAACACTCAATGCCCAGCCATTGTGCAGCTTCAAAAAAGAATAGGATTTTTATTAACAAGTAAGCAGAAACAGCAGTCACTGTTGGGGTACACTGTGGAAAGCAGAAGGTGCTAGCACCTTCTAGGGCTGAGATACTGCCCCGAATGATTTTATAACGCTTATGGACAATACGCTGTGTTATAAATTCCATGGGCGTTTTGATCAGTTTTACGCTCTGATGCAGTGTTTGTGAACTCTCTCTTGAAGTCTCTTCAGTTTTACTTCTATGTCAGTAAATATAGGGCCCGATTTTGACGGTAAGCATACTCCGTCTCCACGGCGATAGAGTATCCTTACCACCAATATAATTGTTTGCCCGCCGGATGTTTGACTGAGCCATACAGCAAAGTTCCAATACATGGGCAGGAACTGCCTTGAAGGCGGTGCCTGTTAATAGCCGAAATGTCCAACGGGCTGACAGACATTTCAAAATTTGGCAGGTGGGTACTCTGTCAGGGCCATACAGCACTTTACTCTGTCTGCCAGACGGAGTACAATCCGTTGGCCAAGGTCTAAATCAGCCCCATAGTCTCAGTCAGTAGGTCAGAGGTCTGAACAAAGCAATCAAATGTTGCAGCTCCTATATTTTCAGTCAAAAAAACTGTTGAAAACTCCATTTACTCCTTAAAAAACACTACTCAAACAATGGTCATGCCCCGAGTAAAATATATGGTGCTTTAGACGAGTCTTGGTGTCCAGTAGGAGAGGGCTACTGGGAATCCAGTAGTCTATGTCCTGTCTAGACACTAATATTATCAAGCCCAGTTGGTCCTGGTTTCAGTGGTTTTAAAGGGGGAGAAGTAGGAGAGGATCAGCACGGACTATGGCGTCCCCGGTGCTAACAAACTCTAATAAGCTCCATCCTAAACAGCTTGTCATGGTCATTGTTTTCCAATGCCAGTGCCACGTTTGAGCCCGAGACGTTACCGTGGCCAGCCCATCATGCAGTGGAGCTTAACATTAGAGACCAAACAGAACTTTAACCTGTGATTTTCTTGTAATGGTAATTACTAGAATGATGACTCCAACTGTACCACGATGAAGAGAAATGACCACGGCTGCCACTGAGATCTGTCCATGATGGCAGTGGTGTAATGAAGACCTCTGGGTCCTTCTGTGGCTGAAGTAGAGGCAGATGTTGGCTCGCTAAACAGATGAAGGAGATGGGGGAAGGGGGCGGGGGCCTATGATTGTGCTCGTTTAGAGATTGGGCAGGAAAGCGTCGCTGGAGGTTTTAGACATACAGGGTGTCTTGTCTGGTCTCTATCTTTTCCTTTTGCCATCTGGCCTACAGGAGTGTCATACCTTCCAAGTGATTTCAATTCCTTAAGGTGTTTGCCACACAGATCTTTCAGTCATCTGGGAATTGAGCAAGTCTTCCTGAGAGACCGCTCCTCTCTGCACTGATGAGTCCACCTCCTCTTTCCCTGCTCTGTGCAGCAAGAGGATTCAGGAGTCCTGGGCCAGTGACTCTCAGGGCCTTGGCGAATTGCGATTTCCGAGGGACACTTCTAACTGCAGATTCAGCAACTTTAGAATTCCCCCAAACTTGAAACTGAATATTTTCTAGCAATGACTCCCACATATGTACTAATGTGAGTCACCATTGGACTCTGCGGTGACCTCACGCCACCTCCAGAAGTGACCACACAAGCTGTACGTAAGTGCCAGCCCTGAGCTCTGACATCAGTTCTTTACTTTCTGCACCCTTTGCCTCAGACCCGGAGCTCCACTTCCAAACTTTTGTCAGTGTTTCACCAGTTCCAAAATTGTTTATCTAGGCAGTGTGCTAGAGAAATGTCTCCTCTGAAGACTACAGGTTTCAAACCATGCTATGACTATAGGAAGCAGATGTTGGTTACGGATCTAAATGTCAGCTTGTGGCGTCTTGAGTTTACATTTCTGAAGAAGTCCAGGAAGGATGGATCTCAGCTCATTCCAGTAACCCCAAAGTGTGCCAGGCTATTGTGGTACTTAAACTTGCTGAGCCTGAGTATTTGCCCACCGGTCCATCTACCTCTTTAGGAGGCCTTCCTGTCTCAGCAGCAGGGCATGGTCCTGCACCTACATCTGATCAAAATACACATCCGTGCATGGAGATTTAGTGGCATCTACTTAATGGGCTTCATTTGTCTGCAAAAGGAGCGGATGTTTATCCATGTGGCTTGGTGCCTGTAAGCGCAGTCCATTCGCAAACCTTGAGTCGGTGGGTCATCCTGTGTGTAAAAGCGTGCCATCTGCTCACCAAAAAGGAGCATACTGATTGCCTTTGAGCTCATTCCACCAAAGCCTAGGCCATCACAACATTAAGAGGCTTTCTGGTGATGAACGTATTCAGGCTGCTACATGGGCATCTGTACTCACCATCAACAGTTATTACTGTCTCGACAATCAAGTCCATAGGGCCATGTAACCTGCTCAGTCCTGCAGGACTTCGTGGTGTAAGTCCATGGCTCAGACCATCTTCCTTTTTGGAGGCACTGCTTTAGTATGTGTTCAAATGGTAAGGAATCTACGGTAAAAAGTGTCCATAAGAAGAACAAGCTACTTCACTTCAGTAATACTCTAGATAGTGGATACTCAAGCTAACCACAGATCCCTCCGCCCCCACGCCATGTTCCGTAGAGTGGACCTTTAGGCTTCTATAAAGGATCCAAGTTAGATTTTGCACACTGAGGCTCTTGCAGCCTGTCACGGTCGATCTGTGTCTGAGGGCTCGGAGGAGTTTGGAAGGAAAAAAAACACCATCGCGTACTGGCGGCGCCTATGCATGGCTCTATGCTGTCATTTCCAAGCAGCGGTTGGGGCTGTCGCCCAGTCAGATGACACCATCTATTGGCACGCAGGAGCAGTTTCTAGAAAAAGGTCCGGATCCAGTCTGGCACCTGCCACATCTGATAAGGTGATGAATCTGCTGTTAGAGTATCCACGAGTAAGAGCATTACCAAAAGTAAACAAGTTGTTCTTCTCTTTCAATGGCCAACAGAAGAACACAAGTTTCTTTGAGGTTCTTCACGTGGTATCTTCACTTCACTATCAGGAAAGGAATCGCCTGGATCGCCTGCTCCTGAATTGCTTACATGGCTGGATGGGCGGAAATAAAACCATTAGACAGTTTCAAAACCAGCTTTCCTGCTTGATCATCGTCTCCTTGGGCACTGAGAACGACAACTATAAGTTTCAGGATGCAATTCAATCTTGTATATAGGAAACATTAAGTTTTGTATAAGAGAATGAGGCAGTCGACTTCATTGCATCTCTTACAGATGGGAATGGGTTATATGTTACATGTAAATGCCTAATTAAATGTTTTGTGGTCAGAAATGTAGACCTAAATAAGTCAAAACAAACTTGTTGTGTTTAACTTTCTTTTCAATTGAAATTACAAAAATGTCTCCTAAAGTTATTTTTTTTTCTTTTGGGCTACTGGGGGAACACGCTTACTGCATAGTTGTCGACCCCCTTTCCATAACCCATTTTTCCTAATTATTTTTAAGGGAGTAAGCTGTATCCCCTTAAACTCCCTGACGTTCATCTTTCAGTATGGCCCATCCTCTTTTTCTCTTTCCTCTCCTGCTCCCGCTCTCCCCACACCTCTTTCCTCGTTTATGCATTGTGTTTTCTCAATTAGATGGGATGGGCTGGAGTTTGACTCGCCCAAAGATTCCTGTCTCCAGGTCCGTTCCATTGCTGACACTTTCTCTTGTCTCTGGTCTCTTTTTTTCTACTCCCCACTGCAACAATAGCTTTTCTTTCTTCTCCCTCCGTCTCTTTCCAGCGGGGTAGGCCAGAGTGTTTTTTGTGTGATGGTTAGCTTAAAATGGTGAACCCATCCACTGTATTTTACTTATAAGCATTTTTTTTAAATTTTATATTATATCAAAGGACGCATTTTGGGATGGTAAAGCTAAACTTAAATCTGAGTCCCCATGTGAAGCCTTGTCATGTTAAAAAAACTGAGTTGAACGACTTTCATTGTTAATTAATGGTCAATATTCTTTCTTCTTGTGGCCTCCAAGATATTTATAGGACAACTAGTGAAAAGTCTTTGCCGTTTTCTTGAATTCTCTAGTACTCTGGATGCTGTTTAGACCGGCTTCCTAAAAGGATATAGTACCAAGTTGGTACTCCTTGTGTTTTTGTACAAATTCCGAATAAGAGGTAATAACTGCGGTCATTCTTATCAATTACATTAAACACCGTTGAATGTTCTATCCTGTAGGACTGCCCAGCACATTTCTACCTTAGCTCTCTTCTTACCAACCAGATCAGTTCTATAAAGCTGCTCCCTTTTTTGCCTCTCCCGCTCCTCAGGAGTGTGGCACTTCCTCAGACGTCCGTCTTATCACACCAGTTTTGAGCCTCTGGCTGAGCTCATCTGCTCTAAATGCTTTGGTTTCTACATATACAACTTTGACACCTAGCTTATTATTGGGCTGGGAGAAGACCAAAGGTCAGCAGCCCTGTCCAACTCTGTATGGGAGTGGATGGGTAACCTTTTGGTTGAAGCTCAACTCCAATAATACACTAGTTGTATGTCTATTGGCCAGAAGAGATTGGATCCGCCCCTTCCTTGTTAACTCCATGCATCTGTCTTGGCTCTAAACTCTATTGTTCTGCCCCTCAGGGCAGCCCAGGGGCGGGTAGCCTCACACCCAGTATGGTCTCTTAGCCTCCACAGGGGAATATCCGTCCCGGGCAAGCACATGGTGGGGAGGTTCCCCAAGGGCGGGCCCCATTGGACAGCTCCGGTGGGGGGCAATTGGAACACCCTGTGGAGAATTCGGAGACCCGCTTGCCTGTTGCAGTTAAGACGCGGCCGGCCCCAAGGGGTTGTAGGCGACATGCTGTGTTTAAAGGGGATCTGCCTATGGGGTTCCAGTTGGGATCCTGGGGGGTTGATTTACAGGAGCTGTGATCCGCCGGCCCGCAGGGTTGTAGGCGCCAGCTGTTGCTGTCGTTCCGATACTTTGTTTTCTTTAATAAAAACAGATTTAATCCTAAACTCTATTGTTCATTAAAGTTCATCTACAGTGGCTTAAGAAGGATCTTCCATTTCTTAATGAAAGTCATAAACGTCTTGTTTTGGCAGCTGTAAATGGCTACCTGTTAAACCACACATGCCCACCCAGTCATGGGAGCACAGAGGTTCAGCCATGCTCCATCCTGTTCTGTGTCATTGTTTGCTTCCTATAAAAAGCATGTTACCTTTAAGGTCTTGTTTACCTTGCATCGTGATTTGTTCATTCTCCTTCTTCTGCTCACACCCACATTTAATAGAGAAAGGTTAGGAGGTAGCATCTTTTTTGTTCTGTCCACTTCTCTTTTTAATTTATTACATTTGAAATGGCATATCTTTTCTCCTTGTTCTATTTTCTGTATATCTTTGCTGAACAGGCATTTTCCCAAGCATTGCAACTCAGTGCATTTAGTATGTTCCTCACTCAAGCACCATAACATTTTTACAGATGAACGAACACTCATCATTAAAATTATCATAACAAATCAAAGTGCCTTTGTGTGATACTTTATGGGGCTGAATTTAGCAAATTTATGTACTCTTTAATTCTGTTTTCTGGTTGAGATTGTACTAGCATCTGCAACATGAGACTGGCCTTTTTTGGTTCTCCACATTCAATATTGTCCTGTCTTATTACAGAGCCATCGGCTAACTGAGCAGCTGCAGGGGCGCATCAGCGAACTGGAGGCAGAGCTGGCGGAGCAGCAGCACCTGAAGCATCAAGCAATGGATGAGAATGAGTTCCTGCGAACTGAGCTGGATGAGCTGAAAAAGAAGAGGGAAGACACGGAAAAGGCACAGAGGAGCCTCACGGAGATCGAGAGTAAGTAAAACAGAGGACTCAGTGGAGACTCTGTTAAAACTATGGGAGACTGTATAGAGATGTTTAGCAAGGAGAATAACATAGAGGCACTGTCTGTGGTGGTTGATTTATAGACACTTTGACTGTGGATGATGGTGTAAGGGCATGGGCTGTCTTGGGCGATTTAGAAATGATACTGGCAAGGAGATGTGTTTGTAGGCTGCTGAGGATTGCTCAAAATGGCCATCTACAGAGATGGTACAGGGGGGATGTGCAAGAGATCTGAGAGAGAGGTTATATTTTTGCTTAGATAGCAGAGTGTTGCATAAGTATTGATTGTTGAGGCAGCGACTTAGATCATATACCACATTGATTTCTGGAAGTCGGATATGTCCCTCGGCATGATGGTAATTAACGGAAGGTAATTGTACCTGAAAAACGCAATAAAAATTGTTTTTGCAAAAAAAAAAAAAAAGTATTGATTGTTGAGGATGCTATAGGAACTATTGGTAGTCGTGTGAGTGTTGCAGGGATTCTGCACCTACACAGAACTATGCGCAGGAAAACAGTACCTCGGTGTATAGGTGTGTACCAACCTATACCCTTAGTACCCAAAATCCCAAAACCTACTAACTATAGTGTCTCATTCGTTCTTCTCCAAAAATCACGAAGCTACAAATGATTAGACAACCCAGAACACAATACTCCAGACTCTCTCAGGAATCGCTGTAGCAAGACATACCTTATCACTTGCTCACTCATGTCCACATGAATTGGCAAAGTCACTGTAATAGTTCAAAATGTTTTTTTTACCTATTGTGCTCTACAATACAGTATACGAGCCACTACCATCAGCAAAATGCATAAACTCAGAACAATTAGCATTGTTACAATTCCATAGAGTACAAAGGGGGAAGTCATTATATAAAGACAGTGGATTAAGGACTATAAGGCCTAACTACCCTCCCCTTGGCTGGAAGAAGATTATTTATATAAAATAATATCTCTGGGCATTGACAGCAGACCCCATACCTTAAAGCCTGGATGTAAAGTTTACATCATAGGAACAGCACAGCTCTTCTCCATGGAAAGGCTCTTTCCAAGTGTGTGTTAAAACAACATGTATCCCCGTAATATCAAAGCATGAGTCTCCAGCATTACAGCTGTGCTTAGCATGTTATGTCTAGGTGCTAGGGACTGACCAGAACAGAATAAAAAGGGGCATTGTTTATCGACCTTGTACCACGTGTTCAGACTATACTCCAAGAACGCAGCAGAGAACGTGAAAAGCAGACGGTTCTCATGTGAAAGGCATAAACAGAGTCTCGCAAAAATGAAATAATGTAGTAACGTGCGCAAAAGCAGCTTCATGGCAGCAAAGCTCATGCTAACCTAGTAATGTCGACAATGTCCCTAAGGGCCATATAACATGAGTATAGGGTATGAGGAGAACAGTGGAGGAGCACTGATGGTAAAGGTTTATGTTGCTACTGGTAGCTTGAGTTTGTGTGCGAGCACGGACTGCAAACTGATGTGTAAGAGCATTGGTTGTGAATGATTGGTGTGGCACCACTAGCTGTGGGCCTAGTATAGAATGCAGTCAGGGGAATGGGTAGGTGCACTGGTTGCAGTGTGAAATGTAGCAGCACAAGCTATGTAGGGTGAATGTAGGAGTACTGGTTGAAGTGTATTCTAAAGAAGAACCAAATGCTATAGAAGTACGTACTGCATGATAATGCGTAGCAACACCAGGTGCTGAGAATTAATTTAGGAGCACAGGTTGCAGAGTATAGTTTAGAAACAGTGGGTATGGTACTTGTCATAAGAACACTAGCCGCAGCAATGTAGTGTAGAATTCCTTGGTGTGGAATATTGGTGTTGGAGTCACTTGGTATGAAGTGGAGTAGAAGTACTTGGTATGGAGAGCTTGATTTAGAGCACTGGCCTCAGGGTAATATGCAAGAGTACTTGGTGTGGAGGATGATTTGAGTAGCTCTCACTGCAGTATCGAAGTAGTAGATACAGGGAATAGATGCTTCAGGGTGTGGCTTAGAGTTACTAGCCATCATTACCTGAAGAAATCCTATTGTTAGCACAAGATTTGCAATTTGTCGGCTGTTGAAGATTTCAGGGCTTCTGTATAGGGAGGAATGCTGGTGGCAACATGGTATATAGCTGCATGGGTATGTAGAAGGTTCATTTATGGCTCTCCCAGGACAAGCATCACTGTCCCTGGAGCAGAATGTCACAATCTTTGGTCGAGGTAGGAGCAAATTCTTCAGTTCCTTCTGACATAGGCAAGTGAACGTACCTTGAAGAATAACATCCTGATCCTGTGGCCTTATCCCTGTCTGGAGAGGGTATTGTACTGTAGCATTTATTCAGTGGTTCATACCCCACGGATGTGTGAGGGCCAAAGTATATTATAGGCAGGGCCCCTGGAATTATGCAATTTTACGGTCATGGCATTTTCTGCATAACTATTGATTTGCAGTATTTGCCAGATAATCCATTATCTGATGCACAATCTGCAGATTTATCAAAAACAAATTTGTTTCTTGGTCAGACATATCAAAAGTTATTAAAAACATGTCTACCTGTGTTGCAGCAAAGTGGAAGATCCTTCCAAGGTTTGACTGGTCACCTTTCTGTTGCTTATTGCTGTATTTGGGTGTCAAACCGGTACTAATGAGGTGAAAACGTTCCCTAACCAGGGTTAGCATGTGTAAAAATTGCAAAAGAACAAAGTTATTACTGTCACAAAATTTTACTTCATGATGCAAAATTTAGTCAACCATGCTGCATAATTTGGTTCAATCCTGCCGCATAATTACAATAGATAAGTAGGACTCTATGCCATGGGGGGGGGGGGTGCATGGTTTTCTATTTTGTATTTCTTGTGATCCTATGTGCATGGCCTTTTGATCATGTGCTTTAGTGACCAGAAAGGTGTTCTTATCTTGTCTTGAAGGTGAACTACAGAGTAAGAGTAGTCGCTACAGCAATCCATATGGCACCATGTCCAAGGGAGATGTACTCTCCAATGAGAAAAAGGATTCCTATTGGGCACACAAGTGCATGCTTTTCTTAAAGGCAGGGTTACTGCCTTTAACTCTACAAATGCACATCATGAACAAGGATAGAAGTGGATAAGCAATCAAGACTGGCAATCTGAGCAGAGTCTACATGATCTTTAAAGTTCCAGATGCTGAGACCAGAACACGCCATATGTTTGAACAGGAGTTTTCATACAACGCCGCTCTCCTATTCCCAGGCTCACAAAGGCGGATGAGCACAAGTCTGAGGGAGAGCCTCCAGCTGCCGCAGTCCATTTCTACAGGGTAGAATGAACAACCTGGTGTTAGGATATTGCCCCAGCTTCTGCCATCATTTATCTGCCTCGCTGCAGAGCATCATTCAAATGTTTTGTCTTATGGAGACCTCACAGTAACTGTTTATCACTCGCTGCAAAGCAGTGTGTGAAATCTTTGCCTGAGTGGGAGCTCCTAGCTCTCTGACAGCGTGCTTTCCCTTTAGTTACTAAGTTTAGTTGTATTAAATGCTCATTCACCCCAGGTGGCATCTGGGCACTGACAGGATATCATGATTAATTGTAGAGGAAAGAGCCAGGTCTTGAGATGTTCCCAGGAAGCTTCAGTGAACCTCAGCTGCTCCATGTTTTGGAGGCATTGTGTTCCAGAAGCTAGCTGCCTGATACATGAAGGCCTTGCCAATGGTGAACTCAGTCTGTGTTTTCACCTTTGTCCCTTTTGTCCCACTGTCCTTAGCAGCATTTAGGAACCGAAAGAATGACTGCGTTATGTGCATGTTCGCTGACGTCTGAGCTGTATTACATTGTGTTTCAGGGAAAGCAGTTGCCAATGAGCAGCGATATACCAAACTGAAGGAGAAGTACACAGAGCTCGTCCAGAACCATGCCGAGCTTCTTCGTAAGGTAAGACCAGCGTGCTAGGAAATGACATACTTATGTCAGCTAAAATTGGCCAAATGGGACTTCATATCCATCTGGACTGTCTTCACAAGTGCATGGTCTTCTCTGCTGCACTTTCTGATCTGCACTACATGCAGACAATTTATTTACCATTGTGGGCAATTATGATTTACCTACCAAATTTTAAGCAGTTACAAATGGTCTGCAGTGGACTTACTGATTCACTTTTAAAGACACATCAATGTTAACTTTTATAACTTAAAATGTATGCAGAGCGTTTTGTCATGGGATTCTGACTAAAGAGTATGCATGTCCAGGATCCCCCATAGCTGTATCATGATGGCTCTACATAGAAAAGAGTCCTGTGTTTTTTGTGCATAATGTGTCTAAAATTGAAACACATTACTCAGAACTTCTGTGAATTAATTCTTGAACTTTAAACAGAACCATTTGGAGATAATGGGTAGAGATTGCCTCTCTCTGGTTCCGACTTGTTCTGTCTAAAGTTCATGCATTAACTTAAAGAAACTATGAGTTGGAAGAAGTGAAATCCTTTCCATATCTGGGGATAGTAACTAATAGAAATCTCAACTGTTCTACTCATATTCAAGCTACCCTAAAAAAAGCAGAGGCATCTGTTAAAGCCATCGCAAGATTGGTGAGGAAACATAGATTTTTTTTGTAACATATTTTTATTGACATTTTCAGATTTTATCTACTTTACAGTATACCTATCCATCCATCAATTATGCCGTATAGCACAGTATGCGGTATCACATTTCGTCTGCAAAGACTGAAGGAAAATTGGCAAGGAAAGGAAACAATAAAAATACAAAAACAATGTGTGTACCCTATGGGCTCTGATAGAAAATATGTCACTTGAACTGGGGTGTAACACAGGTAAAAACTAGGGGATGTGCATGGAAGTTCACGTCCAGGCCTCTCAAACTAATGCTCGAACAGTCGTGTGGGTGTGGCGCCCCAATGAATTGCGAGTGAATCGACTCTTAGGCCCGACCGGCCATTGTGTGGTGAGGAAACATAGATATCGATTTTCTAACCATATTGACAAAGTTTTCCAAACAAAGGTAGAAAGTCTAATGTCTTATGGCGCAGAACTTTGAGGATTGGACAAGAGAAATTGCCATGTCTGGCATTTTGAGAGGCAATTCTGGAAAACAATCCTCAACCTCCCCAAAGGATTTTCCACGGCTATCCTAGAATCAGATGTAGGTTACATCTCTATTGAAGGCAAATGTCAGCTTGAAATATGGCTTAAAAAGTGCTGAAACAAGCTGGTTGTTTGGCTAGAGATGAACATTTCAAGATGAACATCAAGCCCTTCTTTGCAATTTTATTTATTTATTTTTTCAGTTTTTTATAATGCGAACTTGACCCGAAGGTATCTTAACGCTTTACAGATTTTGCACAGCAATATTTACAAGCAATATATACTATGAGAAATTGCAGTCTCTGTACTGTAGCCTTTCCTGAACCCACCTTGGAAGGTGTTGTGTAGGTTGAATTTTTCGATGTGGTTGTTCAGTTGTAGGAGGGCACATTTTTCAATAGTTTTGGCAAGGAGAGGGAGGTTAGTTATTGGTCTGTAATTATTGAGGTCATTCGGGTCAGCGTCTGGCTTTTTGATGAGGGGGGTGACTTGGACGAGTTTAAGGAAGGCCGACAGAAAACCGCTGGATAAGGAGGAGTTCATGATTTTAGTCCATATTGAGGAAATTAAGTGTCTGGGATTTTTGACAAGAGAGGAGGGGAGAGAGTCATAGAGGTGCAATATCGGCTTCAAGGGTGCAAGTATTTTGAAGAATTCTTCTTCAGAGATAGTTTCAAATTTGGTCCAGGTTGCGTTGTTTTTCAGTTGTATGCAACTGTAGTTTTTATTTCTTTATTTTTTTTATTTATAAGCATTTTATTAAAGGCATACAATGTCTAAGACAGAACATCAACATACAGACTACAATATAGATAGATTTACCATACAGTACATTGCAGAGTGGAAACATTACCATCAACCATACTATTCCGTTTTATACATTAATTTACAGTTAAACAGTTTGATTTGCTTGGAGATAGTCAACCAAATACATCCAATAGTCTCGTGGTTTGGATCCAGTGGGTAGCTCTTTCTCATATGGTTTTAGGGTATCTTTACAATAGGCCATATCTTTAAGCCATTGTTTGGTTCTTGGTGCTTCCCTGCTACCCCAGCACATTGAAATTCTCTGTTTAGCCAGGAGCAGGGCTATCATGCAAAATTTACGTTTGGTAGCTCTTACATTATTGATTAGGCCCAACAAACATGTTCGAATTGTACAGTCAATAGAGACTCCCACCATTTCACACAGCAGCTGCACGACTTCTGTCCAGTATGTTCTAATTAACGGACAGTGCCAGGCAAGATGAGTAAAATTGGCATTATCTGCACCACATCATTGACACCGTGCATCGGAGCGGAGACCATATTTGTGTAGTTGAGCAGGGGTATGATATGTTTGGTGCAGGTACTTATAGTGTAAAAGGCGCAAATTGCCATTCGGAGTGAGCGTATTAGTTATGATGCAGCAGATTGCCCAGTCCTCCTCTGTAAGGTGAATATCAAGCATGTTGTTCCATCTCTCCAATGCTTTGTGTGTATTATCATCAATGTCGCTCTGAAGCTGTGTATATAGTCGTGTCACCATATGAGTATTGTGTGGTGTGGTGTGGTAATAAGCATTTGTAGGCTTTTTAGTTGTGGTGGCTCACTAGGATAGGTGGGATAGAGTTTCTTCATGGCTCCCTGCAATCTGAGATATAAACTGGAAGAGTAGCGTCTGATTGCTAATGTACAGTAGTTCTTTAGGTTCTATAAAAGTGCCATGATTGTACAAGTCTCCCATTGTATCTATGCCCACTTGTCGTAATAGATCTGTTCCTACTTTTTCTTGGGTGACCTATAGCTCTGGGTGAAATTGTAAGGGCAGCGCTGGCACGTAGAGTGGCAGTTTATGTGCCAGCTTCCCCATCCTCTGCCAAGCTGCATTAGTAGCATCAATAGTGTTAATTTCGTGAGAGTGACTCGGGGCACGTCGGTGTAGTAAAATAGCATTTAATGGGATGTACATCCCAGTCTTAAATCGCTATATGTGGTAGGTAGGGGACGTGGTGTTACCAATAATGCACATATTGCTCTTGAGCACATAAATAATAGAGGGGGAAATCTGGGACCTTAAAGCCTCCTTTGTAGAACGGTAATGTGAGGGCACGCAGCTCAATGCGTGCTTGTTTACCTGCCCATATTAGTCGAGTTACCATAGTATTCAGTCTTTGGAATACGGCCTTCGGTGGTGTGATGGGGATGTTATTAAAGAGGTATAGGAGTTTAGGCAGGACCACCATCTTGATAATGGTCAAGCGGTCTGCCAGCGATAAGGGAAGTTGTATCCAACGCTCTACCTTTTCTTCAAGTTTACTGATTGCTGCCCCATAATTCGTACGAATAACTGTTTCTGGATCATGATTATACCATATACTAAGATATTTGACTGGGTCTGTCTGCCGTTCAAGTGGAAACTCTGCTAGATGTGAATGCGAGGTGTCTGTTAATGGGATAATGATGGATTTAGACCAGTTAATTTGGAGGCCAGATTGATGGCCGAATTTAATATATTCTCTCAGGAGAGGGGAAAGATTTGTAGCTGGATCTCGTATATATAGTACCATATCATCTGCATAGAGTGAGATATTGAGTGGCCTTTGTGGGAATTGTAGAGCGGCATATTTATGACCTTGTCATATTTTGCACACCAGGTCTATTGCAAAAAGTAAAGGGGACAAGGGGCATCCTTGTCGTGTGCCTCTTGCGATTGGTATAGCTTTGGATACATATTTATTTACTCTTATTCACGCTGTGGGTTTTGTACATATTATTTGAATCCAATGTAGGAAGATTGGGGGGAATCCCATTCTTTGCAATATGGAGTTAAGATAGGTCCATTCAATCAAGGCGAATGCTTTTGCCGCATCCAAAAGGACTGCAGCTGCTTGAGTGTTTGGGGTCAGATAGTGCGATAGTGCAAACAGTGTTCTGGTGTTGTGAGCTGTAGATCGACTGGGTATAAACCCCGACTGATCTGGAAGGACTTTATTGGCCATTAGTGGTTGTAAGCGTTTTGCGAGTAGTTTGGCCAGGATTTTAGTATCGGTATTTATTAAGGACAATGGCCTGTAGGATTCACACTGCTCGGGGTCCTTATTGGGTTTCAGCAGGGCAATAATCATGGCGTCTCTTAGTGTGGGGGGTAGAATCTGTTTATCATGGGCGTCCCCATACATTTCCACAAGGTAGGGTGCGAGCTGTTCGATATATGCTTTAGAAAATTCGCTGGTAAAGCTGTCCGGGCCCAGTGCCTTACCATGATTTGACCACCTCAGTGACTTCTTCTACCGTTACTGGTTGTGAGAGATACTCCCTCTGTGCATCTCAAAGCCAGGCTATTGCCACATCCTCCAAGTATGACATAATCTCAGGTTGTGTGGCAGTACTTCGTGATGCATAAAGATCGCCATATGTGTCCATAAATGCCCTCAGTATGCTCTTTGTGTCGTAGTGGAGTGTGCCACTATCGTCTTTTATTGAAAGGACCGTTTGTGGTGTATATCCTGAGCAGATTTTATTTGCCAAAACTCGACCCGGTCTGCCCCCTTCACCATATGTGCGTGCAGTTTGACGTTTTGATATATGTTGGAGTTCATCCTCTGTAAATTCCTGATATTCTGACATAACCTTTCTAATGTCACTTAGGATAGCCATGTTGTACGTGCATTCGTATTCGTGTTCCAAGGTGCTTAATGTGATCTCCCGTTTGGTGAGTTGGGCATGGATATCTTTTAACAGTCCAGCATTGGTGCTAATACATACTCCACGTATGGTAGCTTTAAAGGCTTCCCACAGTAAACTGGGATCGTCGGTGGATGGCTGATTGAGTGTAAAGTAGTCAGCAATGGCCTGTCCAATGGTGT
This sequence comes from Triturus cristatus, assembly GCF_964204655.1. Lineage (NCBI taxonomy): Eukaryota > Metazoa > Chordata > Amphibia > Caudata > Salamandridae > Triturus > Triturus cristatus. Next base: position 1,025,091,976 of record NC_140584.1, read on the forward strand.
CAGTGTATGCGGAGTCTAGTAGTGCTTTGGCATTGAATCGCTACACGTATGGTGGAGGTGTGTAATGAGGAAGTTCGATGGTCAGTAGCACTGACTTGTGGTCAGAGAGGGTTTTGGGCAAGTGCCGTATGCTTCGTGTCCAAGAGGCAATCTCCTCCGTCCCCAGCCAGTAATCAATACGGGAGCAGCTATTATGAATCGCGGAGGTATGCGTGGCCTCCATGTGATGAGGGTAATGCATCCTCCAGAGATCTACCAGTTTAGTTTTGGTCATAATATCTCGCACTACATTCACCGCCCTTTTATGCGGTTCTCTGGAGGAGCCCGACCTGTCCAAGTGTTCATTTAAGGAGAGGTTTAGATCACCACCCCATAACAAGGCCATGTCAGGTAAATCATTCAGTTTACGCCAAATTGATTTATAAAATTCTAGGTCGTCCACATTCGGCCCATATGTATTTATTAAGCCTTTGCGTTGCCCTCTAATGTGTCTAGTAATAATAATGTACCGACCCAAGTTGTCCGTAATGGTGTTATCTATGTGAAAGTGCGTCCCCTTCTTCACTAATATTATCACGCCTCTAGAGTGCGAAGAGTATGTGGAACTCAGTACCGTTTCCTCCAATCTGTTTCCTATATGAGATTCCTGCATGAGGGCAATAGCTACGTGGAGTCTATCTAAATAGGCAAATATCTGACGTATCTTTTTCGGGTTATTGAGCCCCCTGACATTCCATGTAAGGAAGTTAATATGTGCTGGTTGTAATCTATCTATGGTCGGTGGCGTGAGTTATACATGTGGCGTGGTCATGTTTACTGCACACAGCGTGAGCACTTGTTGTAGCTATTAAAGATATGGTGATATACAAATGACTAGTAGTAGCCTGGATGGTCTCAATGTATTTCAGAGATGAGTCTGTAAAACAATCCCTAGTTCCGACCCCCCAACCCCCCGCCCACTTTGGCATCCCAATCACGCCAAAGACATACCCCTTTCAACAATTTCAACATAACTAGAACTGTGTTGTGGAGCTCCCTCATGGGGGGATCCGCCGAGTACGCGCATCACCATCCAACTAGGTGGATGTGGTCGTGTATTACGTAATTAGTTCGGGTGCATATTATGACACCGGGAATACGCCCAATTTGCTAGAAACATCACGCAGTCAGCCTCTCTTAGTTGTGTAGGGTAGCTCACAGTTTTGGGCCCATATACACCTCATATCATTGCATTGTATTATGTCCGTTAAACCATAGGAGGATTCGTCAAAACATTACATATTAAAGATATCCATTTAGGTCACCTTTTGACAGAGATATGAGGTCTTATTTCTGCATCTCTCACTCATACCCTACAACTATCAGGTCGCAGAAGAGTTCAACAGTATAGCCCAGCAAGAGGGTACCAGCTATGAGTCTAAGGGCCAGTGGCTTATTGGTGAGCCAAGGTTATCTGGAAGTCTAAACTGAAGTGTCCCACCTTGGGGACGGGTTAGTAGGTGTACTCTCTACATCTTACCGCCAGTGGATGCCAGCACCTGCCCTGCTCCATTCTGCCATACAAATGTGTGTATATCTCCGCCGACAGGGTGCGATGCCGAGATGTCTACCACTGTTCCAGTATCTAGAGTTGCAATATATGATTGTCAGGGTGGGTTTGTAAGCATGTCCTGGTTGGCATACTGCCAGCGGTGTACAGCTTAAGCTGTTGCTTCTGCTCGTCTCCCACGTCATCTGTTGATGGAATTAGTTTGAGGGGAGGTTTCATAGTTGGTCGTGTCTTAATCAGAGTTCTGGTCCGTTTCTTTACGATTTTGCGCCTTTTGTTTGTTGACTGACTTTTTTATGAATTCCTTCGCACCCTTTGGGGTCTGCAGTATTGTCACTCGCCCATCACAGGTTACCCGCAGTCTGGCTGGATACAACATTGCATATTCGATGCCCAGTTCCCGGAGCTTCTTGTTTGCAGGATTAAATTCGTTGCGTGCGGTCTGTACCGCCATTTTGAAGTCCGGGTAAAATGCCAGGTTATTGCCTTGATAATTGATGTGTTGTTTCTCCCTAGCCATCCTCAAGATTGCGTTGCGGTCCCTGTAATTGAGGACCCGGGCGATTATGTGCCGCGGCGGGGCGCCCGGTGGAGGTTTAGGTGCCAGCGACCTATGAGCCCGCTCTATGATTAGTACCGTGGAGAAACTGTTCATTTCAAATACATCGCGCAGCATGTCTTCCACATATGTTTCCATCCTTCCTGTGTTTGTGCTTTCGGGAACTCCTGCAATTCGAACGTTATTGCGGCGTGATCTCGCCTCCAAATCTTCGGCCTTGTTGTTTATGACCTCCAGGATCTTTTCCATGTCTGCGCATTTACGTGTCGTACTGTGTGATTCATCTTCTACTGCAGTTATACGGTCTTTTGCTGCGTCAAGACGCTCGCCTTGCTTATCCAATTTAGCAGAGATATTATCCACTCTTTGGGTGAGTGAGTCCAGTTTGCCATTAATAGCCTGGAGGCTTTGTTGTATAGCTTGGAGGGTGGCCTCCATGGCTTTGTTTGCTGTTTGCTCCGTTTCTAACTCAGTGTCCGAATACGCGGTTGTGCCTTTAGGGTTGCGTTTAGTGTCGAAGCTTAGTTTCGGTTGTTGTCTATCCGGCTTGCCCATTATAGCTGTAGGGGATGAGGAATATTTGGCGTCAATGGTCTATGGACACTTACACCTTGGAGTGGGATCCACAATGTGATGGTTAGTAGCTCTGCTGCGACGCTGTAGTACAGAGGTAGAATAGTCAACCATTCCAAAGTCCAAAGAGAGTCATGTACTTCTTAATGCAGCACTGGAGCAGTGTTAGGCCGCTCATATGTGGTATAGCGGGACAGTTAACAGGCATTTACAGCATTGACGTGTATGTCCTTTTTATCAGGAGTATGCCACCAGGGAGAGATGGTCCGGATGGAGGGCGGGATGGGTGTGCCGCACCTCAGTGCCCCTTGTAGGATCTGGCTTGGTCAGTGGTCCACTCCCCTCCCACGGGTATCAATAGGATCCCACTGTCGGGCCCCCGCCGTGATCGCCAATATGTGTCAACGGTGTATCCTTTGGGGTCACGGAAGCAGGATAGCGGAACATTAGACGCCGGCCAGCCCTGGATGCAGTCCCCCGCAGCCTACGGTGCAGTCCACAGTCGTCAGCCAGATTATGACCTGCGCACGCTTCCAACCCACACGCACCAGCAATCTTCAGCTCAGTTATATCGGGCTGTGTGGACACTACAGGCGGCGAGAGCACAGCTACACCTCAGTGCAGGCAATTGGTAGCTGAGAGGCTTCATCGTATGTGACCCTCGAGCTGGTGCCCATTACGGTGCTCCGCAAAGGCACTGCAGCAGCTTGATTCGTCGCAGGGGACTCTTCAATTAATTTTGCTCACTTGCCTGATCAGCAGCAGTAGCTTGTTCCAAGCCAGGTCATCCACTCTCACAGATCACGGCCTCAACTCACGGGAGGCCCTTCCGCGACCCGTATCCGCCATCTTGTGAGATGCCATACCGCGCTGTCTTCTGTGTAGGATGGGCTTTCTCCAGGGGTGCTCAGCTCTCAACTAGCGGCAAATCATGAGCACCAGAGTGTCGGAGTTGTTGTGTGGCCCGTCTCCAGCCGTATATTGAGCAGGTATTAAGCGCAGAGATCTTCACCCGCTCCGTCTGCAAAACACATAGGGCGTCGCCAGGCAGACTCTCCGCGCTTCCCCCTCGCCAACAGTTTTCTCATCGCACGGACCTCTGTCGGCGATTTTAATCTCGCCCAGCCGCTGCGGGAGTGTTCCGATGCACCGGGCAATGTTTTCTTTTCATCATATTGCCCGCAAAAGTATTTTACATTTGAATAATATCCCCGACCGGCGGAGCAGCCTGAGGAAGCGGCCATCTCGCAGCGCGCCCTCTAGCGCCACCCGTATGCAACTGTAGTTGGTGCTGTGGCTCAGTGAGGAGGTAAGTTTGGGGGGACCACCATCAGTTGAATGTGAGTGGTTGGGGCTCTGGATCAGAGAGGAGGTGGGTTTGGGGGTGGCATCATCAGTAGGAGGTTAGGCGGATGTGGGACCAACTTTGGAAAAAGGAGCATCTTTGGTAAGGGGAGATGAGGTGGAGGGGTCTAGTGAGAGTTTGATGTTTATTATTTTTTCAGAGAAGAATTTGGCAAACTCTTCAATGTACTTAACAGAGCCATCAGTTGAATGTTGTGGGAAAGATGATGTTTGCTGTTGGATGATGTTGAAAATGTATTCAGGTCTGTTTCTGGAGTGGTCAAGTTGAGCTCGGATGAAGGCTGATTTTTCTCTGTAGACATGTTTTTTGTAATCTGAAAGAGACACGTTAGTGATAGATTCCTTACCTTAGAATATTCTCCAGGTGTCAGTCTGGAACCGTAACGTTTTCTGCTTAGCAGTACCACTGCGTGCCAGCAGGCGGCGCCATGCGGCTCCTCGCCCATCACCGGCGTCGTGCACGCAGGGACGACGTCACGGAGACTACTTAAGTGCCACCCATGCGCGCTGATGTCAGTTCTTTTTTTTTTCCACGCTGAAAGCGCAGATCCGGATTGAACATGTACCTCGGTCAATTTTTGACCACTTTTTTTGAGACTTTTGTCTTCTCCTCTTGTCTCCTGGTGCACGTAGGGATGCCCGACTTTAAGTCTTGCGGGTCGTGCCACCGTAAAATGTTGGTGGTGGACCCCCATGATGTCTGCCTCTACTGCCTGGAGACCGACCAAGATTCCCGGGATTGTCGGGACTGCCATGCCAATGCCCCGAAGGCATTGCGGGAGCGGCGCCAGAAGTTGCTGGAGGTCCGGCACTCCTCTCGCCACCGCTCCGGGTCTTGGGGCCGTTCGTGGGACCTCTTGCGGGACCGCAGCCATCGCTCCTCGGACTCTTAAGTCTTCACCTTCCGATTCTGGTAAGCGACGCCATAAGAAGAAGTCGAAGAAGCGTGTTTGCTCTCCGACATCCCCCTGTCGCTCCCCGGAGGCGGACGTGGGGGACAGGGGCTCCCACTCTGCAGCTCCTCTCGAGCCTGGGACTCCAACGGCCTACCCGCTCTACCCGGGTCCGTCGGCGACTCCCGAACAGCGGTAAGTGTTTCTTGCTGTCTTGGACCGCCTGTTTAGGCCTTGGGCTCCCGCCGGTGTGTCTGCGGGCCCCGCGGCCCCGTGTCCAGATCCTGTTGACCCGGCGACACCACCTCCGGCGCCAGCCCCGGAGCCACTGGATCCAGCGCCCCCGGCTCCGGCCCCGACGCCACAAGGTGCAACGCCGCTGGCTCCGGCCCCGGAGCTCCGGCCGCAGCTCCGCCACAGGCGCCACACTGGGTGCTGTTTATCCTGCCCCTGCCCCGGTTCTCAGACCATTATGTTCCGACCTGGGATCCTCATTGGGACGGGGCTCCGATTCGGCCCCAGCCGGCGCCGCTCTCGGCGCCGCAGGCCCCCTCTCCGGCTCCGTTCATGCCGCCGCAACCAGTTCCTTCTACCCCAGAGCCGGATGAGAACTGGGATGGCTCCGAGGACACCCTTGCGCGGCAGTGTGACTCCGAGCAGGATTGGGTGGATGATCTTCAAGACGCGGGTGAACTTGATGTGTCTTCTGACCCGGGGTTTGCCTCGTCTCCTCCTACTATGGAGGAGGGCACTTCCTACACTATGGTGCTGCGTTGAGCCGTGGAGACTCTCCACCTCGACCTCCCTACGGTGGTCCTTAAGACCAACCTCCTTACGGAGGTGCTCCAGACGGCGCCTGCGTCGTCGAAGCCGCTGTTCCCTTTCAATGAGGCCCTTACCGAAGTCCTCTTGGGTACTTGGTTGCGGCCAGCCTCGGGGGCGCCAGTGGATAAGAACGTCGCTAGGCGTCATCGCCCGGCGCCTGGTGATCCCGCCTTCTTGACCCCACGCCTGAGAGCCTGGTCATTCAGGCCTCGACATCGCTGAGTGCCTTTCCCTCTGCTCGGCCGGATAAGGACTTTAAGAGGCTGGACCAATATGGCAAGAGGTTGTTCTCCTCAGCCAGTTTGGGGTTGAAGTCGGTTGATACCGCCTGCTTATTGGGCCGTTACTCCCATGCAGTGTGGGATTCGGTGGCGGAGGTTCTGCCTCAGTGCTCTGAGGAGGTCCAGGCTGTCCATTCCCAACCGACTGCGAAGGGCAAGGATGCAGCGAAGTTTGCCATCAGGAGTGGTTTGGACACTGCTGATTCGTTGGGCAGGGCGATTTCCACGACGGTGGCGTTGCGGCACCACGCCTGGTTGCGTTCCACTGGCTTCTCACCCGATGTCCAGAGCTCGCTCATGGACCTGCCCTTCGATGGCTCCCGCCTCTTTGGTGATAAGGCTGACAATGCCCTGGAGCGCTTTAAAGACTCTCGTGCCACGGCCAAGTCTTTGGGTCTTTCCTCGAAGACTCCTGCCACGACGGGGTTTCGTTCCTTTCATGGCCAGGGCAGGGGTACACAGGCGCGCTCTTCCAGCAAGCCTGTGCAGAACCAGCCTCAGCGAGGCCGCGGACGTGGGTTCCGCAGGGGCGGGTCTGGTAACCAGCGTGCGGGGCAGTCCACTTCCCCCCCCACCGCTGTCGCATCAAAACCTTCCTAATCCGAGCTTCAGGGGGCACCCCACGCCAGTTGGTGGCAGGGTTCACCTCCACCTCCACCACTGGCGCGAAATTACGTCGGACAAGTGGGTGCTGCAGATAATCTGCCAAGGTTACTCGCTCCCCTTTCTGTCCTCCCCTCCAGCCATGCCACCTCGGTACCACCGCATGTCGGGTGATCATTTGGCTCTTCTTCGTCGGGAAGTCACGGCCCTACTGGCCAAGGGGGCCATCGAGTACGTTCCCGATCCAGAAGTAGGGAGTGGTTGCTATTCCCACTACTTCCTGGTCCCCAAAAAGGACAAGGGGGGCCTGCGCCCCATCTTGGACCTCCGGGACGTCAATTGCTTCCTCCGGAATTAGAAGTTCAAGATGCTGACTTTAGCTCACGTCCTGTCTGCCCTAGACCCTGGAGACTGGATGGTAGCATTGGACTTGCAGGACGCTTCTTTTCACATTCCCGTCCTGACGGCCCACCGGCGTTACCTGCGGTTCACGGTAGGCCAGGAGCATTTTCAGTTTGCCGTGCTCCCCTTCGGCCTTACCAGCGCCCCTCGGGTGTACACAAAAGTGATGGCGGTGGTCGCCGGCTTATCTGCGCAGGTCAGGGGTGTCAGTCTTCCCCTACCTCGACGACTGGCTGTTGAAGGGGGGTTGGCCCCAGGCAGTTGTCTCCCACCTCCAGACTACGGCCGACCACCTGCATCTGCTTGGGTTCTCCATCACTGTGCCGAAGTTGCACCTGAGTCCCTCTCAGAAGCTCCCTTTCATCGGAGCGGTTCTGGATTCGACTCTGTGCTCGGGTTTATCCTCCCGAACAGCGAGTCCGGGATATTCAGGCTATGATTCCGCTCTTTCAGCCTCTATCCCGGGTTTCAGTCAGGATGTCCCTCCGGCTTCTGGGTCTGATGGCCTCCTGCATCCTGATGGTGCTGCATGCCAGATGGCATATGCAGGCTCTGCAGTGGGACCTGAAGTTCCATTGGGCGCAACATCAGGCCAACCTGTTCGATCATGTCCAGATCTCGGAGGGCAATGCACGGCAATTGCAGTTTTGGCTCACGAATCGCGATTGGGTCAGTGGCAGATCCCTCTCCCTTCCCCAACCGGAGCACACGGTAGTGACTGATGCGTCCCTCCTGGGCTGGGGAGGCCACATGGGAGAGGCGGAGATCAGAGGCCTCTGGTCTCCGGCGGAGTCCCGGCTCCATATCAACCTTCTGGAGCTGCGGGCGATCCGACTTGCACTGAAGGCATTCCTTCACTCTGTCCGGGGAAGTGTAGTGCAGGTGTTCACGGACAACACCACCACCATGTAGTATTGCAACAAACAGGGCGGGGTGGGGTCGTGGACCCTTTGTCAGGAGGCTCTGTACCTCTGGACGTGGCTGGAACATCAAGGCATTACCTTGGTGGTTCAACACCTGGCAGGTTCTCTGAACACCAGGGCGGACAAACTCAGCTGCCGGTGCATGGTGGATCACGAGTGGCGTCTGAACTTGGACGTGGGGCAAGGTCTCTTTCTGCGATGGGGAGAGCCTTGGTTAGATCTATTCGCCACCGAAGAGAACGCGCAATGTCATCAGTTCTGCGCATTGGAATTTCCAAGGCAGCACTCGCTCGGAGACGCTTTTCGTCTCGAGTGGAGCTGCGGTCTGTTGTACGCCTTTCTGCCTATGCCACTTCTGCCCAGAGTGCTGAAGAAGATCAGAAGCGACCGGGCCCAAGTCATTCTTGTGGCTCCGGACTGGGCTCGAAGAGTATGGTATCCCGAGCTACTCAGTATGAGCATCGATCCCTCGCTCCATCTGCCTCTTTGGGATGATCTTCTGTCGCAGCAGCAGGGGACGGTCCTCCACCCGAACCTGTCCAGCCTCCACCTCCATGCTTGGAGATTGAGCGGCGACAGTTGACACCTTTCGATCTTCCTCCCGAAGTCTGTGATGTCATCTTGGCAGCCAGGCATCCCTCCACTAAAACGGTGTACGCCTGTCGGTTGAACAGATTTGTGGCATGGTGCACAGCTAAGACTGTGGATCCCCTTTCTACCCCTCTTTCTGAGGTTCTCCTGTTCCTTCTTTCTTTGGCCCAGCAGGGCTCTGCTCTGGGCACGCTTAAGGGTTATCTTTCGGCTATCTCTGCCTTCCTCCGGCTTCCTGATCCGCCTTCTCTTTTTAAGTCCCCGGTTGTTAACCGATTTCTTAAGGGCATTGCGCATATGTTCCCACCTGGGCCCTTCATAATGCCTCAGTGGGACTTGAATCTTGTCTTGACTTTTCTGATGTGCGCTCCCTTTGAGCCCCTTCATATCTGTCCCTTACGTCTTCTTACTCTCAAGACGGCTTTCCTGGCAGCTATCACCTCTGCCAGGCGAGTGAGTGAGCTCCAGGCTCTTTCTTCTAAACCTCCTTTCGTTTCTGTTCATCCGGACAAGGTGGTTCTGAGGACAAGTCCTTCTTTCCTGCCGAAGGTTGTCACGCCCTTCCACATCGGGCAGACCATCACTTTGCCCACCTTTTTTCCGCCTCCGCATCCTTCACGGGAAGAGGAGTGGCTCCACCGTCTGGACCCTAAACGTACGCTTGCATTCTATCTGCAGCGTACACCGCAGTTCCGGGTGGATGATCAGCTCTGTGTTGGCTACGTGGGCGCCAAGAGAGGTCGGGCGGTGCACAAACGGACCATCTCCAGGTGGGTTGTTCTGTGCATCAAAGCATGTTACTCCTTGGCCAAGAAGGAGCCTCCTGTGGGTCTGCGCGCCCATTCGACCAGGGCAACTGCAGCCACTACTGCCTTGGGACGCGGTGTCCCCTTGCAGGATATTTGTCAGGCAGCTACGTGGGCCTCGCTGCACACGTTTACCAAGCACTACTGCCTTGACAGTCGGGTCCGGAGAGATGGCTTTTTTGGCCGTTCTGTGCTCCGTGACTTTCTGGTGTAATCCTGTTCGCAGACCCACCACCGGGGTTGGTATTGCTGGGGTATCTATTCTAAGGTAAGGAATCTATCACTTGCGTGTCTCTTTCAGATGCACAAGTTACTACCTGTGTAACGATATATCTGTAAGAGACATTAGTTAGTGATAGATTCCTTACCGCCCCACCCATCCTTCCCGTTCTGCGAACTGATTACTAGGGTTAAGGTCATCCCCTTTTAGGGCCCTAGTTTTATGCACCAATGTCAGTTTCTCGCAGGACTCTGCGTTTCTGCGCGGAAAGTTGTGTACAGAACTGACGTCAGCGCGCATGGGTGGCGCCTAAGTAGTCTCTGTGATGTCGACCCGGCGTGCACGACGCCAGTGGCGGGCACGGAGCCGCACGGCGCCGCCTGCTGGCGCGCAGGTGTACTGCTAAGCAGAAAACTTTCCAGATCCAGACTGACACCTGGGGAATATTCTAAGGTAAGGAATCTATCACTAACTAATGTCCCTTACAGATATATCGTTACACAAGTAGTAACTTGTGCTTTAAGGCATTCAGCTGAAAGTAGAGGGTGATGGGACAGGAGGGTTGTTGCCTCCAGGTTCTTTCAGACAGCCTAAGTTTGTGTCACTATTTATTAAGGACTTTATTGAACCTGGATCGGGAAGGGATACTTCTTGAATTTTAGAGGAGCGACATTATCAAGAAGTTCTGTCATTTTTGTGTTCTAATGGGTGGTGAGGTCATTGCTGGAAGTGAGGTCGGGTGGAGAGGTAAAATTTGAGAGCTGATTAGGGACTCTAGCTCTAATTGAGGGATTTGGTGTGTATTCCTCGCCCATTGTTTAGGACGATTAGTTTGGGTGTTGGGCTTGGGTTGGGAGACATTGAGATCGAATAGACTTGGGAGGTGGCCGCTCCAGTCGGTGGGTAGGATGGAGTAGAGAGATATGGTATTGAGGTTGGAAATTATAGCATCAAGAGTAAAGCCTTTTTTGTGAGTTTGTTGCTTGCAATGTTGAGGGAAATCTTTTGTTTCAAAGAGTGTGGATAGGTCTTGAACTGTTGTATCATCTGTATCATTCAAGTGCAGGTTTAGGTCTCCTAATATAATGTCTGTGGAGTCATTCAGGGGGTTTTGTGTTATTAGGTCTGTTAAGTCCTCGAAGAATTGTGTTTTTTCACCTAGTGGTGATGGACAGCGTGGAAATTGATACGGTTGGAGCCTTTGGGGGAGAGATCAACTCCTAGATATTTGAAGGATGAGTATTCTGCTGTGCGGAAGGGTTTTAGGCATAGGTGATCGTTTTTGTGTACAATAGCTAATTTACTACAGATAAAATCCTTTTGGTCACCATGGCTGATTGAGAAGCCTGGTGGGGTGAGGAGATCAATAATGGGAGTTGGGTGGTCGTTTAGACAGATTCCGGTGAGAAAACAAATATCAATATTATATAATAGCATATTCCTTCTGCTAATTCAGTGGCATGTTTAACTGTAGACCGACAGTTAAATAGCATGCAGTTTAAGGGAGGTGATGTTTTTGGTTCGAATTGGTTAGGCTGAATGGTGGCCAGTTGAGCAGGCGGCCTGGGAGGGCGATTAGTAGAGGAGGTCCTCGTAGTACAGAGGATGATCGGAATCACATGGTAACAGGGTTGGGTGAGAGCATTGTTGTGTGAGTTGCTCAGTGTTTCCGCTTCTAACTGTGACATTCTGGTACCGGTGCGTTTAGGTCTAAGGTGGTAGTGAATGTAGTGGATGGTTGCGCTGGGGTAAAAACACAAGGAGTCGGAGTGCATGGTTGTGGCAGGAACTGTGTTCTGCATAGTTGTGTGATTGGGAGGCGAGTTGGCGCAAGACTTTATCTCCTTTCGTAATGAGGAGATTTTATCCAGTAGGGTGTTGATTTTGCGTTCAAGATGGGTTATTAAGGTGATCACTTGAGAGGTGGTTAGTTCAATGGCAAAGAGTGAGGGAGGCTGGGTGTCGTCATACGTTAGCATGGGGGCACAGTGGCTGAGTCTCATCTGATGAGGTTTGGAGTTTATGAAGATTGAGGTGTGGTAATTTGGCCTAACTGCGTGTAGAAAGAGGGCCTTGATGGCGGGGAAGATAGTTCATGGAATATGGCCATGGTTATGAGGAGTTTAGGGACGGGGGAGTGGGTGAGGGGGTTAGGGGTTTGAGGAGAGAGTGTGTAGATAAGTTCAAGGGGGTTGAGGGTAGAGTAGTGTTGAGAGCAGGTGGGATGGAGACACAGAAAGTGGGGAAATGATGGTCGAAAATTGTGAAGTTCTGTTCTGAGGCTTGGATTAGTATGTTCCCATTTCTGTACATAAAATGGAGAACTCTGCCAAATTTATGAGAGGGGGATATAATGAATTTGGATCCATAAGGGATGTTGATTGCGTTGGTTACATGCAGGTGCTGTAGGAAGTTTTCTCTACATTTAGCGAACTTCTTGGTGAAGAAAATGCAGTCCATTACAAGGCCTCCGTGTTTAGAACTGTAATAAATGTCTGTTCTTAGTGTATCTGGGTGTTCTTTTGGGAGTTTGTGCTTGTAATGTTTCGCGGAATGCTTGGAGAGGTTTTGCGTAAATTTTATGCCAAAGGAATTGGGCCCATATCTTTCCATGACAGTGGCGTGTGAGGTCTTAGTTGGGTGTGAGAGGAGTAGATAAAGAAAGTGGGGGGGGTAGTTGGGTTGGGGCAACAAAGTCAGATGGTGGTAATTAGGTATGCTAAAAGGGTAGTTAAGAGTGTTACTAGGGAGAAAGAGAGTACTGCACCTACATAAGTGGGTGGCGATTATTCTTTGTGAGCAGGGTTCAGATTCTTTGTTGTTCTGTTCTGTGTAGAAATGATGGAATTTGGAGCTATGGGATGTCCAGGTATAAGCATTGATGGGAGGGGTTTGACATCTGAGAAACAGACTGGAAGTTTGTAATTTGGATTTCATTACAAGACCTGAGGCTACCATTATGCAATACTATTTTATTGCCACTTCAATCAGCAGCACCTTTAAAGAACTTCAGTAAAACAAGAACAATACAGAATTAGAACTCCAACTACATAAAAGTCACTGTAACAGAACACTCTTCCTCTTTTAAATGCTGCTTCTGATCAGTACCTTTCAATTAACTATTCAGTCTTGTATGAAAGGACTGTGATGTGTTGTGAGAGTTTGTGGGAAGTTTTTTGTTAGAAAGGCTTCTAATTCATGGAAGCTAGTGTGCGTAAACTTGAAAAACTTACTTTGAGTTGTGAAGGTATGTGTTATTGAAAAAGTATATTTTTGTGTGGAGGAAGTTCGATTTTACCTAATATATAGAATATGTATTTTTTTTTACTCCTGCAACCGGCTTTTAGCAGATTTTTATTGGCGGGCTGTATGTGTTTAGTCTTACCGGTAAAGTGGGTCTTGTGCAGCTAGCGTGAAGGCTAGCTGCATGCGAATTGAGCTGTGGCACGTGCTGATGAGCTTGTGCGGCACAGAGGGGCTTCGGTATGTGAGGTGGTGTGCGCGAGGTAGGCGCGCTGATTTTTTTTTAAGTAATTGAAGCAGCGAGGCTGGTAAATGCTTTATCACCGCTTCCGCTTAGAGAAAGTAGAATGCCCAAGGATTGGTTCCTGTGATCTCGCAAAATCATGGGCGCCATCTTGGATCAAGCATTTCTCTGTAGAAAATAGTAAATCTATGCTGACGCATCACGGAGATCTCTGAATTTAATTACTCCGGTCGGACGAGGTATCAGCTCTCCGGAGGATCGGAGTTTAGGAGTTAGGACTTGAGAGGGGTTTTTACATAGGGAAAATAGTTTTGGCTGTAGGGAATATAATCGAGATTAATTTGTGAATAAAAAAGAATTGTAACGGAGAGTTACTTTAGTTTTATAATTAAGGAAAATGTAATCGGAAGGAAATAATGAGTCACATAGGGTGGAAGGTAGGGTGAGTGAAGAGAGCTTAGGGAAGCTTATTCAAAGCGAGGTTAGGGCGTCCATGAGAGAAGTGGTGGAACTAGTTATGACAAGACAAGGAAGGATTGTGCCTCAGGTGAGGAATTTGTGTCTTTATCGGAGGACAGGACGAGGAGAGTAGAAGAAATGTTAAGTAGGGTAAGAGGCTTAGGAAAACTAATCGCATGGATAAGGAGAACAAAGAGGGATTAAACTCCATGAGGTGGGTACCCTAGCGGTACACTGAGCAAAGGTGTCCTAAGCGACACACAAGATATGTCAGAGGAAGAGAGGCCAAAAGACTCAGATGACAATGTCAGGCAAGGAGTGGGTCAAATGTATGATGTAAATGCTGTAATAAAAGAACCATTGGGAGAGGAAATGTTGAGCCCATATAACTAAAGCCATCCAAGAAGCGCAGATTGGTGGCCTTTGGACTAAGTGAGTAAATATATAAAGCATTGGATTGGAAGGCCTTTGGGGAGAGAGGTGAGGTGAGAAATATTTTAAAGGTGGAATGATCGAGGCTAAAGATTGAGCAAAAGGTTTGCTATACTACAAATTTGGATCCAGATATGATTTCATTTCGGTTTGAGATGGGGAGAGACCCACGTAAGGGCTAGGAAAGATCTCTGAAACAGTGTCAGGATCATCTTTTAGATGTTTTGTGGACCGCTGGCAAAGATTATGGATATGGCAGAGGAGGCATATGTAAATTGGAAACAGATGGATGTTGAATTGTTGCGGGTTGGAGCCAGAGGGCCATGGTATTTTTAGGAAATACAAATGCAGGACTTTTGGCAGAACAAAGCAAATCAGTGTTAATGAAGATAGGAGATATGGCTACTAAGGAAGCCAGCACCAATACTAAAGGGTTACTCTTAGGTGATGAGATGGTCAAGAGTTGAGGCAAACATATAACCACATTTACGGTGCTAAACAAGGCGCAGAATAACAAGAGAATAGTTTTTGGAAGTGTTTTTGGAAGGGCCAGCAGATGAGGACCTAATGCTGGCCGGGATATCAAAGGTCCCAATACAATTCTCTCAGCAGATGGACTGGAAGAGGCTTCCAGAGTTTGACAGGATTCTTCCCTCAGGGGGCCATTTTGTGAGATCAAACAGCATCCAGGGAAGCGGACAGTCATCCTTCGGTACCCGCGGTGAGTATAGAGAATTGCTTTGTTTTTTCCCCAAAAAAAGTAGGACGACGATTGAGAGATCATGTAAAAAATTGGGAATAAATATAACAATCTTTGATCTTGAGTACGATTCAGGATTTCAAAATAGATTTTGTGGAATTACCAATTCAGGTAAAGAAACCAAAAGGAAATAAGACTAAATCAGGAGCATGTGAATTTAGCAGATTTAGAGAAAAGTGTTATGTTAGAAAAGGGAGCGATTTGTATGGTGGTAGATCACTTAAAATGTTTTGTAAGCGCATTATTTTTGATTGAAAAGAAAGACAAAGGTTGGAGACCAGTTATAAATCTGAGGATTTTAAACAAATATGTAGTTTACAGGCATTTGCAGATGGAGGAAATCCATCTACTAAGGGATATGCTTCAGGGTCGAGATTGGTTGGTGAAATTGGATTTGAAGGATGCATTTTTCACAGACACAATGGAAATAAACAGTCAGAGATTTCTTCAGTTTAGATGGAGGAGGCAGTTATAACAGTTTCAGTGTCTCCCGTTTGGTCTTTCTGCGGCACCTTGGTGCTTTACAAAGGTGATGCGTGCTGTGGTGGCAATCAATGAATCAATCAATCCTTTATTTTGCATTATTTCTTTCTTTTTTAAACATATTTTTATTGCCATTTTCATATTTCACACATTGTACATCATACAAAGTTTACGCATAGGTATGTCAGACTGTATATCCAATGGCGGTATATATCATCTGTATATACTGGTGATACGTCAACGGGGAGCATGCATAACGTACAGATATATTGTGATGTGTATACCCTGTTGTCTCAGGTTCCAGATATGGCACAGGAACTGGGGTGGAACGGGGGTATAACCTAGGGGACTGGTATGGAAGAACATCTCCAGTTACTCTAGCCTGGGTATGAAACGTCGCATGGGTAAGGCACCTCTGTGACTCACGATTGCCTATCGTATTTGGTTCAACCTAAAACTGCGATAGTATACCTGATGCTGGGGCTGGGAATCGATCATGTGGTCGGTATTTCGAGAGATTGGTTGGGTAGGGTCTGTGACTGCGTGTGCAGGGCTGACGGTGTGGGCGGACCGTCTGTTGGATCTGCTCCCGGGGTTAGCTGCTTGAACTGATATAATAGCATGGCCCATTCCATAGATATAGGGTGTTTGCGGACCCCTCTCACTTCCTCCTCCCGCAATGTCTCCTCCTCCGCCGCCGCCCATTTGTGTGTAGCTCCCACCCAAGCCGCCAACGGTGGACCAGTGGGGGAACGCCAGTGCATGGCGATGCTGCGTTTGGCTAAAAGCACCGCAAGGGAGAGAAAACTAGTCCGCACCTTGTGCTGCTTACTTGCGCGAAAGATGCCTATGGCGCTGGCCTCCCACGTGTTCATGCAGCTCAGCCCTATGAGGGTACCCAAAGCAGTGTGAATGTGGTGCCAGAAAATTTTAATGATGGAAAAATTCCAAAACATATGGTGGAAATCTGCATTCCGTTCATGGCATCTGGGGCATAAGAATGGAGTGTTGGGGTAGAATCGTTGGAGGCGCGCAGGTGTTAAGTAGGCCCTGTGCAGAATGTAATATTGAATATTCTTAAAGCGTGCGTTTCTAGAGACCTACTTAGGGTACTTCAAAGCCCTCTCCCACTCACTCTCATGGAGCACACGCCCGATTTCAGCCTCCCAGGTGGCTCTCAGGGTCTCCAGTGGGTTATAAGTCAGTTCCCGTATGGCTTTATAAAGCCATGTAGTTAGATGGCACCCTGCTCCCATGTGTAGGATCGTGTGGAGAAATGGATGTGTGTGTGGTTCCCCTTTGATTAGGTCCTGATATGGTCGGTAGCTATCTAGGAGTTGGCGGTGAAGTAGGAATTGTCCTGGGGGAAGATCGTATTCTTCCACAAGGCTGCGGAACGGTCTTAGTTGCCCATCCTCGAATAGGGACTCCAATTCTGTTATGCCACACGATGTCCACGTGCGAAGCGCGCTATTTGTGTAGTAGTGTTCCTGTTTGGGCCATCCCACCAGGGTGAGTAGAGGGGAGTACAATGGGGTCCCCGGGGACATGCGGTGTATCTGCAGCATGCACCTGCGTGCCACGACACCTGTAGAGGGTATGTGCGTTTTGGTTTAGTGTCAGGGAGGAGTAGGCGACGGATCTCCGGAACCGATATCCGTCCTGCGATGGTGTGAGTTTCCACAGTGTACCTGTCTGCCGTCCAGTGAGACAGCCATTGCAGCTGTGCTGGCAGGAAGTAGGCCTCGAATGAGGGGGCTCCCAAGCCACCCTGTGTGGTGGGCAACTGCAATTTTTTCAGGGCTATTCTGTGTCTGGCGGACCCCCAAATGAGTGCGCTGAGGAGAGAGTCTAGGTCCCGAAAAAAGGCTCTGGGCGGGATTACTGGCAGATTGGTAAAGAAATACAACAATTGTGGAACCATGATCATTTTGGCCAATGCCACTCTCCCAATTGGAGCCAACGGAAGGCTCTTCCAAAATCCGATCGCAGCCCTAATACCCGCCAATGCCCTGTTATGATTACCCTCAAACATATCTGTGGAGGAGTGGTAGAGACGGATCCCGAGGTATTGAGGGGCCTCCGCGCTCCAGGGCACCCGCTTAACACCCAGTCGAACTTCCTGTGGGGGCAGATCCGGATGCAGCGGGTATATCGAGGACTTATCCCAATTCACCCGTAATCCCGAGGCCGCCGTAAATTCCGTCAAAGTCTCCCAGAGGGGGGTCAGGTCGTCCGTAATGTCCCGCACATAGATCAACAAGTCATCAGCGTATAAGGAAACGCTATGTACTGTGCCTGCTACCGGGATGCCCCAGCTCTCTCCTTCCCGCCGCAGTCGTATGGCGAGAGGCTCAACCGCCAGAGCAAAAAGTAGAGGGGACAAGGGGCAGCCCTGTCGCGTGCCCCTCTGAACCGCAAACTCCGTCGATATGTACCGGCCCAGGCGTATCCGCGAGGTCAGCCCGGTGTACAGTAGGCGCGTGTAAGCTAGGAGGGTGGGCCCAATGCCCGCTCGCTGTAGCACCGAAAATAGAAACTGTTATTTTGCATTATTTCAATGCATAAAAGTACAAAAACATCACAATGTATCATACATATATATCACAATAAATTTCGAAAATACAATTTTTAAAACAGTTAATAAAATATTTCATTGATCAGACACATCAAGTCAAGGCTTGCTCTACTTCCCCTATTTTGAATTTCAAGAAAAGTATTAATCAGCTCCTGCATATTATAATAATCAATCACTCTCATTGAAAAATATATTTCGAAAATGCTTGACCCACCCGTCCTCCTCCATGTGGTCATCTAGCACGGGATCCCCCTCATCTGCCTGCCTCAGGTCTTCCCATGCTTTTTCATTCAGGCTTCTTAAACGAGTCTGCCTCACTTCCTTATAGCTAGCACGTATGCCCCAAATCAACAAAACATCCCTGGGTACCTCTTGCAATCCTCTGTGGAGGTTAGAAGAGGTTTTAGTGCACATTGCATCAAACCACTGTACTTGCGGAGACTCTCTGCTTCTGTATGGTCATATTAGCTGCTTTTTAATCTCTTTAGGACCTCTTCAAAGGCTTCAATCACCTTCTCCAAGCTATTGCTGTCATTAAGACAAGTCATAACCTCTGGATCTTATGTTAATACTGTTGACAGTATATCTATCTTATCCAATCCAATCTTTCTTTATTTCGGTCCGTGGACCATAAAAGAACATACACAAATATATACAATATATAAAAAACTGATTAAAAACAGATTAAAGAGCTAAAACCCAGATAAAACAGTATTGGATAATAGATAACATTAGCTTAAAAGAATAAAAAGATCAGTCAATATTCGATCCGTTACTGTGGTGGCTTTTTTGAGCGAAAGGGGCCACAGACTGATTGTTTTGATGTCTCAAGATGTGGAAGTGCTGGTTTATCAATTGAAGGTTATAATTCAGCTTTTAGAAAGTTTGGGATTTATCATAAACGAGAAGAAACCCATTTTGATTCCATCTCAAAATATTGATTTCTTAGGTTTCAAGTTAGACACGATTGGGGAGTTGTTACCAGAGAGGAAAATAAAAATGATAAAGCAGGAGGTTTTACGTGTTGTAAAAAAGGACGAGTTGACTCTGAGAGATTTAGCGAGAATATTAGGATTGTTTCCAAGCTATATTCCCAGGCCCTTTGCATAGGGTAAAGGTGGAAGCATTGAGGCAAGGCTTGTGGTATGAATACAAGGGTGTTTTAAGTCAGGAAGCGAAAACAGAGCTGGATTGTTGGAGGGTTGGAATCGAAGAGCAATTTTAGGTTGTGTACCAGACTTTGTTCTTGATACAGATGCCAGTTTGATTGGTTGGGCAGCTCGGTTGGGAGAGAAAGAGACAGGTGGAGTTTGGCCAGGTCAGGAGAAAAGTTATCATATACATTGTTTGGAAATAACAGCAGGTTTGTATGCCCTGATGAGTTTCAGGAACATATTACAGAGTCAGACGGTTTTGATGAAGATGGACAATGTCTCAGCGGTGTCTTACATAAACCGCTTAGGAGGTTGCAGGTCCAAGATTCTTTCGGAGATAGCGAAAGAGCTTTGGTTTTTCTGTCTGGAGCACAAAATAATCTTAAGGGCAGAATATCTACCAAGGATAAGGAATTTGGTGGCAGATTGGAATTTAAGACATTTTAAGGATTCCAGCGATTGGAAGCTGGGTCAGAGGTTTTTCAGGAGGACAGATCAGGTTCTGGGTCCTTTGAATGTGCATCTGTTTGCTACAAGACAGACTTTTCAGATAAGCAAATATTACAGTTTGTTACCGGATCCAGACACATCATCGGTAGATGCATTTCAACAGAAATGGATAGCTGTAAAGGTATATGCATTCCCTCTGTTTACAAAGATTCAAAGGGTTCTTCTGAAGGTGAGGACGGAGAGATGTCCGTTAGCACTGGTAACTCCTTTTTGGGTGTCTCAGGCATGGTTTCCAGCTACTCAGGAATTGGCTTGCTATTTACCTTTGTTGATTATGGCAGAGGATGGTCTGCTTAAGAACAAAGGAGAGAGGAGCATCCTTTGGTGGTGTGCAGGGAATTGAACCTTCTTCTTTGGAAGGTGTCAGGAGATCTGGAGCATTCAAAGGCCTTTCAAGAGAGGCTACTGAATTGCTTTAGGACTCGTGGGCACCAGGTACAAGACAAAGATGCAAAGGCATATGGAAGGTCTGGAGTAGTTGGTGTGTGGAAAGGAGTTTGGATCCCTTGGAGGCTTCTGTGGTAGAAGTTGCACATTTTTGGGTGGAATGTTTTGAAAAGGGATTGAGTTACAGGACATTACAATGCTATAGATCCACAGTTTCTGCTGACCATATTTAGTTGGGTATAAATCTGTAGGTAGTAACGTTTTCGTTTGTATGATTATGAAAAGCGTGTGATTGAAGAGGCCTCCTAGGTCAAGATTTGATGTACTGTGGGATATCGATATGATTTTGAAGTAATTTCTCACATGGTCAATGAACAAGTACTTGAGTACTAACAATCTTTCAATTAAAATGGCGACACTTTTGTGTTTGGTGTCTTCCAGAAGGGTGGGTGTCAAATGATAAATGCAGGATGTTTAACCCTGAGGGAGTATTGTTTGAAATTTGGAAGAGGACTAAGACTATGTCTACGTCAATATATTTTATCCAAGGTTTGAAGAGAAACCAAAGTTATGTGTGGTTAACTGTTTGAGAGAATATTAGTGTTGGAAAATAGAAGGAATGGTGAGCATCAATTATTAATAAGTTATGTGAAGCCATTTAAGGCGGTAAGTAGTGCACCAATTTCTAGATGGGTTAAAATGGCAATGGAACAAGCGGGGTGAATATTGAACGGGATTAAGCCCATTCGGTAAGAGGTGCTATGTCTAGCAAAGTCTGTTGGTCTGGAGGTAAGATGCAGGATATTTTGAAAGCGGCAGATTGGTCAAATGTAGAAACGTTAACTAAACATTATTTTAGACCAATAGATCACATTTCAGAGGCGGCGTTGAAGGGCTTTCAACATGCATAATGGTAGTAGCCTCCGGTCTTGTAATGAAATGGCGATTCTCAGATTAACATGCATAGAGAATCAGGATTTTATTAAAGACGCAGAGGCTAACATTATCCGCCTCGCCCATAAGGAATTCAGTATAATAGGAATATATATATATATATTTTTCCACCTCGGCGTACACAGCACTCTTGATGACAGGTGCCGACAGGAATGGAGGTGGATCCATTCATTAACCATCAAAGCTCCGGTGTCAAGACACACACAGCACTCGCAGGGTTCCTTCATCCTTTTATTTCAGCGAGGACGCGTTTCGGCGTTCTGCCTTCATCTGCTCGCATTTGGAAAATAAAAGAGCATATCTGTGATGGCACTTTAAACTGAGAGATGGCTTCCCATTGGACACAGCGGTTAGAAGGAAGGAGGGGATTGGCTGATCGTATACCAATATCATTTCTCCATTCTTGGTGTTTTAGCATGACAGATAACTCGGGAGAGTTCGATAACATTATTACAGTCAATCTGTCTTGCATATTCTGCAGCAGTGTCCTGTTACGCACTTCTCCTCCCTTCGCCACTGCCAATAGTTCATGTGTCATGCTAAAACAACAAGAATGGAGAAATTATATTGGTATACGATCAGCCAATCCCCTCCTTCCTTCTATCCGCTGTGTCCAATGGGAAGCCATCTCTCAGTGTCCTCGCTGAAATAAAAGGATGAAGGAACCCCGCGAGTGCTGTATGTCTTGACACCGGAGCTTGGATATATATATATATATAAAGGTTTATAATACAATTAAGAAGTTTATAATTGTAGATAATTTAAATGTTTTATTATTGGAAGGACAAGTTGTTAGTATATGTATGTAGTTTTTCTTTCAGATTTACAGTCTTGAGAAGTTGAAAAAATGGGAGTTTTGGATTGAAAGAAGGAGTTCATTTTCTTCACAGTTTTGCATTTAAAAGAGGAAGAGTGTTCTGTTACAGTGACTTTTATGTAGTTGGAGTTCCAATTGTTCTTGTTTTACTGAAGTTCTTTAAAGGTGCTGTTGATTGAAGTGCCAATAAAAGAGTATTGTATAATGTTAGCCTCCATGTCTTTAATGAAATCCTGATTCTCTATGCATGTTAATCTGAGAATCGCTATTCTCATCGAGGTTAGTAATGTAGGTCGTCATTCATATTTAAGCCACTAGGTGGAGCTCCAGGGCTGTGGAAAAGGCATAGTCTTCTTTTAGTTGCTCAGAGTCAAAGATCTGGGCTAGGTCTGAGGTCCTAGTCCTTTGTTTGTTTTGGGAAAGGTTGAAGGATAGCAGGACGATGGCTGCTGCGGGGAAGGGGCAATAAAATCCCAAATGGTGGTAATCGATTAGGGCTTTGCGAGAATGGGTTTAATGATTGCTCACAAGCAGTGGCGGCTGGTGACATATGAAAATGGTAAGCATAAAATTATTGTCACACTGCACCGCAGCGACTGAGCGTAGCGAGCGAGCTCGAGCAACCTACGGGGGATTCGGGGGAAATTTTGAAAAAAGAATGGACAAATGGTGCATTTTCAAGCAAATTTGAGAAATCTAGAAGGTTCATAAAGCAATTGTGAAAGTGCAGTTATTACATTAATAAAGAGATGTCATATAACATAGGTAGCTGCTTATTCAGTTTAACCACAGAACTTCATAACAGACTTCGAGATACAATGCATTGCTGAGTAATATCACAATAATTCACTGAGTAAGAAAGCATTGTCCAAAAATACATATGCGATTCCAGGCAAACTAAACCAATAAAATAGAATTTAGCCTTTTAAATACCTTTTCCTGTTTCAAATTGAGATCATGATTCTACCCGCATTTCTCTCAATTAATATTGCAGTGGAACCCATAGTTAAAAACCGAACATGCTTTCTAACATTTGTGCATGTCTAAAATATTAGTATAGTGTGGTCGCCCTACAAAAAGAGAGGAGAGCCTCGGAATAACAGAACAAAACATTTGAAAAGAAATAAATGAATGATACCAATTAAGAATCTACACAACTGCACTTGATCAAAAACGTCATTTAGTATCCGTGTGACACTTTTCTACTGTTCCTAATATGCAAAGCAGGTCTAAGTGTCTTTAGAGGTGCAGTGTAAGCATTTTACAGGTACTCGAAGTGTCAACCTGGTGGCACACTGAAGACACCCACGTACTTACTGTACTCCGGAACAGTTAATGACAGATAACTCTTCTTACCATTATACTTTTTCTAAGGAAAACATATTATCAAATCCAAGCAGTCGATCTAAAAACACGTTTTAACACCGTAAGCCCATTTCTGTAATCAGATCACTATGGGTCTTGATGTTGCCCAGATCGTCCTAATAGGAATGCATGGCATTGCTTGTGTCTCTATGCGCCCCCGTATGCACCTTCTGTGCCAGGGTCCTCACAAGGGGTGCTGAAGTTGCCCAACTCATTGAGATCAGATGTGCGGCACTGCTTGTGTTTCTATGCGCTCTGCATGCACCCTCTGTGCCCGGGCCCTCACAAGGGGTGTAGATGTTGCCCAGCTTGTGTTGATAGGAATACATGGCAATGCTTGTGTTTCTATTACCCCGCATGCACCTACAGCGCCAGGGTGTTCACCATGGACGCTGAAATTGCCCACCACATTGTGATCATTGCGCAGCACGTGTTTCTGTGCTCAGCCCCTCATGCACCCTCAGTGTCAGGGGCTTCCCCATGGGTGCAGATGTTGCCCAGCTCGTTGCACTCAGATGTGTGGCACTGCTTTACCCCACTTAGGTTTCGATACCCGCCCCTCATTATATGCCTCGGAGTGAACCCCGAGATCTGAGCGCTCCAGGCTGCCACGCTCTAAATGAATACGTTTGGCGAAAGGACAATAAAATACAGGATGTCAACCAATGGGATGCACTAGCCTCCTCCGTGTGTGTGGGTGTGACTTCCTAGCCGGTCTTCATGGAAGCCTTTCCTGGATCATCAACCAGTGTTGGGTTCAAAGGAAGGAGTCTCCATTTGCTTGCATGTAAACTTCTGACCACGTTTGATCTCACTTAAGCATCAAGCCGAACAATCTCCATTCTTACATGAGTATGCTTAAACTCGCGTCTTGCCTAGCATTAAGAAGTAGCCAACCCGTGGCCGTGACACAGAAGCAACTTAAATAAACAATATGTATGTGACACGCGGTGCTATTACAAATAAACAGTCGCGGCCGGCATGACTCGGGGGGGAGAGGGGGGTACGCGCGGTGGGCGAGGCGTTTAATTTAATGATATGAATAAAATAAAAACAAATAAACTTACCAGGCATCTCTCCTCCGGTCCCGCGTCTCCACTCACAAGACATGGAACTAACTTCTCCCCGCTCTTTTGCATGACTGGCAAATCAGAAAACTGAATGCGACTGAGGGCGGCTACTCGGCTGTATCCTGGCATGTGACAGAGCATAGGGCGACTGTACGTCACCGTCCGAGCAGGATCCCATCTTCAGACTCCTGCACTTCACTAGGCATGCGCCGCATACCTAATGTATTGTGAATGGAGTGGGGAGACTGAAAAACAAAAGTGCTCTTCTTGCAGATGCGCAGTCGGAGTCCAGTTCTAGACTCCTGCTGCTCTCGTCTGCGTGCGCTGTGCGTTTGTTGACATGCACACTTTCACCTGTGAAGCAGCTGCCAGCACAGGCCGGATTCCGGAAATGTAAACAGACGAATTGTCGCTGTCAATTCGTCTGCTTACATTCTTGCTGCCCGATTCTTTTTGTGTTGATTGCCTAGTGGGGCGCTGCCCCAGCACCCCTATGGACAAGCCGCCACTGCCCAAGCAACTAAAATGGACGACTCAGCAGCTGAAGGGATTACATCTAGTAGAAGTAGAACGCGGGCAGCTGAAAATGCAGCAAAGTATTGAACAGCAAGAGTACGTATATTGCACAACAAATCAGTATTGAACAGCAGAGTATATATATTGCACAACAAATCCCAGTCTGAGAGCATGAAGGACAGGAGCTGACCCTGCGAGCAGAGGCTTACCTGCCATGCGCTCCCAACTCACAGTGAGCTCAGTGACTCTACAGTGGGAGGCGTGGGTGGGCAGGCGGGACTTTCTAGTTCCCTAACTTAGGTGGGGGCGCTTGCTGGGAGAAAGGGGCTCATTGTTCAGGTGACTTCCCAATTGCGGCAGTTTCCCAGGAGGTGGGTCAACAAAGGAATTGCCACTGGGCACAGGCGCATCTCAATCGAGGAGGACCGGGAGGGTTTGCAATGCATGGTTTTTTTTTGCCATGCTGTGGGCTGAACGGGTTGATCAGGGCACTGCAAAAGATTTTCTCTGGTGGCTTCTCGTTTTCTAGGTCTCCGGGGAAATCGGGCAACTTCTTTTTGGTTCTTCTCTTGTTCTCAGAGAGTGGGGGGACTCGATGGAAGGAGGGCTTCAGAAAGATTCAAGCCGATGGCGATTCCAGGCCCGGGATCCTCCGGATGTAGCTCCCTCACAGTCAGCCATCTTGTATGATGCTCTATCTTAAAGAAAGTTAGAGACTTTACTTGGTATTATCGCAAGCTCCAAGTAATCTGTAAATGTTCTGTAAGAGGCACATAAACTCCAAACAATGCACATGCCTTGTAAAAGAATATGGAGAATGGGTGTACTGAATAATTTATCCCGTACCTATCATAAGGGATGTTCGTCCCCTCGCCGAGTGCACAACAGCACCTATTTCTATTTGTTAATCAGAGATGAAGGAGGCTCTTTTCACTGGTGAGAGGAGATTGGCTACTGCTAATTGAAATCTTAAACAGAAGAAACACTGCGATCTCCGCCAAATGCCTATGTTGTGCCACAGAAGACTTGAAACATTTCTTGTTGGAGTGCCCTATGTACCTCACTATAAGATTGAACAGAATTTGTAAGCTGCTCCACAAAGAACAGTTAGACGAGCAGGATGAACACATCTTTTTTTCTCATAAGTGACTTGTAAGGGCAACCAACAAAACTAACTGAAATATTTATGAGGAAAAGTTGGGACCTGAGGGCAAAATTTAATCAGAAAAGGAACTGTGTTATCCTTTGCTTCACCTCTTGAAACACACTGTCCTGGCTTGTGGTTATTTTATATTTTGGCAAAGGCTGAGACCAGGCAGGCATAGGAAAGAGTTTTTTAATTCTATTTCATAACTCCTAAATTCTTTTGAACTATAGTGTTTTTAAATAAATTTTTTAGCTTTTTATCTGTATATAATATGTATTATTGTGTAAAAGGCAGCTTTGATTTGCATTGTGAGCTGAAAACACTGTTAATAAATTAATATTCCGTGATATCCACAAACAGTAGAATAGAGTAGCAAGTTAACCTATGCTGAACCCCAAGGACAGTGGCGAAGATGGTAAAAAGATTACTTGCAAATAAGTTACACATAAAGGCCTGACTTGCCAGAGTATCTGTTGAATTCAACATGTAAGCAGTAATGCTTAGCATGTGTCCTGATCTCTGGGTTTCTGCTTTGGAAATATATGAAGTCTACACATTCTACAGCAGATCAGTAGTAGTTGCGCTGCTACATGTAGAATGAGCCTTGGTATTACACAGAAGGTGGTTGGTAGCCTTTTGGTAGCAGGTGATCATGCAATCAACTAGCCATGTGACTATGGCTTGCTCCAAAGAATTCAGTACTATGCAGACTGCATCATAATTTACAAATACCGGTCTGGAATGTCTAATGGGTTTGGTCTTACCCAAATAATATTTCAGAGCCCTTTTTAGCATCTAGGCTATGAAATGATCTTTCTTCCAGATAGGAAGGCTTAATTTATATGAAAATACAAAATCTATCCTCCGAGCATAGAGCTTCAAGCTCATTCACTCTTCTCTCCATTTTATAACTAGAAACAATTTCACTTTCCATGAGATGCATTGCAGATCTGCCTTGTGCATGGGTTCAGAATTAGGACCCATAAGCTTGGAAAGGATAATCTTAAGTTTCCAAGGTCTCTTGAAAGGAGGAAATACTTTACTGAATATCCTCAAGAAATTCCATCAATGCTAAGATGTTGAAAACGGTTGGCTGACATGGGGTTTCCTGTAAGCAATGTTAGCAGCCAAATACACTTAAAAGTACGAGAACCATGGTCCACTTACTTGTGAAGGGACCATGTGCAGAACTTCTTGCATTTAAAGTCATTTGAGAAACAAGTGGTAGGTCTTTTTGTTTCTTTCGCTATTTTCATAAAATCATCAGGTTGATTTGAGTGGTCATATTGTTGGTACTCAGGAGCCAGGCAGTTAAGCTCATTGAGTGGAGGCTGAGATGGAAAATCTTGCCCGAAATCCTGGAAAGGAGATTTGAGTTGTGTGGAAGTCTCTTGTGAAGTTGAATCCACAAGTGAAGCAGTCTGTTGAGCCACCATTATCTTGTGCAGCCCAGAGCCATGAGAATGATATTCATCTTGCTCTCCTTCGGGTTTGTAGCATGTGTGGCAGTAGATGAACGTGCTCTGCATACTCCTGCCATCTAGTGTTGGGCTCGAACGATTACAACTTGTTTTTCTTTGAAGAAGATTTTTGAGGCACAATGTCTTGGTGACTCCTGTCTCAGATGCACCTATGCACTACATCCACTGTTAGATTGTTTTACTCCACCATCGGGCTTCGACGTGATTCAGCGTGCTCCCTCTCTGGACGAGTTTGTTGGTTCCCGTCGCAGCTTCGGAGTCTGTTACCTTCCATCCTGTGTAGGAAGAATCTTCGATGAGTTTCTTCAAACGGTGTCGATTCCATTCCTCGAGTCCATCATCGTGCGACCAGGTCTCTCGGCCCCTAATGCCCTTCGGACCACGGCGTGCTCAGGATTACCCTTTGGAGAATGAGCACCCTAGGTAATGGAACGAATGCACTTCAAGAGATACCCACAGTACCACTGTCAATACCCTTGGGCCAACCTCCATACCATCTGCAAACTATGCATCTTGCCGGAGCACGATGAAAGCTGCTGAAACAGTTTTTCGGCATTTCGTGGGCCCATGTCAGCATGGCTAAATCGTCTGCAGAGATGCCAGATAACTTCGGTGAGGCCAATCCCGTTGACGCCGAGGAAGAGGAGGAAGCACGATCTCCCAGTTCACCAGCCAAGTCCTCTGTTCATCGACTCCGACATCTCGGAATCAGGCAAGGAGGACCTCATGAAGGGAGAAAAGCAAGATCTAAAGGACGTTCAATTCACCTTGGTCGGTTCCTGTCCACGCTGAAAGACAGATGCATGTTGGAGCCAAGCACCTTCCACCTCGTGGTGAGGCGTTGAGCCCTGTGTTGAAGCCACCACCATCTTCCTGTGCACCACTGCTCTCCAGAGCTAGGTGACACCAATGCAAGGCCTTGGAGCTGAGAAAAGACTCTTCCAAGAGCTTCGACCTTCAACCGCACTCCAATCCAAGAACATCAGTCGGTGCCGAACCTTCGAAGCCCGCTTCATTATTGAGGCTAAAAGCGTCATCGATGCCAACACCAACTTCAGATCTGAGACCCACTTTCGATGTCAAGGAATGCCCCTTCCTCAAGAGGCTGCAGCAAGATCTTGACAAAAGGCAGAGGAAGATCATCCTCCACCCCCACACAGGCAAGATCTTTGCCATAGAGAAGACCCAGCCAAAGACACGCAGGCCTGCCTTCAAGGAGGTCCTGCCATCAGATGCTCCTGTTTCCTTCTTGCCTGCCAGGAGGCTCAAAGACAAAGCCTCGGCTCCACCTCCTCCTTTGCCACCTCCACCACCACCTCTACTTTCCCCTCCACCTCCTATGCCTTCGCCACAGGGTCCCCGGAATCATACTTCGATACTGGCAGTGCTTATTCCCTGGCTCCTCCCTGGGGATCCTTTCATAGGCAGTAGCGAAGAGGCAGCTTCAAAGCCTCTACCCTGAACCAAACCCAGCCCTACCATTGGCAGCAACAGGATTATCACCCACAGAATGGCAGGGGGTTTATACAAGGCTCCTTCAGGGAAAACTACCTCCAGAAACCGGCTTGCCCCACATTCCCCCCATCACACAACACCTGTCGGGGGAGACTTCAAGGATTCTTTCCCCGCTGGGAAGAGATCACCACAGACTGGTGGGTCCTATCCCTCATCGAGCAAGACTACTACCTAAAGCTCACCTCAGCCCCACCAAACATTCTACCCCACACCCACATCCTCAGCCCACACCCACATTCTCATCCTACAATATCTCACTTTGCTACAAGAGGAGGTTCAAACACTCCTGCTCAAAGAAGACTTAGAGCCAGTGCCCCATCCATACCAGTACAAAGGCGTATACTCCCTATACTTCCTTATTCCAAAGAAGGAAGATACCTCAGACCAATTCTAGACCTCTGTAGTCTCAACAGAGATAACTCCTGTCAGAACATTTCCACATGGTCACCTTAAAGGAAGTCATCCCCCTACTGCAGCGAGGTGACTTCATGACCCCACTAGACCTGAAGAATGCCTACTTTAATATCCCAATCAATCCATCTTATTGGTGCTAACTCCATTTCATGGTAAGTGGTCAACACTATCAGTTCACGGTTCTACCCTTTGGCATCACCAGCGGCCTCAAGGGTCTTTACCAAGTGTTTAGCAGTGTTAGCCGTTCACCTTGGGAGGAGAGGAACTCTCCTCTTTCCCTGTCTAGACAATTGGCTGATCAAGATCTTAAGCAGATAGGAATGTGTAACCCAGGCCGCAATCTCGCTGCTGTACAGTCTGGGGTTAACCGTAAATGCCACCAAGTCACAATTGAAGCCGCTTCAAAGTCATCCCTTCTTAAGGCCAGTACTCAACTCTGTAGTGGGCAAAGCTGTCCTCCTCCCCCTAAGGGAACACACATTTCAGCAGCTTCTCCTTCTTTTTCAACCAATTCTTCCACTTCCAGTTCACATGTCAAAGCACCTTCTGGGCATAATGGCTTCATGGGTTGCCATTGTGCTTCATGTCAGACTACATATGTGCCCACTTTATGATTGCCTCTCAAGCCAGTGGTTACAAGCAGTGTCAGATGGAAGATCTAGTGTTGGTATGGGCCAGCACCGATCACTCTCTGCTGTGGTAGAACAGCAATAATCTGTTGCCGGGCATGCCCTCTGTAGACCCCTGTTCCGCAAGTGACCATCAGCAAAGATGCACCTCTTGTCGGCTGGGAAGCACACCTCAATGACATGACTGTCCTGGGTCTGTGGCCACCTCATCAAAAGGGCCTCCACATTAACCACATGGAACTGTTAGCCATTCATCTAGCTCACAAAGTCTTTCTGACCGCCATGCCCTACCTACAAAAGCAAGGAGGCATTCCCTACCCTCAGCATTGGCCCTAGCACAGCAAATCTGGCACTGGCCCATCCATCAACAAGTTAATCTCCCGGCAGAGTATCTTCCAGGTGTGTACAACAACTTAGCTGACCTGCTCAGCAGGAGGCAGCAACAATTCCATGAGTCGGAACTCCACCCTTAAATCCTACTTCCTTACTTTTACAGATGAGGCACCTCAAACAGAAACCTTTTGGCAGCACACACAAAAACAAAATGCCCAAACTACGCCACTGGGTTTCCACAACCCCAGTCCATGGGCAGTTCTCTGTGAATTGATTGGATAAGGATCTTTGCATACGCTTTCATCCTCTCCTACTGATTTCTTACTTGGTCAGGAAGCTCAAGCAAACATCCCTCACCCTCATCCTGGTGGCTCCAACGTGGGCCAGAGAACGATGGTTCTCGACCCCTCTAGAAATGACCCTCGCCCCCCACGAGAAGCTCCCTACCAGGCCAGACCTTCTCGCACAAAACCACTGCAAAGTCAGACACTCGGACCCATAATAACTCAACCTGGCGATTTGGCTCCTGAGGTCCTAGAGTTTGGTTACCTTTAGCTACCTCAAGAATACATGGTCATACTCAGGGAAGTCCGTAGGACCACTACACGCACCTGCTTTCCTAATAAGCGGAAGCATTTTGTTCACTACTGTACTTCAAAGTACATAAACCCTGTTATGACTACGGTGTTAGACATTATTTGCTACCTCCTACACTTACAAGAGTAAGGGTTAGCCTACACGTCAATCTGGCTACATTTATCTACCAATGCTGGTTGTGTGCAAAACAGGGAACACTTCCATTTTCAACATTCTTGTAATTAAAGGTTTTATGGAGGGCCTAAAGCATGCAGTTCAGCCAAGGACAGCCCCAGTCTCGAATCTCAATGTTGTCCTCACCAGACTTATGGGACCTCCTTTGAACCACTGCATTCATGCCCTTTGCAGTTTCTCTCTTGGAAGTGTTGCCTTCCTGGTAGCTATAAGGCCTGTAAGATGTAATATGAACTAGAGGTCCTCTGTTTGCAGGAACCTTTCTTCAAGGTACATCAAGACAGAGTGGTTTTTGTAAAAATCAAAATTTTTTACCCAAGATTGTCTCCTCATTACACCCAGACAATTGAGCGCCCAGACTTCTTTCCACGTCCAGACTCGGTAGCTGAAAGGGAACTTCCCACACTAGATCTCAAGCCTGCTCTTATGTATTATATTGATAGAACCAAATCCATTTGCAAAACACAATCACTGTTTGTGGCTGTCATGGCATTTTTGAGATGGCAATTGCCAGGTGGATTGTCCAGTGCATCCAAACCTTTTACGCAAAAGCTAAAAAGAACCCTAGTTGTAATCGTCCAAACCCAACAAAAGGTGGCAGGACTATGCAGAGCATGTGAATCTTCAGCACTAAATACAACTGACAGATGCTTTCAGGGTAAGTAACATGATCCTATTATGTCAACGTTGGATCAGAGGAAAGGCATAGGTGAATTGTCTTCTACCAATCTATAGAAAGGATATTCCCTCTTGATGTCAGGTCTGAGAAACCTGCATGTAAAGGCTTGGCATATTGCGTTTTCTCCTATAGTGAACAAGTCGATTTGCAGAGTCCCACTCATCAAAGTTGTTTTGATGCACACCATCATTTAGCGCCCATTTGTGGTGTTCTAAAAGATGCCTGTGGAGCTCATCCTTTCTCCTGTTCTTTACGCCTGGGAAGTGTATTGCTGGTAGAGAAATGTTCCTCGGCAGGGCCCATTGCTAGATCAGTTTTGCTTCCCTTGAACGATCTTGTATCCATTGCTTATTGATCTAGTATATGGTAGTTGTATTGATTATTTGAATTTGTATTGAATTAGTATTCTTGCTGAGCAAAGATGGATGGAAGAGAATACTTCAGAGCCAGAAGAATCACCATCAACTCAAGCATGTTGATTTAGTTCAACTTGGTTGGAGATAGTATGTCCATAGCCGATAGATCTCCCATGTAGTCTCACCAGCCTTCCAGAGACACATCTGTGACAACTCAGACAGGAGTGGGAGGTTCATGGAACAGGACTCGTTACAACATGTTCAATTTCTTGCTCAACCACCCAAGATACTGAGTAGACAAGTTGTTCTGTGTTAATCCACCCTCAGTCCACTGTCTCCTGATACCACTGATCCTCCAGGCATTATTTTGTTGGCTGCATATTCATTGGGAACTAGTAAAATACATGAAGCCATGGTGCAAAAAAGGGATGATTTTTGTCTGACATATGGATCTATTATTGCTTTTAGAGAAACTATCTACAAATGTATAGATTCGCTTTTTTCTCAGAAGGAGGTACTTTTGCTTGCAGCTTGCCTGTTGTGGCTTCCAAGTACTATATTCTTTGCACTGGGTGTAGAATTGATTTTAATGTGTTGATCAGAAGACCCAGGTCACAGAGAAGAGCCTTTATAGCCTGCATAAAGTTTTGAGTTTTGACATTTACTAGCCTACCGTCCATGTGTGGATATACAATTCAGGCCGAACTGTTAAAGAGCGTGTTCTTCTTGAGTGTGCAGAAATTTCTCGTGTGTCTTGGAGATGGAGATGTGTAACTCTTCCGATAGGTCTAGCTGATAGAAATGTAAAAATATTCATCTTGCAGGTCTATTGATGCCATCCAACTTCTTTGCTGAACATGAGAAAATATTTTATGAATAGCCAACATGCAGAGTTTCTCCATTTCAACACATTTATTGACATGTTTTTTGATACAGGATGGGACTAACTCAAGACTTTGACTTTTTTTCTGAACTGGGAAATATCAGGAGTTAATTCTCTTGTTCTTCTCAAACTTCGGGAATTTCTCAATAGCTCTTTTGCTAAGAAGAATTTTCTCCTCTTTAGTGAGGTGCTACAAGTGTAGCTGTTTAAGCCCCTTCAGTGGAATGGAAGGTGGGGAAGAACAAAAACTAATTCTGAAACCAGATTTCGTAATATTTCGGGGGCCACACTTGCCCAGAGATATTCTATTACTTATTGATTCAGAGAGAATACCCTTGGCAGAGAACTAGGATTTCATTTAAGTAACATTTCTGTATTTCTCCTCTATTGCACAAATGCCTTAAAAAATTAATATCATTCAAGAAATGCACTATTAAGGAGCCAGTACCAAAACAGTTTGTGACATTTAGAAATGTAGTCTTGGATCATGAGAGAGATTAAATCTAAGTGCTGTAAAATTAGCAGTATAACCTTCATATAACTTTTAAAACAGCAGCGATCTATCTTCGGCACTTGATTAACAGTTATCAAACAGAAACGACAAATTGATTACAATTACAGTCCTGAGTTGAGATGTGTTTGATATCAGAACAATTCCAGCTGATACTAATAAATCTATGTCAAACTTGGTGCTGCTGCTCCAATTCTCTGGATATTTTAATTTCACCTGGGTATCTACATATCAAAATACATATATGTCATGCGTATGTTCCTTAAATGTAGGGAGATGGTGAGCAAAGCAGAAGTTACTCACCTGTCGCATACTACCCTTTTGCCATGAAGTAAACTGACATGAAACTGTTTTGGATTATACTAACACTCTCTCAAAATGGCAAATATTTCATTATATTGTGCAGTGTATTGTTTCAGAGTTAAAACGTCTGCTAACATCTTCCCTTCTTCCCTTCCAATGACCAAGAATGCAGAGGTGACCAAGCAAGTGACAATAGCAAAGCAAGCCCAAGGGGATGTGGAGCGGGCGAAGAAGGAGCTGGAAGACTCGTACCAACGAGTGAATGAACACACGCAGAGGAAGGTTGGCTAAAGAGAAACAATGTATTCAAATGTGGGGAGGTATTGAAAGAGCAGCGCACACAGTGAAGTTAAACATACATGTGGGCAATCCTCTAATTCCAGAAAATCAAATAATCTCTGAACAAGGCCTGCATGAGGGGTTGGCAAGTAAACCTTGAGGGAGGGAGAGATCTGTATGAGCCACGCTATTACTAAAGCTGTACTTTTCCACACAGGCCCAGGAGCAGATTGAGGAGATGGAGACTATGCAGAGAGAGATTATGTCTACTAAGCAAGAGCTTCAGGTTCTAAGGATTGGTCTGGAGACTTCACAACAGGTAGGAACCGCCTCCCCATTCCGTAAGTGTGATGTTACTGCAGAATTTCCTCTAGTTTCTAAAAAAAGTTCATTTTTTACAAACCAATCTTGCAGTAGCATTGGAAGAGATGTCCTCACAGACCAGTTATTTTGTAGGGTATTAAAAATTTTAGATCCTGCGAAAATGCCACCTACCACATACCTTCTTTCAAAGATAGGCATTCCTCCATACAATAAAAAAGTTATGTTGTAGAGAGAAAATCCGCTGTTAACCATAGACCCAAATCTTGATAGGCACTATAGACATGACAGTCACTTTGTTTGAGTGGTCACAGGGGCCTCTCCTTTCTATAGACTCTGCTTCCTCCATTAAACAGTGCCCACCATCTGGCTTTCACCCAGAGCCCGATATTATGTCCATTGCTGTAGTTATGAGGCCAACTATTGCCGTGGATAGGATACCAACCATTCAATTGACTTACAGTGCCTATTGTCTACAGTAGACCAGTGATCTTACTTCCTCTGTAGATGCAAGATCTGCTTTGAACACAAGATCCGCCATTCTCGTTAGACTTTTTGGCCATATGGTAGTGAAGTCCAGTATCTGCCAGAAGCACAAGATGCACCATCATTCACAGATTCAATGATCACTATCTACATAAACACAAGGTCCGCTCTCACGTACAAATATATGAGGGTCAACCACCTGTCATAGACATGAGTGCACAATAGACACAACGTCAACCATGTGCCATAAACACAGTGTTTAATCATTATCTGGACACAATATCAAACATCTGACAAATACAGATTTTTAGTCCGCATTATTCTAAAGATATCAGTGGATTTCCATGTTCCATAGATTAACTTCCCTGTTTTAGATGACACTTGATCTGCAGGTTGCTGTTAATGTTTGGACACATGTTCCAGTGTCTACCATAAAATAAATTCTCACAAGTTCAACCATCCACCATAGACACAAGATTCATCAACCCAAATGGAAATTATGTCCATCTTCCACTAACAACACAAGGACCATTATCCACCAGAAACACCAGAGTGATGGTTCACCTTAGAAACAAGGTCTATCCTCTTTAGTAGGCTATAGCTTCTCCTACCGCTATAGGCACAGGCTCAACCAAACTAAGAAGCTTCACAATTTGGTGTAGACAGGCGTACCTTCATTCACCATAATTATGCATGTCATTTTCTGCCCTAAATACAGAATCTGCTGCATTCATTCTTTACACAGTACCCCATCCTCCTTAGAATGAGGTTCCCCATCTGCCTTGGACTCGCACTCCATCAAGGATACCATCTTCTTATTTGGATTATATGGCAGAGCCATGTCTTATCTAATGGATTGTTTATCAGCATTTTGTTTCTCTGATGGATTACAAACTTGTAAATGATGTGCGTTTTGAAACTGGTTTACGTTTTCATCTTATGCTGCATATATGAGTTAAATAAGTTATAGACCCAGGTCAGTCTAAAAGCCCCAAAATCATATTGGTTTCCCATTCAGATTTAATGATTGGATAGCTCCACATGTCCAGCACCACATATGGCCAACCACCGATACTGCAACACCCTTCTGTAGATGTTACATTACATTTTTTAAAATAGTTAAACATATCAATAAATACAATGTCATATTATAAAAATTCATATATATTATTTAATTATAAAATATTCTAATACATAACATTAATATTTATTAAATTATAACAAGATTAATTTAAATTAGTTCTGTAAGTATTAATGCATAATAGAATTTTTTTCTTTTCTTTTGGTGGGAATGTATTTTTAATTTATACTTTAGAAAAATACGTTTAATTTAATTTATTCCTATTAAGATTTATCTAAATATTAAGTTAATTGTGATGTAGTGTATTATATTTGTTGTGCATTTCAAATAAACACTTTAAATGAATTTATATTATTTTTTAATATAGAATATTTTTAATATTTATTTTTGAGTTAAATTATCTTTTTTAATTTTTCATATACCTTACCAACTCCGAAGTCTTCCTATGGTAAAGCATAGTGAAATTGAATGTCCTTCATATCTTTCTGATTTTAACCAAGAGGAAGACACTTCAAGCTGACTGTTACTTTAGAGACTGATTTCCAGAAGGAAGCAATTCTCACATTCAGTGATCCCGTCCCTAAACCTATCCTTATCCTGTGGGAAGCTCACCATCGGGTCCTTTTAGTAAGAAGGCAATGAGAAAACACAGGCCACCCCTAGGCTTTCTATCTTTATTCTAGTCCACAAGAGAACTTAAGCATGAAGGGCTTGAGAGACAAAACCTGACTGAACACTTTTCCTAGCCTTCCTCTTGTTAATGAGTACAAACAGCTTGGCTCATTGTGGGGAAATTGCCTCCCTCGGTTTGGATATGAGTACCTTCACTGACACCACCAACTGTGTATATAATCTGATTGTCTGTAGAATGGAAGTGATTTGGTATAATTTCTTCCTGCTGAGACTTGTCCTTTGTAATTGTAACTTATTAATGGCAAAATGAATGCAGCTTATCAAAACTCAGTACCAGGTTGAATGGTCCGTTTGCTCCGGATTGACATTTCGGCATCACCCTCAGTGAAGGGAGTCCAGATTATCTAAGGGCATTTAGAAAAAACAGTTTTGCAAGCCCTTGTAATGGGATCATTTTGTTGAAACTAATACAGATGATGTCTTTTGACCAATTCCATAATAGCATAACTTGTGTCAGATTCATCGAGTTATCTACCCCAGCCCAACCCTTCTCTTTGCAAATTGAGATTTTTATTTCTATGCAACCTTTCTAACAGCCTCCATAAGGAGCATCAGCAACTGCAAGC
Source organism: Triturus cristatus (assembly GCF_964204655.1). Taxonomy (NCBI): domain Eukaryota; kingdom Metazoa; phylum Chordata; class Amphibia; order Caudata; family Salamandridae; genus Triturus; species Triturus cristatus. The sequence goes on from NC_140584.1 coordinate 1,025,128,986, forward strand.
CCGCAAGGTTTTGCACATCTACTGCAACCCTACCTGCTGGACCCACCGGCCTAGCGCTCCTCTAATGTGATGCTCTTTGATTGCCGGACACAATAGGATGGAAGATTTTCTTCATGATAGGAAGCAGATCACATAGTATGGTGTATCATTTTGTTAGTTTTCTCCACCTACAGCTTTTATTCTTCAGACTTCTTCCTGTCTTTTCCATCCCTCCTCGATGAAGCAAGATTCTCATCAGGAACACGAAAGAACCACTTCTGAAAGGTTTTATTCAGAAGAAGGCATCGAAGGAGACTGAAAAATGCTAGTACTGCATTTTGTGTGAATTTTGGCATTGACAAATGAGGATTACATGATCCACTTTTTTGCAGCTCAGCTGTCTGTGGTGGACAACACATTTGCCGATCTTATAAGCAGAATGCATCAGGAAACTCATGAATGGGAAATCAATGCCAACATCTTCAAAGAGTACTTCCAACAATAGGGAACGTCAACTGTTGTTTGCCAGGCCCCAGACTCAAAATGCAAAACCTTTGCCTTCAGGTATCCATATCTGCAGTCCCTAGGTAATGCACTGTAGATCACTTGGTCGTAGATATTTGCATACGCTTTTTTGCCAGACCCACTCATTCCTTTTGTGGTGTGGAAAATGCCTCTGCATCGGAGACACTGATATCAATTGTCCCTACATGAGGACACACTGCTATTAACTATGTCCGTTCGCGTACACAAAAAGTTCCCACTGCGCATGGACCGACCAAGGGTGGTGAGCTACAAAACCGCTGACAAGTCTTGACTGTTTTCAAAGCCAAAGGCTCCTGCAGCGCTGGCTCAAGTTCGAAGTCACTGTCAACGTCGAGAACACCCTCGACGACCTGCTCCAAATACTCTGAACACCCAATCCTCCTAAGGCTGTAGAGGGAGTTTGATATAAAGCAGAAGTGCCTCTTTATTCATATTCTTATTGGGAAGAATTCGGAAAAGCCATCTCGCTGAACCCAATAGACAACTCTTGCAACAACTACAATGTTGACCCCCCCCCCCCAGATGACAAATGTCATGGCCATTTTCCTGTGAGGGCATTTCTCCCAGACAATACCACATCCTATCACAAGGTTATCCAGTGGACAGCTATCTTTCACAAGGTGAACATGCATGTCCTCCATGTGGAAAACGACTTCCTCATTGGGATGTCCAAATTGGAATAGATTCACTTTCTACCCATGCTAAAGGACGTACTAAAGCCCTGAAGACATTCAGCGAACCTGTTAAGGACAAGATAGTAGTAACACTGAGGGTGGAAAAGAAGTTTAAGCCTCCCCCAGTGGCCCTGTGTATACACATCAGGGGTCATGTCCCACCCGATTACCTGGTCGTGCACACCGCCTGCAAGTGAGCTTCTGCCCAATCCACAGGCGATGCCCCGCCTCTCAATAAGGAGAGCAAGAATGAGCTGTAGATATGATAATTGAGTAAGCACACTCCTGGGAGAGGAGGGTGTCACTCGTGGCACTCAAAAAGAGAATCAAGGTTCTCCTTGTCCATGGGTTTTGTTCCAAGAAATGAAACGGTAATCCAGGGTCAATTGAGTTTATTCATAACATTCATCAAAGGATGTAGAATTATCATCATTCGTGTCAAATCAACTCATTAATCAAATGTCCATGTCTGTTTCCTTTTTTCTGTAGATATGATACCCACTTTCACATAGCTAACTATGCCAGACTCTTCTCATGCTATGATAGAGCCCAGTGGGAAGAAATGAAGAATTCAGGAAATTGGGGGAGAAAACAAGTGTCCGAGGGCAAGACCATCTTCAGTGCTACCATCCGACGAGTCCTTGTTGCCTCAGCAAATACATGATTACACTTGATACTACTGATTGCCAGGGAAAGGCGGTTAACACAAGCCTTGTGCCTCACTGCCAAACGGGAATGGGTGCAACAGAATTGACTGGAGATCTACTAGCCTCTCTCATGGATATGTGCTTTGATGACTTGCATCTTTTTGGTGAAAAAGCTTATTCTGCCTTGTAGTGTTTTAAGAACAGTGGAACCACAGCACTCTAACAGGGTCTCTTGGCCCCTGCAAAGCAGTTAAGGAAATTTAGAGTCTACTCCAGGGGGTTGGCATATAGACAGCGGCAGTCACTTCAACCATTACAGCAGTCACCCCAGTCCTTCTGAGGCTGGGGACGTGGGTATGACAGGCAATGCGCAGGCCAGCGGGGTTACCAGTTGGGTCCACAAAGGGAATACTGGTACTGGTTCTCAGTGACAAAACCACCCCAATGTGGTATTGTAACAAGCAGGGCAGGGTGGGGTCCTTGGTCTTTTGCCAAGAGGCCGTCTGCCCTCGGCATTGGTTGGAGCATCAGGACATTTCCCTGACTACGAACTACCTGGCGGGATCCTTGAATTCCAGAGCAGACGATTTAAGCCGGCAGCATCTGGCTATCACAAATCGCAGCTACATCATGAGGTTGCGCAGGGCATCCTTCAACAATGGGGAGAACCCTGGCTAGATTTTTTCCCCACCATCAGGAACACGCAGTGTCAACGTTTTGTGCTTTGGAGTTTCCTTGAGAACGCTCTATAGAAGATGCACTCTGGGTGGAATGGAACATGGGATACCTGTACACCTTCCTGCCTCTGCCTTTCCTTCCCCAAGTTTTGAAAAATATCAGAAACAACTGGGTCCAAGTCATCCTAGTGGCTCTAGATTGAGCCAGGAGGTTGTGGTACCCAGATCTTCTGGACATGAGCATTTGTCCTCCAATCAGGCTTGCACTGTGAGAGGATCTTCTGCTGCAGCAGCAGGGCAGATTCCTGCACCTGAACCTGTTCTGTCTGCACCTCCATAGTGGAGAATGAGCGACAGCAGTTGACTTCGTTTGATCTGCTGTCTGAAGTGGGGAATATCATCCTCGCCACAAGAGTCTCGTCCACAAAGCCAACTTATGCAAGGTGCTGGGACAAGTTTGCAGCCCGGTGTGGTATTCGTAAGATTGACCCTTTATAAGCCAAACTGTTGTATGTTCTTTTCTTTCTTGTTTCTTTGGTCCACCAAGGGCTTGCCGTGACCACTATTGAAGGTTATGTATCGTCCTTGTTATGTTTTCCGGACCGACTGTCCTTATTTAAATCACCTGTTGTGATGAGGTTCATTAAAGGTTTGGCAAATGTTCCCTCCCAAATATTCTGTGATGCCACTATGAGACCTTAACTTGGCTTTAATGTTTCTCATATGCACGCCCTTCGAGTCGATGCATAATAGCTTGCTGCATCTCTTGACTTTACAGGTTATCTTCCTGATTGTGATTACTTCAGCTCATAGCATAAGTGAGCTTCAGACACCATTGGTACAACTGCACTGCACCCCTTGAAATAGAAGGAAAGGATTCACCGGCTGGAACCCAGGACGCCTTTAGGCTTTTATATTAATTGTACCCAAAACACCTTGTGGACAATGATCTTTTTTGTGGGGTTCTGCGGTGCAAAGAAAGAAAAGGCTGTGCAGAAGAGAACCCTGTTAAGGTGGATAGTCCTTTGCATTAAGATCTGCTACGCATTGGTCAAGAAGCAGCCGCTGGAAGGTCTGAGTGCCCATTCCACCAGGGCTAAGGCTCCTACTACTGGTTTGGCCCCTGTCTTTGGCCCCTGTAGTGCCTGTCTTTGACATCTGCCAAGCTCGGTATTTGAGGGCTCGGAAAGAGAAAGCAAGAAACTGACATCTGCGCTTAGTGGTGGCTTTTGTATGCTTCTCTACTCCGTCACTTCAGAGACAGTATGGAGCCAGCCTAGAGCTACATAGCACCACCTAGTGCCACACAGGAGCATTGCAGGAAAGTTTCCAGATGCAGACTGGCACCTAGGGAGTATTATAAGGTGAGGAATCTGCAGTTAGTCAAGAGGATTCTTGAAGGTTAGTGACTTGTTCTTCGAGCTAACAACCGCAAAATAAATATTACATTTAAAAAATACATAATAGGTAGCTTGTCTAGAATGGTCCTAAAATGCCATCTCTGGGTTCTTATGACATTTACAAGCCGCTCTGCCTTCAGCGTGGTGGGTTATGATGTCACCAGAACGCCTTGATAGCAGTATTGCACAATTACCCTTTATGTATCCTCTATATATTAATTAGCGAGTAGGTTACTTCATGTGCCAGTTGTGCTTCTTTCATGGAGCCAGTTGCTCTGGAGCAGCTCTTGTTTCCTCTAGTGACTGCAAAACATTACGGATCTATTCTCTGCCCGGAAGCTATTTCATAGTATGTAGACTCTTTGGCGCGAATAACATGCATTCGAAAATTTGTTAGCTAAAGTAAGCAACTTATTCTTCTAACTGCATACACTTGACTAGGCACTTCATTGTGTCTCAGTTGTACATTATACGTGGCTGTCTTCTCTGTGGCATTCTCTCTTTCTCATTGTACATGAATTGCCTTTGCCTTCTTTCCGTGATTGTTTTTGTGTGATTAGGCCATCAGAACGAGTCACGATTGACCAGCCAGTTTACAATAAAACTCTATTCTTCCCACCCCATGATTATCTTAGTCTTTTCTGGTTACTCTTCACTACAGACCGGTACCGACCAGAGCTCCAGGATCGCATCTTTGGAGCAGGAGCGGAGTGGCCTAGAGGCAGCAGTGGCCCAGCATGAGCAGCAGGTGATGTCCCTACAAACGGAGCTCACACAGCTGAGTGAGCGATTAGCCAGTCAGAAGGAGGCCAGCGATGCATCTCTACAGGCAGTGCAAGCAGAGCTCACTGAAAAGGTACTCACCCTCACAGGGCCCTTTTGATTTATTTTTTCTGTGTAGATCATTTTCTAGTTAATACCAGCTTTCGATGGTGAAGTGTCTCTTGAAAACGAGCAGGTTTGATACATACCATTGGCAGATTTAGTACATACCATAAGCTGTGAGGGTGCAGCTAATGTGCAGTGTTACTAACATGCTGATACCAGCACATATTTATAGTTAAAAAAATCTCTACAGCATAGAAAGCCATCTTAGAATATTGTACGCAGTGTGTTTTAATGTGTTGTACAAACTGAACGATGAAAAGGTCTGCTCCAATTTATTTCACTGCATGTGACCACTGCTATTTTCATTGGAATGTTTCTTATTGAAGTGTACTCAATATATGAGAATTTGGGGCCATATGTACAAAACTTCTTTTGAGGTCGCAAACGGCCCGATTGACAGAATCTGGCTGTTTGCGACCGCAAAAAAGGTTTTTCAAATGTACAAAAACCAAACTAAAATTCAGTAACACTTTACCGCATCGCAATTTGGGTTTGTGAATTGGTATCTGGTAGGGGCGTGTTTAGGACATCACTTCCTAATACCGATTTGTAGTGGTATGTGAATGTTTTGCAACCAAATTGTGGGAGCAAAGCATTTATGTTCGAGGCATGTGGGCTGCTGAATTCATATCTGTGCATAGATCGCCGCCTAGTGTTGGGTCCGGATGTTTGCACATTGTTGTCCTGGAAGAGTCTTCGAAGTATCCTGAGATAGGTGACTCCTCCCCTGGACTACAGTGCGCATGGGCATCCTCAGATTGTTTTTTTCCGCCATTGGGTTCGGATGTGCTTATCTTGACTCAAGTTAGGAAAATCTAGTTTCAGGCCAAAAGGCCTTTAGTTCTCGACGGTACTGTTCCCGATCGGTATCGACAGTTTACAGGCTAGTTTAGCGACTTTAACAACTTTTCGGATCCATTAAATCCGACCATCGACCTAACTTCGACGATGGAATCGAGGACCCCATTCAAGCGGTGTCCTGTTTGCCACGCCAAATACCCCCATATCGACGTCCACCCGGTGTGTAACAAATGCCTCTCACCGGATCATGACAAATCGAAATGCATGGCCTGTGCCCGATTCCGATCCAAGAAGACTCTACGGAATCGACGAGCCGCGCGACTGGAAGCGCAGCAAGCGGCACCGGCCCCGACCAACATCTTCAGCACCAAGGACGAAGATGTCGAAAGCGTGGAAAATACACCCTCCAGCCCCACTTCCGAACACGGTTCCCGATCGGAAGATGTCAATGAAGAGCTTTTTCACAGGGAAGAAGCCGACGATGAGGTAGGAGACTACGACGAGGCCTTAGGGGCCGAAGAAGGTAGCTCCGGTGAGGAGCAAGGCCTACCCGTCCAAATGGAGGATATCCCAGTGAGTCAGTCGACGGCTCCGGTCGAGGGATCGCCTTCGGGCCTTACCCAAGACCAATCCCGCAGTTCCTCGGCCCCGCCCTCTGGCCCGGCCACGGACGTTCAACGAGAGCCATTGTTACCTAAAAAGACTGGTTTCCCTACCACGAAACCGAAACCAATCATCGCACCGGTTCAACAGAAACCGAAAGTGAAACTGACACTGGTCGGCTCGAGGACCACCACACCTTCGACGCCAGCCAAACCCGTCGGCTCCGACCGCACCAAAAGGGACTTCGGTGCCGAACTCGCTGCAGCCGATGTCGGCGCCGACCCAAGAAGAAAATCCATCGGTACCGTCAAAGCGCCAAGGCCCCCGGCACCGAAGCAATCGGCACCAGCCATCAAGGTGAAAATGGCCACTGCATCGCTATCCACCTCAAAGGCACCTACTAAGGTACATTCATCGACGCCGTCGACGGCTACTACCCCTCCCCGGCTCGATGACCCAATGACTTCGAAGAAGTCCACACCTGCCTCGACGGAACCTCTCGGCGCCAAAGAACCGTCGGCGTTCCAGGTGCAACAAGTGGCAGCTTCCTTGCAACGCATCAGGGAAAAGGCAGCCCTCCAGACCTCGTCGGGCTCCGAACCGAAACGGGCACAGAAGGCACCTTCGGCACCGGCCAACATCACCTTTGGTTTGCCGCCATCCACGGCGCCGAAGATGTTCGAAATCAGAACCCGCGTTACCCAGACAAGGTCCCCATCTACCGAACACTCGACTACTGGGACATCGCTGTCCCACTTCATCGACGCTGACACCGGCAGGCTTATGCTCCGAAAGCGGAAGATCACTTCAGGGCACGCTTTGGACTCTTATAGGATCCCGCTAAAACAAAAAATGCCGGCGGAATCGGAACCAGTTCTTTATGAACGCATCCACACCTCTTACACAGATCCATCATTCTCTCCAACGCACTCCGACACGGATGCAGTGGAGGACTACATGGGTGACGACGCCACATACCCCGAAGACATGGACCCTGAGGGCCAGCAAGACCCTGATCAGGTCTGGGATGACCCCATAGAGCCAGGTGCCGCTCTGGATACACAGGACACACAACTTTATGGCGCAAAAACGTCCCCCACAGAGGACACTGCTGCATTCAACGCCCTCATTGAACGGGCCGCAGCCAATCATGGGGTGCAACTCCACTCAGACACTATCGAGGATGATTTCTTGGTGGACACTTTCGCATCCTCCGAGAGGACTGTAAAAACTCTGCCCATGTTAAAAGGTGTCCTCAAGCCAGCAAAGGACATTTTCAAAGAGACCACCAGGGCACGGGTAATAAACCCCAGGATCGAGAAAAAATACAAACCCGCACCTGGGGACCCCACGTACATTAGGAGCCAATTGCCTCTCGACTCCATTGTGGTTGCCAATGCTCGCAAACGGGCACACTCGCAGACAACTGGTGATGCTCCTCCCCCGGACAAAGAGTCCAAGGTTCTAGAGACCTCCGGCAAACGGATTGCAGCCCAGGCAGCAAATATATGGCGCATCGCCAATACACAGGCCCTTCCTAGCTCGCTACGACCGCTCACACTATGACACGTTAGAGTCGCTACTCCAACACCTGCCAGACGAGTACAAAGAGGCAGCGGAGCTCCTCATCAGGGAGGGACAACTGCTCACAAACGCATCCATCAAGTGTGCACTAGATGCTGCAGACACTGCTGCAAGGGCAATAAACACCAGCGTCATGCTACGACGACACGCCTGGTTACGAATCTCCGGATTCAAACCTGAGGTCCAAAATAACATCCTCAATCAACCGGTCAACCCCGACTACTTATTTGGACCGGAGGTTGACGCCACCTTAGAAAAGATAAAAAAAGACACGGACACTGCGAAGTCAATGGGGGCTCTGCAAACTCAGACATTTCGTAGTGACTCCTTTCGTCGCCCCGGAAATAGAGGTGCAGGTAGAGGACAGGGGGCACAGCAAACCTACAATAAAGGGGGCACACAGAGTTCCTACGATAAAAACACCCGAGGTGGATATCGTGGCTCCAGCACCAAGGGCAGAGGACGTGGTTACGGCAATACCAGGTCCTCCCCTAAGAACAAACAGTGACGCCCTCTCCCTTCCCCCCGACCACATAACACCTGTCGGGGGGAGACTCCAGCAGTTCCTGTCCACGTGGAATTCCATCACCACAGACAGGTGGGTCAAAGATGTTATCCAACACGGTTACTGTCTCGAATTAACCTCCACTCCACCCACCATACCGCCAAGGCACCGTCCTATGTCCTCAGAGCATTTAGCGTTATTACAGCAGGAAGCGCTAAGTATGCTGCAAAAAGGCGCAATAGAGGTCGTGCCCGTACACCAGCAGGGAACAGGGGTGTACTCTCTGTACTTCTTAATACCAAAAAAGGACGGGTCACTCAGACCTATCCTAGACCTGAGACCCCTCAACCAATACATTCTCTCAGAGCATTTTCACATGTTCACCCTGCAGCAGGTTCTCCCGCTCCTCAGACAGGGAGATTTCCTAGCCACGCTAGACCTCAAAGATGCGTATTTCCACATACCCATACACCCATCACACAGAAAATATCTCCGGTTCACCATTCAGGGTCAGCACTATCAATTCAAAGTCCTCCCCTTCGGAGTGACAACAGCACCCAGAGTTTTTACAAAGTGCCTAGCTACCGTGGCTGCACATCTACGGAGGCAACACGTTCACGTCTACCCTTACCTGGACGACTGGCTTGTTCAAGCAAAGTCAGCCCAGCAATGTGCCAGCCACATGACCCGCACCATTCAGCTTCTTCACAGTCTGGGATTCTCACTAAATTACCCAAAATCACATCTCCAACCCGCACACGTACAACAGTACCTAGGTGCGACCATAGACACTCTGGCAGCCACAGCTCAGCCAAATTTAGTGAGGATCAACAGCATGCAAATGCTGATTTCCAAGTTCAAACCCCAACACTCCCTTCCTGCGCGAGTGTTCATGCAGTTGATAGGCATGATGGCCTCCTGCATTTTCATAGTCCCACACGCGAGACTACATATGCGCCCGCTTCAGGAGTGCTTAGCACGTCAATGGAATCAGGCTCACGGGCAATTAAAAGACCTAGTGTTGGTGAGCGGTCGGGCATACAACTCTCTGCATTGGTGGAATCCACAAAACCTTTGCAAGGGCCGACCGTTCCAAGAGCCTGTTCCACAAATAATACTGACAGCGGATGCGTCTCTCCAGGGATGGGGAGCTCATGTACTCAATTACACAGTGCAGGGACTATGGACAACACAACAAAAGAAGATGCACATCAACCTTCTGGAACTGTTGGCAATCTTCCTAGCCATGAAGGCGTTCAAAGTACATCTGTGCAACAAGGTCGTGTTGATCCGGACGGACAACATGACTGCCATGTACTACATACAGAAACAGGGAGGAACACACTCTCCACAGTTGTCTCATCTGGCTCAGAGCATGTGGAAGTGGGCCATTCAGAGGAACATATTCCTCATGGCGGAACACCTCCCCGGCAAGGACAACCAGATGGCGGATCTGCTCAGCAGACACAGCCACCAGATGCACGAGTGGGAGTTACACCCATCAGTACTCCAACCGTACTTCCAGCAGTGGGGTCATCCAGAGATAGACCTATTCGCGACAAGCGAAAACGCAAAATGCCAAAGCTTTGCCGCCAGGTTCCCACATCCACAGTCGCAGGGCAATGCGATATGGATGAACTGGTCCGGCAGATTTGCGTACGCTTTTCCCCCAGCGCCATTGATACCGCTGGTGGCACGCAAACTGCGACAGCACTCAATGACACTCATCCTGGTTGCTCCAACATGGGCACGCCAGCCATGGTACACAACCTTTCTGGAACTTTCCGTGGTGCCGCATCAAAGGCTGCGGATCAAACCCGCGCTTTTGACGCAGAACCATGGAGAAATTCAGCACCCAGATCCGCAACAGCTGAACCTGGCAATCTGGCTCCTGAAGTCCTAGAGTTTGGCTACCTAAACCTGCCACCTGACTGTATGGAGATCATTAAAGAGGCCAGGAGACCCACTACCAGAGCTTGCTATGCGGCTAAATGGAAGAGGTTTGTCATTTATTGCAACAACAATGACATTAACCCGCTAGACGCATCCATTCAAAATATAATCTGTTACCTCTTACACCTATACCGATGCAATCTGGCATACACCTCAATACGTATCCATTTGACCGCAATAGCAGCCTATCTCCAGAACAGGCAGCACCTCTCTTTATTCAGAGTGCCTGCCATCAAAGCTTTCTTGGAGGGACTTAAACGAGTAATTCCCCCAAGACACCCACCAGCACCGGTGTGGAACCTCAACTTGGTCCTCACCCGACTGATGGGTCCACCCTTCGAACTTCTCCACTCATGTGAGATTCAATTCCTCACCTGGAAAGTAGCTTTCCTAGTGGCAATCACTTCGTTAAGAAGAGTTAGTGAACTCCAGGCACTAACCATTCAAGAGCCATTCATACAGGTTCACGCAAACCGGGTCGTACTACGTACCAACCCCAAATTCATGCCTAAAGTAATATCGCAGTTCCACATGAATCAAACTATTGAACTGCCTGTCTTCTTTCAAAATCCACAGAATGTAGCAGAGAGAATGCTCCATACACTAGATGTAAAGAGAGCCCTCATGTACTATATAGACAGAACTAAGGTCTTCAGGAAGACAAAACAACTTTTCGTTGCCTTTTCTCCACAGCACAAGGGCAACGCCATTTCCAAAGCAGGTATAGCCAGATGGATCGTTAAATGTATTCAAATTTGCTATCAAAAGGCTAAACGCACATTAACGATTCCCCCACGAGCCCACTCAACACGTAAGTTAGGGGCATCCATGGCTTTCCTGGGAAACATTCCTTTACAGGAAATATGTAGAGCAGCCACATGGTCCACTATACATACATTTACCAAACACTACTGTGTAGATGTACACTCAAAACAACAGGCAGCTGTAGGACAGGCTGGTCTCAAAACTCTTTTTCAGACCACTGCAGCTGGCACTGGTAGCCGCCGCTAATAGGAGGTACTGCTATGTATTCTATGCACAGATATGAATTCAGCAGCCCACATGCCTCGAACTGAATATGCTACTTACCAGTATGCATCTGTTCTTGGCATGTAGGGCTGCTGACATTCATATCGCCCACCCTCCTCCCCGGCGCCTGTAGCAGCTGCAGCTCTCAGAATTACTGTAGGGCATGGTCATCACTTTCTGTATCTACTCCATCACTGCCACAATGGCGAAAAACAATCTGAGGATGGAGAGGATGCCCATGCGCACTGTAGTCCAGGGGAGGAGTCACCTACCTCAGGATACTTCGAAGACTCTTCCAGGACAACAACGTGCAAACATCCGAACCCAACACTAGGCGGCGATCTATGCACAGATATGAATGTCAGCAGCCCTACATGCCAAGAACAGATGCATACTGGTAAGTAGCATATTCAGTTTGAGGCATGTGTGCTGTAGATACACATGCTTTGCATAGGCCCGCCACCTAATGTTGGGCTCTGATGATTAATAGTTGTTTTTGTTCTAAGACGTTTTCTTCGAGTCACGAGGCTGTGTGACTCCTCCTCTTGGGAATACTGTGCATGGTCTTTGATGCCATCTTCAGATTGTTTTTTCCGCTGACAGGTTCGGATGTAGTATCTTGAGCTCCAGTTCGAGACTCCTTTGGGTCGTTTATTCCCTATCGACGGTATTGTCTCGATTGGTCTACTTTGTGTGTCATACAGCCTTTCTGAAGCAAGTCTTCGGCTCACTTCCTTGGCCGACGGGCAGCGCCTGGCCGGCAAAAACGTCTCCATTTCCACACTCACAGAGAATGACGTGCTAATGGAACGCACTCCGTTGGTTTCTATCTGAAGTGCCACTCGAAATACCCTCACACCAACCAACGTTCCAAGATGTTTGTAACTTATGCCTCTTGCCAGTGCATCGAAGACACCTGTGAGGCTTGTAAATCCTTTCGGTCTGAAAAGACCGTTTGAAATCGATGTGCAAGATGACAGAAAATGCAGCATAATCAAGCGGACAATGTCCCAGATAACTTCAGTCGACAAGAATAGGAAGAATAAGCTTCAGAGGCACAATAGGAATCACTCTTCATCCATGATGCCGAGTCCCAATCCGAAGATGACTCTACCATTCTGCAGTCAGCACAGTAGCAAAGGACAGTGAGCACCTCTGCCCCTAATCCTTAGCCCAAACAATTGGTTTCCACCGAAAAACCTGCTCATGCCCCAACATTGCACATAAGCCACAGTGCGCAGAAAAATTGACTCCCAAGCCCCGCACTCCGGCTCGGTTCCGAATGTTCGGCCTACAGCATGGGGCCTCTACCTCCTCGATTTCGTAGGCCAGAACCAAACATTCTTTTGTCGAAATCGAAGCTCCCACCACCGAAACGTTTCTTTTTCGGTCCGAAGCCTCCTCCAAAGCCAATTCTCAAGAAATGTCATCAAAAGCTCGATCCAAAACAAACAACCCTGCAAATTCAGCCTGGAACTAAGAAAATAATGATACAACCTCGAAAACAACAAACCTTTAAGAAGCAGTTGAGTTTTGAAGAGGTATTTGACATTCCTGTTCAACTTGTAAAGAAGAAATGGAAGGATGCTGCAACTATTCTATTGCACATTCCTATTTCCACTTCACCACTACCACAAACACCTCCTTCACCACATTTATCTGAGGCAAGTAACATATCCCCTCAGTCTACAGTAGAGTAGGATCAGGATATCCCAGATGATACACAACCAGGGGATCATTGGGAGATTTATGATATTGAGCCTCAAGCAGACACTGATCCTGACTTGTATTCCACTTTCCCATCACCACCTGATGATGCCTCTGCTTTTCAGGACCTAATAGCATGTACCTAATAGCATGTGCAGCAACATTCTATCAAGTTCCTTTATATAAAGATTCGATAGAGGAGGTTTTTCTATTCAAGACATTGTCAACTGCACAGAGAAGGGCACAATACTTACCATTACTCAAAGGTATGACACGTCATTCAGGCGAAATTTCTAAATATCCAGTCAAAACAAGGATAATTACTCCACGCATTGACAAACAGTACAAGGCAGCACCATCAGACCCCATTTTTAGGTCTCGCAAGCAGCGCAGCTTCTCTGGCGAGACATTTAGTTAGTGGATTTTCAACGTGCTACCCAGGCTTTTGCTGGCCCAAGCTTGAGTGCACGTTCGTGTGCACGCGCGCAGCCGCCTTTCCTTTGTTGTCATGGGTAATTAAGCGCCTCTCTCCGGGCACCCTTTCATGTCATCGCTCGTTACCTCTTCTGCCCTCCCCCGCCCTTGGCTGAGCTTCACTCTTTATATTTCTATCACTTCATGTAGCGCAGTCTTCGCCTATCTCTGCCTGCCTGCTCTTACTTTCCTCCCACCGCCCGCTCAATCTCTATCTGAGCCTCTGCCTGTCTCTACTTTTCTCTAGGCTTGTCTTTTTATCGCACTGTTCATGCTTCCGCGTACTTTTGTATCATTTTCTCTCAGCCTCCTACTATCTATCTCTTCTTACTAACTCTCTTTCTCTCTCTCTGTGTCTCTCTTCCACTTTTTGCATTTCTCTCCATTTTCTGCATCGTAACATCTGTCTGTCTATTACTTTTGTATCTCTACCTGTAAAACTCTGTGGGGCCGATTCATAGAAGCATCCATGTTTACTGCCGAAAATATAAGGGTTTGAGAAATTGTTATTTTTTTAATGAACTTTTGTGAATTCCCAAAAATGGTCCCAAAATGTCACTTTTACATCAAAATGTGGTTTGACAGTATACTGTGTGACACCAGTGTCCGTATCCAGTTTCAACACCTAGTTTCACCCTGCTCTGCTTACCAGCCCACATCAGATATATCAGCAAACTATTCAGGGTGGTGAAAGTGGCACGAGGGATACAACAGAAGGAATTCTGGAAGGCATACAGGCAATGCAGGGGCAATAGTATCTTATTCAGGGCCATCCGCCCCCTAGTAGACAGGGGGAGGTGATTACAGAAGCAGATGGAGCTCTCTAGTCCAGTAATGAGCACCCCCATATTCAGGTTGTAATTAGATTCAGCAGTGTGTGCCACCGCACGTTCAGCTGTAGGCATCTTGGCGCTGAATAACAGATGCTTATTCAGCTACTTTAACCCTTGTGCAAAAAAGTGATGCATAATGATATGTTCTGAACCTTTGCACCAGCTTCAACAAATGTGCAAGCCCATCATTCAATAGAATGGCTTGCATTTTTCTGGGAGACTGCTATTGTGTGCATCTTTGCACATCTCACTTCGTGGGAATATGCCAAAGTCAGATATACTCTTTGGCCACTCTCATTCAGATGGTGCAGGGATAAAGGCCTGCTGGAGACAACAGGCCTCCTGTACTACAGAGGTCTGTAGCATCCAGAGGATTGCCCTTAAAGGAGTTCTGGAGGCAATATGGGCAACACGTGAAATACGCACCACCCTGATAATGGCAGACCGTTAGCATTTCTATCCCTTTTTTCGACCTTTAAGCTCCTTGAGACATCTCCTGTGCAATGTGTGTGGGGGGCAGATCTGAAGGGAGGCATCTCTAAAGACATCATGAACCATACAATATTGCAGAATGGCACTCACTTTTTTGGAAAATCTGAAAATAAATATGCCCTTGCTGAATGCTAAAATATTCACACCTGGGGAAGATATCACAAAAGGGAAGTGATCCCCGGTAGATGGGTAGCAAGTAGCGCACATGTTTGGGAAATCCAGAATCTAAGACTAAGAGTCAAAAACAGTATGTTTGCAATCTGTCTTCAATTCTTCTCAGGCATCAGACTGTACAGTGTGATGTAAAGTATGTCTCTACATACCACACTCTGAATAGCTGTCACTTCTTTATACCACCCAATACATTTCTTTCTCTGTCACACCTTTCTGTCCGATGTCTCATTCCTTTACCTAAACACTCCCTTTTTACCTGTCTATTTATACATGGCTACGTACCTACCACACTATTGCTCTACCTTTAAACTCTCTCTGTATGTTAAACCTCTCCTTCAATAAACCTCAGTGCCCCACAGCACTTATCGTTCATGACCTCAACTTGCCACCTCTCTCCGATCCTACCTCTAGATCTCTAGCTCTCGGTCAGCTCTCTGCCCCTCTCTTCTCCTCAAGTGCCCCTCTCTCTCTCTCTCTACTTTCTCTTGTTTCTGCATCTTGCTGCTCTGTTTGCATCTCACCCCCCTTCATTTCTCTTCCATTTACTTCACCTCCCTCTTAATTTCATCTCTTTATCTTACCCTTTCTATCATTTTTGCCATCTATACCTTAGCTTTCTCTACCTCTCGAAAGCCTCATTCTACCTCGCCATTCTCTCTTTCATTTCTCTCTCTGCCTCACAACTCACAGCCTCATCTCTCTCTTCCCCACCTCTCATACACTATCTAGCCTCCCAATTTACCTCACCTATTGGCCTTCTATGTCTCTCTTTTTATTGATGTCCTCTTTCCCTCGCCTTTCCCATTATTTTATTTCTTTCTCTCTACAATGCTCTCTCTACCTCTTCCACTCCATCTATCACTCCCTTTGCTTTCATCTCTCTTTCTATCTCCTTCACTGTTTCCGTTCACTCTCTCTGCTTCCAATGTCGGGCTCGTTAAATACATCTGTCTTACCTCTGTCTCTCTCTCCCTATTTCACCATTCTCTACTTCTCCCTCGCCCTTCCTCTGTATTAGCCTCATCTCTCTACCTCATCTGCACCTCTTTACTCTATACTTCTCATATATTTCTATTTTTCATCCCACTGGCTCTACCTGCCTCTCTGCCTCGCTACTTTGTTTACCTGACCTGCCATTCTGTGCTTCACCTTTCTATTTGTGCTATCTCATTATAACTCACCTCTCTTCCTATCTTATTTCTCTCTAGACCTTGCACCTCGGGTTGGCACCTTTCTTACCAGCCTACATTTAAAACTGCATGCCAGGCCTCTAAAAACAAGCATTGGCATAGCCAATAGGTCTCGCCTTTGGGACCTTATACGTTTTTAGCCATGCAACAGTTGATGTTATTGCACCAAGGATATTGTGATGTATAACTAAATACTTATAAGGTCCCAAAAGCGAGACCTATTGGCTATGCCAATGCTTGTTTTATTAAAGTGTCAACTGCCAGGAAAAGAGCAAACTCCCAAACAACTGGTGATGCACCACCTCTAGAAAAAGAATCTAAGCTCATATAACAATCAATCAATCAGGCGTTTGTTAGGCGCAACTACTCACCCGTAAGGGTCTCAAGGCGCTGGGGGGGAGGGTGGTTAGCAGGCTCCAGTCCATCAAGGGAGGGAGGGGGGGTCTGTCAAAGAGCCAGGTTTTGAGGTTTCTTGCGAAGATGGGGAGCGATGTTGTCTGTCTGAGGTGGAGCAGCAGGGCGAGCTAGGCTCGGGCCGCTAGAAGGAGAAGGAGCGACTTCCCGATCTGGTCTTTCTGGTGCGGGGGACCACAGCGTAGGAGAGCTGGGCAGATCGTAGGGTCCTCAGGGGTGCGTGGAATTTGAGACGGTTGTTCAGGTATGCTGGTCCGGTGTCGTGGAGGGCCTTGTGGGCGTGGGTGAGCATCTTGAATGTGACTCTAGCTTCGATGGGGAGCCAGTGGAGTGTGCGCAGGTGCTGGTAGATGTTCTGGATGTTTTGTAGCTTGCGGGTGAGGTTTTTGTTTATTCCGGCATAGAGTGCGTTGCCGTAGTCGAGTCTGCTGGTGACCAGGGCGTGAGTGACGGTCTTTCTTTGTTTGAGGGGAATTCATTTGAAGGTCTTGCGTAGAAGGCGGAGGGTGTGGAAGCAGGAGGACGAGACGGAGTTGATCTGGTGGTCCATTTTGAGCTCAGAGCCCAGGATGGTTCCCAGGTTGCGTGCGTGGTCCGTGGGGGTGGGCGGGCTTCCAAGGACGGGGGGCCACCAGGTGTCGTTTCATGCATCAGGGTTTGGGCCCATGATGAGTACTTCTGTTTTGTTGGTGTTTAGTTGTAGGCAGCTGTTTTTCATCCATTTGGCGATGGCTTCCATGCCTTCTCGAAAATTGTGTCTGGCGGTATTGGGTTCGTTGGATAGGGAGAGGATGTGTTGGGTATCTTCTGCGTATGACACAATGTTGAGTCCGTAGGTTCTGACGATGGGGGCGAGCAGAGCCATGTAGACGTTGAAGAGGGTAGGGCTGAGGGAGGACCCCTGAGGGACTCCACAGGTGGTAGGTGTAGGGTCGGAGGGGAAAGGGGGGAGTCTGACCTGCTGCGTTCTGCCGGAGAGGAAGGAGCAGATCCAGTTAAGGGCCTTGTCTTGGATCCCTGCGCCGTGGAGTCTGCGTATTAGTCTGCGTATTAGGGTGCGGTGAGAGACTGTGTCAAACGCCGCTGAGAGGTCGAGGAAGATGAGGGCTGCTGTTTCTCCTTTGTCCAGTAGGGTGCGGACGTCGTCTGTTGCAGCGAGGAGGGTGGTTTCCGTACTGTGGTTTTTTCTGAAGACGGATTGGGAGGAGTCGAGGATGTTGTGCTCTTCGATGAATGTGGAGATTTGGCTGTTGATGGCTATCTTGATGACTTTTGCTGGGAACGGGAGCAGGGAGATGGGTCTGTAGTTTTTGAGGTCGGTGGGGTCCACCGAGGGTTTCTTCAGGAGGGGACCTCGGCGTGTTTCCAATCGTCGGGGAACGTGACAGTTGCCAGGGAGCAGTTGATGGTGTGGCAGAGCATGGGTGCAATGGTGTCGGCGGCTCTGTTGAAAATGTGGTGGGGACAG
Source organism: Triturus cristatus (assembly GCF_964204655.1). Taxonomy (NCBI): domain Eukaryota; kingdom Metazoa; phylum Chordata; class Amphibia; order Caudata; family Salamandridae; genus Triturus; species Triturus cristatus. The sequence continues at coordinate 1,025,147,024 of NC_140584.1, forward strand.
GGGTCCGAGGGGGCCCGGAGTGGATTGACTGCATTGTCTTCAGTGTGTCTTCGGTGGTGAGGGCTGTCCAGTTGCTGATCGCTGGCTTCAGGGTGTCAGGGGTGGTTGGTGAGGGTTCAGTGTGTTGGTTGTCTTCGTCGAAGATGTCGTAAATGCTGTTGATATTGTGGTCGAAAAAGGTGCTGAGTTTGTCGCAGAGGTCTAGTGAGGGAGGGATGTCGGTGGACTCGCTGGTGGGTTGGGCGAACTCCTTGATGATGTTGAAGAGTTCTTTGCTGTTGTGTGCCTGAGTGGAGATTCTGTCTTCAATCGCTTTTTTCCTCGTTTTTCTGATGAGTTGGTGGTGGGCGTTGGTGGCGGCTCTGAAGTTGTTGTAGGCTTCTGTGGATTTGGTGTTCCTCCAGGCCTTTTCGAGGCGGCGGAAAGTGCGTCTGGACTCTGGAAGTTAGGTGGTAAACCATCTGGCTTTCTTGGCGTGGGTGTTGTTGTTTTTCTTGAGGGGGGCTATGGTGTTGGCGCTGTCGGAGATCCATCTGTGCAGGGTTCGGCCTGCGGTGTTGGGGTCGTCGTTTTCCGCGATGGTTGGGGTGGAGTTGCTGAGTGATGAGGTTAGCTGGTCATCGGTGATTCTGGTCCAGTTTCTTCGTGGGAGCAGGTGCAGGTGTCTGTGGATGGTGGGTGTTCTGAGGGTGAAGTGGACGCATCGATGGTCAGTACATGGAAGGTCCATGCCACTGATAAAAGAGTTGTAGCACAAGCAGCTAATCTTTGGCGTATACTCAATAGCCAAGCTTTATTAGCAAGTTATGACAGGGCCCACTGGGACTGCACAACATCAAATCCTTCTGCAAAAAAGAGATATCAACTAAATTATAAAAAGAATCAATAGAAATAGTTCCAATTTGAAGGAACAGGAGTATATCCGCTATACTCCCTTGTACCCAAAAAAGATGGCTCTCTATGATTCATTCTCGATCTCAGACCATTACATCATATCAGGACACTTCCATATGGTCACTCTCCAAGAGATCATTCCAATATTACAAAATGGAGACTTCATAGTGGTTTTAGATCTAAAGGATGCCTATTTCCACATACCAATTGATCCTGCACACAGGAAATACCTCAGATTTCTATTACAAGTAAAACATCATCCGTTCAAAGTTTTTCCCTTTGGAATTACCACAACACCAAGAGTCTGCACAAAGTGTCTAGCAGTAGTAGTAGCACATCTACACAGACAAAATATTCATGTTTACCCAGATCTGGACAACTGGTTAATCAAGCAATTAACTACATCCTTTGCAACCAAAACACTAAAAAAGCCCTAGATTTGCTGCATCAACTAGGATGTACCATCAATCTAAAAAAATCTCATCTACAGCCAGCCAAGACTCAGTCGTGCCTAGGGGCTGTACTGAACACACACTCATTATTAGCATACCCAAACAGGATACACAACACAGTAACATTAATTTAACAGATTCAAACAGGAAATCAACTTCCTGCAAAAACATTTCTCAGAATTCTAGGGATGATGGCATCCTGTATTCACAAAGTACCACATGCCATACTAAATATGAGACCTCTATAGCATTGTCGCTCTCAAAAGTGGACTCAATCACTGTGTCATCTTCTAGTGTTGGTAGACAGCCGTACAAATCACTCTTTGCAATGGTGCAATCCACAGAATTTATCCAAAGGACAGTTGTTTCAGGACCCAGTTTCCCAGATGTTACTCACAACAGATGCTTCCCCAACAGGTTGGGGTGCACATCTCCACAACCTCACTATTCAGGGAATATGGGATTCGAAATACAAGATTCTCCATATCAATCACCTAGAGCTGCAAGCTGTTCATCTAGCAATCAAAGCCGTCCTACCCTACCTGCAACACAAAGTTGTCCTAATTCGGACAGACAATATGACATCAATATATTTTTTACAAAAACAGGGGGTGGGGGGGTGCACGATCTCTGATTATCTCAAGTAGCAGAGAAAATATGGAGATTAGCAATACATCACCACATTCGTCTCCTACCAGCACATGTCCCAGGGACAAGCAATCAAACTGCGCACTTTCTAAACACAATGCAACAACTAGTCCACGAATGGGAGATTCACCCCATTGTTCTTCAACCATACTTTCACAAGTGGGGGTTATCAGAAATAGACCTTTTTGCAACAAAAGAAAACACACTTCGCAAAGAACGGTGATGGATCAAACCCAGATCTGTTGACTGGGTGTGAGTGTTTGATTGGTTCTGATGCTCCGTCCATCAACACCCCCTTTTGTACCACTTTGCTCGCCATAAGTTGGCAGGGTATGCTCAGACGTGAGTCCCTTGCTCACTTTGCCACTGGATTCAAGCAAGCCTGGCTGAAGACGGCTGAAATGCCAGAAACCGGTCCTAGGAAGCTTGTTTCCGGTCCAGGGAAGGAATGGCTTGGCAGTTCGGGCTGGACTGTTCCCATGAGGCACAGGTTCAGACTGATTTGCATATGGCCATGTCTGAACTAGGGTGGCAGAGTGGGCTAAAGAACGGTGATGGATCAAACCCAGATCTGTTGACTGGGTGTGAGTGTTTGATTGGTTCTGATGCTCCGTCCATCACCACCCCCTTTTGTACCACTTTGTTCGCCATAAGTTAGCAGGGTATGCTCAGACGTGAGTCCCTTGCTCACTTTGCCACTGGATTCAAGCAAGCCTGGCTGAAGACGGCTGAAATGCCAGAAACCGGTCCTAGGAAGCTTGTTTCCGGTCCAGGGAAGGCATGGCTTGGCAGTTCGGGCTGGGCTGTTCCCATGAGGCACAGGGTCAGACTGATTTGCATATGGCCATGTCTGAACTAGGGTGGCAGAGTGGGCTAAAGAACGGTGATGGATCAAACCCAGATCTGTTGACTGGGTGTGAGTGTTTGATTGGTGCTGATGCTCCGTCCATCACCACCCCCTTTTGTACCGATTAGCAATACATCACCACATTCGTCTCCTACCAGCACATGTCCCAGGGACAAGCAATCAAACTGCGCACTTTCTAAACACAATGCAACAACTAGTCCACGAATGGGAGATTCACCCCATTGTTCTTCAACCATACTTTCACAAGTGGGGGTTATCAGAAATAGACCTTTTTGCAACAAAAGAAAACACACTTTGCAAGCCGGTACCCACACCATCAGTCCAAAGGCAATGCTCTATGGATGAACTGGTCAGGGATATTTGCATACTCTTTTCCACCTCTCACACTACTTCCATTAGTGGTTAGGAAACTCAGACAGACATCTCTCACCTTGATACTAATAGCTCCAACATGGGCTCGACAACCATGGTTTTCAACACTGCTGGAACTGTCTTTAGTCCCACATGACAAGATTCACCTGAGCCCGGACTTTCTCACACAGCACCACAGAGCACGAAGACATCCCAATCACAAAGAAATGAATCTTGCAATTTGGTGACTGAAGTCTTAGGATTTGGATACTTAAATTTACCTCAAGAATGTTTGAACTTTCTTGAAGAGGCTCATAAATTAACAACAAGGCAATGTTATGCAGCAAAATGGAAACACTTTGTTATGTTCTGCCACAAATAAAACATTAACCTTCTTCAGGCAAAGGTACAAACATTTATTTTATATGTATTGCATTTACAACCTGCAGGATTAGCATATACTTCTATAAGATTACATCTTTCAGATATTGCAGCATATCTCCAAAATAGACAACAAATATCGGCGTTTAACATTCCTTTTATAAAAGAATAATTCCTCCTAGACTTTCACCTGCCCCAGCTTGGAACTTAAACATTGTCCTAACAAGAATAATGGGTCCTCCTTTTGAACATTACTTTCTTATCAATTGCAGTACCTTTCATGGAAACTTGCCTTTTTTATTGCTATTACTTCTCTTGTAAGAGTCGGTAAAATTCAAGCGTTAACTGTAGAAGAGCCTTTCATTATACTACAGGGACAATTGATTTACCTGTTTTTTTTCCCGCACCCAGACACAGTTGCAGAAAGGGTATTACACACTTTAGATGTCAAATGGGCATTGATGTGTATTACATCAACAGGACTAAATCATTAAAAAAAACTAAACAATTGTTTGTTGTCTTTGCACATCCTTGTTTAGGAAAGCCAATTTCAAAATCAGGCATTTTAAGATGGATAGTGAAATGCATCCAGACATGCTATGTAAATGCTAAATGACTTTGACCTGTTCCACCTAAAGCACACTCCACTAGAAAAATCGGAGCTTCTATGGCTTTCTTAGGGAACATTCCTATTGCTGACATTTTGAAAGCAGCAACATGGTCTACTCCATACATCTTCACAAAACATTATTGTGTGGATATATTTGTATGCCAGCAAGGCAATGTTGGTCAGGCAGTACTTAAAACTCTTTTTCAAACAACTGCAGCTCCCACGCGTTAACCACTGCCTAGGGAGAGGGACTGCTTTACAGTCATGCAAAGTGTGAGAAAGTGGGTTTCTGTTGCAGTAAACTCCCCCCCCCCCTTTTCTTTTTGTTGCCAGACTATTGATGCTCTTTGACTTGATGTGCTCTTGGGCCCTGCCAATCAGGACCCCAGGGCCTGTGTTCCTTCCCTAAAAACTGTATTGAAGCCTAAACCCAATTGGCATCTCTGGCCACAGGTCAGCCCCTGGTAAGTGGTACCCCATGTACCCAGGGCACTTTGACCAGATAAGGCTCCTAAGGGTTGCAGCACCAATTGTGGCACCCTTAGGGGCCCTGTACCTTTTCACAAACACACTGTCTTGCAGGTTGCATGTCCTGGTGCAGATCAAAAGTGAAGAGTCAACATGGCACACCATGCCTACCAACCACTGCCCTGGCCTAGGTCAGTCACCCCTCTAGCCGAGTGCACTATGCCAGTGGTGAGGGCACAGAGGCATGAGCCCTGTGCCCCTACACATTCTCAGACATTGTAAGTGCAGTGTACCATTAAAGAGTATATGGTGATGGGAGGTTGTCATTACGAACTCCACAGTACCATGATGGATACAACTCGAGTTTATCTCATCATGTGAGTGCATTTTGATGTGATGTCTATTGTAACTTTTTTGTCTTTCTTTGTAGGTTACCATATTGAACCGCTTGGGTATGTAGACTAGTCACTTACCTTTTGTTGTAGATAGTTCTTATTATTTGATCCTGAGGAAGTGCCGTGACCAATTTTTTGGCTACCAAGGCACGAAACATGTTGATCTTGTTGAGAGTAGGGCATGCATAACTAGTCTCATAAACCACTAGTGCCTATACCCACCTCAATTTCTATTGTTTTAAATTAGGCTGTTTACCACTTCATTAAATTCATGTGTGGACTAACAGTACCTATTTTATACATTCACTCACATCTACACATTCTAGGGTCTCTTACCCCCACGGCACCCTTCTGCTGGAACAAAAGATCCCCGCCAAAGAGCCCCAATATTGGGAGCCCGTCAGGAATTGCAGCGCCGACCTGACGAGGGGCAGGCTCATATGATGAAGCATGACACCTAGCTTGCTGGGTGTGTGAGAGCCCTAGTTCTAATAAGGGATTTCCCCCCCTTCCTTTCTCAACCTGTGCTGCTCTTGACCAGGCTCCATTTTCTGAGACACATGACAACACATCTCTTTGTCTCCTTTCCCCCTCCCTTTTTAGGTCTCGCCTGACCCAGCGCATGCGCTGGTCTTGAGAGAGCTCCAAAAAGTGCTACCAGGACAGCCTAGAGCTACAGTGCACGTGCGCGGGCGCCGCTTTTACCGCGATTACTTTCACTTTCACGGCCGCTTTGATGTGCGATCACTTTCGCGGCCGCTTGGCATAGCCAATAGGTCTCGCTTTTGGGACCTTATAAGCATTTAGTTATGCAACTGTTGCATGGCTAAACACTTATAAGGTCCCAAAGGCGAGACCTATTGGCTATGCCATTGCTTGTTTCCTTTATTAGAGGAACTTTGTACCCTTTTGTATTATATATACACCATGCCTACCAACCACTGCCCTGGCCTAGGTCAGTCACCCCTCTAGCCGAGTGCACTATGCCAGTGGTGAGGGCACAGAGGCATGAGCCCTGTGCCCCTACACATTCTCAGACATTGTAAGTGCAGTGTACCATTAAAGAGTATATGGTGATGGGAGGTTGTCATTACGAACTCCACAGTACCATGATGGATACACTGAAGTCTGGGAAGTTTGGTAACAAACTTCTAAGCACATTGTACCCACACTGAGGCCGGTGTGGGTTTCAATGTAAAACCCACAACAGAGGGCATTTTAAAAATGCCCCCTGAACTCTACCCACAACCAGTGTCCCGACTGAGTGGCTGCTTAGGCTGCCGCCCACCAGACATGTTGCTGGACCCCTGGGTCGAGAGCCATCCACTTTCGAGGGCCTGCAACAATGCACATCCTGGGACGAGGTGCTAGGTCCCCTCCCCCAGGATGGGCAGGGGAAGCTTCAAAGGCCTGCCGCCTTTATGAGCTTCTCCGGACCACTTGCTGTACTCAGCAACTGGTCCCCACTAGTTCTACCCCCCACTTTGGGCAGGAGAACCGGCGGGAAAAACAAGTGAGGAAGAGAGGTGTGCCCACCTCTGCCAACTCCACCCCTAAGATGGGGGAGGCGAGGTGAACACAACCATCTTGAGGATGGGGGGACCCAGCCAACCAGGGACAGGCTCCTGCCCCCCTCCCACTGGAGAGTGGCAGAATAGGGGGTGTACCCACCCCAGGGAAGGGACCCATTGGTCCCTGCCCTTTACCTACCTGTAACGCCCCTAAATTTAGTATTTAGGGGCAGCCTGAACCTTCCTTCCTTAGATCCAGCAACCACAAGAAAAGAAGGACGAGAAGCCGTGCAGAGCTAACAAGAGGACGACGCCCACTGACTTGCCCCCAGCCCTACATGCCTGTCTATCCTCGAACCTGCTCCTGCGAAACCCCGACGTGTCCAGCGGCCAGCAACCTCAAAAACCCCGGAGGACATGCCTGCATTCACTTTCCAAGCTGTTTCTCCAGTGAACACCGGACGTGTTTAAACTGCAGCTTCTGGTGCCAGCCAGAAACCGTAAATCCAGCACACTCTGCACCCGCCGAGCCCGGCCCGTGTTTGAGTGAACAAACACCACGAGGAGGTCCCCCCGGCGATCCTGACCCGAGATCTGGTGACCCCTGACCTGCCTCAAGCCTACAGACGACACCTGCAGCCTCAATCCAGAGGACCCCCCCTACCCGACCAGAGCGGGTAAGAAAATCTGACGTCCAAAGGCACCCCTGCACCCCATGCCCCAAAGCCTTTTGTGCCCAACCCAGTGGTGCCTAACCATTCCTCTACATCCCAACTTGCCCCTCGAAGTGGTGGTCACTCCTGGAAGATCCTCGTCCCCAAGTCTGCAGTGTTTCTTTGTCTCGGAGAATCTCCATTGAAATCAACAGGGCACCCGACCTCAAAACAGCACCCCGCACCCGGCCGCCCTAGTGCCGCTGAGGGTGCCCCTTTCGAGCTAACCTGGTCCCCAACTTGCCCTGAGCATAACCCTAGGAGCTTTGCTCCCACAACCCCGTGGCCTGCTTGCCAGCCACCAATAACTGGAGCCCCCCTATCCTCCATAGGATAACATTGGTCCTCAAAACTCTGCACCCGGCCGCCCTAGTGCCACTGGGGGTGGAACAACAGTGCATCACTGTCCCTGGGAGACCCCTGAGTCTAACCCCAGAACCCTAACCCAAAAGACTGATTACCTACCTGGAAACCGATAACCTCTTTTACCTCATCGAATTACATTGGCACTTTTTCCCCCAAAAAGTTTTGAAGTGTCAACTTTTGAAAAATAAGAATATTCCTTAAAAATCACACAAATAACCTAACCGAATTTTCTCAACTGTTTTCAGGAACGGTCCCAGTGCTGAACCCAGGTGTCCAGCACTGAGTAAGAAAAGTAAGGCAAAAGTAACTTACCTGTGAATTGAATTTCCTTCCATTGGATAACATTGGGGGTTCTTTGTGAAAAAGTTTCTAAGTGTCAACTTTTGAAATGCAATAATATTCTTTAAAAATCGTACCTCTAACTAAAACGAATTTACTCAACCGTTTTCAGGAAATGTCCCAGTTCTGAATCTAGGATCCAGCCCGGTGTTAGCAAAAGTAACCTGAAAAGGAATGAATTGCATTTTTCTTAAAAAGCCCATTCATTCAAATGTACTATACCTGCTAAGTGTTACAAACTGCTTACTTAAATTGTAACCAAATTCAGTACAAGTTATACTGCAATTTTGAACTGTGTCCATACAAGTAATTTATTACTGCAAAGTATTTGTATGCTTACCTGTACAAGACGTGCTTAGTTCTAGAATTAAAAAAACAGTATATTTTTTTATACAAAAACAATTGGCCTAGAGTTCAGTTCTTGAGTGTGTGAATTCATTTGCTGATTGAGAGTGTACATCAAATGCTTAACACTGTCCTCTAATACTGCCTTACTGCTCGACCAAGCTACCACTTTAGCGAGTAAGGTTCTATCTAACTTTAACCTCTGCCAAACGTCTGGAGACCCTTGGACTCTATACCCATGGTACCTCACTTTGGTGCAGTATATATAGAGCCAGTTTCTTACACAAAGCATGTGTATCTACAGCACACATGCCTTAAACGGATTATGTTACTTCCCCTGTAATCATATTTTCTTGGTATGTAGTGCTGTAGCTTCACATGAGCCAACCCTCCTCCCCAAAATTCTTGTATAGATTGCAGTTGATACACTTTATTTCATGCTAACACATGGACAACTCAATGCTTACATATACAGCATTCTTACATTCTCACCTACCCACGGCAAAACAATCTGAAGATGGCATCAATGACCTTGCGCAGTATTCCCAAGAGGAGGATTCACACAGCGTTGTGACTCAAAGAAAACTTCTTGGAACACAAACAACTCGTAATCAGCCAAGCTCAACACTAGATTGAAGAACTAATGCAAAGTATGTGAATCTACAGCACTACATGCCAAGAACAGATGCTTACAGGGTAAGTAACATAATCCTTTTTACCGCCACCTCAGAGGAGGTGGCAACCATTTGCCAATAGAAAGGGGTCCTCATGGGACCCCTTCTCCTTTGTGAATCTAGATACGAATATTTTTTAATTGCAGGCAGTGGTCCCACAGACCACTGCCTCGTCTTAAAAAATGAAACTTAAACGTTTCACTTTTTTCTTTGGAAATGCAGCTCGTTTCCCATTAAGGAAAACAAACTGCATTATAAAAAATTACTTTATTGAAAAGCAATCACAGACATGGATGTCTGCTGATCCCAGCAGGCCACCATGTCTGTGATAGCTGCAATTCCTAAAGGGTCGCACATTGCGACCTACCTCATTAATATTCATGACGTATGTCTATTTGTGACCTCATTTGGAATCGCCAAATGAAATTCAATGGGTTTCATAAACTAGAAATAGCAATTTCCTAATTCAGAAAGTCACACAGCCTCATGCATCAACCCAAAATCCAGTCGGTAAAATACCGATTCGCTAATAGCTCCCGGTATTAAGTTAAAAATACCCAATCCCAATGCATCAACCCAAAAGCAGAAATCGCTATTTAAGGAATCCTTAAATAGCGATTCTTTAAATAGGGATTCCTTAAATACCGATTCCTTAAATAGGGATTCCTTAAATACCGATTCCTTAAATAGCGATTGCATTTAAGGAATCCCAAAGTGAGATTCCTTAAATGCAATGCATCAAAGTTAAAAAATTAGCGATTTCGCTAATAGGGGGAGCAAATTACCATGAAGATGAACTGCATGGTAATTTGCAAAAACTTTGAAAAATGCACTTTTGTGCATTTTTCAAAGTTTTATGTTGCGCACACACATGCCCTTAGAGCATGTGTGTGTGCAACATATGTGCACATATCATTTTCAGGGGTGCTATAGGGTGTCATTTTGACACCCTTGCACCCTTGAAATTGCATGAGCAATTTGCGAGAACCTACTGGTACTCGCTATTTGCTCATGCAATCTCCGATTCATTCCTATGGGCCTGGAGGCCCATAGGAATGATTGGGACGGCATTCCTTAATTGCTACTCGCTATTTGCTAGTAGCAATTAAGGAAAGTTAAGGAATCGCTATTTGAATAGCGATTCCTACATGCATAGCCTTTTGCTATTCCTTATTAGCGAATCCTTATTTTTCGCTAATAAGGAATCGCAAATGCTAATGTTGATGCATATGCCCCACAGTTAGGTAATTGCTATTCCTAAAATCTGTACATATGGCCCTTGTTTTCTAGATTAAAATAATTATTCTACCCATGAGGAAAGCTTTAGCATGGATAAATGCTCTTCAGATTTACTTTCTTCAATTTTAGGTTCAGTCTGTAATGAGATTTCTTTCTAAATTGAGCAACACCCATAGTTGTGTCTCATATCAGACATTAGAACTGATGACCTACACATAGAAATACCTCTGACAGGCAGTGACCTGAAATCCCTACACTCCTGGGTCCGTTCAACCACCTTTGCCCTAAGGAAATTTTTGTTAAATGTTTGTTTATATTTTATGGATAGAGACTATTGGCTAGATGTATGAAAGTTAGGAATAGCGATTTCCTAATTGAGATTTTTTGCAAATCGCAATTAGGAAATTGCTATTCCTAATGTAGGAAACTCTTTTGAGTTTTATTAGTGATTCATTATTGGTCACAAATAGACCTACCTCATGAATATTAATGAGGTAGGTCACAATTTGTGACCCACTACGATTCGCTGCCATCACAGGGATGGTGGTTTGCTGGGGTCAGCAGACTACCATGTCTGTGATTGCTTTTAAATAAAGCAGTCATATTTTCTTTTTTAGTGTAGCTCCTTTTCCCTCAAGGAAAATGGGATGGGTTCTCCCAAACAAAAATGAAATTTTGAAGTGCACCTTTCCTCTCTGTGGCTTTATAATCTCATTTTGCTCCACCCTGACAATGTCCATTTTTTCAACCATGATAACAGCACACTGTTTTGATAAGATAATATCACATCACCCTCATTCTGTGCTAATAATGCTGCTCCCTGTTGGATGTACACTATCTGACTGTTACTCCAAGTCCAATGTTTGAAACCTGCTGTCAAGCTCTAGGGAGGACTAGGTATATGTGAGCGGAGTGATATGTCATGTCATGTCAATAAGAATTTGTAAAGCGCGCGTACACCGGGGAGGTTTCATGGCGCTGAATAAGCCGAATTCAGGTCCAAAAAGAAAAGTTAGAAAGCCTGTCGAAAAAGCCAGGTCTTTAGAAGGCGTCTGAAACTGAGGAGAGTAGAAGAGAGGCGAATTTCAGAGGGGAGGGAATTCCAAAACTGTGGGGCCAGGATAGAGAACCTGGCTCCACCGGTGCGTTTGAGTTTGAAAGTAGGAGTCAAAAGAAGATTTTTGCGAGCAGAGCGCAGATGGCGCACAGGGGTGTATTTTGTAATCATGATGTTGACAAATTTCGGGCTGGGTCCATTGAGTGCTTTGAAGATGAGGCAGCCGATTTTGAAAGCGCTACGCTGAGCAACAGGCAACCAGTGAAGATGCTTCAAGACGGGGCTGAGATGGTGATGCCTAGGTAGGTGAGTGATTAGGCGTGCTGCCTGGTTTTGTATAAGCTGAAGCCTTTTAGATAAATGAAGGGGGATGCCAAAGTACAATGAATTGGCGTAGTCGATATGTGACAAAACCATAGCAATGATGACTTGGATGCGGGCGTCATAGGTAAGGTATTTACAAATTTTCTTGATTTTCCGAAGTTGGAAAAAACAAGTGGATACCACAGAGCTAATCTGGGGTATCAGAGTTAGGTCTTGACTGATGTGCACCCCCAGACTTTTAGCTGTGCTAGAGGGAGTGGGAGGCTGACCCAGTTCTCCGGGCCAGAAGTGGGGGCCCCAGGGTTTTTTAGCAGTACCGCCAATTAAGACGACTTCCGTCTTGTCCAGATTACGTTTTAAGTGATTCTTGTTCATCCAAGTGCTGATGAACAGCATAGTGGATTGGAATGTGTAGACCGATTCAGGGGTGTCACTGATGGAAAAGATAAGTTGGAAATCATCGGCGTAATTGAAAGTGCAGACTTTCCGATCCTGCAGGGAGCGGACAAGAGGACGGAGGTAAAGGTTGAATAATAGAGGGGAGAGAGAGGAGCCCTCGGGGACACCACAAGAGGTATGAACACTGGGAGCAGTGAACTGAGCTGTTCGAACTGCCTGGGAGCGATTTTCCAAAAAGGAGATGATCCAACTTAGGGCAAGGCCAGAGATTCCTGCTTCCCTGACACGGTCGACCAAAAGGTGGTGGTCGACCGTGTCAAAAGCGGCCGAGAGATCAAGTAGGACCAAAGCCTGTGGAGAGCCCTTGTCAGATATCTGGTGTGTGACCCCACTCTGGACTTCTGCTCTGATTTAGACCCCATGGGTGATGATGCTGGGATGAGTCATGTATTGATTGATCAGTGGATTTGGCATGATGGCACGCACATTAGAATAGTGATACATGGGACGTAAGTCCCATAGACAGCATTTTCCATATTTCATTTGGATGAGAGTACACTTTTAGAGGTGTCTTTTAGACATCTGATTTTGTAGCCCTCCAAGAAAGTATGGGGTGCTGTGCACCTGTTGGAGGTGTGTGTATCAACTGTTGCCTCTAAACAACTATGCACATCTGGGAGAAGCTATGGGTAATGTGTCAATATTTGTTAGTTTTCCTTCTAATTGCTTCGTCTTTTTGTAGGAGAACAGAGAACAAGCTCTACAGCGACGACTCCTGGAAGAAAAGTTTGCCCTCTTGCAGAGTGCTGTACAGGAGGCAGAGCACATAGTGCAGGACACACTGAATAGACTTGATGACTCCGGGCACCTGAGCTGCACAAGCTCAGCAGGTAATGCAGATTATACGTCAGTGTTGTATCTGGGAGTAGTTATTCTAACCGCTGGCCTTTTTCCTCATCTCTTACTAACCCAAGATCCACCTAGCGGCAGAACCTGAGACTGCTTTAGCATTTTTATAGAACATTATGTCAAGCGGACACAATGTATTGTCAGTCCCCAAATTACTATGCTAATGCAAGAGCCTATTCTTTCTTGTTCTTTTAAACATGTAGAATCCCATTTCATATGGGGGTATTTTGACATTTTTAATGACAAGACTTCTCATGGTCTTCAAGTTTGGATCTGTTACAAAGCTTTTCCTTTCAATCTAGAAATTACAGACTGGGCACTATATCATGTCCCATGCCAAGCATCAGAACCTGTAGGCAATACTGTTCCCAGTAGCAAGAATGTTATTTTACTCCTCTCTCTCACTGCTTTCCCAGGTATATCAGTTCTTAGGAGCAAATCGTTTTTGTGTTGTCTCCTGGTTGACATTGCCTCTAATTTTATTGTGTCGCTCTTTCTCCACGGATTAAGTACCTGAACATCCGGCACCATGTGTGGGAATGGTGGCAGTTTGCTTAGGCTGATAAGGTGACCGTACTCGTTTGATATTGTTCTGTCACCGGGGAAAGCTGTCGTTCAGAGTAGAGTCACTTTAGTATATTATAGTTATGACCTGAACACCTTTCTGATTTTCCTCATTCTCTCTCTTCTACAGAGAACCTAATATCTAGGACACAACTTGCATTGGACTCTGTGGGAAGTCTTCAGAGCGCTCTCAGCAAATATACATCCGATCCATCAGGTGAGAGGAGTAGAGGCTACGGAGCTGTATGGTGGGCAGGAGAGGATGGGAGTGTGGTTAGAGAAGGAGCTTGTGCCATTAGTGTTGCTTCATACAAAGGCTTTACTGACTGTTGTCTTAGGATTTAAGGCTTTTATTTACAGCTCATGTTTACAAACCAATATCATGGCTGTTGGTATTTATGCTATCATGCCCCCCTGCCAACCACATGCCCATCCAGCCATTTATATATATACACATACAGCCCTCATGCACAGCGTGCTGTGGGTGAGCTGTACTTATTGTAACCGTAGTGAATGTCAGAGCTACAAATAAAACCATTTGTGTAGGTCAACTTGTCTCTCTGAGGTCATTAATTGAAAAACGCCCACAGACAGAGGAGTATCTTTAACTATAGCAGATCCCTGCTGAACCACATTCATCATCTTCTTAGCAGACCGCACCAAGATTGAGTCCACAGGACCCCACTGCAGGCAAAGCCCACTTCGCTCCTCTTCCATCATTATCCTTGGTCAAAGATATGCCTGAGAATATCATAACCGGAGACTACATCCGTATCGGCACTCTGCATTTTCAGGGGTGAAAAAGCATCCTGAAGAGCAGCTCAGAGCCACAACACGAATAGTGCAATGGGCAAATCCAACTCCGAGAAACATTTTTCTGAAGGTGAATGTAGTAGGCTGGCTTGCTGGTAATCCATTAGAAGTTAAAAAAGCAAACATTTGTAAACTGAAAGCTAGTATTTGTATTAACATACTTTTTGTGTGAGTATTGCTATCACTGTGAGAAAACACTTAAAACCTCAACATTGAGGTGCCACTAAGGTTCCTAAAAACCTTCTGCGAGAAAAAAAGATGATAAAGGCCAATGGGCAAGCCAAATTAAAATATACTAAATTCAGGTCCCTTCAATTTGTTCTCTCCTGATTCTATTCATAGCATCCTCTTTTCTTACTGAGAAAATATAATCTCTACTCGAAATTTGCTACTCAGATAGGTGCAGCAGATCACATGCACTCTCTCCAGAAAAATAGTCCAAGTCCAATCACATAAATAAGTTGCAGACTTGCCCATTCGTTATAAAAGTTAGTGGGTCTGCTTTTTATATTTTTTAATGCTCGGCAATGGAAAAGGGCTCTTTGGTCAGTAATGGTTCCTAGAAGACTCAAGCCAGCTTTCAAAGAAGATATGCCCATCACAACTTGCGGGAGACATCTTGGGTGCTATATGCTCTGAAGATTCTTATTTTAACATGGCAATTAGCCCAAAGCAGAGAATCATTTTATTATTGTCTTCCCTTTCAGCTCCAGCTTTGCTTGTTGATTATTGGTGAAATGTCTACAGGCAGTGCTTGCTCTGCTCTAACCTCTGGGGCTTCAGTGTACACCCTTTCCAGGCCCCCTAAAGAGAACAAACCTTTCAGCCCACAGTTGTTCACAATCAGTCCTCCACATGAAATGTAGTTCTATATAACCATCCTTCTAGTGATTGAACCTGGTACCATGTCATTTTCTCTGAATCATTTTAATATGTATGGCTGTATTTCGTCGACAAAGGCTCCAAAAGCTTCCTTGTGTGTGTGACCTTTAAATTAATTTTTCCAATTGCTTCTAAAATAACATAAAGTTTTTGAACCTTGTAAGGGTGGTCAGCCCGGCGAAATACATGTATCGGACAACATGGGGAGTGCATCTAAGATACAAAACGGTCGTGTTTACTGTTGATTTGAAAACCAATAAAATTGAGTATGAAAAAACAAACATTTTCCTGATATGTGTTTTAGTCAAGAGAGCGGAGAGACGCAATAGAAGAAAATCAAATGGACAACCTCATCAGCCCAATATTATTTTCTGGCTTTGGGAAAAGAACAATTTTTTTAGGCGATATAGTTTACAAATTATGTGGTTCTTGGAGGCACAGTGGAGCAATCCTCATTTATTTTCTTATCCTCTCAGTGACTGGATATTTCCTTGGATTTGTGTGCACTGTGTTTGTTCATTTGGGCCTTCTACAGGATCACTCCAATAAGTATTGCAAAGCATGTCAATATGTCTTAAGCTGACGACGCTCATAATTAGAAAGTAATGAAATTGAGATTTGCGCATCTTGTTGGTGGTTCGGTTGTAGAGATATCCAAGTCAAAGTATTACACGTGGCAAAATTTAATGAGTAAACATTTTAAACACATGAGCCCCTTGTTGCAAAGCGGAAGAACAGTTTGGTGCAGAAAACACCAAAAACCCTTAAAATGGAACCCACAGTAAAGATCCCATATGCTAAAAATTCAAGAGAAACAGGAACATGTTAAAGACATTGCTTCAGATACTGAAGATGGCGCACAGGAACATTTGGAGGTCTACTCCATTTGAAAGCCAGCGCTTCCTTTATCAAAGTCAAAGAATCTCTCCCTGAGCACCGAAATCAGCAAGAAAATGGCTACTCTGTAGCACCGGCATCACTGTCAAAACTTGAGACTCCTTTTTAAGAGCAGGTGACTGGCTTTCAGTGACCCTATGTTCTCAATGACAGCTGACACATTCCATATCCAAATGGATAATGAAGAGCAAGAGAGACATCCTCAAAGGCAAAAAGTGGTCTTGGAACCTATACCTGATGACGAAGGTAAAAAGCGAACTACCCGGGCTAGAAGGTGACTAACACTGCAGTCTGCAACATTCATGCTGCTTATTCTGTGGCATTGTTGTCAAGATACAACAGCCGTTAGTAGAATTAAACGGAAGAAATGCGTCATCTTCTGGAACCAAGCAGGAGTAAGGCATGGGTAATTGTGGAAGAAGGGCGAACCATTGCTAACACCAGCATTTAGAACTGGTTAGACCAAACTGAGACAACTACAACATGCAAGGCTACAGGAACATACTCGGAAGACATTCCTATCTAAACATAGCTATTCTACAAACTCTGGTGAACTCTAAGGTCACTCTCATTAACGTTAGTCATTTTGTTGACTATGGCTTCCTAATGGAATGGCATTTGGAAGAGGTATGTAAGAGAATGCTCCACATACCAGAGCACTAATCTGAATATGAGATGGGAACCAATACATGAAACATGTGTTTGAGACCCAACGTAGAAAGTATGTTTAATCCATCTGTCTCCTCTTTGTGTAGATCAGGTGAGCTGCAAGCCTGACCCCCTTGAGGAAACATCTGTACAGCTTCACAAAGATGTAGGTCACAAACCTGTGCGGCGTCTAAATGGTGTTAATTTATAGCAAAGACAATACATAGAAGCTTAGGCAAATTAATATACCTTGTGTTTCATATTGAGGTAAGCACAAAGGATGTCCCATTTTGGAGTCCGGAATTGCCACATTGACCGTATAACAAGCAAAGAGTTGTTCGTAAAACCTAAAACCCACTCCACGAACGACAGAGAGACAACAGTTGACTTTGTCATACATTCCATTATAAGGAAAATTTGGGGCACCAGCCGGCGTGACCCTTAATGAATATTTTCACTTCACATCACTGTATGTATAGTAGTACAAGGGCATTTGAAGGAGAAAGTGATGCTTGGTAATTTGTACGGGACTGCGTCAACCTCTAAAGTGCGGCCAACGTAGGCCACTGCTTGTTACTCTAAGTATGGTAGGCAAAGGTACAACAAGCAAGCTCATACTCCTAAAAACATGTTAATTACCTACAACAATTGTTTTGGCCACTTGAATAATTATAAATTCACATGCAGCCAAACCAGCCTCCTTTAAAGATTGACATTAATTCCAAACAAAGCAGTAAGCCGCGAAATGTGGAGCATAGAAAAGTGTCATTAATTAGTTTATGTGAATTAGAATATGTCTGAAGGTGTTGCCAGCAAGAGAACTACATTGAGGAACGCTTTGTTGTAAATACAGTGAGCAGCACTATAATGACATTTGGTGAGTGGGTTGACTGAACAGTAGTGCACAGATGCTGTACTGTTTGTTAGATTTTAGTTGTAACTGTGAGATCCCTAGAAGAGATCATTAGATCTTCGAGGCAGCCTCTTAATTAGTATACTTTGATATTTCTGTTGAAGCAAATAGTAGATCTCTTTGATTGCTGCTAGTGCTTGCTGGTGCAATAAACTCTCTGCTTTGTTTTGCTGAATGGCTCCAAGATGTGAATGACTTACTGCGAGCTGTGACACTCTTTGCCCATCTGATGTCTGACACCATCCTGCAAGGCAGTGCCACCTCTCACACGGCGCCGATGGAGCCTGCAGATCGTAAGTATAGCAACTACCATACATGTGTGTGATGACCAGAATCAGACACCTGTAGGCTGGGTGATAGGCTGCTAGGGAGAATTACTCTTTCACCTGTCAATGTAAATATTCATCCTTATTGATATAAATAATGTGAGTGTGAGAGTGAGGAGTGAGTGGTACACTTCTGTGGCACAAATATTATTACTGAATAAAAACATTAATTTGTAAATTCTTTAAAGTTTTTTAAAGGAGTCCAACAGGACTCATAATTAAAATTACATTGCAAAGGCAATAATGCTTGAGAGGCGAAGGGGTTGCAGTATTTCTTCCCTAAATAATATGCTCCCCACCTATGTGCCCTATCGCAATCTACTGCCCCTTGAATAAGGAAGACCACTCATGGAGGTAGATCCCTATCATTTGTAGGTGCTACTCTGTGAAATAGACAGCTGACCTCTCTCCCCACCAGACCATCCGATTTGTTTTTTTAGGAAACATCTGAAAGTTCAACTGTTCGCTTTATTATCTACTTTTCTATCAGTAGGTCTGCGATTTAATACACCGTGCTTGGACTCCCCACGTGGGATAGCAGTTTGTGCTTTGCAAAAGTGTCAATCAGTCAATAAATCGATCTACATGGGAAACCGTTGAAAAATGCCAACAGTAATATCAAATATGAATTATAATTGAATAATTAGATGGTTGGACAGAAATACAAAGGCATAGTAAGCTACAAAAAAATAAAAGCTGTGTGAAAATCCAATTCCAATTCCAAAAATTCTTTATTTCGGTCATATAGACCATAAAAGATGCAATAAAAAGAATACAGACAATAAAACATTAATAAAATACATTTGAATAAAAACAACTGTCCCAGCAAGGAATAAGTTAAAATCGCGTTTAGAAGGTTCTTTAAAAAGTTCAAGGGGCTTCAGACAATTTTTTCCTTCTGATCAACCATATAGCCATAAGAAATTTGGAAACAGCAAACACAATGTGGTCCAGGGTGCAAGTTTTCAAGATCCTATATGCTTGTGCATACTCTCTGAACCCCAGGTTCTTACAGAGTGGCGCTATCCAATATTTCCTAGGCCTTTGGTATGCAGGACACACAAACAAGATATGGGGGTCATCTTCCACGTAGTTGTTACAACAGGGGCATATTTTGTCGCCCCCATTAGTCCACTTCGAGGTATATGAATTAATAGGTAGTGTGCTATACCTCCATTGAACATACAATTTCCTTGCCAGGATAGGAAAGATAAAATCCATAAAAGGTTCAAAAGCATATGAATTTTTGGATTCTAAAAATTTCAGGGTTAGGGTACCACTATTTTGAGCAGCCGTCAAGTGTGCGAGGGACCTGTCCTTATAAATTAGAGCCAAAGCCTTGCGCGAGATTGCGCGGCAACCTCGTGCAGGGTCCTCCCACAGATGACGAAGATTAAGGGCAGACAGTTCGTTTTCCACAAAGGTGAGCCAGGGGATTTTGCCACTTGAATTTAAGCTCATGACATGGGTAAGGTCCTCCCTATAGTGATAAAGTTCGTCCGTAGACCAGAGCCTGTGCCAGAATTTCACTGGCTTTGACACAAGCGCCTCTGCAATAGGGGGGAGGCCCATGTCCATTCTCAGAGGCTGGAGTGGCGTGGCACTTGGAAGGGCTAAAAGGCGCCTCAAAAAACTGTTTTCCACTATTGATAAGCCCTTCACCGTTTTATGTCCCCATAGCTCACTGCCATACATGGCCGCAGCCTTGGCCTGGGTCTTATAGGTTTCAAGGGCCGGGCTTATGGGCTTGAAAGAAGAAGTATTGGCCACTTTCAGGATTGCACCCGAGAGTTGGGATAATTTGGCCTTGGAACGTACTATCTGCCGATCCCATGCCAGGTTTTCCTGCAGTGTGACCCCCAGATATATGAAGGTAGACACCCTCTCAAGGCTCTCGGTCCCCAGGGTAGGATTGGGCCTAGTTTTAGTTGGTGGGTTAAAGATCATAAACTTGGTCTTTTCTGTATTCACCTCCAATCCATGCTCACTGCAGAATAGACCAAACCCATCCAGGATCCTCTGAATCCCCATTGGAGATTTTGAGAGGAGGAGGGTGTCATCGGCAAACATGATTGCCGGAACCCTCCTACCTGCCAAATAGGGGGCGTCATTATCCTTAACATTTTCCAGATGTGATATGACATTGTTAATGAATAGACAAAACAGGGTCGGTGCCAGGACACAACCCTGCCTCACACCTCGGCGCACAGGGAACCTGGATGAAAGTCTGCCATCCCTCCCACACCTGACTTGCGCATAGTTGTTCTCGTGCAGGCGGGCCAGGATGTTAAGTAGCTGGGAGGGAATTCCTAGCTTTTCCAATACCTCCCAGAGTTTCCTGCGCGGGACTAGGTCAAAGGCTGACCTCAGATCCACAAAGACCATGTACAGTCTCCCGCCCTCAATCCTCACCGTCTTCCAGTAGAGGAGAACTAGGCGGAAGATCTGGTCCATGGTCGATGTGTTTCTCCTGAAGCCAGCCTGAAGGGGACTCAAGATGTCATTTTCCTCCACCCAGTCTAATAGATGATTCAAGATAAGGCGCGCAAAAAGCTTTTGGGGAACATCTATCAGGCTGATAGGCCTATAGTTTGCAGGGCTCAAAGGGGACCCTTTCTTGTAGATCGGAACTATTTCAGCCCCTAACCAGGAGGAAGGGATCGCCATACCTCCCAAAATGGCATTAAAAAGGACAAGAAAGTACGGGGCCCAAATATCCGGGTGATATCTAAACAAATCACCTGGTAGCTTGTCCAGCCCCGGTGCCTTCCCCAGAGCTAAGCCCTCCAGTGCCAGCTTCACCTCCCCCAGAGAAAATTCCAGGGCAATCTCTTGCAGGCAGGGGGACTCTAACACCATCCCCTCCGGCCAGAGAGTGGAATCTTGGTATAATAACCCAAACTGAGCCTCCCAAACAGAGGGGGCAATGTTGGGTTCTACTGCAGACAGCAGATCCCCTGTTCCATTGTTTACCAGAGCCCAAAATTTTCTATAATCTTTGGATTTCAGGGCTCCGGTCAGGTCATGCCAGTGGTTCCAATCCCACTCAGCCCTTGCATTGGCCAGTGCAACCTTATACCCCCTCCTAAGGGCAGCTATCTTCACCTTATCACTACCCTCTTTGATTGCAGAAAGAAGCTCAGACTTAGTTTTCCTGCAATTGGAAGTATACCAAGTCGGAGCACGAGTCTTTTTCCTTCTAGTAGGCACGGCCGGATTGAAAACATCTGCAAGGTCCTTTACTAAGGCCAGATGAATACCAGAGAGTCTCTCATTGTAATCTGAGGGTCTAGATTGGCTGATAAGGGCATCCACCTCCTGGAACCTGGGGAGTGCTATGTCATAGAGGTTTTTTAATGCTTCTTCTTTCTCAAGTAGTTTCCCCCATTTCACTCGGCGCCTGCTTGTAGTGAGTAATATATCTCCCTGGTCGGCTAGAAAACCGGTAGTTGGCGTCCCTAAGACAGGGGCTGGGTGCTGGATCATCAGGGAAAGGGCATTGTGGTCACTATCTAACCTCGAGATCACTCTAAAATCAATAACTTTGGGCCAGAGGGAAATATCTATAAAAATGTAGTCCAGCCTTGACTCATGGTCCTTTTTATTAAAAGTACAGACCGAAGGGGTGTCAGAAGGAGTGCGCCCATTGCACGCCCTCAAGGCGAAATTCAAGGTGAGAGAGGTAAGTTGTACTGCCAACGGGGACCAAGCTTTAGGGTGAGGTGATGAAGAGGGAGGGACTCCCCAATGGTCATCTTCGGCACTAGAAACACCCTCCATTAGGCCCTCCAGGGGTTCAAAGTGGCAGTTAAAATCTCCTCCCATCACTATTTTCAAGTCCCCCGTCAATTGCCCTAAAAAGGATGAGAGGTCAGCTAGGGTGGGGGATTCTTTACCCACAGCGACTGGTCGAGAGTATACATTGACAATAGCCCACGTACTTTTGTCAGGCCATCTGAGGAGCACACACTGAATGTCCGGTGAAAGTGTGTCCATACCAACTGCCTGACACCCAATATGGCTTGCTACCCAGATTGCCAAACCTCCCGAAGGTCTCCCTCTCCCATTCGATTTTGCTGAGATTTCGAAGATGTCGTATCCCCTCCTGGCCAGTGGTGCCCTGGCCCAAGTCTCTTGAAAAAGGAGTAGATCACACTTACTAACCAAAGTTTCCCACTCCGGGGTATCCACCTTGTTAGAGATGCCAGCTACATTCCAGGACAGGATAGTCATACCAAGACCTTGGGGTTTGGGACCACCCTCACTTGGTGCAGACGGGATGTCATATACAGGGTCGCCCAAATCACCCAGGCCAGAGGTGATGGGCGACCGAGTGGGTAATTCAGCAGGCTCCACCAACTGCATTGCGGGAACAGTTAATGCATCTGGTGGATCCTCGTTAAAGACTTGAGTGCATCCCAGTATGGGCCCTTCGGCTTTTACAGGGGTCAGGGACCTTTTTTTGTAAGTGGGAACAAATGTACCTCCCCCCCCAAGTATAAAGCCATAGGCAGATTTTATCTGACCATGCGGAATGGCCCCTCTTATTGGTCAATCTACCAGTTCCAGACAGGAAAATCTGTTCTGATGGACAAAATTACCATGGGCAGGCAATGGATTGTACTTGGGTCTGTACCGAGAACCATCTACTGCAAAGCCCACTCTAGTCCAACTCTGTTCCCTCCCCACTCCTAAGTTGGAAGCTTTTGGATAGAATTGCGAGAGGGACACTACATCTATGTTGGATTTGTCCGGCCTTACCAGCCAGTTGCAAATATAAGGGGCAACCAGTGGGCTTTTAAAACTGATTATGATACAGTCCCCTACCCTATTTTTGGGAGTGATTCCAATCCATGGGATCCTTCTAACCATCAACACATCACCTTTTATATTAGGAGGGAGGGGCCTATTGGTATTAAGCCAACTAATTACTTTATTACGAAGTGAGTCCTGTGGCTCTCTGTAATCACTAGTGAGCTCAGGGACTCCTACCATAATCGCTGTGTAGGGCACAGCCTCCGGGGGCAAATTAACCACCCTACGCCTACTGTTAGGACTCATGGGGCGATTAGTGAATTCATCGTTGGCTCGCCCCCCGCTCATTAGAAGTGGTGATGTTGGTTGTTTAGATCTTCTAGGTACCGGGACAGGGGGCCTAAGTATTTGTGAGGGGGGCAATGGGGGAGAATGGCTACCTATACCACTATCTTGAACCCCTGCCGGGACCTGTATACTTGTTCCCGCAGAAGGCGCTCTGAGCCCAGCAGGATCCTGGGGAGTCGTCAGTGCACCTGGACCCAACCCCCCACTAGAACTATTCCTACTCTGTGCCTCTTCCATAGCCTTAAGTCTAGCAGCTATAGAATCCAATTTGACGGTCAGAGGCTCCAACAGGCTCCTAAGGATATCCCTAAAAGAGCCAATCAGAGCTTCGGCTGTATTTAGAGAATTTCCACCAAATACAAACGGGCCAGAGGACCCAGGTACCACTGTTGCTAACGGCGAATCTAAATGATCAAAACCGATTCCCGGGGAACTATCTACGGGAGAAGCTAGGACGCCAGAACTAGCAACTAGTGATGGGTTGATTTTATCCACTTTGGCCCTTTTTGCCCCTCTTAATTTCCTTATCCTTTTCCTTTTCGAAGGGTGGTAGACTTTCCTGCCTACAGGATCTGTTGGCGCTACAACCTGCCCTTCAACCTGTACTTTGGATGTTTCTGCACAAATAATATGCGGAGTGGACTCCACCACCCCCGAGGGGCACAGGGACTCGCTATCCCTCAAAAGGTTTGACGGGGTCCTAAGTTGTTGGAGGACAGTCTCTATTGTCTGGTCGATGCTATCCATGAGAGATAAGTGAGTGGCGTCAAATGGTGTTGGAGTGCTAATATCAATGGATGAAGAGTCCGAGGGGACCATTGAGACGGACACATTTTCAACATTTACCTCTGGGATAGTGTCTGATGCTATGCGACCTTTAGTAGCCGCAGCACTAGACTTACAAAAGAATTTATCCAGCGTGCTGGAGCACTGTTGGGCAGCCTTACTTCTAGATACTCTAGTGGCCATAGCGGGCGGGATAGTTAAAACCACTAATTGTATAGAAAAAGGAGGGGTTTGGGACAAAGACAACGATAGAGAGGGGGCCCGGTCCGGTCTCTGCCGGCCTCTAACGGCCTAAAACGGCCCGCTCTTTGCCCGGTCTTAGCCCGGGCTGCGTCCCGCGCTGCGGGAGTAGGATGTTGTGTTAAAGCCTCAGGAGGGCGGGGGGCGGGGCAGCAGGGAGAGCGGACCGGAAGCTCGTCGACGGTCTAGCAGGGACTTCTGGGAAATGAAGTCCCCGCACGCTCGCAGCCCCGCTACAGCCACACGCTTGATGCCGGTTTCCCTCCTCTGGGCTCTTCCCGGCGTGGATTGTGGTCCGCTCCTCGATATGGGCGAAGGGGCACCCGCGAAGCGGGTGCGCCGAGTGGAGTTTGGGCGCCAAGTAGGAACAGGTAAGCTCCTCCGTGAAGATCCCCTGTAAAAATCAGCAAGATGTCCCGCTAAATCCACGAAAAACAGGTGTTTTTAAGCCTCAGGAGGGCGGGGGGCGGGGCAGCAGGGAGAGCGGACCGGAAGCTCGTCGACGGTCTAGCAGGGACTTCTGGGAAATGAAGTCCCCGCACGCTCGCAGCCCCGCTACAGCCACACGCTTGATGCCGGTTTCCCTCCTCTGGGCTCTTCCCGGCGTGGATTGTGGTCCGCTCCTCGATATGGGCGAAGGGGCACCCGCGAAGCGGGTGCGCCGAGTGGAGTTTGGGCGCCAAGTAGGAACAGGTAAGCTCCTCCGTGAAGATCCCCTGTAAAAATCAGCAAGATGTCCCGCTAAATCCACGAAAAACAGGTGTTTTTAAGCCTCAGGAGGGCGGGGGGCGGGGCAGCAGGGAGAGCGGACCGGAAGCTCGTCGACGGTCTAGCAGGGACTTCTGGGAAATGAAGTCCCCGCACGCTCGCAGCCCCGCTACAGCCACACGCTTGATGCCGGTTTCCCTCCTCTGGGCTCTTCCCGGCGTGGATTGTGGTCCGCTCCTCGATATGGGCGAAGGGGCACCCGCGAAGCGGGTGCGCCGAGTGGAGTTTGGGCGCCAAGTAGGAACAGGTAAGCTCCTCCGTGAAGATCCCCTGTAAAAATCAGGAAGATGTCCCGCTAAATCCACGAAAAACAGGTGTTTTTAAGCCTCAGGAGGGCGGGGGGCGGGGCAGCAGGGAGAGCGGACCGGAAGCTCGTCGACGGTCTAGCAGGGACTTCTGGGAAATGAAGTCCCCGCACGCTCGCAGCCCCGCTACAGCCACACGCTTGATGCCGGTTTCCCTCCTCTGGGCTCTTCCCGGCGTGGATTGTGGTCCGCTCCTCGATATGGGCGAA
Organism: Triturus cristatus; assembly: GCF_964204655.1. Classification (NCBI taxonomy): domain Eukaryota; kingdom Metazoa; phylum Chordata; class Amphibia; order Caudata; family Salamandridae; genus Triturus; species Triturus cristatus. The sequence continues at coordinate 1,025,172,421 of NC_140584.1, forward strand.
GGGGCACCCGCGAAGCGGGTGCGCCGAGTGGAGTTTGGGCGCCAAGTAGGAACAGGTAAGCTCCTCCGTGAAGATCCCCTGTAAAAATCAGCAAGATGTCCCGCTAAATCCACGAAAAACAGGTGTTTTTAAGCCTCAGGAGGGCGGGGGGCGGGGCAGCAGGGAGAGCGGACCGGAAGCTCGTCGACGGTCTAGCAGGGACTTCTGGGAAATGAAGTCCCCGCACGCTCGCAGCCCCGCTACAGCCACACGCTTGATGCCGGTTTCCCTCCTCTGGGCTCTTCCCGGCGTGGATTGTGGTCCGCTCCTCGATATGGGCGAAGGGGCACCCGCGAAGCGGGTGCGCCGAGTGGAGTTTGGGCGCCAAGTAGGAACAGGTAAGCTCCTCCGTGAAGATCCCCTGTAAAAATCAGCAATACCCTATACTGGGGTGGCATGATGAGCAAAAGAACGATGGATTTAACCCAGATCTCTTGACTGGAGGTGAATGTATGATTTGGTCAGCATTCCGTCCATCATTTGTTTGCGTAGCACTTTTCATCCGAAGTGGGATGGGTATGCCCAGACGTGGGTCCCTTGCTCACTGTGCCACTGGATTCAAACTAGCCTGGCTGATGAAGGGTAATACCCAGAAACCGGTCCCAGGATGCTTGTTTCCGGTCCAGGGAGGACCTGGCTTGGCAGTTCGGTCTGGACTGTTCCCATGAGGCACAGGGTTAAGACTGATTTGCGTATGGCTGGGTCTAAACTGGGGTGGCATGGTGAGCAAAAGGGCGATGGATTTAACCCAGACCTCTTGACTGGGGTGAATGTATGATTTATTCAGCATTCCGTCCATCATTTGTTTGCGTAGCACCATTCAAGGACAGGCCACAGTTCTAGATGGGAGTGTTGTGGCTGTGCTGAAAGACATAGCAGAACATTAGTTAAGAAAATGAGGCTGCAGGGAGGGGCATAATAATAGTGACTATTTTTTACTGTGCACACCACACATTAAATTAACCTCACCCACTGAGGATAGTTTGTTTCCATTTCTGTGGTACACATTTTGCTGATTTCAGGATGATTCAGAGGTTCATGCATTTGAGCTGCACCTCACTGATCTGCATTATCTGTATTTTTGTATGGTAGAGATGATGGTGAAGAAATTTGTACTGCAGCTTGGATGGGTGGTGTGGTGAGTGTGTTTGTTACAGCTTAGAAAGAGGGAACTAGTCATGTTGTGCTGTACAATTTATTTGGCACTAATGGAAAAATGGTGAGGAGGATCATGTCAGCGTTACCATTCTGGCAAATTATGTCCTACTGGTCTGGCTAAACTGACTTTTTTGCTTTCTTGCAGTTTTGTTTGAAACCTGCAAACAGTGTGGCAGTGATGTGCTGTCTTACCTTTCCTTGCTGAAGCATGAGTCCACGTTGGGCAGTGGGGATTGTGAAGCTGTTCGAGATTGCCTCAATAGGATTATCTCTATTGGTGAAGTAAGAATCATCTAATCATCATTCAACATTTATTAGATGGTTCAGGGCATGGAAAGGGACTGTATGTGGCTACTTTGTTTTCTTTGTGTTTTTACAGTCACTTTTGGTGTCTCTTGTGATGGAGAAAATATGTTCTACCCTGGTTGTTATTGAAAAGTTGCATGGGATGACAAGCATTGAGTAAGCAATTTTGGTCTTCATGATTATGAGAGAGATGAGTGTGTTCATTATTCCAAATTCAGACCACATGTCATTGAAGATTTGTAAAGTGTTAAGCTTTCTCCGCCAATGCACACAGATTTGATTCAGCACTCTTATGGCTACAGTTCACAGGATTTGGATCTTACCTCACAGGGAGGGCTCTGTCGGATGTTGAAGGGGCAACAGAGTCATATTAGAGAATAATAATCTGGTTTGAAAATGGAATAAATAATGGTTTCGTAAATTTACCACCATAGGAAAAGTTATGAAAAACTTTTGTTATGGTTGAAAAGACTAAAAATAACAGAGTCTCTGTCTGACTGCCACCGTTTGGAGACAAAACAAATTGAACTTAAAGGATTAAATACAATCTTGGGATGTAGAAAGGTCCCAAATAATTGCTTTGTCATGTTGAACCTGGAGACCATGTTATGCCGGTGTCAAAGCAGTCACCAAATGATTTGCTAATCAATAAACAAAACGTCTATTTGCTTCATAAAAAAGAGTATTTTGATGATGTTATAAAGGCATTTAAGATGCCAAAGAAAAAGGCAAAGAGAACAAGTTGAGCCAGGGACTACAGATCACACAACCACGCCTGCAAAATCTCCACAGGTTGCAAGTATGAGAAGGATGAAAGATGGGGAGTAGAGATGGTATCACAAACAAGAGAGTGAAGACAATTTGTATGAGGATCAGGAGGAGGAGCAAATATTGGAGCACAGTGACATGGACACCCGATAACCACAGATAAATAATTATACAAGCTCTTCAACCAGCACAGAGATGAAGTCATTGCTTACCATTGTTATTTAGTATAGTACAATGTTGTAAATGTATTTCTAAACATCCTATATCAGCCTATGCAGTTAAGTCAAGAAATCAGCAGAAATGCATGGCACATCCACAAGACAACTCTACATCGAGGCACATGTCGAACCAGACTTCAATAGTAACAGCAGTGTAAAAGATCTTGCAAACTTCAACAGCTACTACGATCCCTCCACCGCATAAAAAGGTAAAACTGGGTGCAGGGAGTAAAAAAATAGGTCTGCAGCTCTTAAATGATGTACAGCAATTGCCACGGCTCTCATAAGTCACTATGGACACCAAGAAGGAAAGAAATTGAAGAGTTAATACAACATATTCTCAGTAAGCTTAAAAAGACAGTTAAGCATTGTTTTGAAAGTAAAAACAATCCCCAGTACCTGTTTAAAGCTGTTGCTTCAAGTGGCAGATGTCAGAGGCAGACAGGAGACAGTACTGGGTAAAGGCTCAGAACAATGAAAGCATCAATGTGTGGAAATGTGCCTTTTAATGAGCACACCGGTGCAGGGGTCACCCTTCTCTGTCCACGACTCTGTAGACCAACAAAATAGAGATTGGCACTGAAGCTGGAATTCAAATAACAAGTTTATTAATCACTCATGAGTGGGACTACGTCCACACAGCACTGTTGAGTGCTGCCTGAGGTAGTACATGGAATACACAGACCATGGTGCTTATATACATACTTTTTTGCAGAGTAAGCATGTAGTTACAAATAGATGTGACAAACCTACACAGAAAATAGTTACAGCCAGACATGGGCAGATGGGTAATCACTTAGTCAGCAAAGTGGGAGGGGGAACAGAACTGTTTACTACAGTAGAAAACAGTTGACAGTTACATCTTTAACCAGGTGCATTTCAGCAGCTACAGGCCTTTTCTCAGCACGTACATTGCTTTGGCTCAGTACAGAAGGAGTTAACTAAAGCTGATGACACAAGCAGAATAGAAGGGCAAGCAACAGTGAAGACGGAAGAATTACATAGCTAACAAAATGGCTGTCACAACCAGGATGGCTTCAGCTTATGCTAACGGAAATTATTTCAGATTTTCTCAAATGGTTTAAGGTTAAATCAAAAATAGCAGCCTATCCATTGGCCAGTTAGCGTACCCCTAAAAAAGATAACAATATGGCTGGAACAGGGGAGCATTACAGACTAGGAAAACATATTGTAGGTGAGTGCCAACTCAAAGAAAACCTCAGGGCTGAGAGCAAAAATGGGTAGAAAAGGTACTGACTGCAACAAACATTGGGCGACAATTGTCGACCATTCCTTAGCAATATTCTACTAAATATAAGCTTCCCTTTTGGTGAAGCGGTAGTGGCAGAGACCAAAGCCAAAGAGGTTCAGAAAATTCTGTAAAGTGGCAGATTGAACCCCACAACCATTGATTGGTAGGGGAAAGTTTGAAACATTACCTAAAAAATGGGTATAGATAACCTCAGGCAAGTGAGTGCTAATATTGCATTGAGATGACACAACTGCAGCAGGTCCTTGAATTATTTTAGGTATGTGCTCTATTAGGCCTTTGTGGCTATGTGCATTTTGTTAAAGACTTAAGGCTGCAAGGGTCTTTCGCATTAAACTAGGGTAATATATCCAGAGCACTTTACATAGGGGTAGAACTAAACTGCCGGTACTAAATCTCAAATGCTATGCCTCGATCCACACAATATATGCAATTAATGTGCTAACTGAGTAGTATGTTATGTATTCTTCAATATAAATACAGTTTTAAATAATTAATTTACTTCTTAGTTTCATGGTTCTACACAAAATTATTTGTATGAAATCACATCATGTTTGTCTCCCAACTGGAGAAGTTCAAAATGTAATAGTCAAGGATGTTATACAGGAAGTGCCTCTGGAGGAGGAATATCAGAGGATATACTCTGTATACTTGATCGTCCCAAATTCCTTTGGGATTTTAAACAGTTAGGTAAAGTGACAAAGCTTAAAGGCAACCTGAGAAGAAGTTATTCCAATACTATGGGAACTTTATGCATACACCTGATACTGTATGCTGTTTTACACTTGATACTAAAAACAAATGGCTTACGAGGCAAAGTTGGCTGTCTTTATATGACTTGTAAGATGTTGTTATCAGCCACAAAGTGGAGAAACTTAAAATGTGGGACTCAGAACACCATAATAAAGAGAAGAAAAATAGGCCACCATTCCATACTTTGATGGTTACAGCAGAAACATGATGGGTGCACATTTAGACAGTATATACGTACAGGGTTGGGTTGAATATAGAACTGCTAACAAAGCAAATCGGTTCATTGGAGTTAAAAACAGTATATGTGGAGTTTAATTCAGTACCATTGCAAGATCAGTTGTGGAGGCAATTCGATTATGTTAAACTTGAGCAGGTAAAAACACTGTTAAAGAGTCTCAGAGCGCATTCAGCGAGAATGAAAAGGGCTTTTTTGGCTTACACTTGAAATGAATTGCTTAATGACACGTTTGTAGCAGCAACATGGTCTTTGGCGCACACATTTAGAAAACATTGTGTAGATTCTCAGCCAGGAATAAAAGCTCAGTGAAAGTAGACGGTTACAACATTTATCTATTTGTGCTGTTTCTTAATACTATAATGGGGAGATATTGTTCGATAATCTTTGCACAGCATGTTCATCCTGAATAGACTCACACAACAAAATAAGCTTATTGAAACTCTACAACTTTAGCTTGAAACTGTTTTAAATTGACAATGCCCCATCAGAGTGATTGGGAGTGGTACATAGTACAAGGGAGGTTTGATAAGATGTTCTCAATGTATTTTCAGAATATGGGGGGGGGGGGGGGGGGGGGGGGAGAAGATGGTGGTTATGTACTGGGGCATTGTGAATTTACAGTTGAGTTCATCTTGAGCCATACTGGCTCTGCCTATGGTCAATGCAATGTGAAAGATGGAATATTATACCCTATGTTCATCGAGTTTCAAACTGCTAAAGAGGTATGACTAGTTTTTCCCACATCGTGTCTTAAATGCCATGTAAGGAAAGTAAATATCATCACTTGCTGTCTGTGTCCTCTCGGTAGGACCCCATATTCTCACATCGTGGTCTCTGTGTCTTGGAGGGATGTGACTGTAACCCATTATCTTCTGTTCCCTGACTGCAGTGGCAAAGATTCTCACCTCTAATCCTGTGCATGTTGCAATGTTCCTTCTCATGGGTTGCCCTGTGTGCCTTTTCTGTAGAAACTACAATTTTCATCTCTTACCTTCTGTACCCTGTAGGAGCTGCCACTCTTGCCTCTTGCAACTGTGCCCTGACTGTAGGAGCTGTCCTTGCCACTTTATTTGTCTTCCTGTGTCTGTGTGTAGGGTCTGTGATCCTGTGTCTGTGTGTAGGGTCTGTGATTGTCTCTGCTTGTTTCTTGCACCTTATGTACAGGAGTTGCGGCCTAAGGGCTTGGATATCAAGCAGGAAGAACTGGGAGACCTTGTAGACAAGGAAATGGCTGCAACGTCTGCCGCAATTGAAGCAGCTTCTGTTAGGATAGAGGTAAGCTTATGTTCCTTTATCTAATGCTGAATATTCCAGTTGGGAATCAAAGTTACTATGCAGCGGCTTACTGCATAGAATGATCTATATACTCCTCTCAGCACAAGGAAACATAGATAGTGGCTGATTATTGTGTTTCCATTTTTGAGTGTCATAGGGATAATTCATCTCATTAAAACCCTTTTATCTAACTCACCAACTTACTGTTGCAATTTGCACAGCTGTACTAGTAAGATTATATACAGTATTTTTCATTTTTCAAAGTATTTTCTTTCGTGCAATTTTCTGATCTGTCTGATTTCCAAGATTCAATAAAAATATTACTCAACCAAAAATAGTTTGCCTGAGTGAAGGACAGTTACATGTAAGAACACCACACATGCAATCTGACTGCAAAGTCAAACTGATGCTTTTGCCACTTAAAAGTGTCTGAGGATGATGTGTTAGAGACCAGATTAGACTTTCTTTACTTTGTATTCAATCCAAGGACCTTCAGTGAATGATTACCTCACAGCAGAAAAGTGCTTACCAAAGTCCTGCATTGATGAAAGTTTTGTGCTAGCAAAAGGTTTTTTACGTCCTTGGAAATAGTAGGTTGTTTGAGCCACTTTAGGGGCCATAGATGCAAATTTTTCTAGAAATACTCTGTCTGGCCCTATATCATCTTACTGCTTTTTATCTCTTTTCTAATAGGAAATGCTCAGCAAGTCACGTGCTGGAGACTCTGGAGTCAAACTGGAGGTGAACGAGAAGTTAGTATTGGCACCCACCTCCTCCCCTCGCTTTCCAAAAGTCCAGGCTTAGCAAGATTCCTTTCCCTCCTCCACCCTGCTCTTCATTCAGCCATCTTATCTCGTCCAAGTGCACATCTTTTTGGATATTGCCTTCAAAATCCAAGGCACACAATGTTCTTGATATGACCGGCATTAGAAAAAGCGTTGTGGTCAGCCTTTTTCTACTCTTCTGCTAGAACTACCCATGGTTCTTCTGAAGCTCACTTTGACAACTGTGCGACAAGGGGTTAGTTCAATCAAGTGGGCTACTGTTGTTTTTACACAAACTGCTCAGAGAGACATCCTGGACTAGGCACAGCACGACAGCAGTCCATGGTCTAGAATACCAGTTGAAAGGTCGTGCCTCAGTGTAATGGAATTGAAAGTCTATGAAAGGCTTTATTCTCCCATGTTGTAAAGAGGACAATCTGCTACTTGATCGAAATATGGTGGTCGAAGCACAAAATCCCCTAATATTTATAACGAATTTCAAACCTGACCAAGTCACTGCATGGTTGGAGAGGTGTATCTGTAGTTTGAAAAAAAAATTAAACCAACTCTAGGGCATGATCCAGTTAATCAGACTGAGGCACATTCTTACCCAGAGCCAAACAACCATTGCCAAATCTGTTTATTGTCTGTGCAAGTGAAACCAGTGATGAAAGGATTAGGTAATGGCCGTCAGAGTTTCTCGCCACCCGTGTTGATGCCGGTTGTTTCTGAGCTTGTTCAGCCTATGAATTATATCTCGTGACCCAGAAAGAGAATAAGATATTGCCTGCTCGTTTTGGTCACAGATTTTAAAACTTTGGGCTTGATGAAATGCTGTTACTCAGATGAATGTTTCATGATACACCTTACACATCATCTGTGCAGTCAGAAATTATACTTTAGGTCTCCAAAAGGCATTCATAGGTCATTGGCTTGAATCTAGATGGGTCTCAGGCTTGGTGAGCTGCAAGCGCGGCTGATTTCTTTACTGTGTTTTCATGGTCATTGTATCTGAAAGAGACACGTTAGTGATATATTCCTTACCTTAGAATTACCCCTAGGCGTCAGACTGGATCCAGAAAGTTTTCGTCAGCAGTAACCCTACGTGTTGGAAGGTGGCGTCGTGCGGCTCTGCGTCCGTCATGATCACTGGGATGACGTCCCGCAGCTAGTTAGACGCCGCCCTCACGCGCTGACGTCAGATCTTTCTTTTTCCGCGCCAGCAAGCGCAGATCCGTAGAGAGCGGTACCCCCAGTCAATTATTGACTGAGTTTTTGGGGACTTTTTGTCTCTGTTCTTTTGAGTCTTTGACAACGAAGAGAACGCACAATGTTAGCAGTTCTGCTTGTTGGAATTTCCAAGGCAAAAGACTCACAATTGATGAACGGAATGCAGAACAAATCAAAACATTCACCCCCAGTCAAGAGATCTGGGTTAAATCCATCATTCTTTTGCTCACCATGCCACCCCAGTTTAGACCTGGCCATAAGCAAATCAGTCTTGACCCTGTGCCTCATGGGAACAGTCCAGCTCAAACTGCCAAGCCAGGTCCTCCCTGGACCAGAAACAAGCATCCTAGGACCCGTTTCGGGGTTTCACCCCTCTTCAGCCAGGATAGCTTGATTCCAGTGGCACAGTGAGCCCAGGACCCACGTCTGGGCATACCTGGCCCACACCCTCGCCAGTTCTCTCTTCACCAGCGTGTATCCCAGCATCACTAGCTGTTGTTAGGTTTCAGTAAGATCACTGGCAGCCCAGATGTTTAATAAACCCAGTTGCGGAGTCAGCACTACCGTCTTCCCCAGTGCAGTCTGCATGTGATTTGTGGCTGCCTCCCAGAAGTGATGAACAGCCGGGCACTCCCAGAGAGTATGGTAGAAGGTGGCCTGCTGTCGGCAGCCCTTCAGACAGAGGTCGTCCTGTCTTGCGTTTATTTTAGCCAAGGTTATCCCTGTCATATATGACCGATGCAGAATCCTAAGCTGTATCAGTCTAAATCTGAGTGTGATGGCCGCTTCCCTGGGTGACATAAGGGCCGACCGCCAATCCTCCTCATCAATCGACCCCAAGTCTCTCTCCCATTGTTCTTTAAGTTTGCCAAAGCTATCAGGCAGATTGTTAGTAAGTTTCTTATACGTTAAAGATATGGCTTTAGAGTGTAGTGGCCCATCTAGCAAGCGGTCTTCCAGTGGAGAGGAGTCTGGTATGTCATCAAAACTTGAAAAAGCCGCCTGTAAGGCATGTCTTATTTGTAGGTATCCAAAATACCTCAATCAGTCTTGACCCTGTGCCTCATGGGAACAGTCCAGCCCGAACTGCCAAGCCAGGTCCTCCCTGGACCGGCAACAAGCATCCTAGGACCGGTTTCGGGGTTTTACCCCTCTTCAGCCAGGATAGGTTGATTCCAGTGGCACAGTGAGCCCAGGACCCACGTCTAGGCATACCTGGCGCACTTAGGGCGAGAAAGCAAAAGACACACAATTGATGGACGGAAAGCAGAACAAATCAAAACATTCACCCCCAGTCAAGAGATCTGGGTTAAATCCATCATTCTTTTGCTCACCATGCCAGCCCAGACTTCACGGAACCCATGCCCAGACGTGGGTCCTGTGCTCTCCATGACACTGGAGTCAAGCTATCCTGGCTGATGAGGGCTGAAAGCCCAAAACTGGTCCTAGGATGCTTGTTTGCAGTCCAGGGAGGACCTGGCCTGGCAGTCCGGGCTGGACTGTTCCCATTGGGCGCAGGGTCAAGACTGATTTGCATTTGTCACCCTGAGTGGGACGGGTATGCCCAGGCGTGGGTCCCGTGCTCTCCATGCCACTGGAGTCAAGATATCCTGGCTGATGAGTGCTGAAAGCCCGAAACCGGTCCTAGGATGCTTGTTTCCAGTCCAGGGAGGACCTGGCCTGGCAGTTCGGGCTGGACTGTTCCCATTAGGCGCAGGGTCAAGACTGATTTGCATATGGCTTGGTCCAAACTGGAATGACATGGTGAGCAAAACAACTATGGATTTAGGCCCAGATCTCTGTACTGGGGTGAATATATGACATTGTTCTGCATTCTGTACATCAATTGTTCTTTTTGGAATTTCCAAGGCGGCACTCGCTCGGCGACGCTTTTCGTCACGAGTGGAGTGGCGGTATATTGTACGCCTTTCCGCCTATACCACTTCTACCCAGAGTGCTGAAGAAGATTAGGCGCGACCGGGCCCAAGTCATTCTTGTGGCCCCAGACTGGGCTCGAAGAGTTTGGTATCCCGAGCTACTCAGTATGAGCGTGGATCCCCCGATCCGACTGCCTCTTCAGGGGGATCTTCTGTCGCAGCAGCAGGTGACGGTCCTCCACCTAAACCTATCCAGCCTCCACCTCCTTGCGTGGAGATTTAGCGGCGACAGTTGATTCCATTTGACTTGCCTCCTGAAGTCTGTGATATCATTCTGGCAGCCAGGCGTCCCTCCACTAAATCGGTATACACCTGCAGGTGGAACAAATTTGTGGCATGGTGCACAGCAAAGGCTGTGGATCCCCTTTCTGCTCCTCTTTCAGAAGTCCCTTTGTTCCTTCTTTCTTTGGCCCGGCAGGGCTCTGCTCTGGGCACTATTAAGGGCTACCTTTCTGCAATTTCTGCCTTTCTCAGGCTCCCTGATCAGCCTTCTCTTTTCAAGTCCCCTGTTGTAAATAGATTTCTCAAAGGCATTACTCACCTTTTCCCTCCTATTCCTTTTGTGATGCCACAGTGGGACTGAATCTGGTTCTTACCTATTCGATGTACGCTCCCATTGAGCCGCTACACAACTGTCCTCGTCGTTTATTGACTTTGAAGACTGCTTTCCTGGTTGCCATTACCTCCGCTAGTCGCATGAGTGAGCTCCAGGCTCTTTCCTGTAAACCTCCTTTTCTGTCTGTTCACCCGGACAAAGTTGTGCTCCGCACTCATCCCTCCTTTTTGCCAAAAGTTGTTACTGCCTTCAATATCGGGCAATCCATCACCTTGCCCACTTTCTTTCTGCCTCCGCACCCTTCCAGAGAGGAAGAGAGGCTTCACCATCTGGACCCAAAACGTGCACTCTCATTTTACCTGAATCGCACACAACAGTTCCGGGTGGATGACCAGCTCTTTGTTGGCTACGTAGGCGCCAAGAAAGGCCGGGCTGTACACAAGACAACTATCTCCCGTTGGGTTGTCTTGTGTATAAAAACCTGTTATTCTCTGGCTAAAAAGGAGCCTCCGGACATTCCACACTTTTACTAAGCCTTATTGCCTTGACAGCCAAGTCCGAAGAGATGGCTTCTTTGGCCGTTCTGTTCTCCGGGACTTTCTGGTGTGTTCTTGGTTCGCAGACCCACCAACGGGGTTGGTATTGCTGGGGTATCTATTCTAAGGTAAGGAATCAATCACTAACGTGTCTCTTTCAGATGCACAAGTTACTTACCTTCGGTAATGATATATCTGTAAGAGACATTAGTTAGTAATAGATTCCTTACCGCCCCAACCATCCTACCTGTTCTGTGAACTGATTTTTAGGGTTAAGGTCATCCCTTTCAGGGCCCTAGTTTCAATGCACCAGTGGTCAGTATCTTGCATGGCTCTGCGTTCCTGGCGTGGAAAGTCGTGTACAGAACTGACTTCAGCGTGCAAGGGTGGCGTCTAAGTAGCTGTAGCGACGTCATCCCGGTGATCATGACGCCTACGACGGACACGGAGCCGCACAATGCCACCTTCCGACGCGTAGGGGTACTGCTGACAAAAACTTTCCGAATCCAGTCTGACTCCTGGGGGGTAATTTTAAGGTAAGGAATCTATCACTAACTAATGTCTCTTACAGATATATCGTTACCGAAGGTAAGTAACATGTGCATCAGGGCAAACAGTATCATTCCTAACATAGTTATGGAAAATTGATGGATTCCCATAGGGAGAACTCCTTAGGACGTTATTTCATAGATTGTTTGTGGTGTCCTTTTGAGTATTTGTGATTCCTCACAAAAATGTCCTCAACTTAGTGTTTGGATAGATCAAAACCTCAGTTCAAGTAAATCTTCTATTTGTTTTCTCGCACTGGTACTACGGTAGATCCTTACGGGAATCTTTAAAGAAGAAAATGCTCGAAAGCAAGTAGTGTTGTTTTCAAGACCATTGGCCGGTGCATAATTGGATATGGTGTTTTGACTGTTCAAGAAGTCACATGAACCTACCACTTGAATGACTTGTCTTTTCCAAGCAAACATGCTCCATTGGTCAAGTATCATGCCAGTTCTCCCTTTGGCGGCCTGTTGGTAATAGTTAATTAATAAATATGGATCAGAGGGGAGACTACCTGCAGGGAACCAGGTGTCACTGTACCTTATGAAGGGTTCAACCATGGAGATCTCTGTGAAGGTGCTGATAATGTAAATTCATAGAAAGCCCTTGGTGCTTCCTCAGAACCCCCATTACCTGCCCAAGGGGCGTCTCATCTGGAAAGCCTAAGAATTCACTGTGTCCAATTTTAGTACTTTGAGAGTGAGCCAGGTTCTGGCTTGGAAAAGTGCAGAAGGTTCTGTTCTCCTGTAAATCATTCATGACTTAATGGATACAACTGGGGCAAACCCCTGTGGGTGCCGAACCCCAATATTTGATCACCCTGAAATTTTACCGAAGTAGTTCAGCTCCAGCGTCTCTAGTTGATATAGCGGTTACCGACTGCACTCCTCATCAGAACCGCACAATTTAGCTGACCTAAACAGAAATTAAGAAAGGAAGCATAAATCATTGAGTTCTAGGATAAAAATAAAGCAAAAGTGGATGTTTAATGCAGAAAAAGTTAAATGCAGTACACAGAAAATATGCATGAAATGCCATACTGTCTCAAAATACAGAATTACAAAATAAATGAAAAATCATAGAATGCATTAATCCCAAGTCAACAGAATTCAAGTAAGTGTCAAACTGAGTATAGACACATCCCATAGAAAGTCTCATTCAAATCGACATAAAAAATTAAAATCTCCAGTAATAGCTGTCCTAATGATAGCTGTAAAATCCCACCGAGCCCCAAAAGGATCAGCTAAGATTAAACTCGAACTTAACTTGAAAAGCTAAAGTCAAAGAACGTCAATATACAAATTACACTTTCTAAAAATAGATTCTGCAAATTCAGCATAGTATGATTATGGTTTAAGTCACATTGGCGAATCAGAAACATCAACATATTTTAAGAAGATGTTAACCCTCACCCACTTCTTAAGGTAAGAGAGATCTTCCATCGTCTTCTGCAGTAGCCGCCCTCCGGAGCTGACCAACATACAACGAACCATCCCTCTAACATGGCTCAGAGTCTGCACGCCCACCCCAACTCTTCCCGTGGAAGTCCTTAAAATTATATTTTGGGTACATGGTGGGAGCTTCATTCACTATAGTGTTTCTAATAACGCTGTACATCACTATTACATTTATGTCAAGTACATCGCTATTACATTTACGTATTTCACGTGGTACTCCGCGCAGGCAAGGGGAGAGATGGCTTTGTAGCAGGACCCTGATTGGGAGGGGGTTGAGCAAGAGAAGGTTGAACACAACATCAGAAACGACTTCCATAGTAGAAACAATGATGTCTTGCACGGAAATGTGCCGTGTGTTTCCTGTCTCATTAGCTGCCCCTCTGAATGGCTTGGGCAATTCATTTCAGGTGCAGTATCATTAGTTCATCAGTTACGAGTCTTTGCATTATAAAATCAGTAATTATAAGAAAACATTTTCACACGAAATGTGCACATTTTCCATATTTGCGAAAAACATCGTATATAAACTATAATATATCTGTGCACTACTGGTAACTCGATTGCAGGTCAAGTGCTCCGGTGCCCTTGGGCTGATTTTGCTTTATATAAAACTGTAAAAACAAAATAGACAAAATAATTCCAATGAACTGTCCGGTTAAGTAGTCCGTTACTATGTTCAGTCTATGGCTGTCAGTCATCGAGCCTCCCAACTACGTCTCCGCCCCCTTCCGCATCCTCGATCTAGATCTGCCCCGTTCCTTTATATTCTCCAGCTCTGTGCCTTGCGTCTCTTTGGGGCTTTGACCCTGCGTCTTCCCGAAAGGACTGCCCTTCACCTCCTTTCCTGCAGCTTCCTGCTCACTTCTTGTGGTCTTTGTACTAGCGGATCTGTGTCTTTATCTCTTCTCATAGCGAGTCTCTGTAGTCTGCATCGCCTTCCATTAAGTCGGTAGTTCATGCACCTCATTGTCTTTAGACTTGTAGTTGCTGCACGTTCATCCCGCTTCTCATTACATCTGTTATTCCTGCGCCACATCGTCTTCACGCCTATGTTTGCTGCACTTTACTTACATCTTAGCCTGACCCCTCCATTTCTCCTCTGTTTCCTGGCCCCTGCCTTTCTCCTCTGTGCCCTGGCCCCTGCATCACTTCTCTGTGCCCTGGGCATGTATCTAGTCTGTGTGCCCTGGACCCTGCATCCCTCCTCAGCGCCTTGGCCCCTGCATCTCTCCTCTGTTCCTGGCCCCTGCATCTCTCCTCTGTTCACGGCCCCTGCATCTCTCCTCTATTCCTGGCCCCTGCATCTCTTCTCTGTGCCCTAGGCTTTCCATCTCTCTTCTGTGCCCTGGGCTTTGCATCTCTCCTCTGTGCCCTGGCCCTTGCATCTCTCCTCTGTGCCCTGGCCCTTGCATCTCTCCTCTGTGCCCTGGGCTTTCCATCTCTCATCTGTGCCCTGCCCCTGCATCTCTCCTCTGTGCCCTGGCCCTTGCATCTCTCCTCTGTGCCCTGGGCTTTCCATCTCTCATCTGTGCCCTGCCCCTGCATCTCTCCTCTGTGCCCTGGCCCTTGCATCTCTCCTCTGTGCCCTGGGCTTTCCATCTCTCTTTTGTGCCCTGGCCCCTTGATCTCTCCTCTGTGCACTGGCCCCTTCATCTCTCCTCTGTGCCCTGGCCCTTGCATCTCTCCTCTGTCTCTGTACCCTGGCCCCTGCATCTCCCCTATGAGACTTTGCCCCTACATCTCTCTTCTGTGCCCTGGCCCCTGCATCTCTCCTCTGTTCCTGGCCCCTGCATCTCTCCTCTGTTCCTGGCCCCTGCATCTCTCCTCTGTTCCTGGCCCCTGTATCTCCCCTCTGTGCCCTGGCCCCTGCATCTCTCCTCTGTGCCCTGCCGTCTGCATCTCTCCTCTGTGCCCTGGCCCCTGCATCTCTCCTCTGTGCCCTGGCCCCTTCATCTCTCCTCTGTGCCCTGCCTCTGCATCTTTCATCTGTCTCCTGGCCCCTGCATCTCTCCTCTGTGCCCTGGCCCCTGCATGTCTCCTCTGTGCCCAGCCCTCTGCATCTTTCCTCTGTTCCCTGGCCCCTGCATATCTCCTCTGTGCCCTGGCCCGTGCATGTCTCCTCTGTGCCCTAGCCCCTGCATATCTCCTCTGTGCCATGCCCTCTGCATCTCTCCTCAGTAGTCTGGTCCCTGCATCTCTCCTCTGTGCCCTGGCCACTGCATCTCTCCTCTATAGTCAGGCCCCTGCATCTCCCCTCTGTGCCCTGGCCCATGCATCTCCCCTCTGTGCCCTTGCCCATGTATCTCTCCTCTGTAGTCTTGCCCCTGCATCGCTCCTCTGTGGCCTGGCCCCTGCATTTCTCCTCTGTGCCCTGGTCCCTGCATCTCTCCTGTGTTCTTTGGTCCCTGCATCTCTCCTCTGTTTCCTGGCCCCTGCATCTCTCCTCTGTGCCCTGCCCCTGCATCTCCCCGCTGTAGCCTGTCACCTGCATCTCACCTCTGTAGCCTGGCCCCTGCATCTCTCCTCTGTAGCCTGTCCCCTGCATCTCACCTCTGTGTCCTGGCCCCTGCATCTCTCCTCTGTGCCCTGCCCTGCATTTCTAGTCTGTGCCCTGGGCCTTGCATCTCTCCTCTGTGCCCAGCCCCTTGCATCTCTCATCTGTGCCCTGCCCCTGCATCTCTCCTCTGTGGCCTGGCCCCTGCATCTCTCCTCTGTGCCCTGCCACTGCATCTCTCCTCTGTAGCCTGGCCCCTGTATTTCAACTCTGTGCCCTGTCCCGGCGTCTCTCCTCTGTAACCTGTCCCCTGCATCTCTCCTCTGTGCCCTGCCCCTACATCCCTCCTCTATGCCCTGGGCCTTGCATCTGTACTCTGTGCCCTGCCCCTGCATGTCTCCTCTGTGTCCGGGCCCCTGCATCTCTCCTCTGTGCCCTGAGCCTTGCATCCCTCCTCTATGCCCTGGGCCTTGCATCTCTCCCCGGTGCCCTGGCCCCTGTATCTATCTCTCCCCTGTGCCCTGGCCCCTGCATCTCTCCTCTGTGGCCTGGCCTCGGCATCTATCCTTTGTGACAGGGCCACTGCATCTCTCCTCTGTTTCCTGTCCCCTACATCTCACCTCGGTGTCCTGGCCCCTGCATCTCTCCTCTGTGCCCTGGCCCCTGCATCTCTCTTCTGTGCCCTGGCCCCTGCATCTCTCCTCTGTTCCCTGGCCCCTTCATCTCTCCTCTGTGCCCTGGCCTCTGCATCTCTGCTCTGTGCCATGACCCCTGCATCTCACCTCTTCGACCTTGCCCGTGCATCTCCTATGAGACTCGACCCCTACATCTCTCTTCTGTGCCCTGGCCCCTGCATATCTCCTCTGTTCCTGGCCCCTGCATATCTCCTCTGTTCCTGGCCCCTGCATCTCTCCTCTGTGCCCTGGGCCTTGCATCCCTCCTCTGTGCCCTGCCCCTGCATCTCTCCTTTGTGCACTGACCCCTGCAGCTCTTCTCTCATCCGAGCCTCTGTGCTTTCTCTGCTCATCAGTCTTCACTGCTCTTTTTGTCGCTGCAGAATCCTTGGCTCGTGCACAGAGCTGATGCAGGCGATACAGATGCTGGTGCGATCGTCCAAGGATCTCCAGCGGGACATAGTGGAGAGCGGAAGGGTGAGTTTCACAAGCGAGATGTACTTCTTGAACTCGTTGACTTGCCTTGTAGGTATAGAGAATCCGAGATGCTTTGTTCTGCTCTCCAGTATTATAATCTTTCACATGTTTATGATTTTATTGTAAAACTGAGGGTTTTTTATATCTCAAGGGTCTGTGTTCTCATTTCATTTTTTTTAAAATTATTTTGTTAATGCATTTTATTTATTTATTACATTTATTTTATTTGCCTCTGCAACACTCTGAGGGCCAGGTGTATGACCGTTTTTTGCGGTCGCAAAGTGGTTTTAGGCCCGTTTGCAACCGCAAAAAACATGTGGCCAATGTACCAACCCTATTTTGCGAGTCGCTAATCAATTAGCGACTTGCAAAATAGGGTTAGCGACTCGCTATTAGAAAGGGGCATGCCAAGGGCGTCTCTTCCTAATAGCGAGTCCTGAATTCGCGTATCAATGTTTTGCGACCGCAATTGCGGTCGCAAAACACTCGCAGTTTTCCACCTTTCTCAGAAGGGTGGTAAGGCACTCGCAAACGGGGACCCCTTCCCTTTGGGAATGGGTGCGCAAATATTTTTTAAGAGCAGGCAGTGGTCCCAGGGACCACTGCCCGCTCTTAAAAAAGGAAACGGAAAAGCTCAATTTTAGTTTTTTAAATGCATCCCATTTTCCTTTAAGGAAAACGACCTGCATTTTTTTTTAAAACTGCTTTATTTAAAAGCAGTCCCAGACATGGTGGTCTGCTGACCCCAGAAGGTCACCATCCCTGAGAGTGCTAGCCATTCCCAATGGGGTCGCAAATTGTGACAGCCTCACTAATATTCATAGGCATGCAATTTGCGACCCCATTGGGAATCGCAAACGGTGTCTGAGACACTGTTGTACATAGCATTTTGCGACTCGCTAATTGCCACGTGCAATTGGTGAGTCGCAAAATGCTATTGTACATCTGGCCCCAGATATACGACGATAGCATTTTGCAACTCGCAAATTGCAACAGGGCCCTGAGGACCCCGTCCCGTTTGCGAGTGCCTTACCACCCTTCTGAGAAGGGTGGTAAATTGTGAGTGTTTTGCGACCGCTGTTGCAGTCGCAAAACATTCATACACGGGTTCTGGGCTTGCTATTAGGAAGGGACGCCCTGGGCACGCCCCTTCCTAATAGCGAGTCACTAACCTTATTTTGCGATTAGCGACTTGCAAAATAGGGTTGCTACATTGGCCACAAGTTTTTTGCGGTTGCAAACGGGCCTGAAACCCCTCTGTGACTGCAAAAAATGGTCAAACATCTGGCCCCAGGATCTGTATGAGACACAGGAGCAGCAAGGGTTACTACACCAAAACTGAAATGTAGCCCTACCAGAATAGAAGCTACATGCCTTTAAAGAATAGAGAGGTTGATAGGTGCTGAGTGCAGTGGAAAGAAAGAAATCTGGCAGTGCTAAGTTAGTTGACAAAGGAGATCTTTACAGCAAATGTTCTCTTATATGCAGTGTAAAAAAATAAGGTATGGTCCCTTTGGATAAAGTGATAGCACAGGCCTCAGAGGCCAGGGTGTAAAAGAAGGCTCGAACAAGCCCTGAGGGGCACCAGACAGGAGCAACCACGCGCAGTCAATTGCTAAAGGGTCAGCCACTAGAAAGGAAGATGAGCTGAGCAATCTCCCGCCTCACCCAAGTGCAGCCGAGCTCGTCACTGCAGAGGCTGGTCTGCGCAGATAGTTCACAGAGGTGTCAAGTTCCACCTAAGATGGCCGTAGTCTGCAGCACCAGAACCGCCCAGCCAGCTTGGCCCAAGCGAGCTGGCCAGCGACCCACAGGTTGAATCGCGCCTTCATTCAAGACTAGTGCTTATAGCAGCGGCGCGTAACACAGGCCACCGCAGCCCCCGCGGTGCAGGGGGGCCCCTAGTTCCAGGGGGCCCCCTCCGCACAGCACTCGGTCTGCAGAGCTCCTGAATGAGCCCGGAGGGGGCCCCTCCATGTGCCTTGCAGGGAGGCCCCCTCGAGTTTCGTTACGCCAGTGCCTGAGCGGCCATCTCAGCCGTTGACATAGGACTGAAGTTCAGCAACTGCACATTTCAAGCCCTGCGCACCCCCCTTATTGGCCGATGGGTTTCGGGCCACTCTTTCCCCTTTTGCCGTTCTGCCCCACTAACCCCCCCACCCCACACCGTTTGGTCTTATGGGACAGGGGGTGATTTCCTGCTTTTTGTTGTATCTCATCCCGGGTACCACAGTTCCCGGGCCTTTGGCGACGTCTACCTCGGCGGCCCCTCTACCCTATACGGGTGCGGACCCTGCTGGCTCAGCGTCTCCCGTACAAAGCATTGCTACCCCTAGCCCTTTGAGGATGTGAGGATCCTTAACATTGCAACAGTGCAATGCATGTGACATCATTAAGACATTGACACTCTTTGTGGATACAACATGTTGCAAGTCTATTGGTTACACAGGTTTGGTTAGCTTGCGGGCTATCCCAGTGCGGACGGGGAGTTCCTTGAGCAGCGGCAGTCCCATCCCGAGATAGCTGGAGCTGTCCTGTTGGTATTTACAGCACCAACACACTTAGATTCTTTACAGCTCATTCATCCACAGTCGGTTGCCAGCACACTCTTTGATTTTGTGTCGTGCTGCTGACCAGTCAGAGCGAGACCCAAGCCAGTCTCCACAGTTGCTCAGGATTTCAACTGTCACTTGAGGGGTTAAGGAGCGCCGCTGCGTCATCCCAGGCCCCGCTGTAATGACTCCCAGTGAGCTGGGGGATTGCTTTTGGCTCCAAGCTCCACTCTCTCTTAAGTTGGTTAAAGCTTTAGGATCGCCCTGTAACTCCGCCTTGCAACCATGACTAGTACTTCTGGAAAACAAAATTGTATTACACGTACATGTATGTACAGCCACACAAATATATCGTTATATACATCTTTGTATTTATGGATCTTCCTTTCTTATTTATTTATTTGCTGTGAAAGTTGTTGGGAGGGTTGGTGGTTAAGGCCGATTGCCAAAGAGGCCCGGCCCTAGAAGATGACCGCTTATAAGACCACCTGGTCTTACTCCGCCCCTCCTGACACCCGGGGCAATAAAATAGAGGGGTGACTGACCCTCTCCCCTTACGGTGTTCTTGTGTGTTCAGCTCACATCCTAGCAGAGGACCCAGTGCTTTAAATGGGAAACAATAAGTGCAGGCACTCATTCAAATGAGCTAGAGCTGCAGTGAGGGGGCGGGGCTAAGGGCAAGACATGATGGTTCTTAACAACTTCTATATTAGTTGCCGCACATATCAAAACACATGAGAAATGTGTTTATATAAAGAAAGCAGGTTTACTCATTACACAAAATGAAAGAGAAATGCGATAATATATTAACATTTTCTTTTTTTGCAATAGTTGCACCTTCTTAATGCCATACGGTTAATTGCTGTTTGGCAGAATACTATATTTTTTGAGCACGCGAGTAGGAAGAAACTGAAAATACCCCCACTTCAAACCAAAGCTCTTATGGCACCAAGCTAATGAAGCAAATCATCATAACCCTTCCCAGAAGATCTCTCTTGTCTCTTCCATCGATCTATCCATTCATAATTTCATCCTACCACTTACCTACTGATGTCTACCATTTAACCTTTACATTCTAGCGGCTATTCAGTCTTTCATCAATCATTCAGTTTTTCACCATTCCGTCTATCCACCCTTCATATTCAAACCTATCCATCCATCCATCTCCAAACCTATCCTTTCACCCATCCATCTCTTTATCCACCCTTTCCCTCACCCATCAATCCTTTCACTCATCCAGCCATTAACCCTTTCACTCCTTTATTCAATCCATCATCCACCCTGTCATCCATCCTCCCTACCTTTCATTCATTCATCCATCCAATCTTTCACTTATCCACCCATCATCCGCCCTTTTATCTAATCATCCACCCTCTTTGACACGTGTATTCTTTCACTCATCCATCCATCTATTCATCCATCCATCTATACATCCACCCTTGCTCACTCATCCATCCACTCACTCACTCACCCACCAACCCTCCCTTTTACGTTATTTATGAATCTTTGTCTCTGAGCAGAGATGTACAAACAAAGTGCCACACATTTTCTTTAAAATACCTCCTGAGAGTGTCTGGATTCTCTCACTTTTTTCTTACAAAAACAGGCATACACACAAACATAGCAGACACACAAAAGACTAAAGTGTGATAAAAGCCATCTTTTCACTTCATCTACCATGGCTTTTTTAATTGCCACCAGAGCCGGACTGGCCGTAGCCTGTCAGTGCCACGGCACTGACAGGATTCCTTTGCTTGCAGGAATGCACAGGATAGTGTAAATGTGATTGACAGCACACGGCCTAAATGGACCTTGCTCTGTCAAGCACAGCGTGATGGTGAGCACCCGGACATTATTCAAATGAGCCCTGCTGAATAGCTCAGCTGGGGCTTACATGGTGGGGGGGGCTGCAGAAGCTGCGCCTTGGCTGCCAGAGACACATTCCACTCCTGCTCACCAGCACAGCTAATGAGCCTACCTTTTCATGAGTACCGGTACTCTCCACGGCAGTAGGGAAGTGCCGGTACTCAGAGTGATAAATCTAAGAAGTGACGGTACTCAGTACCGGTGAGTACCGGCCCATTTAAAGCGCTGAGAGGACCAACAGTAAGATGCTGTTCCCTCCTCGTCGCCCTGCGTGCGGCGTGTCCTGCTGTGTTGCCTGAGCTCGCCCCCCATGACTGCTTCTGGCACCCCTTTCAGGGCATGGGAAGGCAACAGAATCTTGTGCTGACAGCCTGGACGGATCGCTACAGAGAAGGGCGCGTTGCCAGCAGGACAGAGATCTGCCATTGCGACTCGCAACCCGAGGAAGGAACCTAAATACCCACTTTTGATAAAAAGTGAAATTCTGGAGGCATAGGGTGTGTGCCCCATGAAACGCCTCTTTCCCTCGACTCCCCCCTCGTCGACCCGGCCCTCGAGAGAGAAAAGATCACCATTCGCTACCTTGCTCGCTTTTGATAATATAACCATCATCAGTAATCTGTTCCCGCATACTGGAATGCCGGCTAAAATTCAATTGCTGCAGGTCCGCCTGGTGGATAACAAATCTTTCTGGTGGTCGCAAGGTGACATATATGCCTGAACAAAACATCTCAGTAGAGATTACTCACCAGAGTACGTGTAGCAAAGTTTAGTTCACTTTGAACATCGATTAAAAAAAATCATGCCTGTGCAGACACCACATACGCATGGAATTGGTGCCAAAACAGGCTACAAAAAAATTACAAAAGTTAAGAACTGTTCTTTGTACGGCCTCTGCAGCCCCAATTTAGCGAGTGTAGTCTTTAGTGAGAGGCACGTGACTTTCTACCACGTCACCTCCTTTAGTCTGGAGCAGGTCACTTGCTAGGACAGTGCTTCAAAACTTCCCATTCGCCCTAGTAATACCTCAGACTCTACCCTTCCTTTCCTGTAAATCTCTGGGGGCTCATTTATGGGCTTGGACGTTGCTGCGCTGCACTGCATGACAGGGAAAGGGTAATTATTCCCCGTATTTAAAGCAATACAGCGCATTCCTGTCCTTTCCATTGCACTAGCCCCCTTTTGACAGCCTAGTTCCAAAGCAGACACCCTTTCACCATGGTGCAAGGGTGCCTGTGTTGCATGCAGGATTGTTTGTGTGCAGGAAGGG
This sequence comes from Triturus cristatus, assembly GCF_964204655.1. Taxonomy (NCBI): domain Eukaryota; kingdom Metazoa; phylum Chordata; class Amphibia; order Caudata; family Salamandridae; genus Triturus; species Triturus cristatus. The sequence continues at coordinate 1,025,194,808 of NC_140584.1, forward strand.
GCACAAAAATACTGCACCACGTGTGGCCCTGAGTGGATTCATAAACGCTGAGTAATGACACGCAGTACACATCACTGCATTGTATTACTCTGCGCCAGGGAGGCGTTTCCATGGGCACTGCGTGGGTGTTCCAACGCAACATCCATGGATTTCGACGCATTCCCAGATTAGCAGAAGTGGTAGACCTGGGAATGTGCCAAAATCCTATGCCACCCAGGTGAGGGGTAATTAGGAGAAATATGTTTTTTTCTCCTCGTTTTTCATCTTTCTATATGTGCTGCAGACTATGCTGTACGAGAAAAAGGCCACCAGGGATTGTTTTTGTGCAGGAAAGTGCCCCTTCCATCAGTGCTTAATTTGAGCCGGTGGCTCACGATGCTTGCCAGCGGCACTTAATTGTCTTCACCGGGGCTTGTGACAGTCTGTCACAAGGTGGCGGTGTCTGGCTAATTTAAAGATGACGACAACAACAGTTAATTATTCATTCAATAACCATTAAAAATTACTATTATATGCCTCCCAAGCCATTCTTATAGCTTTGGGGGGGCTGAAATTGTCTGAATTGTCACACTTATAGGAGTCTGATGGTTAGTAGTTGTGTTGGCAGCATTGTCATTGGCAGCATGGCACGGGCAATGTGCGGTTCAAGATGCAGTGGGCTCCTGACGAGAGCCCTTGCACTTATTTGTTTTATACAAACTAAGCACTGCACAAGAACAATCCACCTTACAATGCAGACACCCTTGCACCATGGTAAAAGGGTGCCTGTGTTGGCACTAGGCAGCCATAAGGACCCCAGCGCAGAGTAAAAGGCAGGAATGCAGGTTTTGACTTAACTGCGGCACATTCCTGCCTTTTCCCTGACACGCAGTGCACCAAGGTGACTTGCTGCGCTGCGTGACTTGCTCATAAATATGGCCCATAGTTTCCTCAATATTGAACACGTAGGAGATTGACGCATGTGCATCTCCTGCCATCTGGTGGCTGAATTCAGGAACAGTATTTAAAAAACACCACTAGTTTAATTGAAAAGTATTGTTCACCCTTCCTCAATGATTCTTCTGCCTGGCGGTCTAGATCTGTGGGCATGATAGGACCTCGAGTATTTTTAATGGTGGAACGCAGTGAGTACCTGTGCAAACCTCTAAAGTCCTCCTCGGTTTTTGGACTATTCCCTGTTTGCATCTGTATTTCCCATGGCAGCTGTTACACCTGGCATTTCTTGGTGTGATTACCCCTGACATTTTGCCTCTACCTCCTCTATTTTTGATGCTGTGATGGATTTTGTTTTTCTGGCTTAGATGCTTTGGGCACTTTGCCACTGCTGATCAGTGTCAAAGTGCAAGTGCTCCCTGTATAAAGTGTTCTGTTAATTGGTTGTCCATAATTGGTATGTTTGTCTTACTAGTGAAGTCCCTAGTAAAGTGCACTATGTGTGCCAGGGCTGGTAATGCAAATGCTTCTAGTGGGCCTGCAGCACTAATTGTGCCACCCACACAAAGAGCCCTAAGAAGAGATCTCAGGCCTGCCACTGCAGTGCCTGCGCACAGTTTGTTAACTGCCTTGTTGTCCTGGCAAGTGCACCCACTTGCCAGGCCTTACCTTCCCTTTTTATGCACATCAGACATCCCTATAGTAGGCCCAAGGTACCCCCCTGGGCAGGGTGCAGTGTATGTGAAAGGTAGGACATGTACTGAGGTGTGTACCATGTCCTGACAGTGAAATACTGCCAAATTCGTTTTTCACTGTTGCAAGGCTATCTTGCCCATAGGACAGAATGGGGAATGCTGTGTCCCAAGTTTCCAGCATATCTTCCCATAGGCATAAGATGAAGAGGTGGAGTTTACTGTGCCTGAACTCAGAATGTAATACATCTTTTTGTGAAGATGGTTTTTGAATTGTGTGTTTAGAAACCACGCTTTTAGAAGTGACTGGTTTCTTGCCTTATCCATCCTGTGTGCCTCTGCCTGGTTATATATTGCCTGCCTGGGTTTAGATGTGACAGGGTCTGGAAAGTGTCCTGAGCCGAGGGAGGATAAGGTGAGACAGCAATAGGCTGGCCTGCATTTGATGTGGGGGGGAGGAGTAGCCCCCTGGATGTGAAGAGGGCTGTGTTGCTTCCACAAAAGGATGGCTCCACCTCCTGCAGAGTGTCTGGGCCCAAGACCCTGACTATCAAAGGAAGAGGGTGTGCACTGGCAGGAAGACACCCAGGTCTGGTTTGGACTGAGGTCAGAGCCCCCTGAACACAAAGACTTCAAAGGCATTTAGGGGTATGAATGGAAGAGCTGAAACCCCTGTACTCAAGACAGATTGTACCTACTTTGTGATCAAGAGGAACCTCTGCCAAAGAAGAACAGCTGAAGAGACTGAAGAGAAGGACTGCCCTTGCTGTGTGTTCTGGGGCTGGCCTGCAGTTTGCTGATTTGACTAAGGAGAGTACATGGGACTTTGCTGTGTGCTGTGTCCCCCTGCTTGTGAGGACTTTTCTGTGTGCTGTGCCCTGAAGTAGCATGTCTCCAAGGGCCCGAGGAGAGCTGGTCCCCTGTTGTGGAAACTCAGGAACATAAAAGTTTCCAACCGTGTCTCAGCGACGCTGTGTGCGTGGTGCTTTTGCACGCCTGAGACTTCCGTGTGGTCCGTGGTACTGTTTACGAGGTGTATGAGCTACAACAGAGGGACCCTGAACTAAGAAATATGTGAGGAAAGTGTCAGGGAAAATATAATCAATAACAACAAGGACTTCCTACACCTATATACTTGGATTGAAGGCCGTGCGTCCATATAAATAAAGTATTGCCCACAGACTAGGTGTACAAAAATATATGACTAAGTCGTTTATTGAATTTTTTTCATTTTTTAGAAAGACTATTATTTATCCATTTTAAATTGGAAATGAATTACAACATTTAGACAAAATCATTATGTCAACAACAAAACACACCATATCGACATAAATAGAAATAGAAAACAGCAATAGAAAACATCAAAGCACCATACGAAACTGACAGGGGTACAAAAAAGAATACATGTAAGACAATGCAATTTTTTTAAAAAGACAGTTCATCATAAAAAGTGCAACAAACTATAACCGCCAAGACAAGCGCCTTAAATCCAAGTATATAGGTGTAGGAAGTCCTTGTTGTTATTGACTGTTTACGAGGTGCCCCGTGATCGCATTGCCCCCGCAGCGTGAAACATCGTCCACGCTGCTGTATTGCTGTTTTTGGCCCGAGCCGTCATCGTAACTGAGGCTGTGAGTAAGGATCACTGCCACTGGCCCGAGCCGCAAGGTGCTAAAAGATTTCTTGAAGCCAAGGAAGCTACAAGGTGAAAGGAATCGTGATCGTTGTTTGTCGAGAGGAATCTGCCCAAGATCATCAACGAAGGAGAAGGCAGCGCCGTAACCCATCTGGCTACAGTGTCGCCTAGCAACAGAACCGCAACGTGATCGGGATCGCCCAGCAGGAGGGAGAGAGAGAGAGCGAGGCAGCGCACCCCCCCAGGTAAGGCTTGGGCACCGGTCAGGAGCCCCAAACGTGTGTGGCCTGGGGAGGCGTGCAGGAAGAGTACAGGAGTGCTCCGAGCCATCCCACTGCACTGCGTTAGACTCGATGAGTCCCCGAGCGGCCCGTACCTGCCCAGCAAGACCGGGGAGGCCCCTTTAAGCCTATGACTGTTGTCTCTGCTGTTGGGGCCTTGTGGTGCCCGAGTTGACCGCGCAGATTGCATTACGAACCGCATTATTATTGCATTACGAACTGCCTGAATCATGCATTAAGGACTGTCTTATCACTACATTATGAACTGCATTACGAACTGCATAGCATTGCATTAGGACTGCATTAGAGATCATGAATTGCTCATTAATGCCGCAAGAACCTACAAGTGATTGCTGGCCTAATAACCGGCCAAGTGAATTATTACGAAGACGCATATGTTGGTTTTCTATCGTTTGGTCTCTTTGTATTCTTTTTTTATAAAGATACCGCTATTTTTCTGCAACCAGTGTAGTGTCCATTTGTGGTGTTATCACTGTGTTACTGGGAGTGTGGTTGCAAATACTTTATACATTGCCTTGGAGATAAGCCTGGCTGCTCGTGTCAAGCTACCAGGGGGTGAGCAGGGGTTATCGAAGGGTGTGTCCCTCCTTACCCTGACTAGAAGCAAGGGTCCCTATTTGGACTAAGGGATCTACCTCAGCCAACTAGAGACCCCCAGTTCTAACAGCAACAAATACCCAAAGCTACGGGGGGCATTAAATTAATACAGCTGTATGTACATGTACTTGTATAGATAGAATGCAGGGTTCTCTTTGACAACGGCGGCCCCTCCGTTAGGGCAGCGGAACGACGCCCCACTTCTGCCTGCGCCGCCGCAAAGCTGAAAAATAATATACATTGATTACCATTTTATTTTTCCCATTCCCTAGCCGAGCCATGTTTGAGGCCGGGGTCACTGCTGCTAACTGGCAGCAGAGAAGGGGTGCTCACTCCACCTGTTTATACTGTGCATGTTATTTTGGCCGACTGTCTTGGAACGGCCAGCATGACATGCGCAGTGTAAACCTCTCCACCCAGCAGTCTAAGACAGCTAGGCGGAGGGCAGACACAGACCCCCATTGCCTCGAGGAGCCTCGAGGCGCGTCGAGGCTGCCTGCTCCAGCCAGTGCTGGCATTGCTCACATATTGCTATTCTGCAGCATGAAATCAGCGTCGGGATTTGTGTGGAGAATTGCATCGCTGCAGTCAGAGCAACGAGGGACTCACGAGGACCTGATGAGGCGAGCCAGCACTGATAATTGCCCTCAACGCCAGAGCTGGCAGTCGTGGTTCGTTATAAATGCTGTGATACAAATCCTGTTCCAGCCTTCATCCTCCTAGAGCTGGTTCAAGTCACTCTTGCGTATCAGCAATTGTCTGTTTTATTTGTTCTTGAGTGGTCCAGGCCCCAGCATACTGCAAACCCTGCAGGCTTCCTATTCATTTCTCCAACCCCTAGTAAAAGAGGCTTGTGAAATTGCTGTGGGGAATTCTCTGTTCGAGGCATATGAGCTTTTCCTTTGTCTTCAGGGCCTGGAGGCGGGGCTTCTGAAGTTTTTTTCCGGTCGCGACTATGGCCTACAGGCGAAGTCTTGACCGGAGCCTTTGTTTTGTACTAGTCTGGGTGGGATGCTCCCAGAATGCTTTCCTTTTTTAATTCTTTTTCAAGATTTGTGAATGAAACTGTCTCACTGCTTTAATATAGTGTTCTGTACAGGGGCTCCAATCTAAACCGTCTATCCAGTAGCACTCTCTGTTCTCTCATAGTCAAGATGATCAGGATGATTTCTCAGCCAGAGGCAGCTCATCCAAGTGAAAAGACGCATTCCGAAAACACAGGCGACAAAAACATATATTACAAAATATAGACTGCCAGAATAAAATCCGTACGAAAATATTATACAAAAATTCCAGCCCGTTCAAAATGACAAAATTCAGCCACACACACTTCCCACCTATTGTGTGACTGGGTTAAGTTAATATATTAACTTAAGCCCTACCATATTATGGGGCAAGTGTTAGAAATGGGGTTGAATTCATGTAAAAAATGTTCTTGGGAGATAGCTATATATGATAGAAATGCTTGCTTTAAAATTTTTTGCATCTTTGTTTTTGTAGAATTTATTTTGTGTTTTAGGTGCTGCTATGTATTGCACTTTTGTAATATGAAAGAACTGTTGAGGCACCCCCTTACCAAGTGATAAATGTCCTTGTCTAGGCTTGTGATATTGTGGGGTGGTCAAATAGGAGGCCCCCTTAACTAGTGCTAATACCATTTTGAAAGAATGGAGCAAGGAGATTGACTCTGTTTGTGTTTTTTGTCCTAAGGGAGCTGCATCCCCCAAGGAGTTCTATGCCAAGAACTCGAGGTGGACGGAAGGTCTCATCTCTGCCTCAAAGGCAGTTGGCTGGGGAGCAACATGCATGGTGTAAGTGGTGATGCATGTGAAGGCGCTCATTATATTGCAGTCCACACAAAATACTATCCAAAACCAATTGAAGTAAAACTGAATTCAATGTAATTAGAAGCACACACCTCATGGTGAGCTGTGTGACCACTTTTACATTCTAGTTCTTTTTAATCTGTAATATGCTTTGCTCGTCTGTGTCCACTGCCTCCCTTTCTGATGTTGGAAATGCTGCACTGTTGGGGTTTCTCTTTTGGTGTTAGAGGTCTGCTGTGTGTGACTGCCTCAAAGTCACTCCTTTTGTCTCTAGTGTGCTTTGTGTGTGTGATGCTCGACTCTCTTCCGGTCTCTCAGGCCTGCCTCACTTTTCCTCCTTGTGCATTGGACATGTCATGTTGACGTTGGATCCTTTCCAGTGTTGAGGTTTAGCAGATGCCTTCTGCCCTCGGTTTACCTCAGTCGCTTAGTGTGTTGGACCTGCTCCATTAGAGCTGATTCTGATGACTTTTGGATCCAATATGTAGCTTTTATGTTTTCTTAGCCTTTACTTGCCACTCGCTACTCCATCCCCTCATTGTGATTGTTGCTATTTTTGCCCATGTCCATTCAATATGATCTCTGAAATAATCCATGTCCATAATTCAGAACAGAAAACAGTAAGACATTGAACGATCTGAACGTCTCTGATTCTGTCTGTCCTCTGTGTCCCCTACTTGCTCTGTGTATGTTGCGAGCTGTCCTTATATTGGTTCTGTCTCTTTTTCGAGAACCCCAGTGCTGTTTTCATTGTCATGGACCTGAATCTGCAGATCCTACCCTGCCTCCTGAACCTACTCTATTGTTTGTATTACCAAATGTTGAGACAGCCCCGAGAAAGCTTTCAAATTCCAAATAGACGGCTTTAGAAGGAACTTATATTTGTTTTAGAAATATCTGAACTCTTTCTTGGATTCACAAAGTTATTTAAAATTTCAGTGCTTCTAGTATAGAAAGGAGCCTAACTGCTCACACTTTGGGCAGACGTAGGGCCATATGCATGGGGAGGGAGATTTTAAGGGACTAGGTACCCCCTGCCTCCACCAATATGCCCCACAAATTCAGCTGGCAGCAGGCAGGGCTCACAGGTTATAGTCAAGAAATAGTTTGAAAAACACAAGCTTCACTGATATTATCACTTTCTTTACTTCTGAAAATATTCATCATGCAAATGAAAATTGAATACCTGCATTGCTTTGTGAAGCAATCTTCAAACCCTTTCCTTAACTTTCAAATGTTTAGTGAATCTTCTCAATGTATGGTCATTTACAATGAATGTAATGTAGAGGATTATGGTAATGCTGCACGAGTCACTGTAAAGCATGCATTAGCGAAATTCATTTTTTACTTATCAGCTCTCCCTTTTTTAAGTCGGTCTCACTCTAGGAACAACTGGGGCTAATTTACTAAGACTTAAGGCCGTTGCAGAGTCTGGCAAAAGGGATTTGCTAAAGATATAATGTACTGGAACTGTGCCCTTTTCTTGGTGCAGATTGCGCTTTTTATTAGTCTGCAGCACTTTGCATCAGTGGGATGTTAAATGGGTGGTACTTGGGTGTTACAGCACAGGCTCCCATGTTGTAGATGCAAAGTCTGATCTATTAAGATAGCTAGACACAAAATAACCCCTGCTTGAAGCAGGCTCATCTATGATTTGTTTTCTGCTAACATTTCACATACTGCATGCATGCTGCACTGTACAGGAAATACGCATCCAATCTGAAAGAGACACGTTAGTGATAGATTCTTTACCTTAGAATATCCCCAGGCGTCCGACTAAATCGGATAAGTTTTCGTCAGCAGTACCCCTGCGCGTCAGTAGGCGTCATCGTACGGCCAGCGTACATTGCTGGTGTCGTAGCCGCCGAGATGACTTCGTCAGAGCTACTTAGACGCGCCCACGCGCGCTGACGTCAGTTCTTTCTTTTTTCGCGTAGCAGCGCAGATCCGAGAGAGAGCGGTACCCCTAGTTAAAAGTTTTAACTTGGTTTCTGACAACTTATTTTGTCGTGTACTTGACTCCTGGTGCAATAGGGATGCCCGGGTTTAAGTCCTGTAGGGCCTGCCGTCGAAACATGTCGGTATCGGACCCTCACGACATGTGTCTCTTCTGCTTGGGGCACGCCCATGACCCCGAGGCGTGCCCCGATTGTCAGGCCATGGTGCCGAAAGCTTTGTGGGAGCGCTCCCGAAAGTTGTTGGAGGTTCAGCAATCGGTTTCGCGCTGATCGAGGTCCCGATCCCGTGGGAGGTCAAGGGACCGGTCGCGGAGCCATCAGCATCGCTCGTCGGAATCAGGGGCAGGTAAGTCTAGGTGACATAAAAAGTCGAAGAAGCGACGTCGCTCTTCCTCTACCCCTCACCAGTCGCGGTGGAGGGGGCGGGCGGTAACTCCCCCGCGGCTCCTTTGGAGACTCCGGCGTTGCCTGTGACCTACCCACCCTTTCCGGGCCCGCACGCGACTTCGGACGAGGTGCAGGCCTTTATGTCGGCCTTGCGTAATTTGTTTGCCCCGCCGGGTCCTTCCGGAGCGTCTTTGGGCCCCGCGGATCCATCGGAAGGGTTTGCCTCCTTGCCGCCGTCTCTGACCTCGGATACGCCGGCTCCATACCCTGCGGCGCCGCCGGCTCCGGCCTCGGCTTGGGCCGCGGCTCCAAGTGGGACTGGTATCTTACCTTCCCATTCCATTTCTTGGAGGGGAGTTTATTCCATTTTCCAGGGCACCTCGTCCTTACCGGCCTCTTCAGCAACCGGTGGACGAAGGGGAATACTGGGAGGGGTCTGAGGACCCTCTTGCAGCTCAGTGCAAGGATGAGCTTGAGTGGGGGAGGCGATGTGGAGGGTCCAGTGGATCTGGATTTCTCTCTACACCCTGGTACTCTGTCCCCTTCTTCCGTGGCCACGGAGGAGGTTGGGACTTTTTCGGTGGTTTTGCGTAGGGCAGCTGAGGCTCTTAACCTCGAGCTTCCTTCTGTACCTATCAGGACCAATCTCCTAACTGAGGTCCTGCAGCCGCAGTCCGCCTCTGCGGAGCCATTACTGCCCTTCAATGAAGCGCTTACTGATATCCTGTTGGGCACCTGGATTAAACCTAACACAAGAGCCCCTGTAGACAAGGGTGTGGCACGCCGCCATCGCCCGGCGCCGGGCGAGCCCAGCTTTCTCACATAACACCCGACGCCTGAGAGTCTGGTTGTCCAGACTTCTGCCTCGCCGAGTGCGTTCCCTTCTGCTCCTCCGGACAAGGGATCTAGGAAACTGGAGCAATTTGGGAAAAATCTGCCAGCTTTGGGTTGTGGGCTGCTAGGCCGCTATTCCCATTCTGTGTGGGACACTGTCGCACAGGTGCTGCCTCAGTGCCCTGTGAAGGCACGGGCGGTTCTCTCCCAAGCCATTACCAAAGGGAGAGATGCTGCAAAATGTACTATTTGTTGTGGGCTTGACACGGCTAATTCTCTCGGTAGGGCACTTTCCACAACTGTGGCGCTCCGTCGTTATGCTTGGCTCTGAACTACTGGCTTCTCTGGGGATGTCCAGAGCACCCTGTTGGACATGCCCTTCGATGGTACATGCCTCTTTGGTGATAAGGCGGATAGCACCCTGGAATGCTTTAAGGACTCTCGGGCTACGGCCCAGTCCTTGGGTCTCGCCACCACGCGTACTCCCTCGGGGTCTGCTTTTCGGTCCTTTCGAGGTCAAGGTTGGGCGCCCAGGTGCGCTCTTTTCAGACCCGCAAGGCTGCACAGCCACAGTCTCAGCGCAGCCGCGGACGTGGGACCCGCCGTGGTGGGTCCCGAGGACAGCGTATGGATCAGTCCACCACCTCTCCTGCCGCCTCTGCCTCTAAACCTTCCTAGTCCGGTGTTTCAGGCCCACCTGACGCCAGTGGGTGGCAGGATTGGCCATCACCTTCCCCATTGGCGCTCCATAACCTCAGACAGGTGGGTTCTGCAAATAGTCCGAAGGGGCTACTCCCTCCCCTTCGAATCTACCCCTCCAGCCATGCCACCTCAGTACCACCGCATTTTGGGGGTACACTTGACACTTCTCCAGCAGGAAGTTACGGCCCTCTTGGCCAAGGGGGCCATCGAGCGCGTTCCGACGCCAGAATTTAGGTCGTGGTTGTTACTCCCACTACTTCTTGGTTCCAAAGAAGGACAAAGGTCTGCGCCCTATCTTAGACCTCCGGAACGTCAATCGCTTCCTCAGGAAGGAGAAGTTCGAGATGCTCACACTTGCTCAGGTCTTGTCTGCCCTAGACCCGCAAGACTGGCTGGTAGCGTTGAACTGGCAGGATGCTTATTTTCATATCCCCATCCTGCCAGCCCACCGGAGTTACCTACGGTTGACGGTGGGCCACGAGCACTTTCAGTTCACCGTGCTCCCTTTCGGCCTTACCAGCGCCCCTCGGGTGTTCACGAAAGTGATGGCGGTGGTTGCAGCTCATCTGCGCAGATCAGGGGTTTCAGTCTTCCCCTATCTCGACGACTGGCTGTTGAAGGCGGGCTCGCCCCAGGCAGTCGTCTCCCACCTCCAGACTACGGCCGACCTCCTGCATTTGCTGGGGTTTTACATCAACGTGCCGAAGTCGCACCTGATTCCCTCTCAGAAGCTCCTTTTCATCGGAGCAGTTCTGGATACGGCGCAGTTTCGGGTTTATCCTCCCGAACAGCGAGTCCGGGACATTCGGGCTATGAATCCGATCTTTCGGCCCTGGTTCTGGGTTTCGGTCAGGAACACTCTAGGCTGCTGAGCATCATGGCCTCCTGCATCCTGCTGATCGATCATGCCAGATGGCATATGCGGGCTCTGCAGTGGAACCTGAAGTTTCAGTGGACGCAGCATCAGGGGAACCTGTCCGACTACGTCCAGCTCTCGGAGGGCACTGCACAAGACTTGCAGTGGTGGCTCACGAACCAGTGTTGGGTCAGTGGCAGATCCATCTCCCTTCCCCAACCAGAGCACACAGTAGTGACGGATGCATCCCTCTTGGGATGGGACGGCCACATGGGAGAGGCGGAGATCATAGGCCTCTGGTCTCCAGCGGAGTCCAAGCTCCATATCAACCTTTTGGAGCGCAGGGCGATCCTACTTGCACTCAAAGCATTCCTTCCCTCTGTCAAGAGGAGAGTAGTGCAGGTGTTCACAGACAACACCACCGCCATGTGGTACTGCAACAAACAGGGCTGGGTGGGGTCATGGACCCTATGTCAGGAGGCTCTACGTCTCTGGACGTGGCTGGAATGTCAAGGCATTTCCTTGGTGGTTCAACACCTGGCAGGTACCCTAAACGCCATGGCGGACGAACTCAACCGCAGGTGCATGTTGGATAGCGAATAGCGTCTTCACTCGGAGGTGGTGCAAGGTTTCAGCAGTGGGGAGAACCTTGGTTAGATCTATTCGCCACCGAAGAGAACGCACAATGTCAGCAGTTCTGCGTGTTGGAGTTTCCAAGGCGGAACTCGCTAGGCGACGCTTTTCGTCGCAAGTGGAGTTGCAACCTGTTGTACGCCTTTCCGCCTATACCACTTCTGCCCAGAGTGCTGAAGAAGATCAGGCGCGACCGGGCCCAAGTCATTCTTGTGGCACCAGACTGGGCTCGAAGAGTTTGGTATCCCGAGCTACTCAGTATGAGCGTGGATCCCCCGATCCGACTGCCTCTTCGGGAGGATCTCCTGTCGCAGCAACAGGGGAAGGTCCTCCACCCGAACCTGTCCATCCTCCACCTCCTTGCGTGGAAATTGAGCGGTGACAGCTGATTCCATTTGACTTGCCACCAGAAGTCTGTAATGTGATTCTGGCAGTCAGGTGGACCTCCACTAAAACGGTATATGCCTGTCGGTGGAAAAAATTTGTGGCATGGTGCACAGCAAAATCTGTTGATCCTCTTGCTGCCCCTCTTTCTGAGGTCCTATTGTCCCTTCTTTCCTTGGCCCAGCGGGGCTCTGCTTTGGGCACTATCAAGGGCTACCTTTCTGCTCTTTCAGCCTTTCTTAGGTTGCCTGATCAGCCGTCTCTTTTCAAGTCCATGGTTGTCAGATTTCTCAAAGGCATTACTCACCTTCTCCCTCCTGTTCCTTTTGTGATGCCTCAATGGGACTTGAACCTGGTTCTCACATATCTGATGTGCGCTCCATTTGAGCCTCTTCATAACTGTCCTTTGCGGTTATTGACTTTGAAAACTGTCTTCCTGGTGGCCATCACCTCCACTCGGAGGGTCAGTGAACTCCAGGCTCTCTCCTGCAAACCTCCTTTCCTGGCGATTAATCCAGACAAGGTTGTGCTTCGACCACGTCCATCCTTTCTACCGAAAGTAGTTTCTGCCTTTCGTCTCGGGCAAACTGTAACTCTGCCCACTTTCTTTCCGCCTCCACACCCTTCAAGAGAAGAGGAGGCTCTCCACCGTCTGGACCCAAAACGTGCACTCTCGTTCTATCTCAACCGCACACAACCGTTCCGGGTGGATGACCAGCTCTTTGTTGGCTACGTGGGCGCCAAGAAAGGCTGGGCTGTGCACAAGCGAACTCCCGATGGGTAGTCTTGTGGATTAAAGCCTGTTACTCTCTGGCTAAAAAGGAACCTCCGGCTGGGCTGCATGCCCATTCTACCAGGGCGACAGCAGCTACCACAGCATTGGGACGCGGTGTCCCCCTGCAAGACATCTGTCAGGCGGCCACTTGGGCCTCGTTGCATACTTTCACTAAGCACTATTGCCTTGACAGTCAGGTCCGGAGAGATGGCTTCTTTGGCTCTTCAGTTCTCCGTGACTTTCTGGTGTAATCTCACTTCGCAGACCCACCACCGGGGGTGGTATTGCTTGGGTATGTATTCTAGGGTAAGGAATCTATCACTAACGTGTCTCTTTCAGATGCAAAAGTTACTTACTTGTGTAACGATATATCTTTAAGAGACATTAGTTAGTGATAGATTCCTTACCGCCCGCCCATCCTCCCCATTCTGCAAACTGTTCTGTAGGGTTTAGGTCATCCCTTTTAGGGCCCTAGTTCTATTGCACCAGTAGTCGGTCTCTGGCATGGCTCTGCGCTTCTGGCGCGGAAAGGTTGTACAGAACTGACGTCAGTGCGCGTGGGCGCGTCTAAGTAGCTCTGAGGACGTTATCTCGGCAGCTACTACGCCAGCGACGTACGCGGAGCCGTACGACGACACCTGCCGACGCGTAGGTGTACTTCTGACGAAAACTTTCCGGATCCAGTCTGACGCCTGGGGACATTCTAAGGTAAGGAATCTATCACTAACTAATGTGTCTTACAGATATATCGTTACACAAGTAACTTGTCCATATATGTAGTGTTCTAAAAATTACCATGGCATATGGTTTTGTACTGGAAGGGTAAACTAAAGTATGGACACCAGTACAATGAAACGGGTCAGAGACACTAAAATAGGGGTACTGACAAGAGGGATACCGCACTGGAGTATTGATCTGTTGTTGCTAAAATAGGTCACTGATATTGAATACTGACAGAAGGACACTTATATGGAGATACGAGGATTGTGTTAGTGATACTTGGACACTAACAAGGAGACTGAGCCACGGGTTTCTGCCACAGTGACATTGCCTGAAGACACAGACACTAGGGCATAGCGACACTGACATTGGGACTTTGTAAATTTGGACAATGACAAAAAAAGACCTGACATGGGTACATTGACACTGGGATACTGACACTGGGGCACTGCCTCTCGGTGGATAGAAACATAGGGACACTGACTTTGTTACTGTGACACTGAAGGTGGAGCCAGACAGGGAGTCACAGACAAATATGCACTAACACCGACATGGGAACCCAGATCCAAGAACACCCACCAGTCCAAAAACATTAACACTGAGCCATTGAGCCAAGGGACTTGCACTTGGAGACTGATGCCAGATGTTACAACCCATGGATACTAACACTAGGAAGTGACATAACAGTGGGCACCCGCATGAAGGCACTGATGCTGGGTCTCTCGCGCTCGAGCATCAAAACTGACACATGGAAACTACCAAGTGAGACACATTAGAGCACCAACTTTTGCACATGATTACTGACGAGGGGGACACTGGCACTAGGATACTGACACACGAGCACTGATCTTGGATACATTGACACAGGAACACAAGGTTATCAACATTGGCAGTGGTGCATGAGCATGAGCACCTAGAAGTCCATTGCTGCGACTGGCACATAGCCCCCAATCCTCTGAGACACTGAGGCTGGGGCAGTTACAGTTACATGAGACACTGCCATTAGTATGTATCTGTGTATTTCTGTAGTGTAATTATAGCCAACAGACATCAGCACTCTGAACAGGGTCAAAGACAAGCCTAACATCAATGTTTGCGAGGAGAGATAGCTGGTTTCTGGACTGTCCATACATTGTGATGTAGTGTTATTTAAAGATGTGTGTCTTCAGCTCTTTCCTAAATTGGATCGGTAGTGATGGATTTGGGGATGATGTTCCAGATAGTTTGTGCATAAATGGAACAGGCCTGCTATCTTTTTTCACTTCTTAGTCTGCAGTCTGATGGTGTCCTGGCTAGGGGTGGCCTGAGAACCATCAGAGATGATGAGCTTGTCTGCAAGATAAGCCAGGGTGCTGGTCGTGATACGTTTGTAACTAATGCAGCTGGTTTTGAAGATGTGCCTGATAGGCCAGGGGAGCCAATAGAGTTCCATCAGGATGGGGTGATTAGATCCTATTTCTTCAGGCCCTAGACGTGCTATGGCATGTGGGATGCCCATAAAACCATCCAGATTCAAGAGTATACAGGCTTGAACAGTAGTTCTGAAGTCATTTTCTGAAAGAAACACTTTCATTATCTTTAGAAGAGAGATGATACCAGGCCACCTATTGTGTTTTTTTGTGGCAGTGTGTTCCTTGAGGGTGAGGTTGATGTCCAGAGTAAAAGGCATTCCGTGAAAGTTGCTGTTTGAAACCGTCAAGGGTCATGTCATTGAGCAAAGTTTGTTCTGTTTCTTGTATGTTGGTCTTGCAAATAACAGGGATTCTGTCTTGGTTGGGTTGACCTTCAAAGTAGGCGTGGTCGAATAGATCTGTATGATATGCCTCCAGTGTTTGATGCGTCGGATGTCTAAAGCAGAGTAGTTTCAAGTAGAGTTGTGTATCATCAGCATATTGGTTAATCTTGAGGCAGTTATCTGTGAGTAGAGCAACAAGCAGATTCATATAGAGGCTGAAGATGAAAGGGAACAGGATGAAACCCTGGGGAACTCCGCAGGTGATAGGGATCTTCTGGGACCTGTAGATGCCCCTGTGAGAAAAATTGTGCTGGTAGAAAATCAAGGAGGAGAATCAGTGAAAGATAGTGCTGGGGAATCCCATTCGAGTGTCCGGGGTGCCTACAACGATCAGACTGTCAACTGTGTTGAATGCAGTTGAAAGGCCCAACAGTATTGGTGGACAGGGAATCATAGTCATCTGTAATCAGGAGGTCATAGTCTGCCGTGCGTAAGGTAGTAGTCTCCATGCTGCAGTTTGATCTGAAGCCAGACTATGAGTATCTGAGAAGTACACTAAAAGATGCACAAAGTAATTGGCACTGGGGCATGAGAACTAATTTGTGGCATAAAGACTAGGCCGATGAGATAGACCTGGAGACTATTGACACTTGGACCATGGGCATAAGAGCAAACAAGTAAAGGGTCACAAATGCTCTTTGGCAGCCCTTACCACCAAGAGGACATAACATTTGCAAATACTGATCCTTTTCTCTCTCTCTTGGCCTGGTTCAAAATCTGATGATGAAAATTAAATCAGGGTCCCCGAAAAAGAGCCATGGTGCCTACCACCTCTATCCTCCGGCTCAAATTAAGCATTTGCCCATGGCTCTGGAATGATAGCTGATTAGCTGCCTCGCTGGTTCTAGCTCCTTTTGACTAGTGGAAGGGTGGGCATATTGCCACACTTACTGTCTGGACAACAATATATGCCTACCTTGTCTTTCTATCCTGCTGACTATTCCATTGAGGTCTCTCCTGCAGGAGCTAGGAACAGTCTGTGCAGTGCTGACTGACCGTAGGGCCATATTTTTGTATGCTCCATGTCTGTGTACTCGTAACAGTGCCAATGTGTTTCAAAACCTGCCTTGTTGTTCATAAATGCCCCTAGAAATGCAGCATTTGACATACATTTCGCCAAAGGTGCCTTAATGGACACACAACCCCAAATATGATTCTATTCGGTTTTCATCAATTTTATTTTAGAGAAGTTCTTTGAAAACACCATTCCCCAAAAATTGCCTATGCTCCTTTCTCATTGTGCTTTTAGTGGCACAGTTTAATACTACTTACCAAAAATAAAATCTCCCTATGGTAAAAAAAGGGAAAGGTTTAAGAGTATATTAAAGCTTTTTTAAAACATAATCTATTTTGGTGTTAAATATGAATTTTAATTAATATTATGTATATTTATTTTACATGTAGAATGATATTAAAAAGTACAGCATTATTAAAAAAAAAAATGTTAAATTAACACTTGTAAATAAAAATATTTTTGGGAAGTTTAATTTAAAAAAATACCACCAAAAGTAAAAAAAAAAATGTTTTTATTATGTATTTAATTTTTTTTTAAAGTGGTGTAGAATTATTTAACAGTAATTTAATTATTTTAATAATTATTAATGATCCATTAGTTTTCATATTTAAAAAAGGTTTATGAAATATGTTAAAATAAATTATTCATTGTTTTATATTAGAAATGGTATCATTAGTTCCTATTGGGTTTTATTTTAAGTCACTACCTCCGTTAGATTCTTTTGGAGGGTGCTGCAGTACCTGTGAGTGGCTATGGTGGTGCTGGACTAACTCCAGCTCTGAGCTGAAGGACATTTACAACTGTTTTGGGTCATTTTTGTCTGAATTAACTGTAGAAGTGAAATTTGTTAATAGGAATGGATTTACTCTTTTGTGGTTGACTGCATGTTTCTCTCTAAACCACTCCGAACCCTATCTTAACACCTCCTTACTCTTATCTTAATGTGTCCCTTTTAGCAGTAAGTATTCCCTGTTTTCCAGCCACTCCCCTCTGTCCCTCTCACATTTGCTACCAAAACATATACTTACGTGTGCAAAGATCTCCGCTGTCAGGGCGAGATCTTCTCTCATCAAAGAAAGGAGAGGCGGAGACCTCAGTAGGTAGCTATGTGAATACATTTTATAGTGCTTTAATAGTACTATTGTAGTACTACTAAATGTACTGCAAAGTGCAGTTTGTCAATGGGCCCTAAAATCTCTAGTAATGTCCTGTTTCAGATAAGGCAGACCTGTTTGGTTGGGTTGACTTGCCTGGAAAAGCTGTAAGTTCCTTTACGTTGGAGACCACATGTTTCTGTGCAAGTAGGATTCAACATGAAAAGTGAAAATCAGTTAAAAGTGATAATGACTTCAAAATCTACTTGAGTAAAGGCTTCTTTTGGTTACCTCCCGCAGTGACACGATTGTCTGTTTTTTAATGGAGTGTTGGGTCCTGGAAAAATTGGCTGAAAGAAGTGGGACTGTTCCACAATGATAAAAGCTTACACATCCAAAGCAGAGAAGCACATCTGGGGCCGGGCTGTCAAGCTATTACCTATCAAATAGTATCTATCCTAGCTTCCCCAAATAGTGAGATGGTCTTAATAAGCATCTATCATAACGAGCAATGTTATTTTTATGTATCATAAACAATTAAAAGTCTTAATTGATCTCTTATGCCATTCATTCTTACCCTTCTATCCTGTTTGTTTGTTGAACCCCTCTATGTTCTTGTTTCTCTGTTCTTTTCTCTCCTTCGTTTATTGTGTCCCATCTATCTGCTCCCATTCTCCTCCACATTCTGTTCTCTCATATAGGGACGCTGCAGACCTCGTGGTACAGGGCCAAGGCAAGTTTGAAGAGCTGATGGTGTGTTCTCATGAGATTGCGGCAAGCACTGCACAGCTGGTGGCTGCCTCAAAGGTAATTATTGTCTGTCTTTTCCACACAAGCCTGCGAACCAAAGCAAAGTACAACTTAATTGAGGTTAAAAGGCGGGTGTGTTAGAATAGTAGATTCAGCAGTGAATTTATTACATTGGCTGATGAGGCTTCAGTGTGAGATGATGGAGTTGAATTTTGGAGGAGGGAGCAAAATATGAAGTAGAACAGAGTAGGTAAGAAGATTTTGTATGATATAATACAGAGTTTAGGTGTTGTCTGTGTTCATCATCATCACCGCCTCTACCATGAGCACTAGTAGTGAAGCTTGTAAGACCAGGAAGGCTGTCTTATTTATATGGTAAGCCCTTGTTACAATCGCCATGCATTGTTGTGCTCACTAATCATATCTACTACTTATGTTTTCCAATTCAGACTAGTGTCACAGGTCTCCTTACAGATGGTCTTCCTTTTTTTAAAGGTGCTTCCCAACAGAGTTCTTTTTTAATTCTTTATTTTAGACATCCAACACATACATTATATTTGCAATAAATACACTTAAATATACATTCTAATACGTATGTACAAGATGTTAGGTATTTATTTTTACACCCTCCCCTCCTTCTAAACTAAACCACCTCCCCCACCCCCTATTCTGCCCCCTCTCTTCGGAACCAAAGGAAATTAAATTTCAGGTTAAACCTTAATGTGCCCTAAACCTTGGTGTTTGGTACGTAGTGAAATCTCATTTAATCTCTCTTTATTATCTCATTCAGTCTTAATGGAACTTATCTCAATAAATCAAATCATTTAAATCAAATCAAACCTCCTTGATCCAATTAGTTATTGGTACCCAAATTTCACATCCTCTTCTCTTGGCTTTTAAACCTCTTCGTTTATAGACCGCTGTTTGCCAGCGAAAGGTAGCTACCAATTTCCCCAGCCAGCAGTGTACTGAAGGAGGTTCTTTATCTAACCAGACACTAGCCAGGCATAGCCTGAACACTGCCATAGCTGTGAAAAGCAGAGCGCGGTTTGGTTCAGTCAATGCTTGGCTGCTTACCCCCAACACAATTACTTGCGGCGTGAGATCCACCTCAAACCCCAGCATAAGCTTGATATAGTTACCCACCTCAGTAACCAAAGATGTTAATCGGGGGCAAGTTGCGAACATATGTACACTATCAGCAGCAAGACATCCGCAACGAGAACAGTGTATACCAATAGAGCCTCTCCATTTAAAAATCCGTGCTGGGGTGATGTACAAATTAAGCCAGGTTTTAAAGCATTGTACTTGTCGATTTTCCGAAAAAAATGCAGTCTGACTTAGCAGTAAAGAATCCTCGCATTCCCCTACCCCTGCTTGCAGCAGATCCTGCCAACGACCTGGGTGTTTCATGAGGTCATCCCGCATTATATTGTTGAGTAATTTACAAAATTTGGATATTGGTGATGGAACCCCTAATGCCACATCCAGTATGGGGACTTTATGACAGCTAATTGCCTTCTTAGATAGATAATCCCTCACTTGTAAATATTTAAAGAAGTGGTTATTTCCTATCCCGAATTTCATCTTGATTGTATCAAAGGAAAGTATTTTGTTGTCCTCCATAAGATCTCCAATAAACCTTGCGCCTTTGTCTATCCATATTTTCATATATCCGTCTTGAAAAATTTCAGGCAATAGATCGTTATCAGCCAAGGGGGAGTATCTGCGTATCCTGCTTATTTCAAATTTTTTCCTCACTGCCGTCCAGACCTTAAAGGCACCCAGCAAAATTTTACATTTCACTCTTTTAAAGTAAGCAAAATCTATATGACGCATGAGACAGCCATTAGCCTCCACCCCTAATACTAGCCTATATATAGAAGTAATGGATGTTTTCACTGTCTCTTTTCCCAATAAATCCACCATCTGTTGTAAAGCTGCCGCCCAGTAATAAACCTGGAGATTCGGAACAGACCAGCCCCACCCCAATCCCTGGGTAAAGTCATATATCTAAGTGCTCTGCGGGGTCGTTTCGCGGCCCGCAAATTTCGAGATTATTTGATTGAAAGCAGAGAACCAGACCTTATTTATTTCAACTGGAATAGCACTAAAAAAGAGTAACATTTTGGGCAGAAATAACATCTTAACAACATTACATCTCCCTAGGAGTGTGAGGTACAGGTCATTCATTCTGTTAAAATCTGTTTTAGTCTTTTGTAACAGAGGCTCCAGGTTAATTTGCACAATTTCGTCGGTTAGCACAAATCTCGACCCCCAGGTAGCTAGCCTTTTCCACTACCGTATATCATCCAAGTCTATTCTAGAGTTTTTGACAATCATCGTCTTGTTCTCATTAAGATAATATCCTGAGATTTTACCAAAATCCTTTGCTTCCCTTTCTACCTGGTTAATAGCCTCTGCTGGGTTAGTCGTAATTATAGATAGGTCATCCGCATATGCTAAAATCTTAGTATCTTCTCCAATAGAATGGATGGCCTATATCTTGTCATTCTCCGCAATTTTTCTGATTAATGGATCTATATAAATTGCAAATAATAGCGGAGAGCAGGGACACCCTTGCCGCGTACCTCGGGTAATTTTAATTAGATCAAAATTGTAGCCCATTATAGCTATTCTTGCCAAGGTTTCCTGATACATACATCTGATAGCTCCAATAAAATCCTTGCCCAAACCTTTCCTTTCCATAATTGCCCATAAATAGGGCCAGGAGACCCTATCAAATGCTTTTTCAGCATCCAGTAATATTGCAGCTATAGGGTCTCCTGAAACCTCTGTATAATCAAATAACGTGATTATACGCCGGATGTGTTCCTTCGTGCCCCTTCCCGGGACAAACCCATGTTGGAAAGGGGATACTAGCTTCTTAATAACTACGGCTAGCCTATTTGCCAACATTTTAGATTTTTTTTTTACATCACTATTAACCAGTGTGATTGGCTGGTACGAACCCAATTCCTTTGTGGATTTGCCTTTTTTAGGGAAGACTATAATATTAGTACTTTTCCAGGAATCGGAGGCCAACAAGTCTAATTGTGCTTTGTGAAATACCTCCAACTTGAGTGTCAAAATCTGTGTCCTAAACTTTTTGTAAAATTCCCCTGGTATCAAATCGGTTCCCACGGCTTTCCCTAATGGTATAGAATCTATTGCTGCTTTTAATTCATCCATTGTAAATGGCGCACCTAAGCTATCTTTCTCTTAAGCAGATACCGGATCGAAAATGTGCCCCTTTAAATAATCCTGATCCCTATCTTGAATATCCTCAGTTTATTATCTTTGATAACATTTTTGAAATGCAGTAAGGATGGCTTCAGGCTCACTTACCATACCTACGCTAGGGTCTCTAATTTCTCTGATCCGAGTTTGTACTATTTTCTCCCTAGTACGTACTGCAAGTAGGTGGCTCACCCTCTCACTATTCTCATAAACTCTGCTGCGCCATGCAATATACTTCCCAGTCGATTTCTTGATAGATATCTTAGTAATGGCAGATCTAGCAATAATAATCTTTGATTGGGCTGTCTCTGATTCTCCCCATTCAGACAATACCTTAATTAATTCGGCTTCTGCCTTACCTTATTCCTCATACAGGGTTTGTGACAAGATTGTATCCTCCCTTTGTGCCTCCCAGCCATACTTAGAAGTTTCTCCTCTAACCCCTGTTTTTAATGTATCCCATACTACGCTTATATTGGTACTCCCTAAATTCTCTCCAATGAACCTAGGAATTGTATTGTATTGTATATAATATTTATAGAGCGCGACAAACACCCTACGGGTACCCCGGCGCTGAAGATACGTGTGCACGGGCCAGCAAGAAACAGGAGAAGAGGAAATAGAATAGAGCCTAAAATGAGCAATACTCCGAGATAACAGGATCAGTTTCTAGGAAACAGCCACGTGTTGATCCTTTTCCTAAACAGGGACAAGGTACTACATTGTCTGATTGCAAGTGGAAGTTCATTCCAGAGTTTCGCGGCAGCCTAGCAAAAGATCTTCCCCCCAGTCTGGCCCTGTAGAATCTGGGTACCTTTGCCAGACAGGCGGAAGAGGAACGGAGACTTCGGGCAGGAGTGTACCAACCCAGTTTCTTCTGTAGTGGCTTAGGGCCCAGTCCATGCAGCGCCCTGAACCCAATGCAAAGGGATTTAAAATGTATCCTTTGCGGCACAGGAAGCCAATGTAGCTCGGCCAGGCACATATACAACAATAAGGCGTTACAGTAGTCAAGTCTACGTAAGATGGCGCCTTTGACAATCAAAGCTCTAGCCGAGACTGGTAGCAATGGAAGGATCTTTCTAAAAGCTCTCATAAGGCCAAAACAGCAACCTGCCGTCTTGTTCACTTGCGTCTCCAATGACAGGTTGGCATTGAACATGACTCCCAGGTTTCGCACCGTCGTAGACGGTGCCAAGGGAGTAGAAGTGCCGAGAGGCCAGAAGTTACCAGGAAGAGGCAAAGGAACCTTCCCAACTGCGCAGTGCAGAATTTCAGTCTTATCCGAATTATATTGCAAAGAATTATTTCGTAGCCACTGCGCAGTATCATGCATACATGCATGAAACTCCTCCAGGGCATTAGGTTGGGTTCCATCAAGAGATAGAATGATCTGGGTGTCATCAGCGTAGTTTACCAATTTAACATTATGAGCCACAATGGTATTAATCAGTGGGCTCAAATAAATGTTGAATAAAATTGGGCTGATGGCAGATCCTTGTGGAACCCCATGACCGATATTAGTGAAGGCTGACTGGAACGGTGGAAGAGCCACAGCCTGACATCTACCCGATAAATATGAATGAAACCAATTTAGGGCAGTGCCCACTACGCCCACCTCCTCTAAACGGGTCAGCAAAATATCATGGTTGACCGTGTTGAAAGCGGCAGACAGGTCAAGTATTGCTGATTGTGCCCTGTCTGCCAACTGACGTAGATCATCCATCACGGTCACCTGAGCTGACTCAGTTCCGTGTTCTGGACGGAAGCCAAATTGTACATCTGCCAGGCAACTAGTCTGTTCTACAAATGCTGACAGAGATTTGCTGACCAGGCATTCAAGAATTTTCACTGGGTAGGGGAGGAGAGAGATGGGCCGATAGTTACCCGGGCAGGTTGAGTCAAGAGTGGCCTTCTTCAAAAGTGGCGTGACTACAGCCTGTTTCCAGCCACATGGTACCACTCCACTGGAAAGTGACTGATTGCAAATCTGTCGAAGACTGGGAAAAAGTTCTGAGGCAAATTCATTCCAAATTTTATGTGGGAGGGTGTTTAAGGGGGAACCTGAGGAGACGCCCATGGCGAGCCTACTGAATTCCTCCTCCGAGAGGATCTTAAAGTGGTCCAAGAAACTCAGTTTACCGGTCCCTTCCCCAGTCTGTATATCTACATAGGGAACTCCGCCCACACTATCAATTGAGGTAGCTACTTTACTACTTTAGGAATCAAACTTCCTACCCCCCCGGAGGTGTTATTTTTTAGCCCCATGATGATATTACTAATTTTTTCGTGAAAAAAGCTTGCTAAACTATCGCAGAGATCTTGAGTGGGCTGAATCTAATTTTGTGAGGACTGAGGATTAGTGAAATTATCAACTAATTTAAAAATGCATTTAGACTTATTTGACGAATTTAGAATGAACTCAGAGAAATATTACTGTTTAGCGGCAAAAATGTATTTTTTATAAAGAGATATAGCCACTTTCCAGGCAGCCTTATCCTCATCTGCATAGTGCTTTCTCCATTTTCGTTCTGCCTGTTTACATTTTGATTTCAAGTCTTTGAGTTTTTCATTAAACCACCTGGCGAAGGGTCTGCCTCTATTTTAACAACATTTCAAAGGGGCAGTGTGATTAATCGTGGCAGTAATATGACTACAGAAGACCGTATAGTTCTCCTCCACTGAACTGTGTGCACAAAAATCCCCATTAGAAGGGAACAATGGTGCCTGTGTCGCTTTTTCCAGCAACCTCTTTCAATCCCTGCCCAGGAATCCATTCCTCAACATGTTGTATGTATTCTTCATCACTTAATAGAGACCTATTAAATGTCCATCGTGTCTGTGAGGATTCTAGCTTAATATTTATTGCTATCCCCAAAGGATTGTGCTCAGACATAACTTTGGGATATTTACTTATCTTGCAACCTTGTAAAAGCTCCTGTGACACAAAAAAGTAATCTAATCTTGCATGCACTTGATGTGGTGCAGAAAAGTACGTGAAGCCAGAATCTTTCCCCGTTTGTTCTGCCCATACATCTGATAACCCATGCAAAGACCTAAGTTGCAACAGCGATTTAAAAACCTTGGGTTTCCGACCTTGATACATCACTCCTTTATGGCTGGAAACCTGACAACTCATATTAATATTCATATCTCTGCAGAAAATTAGAGGGAGAGGCAAAACCGACAAGCTCGATTTTCAACCATTCAAATAATGCAGGATCGTCCAACACTGAACCATATACTGAGCAGAGAGTAAACATCTTGTTATCAAAACAGCATTCCATACCCATCTACCCATTTTGACTACGGATGAGCGCAGAAAACTACCCATTCCCTTCCTTGCCAATACTGCCACCCCTCTTGTCCTAGTTTCTTGTGTAGTACTAGCAATAACTTGCTAGCCAGCTATCTCCAGAACCCCCTTCCTGCATGCTTCAATATGTGTCTCTTTAAGACATATAATATCTGCCTTCAAAAATTTAACATCGAGACTAATTCTCCGTCATTCAGCCAACAAATATTAATGGAGACAATTCTAAGCTTCCTCATTGGTGAAAATACAATAATTCCAAAACAAGTAACCGTGCAATCTAAGAGATACCCACCTCGTATAACAAGTGCTAATCCCAATGCCAAAAACCTTCCCTTTCTCCCCTTGGTTCCTACCATCTCCCCTTCCCATCCCGTTCAAAAAGACAAAAAAGGTCCAAGGACCTTTGTGATGCCTCCTGCATGTTGTTGTGCCCCTAGTCGTTTTCTACCGAGAGACCAGAAGTATAGAGAAAAATAGAAAAAAAAAGACAAAAAAAGAACCAAATGATTATTTGTTAACATTTTCAGTTCTTTGACCACAACTCATTTCTTAGAGAGTTGCTCCAGGTACTCCTGGGCTTGAATCTCTGACAAGAATACTCTAGTTGTGCCTTTACAAGTAACCTTAAGTCTAGCCGGGTTCATTAAAAAGACTTCACATTCCAGTTTCTGAAATGCTGTAATTAGCAGACGAAGTCTCCATCTCCTCTCCACCGTTGCATGACAAAAGTCAGGCCGGACGAAAAAGGAATGCCCCACTGCCGCCTTCCTCGCATCGGGCCTGGCCTTTTCAAATATGGACTGTCGGAGGAGAAAGTTACCAAAAAATATAAGAATGGCTTTTGGTTTTTCATCTTGTCCTGGCCTTTTTTTAAGCATCAAAGGATATCGATGCACCCTCGGTACCTTGGACTCCCAGTTACAGTGAGCCAGTTCAGGAAAGGCCACCTTGAGTAGCCTCAGTGTGAAGCCACGAATATCATCCCCCTCTGCTTTTTCTGCAATCCCAAGTAGTCAGAGATTGTTCCGACGCTGTCTATTTTCAAAGTCATCCATCTTCCAAAGCACATCAGTAATCCTACTTTCATTAGACGTAGTTTGTTGGTCAGAAATTTCTGAGCTGGCCTCTAGTTGTACGATACGTTCTTCCAACGCTGTGGTGCGTTCAGAAATTTCCGTACAGGCTTTGTTAACTTTACGCACAGCTCCTTGTAATTTTTGGGTAGCCAGGTGGGCCCTCTTGTGTTCTTGACGTGCCTCCGTCTACATTTGCTTCAGCGTTGAGTATATTAACTCCATAGATGGGTGTGGTACATGGGGCCCCGTAGTACCTTTAGTTTCTATTGCGTTTTCAGGAGCTTCTGTTTGGACTCTGAGTTCATCTTCAATTTCCCTCTCAAACTGGGAGGCAGAGTAGTCCCATTTTAGTTGGCTTGACTGACTGTAGTCCGAGGTGAAGCCCCTGTCTTTATCTGACCCTCTTGTGCTACTCTTGTTGGTGCGAATTGGAATGCGTTTTTGTGTCAGGCTTCATGGGGGGGCTTGCAATATCCCCCTCTGTGAGATCATCTTCTGTTCCATCCTTCTCGCTGTTATTAGACAAATCCGATTCATCTGTCAAAGAATACAATTTTTCACAGTCCGGTGTCCCTAAATATTTGCCTTCTACCTGAGTAATAGCTCCTTGTTTTCCCTTTAGGGCTGGTGTATGGGGGATTTCAGCTGTATCTTGCGTGATATCAGTAATATCTCCTTGTGGTACAGTGCTCTCAGCTCTTGGCGTCTCCTCATCTGTGCCCTGCAAAATACTTTCCGGATTTTTCCCAGATAGAACGGCAGGCCCAGCATCAGATCTGTCAAGCTCTTCAGTCTCTAGGGGAGTCTCTCCTGTATTGTGAGAGATATCACTTAGCACCCTTCCCTTCAGTGTCAATTTCCTTGTTTGTTTCCGTGTTTGTTTTTGAAAAAAGGTTGCCTTTACCTTTATTTCTTTTCTTTTCTCCCGAGGTGCTTGTAGACCCCCGTCCAGTGAACATCCCAGGTACAGTTTGCTGTTTGGGTCTAGTAACCATCTCTGTCCGCTGTTCCCCGGTGCATTTCTCATTGTGTTTCTCTTTTATCGGCCCGTCCTTATTCAGACCTGCCTGTTGAATGTTATTCAGTTCCAGGCTCGGATTCAGGCTTTTCCCATCTGTAGCTGCACGCCGATTCAGGGATATCCCTTTGGCTCCTCCGGCCGCGCTTGAGTCTTTCACCAACGGTTTTGCTCTCTGTGGCATAACAGAGAGTCCAAAACCTGTCAGCCCCTTCTCAGCTGCTACAATGTATCACTCACCCTTAACCGCGTTGAACACTGGCAGTCTTTTCGCGGATACAAAGTATCGGCGGGATTCTCTAGGCCTCCGGAGCACCTTGAGTTTAGCGCCGGTTGCCGCCGAAAGAAAAGTTCTCAATGCTCGCGCCGTCGGAGCTCCAACCTCCATCAGCAACCTCATCAGCTTTCCGTCCCGTAGCCAGGTTTTATTTTCAACCCAGAGAGCCTCCGGAATAATTTGGGTAAGTTATGATCGAGTTAACAAAAACTCACTGCATACTTTTTCTCGTTCAGTTGATAATATTGCCGTGGTAGGAAAAGCGGCTTTCCACAACAATCACGCAGCCACCATCTTGCCCGCAGCGAATCCGGCCTGTAGGGGCATCTCAAAGCAGTTCTCCTTTCATTATGGGTGACTACTGTCCTCAAGACCAGATCAGAAAGTTGTGGGGTTCAGGCCTTTTTACCTCCACCACATCCTACAGTGAGAAGATCATGAGGCTGCCTATGGTCTCTATCTGTTTAAATGTTTTTAGTTGTGTGAATTTGTATGTGCCTATTTGGGAGAGATGCGTGTGTATGTTAGGGCAAGGGTGTAGTAGTGTTTAAACCATGAGGAGTGGGTTTCTCAGTTTTGGGACCGCATGTATGCATGAAGCCCCAAGATGTGAGTGGTTCATAGGTTTATTGAGAATGGTATGTCTACTGTCTCCAATTACATGAATTACAGGCCAATCTCCTTGCTCCCATTCCTGGCCAAGGTACTGGAGAAGACTATCAACGGGCAGCTCACGACACGCCTGGAGCAGAACCAGCTACTCGACTCCTCCCAATGCTTCCACAGCACCAAGATCGCCCATTGAGCGCAGCCACCAACAACATCCAGACCCTCCTCGATCGAGAAGAATCAGCCCTACTGATTCTCTGGGACCTCTCGGCAACATTCAACAGAGTAACCTACCAGACGCAGATTGAAAGATTCTACCTCATCGGCATCCAAAGGGACACACTCAGATGGATCACCCCCTTCCTCACTGGAAGAACACAGAGGGTCCGCCTACCACCTTTCACCTCCGAACACAGGTGTGGTGTCCCCCAGGCATTATCCCTCATCCCTACACTCTTCAACGTATACATGACCCCACTGGCCAACATCGTCAGATCCCACAATCTCAACATAATATCCTATGCAGATGACACCCAACTCATCCTCTCCCTCACCGAAAACCCTACCAACACCAGGGCCATATTCCACAGATACATTACAGGTGCCGCCGACTGAATGAAGAACAACTGCCTGAAGCTGAACACAGACAAGACCGAAGTACTAATCTTCAGTACCTACAGCAACCCATGGAATGACTCCTAGTGGCCCTCAGACCTGGGACCCGTACCCAGAGACCACCCCAGAAACCTAGGGTTCAACTTTGATAACAGGCTCACCATGAAATCACAGATCAACGCTGTCTCCACTGCCTGCTTCCTCACTCTATACATGCTACGGAAAATCTTCAAGACTCTTCACCTGCACACTATACGCACCGTGTCACCTGCACACTATACGCACCGTGACACAGCCGACTGGACTATGGCAATGCTCTCTACATAGGAACCGCCACACACCTCTAACAGAGACTGCAAACCATACAGTACGCCGCAGCCAGACTCGTCGTCACCCTCCCCCGACGAACCCACATCACATCTCACCTCCGTCAACTCCATTGGATGTGGGGATGAAACCAAGATTAAAATGATAAATACAGCTTTTTTATGGGATACGCGAGGGAAGTGTTTATCTTTAGTGGAAGGTTGATGTAAAGGAGGAAGAAACCACATGGAATTGGCATTGATTACTAAGTGAATGTGGAAATCTCCTGTCTTGTAGAGGATGAGGGAAGATTGCAGCTGCTTAGGTTTCTATTGGAAGACATTCAGGCTCTGATGGGATGGTATTGGCTAAGAGTTCAAGGGGATGTGTGACTGATAAGCTGAGATAGAAGAGATGGGAGTTGGAGTGATTGGTACTCGTAGATATGTGTTTATGGGATGAGTCACTAGGATTCGCATCATTGTTAGAGAAGCTGTGGGAGTTTTGAGGCTTTTTAATGTTGCCTTGGGGTAGTCTCGTTAATTACCAGTGTCCTCTATGGGTGCAGTAATTTACCACTGATGTTTTGTGCCAGCAGTTGGATAACCCAGTTACTCCTTTTTAACACTTAACTATAAATGTATCCATTTTGAACTATTCTATGCATGTAACCATTCAGTTGTACTACTCTTGTAGGTCAAAGCTGATAAGGACAGTGCAAACTTAGCCAAGTTGCGGCAGGCGTCTCGAAGTGTGAACCAGGCCACAGCCGGTGTTGTCACCTCAACAAAGTCCGCAAAATCTCAGATTGAAGAGAAAGGTACATTTTCCATTGTATGCTGTTCATTATAGGTCCTCTTATCCAGCATGCAGTTTTCTTTCTGAATGCTTTATTGAAATGATAATGTTCGAGATGTATAAGTGTTCAAGCAGTTTCTATGTAAAAAAATAGTTCTGATAGATACTTCTAACCACACATTCCACACCTGCAGGTGTCAAACTAAATGTGGAGAATGTTTTCAGCGATGCTCTTGCATGCCGATATGTCAATCAATCAATCAATCGAGGAATTGTGAAGCGCACTACGCACCCTTGGGGTCTCAAGGCGCTGTGGGGGGGAGCAGCTCTGGTCAGTCGAAGAGCCAGGTCTTGAGGGTCTTCCTGAAAATGTGCAGTGGGTGCTTGTCTGATGTTGAATGGGAGCTCATTCCAGGTCTTTGCTGCAACGTAGGAGAAGGCTCTTCCACCTGTCCTGGGTCTGCAGATGCACAGGGTTTCGGCGAGGGCGGCGGATCTGAGGTTTCTCTTGGATATGTGGAAGACGATTCTTTTGTTGAGATATTAGGATCCGATGTTGTGGAGGCATTTGTATGCGTGGGTGAATATCTTGAAAGTCACTCTCTTCTCGGCGGGGAGCCAGTGGAGGTCTCGCAGGTGTGGGGTGATGTGTTTGTGTCGGGGAACGCCAAAAACTAGTCTGGCTGTGGTGTTCTGTATGGTCTGGAGCTTGCGGAGCAGAGATTCGTTGATCCCATCATAAAGGGCGTTTCCGTAGTCTAATCTGCTGGTTATGAGTACGTGGGTGACTGCCTTTCTTGATTCGGGGGTATCCATTTGAAGATCTTGCGAAGGGTGCAGAGGGTTTTGAAGCAGGTGGAGGAGACAGCGTTGATCTGTTGGGTCATGGAGAGGGAGGAGTCGAGTATGATGCTGAGGTTCTGGGCGTGGTCTGTGGGTGTGGGAGGGCTGCAAGGGCTTTGGGCCACCAGGTGTTGTCCCATGCAGAAGGGGAGGGCCAGAGGACGAGGACTTCTGTCTCCTCCGAGTTGAGCTTCAGACAGCTGCTGCTTATCCAGGTTGCGACGTCCTGCATTCCTTCCTGGAAGCTGAGTCTGGTGGTGAAGGAGTCCTTGGTGAGGGAGAGGATGAGCTCGGTGTCGGCGTAGGATATTATCCTGAGTCCATGCTGTCTGACGATGGCGGTGATGGTGTCCATGTAGATGTTGAAGAGCTTGGGGCTGAGCGATGATCCTTGGGGTATTCCGCAGCTGATCTCTGTGGATTCGGAGAGAAAGGGAGGAAGTCTGATTCTTTGGGTTCTGCCGGTGAGGAAGGAGCGGAGCGGTCCCCTGTATGCCGGCGTTGTGGAGTCTGGCGGTGAGAGTGCAGTGGGAGACGGTGTTGAAAGCTGCAGAGAGGTCGAGCAGGATCAGGCCCGCAGTATGTCCTTGGTCGAGGAGCGTGCGGATGTCGTCTGTGGCAGCGAGTAGGGCGGTCTCTGTGGCACCATGTGGCTCTGTGGTGACTACATTCCATGTCGACGTGAAGAGTATGCACCACGCTTGCGCACTGATGCTGTTCCTGTCTTACCATGCCACCTTCGATGCAGATCTCGAGCTCTTCTCCCAACTTTGCCAGTTTTCCAACTACCTGTGTGTGTTAGGGACGATGTCTGCCCAGAAACATCTATATTCAAACCATGCCATGACTACAAGAAGCAAATGTTGGTCACGGACCTGCAAAATATGTGACTTTGGTGCTTGGGCAGTGGTCACGCCTTGAAGATGTCTGATAAATGCGCCCTCAGTTATCTCAAGGGCAATCTGGGAGGCAAAACTCTATATCAACGAATTTAAGAAGAGGTCACAGTAAAAAAGTTGATCTTGTTCCAAGTCACAGGGCCATTAGTGATCCTGTTCATACAAAAAGTCAAAGACATGCCACAAGCACCAGAAGACCAAGCGGGACTCAACCAGATCCCGCTACTCAAAATCAGATGAGATAAAATTAGATGAGGTGGTGCAAGACCTTCAATCAAAATGTCATACCCCACAAGCTTTATCCTACTCCTACAGCTGGTCCCGGTGCACCCAGAATTCCACAGCATTATGCAGATTTTTCAAATGCTTCCAATTCCACCTGTTGGAGGTGCAAGGAGATTCCTCTGCGCCTGCTGACCCCATGGGTCCCATGTGCAGACCCATTCTGACACTACTCTGACCCCACAGATCATTACAATTTGTTCAGTGGTGCTGGCAACCCAGGACCTGATCCCAACATCGGTATCCTAACCCTGAGCCATCATCAGCTGTCTCCAGTTGATGTTGCACTATGAGATCACAAAGGTGCAACCAAGCTCTAATCCTCGACCTCTGCCCCGAGGTCTGTCCTATCAAAGGCGTGAGGCCTTATTTGAATCCTACTCTTACATGGTTCAGGGTATGCAAAAGGTTCCCAATGACACTGACCATGATGAGGAAGTGGACAACATGCAACCCCTCACTGTACCGAAGATGGGCTATCCATAGATTTACAAAATGCCAGTACCCTAGACACATTCCCAGGGACAGATCTAGACTAGCCACCTTGGGCACCAATGGAAGAAAGTACCTCTTTTGTAGTAGCTGTGCAAAGGGTAGCAGAATTGCTTGATTTACAGTTGCCTACTGTTGAAACCAAGGTAAATTTGATAACTGAGATCCTTCAACCAGGTCCAACTACTTGTCCCATTATTTTATTTTTTTTAAACTCTTTTTATTAACATTTTCATTTCCAACCATTTCTGCAATACCATATCGTTCTTCACAACGTACATTACATCTCCCTCGTTTCAGCCTTTGTAGTACATTAAGGACCCCCTGTCGTTTTTCCCTTTACCTTTGCACCCGTCTCTTTAATCACATCAAAACACCTCTCGTCAGTGATCTCTATACACACACTTGTCCCATTATTGGAAGTTAAAGAGGCTCTTTCTGGCACCCTTATAGCCACTTCATCCAAGTTGTGCTAGGGCCCTCCAGTCAGTCGACCTGTTGCCAGTCGATATAGGCCGGCTCCTAATGATCCCAATTTGTTTACAAGACACTCTAGGACTCAAACCCTAAAGGTATAGACGTCATCAAGTATAGTCATTCCTAATACATTCCTGACCAATCCTCGGGTTAGAGAGTTGAAATATATTGGCCTGTTTGGGTTTAAGATCCTTGAATGCTGCGTTCTTTCTTGGCAAGTATACCCATGCATGAGTTGGGGTGCTAGCCCGAGCTATTGCCAGTGGTTAGACTTATTGCAAACAGCCCTCCCATCTCCTTTTGTGTGTTTCATGTACCACTTGAGTAGCATGGGTATGCCCAGACTTGGGTCCCATGCTCACTCTGTCACTCAATTCAAGCTGTACCTGGCTGATGAGCCCATAACTAGCACAAAACTGGTCCTGGGTTTCTTGTGTTCTCGTTCAGGGAGGCCTTGGTTTGGCCATTCAGGCTGGTCTGTTTCCATGCGGAGCAGGGTCAACACTGAAATGCATATGGCTGGGTCCAAACTGAGGTGGCAATGTGAGCAAAGAGCAAAATAACTATGGGTTTGAGTGCTACTTGAGCTTTTGCCAGTGGAGAGACTAATTGCAAGCAGCCTGCCATTAACTATTGTTTGTTTTATTGTACATGGCCAGCAAAATGTTCCCTGACATCCTGGAACACCTAAGGGCTTTCTTTAGCACTTACAATATGTGATGACTAGGACCCTTTAACGTATGTCTTGAGTTTGGGTTTGGACACACAAACTGCTTGGGCAGAGCTACTGGCTTCATTGTATTGTTTAGAAGGCATGTCTGGATGCAATCAACCGGATTTTCAAGGGATGTCCAGTCAGCCATTATGGGCATACCCTTTGACAACTCTAGATTGTCTGGCACTGAACAAATTTATTTGAGCTACAGCACAATCCTTGGGACTCTTGACTGCCACCAAAAAGTTGCACCAACCGTACAGGAGGTTTAGTGGACATTCAGGGGCGCAGCATACAGACAGTGCCAGCCTTCCCAGCCTGTGCAGCAGCAGGCCTAGTCCATACACAGCAGATGTCATGATGTCATGGCAGCCAAGGCTGTTTGCACCAGCAGGGACATCATTCTTCAACCTCTTCCTCTCCTGCAGCAGCATCAACCAAACCACTTTAAATTCCCTCCACAGGCCAGTATGAGCCAGGATACGATACTTGCTCCCCGGGTGGAGAACCCTTTTGTCAGGCAGATGAGTATTACAAAGTATTCAAAGAACCAATGCCCTGCTTTTCATTTCCTTTCTACCCCATCAGAGTGACTGTCAGCGGACCATTCCACAGTCTTTCTACAAGGAGTCGACCTTCTACTGGCGAAGGGTGTCACTGAGCAGGTGCTGCCTTAGGAGAGAGGAGAACAGTGCTATTTGCATGGAGGACGGAGGCCTCAGGACACTAGTTGCCTTTCTGCGGAAAGACAAATTCAAGATACTCCCCGTGTTTCAGATTCTTCCTGCTCTGGACTCATGATACTGGATGTTGTCCCTGGACCTGCAGAAACGTGAATTTTCTCTGTACCCGTCCTGTAGTCTCAGTCATTATCTGCGGATAATGGTGGGGGCCGAGCACTTTGCCATGCTCCTCTTTGTCCTTCCCTCGGCACCTCAGATGTCCACAAACGTGATGACTGTGGTCTCTGCCCACTTTTGGAGGTCAGGGATCCATGTGTTCCCATACTTTAATGTCTGGCTACTTTAAGGGCGTTCAGCACAAACAGTAACAGACCACCTTTTGATGACAGCCAAACTTCTCATATTTTTGAGGTTTTTGTGTATCCTCCTCCTCCCAGATGGCATGTGTGAGTCTTGCAGTGGAACCTCAGGTTTCAGTGGGTCCAGCCTCAGCAGTGCCTCTCTCACGCCATCCAGCTTCCACAGGAGATGGCTCTTGATCTTCTGTAGAGGCATACAAATGCCAACCTGACCTGTGGCAGGCGGCTCTCCCTTCCCCACCTAGACTTCAGATTGCAACAGATGTGTCACTGCGGACAACATCATTAGCAAGGTACGTTCCAGTTCTGGACATTTGCCAAGCTGTGACTTGGGCAACGGTGCACATGCTCACAAAAAACAACTGCCTTCTTAGCTAGTTCCGATGGGAAGGCAATTTGGTCCGCTCGGTTCTGCAACACTTTATGGTCTATGTCCATTACCTAGATTCCCCACTCTTGGTATATGTTCTTAAGGTGAGGAATCAGCGGTTAGATGTATTCTTCAGTTACAATAAGTTACTTGACTTCAGTAAAGACCTTTCTCATGGTACTCTATCTAACCATAGATTCCTCACTGACCTCCTACCTCCCTTTTCTGTGGACTTCTCAACCTAATAATAAGGTTCCAGGTTACGTTTTGGCACATTGTCACATGCACATATTTTGTACGCTCTGCATATGGGAGCGCGGACAGAGAAATATTAAGACTTTGACATCAGCATGCAAGGGGTCGAACAGAGTGACCATGAAGCTACATCATCACACCTATTGGCGCACGGAACGTTGCTGAGAAAAAATTGTCCGGATTTACTCTCGCACCTCCAGATTGTCTTCAGGTAAAAATTTGCAATTAGGTAGAATATCTGCCAGAAAGTGTATAAACAATGGCAAATTCCTTGCTTTTTTAGGTCGAGCATTAGCGCATATGCTGTCTGCAAGACCTGCAGTCCTCAATAAACCGACATTTCCCCACCTGCTACTTACCTTTGGCTCAGGCTACAGTCTGTCTTCTTTGCTGCCTCCTCACTCGTTTTCTTTGGTCACACGTCATTTCCCTTCTAGGCTAAGGGGCACCAGTATAGTACTGTTTCCTTCCACTTCCATTGTTGATAGCTTGCTAGGAGAACTCTTTTTCACGTATCTGATAGAGACATCTAGCAGCAGATTTCTTAACTTAGAATATCCCCAGGCGTCAGACTGGATCCGGAAAATTATTTGCAGCAGCACCTCTGCGCATCAGGGGATGGCGCCACACGACCCCGCCCTGGCGTTGTCCACGTACGTGACGTCAGCTCAGTCATATAAGTCCCTCCCAGCGCGCTGACCACAGTTTCCTTCTTTTCCGCGTGCAACGCGGATCCGGAGTAAGCAGTTCCTCTGGCCTATTTTCAGGCCCCTTTTGACGCTTTGCGTCTGGAACAGTGTGCAATGCCTTCGGGCTTTAAAACCTGTACCTCCTGTCCGCAGCAAATGTCTGCGACAGACCCACATCTTATCTGTATGCGGTGTTTGTGCGAACACCACGACTCAACAGATTGCGACGCCTGCCAACACCTCAAGATGAAGTCCCGGAGGGAGCGCCGGATGAAGCTCCTTTCGGCTCGACTGTCCCTGTCGGAGTCGTCTCGTCCTCCGGCCTCCTCATCGCTGGCAGGCCCCTCTGGTTTCCAGTTGCGGCGTCGCTCACCCTCTGGGGCCCGGAGACGTCGTTCACCTCTTCTGGGTAAGTCGCGGCTTTTGTCGCCGAGGTCCACGACCTCACGTCCGCCTGTTGTCGGGGCACTAGTTCCCGGAGCCCCCCGGACGTGCGCCCCCGGGAGTCGCCCATTCCCTATCCGCCCTATCCGGGCGCGGGGGCGACTCGGACCCAAATGGAGGCCTACTTCACGGTTCTGCAGACTTCCCTTGGGTCCTCTCCTGTCCTGGGGGCGTCCTCGGGGCCTCCGCTACTTGCGGGGTCCCCGACCGACTCGCCCGTGGGTTCACCCCCGGCGCCAATTGAGCCGTTGCTCCCTGGGGACGAAGGAGATATGGTGTCGTCAGGGTGCGGTCCGGCTGGGTCTCCCCTCTATGACCCATAGCACCCCTGCAGCGCCGCATAGTCCCGCGGGGCTCCCAGTGGCGTCGCAGGTGGCTGCTGGTGCTCAAAGCCTTGCTTCAAGCACACCTCGGCCTTCTGGACAGACAGCCGCCTGCCCGGATCCGAGGCCGGCGCCGTTCCGGCACTGAAGGCTCGCCTCCCCGGCTCCAACTCCGCTTCCTACTTCGGAGTCGGAGCCTGTTGTGGTTGAGGCTGAGTCGGTGCCAGTGGGGCGCCGGAGGCTTGCCTCCCCGGCTCCGACGCCATCCCCTTCTTCGGAAGCGGGGCTTGTCGTGGTGGGCGTGGAATCGGCGCCGGATGGAGCCGACTCAGCGCCGGATGGAGCTGAGTCGGCGCCAGACGAAGCAGGGTTGGTGCCGACCGGAGTCATTTTGGCGCCATCAGTGCCGGGTTGGAGACCTTTTTCCGGAAGCTTCTGGGGAGAGTTTGGCGTCGCCTTCACGTTTGGCCATGCCAAATCTATCCTTGCCTCTGCCCCCCTTAGAATTTGTGGACCCGTCAGGATCCCCGCCTCCTCAGGAGCCCCATCAGGACCCCCATTCGTCAATGGTGCTTCCTTCCTTTGGGCATTGGTCGCACCCTCAGTGTATTGGTAGACTCAGTTTACAGCCCTCGCCTACAGATGAGTTGCTGTCCCCTCCTCGGAGGGCTACCGAGGCCGGTGCAGCGTTTCTTAGAGTTGTCTCCTTAGCCACTCGTGTTCTAAACGTGCAGCACCCTTGGGTCCCCTTGCCTGTGGACCCTCTGCTTGGTGTCCTTCACCATGGGTCAGGGAATGTGGAGCCGCTTCTGCCCTTTGAAGCTTCTCTTTATGACGCCCTTTTGGGCACCTGGGCTCGGCCGGCTTCCGGTGATCCGGTGGCTCGTTCTGTCTTGCACCGCCACCAGCCTGCTCCACATGATCCAGTTTGCATATCAGTTCACCAAGACATGCAGGGGTTTGTTTTGCAAACTGCCTTCCCTTCCTTGCCTCAGTTAATACTTCCTCACTTCAGGGAGTCCAGATGGCTTGAGACGTGGGGTCGTAACATCTTCGCCTCCACTAATGCTGCCCTTCGTTCACTAAATACAGTGTGTGTCTCTGGCTCAGGCTACCTCTGCATTGTGGGACTCTGTAGAGTCTCTTTTTCGGACACCTCTGAAGGCGCTCGTGTTGACCTCCTTCATCTTCTTCGTGATGGCCGTGACCTTGCTGAATTCACAATCCGCTCGGCCTTGGATACTGCCGATTCCTTAGGCCGATCTATGGCTGGTTCGGTTGCCTTGAGGCGCCATGCTTGGTTGAGGGATATCGTCTTCCCGGAGAATATCTGGGAGCGACTTGTTGATCTACCCTTTGATGGGGTTTTATTGTTTGATGCCCATGCCGAATCGGCTGTTCGGCGTCTCCTTGCGGGCTTTCGCCCTCCGCCTTAAGCCTATATTTCCCAGGTCTTCTTTTCGCATGTTCTAAGGTGGTTACCTTTTCATTTAGCATCCTTTCGATGCCTTAAGCGTTTTGAGCTGGCAATAAGCCTACTGTGGCAGTGTTCCACTGGTTGTTGTGTCTGGCCTCTGACTGTGGTTTGCCCTAAGAGGTGTTCCCCATTGTTTGGGGTGTCCATACTCCAAGTGGGGTACTTGTATGCTATTATGCTTTGTTATGTGCGGCTAGAGATCCTTTGGGCTCTATGCGTCCCCTGGTGCTCTTATCTTGCCGTTGTACGGTGTTCAATATTGTGACGGCGCATTCGTCTATACGTCATGGGTTGTCTTGCTTATATGCATCGTTCTCCTCCTTGGGAGATTTTCATGGTGTTTTTCACACTTAGAATACTGATGCCACCTGCCATTATATTCTAGGTGTGCTCCTTTACCACTCATGTTGCATGGTCGTGGCTAGTTAACTCTTCTTTGTTATATATACAATTATATATATATATATATATATATATATATATATATATATATATATATATATATATATATATATATATATATATATATATATATATATATATATATATTGTATATGTGTGTATATGCATGTTACCTCGGGTACTCTTCTTCTGACATCTCCACCTCTCTTCGCTGCTACGAAGTCTGGTCCTATATCTCCATGAATCAGGGAGCTTTTTAGGGCTGCACTCGGGATTGCCCTTTGTCTACGATGCAGGGTGTCTTTCAGTACACTTAGGTGCACTTTGTTGCTTCGTTTTCCTGCATCTTCAGCAATAGGGTCCCTTTTGCGTCCCACTACCTGGGGTGGTTCCACAGCTTTACACTGCTCCCTTCTTGGTGTGCAGAAACTGAACGATATCTCTCTTTCTGGCCAAGGGTTCATTTTTACTCCCAGTCGGAGGATGTGGTCTACAAATCTCAGATTCTTTCCTACATTTATATGCCTATTGGTACTCGGGTGCCTATGCTGCCACTTCCTCCGGATGTGCCCCTCTCATTGGGTATCACCCTATCCTATGTCCGCTGTACCTGCGGAACAGCTCTTCTAATGTCAGTCGTTCTAGGGTCTGCACCCTACAACTGTATTTCATGAGTTGGTTCTCACCTTACTCTCCAAGCTGCCTGGTTGGGCAGTCCTATGCCCTTTTTTAGCTCCACCACCTTGTTGTCTCTGTGGATATCGGCTCTGTGCATGTTTCAGTGATGGCCCACATCAGTGTGCCCTGCTCGCCCCTGCCCCCCCTCCTCCCCCTTTTTTGGTGCCTGGGTGGGCTCTTGGAGTCTTTCTTGTTCCCGCCTTTCCTTTTAGGACATTGTTCAGTTTCTACCTCTTGCCCTTCGGTTCCTGGCGATAGCTTCGCGGGCCTTCCTTCCATGGGCTAGCCTGGTAGGCTCTGGTACGGTTGCACCGCTTCATGTTTTTCCCCAACCTTTGGTTGGTGTCCACATGGTGCGCCGTTACGCTGAGGGTGGTCCTTCTTCCTCCTTCGTTCGAGTTTCTCTGTCTCTCTCTTTCTCTCTCTCTCTTTGTTTGCTATACAGCTGGTGCAGTTTCTACATCTCATACTTATACAGGTGTGGTGTAGCACCATTATGGCATTTTGTTTTGGGATGCCTTGCCTCCCGTTCTCTTTTGCTCATCCGAGCTTATTGGGTTGCTGTCTGGTTGTCCGCCACAGCTTTACACATTGTCCGTCACTGTGTTGCCTGCTCCGTGCTTGAGCACTTTCTGTTATTCTGTCGCAGACCCACCACCCCCCTGGGCGTATGGCTATGGTATCTATTCTAAGTTAAGGAATCTGCGGCTAGATGTCTCTATCAGATGTACGAGTTACTTACCTTCGGTAACAATTTATCTGGTAGAGACGTTATCTAGCCGCAGATTCCTTAGCGCCCACTAATCCTCCCCGCTCTGCGACGAACTTGCCAGGTGGGCTTCTCCACTTGCCTTTCAGTTGCCATTGGTTTTCTTTCAAAGGTGCTCACGTAGTTGCACCCCTTTCTGAATTACCATATGCGGCTGCCTCCCTCCAAGGGGCATTTTCCTGTAGGTGGTGCCTTTTCATTCACTGTCATCAGGAGATTCTTCTTCTTCTTCTCCGGATGTCTTCCCTTCCGCCCACCTTCTCCATTATCTAGAGGCTCTTGTCTCCTATATAGTCATCTTCTTTGACAATCTCTTTAGCTCTGTTTCACACTTCCATTGTTATAAGGGAAGATACCTTCTTCAATTCCATTGCTGTACTTTCTGTAAGGAAGATACCTTCTTACAGTACATTGCAGTTCTTTCTGTGCTCCATCCTTGTTGGAAGGTACAGTTCTACATGGTAATACCAGTCACAGTTCTACATGGTAATGACAGTCTATTTTTTGGTCTGTTGAGATATTCTTCCCTTCTTGTTCACACTTTGGGAAGGACCTACGCTTCGCTCTGCGGGGTTCTTCCTCACAGCGTAGTTCTGTCTTTTATGATGGTGTTTTGCACCATGCGCCTTATTTATTTTGCGGATTTTTTATCCTTCGCACACTGTTCTCATACTTTCACAGTTTCTGTTGGTGGCTCCGCGTTGTGCCGCAGAAAAGTTTCTCCGAAGAAAACTGTCGTCAGCACGCCGGGAGGGACTTATATGACCTCGCTAACGTCACGTACGTGGATGACGTCCGGGCGGGGTCATGTGACGCCGCCCCCCGACGCGTAGAGGTGCTGCTGCAAAGAACTTTCCGGATCCTGTCTGACGCCTGGGGATATTGTAAGTTAAGGAATCCGCGGCTAGACAACGTCTCTACCAGATACATCGTTGCCGAAGGTAAGTAACTCGTACTTCTAGCTCCACGTCTTCAGGTGCAGCAGTCGCCTGGTGCAGGCTCCATCTTGCTTCAGTGTAACTTCGTGTGATCCATCTGCTGTACGTCAATTCCAGCGAGCGAATGCTGTTGAGCAGTGTTGTTGGATTCATATTAGGTGTTTTTTTAGCTTCTGCTTCAGTGCCACACATCTTGAAATACTAGTGCGTTACCATTGCCATATTCAGTAGATTACGCGCATGTGCAACTGATCACTCCGTATTCAGTAGATAACGCGCATGTGCAACTGATCTCCAGCCGCCTTGCATACATGCGCTAAGACCGGCACATTATAGAAGTGCTTGATTACCAAACACTCTGGAAGTTGAAAGTATCAGCTTCACGAGTGCACCATCCACTTCGTTATGTTAAAGAGGGGGAACATTTTAGGCCGTTTTTACAGGTAGATCGCCTTGTCACTGGGCATCCTTGTTATCCTGGGATCTCACATAATACGCATCCTCTCACAGCATGTCAACTGATCCAGGAAGTCAAGTAACTAGTCTTCATCAGTTTTGGTAAGTATCTTTAGCATGCTCCAGCCAAAAGTAGGATGAGTAAGGGGAAGGGTTGCCTGTCAAACTGGCATCTTTATGGCTCGGTTTACTACCTTTAATAGTTTATCCCACAGCTTATTTGAAGCTGCCACACTGCACTGCGTTCCCACGATTTGTTCGTACTTGAATCAGTGCAGTAAGCCCCAACTCCCGGTAAAATAATACAAATTGGAGATAATGGAGCTCTTGTGTTCATGGCACGTTTTTGTTCCATCAGCTCCTTGGCATTTTCATGTACTGCCCGAGCTGCATACACTGAAAAATGACCCCTTTTGGAGACATATTTTAACAAGCATTTGCAATGCAGTAGGTCACGCATTTACGCGAGTTTAAGGTATTGTAAATGACAATGCCTTTTATTTATGTTTTCAAAACCAAAACATAAATAAAAGGCATTGTCACTTACAATGCCAATAGCTTAAACTCGCGTAAATACGAGACCTATTGCATTGCAAATGCTTGTTTTGTTTTAGCTGCACGAACTTATTCTAGATTCACATGCCATGTATATTACTGCCTTCTATTGGTTAGGTTCAGAAAAGATATTGAAATAAGTAAAATTTTAATTTTTGGCGTTGATCATTGGTAGAGATAGTGTGACTGTAGCATAAGTCCACGATTCCTTGTTTCGTAGCTACCAGCTTTCGATTCTTATATTTGTTACTGGGTTCAGAAGCAAGCAAACATAGTGCACAAGAAAGCTGGGTGAGGGAGAACAGACAAAGTACAGTACCAAAGTCATCATCAAAGGTATCAGAACCAGATGCTCCTGGAAAAAAACAGTTCTTCAACCATACGGGTTCCAGTCAAAGAGCTAATGTTTTATGGTGGTTGTGTTTTCTTTGAAATTCATTGATATTTTTCATTGTATTATGTTATGAACGAAACGCCCTTCCTTTAGGTTTTGCCTGAAATGCAAGTGAAAATTTGCTACAAACAATAAACACTTGCTTTGTTAATTATGCCTCTTTCATGGTCATAAATCAGAGTATTTTGTATCGTTCGGTTCTAGGCAAGTGTGGCTGTAGACACACATGCTCTGCATACTTCCGCCATCTAGTGTTGGGTCCGGATTTATGCAAGTTGTTTTTCTTCTAAGAAGTCTTTCGAGTCACAAGACAAAGTTACTCCTCTTGGTGATAATGCACATGGGCATCCGTCGGGTTCGGACATGTTTTGTAGCGTTCCGGTTCGAGACCACCTTGAGCTCCCATCGGGTCGTTGTTCATTTCTGCACTTGTCTGTATCGTTTCGGTCGCATCTCCATTGTCATGTACTGGAACAGGAGAAAACTTTCACCCATCGATTCTACGTGCTCCACTTGCAGCCTTCGGGCCTCACCCATTCGGATCTAAAATGCGCTGCTAATGGAATGGACTCCATTTCACTTCTGTCCCAGGTGCCACGTGAAGTACCCGAGAACCGACCTCTATCAGGTTTGCAAATGTCTGTCTCCAGATCTTCAAGAGACGGACTGTGAGGCGGTGCTTAATTTGAGCCGGTGGGTTCCGGTGCTCAGCACCGCCACTGATATGGTTTCTAGTGCTCAGAACCCGGCACTTAATTGTCATCACCATACTTATAATACTCTGCCACATGGTGGCGCTGCTCATCTTATTTAGAGATGAGCAGAACAACAGTTGCTTATAAATACAATATACATTAAAAAATACTAATACCTGCCTCCCCAGCCATTCCTTTACCTTTGGGGACCTGGAATAATCTGAACTGTCGCACATGCAGGTGAGAGAGATAGTTAGTAGTTGTTTTGGTAGTCATTGGTACTGATAATGAGGCAATGGGTTGGTCCTGTCACTTATTATTTTACAAATTAAGCACTGCTGTGAGGCCTGTCGATCATTTCGATCGAAAAAGTCTTTGCCACTCTCTTCTGCACCGAGCCAATTAGGCTTGGTCCCACCCAACCATCTGCCTCCTCAGTTCACCTTTATTGGTAGGTAAATTAGTTAAGGTTAAAAACTAGTGGGTGATAGTGTGAGAGCAATGACTCGTTAGAGTCAAGCCTGTAATGTAATGTACCCACCAATAAAGGCAAATAGCCAGCATTCATTAAGGTATTTTAACTTACTAATCTGGACCCCTCTATTATCGAGTAACTTTTGTCTAAGAACCCCCTCCTGTGTCGATTCCAACAGGAGGTCAAGTCCGCCCTGGAGGCACCGTCCTACCAGGGTGGGGAGAGGTTGCCGATGGTGAAGAATGAAAATATTTTGTGTGTGAGGCTTCCTCTTCAATAAGGATGACCTTCCCTCCCTCTAGCACTTACACATGAATTCTGTGACCGTCCAAGTGGGAGTTTTGGATGTTTGTCCCAGGGTAGGAATACTGGATTGCGTATTACACCTGCAGCTTCCGTTCTTGTTGTGGTAATCTCCCTTATCTGGATGACTGGCTCATCAAAGCCAGTACACTTCTTCTTTATCAACAACACACTCAAACTACTTTCCATCTTTCCATCTTCTCTGGGGTTTACTATCAATATACAGAAATCACACCTTCAACCTTTACAGGTTCAGCCTTATTTGGGGGCCATGCTCAACACACAGTTGGGTTTGACATACCCAAATGTGGGCAGGATTCAAAATATCCGAACGCTAGTACAGCAGTTTCAACCCAGTCAACACATAACAGTCAAAACAGTTATGCGACTCTTAAGCATAATACCACATGCACGACTACATATGCGCCTCTGTAAGAATGACTGGTGCACCAGAAGTCTTAATCACAGGATCAACTACAATATCTAGTGTTGGTAGACAGCCGCACTCATCGCTCTCTGCAGTGGGGGAACACCCAAAACCTGTCAAAGGGGCGGCCATTTGTCGTTCCTGTTTCCCAGATCATTCTCACAGCGGATGCATCCCTTACAGGATAGGGTGCTCACCCACTAGCAGAACATCTCCTGGGGATGGACAACCAGTTTGCCAACCTCTTCAGCAGGATGCAGGAACAAGTCCATGAGTGGGAACACCACCCCCAAGTCCTTCTCCCATACTTTTTCATAAGTGGAGGTTTCCACTGATAGACCTGTTGCAACTACAGACAGTGCAAAATGCCCAGACTTTGCTTCCATGTTCCCACACCCACTGTCCAAAGGCAATGCTCTCCCTGGTTTTGCATTTGTAGTTTGGAAGCTCAGGCAAACATCTCTCTCCCTCGGGCCAGAATCTCTGGCTCGGGCCGAAATCTCCACACCTGGGCCAAAATCTCCAGCTCGGCCCGAATGAAGTGTAATCAATGGGCTGTAACGCCAACACTACAGTCAACACTGAGGGGAGTTCAAATTGTGGACTATATGTACCATGATGCAAAGTAGCAAACTTTTCAGGGATGTGAGGTAGTGTTTGGCCAAGCCCTTTTCCTTGCCCAAACTGATTTTAATGACCTCCTCTACCATTTATCTCACGTTCCTACTGTTCCTTTTAGTTAGAATTGCGTTCCGGTCCATTGATTACACTTTATCTGGCCTGATAATGAGATTCTGGCCCAACCGCGAACATAAAGATACAACTCGTAAATGACCTCTATGAATACCAAAAGTCGTAAACTTAGACATTTGTCTCTGATTGCCTTTGTGAATCAGGCCCATAGTCTAGAACAAACA
Organism: Triturus cristatus; assembly: GCF_964204655.1. Taxonomy (NCBI): domain Eukaryota; kingdom Metazoa; phylum Chordata; class Amphibia; order Caudata; family Salamandridae; genus Triturus; species Triturus cristatus. Next base: position 1,025,239,269 of record NC_140584.1, read on the forward strand.
TGAGAGACAGATATGATGGAGGATGGCCATACCTGTACCATCACCTTGGGGAGCGGATGTAGTCTAACAGCTATAGCGGTCGACCTGGAAGCTGGGGAACCAGGTTCGAGTCTCGGCATCAACGCTCAACATCCTGTGATTCTGGGCAAATCACTTAATCTCCCCGTGCCTAACAAAAATGAATGTGTACATCTATAACAAAACTGGTGCTCATGTAAAGTGCTCTGATACCTGATATCTTTGGGTCTAGTTCCCGCTATATAGAACTCTAAAACAAAAATAAACAAAATACACATGAGAAAGATGTTTATGGATGCGATGATACAAATCAACAGAGGGACAGAAAGATTCATTGCACAAGAATACTAATGAGAATATGTTGAAATATTTAGATTATAAATCACCAAAAGAAGAGCGAGATTCTTATCCTGGTAGAGGATCACCAACTAATTTAGCAATCTACCAACCGGTGATAAAGAGAAGTGTAAAGACGTATGGGGTGCACCGAGAGGAAGAGCACGAGGAATCATATTTACTTCTTGAAACTTTAAATCCTATGTAGAGTCGCACTATGTTTTAAAGTAAGAGAAGGAAGCATTTTAGATGCTAGCAATTGCTAAAGCTGTTACATCAACAATAAGGAAAAATATAAAGCTTTCCTCAAGACCTGCTATATATTGAGTATCATGTAGAAGTCATTTCTCTTGTGGTGGCAACTATACGCAAGACAAAGCAAAGTGCAGCTTCAAGTGCTGGGCCACCACCAGACCAGGAGAGCAAAATTACAGATATGGTTGGGGAGAAAGATAGAAAGCTGCGGGCTATGCCATGACACAGTACAAAGTCTTTGGCCTTCTTCAGTAAATATGGACGCCAGCAATGGGAGGACAAGGAAGAAGTGCTGCAGGACCTTTCAAAACCTTCCAGAGGGGTACAAGAAAAGAGCAATGACCATTGACCAAAAGGGGAAAAATATCGAACTCCTGTTCATCATTAGACGCAGCCGACATGGCCAGCATACAACTTACTACTGTGTCAGAGTTGCCCAGGCATATATGGGTCAGAGTCTTTGATTTCAGTCCAAAAGTACAATCAAGTGTAATATATACACAATATAGAAAGGGCCATTTTTTTGGAACATCAGTTGATTAGTCCTAAGAAAGTAATGAAACCGCAAATTCAATTCGGGGAAAACACAAGCAATAACATCCCAGCAAACGTTTGTCACAGAAAAAAGTCCTTTCGATAAAGGGGCAGAGGATAGAACAAAAGAGATTCTGCGTCAGCCAGCACATACCCGCATCCTTCAATCCCAGAACATACTACATCCTTGGGGAGGAGACTGAGGTACTACTCAGAGCTATTGGAAATAATAACACCACACAAATGGGTAATAAACATAATCAAGCATGGTTATTGCATAGAGCAAGAACAAACGCCCCCAACAGAGATTATTAAGAAAGATCATATTCCTCTACTCTTGCAAGAAGTACAAGAAGGTGTGTTCAAAGAGACAGTAGAGGAAGTAAAATTAAAGTAATTAATCCAAGGGCTATACTTGGTGTTCTTCCTCGTACCTAAGATAGACTTAGCAGAAAACGCACACGTTCAAAATGTATACCTCTGTTGGAGCGGGAAGATTCACTGGTGACATTCAATGTGAAAAACTCAATTTCTCTGCTCATCAAAAGCATAGGAATCACCTCAGGTTTGTAATCGAGTGAATATATCACTGATTTAAAATTGCATGCAATTTGCACCAAGAGTATTCATGAAATGTCTTGCTGTGGTGGCTGTACATTGACAGGTTTAAGTGATACATGTGCGCCCATACCTCCACAATTAGTTCCACCTTTTTCCCCACACAGAGACTGGGGAGCAGATCTGAACAGAGTGTACATTTGGATGAAAAGGCATAAGAGGAAGATGTCTAATATAAATTTCAAGCAACTCAAAACCAGTATACTGAGATCTAAAGACATTTAAGAGCCAAATACAGAGCACTGTAATAACTATTCATGGATCCAGTGCTTCCACATTGTTTTACATAAACAAGATGGATGAAATTTGTACACGTTGTCAACTTGTTAAGCAGGTTGTTAGGCCTTTCTTATAAATGGGCGCTAGACCAGATGGTTCTAAAGGGCTTTTTTGGGAGACACTCAACATTGCCATGTTTGCGTTGGAGGAAATAAAAAATGGAAAAATGTTCACCTCTGCATACAGTGCACTTTCATTTCAAATAGAATGTATGGTCTCTGAAATGCTGCAGGATATTTTTTTAAACTTTTCCCGGTACCACCCAGACCTCTAGTAATAAATAAATGCTAAGTGTTACACATGACAATGACTGTCATTGCAGCACAATGAAACCATGAGGGTGTTGTTCGTCACATATATAAATACACACTTTGGCACTAATGCTTTATCCCATATATTTCCTGTTTTGCAGGTACCTTTGGATACACGAGTATATACTGCCTTAGCTTGTCTAAATTTAGTATGCATGCCCATGAAAAGTTCTGAGGACATAATATACATCACCAGGAGAGTACTAAAAAAACAAACCCGTCCTGACTAATGGCCAGGACCTTAAATGGGCAGTAGTGTAGGGCAGAACATGTTGGCGCACGAAGGATCATAGGGCCATAGTATCCTCTGTGCCTCTCTCATAGTTATTTTGTAATCTTTCCCATTCACCCTGCCAATAAAGGGATACTTGGGAGTGGTTGAGGAATTTTTATTTAGTTGTTGCGTCCCCCTGGATGGTAATATACTGAACAAGGTCGAGCCCACCCTGACTATTAGGGGTCAGGGTGAACCCGATGATGAAGCATGCCACAGTTAGAGTGGGTGAGGGTTACTTATAAAAAAGGATTCATTTTGCTTTTCCCCACCTCCTACTGAGATGGTGCCAACCACCCTCTTGAATGTTGTATCTTCTAACAGAGGGATACCTTTGTGTACTGTACAGTTTCTAGGAAGTGTGTATCTCCTTATGCCCGCATCCGGGGGTCAGGAGATGTCTCTGCCCCATTTTGAATATGGAGATTTCCTATTGATTTGTGTGGTCCTGCATGGTTCAGAGTTCTCTCTTTTAAAGCGTAACCACTGGAAATGCTGATCCACTCTAATCACTTTAAGGCATTCTCCCCTGCTGATGATCCACGGGTACTTCTGAAGTTTGACAATCGTTCTGCTGATTCCATCAGTTGACTAGAAACAGTCTGGCAGCTGTCCATGACTGTCAACTGTCTTAAGATAAATTCTGGCACAACATATCCTACATCTCTTGCTAGACAGGTAGGCACTGGCTAGAATAACTAGGCACTCTGCCATAAACCTGAGCGTTCTCTTTGACCATGAGCTGTCTTTTGAGACATACTTGTATGCATTTGTGTGCTATTGCTATAGCGCAACCCTAGCCAAAAGTCAGTGGGTCATTGTAGAGGAGCAAAGGCAAGCATACATGAGTGAGTTATAAGAGAGGTGCCTTGCTTCTGGTAGCAGAATTGTATTGTTACCGGTTTGCAATGTAGTATCTTTTGAAAGGTGCATTTGCAGCTCTTTCCTAAATTGGTCCCGCATTGGCGGTCTTGATCGATACAGGGATAGTGTTCCATATCCTAGGTGCATAGTTTTAAAAGGCCTCCTTCCTTGTTTTTTCCTTTTTTTCACTTCTTAATCTCAAATCTGATGGTATCCTGACTGTGTGTGTGCCGAGAGCCACCAGTTAGTGAGCTTGTCTGCATAGTTAGCAGGGGTGTAGGCTATGTAAATGGTTCAGCTGGTTTTGGAGATGCTGCATGCTGGCAAAGCGAGCCAATGGAGTTCCATCAGGATGGCAACATGTAGGATTCCCTTAACCGAGGAGGCTGGGGGGGGGGGGTGGGGGGGGGCGATGCAGACAGTGTGGAGCCAGTGATGCTGTGGAGCATGGACTTAGCAATATCAAGATGTCACTTTCTGAAAGATAGTTTGTTTCCTAGGCTGTCTTTGTGTTTATCAATGAGTTCCTTGATGGTGAGGTTGGTATCCAGGGTGAATGCAAGTGACTTGTCATTCGATGAAAGCTGTCAAGGTTCATGTCATTAAGCCAAGATTGTACTAGGTTTTGCTTATTATTCTTGGCAAATTATAGGAATTCTGTGTTTGTGGGGTTGAGCTTCAGGTAGGGGCTGGAACCAGACCTTGATGAGGTCCATGCAGTGTTTGAGACGTTGGATGTATGGAGTAGAGGAGACTTTTGAGTAGAGTTGTGTGTCATCAGCATTGTGGTGAACCTTAACGCTGTTATGTGTAAGTAGAGCCCCAAAAGCATCTGTGTAGATGTTGAAGATGACCGGGGACCGTATTAAACCCTGGGGGACTCAGCAGGTGATAAGGATCATTTGAGACCTGAAGGTCCCCATGTGAACAAACTGTTGATCATTGGAAAGGTAGGATGAGAAGCAGTAAAGGACATTGCCGTGAATCCCATTCAAGACTCCAGGGTGTGGAGGAGGGTGGGATTGTCAACTGTGTCAAAGGCAATTGAGAGGAAAAGCATGCTTGGTGGTGTTGATGAAGAATAAGATTTTGGCATTTCACTTCTGAATAGAATGCGGGATAGCAGCGTAAGTTAGGAGGCTGACGCAGTGCTTGATTGTCTTAAAAAAGTTTTGCTTCTGTTGATAGCTTCATGGATGGCGATGGTGCAGTATTTTGCCTTGGCTGATGTGATGAACTGTCTGCGTGCTGCAAGGAGGGACTTAAGTATTATAAGGTCATCAGGAGTTCTATTTTTCTTCCATTTTCTATTCTGTCTGCAAACAGAGCGTTTATTGTCAGCAAGGTCTTTAGCATGCCATGGTGCTGAAGGCTTTGGATTGCACTTCCGTGTTTAGTTGGAGCATGAATATTCACATACTTTCACCCAAAAAATGTGAAGTGCTTCCTGCACCGATGCTTGTGTAAAATGGCTTTTCTCCCTGCGTTGAGTCGTGCCATGGTTGTGCATGTATGCATTCTTGTGCATCTAGATTATAGGGATGCCTTGTATCTTGGGATGACTACCACCCTGATTGGCAAGCTTCAAAGGCTATGCTGTGCATTTTCAGACTGGTTTGTTGCCTCCAAGTTTGATCATGTATCTTTAGCTCTCATTCTCCATGCTGACCATCAGTGAAGCAGCACATTCAGTTCAAGGCTGTTGTCTTTGTACACAGGTTCTTCCACAAGACTGAACCCTAGTTTTGCACCAACCATGTGGTCCATTATATCTTGGCACTGACCTACATCTGCGGCATTTGAGAATTGTGATCATCCCGCACTTTTTAGGTGGGAGCATAGCTTTCTGGGTCTTAGAAACTCTTTCTGATAACCTTCAGTTTCTCAAGGCTTTGAAGGTTTAATGTTTTGCTAAATAGTGTTCTGCAAATGTCAATTCTCAGTATAGGCTCTCTAGCTCTTCCTGAGTTCCAATATAATCCACTGTGACTCACGCTGTAGAAATAAACAAGCAAATATTTTAATTATGATGATAACGGCATGCTGGGGCACTGTGAGCTTACCACTCCGCGTCATAGAAAGTTTGATTGATTTTTCCCAAAGTCAGCGCCCAAAAATAAAGTTTGATTATTTTGAAGACTTATCCTGACTCAAAAACTAAAAAGTGCTCTAATGCACAGCATGTGAAGATTGAAGGGATTCAATCTGAAAAACAATTTTTACAGGTAGGTAACTATTTTCTTGCTCGTTTTTTCCCTCTCTAAAATTTCAAGCCTTACCTCTGCCAGAATGCCCCCCACCCTATTTGCTCATTTTAATCCTTAGGCCCTGAACAGTTCTCCTTAGCTCCTCCTCTAAGACATAGTCAGGACCTCAACAAGTATACAAGAGAGATTCTCTCTTGTTCCACTCTGTTATGAGGGCTTCAATCATTTAGCGCTTCTCCACTCACGTATGCTTGGAATAGATGCTCATGCCTGAACTTTCCACCACCCCTTCTCCCGCTGAGAGCTGTTAACGACCAATTTCCCCATCTCCATTACTGCACTATTCCACACCCTTCAAAAAGAACAGGGTGAATGTCGTTTCCAATTTGACTAAATCATTTTGCACCCTGCTTCAACCTGTGAAAGACATGAATGTAAAGTATAATTGTATTCATCCTCCGTGTCTGGTCTTCGAGACTCTCCTAAACCCTCAAATAGAAGGTAAGAGAAGATCTTTCTCCAGGCACAAACCACTCACTACACATCTACTACTTGTTGGTAAAAAGACATTCATCCTCATTCCTCCACCTGCTGAGGAATTGAAGAGGTGCCCCAGTACTGTCTTTTTTGGTACCTCTTCAGTGCCAGATGAGTGCTCAGTGCTTAAAGTGAATATTCTTGGATTCAGCTGTTCATCCTCCCTTGTATATTGATATGAGGCACACGTAAAACATTGTATCTTCTGTTTTTTTAGTCCTGTTTTGATTCTGTCTTTATCGTAGACACAATGGACTTCTCCAGTATGACTCTCACTCAGATCAAGCGACAGGAAATGGATTCGCAGGTACAGACTCTTCCTAAGTGTCACTTTCTTCATGGGGGATTTCTGCCTCGCTTTCTTTGGGCGATTGAGCCTTACAGTATATGGGGATGTTCTGCGTTGGGATTTTTCTGTTTCCTCTTGTGTGACATTTTTTTCATTCCACATTTATGTAACTTTTTTTGATACTGACTTATGTTCTGGAGCATATGTTCTAGAAACCCTGTCAGACCTCCTCAGTAATGACTGCCTTTAGGACAAACATGAAGACCACAACTTTACCATATACCACAGTGCGACAAGCTTGTCCACACAGACGAATGTCTCATCCTGGCCTAAACACCATCCCACCTTCTGCATTGGCTGTGAGGCCTTTTTCTGGAGCTCTTGGACAGACAGTGGTTATTGGGCGGTATTCTGTGTGGGTAGTGCATTTTACAGTTGGTGTGCCAGGGTCCCCAGCTGAACTGAATAACCAGGTAGAAAAGGCGAGAAGTCAAGGCTTACTCTAGGAGGTGGTGTGAGTTAGAAACTCAGATCCAGCATAACACATTAAATAACACACAATAAAGTAAATTTCCAGCCAGTGCTATCTTTCTACGAAAGAATGGATAATTATTTTTAGTTTGGTGGAAAGAACAGTTAAAAACATGATGCCCTAAGAACTCAGTGATATGTTTCCATACCAGATGTTCTGCATTGCCATATAGCAAATATTACATGGTTTCTGATCAGCAAACAGTTCAGGTTTCCAAGACCAGTTAAGACCACTAACAGTTTGTTCATGTAAGGTGTACTTATCAGTAGGGGGTGCATACCTCTAAAACTACTGGTCATGGTGAAATCTCACTGGTGTCACCACTGACAATATCATCGGCACTTACTAGAATCCACGGCTTCCACTGGGAGCTGAACGTTCGGTTCAGAGACCAACCACAATTATATATGGTATTGTCTCCAGAACTGTAAGGGTTAGGGCTATGATTGAAAGAGTTGCAGAATGAAGACACCAAAAATCCAGCCAGCGAAACTAGACTGCACACTTGTGTGGGAGGGAGTCAAAAGCCCTCCAGGCCCTGGCTGAAGAGGGTTCCCCGGGATATGAGGATTACCAGACTTGATGCAGTATCGCCAGTTTACTTGAACAAAAAGGTGTCTTACCTGGATGTTGCTAGTTATACTTATTACTGTCGGCCACTATAGGGGACCTTGTGACACCTAGGGTCATATTGCAGAAAGTGCCCTGGGGCACGATGGCCGTATGTGCTCGCTTTGTGGGCCCCTGGGGCACTGTTGGTATTACAGAAGGGGCCGCAGACGCTTGTGCGGCCCTTTTGTAATAATATTAGCGCTGGCGCACATGTGGGATGTTTTCTCATTACCATGGGGGCGTGGCCCCATGTGTGAGAAGTTGACCTGATGTATGATGTCACTAGTTCTAGTGTACACCTTATATCAGTCCAAACAACCCTTATGGTGATTGGTTGTAAAGTCAACCTTATAGACCAGCTATTCTAGTGGTAGCATGGACAAGAGCAGTCTTAGGCTAAACTCTGAATGGCATGTGAAGCCAGCTGTGATACCATATATAATCCCTTGAATACCATATGAAAGGACACCACAACAGATATATATATAAAATAAAGTGTATTTATTCTAGTCAAACCCTCAGCACTCTTTATGAGGTTAGAGGTAAGTACAACACAGTCTTATTTAAGCATACATTAAGTCACACAGGTAAGTAATACAGTAAGGCCCTAGGGGCCACGCAAACCATATACTAAGTAAGTGGTATAAGGACCACTGTCACGGAAATAGGATAGGCCTAGGCCTAGGGAATCGCTGGGGCTACACTGCACTAGCAACAGTTAGGAAGTGGGAGGCCCACGGGATTCAGGTGCAGAGTGGAAACACTCACGCGTAATGCGTAAAAGTCGATAGAAATAGTAGTTGTTAGCAATTAACAGTTTAAGGACACTTCTGAAGCAGCTAGAGAGTCGAGACTCGGAAACTAGACCCTAGGATAGTCACTACCCTTGTGAGCACCGAAGTACCCAAGTTACCTAGCCCACGGACTGCGGGTGCATAGGTGTGAACTTGCGTCGGGTTTCGTCGTGGACTTATATGGATGCCTGAAGGAAAGTTGCTGACAGGCAGTCAGTGAAGAGTGTCCGGTGGATCCCAAGGCTGGGATCAAGAAGAGAGGAGACCTGCAAGCAGAAGGGACAGAGTCAAGGTCACTAGCCAGTGACCACGTGGAACCAGGAAGGGACCAGGCGATGTCGTGAAGATTGCAGGTGAAGGTGAAGCTTGTTGCTGCAGCCACGGGGACCAGGAAACGTCGAGGACGACCAGGACCAGGAGGCGAGCTGTCCCACGAAGGCTCTTGCTGTCGGCGGCGTCGAAGTTGAACTAGGACTCACCAAGCCTTGGCAAGCGGAACCCACGAAGAATGGAGGACTTGCTTCTGGTGCAGACCAGGAAGGTCTGGGGTGCTTCTCTTTTGCAAGGAAGCGGGAGCCAGTCTGGAGGAGCCAAACCAGCAGTGAAGATTTCAGGATGCGTCGTCACAGAGGCCACTAGCCAACGGGCAAGCAACCGGACAGACGCGGCAAGCAGGAAAATGCAGAAGGGCCCCACGCAGGACTCGTGGAGTGTGGGGGGCTGATCTTCGGTGCAGATGGAGCTTGGGGTTGGGGCTTCTCAATCCCCGGTGCACAACTTCGAGGGTGCCTCAGAAGCTGCGCTGGAAGATACTAGCCACTTTTCCCAGGTAGCCGGTCCCACGTCTCTCGTCGCCTCCACGGATCTCAGCTCAGGAAACCTATTGGCCAAGCCTCCCTTGCCGGGATCACTCCCAGCAGCAGGAGGTCAGACTCGTGTCTGTGGCAGCAGCATCCATTTTGTGATGCTGAGGCTTTGGTTAGAGTTAAACAGCAAAGTAGGATTTTAACATGTCTCTCCCTCTAGAAGGGAGGAATAATATCCTCATCACCAGAAATGGTATGGGGGTATTATTCCAAAGTGTTAGACACCTTACACGACATGTTTTGATAAAGCCAAACCATAGTTACCATAACCGTTTAAGATTATAAGGCACTTTAAGAGTATATGGTAGGCTATATCATAGAACAGCTATAAGGACATGATTCCGAAAGCTGCAGACAGGCTCAGCTCATGCTAGAGCACCATCTCACATGTTACCAAGCACTCTGCCTCCAGGATTGTCAAGGCCTGCCATAGGAGTGACTGATAGGTACACATGTGTCTATATATAAGGGTAGATATAGGCATACTATATCTAAGCAAGGGGTGATTACACAACCTTGCCCCAGCTGAGTGACCAGCCAGTTGTGTCTGATTGGAAGGCCAGACCAGGGGTGGCATAATACATGCTGCAGCCCCTGGGAGGCCTAGGATACACCTATGCCCTGGGTACCTAGGGTACACTGTACAGGGTCCAATAAGGTGATTCTTACCAATGGGGAATGTACCTAGGGTACATGGAGTCCATTTAAAAAGAGAGCAGACAGCCTGAGACCCTGAATGGCAGGATCTCAGGCCAACTAAGTCGAAAAACCAGCTAGACACTAGGCAAAAAGTTGGGGGTAACCATAGTCAGATATCCACCTTCCTACACCATGCAAATGAGGGAATCGCTTTGACTCGGCGCCTGTACCTTATTGCAGGCGCAGAGGCAAACATGCCCTCAGAAGGTGCAGTAACAGTGCGTCTCCCGTGTACATTCTTCTCGAGGTGTGAAAATGGGTTCATTGGACACCCCAGACATCCCCTGCATATGGGTGTTGTCACTCACTGCACTAGTCTGCTAGGGGATGTCCAATCCTTCTTGAAAGTGCAGGTGGGCTGCCGCCTGCACTGTGAAACACAGGGATAGCTTTCAAACAGCTGCTCTGTATTTCACTTGAATGCTCTGTCCCCAGGGCAACGTGAGTTTCGAGCTGCCCTAAGGGTGGCGCATTCATCACAATGGGGCACATTTTCCCTTTTTGCGCCTGTTTAAAAGTGAATTGTGGAACAACCAGGGAAAATGCGCTCTTTTAGTAATACGATTGGCATGTCTTGATTCACAAGGTGTATTCCACATATTTTCTACAGTCCACTTCTCCTTGTAGAGGTCTTCCCATGATGAGTACAGCATCTCTCTTTTCAGGGAGAACCTCAACTCTCTCTTTATAGAGCAGGTCTTCTCTTTACAGGTCACAAAAGCAATGTGTCCTCCAAAAGTCCAGGTTTGGCCCCCGTCAGAGAGCAAGAACTGCAACCCAGCAGGCAGTCACTTTCCATTGATTCAATGGGAGCATTTCCCAGCTTGAGGGCCAAGGTAGGGTCCCTGAGCCAACCACAGTGCTTCTTTTTTTGAAAGACTCAATTTCTCTATTCAGGAGAAAGCACATTTCTCCTGTAAGTCATGTTTCAGTTTCTGGATCAGCGAGTCACATAGCAGATCAATTTGTACTGATGAAGGTTATTTGGTCTGAAGCTGAATAGGTCCCGGGCATGTCTCTGTTACTAAACGACGTCAGCATGAAAAGGATGACAAGCAAAGCTCACTGGGAGTGTGTAGCAGAGGCCTATCATAACAGGTACCAACAAACACTATAGGCAAGGCAGGCTAAGGCATCTGCTGGACGAAGAACCATTCATCCAATGCAGCAGCAAGATTACGCTTTGAGGAGGTTGAGACAAAAAATTTACAGGCACCAGAACACAAGTGTGTGGTGCAATATCTGCTGTAGCTAAAGTTCTTACACTCAACAGAAAAGAGGCTCCCCGTCCAGCAAACGGCCTTCTGCACAGGCGCAGTGCCTAGCAGATACAAGCTCATTTCATGGAAGACACAGAAGGCCTTTACTAGGGGAAGAGGTAGAGATAGAACCAGAAGGGTATTCCACCCTAAGCAAGCAATCCCTCTTCTACCTACCGCTTGACCACAAAAGCTAGGTCCATGATACCAGAGTCTAAGGACCTCAGAAGCAGGGCTACTGGGTACTCAGCACAATGCTACTACACCCAATTCAACAAGTTTACAATTCATTAACCACCACAATTGAAGGAATGAAAGCAAAAAGAATTTAAGCTTCAGTGGAGTAAGAGCTGAGAGAAAGAGGTTAGGGGATGTGTTGTATTTACTTTAAAGAAAGAAGGGACTCTAACCATTCCCAGATCTGAGGTTCCAATGTGGTGGCACCGATCATCGGCAGGAATGATATTTAATACCCACTGTGTTCCTCCGCGATACACCTTCGAAGACTGCTTTGAAATGTAGAAGCTATTTGTGTGGCTAAGCAAGGGTAAAGGGTGAGCTGGTTTGCCCCAAACTGATTGCCAAAGTGGGAGTTCTACACACTGCTTGGAGACGTTACCGAGGAGGGACAGTATTTGGAGTAAATTCTGCTCAGTTGAATGGGCTCAGTCAAAAGATAAGAACAAGAGTCTTTTTTGGCAGGTGCGGGTGTTGGAGCTGGAAAATGAACTTCAGAAGGAGCGTCAAAAGCTGGGAGGTCTTCGGAAACAGCATTATGAACTCGCTGGAGTTTCTGAAGGCTGGGGTAACGGTGAGTGTTCTGGAAAAAATACTAGACACTTGTTTAGTGGATTCAGTATTACTCCACATTTGGGGAAAGGGGGAAGAAAGTGTTCTTTAGGCAAATGAGTTTGTGTGTGTGTGTGTGACATGCATCCACAGCCTGCTCCCCCCCAGGATGCAAAGAATTATTTACTCACTATAAAAAGGTACTGTCTGGGGCAGTGGATACACAGGACAGGAATTGTCAAACTGTCCATCTCCATATATTATTGATCCTCTCCTGCGCATCCCCTCATTTTAGTCTTAGGAGACTGGCTTCCCTTGTGTCCCACATTAGTGATGTGAACACAATTTTGGGGGCAATTTGTGTATTTTAGCTCGTCACATTTATGGTTCAGTCCAGTATTTCTCTAGATAGGATTGTGGGTTTTATCATGCAGCGTAAATGGGAATTTCTCTGGTACTGCTGCAAACGTAACCAATTCTGTTGTATGGCATGTCATTGTATTTCACTTTAGGCTGTAGAGAGTGGTCTATTGACCGTTGTTTTGTTTTTGTAAGTTTGGTGAATGTCTTCAATTACCTGAATATCTGAATAGAAAATGCAGTACACATGTCTGATTGCTCTGCTAATTGATGAGAGGGGTAGTGAGAGGAGCAAAAAGATTGCACAGTTGTTTTCGTGGTGTAATCTGGCCCTCCTTCACATTTTGGGGTAATTGCCATAGTGGCTGGCTAGACAAAAAAAAATAGGCTTCACGAAAGAGTGCACTCACTAACGAGTGAAGATTTTTTTAAAACTATAATTATGTACCAAATTGTGGAGGTGTGATGTGCAAGAACCTTTACAAAGACATGTTTGCCTCCTCCTTCCTTGCAGATGCGGACTAGTTTTGTCGCGAGCCCGAGGTTAAAAACAGTGCTGCTGCTCTGGTTGGAGGATGCCTGTCTTTTGCTGCTCTTTCTGAAGGAAAACAGTGTCCTGGTGCAACTTCTGACTTCAAGCACATGTACTCCACATTCACAAGGAACCTCCCCAGAGCACAATCAGGAAATGTGGATGTTCATAGTGTGCACACCACCGACCACAGAGGAGGCAGCATCTACTCACTGGCTGTCCGCTTACCTACACTTCACTGCGAGGCCAGCAACTTTTTATATTACAGAAAATGAAAAAGGAAACTCTTCAAACCGGCCCCACTCCTTTACTTTGAGGATAGGTATGCTTGGTTTTAAAGCCTTTGTTTACCTTTTTGCACAAGTGTCTACTTAGTATTTGGTGGTGGTACTGACAAGTGTGCCCTTTAGGGAGAAAAAGTGCCCAGCAACATGTCAGAGACCACAAATGCAGCAACTGGGATATCCTAGCAAATGTGGATAAAGCGCTTTACAAGGACAGGCTCGCCAGAAGAATAGTAAACAGAAAGAATCTGGTGCACCTTAACCCAGACAAATAAGTCCTCAAACTATCCCAAAAATAATTAACAAACTATGGTGAGTGGCTGTCCCCAGATGAGAGAGGAGACGGATCACTGGGCCCAGGCAGCTGTTCTCTGCAGTATCAGAAGTGATCGTAGAACATCTTGTCTTCACAATTTATTTTATTTTTTGGCATCATCCAAGCATCATCCATACATGCCATATATTTAAGATTTTCTTAAACAAAGCAGAGATGTACAGTCTTTCACTAGGGTCCAGCATGAAGAGATGTGTTGAGTGGATGGTGTTCCAAATTCCTTCCAAGTGTGAACATGCAAAGCTCTCTCCTTTAAGTGCTTTATAGTGTTTAGAATATGGGAGTGATGATATTACAATTTAGAAGCATGTTGATGACATCACATCTATTACTAAACGCAGAAATGGGCATTAATGTTATAGAACCGGAGCTGGTGACAGGGGCTCCACTCTAAAAAGGGGTAGCGGTGATATTGTCACCAGGTGTACCCGTTGTAGTTCACATTACTACATTTCAGGAATGACATTAGTAATGGATGGTTGTCTCTAGCATTGTTTACGCTATGGATCTTTTGTCTGGTAATCTTGTAGATCACTCCCTGAAAAGATTGGCTTGTGATTTTAGCACTGGGCATCTAATAGAGGAATTGCGGAATTTGATTACTTCAAAACTACCGAATTAGCCTCAAGATCTCAACCTTTTCATATGTCTGAAGGTGTAAAGTGTAGGGTCTCTGATGGCAATTTCCTGACTGCAGGCGTTTGGTTATTGAGCACTCAGATGTGATGTCAGCGTTGGTTGCTGTGAAGCTCATTCTTTTTGTCCATTTCGGTTGTTTACATGTTGTTTGTGTTTAATTTTGTGGAGATGAGATCTTCGGTGTGGGCCAGTGGGACCTCGACTTTGGTGGCGAGTGAAATCTGGGACATGGCTATAGTCACCACATTTTCAGCACAGTGCAAGGAGGTTTCCTTGTTTGCAGTGATACTTGCATTGTGTCTTTGAATGAATGTAGGCATTTCATGCTTGTGGGTTTCTCCAACCCAAACTAACATTCACACACTAGTCCTTCTCTGTGTCCTTAACTGACCAGTTACACTGTGCTACATAACTCAACCCCTGTCAGAGCAATAAGGCTTACCTGTGATTCAATAGCATTTAAGATCGTCTCATACTCAGTGTCGCAATGTCCTCACTGCTTCATTGTGCAACGACACAAAGATAGGCCTCCGCCGGGACCGCGCTTCTGCTGGTTCAACATGCGCATTAACAATTCACCCCGTGTAAGCTCTTGCAAACATGAGGCCACAAACCCTGTGTCTTCCTGTTGCACATCCCTGCTTTTGTCATCTCATAAAGTGCGTAGATGGGACCACAAGCAAACACTGCAACCAGGTACTGGGTTTGTATAGAGACCATGGTTGGTAGGTCTTCTCCACCCAACCAATAAATGCAGGTTCACACAGAGCAGATAGTAAGCAATACCAAAAGTTTCGGTTCCCTGTTCTTCGCCTTCCCCCCTCACAATTGTTATGTTTTCAACATGCTGCCTTATTGAGTAATATCAGGTGCTGAGGGGAGTGAAATTGGAAATGTTGAAATTACAGGACACCAAGCAAAAGACCTCTCCAGCCAAAGTAAATGAGCGCAGGGAGAGATAGCCTGAGACAACCGTACTGTCACGTCTTCCTGAAATTGTATCCAGTTTTACAAATCAGCACTTTTTTCACTGTGAATCCTTCCTCAGCGATTGAAGAGACCACGCGTCGCCGGTGTGTAGACCATATAACAGCTGGTGATGAGCGCATTCTGACTTATACCGATGAGGGTTTCGCAAGCTACGGCGCGAGCTCAGGAGTTTACAATAGGGATAGATAGTAGAGTTCTTCAACACAATAGCTCTCCAGTAGTGTTGAAGACATTCGAGGGAGAAAGGAAGAAGAGGGATCTCAGGTGCTTTGAGGAAACTACTGTTCTGTTTATGTGTTTAATAGGTTTAACTCCTTTTGAAAGCCTTGAAAAGAGCACTCAATTAATTTTGTCTCCCAAGTTTGGTGTTCACAGTTCTATTTAGCTTTTGCAAGGCATCATCCTTCTTTTTCAGTAAACAAGGCAGTCCACTGGATTAAAATTTCTTACTGGAGAAGCAAATTACCTATTTTTAGAGTTTATTTTAGCTTAATTTTAAAACAGAAGAGTAAAGGGAGATGAAAATAGACACCTGGCCTTAAAACCATAGAAAAAAGATAGAAAATGTAAAAGAGGGTTGTAAATGCCTCATTCTAATGAAATTGTAAATGGCATTTTCCCGACATTTTAAGGATTGTCACTGCCTTTGGGTTTTTAACAAACATGTTATTACATGTCCTTGACTTATGAAATGAATGTCAGCCTCTTCCCGTTTGCTCATTGCTGTCATCTCCAAACAAAAATGGCCATTAATTGTAGGGAAGCTGTTTCTTTACCCCTTTGTACAATATGTTTAACGTGTATTTTCAGTTTTTAAATAAATATTTCAACACTTACTCTTGTTGAATTTTATTTGTATGTGTGTGTGTCGTTGGCCATTTAGTAAGGTAGACATTACAAGCTATTTCACCTGAAGAGCAGACCTAATCACATTAAAAAGCCTGTTTGCGGTAAAGCGAAGATTCGGAAACACAACAGCACGTTTCTGGTCACAAGTGTGGTGGAAACAAATATTTTAATATGAATGGAAAAGTTTTATAGCACAATTACTTAAAACCATTTGCAATATATCTTACATCAGTAAAAGAAAAGGAGAGCACTGTTGCTTAAAATCCTTTACAGTATATCTTACATCTATAAAAGATCCACATGAATAAAATTCTGACCGATTGCAGTTGTGAGGAAAATACTGTTTGTATTAAAAACCGTCATATAAGCATCGTTGTGACAGAGTTCCATGTATCGTTTGAAACTATGCTTTAGACGAATTAACAACAAATCTGTTTTTCATTTATTGGCTTGCTGCTATTCAAGACTCCTCCAGTGTTGTCCGGACCTTCTTCTTCAATAAGTATGCTGCGTGTATTTTAATATGATCAAGACAAATTAATACACTAGCTGATGCCATTTCCACACATTATCGTTTGTGCACTGTATAGTTTTATTATTAAAACTGTATGTCTGTGCAAATGTAATGGCCATTTCAATTGAAAATGTTTTGTCTTTAATGGCAATGCACTAACACACCATGTATATTCCACTTTACGCAACTCCACTCTAATCCACACCACTGCCCTCTACTTTGCACCACTCCATGCCACTACACTCTACCCTACACTACTGTACTCTACTCTGTACCACTCCATGTACCACTCCACTCTATGCCACTGCACTCTACATCCCTCTTATTTACTCTGCACAACTGCACTCAATGCCTCTGAACTCTTCTTTCTGCCACTCCATCCTCCTCTACTCCACTTTATGTCACTGCACTCTGCCATTCTACTCGAAACCCCTGCACTCTACACCCCTGAATTCTATGCAAATGCACTCTGCACCACTGTACTTGAAACCATTCTACTCTGCACCATTGCACTCTACATCACTGCACTTTATGCAACTCTATTCTACTCTGCACCACTCTACTCTTTGTCACTGCACTATGCCACTACTCTCTACGCCACTGAACTTAAGCCACTCTACTCTGTATGACTGCACTCCATGCCACTGCACTCTTCTCTGCACCACTCTACCCTATGCAACTGCACTCTACACCACTGTACTACTGCCCTCTGCGCCACTACACTCTATGCCACTCTGCCTTACTCCACTATACGCCACTCTACCCTGCACTACTCTAATCAATGCCACTACACTCTACGCCACTCTCCCCTGCACCATTCTACTGTACACCACTGCACTCTATGCCACTATACTCTACACCACTCTACGCCAGTGCACTCTAAGTCACTGCATTCTATGCCACTCCACTCTACTCCACTGCACTATAGGCCACACAACTCTGCACCACTCTTCTTTACGCCACTGCATTTAACGCCATATTTAACGCCACAGCTTACAGTGGCTTTGGAGCCTGCCAATTGCTTACCATTTGATAGCTTTACTGTCACTCTTATTCTATTGCTTTATTTTAATTTGTTGGCCTGTATGGGCTTTCCTTCTTCTTCCGTTCCTCCCACCCCTGGTATATGAATGCATTGCTTGAGTTTCAAGCACTACTTTTTTCTTTTGGGTTAAGCACTCCATGAGAGTCTGTGTGTTTTCCAGCCCTTTCCATTGTGTGCATCTCTGCCTCAACGGTACTTAGTGTTGCTCTCTGTCAGCGGTGTGCTTCTTCCTCGCCCATTTGTATGCTGCGCTCGCCCTCTTCTACTTGTCTGTCCTTCACCCCCCACTTTCTGCCTTACTTCCCCACACCCATCCCTTCCATGTTGCTTCCCCCACCTGTGCCCTCCATGTTGTTTCCCTCACCTGCACCCTCTGTGTTCTTTACTCCACTCACGTCCTTTGCTTCCTCCCACCTGCACACTCCATATTTCTCCCCTACCAGAGCATGACAAAAAAAAAGCTTTCACATTACCTATTTTTTTCATTTCCCGACCCAGGGTGTGCGCCTACAAAATAGAGTAGAAGCTGCCTCATAGCTCCTTTTTTTGTTTATTTTATTTAGCCATGCTGCACAGCATCAGGAATGCTATAAATTGTGACTAAAAACCATTGACAAAGTCAATAGGTCTCTATTGATTTTGCCAGTGCTTGTTGACATTTATTAGGAGGTGTTTGAAATGGGATTTCTGGCAGTCTTGGGCGTGGGCCAAAGCCATCTACAAGATGTGAAAAAAGAAAGAGTATGGAGGGATCAACCACTCTTTTATTTTCGTCCAAGGCACCATCAATTACCTTGACATTCTCAATATTTCATATGATTATGAATATTTATGATTCTGTTCGATACACATATCATTCAGCAGGGCTCTGGCACATCAATTGATTGCACATGAATTAAACAAAAAAAAATATATGTAATAATAAACAAATAAATACTAATCAAACATCAATCATTTTCACAATCTAACATACAAAAGTACATATACACAATACATACAACATATACAATAACCTAACTCTTACGTATACTCATGTACACTCATCAGTCCGAGTGATACATTCAGAGGTAGTCCCCTTCACCCAAGAGGTATCACACCTCTCTCTCATTTAATTATGTGCGCCTGTAGCCTAAAACCAAGTTACAAAATAATTGGACTCCTCATATAGCTGTCGACGCGGTCGCGTTTCAGCCGTCAATTTCTTCCGGCTTCCTCAGGACAAGGGTAAACAATATCTACAATAATAATTGAAGCTTTAAATTACATATATATACATTTATTCTACCTATCTTGTTCTATCCCTTATTTTCCCACACAGTGCTCAGTGAAAACAGTCATAAAATATGACGTGGAGATATCCACTCCCATAAGTGATATAGGGGGGAGGGGGTGTATATATTAAGTCCTAATAGATCCTCAAGCAACACCCTTCTATGTGTATATTAAGTACATCTCACTGTGTCTGTACTCACCCAGGGAAATCAGACAAACAACTGGTTTGATGAAAATACCTGGAGTATTATCCTCGCTCTCAAGAGCTAGACAAATCTATTTCAGAGGGGGTACGCTGTCCCCACATAGCGCAGTTCCATGCTTGGTATGGAAACCTATAGAGGTAACATCGAAACCAATACAGATCAAACAGCGTTCAACTAAATTTCATCAATGCTTGGAGTCATCTTTCTGTTTGTGTACATGATTAAAATGCCGGAAATTATCTTCATTTCCTTACGCCGCTTTTATTAACGGTTACTTCCCTCGGATTAATGGCCATTCCTTCGCCTCACTCCCTAAATTGAAACATATATTTATATCACACTCGAGCCATACACACTACCGGTATTTATGTTCAAAAGTTTCTCAATGTCAAAATCCCAAACGTGGTTACCTGCCGTCAAGGTCCACCGTCATTCAGTCCGGTCCTCTCAATTGCAGCCACACAGATATCTCTCAAAGGCGAACGTTTCTTTTCGCGCGTAATCGCGTCATCAGCCGCCGGGTATAAACATACAAGGAAGACTATTGCAAAACTTTCCTTAGGTTTCCGAGTGCTACAAATCGCCTGCTTACGAAAACAGACTCCTCCAATGTTCCTCCAATGTTCTATCAATGCGAACAGGCGAAGCAATCCACATACGATTATTTTTAGCCCCAACTGATATAACAGCAAGGGTAGTGTGTAAAGGAGCCCCCTTGGTCATTAAAAAAGAACGGACATTATTTATTCCGATATCAAACTTAATGTCACCAACCTGATTTCGCTTCGAACATCCTTAGGTACTACGCATATAGACACCCTTCAGAGGCTACCTATGTCTTATGAGAGATAAATATTTATTCTAACTATGGACACTTCTATAAGTGACAGAGACCATCAATATATATCTAGAATGTGATATGCGTGTAATTGCCCAATGTCTATACGTTAACACGCTACTTTTTAGTGTAAGGGGGGGGCAAATGTTGTAAACTAATGATGAGGGAACAGACTCCCTCTATACATTGGGGGTGTTACGGCGTACCAAACCTCTAAGGAGGATGCCTCAAACTTCCTGTATACAATCTCACAACTTAAGGTTCTGATGCACTGTGTGTTCAAGAGGGGCTTATAGTCTAACCATCAGTCTGTGTATATATTCTCTCTCTGTTCTACAACCCAACCTCTGTCAAAGATACATCGATCCATGTTTACCAGCTCTGTCATAGTGGAATATCTGGAAATATATTGTTGTGCATCATAATACGAGGAACCTACTTATTTGCTACACATGATCAAGTTAGTAATCATAACGCATACATCCCTCTTGAGATGCATTTCTTCTAAATTAATGCCCATAGTTCGTCACGATCATTGAGACCCTCTGTGGCTGTGCGATATCTTTCTATGAGCCATGCTTCTGTACGATTCAGTCTCATTTATAGTTCTCCTTTGTTACATGCCTTTATTACTGTCAGTACAGACCACACAAGATCATCCTCACTGTGCCCACACTCTATGTAGTGTTACACTAATGCTGCTCCTTGAGTTCTACATCTTATGCGGGATTTGTGTTGCAAGACTCACATTTTTACTCCCTGAGTTGTTTGTCCAATATATGACTTCCCATAAGGGCATGTAACTACGTACACCACATTTTTGGTGTTACAATTTGAGAAAGTCTGCATAGTGTGTCTCTTATTATTGATCAGGACAAATTTCGAGTCATTCGTGCATGTGCACGCGACACAGTTATTACAACGATAGTGTCCTACCAATGTTGGTAAGCCTAGTAAGCCTCTTACGTCTTTTTTAATAGGTGGTTCCCTTGTTGCTCTTACTAAATATTGTCTCAAATTAATTCCTTTTCTAAAAGAAGAGAGCGGTTTAGGCATATTCAGATGTTCAATCAATCTCCAATTTCTCGAAATAATTTGTTTTACGTTATTGGCTTTGGGGTTAAACGTAAGAACACATGTCAGTTGTTCCATTTCTTCTTTTATTTTAGGTGTTAGCAAACTTTCCCTTGGTGTATACCACGCCCTTTAAAGGGCGGTTCTCACCAATTGTTTAGGGTACCCTCTAGCACAGAGTTTATTTTGTAGACGTTCCGCATTTTCAAAGTATTCGTCCTTATTGGAACAATTACGGCGTATTCTTAAAAATTGTCCATAGGGAAAATTTTCCTTGAGGCTTCTAGGGTGACCTGAAGTAAACTCTAAAAGCGTGTTCCTATCGGTGGGTTTAGTATAAAGGCTCACTTCCAACTTACCCTCATTGTCAAAAATCCATACATCTAGGAAATTTATCCGGACATTACTTACAGACTTCGTGAACTTCAAATCTGAGGTACACGAGTTCAACCATATGTGGAACCTTTCTATCTCTTCTAGGCTCCCATTCCATATAAGCAATATATCGTCAATGAAGCGCACCCATCTATTCGTGTTCGTTCTAAATGATGCCGCCTCACTGGAGATATATTGTCTTTCAAAATGATCCATAACTAGATTAGCTATTTCTGGGGCGAAGCAACACCCATTGCCACACCCTTTACTTGAAAAAACAACTCATTTTTGAAGGAAAAAAAGTTATTCTTTAAGCAGATTTTAGCCAGCTCTAGTATAAAATCTGTGGGTACCTGATGCGGTCTTACTCTTTGCTCCAGAACCATTTACATGACCGTTAATGCCTCGTCCTGAGGAATGTTAGTGTATAACCTCTCAATGTCGAAGAAGACCAACAATTGTCGGTCTCCATCGAACACTGAGTGTTCAATTTTAAAAATCAGGCCAATGGTATCTCTTACATATACCTGCGTGGCACTCACAAATGGTTTAAAAAATGTATCTATATATTTCGCATGGGGTTCAAGTATAGACCCACAGGCTGAAATAATGGGTCGCCCTGGTGGATTTTGAGCATTTTTATGTACTTTGGGCAGTACGTATATAGTGGGCACTTTTTGTGTATTGAAATTTAAGTAGTCATATTGCTTCTTACATAGATAACCACAATCCAAAGCTTCAGTGGTCAAATACAAAATGTTTGCTTTTAGAAGTGGTGTAGGGCTGTCACAAATCATGATGTAGTGTGTGGGATTATTGAATTGTTTCAAAATCTCTTTGTCATATACACCACTATCCCATAAGACAATTTCCCCTCCCTTGTCGGCAGGTTTTATTACCGTTAAGGGATTGCTTGCTAGACTTTTGAGCGCTATACGTTCCTGTTTGGTAAAATTAGACTTGAAAGATAGATGTTTCTCATTTAGTTTATCTATTTCCCGCAGGATTTTGTTTTCAAACAGTATGATCTCATCTGGCATAGTCGCACTGTCTGGATAGAAGGACGATTTTTTCTTGAGACCACTCACATTTAACTCTTGTGTCTCATTCTGATTAACACAGAAGGCTTTCAACCTAATTGTACGAGAGTAGGATCTGCTTCAGATGTTTACCCCCACTTTTGCTAGTGTTTCACAGTTTTTCGACTTTAGTCTAGCTGGGACCCTGCTATTCAGGGCCCCAGCCTAGCTGCTTCCTCTCTAAAATGATTCCATGTACTTAGAGTACAGTTCAGATTGGATCTGAGATGCCCTTATAAGTCCCTAGTATATGGTATACTATGTACCCAGGGCATAGGTACCCCAGAGGCCTACCAGGAGCTGAAGCATGTATTATGCCACCCCTGCAAAGCCACCCAAAATGACACCACAGGTCTGCTACTGTAGCCTGGGTAAGGTGGTGCATGCATCACTTACAGAGATATAGGTTCACTATATCTCACCATATACTGCACATAGAAACCTATCAGTCACCCCTATGACAGGCCTTATCAATCCTGAAGGCAGGGTGCTTGGTTATATGTGAGGGGGTGCCCAGGCATGAGCTGAGCCCCTCTGCAGCCTTCGGAATCTCTTCTCCGGGGTTGTCAGTGGTGCAGCCTGACCATATGCTCTTAAGTACATTATAACCAAACTGTAAATGCTAACTTTGGACTGGCTGCACGGAAACATGTTGTGTTTGGTGTCAAACACCTTGGAATCATACCCCACACCAGTAACTGGTGTGGGAGTATGATCCCACCCTTCTACAGGGAGAGACATGACAGCACTGGTATACCCGGTAGAAACTTAACAGAGCCCTGGCATCCCAAAATGGATGCTGCAACCACAGACACAAGTCTGGCCTCCTACTGCTGACCGAAACTCCGGCAGGGGAGGCCTGGACAATATGTTTCCTGTCACAGGGAGGTGTAACCACCTCCCAGACAGGATTATGTGCATTGGGGCTGGATGGGAGCACTCTCAGAGTGCTTTGAAGTCCTGCACTAGGGGCACATTTGGTGTCCCTGTGCATAGTCCAGCTCTTACCGGTTCTGGGGCTTCCAGCCCCTGCTCTGGCGCAAAACTGGAAAAAGAAAATAGGTGTAGCCACCCCTCTTTCCAAACCCTCCCATAGGTGGGTCCCCAGAGTATGTCCAACCCCCTACCTCAGTATAAGTATGGGACCCCAGTCCTTAGGACTTTAGATTACCCTGGACGAAACTCTGAAGCCGAATCCTGGACCTTCGACGCTCTGCTCAAGACCAGAGGACTGAAGAAATCTCCGTTGGGGTCAAGGAGTGACTCCCCTGCTTGGCAGGCACCAACAAAGCAATTTGCCGGTCTGCATTATCGAAGCTCCCGCCGGACTCCGAAGTATTTGCAGCCCAGGAAGAGGATTTCCAGACATCTCAGAGGCCGACCGTGTTCAGTGTGTGAACGCAGCCGCGACCTCCCGTTAGCTTCTATGGGGAAAGTCGCGGTTAGATTTGTAAAGATTAGGGACACTTAGAAATGAGTCAGGACCAAACCCTTTTGGACTTAGGAAGTTCTAGGGCTAGCACCCACAGGAGTACCTGAGTACTCGTGTTACCTCACCCAGGGAAGCCGGGTGCATAGGTGTCTTTTGGTGTCGGATCGCGTCGTCGTTTTCAATGGGAGCTGGCGAAGAAGTGCTGCTGCCGGGAAGATGCGAAGTGTCCGAAGAGATCCAAGCCTGGATCGTAGATGAGAAGAACCTGAAAGCAGAGGGGACAAAGTCTGGGTCACTAGCCAGTGACCAGGAAGGCGATAGGCAGATGCCCACCGATGTCGGGTGATTTCAGGTGAAGAAGGTGAAGCTTGACTCTTCCGCCATGAGGACCAGGAGGCGTCGAGGACGACCAGGAGCTGGATTCGAGCTGGGTCCAAACTGGAATGGCATGGTGAGCAAAAAAACGATGGATTTAGGCTAGGATCTCTGTACTGGGGTGAATGTATGAAATTGTTCTGCATTCTGTCCATCAATAGTTCTTTTTGGATTTGTCACCCCGAGTGGGACCGGTGTGCTCAGACGTGAGCCCCGTGCTCTCCATGCCACTGGAATCAAGCTATCCTGGCTGATGAGGGGTGAAACCCTGAAACCGGTTCTAGGATGCTTGTTTCCAGTCCAGGGAGGACCTGGCCTGGCAGTTTGGACTGGACTGTTCCCATTGGGCACATAGCCGAGACTAATTTGCATATGACTGGCTCCAAACTGGAATTGCATGGTGAGCAAAGAAACGGTGGATTTAGGCCCAGATCTCTGTACTGGGGTGAATGTATGACATTGTTCTGCATTCTGTCCATCAATAGTTCTCTTTGCACTTCATGAGTGCACCAGGTGGTCTGACTTGGAGTCAGAGAAAACATATGTCTGAACTAGCTGAGAAGTTTTCTGCAGTCAGTTTGTTGCTGGACAGTGAGGCTGCCTGCCAAGGCTACACCATCAACTGACCCATCATCAGGGTTCTGAGAAAGCCGGTCAGGGAGTGGGTCACTCTCTTCCTCCTGTCCTTCATCAGTAGCCATGAGCAAGCCCATGTCTGCCCTGTCAACATATGGTTTAAGTCTGTTGACATGAAGTACCCTGTGGGGACTCCTAGTGGTTCCAAGGTATGCCAAGTAGGTGACCTCCCCTTTCTGTTCAACAATTGTATGGGGGTTACTCCATTTGTCCTGGAGGGCTGCTGGGGCCACAGGATCCAACACCCACACTTTTTGTCCTGGCTGGTAAACAGTCAGTACAGCCTTTTGGGGGTGCCAGGCCTTTTGTAATTCCTGGCTAGCCTCAAGGTTTTAAGTTGCCTTTTTCATATACTCAGCCATCCTGGTGCGGAGACCAAGTACATAGTCCACTATGTCCTGTTTAGGGGGTTTGAGCGGTAACTCCCATCCCTCCTTCACCAGACACAAAGGACCCCTAACAGGATGGCCAAACAAAAGTTCAAAAGGGCTGTAACCAACCCACTTTTGTGGCACCTCCCTGTAGGCAAACAAAAGGCAGGGCAAAAGGATGTCCCATCTGCGCCTAAGGTTATCTGGGAGACCTTTGATCATGCCATTTAAGGTTTTGTTGAATCTTTGAACTAAATCATTGCATTGTGGGTGATAGGGTGTGGTGAACTTGTAGTTCACTCCACACTCCTTCCACATAGCAGTCAAGTAACTAGACATGAAGGCCATATCTCCGGGATCCGAACTACCTGAGTCCTCTCCCCTCGAGGACCGTTTATTACCTGACTCACTAACTAAAAAGGCAATCTCATTGACGTATCGAAAGTTGCTCAACATTCAGAAGGATCCCACTCAAACTTTAAAGGAGAGATGGCAGGCGGAGGTGGGGGAGATGGACGAGCAGGAGTGGCAGGAGGCGCTGGCATCACCACAAGTGGTGGCGACCCCCTCCATGTTAAAACCTGTGCAGCTCAAGATACTACACAGAAACATACTTCACGAGAACTACTCTACACAAAATAGGGAGGGCAGACACGCCACTTTGCTTGCGAGGGTGTGGGCTCACGGCTACCTTTTATCATACAATATGAGATTGTCCTCACACTACACAATAATGGAGGGAGGTCATGGCTACGATTACCCAGGTATGCAGGTTCGAGGTCCTCCCAGAACCTCGGAGATGCCTGCTTAATGTGTGGGAACCCACTGATCTCAACCATGTAGCACAGGATTGGGCAACCATCAGTATCATAATAGCCAAAATAAATATCGCACAACTCTGGGGAGCCCCAACGATGCCCTCCCATCGACATTGGTGTCGCGACCTTGATAGCGCCATGGTTGCGGAAAAGGCCGTTTTTTAAAAATAGGGGATGCCCCCGAAAGTGAACACGAGTATGGGGAAAGTGGAACGCTTATCAGGGTAATATATGTGTCCCCCAACCCGAAGACTCGGAGCCGGACTTAAGTGATTAATAAACGGAAAGTAAACACATCATCAGCAGTCCACCAAGTGGCGCATGAGAACCTAGAACTTATAAGGCAACGAGATGGGTACAAATGTATTCTCATCTACATATATTATGTACAGTGATAACTTTCAATATATTATATCTACTACTCAATGTAACTGTCAATACCTGTGACCTGTTTCTGCTTGGGATGTATAATAAACACTATAAAATGTTTAAAATAAACCAGTAACTAGACATGAAGTTTGCACCCCTGTCAGATACTACCTCCTTAGGAAAGCCTACTCTTGAGAATACACCCAAGAAAGCGCTTGCCACCACAGGTGCTGTAGTGGTCCTAAGGGGAATGGCTTCTAGGTACCTGGTGGCATGGTCCACCACCGCCAGTATAAACCTGCGCCCAGATGCTGTCTGAGGATCCATGGGATCAACAATGTCTATCCCAACCCTCTCAAAGGGAACCTCCACCACAGGTAGTGGTATCAGGGGGGCCATTGTGGTTCCACCTGCCTTGCCACAGGCTTGGCAGGTCACACAGGAGCGACAAAACTCCGTAGTGTCTTCAGACATGTGGGGCCAGTGAAATTGAGGGACAATTCTGTCCCTAGTCTTGTTCTGGCCCAGGTGTCCTGCTAGAGGAATATCATGGGCTAGTGTCAATAGGAAGCCCCTAAACTTCAGAGGTATAACCAACCTCCTGGATGCACCAGGTTTGGGGTCTCTACACTCTGAATAACGGAGTCCATCATCCCAATACATTTTATGGGTGCCACTAGCATTCCCAGCAGCCTCATCAGCAGCTTGCTTTCTGAGGAGTTCAAGAGAGGGGCAGGTTTTCTGCTCCTGGCTCAGATCTGCCCTGGAAGGGCACCCTGTCCCCTAGAACTCAACCTGGTCAGGTTCAAGCTCCTCTGGGTCAGTTCCTTCTTCAGGCTCAAGATCATCTCCCTCAGGAGGCTGATCTGTATTCTGAGTCAGGTGGGAAGGCACTGCCTTAACCCTACTGCTCCTCCTCTTGGGAGGCACCTGGTCTATTCTTCTAGAATCCAGGGCCTGTCCAGTGTTAGATATTTTGGCCTGTGGCTTAGTCACAGCAAAGACATGAGCAGGGATCCCTAACATTTCTGCATGTGTCCTGAGCTCCACTTCAGCCCAAGCTGAAGTTTCCAGATCATTGCCAAGCAAGCATTCAATTGGTAGGTCTGCACTTACCACAACCTTCTTAAGGCAAGTTACCCCTCCCCAGGAGAAGTTAACTGCCAGAGAATGGTCTGTTCTGACATTGCTAGCATTGGTCACTTGGTACATTTCACGAAGTATAATCTTCCCAGGATCCACAAGATCTTTTGTCACCATTGTCAGACTTGCTCCTGTGTCCCTGAATGCCAAAGCCTCTTTTCCATTTATTAAAGGCTGTTGTCTGTATTTGCCCAAGTTACTGGGATTCACAAAGGACAACATATCCATGCCTCCATCACACACTAGTACAGCCTGAGTTGGAACTCTGACTAGTCCATCTCAGAACCCAGGGTCAACCCTACTACACCCTTATTCTGAACTTACTACACCAATTGTAGCTGTACTAGGGGGAACAGTTGCCTTAGGGGCAATGGTGGCTGGAGTAGATTATTTGGACTTGGTGCAGTCACTTGTCCAGTGGGTTTTCTGCTAACAGATTTTGCACCATGGTTTCTTTTGGCCTTTCCCCTTGTTAGACTGTGAATCCCCACCTGAAGAAGATTTTTGGGGGCCTTGTGAAGACTTCTGGTCTTTACCCTTCTCCCCACCCTTGTCAGAGTTTTTAGGATCTTGCTTCTTGGGTTCACCACCTTGGTTCTGTACCTTCTGCCTCACCCTGGTTCTGACACACTTGTCTGCCTTCTTTCCCAATTCTTGCGGAGAGGTGAGATCTGAGTCCACCAGGTACTGGTGCAACAGCTGATTCTGACAATTATTAAGGATCTGCTCCCTCATAATCAAATTGTACAATCCTTGAAAGTCATGCACTTTGCTGCCAAGTAACCAACCTTCCAGAGCCTTAGTAGCACAATCTACAAAGTCTACCCAGTCCCGATTCTGTGCCTTTTGGGTATCCCTGAACTTTAACCTGGATTAATGAGTGGTTAGGCCAAACCCATCAATCAAGGCACTCTTCAGGCTGTTGTAATCATCTTACTCCTCCTCTCAAACAGTGAGGAGCTTATCTCTACCTCTGTCAGCAAAGGAGAGCCATAAGATTGCTGCCCACTACTCCTTGGGGACCCTTTGAACTTTACAGGCCCTTCCAGTGCAGTTATCCATTTGTGGATGTCATCCCCACTCTGGTAGGGAGGGACAATCTTATTCAGCTTTCTATGGTCATGAGACCTCTCTCTATCTCTAGGGATATTGCTGCCACCATAGGACTCTAGTCCCAACTTGTTTCTATCTCTGTAGAGCTCTAGGGCCTCCTTATCTAGGGCTACCTGCCTCTTTCTGATTTCCAGCTGAGCTTCCTCATACTTAAGCTGTCTCTCCCTCCTCTCCTGAGAGGTTTCCCTCATATGAGAGGAAATAGAGGTCCCTATGGATGAGCCAGGATGGTTAGACTCCACTGAGGGAGATCTTGACCTTCTAGGCCCACTACCAACTCTTCCAGGAGGAACAAAGAGGGGTCCATTGTGGTCCTCTCCATCACCTTCTAGGGGAATTGGATTATCCAGATCATTGTCATCTGCCTGGCCAGCATCAGAGGTCGGGTCATGGGCAGTTCCACCTCAGGCCCTTCCTCTGGTGCTGTCCCACCCACTCTGCCTACCCCTTCAGATCCTATAGATCTGCTGAGATCATCCAGCCTGAGTACCTCTATGAGATGCTGGGTGGTTGGACTTTTGCCTGTCCTCAGTTTCCTAGCTGTGCATAATGCTCTCAGTTCCATGAATGGGAGGTTATCATACTTGGAAACTAGAAGCTCATTGGCTTTTGGCAGGGACCCACTGGTTCCTGGCCTTGAAGACATTACTAGTGAGGTGTGGCGTATTGTACTGCCTACTCTAGTGTGGCTTACTAAACTCTCTTGAGTTGTAGAAAGGGTGTGCTAAGCCATTAACACACAACTCTAAGTTCAGTAAAACTTACTGTATTCTAATGCTTGTATTATATGTACGTAGGGTACCTTTAGTGGTTTTCAGTTAGTCACTCAATTGAGATTATCTGGTAAAACAATAGCAAGCTGGAATCCCACACGCTGCACACCAGTGTGAGAAGTTGGCCTGGTATATGCTGTCCACTAGTTATAGTGGGCACCCTGTACCAGTCCAAACACCCCCTTATTGGTTATAGATTAAAGACAACCTTTATTGAAAACTATATTAGTGGTAGCTATGGAGATCAGCCTTCAGGTTAAGTCTTGAAGGAATGTAAAGTTGCTTGTTTTACCAGTCTATAATCTCTTGAGTGCCTAAATGAAAAACATCCACACCAGGTATATATATAACATATATGTATTTATTACTAAACACACCCTCCTAGTCTCTTTATGAGACTAGAGGTCAACACACATAAGTTACACTTCAAATATTACAGTAAAATAGCACAAATACACGTTAGGCCCTAGGGGCGAGCCAAACCATATACTAAAATAGTGGTATAAGAACCACGACTTAACTAGAAACAAGGCCTAGAACCTGTAGAATCGCTGGGACCCCAAGGAACCACCCAAGGTAGTGACACAGGGGACCCACGGGAGCCGTGTGCAGTGTGTGAACACAGCCGCGAGCACCTGTTAGCTTCTATGGGGAAAGTCGCGGTTGGATTTTTAAAGATTAGGGACACTTAGAAGTGAGTCAGGACCAAACCCTTTGGGACTTAGGAAGTTCTAGTGCCAACACCCAAGGGAGCACCGGAGTACTCGTGTTACCTCACCCAGGGAAGCCGGGGGCATAGGTGTCAAATGGTGTCGGGTCGCGTCGTCGATTTCAATGGGAGCTGGCAAAGATGTGCTGCTGCCGGGAAGATGCAAAGTGTCCGAAGAGATCCAAGCCTGGATCGAAGATGAGAAGAACCTGAAAGCAGAGGGGACAGAGTCTGGGTCACTAGCCAGTGACCAGGAAGGCGATAGGCAGATGCCCACCGATGTCGGGTGATTTCCGGTGAAGAAGGTGAAGCTTGACTCTTCAGCCACGAGGACCAGGAGGTGTCGAGGACAACCAGGAGCTGGATTCGAGCTGTCCCACGAAGGATGTCGAGTGCTGCAGCATCGGTGCCCGGATTGGACACAACAAGTCTTGGCAACAGCAACCCATGCAGATACGAGAAAGATGCTTCGGTGCAGACAAGCAAGGTCTGTGGGACTCACCACTTGGTAGGGAGTTTGGGCACGTCTGAAGCAATCAGGGAAGCCCAAGGAAATTCAAAGTTACCCCCTCAGGGACCCATCAGTCAACGGACCAGGGATAGCGAAGGGACCTCGAGATGAAACACAAAATGGCGGCCCACGGGTCACTCGGGGTGACTATGCCGACGATCTTCGGTGTATTCTGTGCTCGATGTGGGGGCTACAAGTCAGCCCAAGCAGGACTTCAGGAGACCTTCGAGAAGTCAATGCACTTGCAAAAGTGCACGGTGACCAGGAGTTCCGGTTCCACGCTACTCACGAGGGCTGCGGGTCTCAGCTTTGCTGGGGACTCAGGTCGGCCTCTGAGATGTGTGGAAATCCTCTTCCTGGGATGCAAATACTTCGGAGTCCGGCAGGTGCGTCGGAAATGCAGACCGGCAAATTTCTTCATTGGTGCCTGCCAAGCAGGGGAGTCACTCCTTGACCCCAAGGGACATTTCTTCAGTCCTCTAGTCTTGAGTAGAGCGTCGAAGTTCCAGGACTCAGCTTCAGAGTTTCGTCCAGGGATATCTAAAGTTCTGGTTACAGAGGTTCCTTACTTATACCTAAGGAATGGGTTGGACTAGCTCTGGGGACCCACCTATGGGAGGGTTTGGAAAGAGGGGTGGCTACACCCATCTTCTTTGTCCAGTTTCGCGCCAGAGCAGGGACTGGAAGCCCCTGAACCGGTGTGAGCTGGACTATGCACAGGGACACCAAATGTGCCCCCAGTGCAGGAATTCAAAGCACTCTTAGAGTGCGCAAACCCAGCCCCAATACACATAAGCCTGTCTAGGAGGTAGTTACACCTCCCTGTGACAGGAAACCTATTGTCCAGGCTTCCCCTGACGGATTTTAGGTCAGCAGCAGGAGGCCTGTCTGTGGCTGCAGCATCCATTTTGTGATGCCAGGGCTCTATTAGATTTCTACCGAGTATACCAGTACTGCCATGTCTCTCCCTCTAGAAGGGTGGGATCATATCATCACATCAAGAACTGATGTGGGGGTATGATTCCAAGGTGTTTGACACCAAACATGACATGTTTCTGTTCAGCCAGTCCAAAGTTAGCATTAACCGTTTAAGATATAATGCACTTAAGAGTATATGGTCAGGCTGTACCACTGACAACCACGGAGAAGAGATTCCGAAGGCTGCAGAGGGGCTCAGCTCATGCCTGGGCACCCTCTCACATATAACCAAGCGCCCTGCCTTCAGGATTGATAAGGCCTGCCATAGGGGTGACTGATAGGTTTCTATGTGCAGTATATGGTGAGATATAGTGAACCTATATCTCTGTAAGGGGTGCATGCACCACCTTACCCAGGCTGCAGTAGCGTCATTTTGGGTGGCTTTCCAGGGGTGGCATAATACATGCTTCCGCCCCTGGTAGGCCTCTGGGGTACCTATGCCCTGGGTACAGAGTATACCATATACTAGGGACTTATAAGGGCATCTCAGATCCAATCTGAACTGTACTCTAAGTACATGGAATCATTTTAGAGAGGAAGCAGCAAGTCTGGGGCCCTGAATAGCAGGGTCCCAGCTAGAATAAAGTCGAAAAACAGTGAAACATCAGCAAAAAGTGGGGGTAAACATGTGAAGCAGATCCCACTCTCCTACAGAACTCATCTAAATCAGGTGGAATAGCTCACTGATAGGATTCCCTTTAACTGTGGGGTTAGACAGGGTAGTGTTCTCGCTCCTACCCTGTTCTGTCTGTTTATTAACGGATTTGTGAGGTGAATAGGTGGCTGTCAATATGATGCCCCTGTGCTGATGTTTGCTGACGACACGCTACTCATGTCACGCACCCCCATGGGCCTTCAAGTTCTGTTGGCAAATTTCAGAAGCAGAGGCCTTGAAATAAATGCCGGGAAACCAAAGTTCATGGCCCTAAACCTCCATTGTTCGTTTAAAAATAAAATTGAGGTAGGTGGGACATTGATGGAGCGAGTTAGGAGCTTAGATTATCTATGTGACAGACTTTCAAATAAACTCTCGAGGAAGCCTCAACTTGAGAAGAGTAAATCTTTGCTACAGCACAGATCGGCAGCAATTATTTAAAACAAATACCAGACTCGCCTCAAATTGGGCACTATCTCCGGGCCTTGAGGTCTATAGAGCAGTTGCATTGGGAGGGGCTCTTTATGGAGCGTAACTTTGGGATATATTGATACTAGTTCATTAACAATAATGGAAACAGATTCTTAAGATCACTATTAAATCTGCCTAGTAGCACGCTTCTGCTTACACTGAGGTGGGACCTAAAAATCCAGAGGGTGGGCCATAATGCTCAACTCAGAATCCTAAACTATTGGATTATACTATGGCCAACCCCAGAGTTGAGTTCTTATAGAATGGCCTTAAAGGACTGGATTGCTCTTGACAAGAACTGTTCCATGCCTTGACTTAAGGCGGTTAAAGAGCCCTGCCTTAGTTCACATCTGTCTGAGGTGTGGGAAGACCCAGGAAATATGACAAGAAATGTAGGCACTCAGATCAAGCACCTTTACTGGCACCACACGCTTTCAAGAAGTCTGGCATGGACCCCGCTCTGACAGCCTAAGCGATAAGCTTTTAGCCTATAAGTATTCGCCCAAATATGAAATATTTATGCATAGAATTATTCCCCATGTCTAATACCAAGATAGTGATATTCCCCAAAAAAGATAAATCTCCTCTGGAAATGGGATCATATCGACCAATCACCCTAATTGCAACACGGGTTTATCCCTAAAAAGAGTACGACTGAACATATTCGCAGAGCTACCACCCTATTGGATGCAGCTCAAGTAACAGGAGGCCCAATCTCATTAATTCGACTCGACGCTGAGAAAGCGTTTGATCGGGTCTCCTGTCATTCCTTTGGGCTGTCATGAGGAAAATGTGCTTTGGACCGAAAGCAATACAAGCCATACAAGCTCTCTATAGTAACCCCACAGCTAATGTATTAGTTAACGGTACTTCGACAGAGCAGATAAAAATCCCATGGGGGACCCGCCACGGCTGTCCATGCTCACCTCTGCTTTTCGCTCTTTATATAGACCCCTTTATAACGGCTATAGAAAACAATCAAACTATTCGAGCAGTCAGCAGATTTGGGCTAGACACCAAAATCATTGCTTAAGCCGATGACCTGGCCGTGGTTACACCTGATCCTGTGAGCGCCAATAATGCTCTAGAACTAGAGGCCAAAACATTTGTGAAAGTATTAGGATATGCCCTTAACCAAGGTAAAACCCAGAATATTAATAATAATCAAATTTCCTGGGTAGATGCACGGGTGGTACAGTCTGTGCAATATCTGGGGGTCACTCTAACGGCTGATAACGACTTAAGAGGAAAATCTGACCCTGTTAGCTACTTAAACCAAACGGGCACTTAAACGGCTAAATAACTTGCATTTTACCATCGTAGGGAGATGCAATGTCACTAAAATGACTTATTTCCCCAAACTGCTCTATTTTTTTAGAGCCATCCCCTTGGAGATGAGCAAAACAATGCTACAGAAATTCGATCATATTTTCTCTCAATTTATCTGGTCATATTCCCGGCCAAGGCAAACCTTTAAACTGCTTTCTCTTCCCCGAGAGAGGGGCGGATGGGCGTTACCTAATCTGAGATTTTATTATTGGGCTGCGGCTACGCAATACAGCGCAGAGCTGCTACATGAACATCTACATGCCCCATATATAGGCCTACCATCACTCTACCAACTGCTCCTGGTGGAAGAGACCCGTGGATGCCTCTGGAAGCAGCTCTCCTTTGGCTACTACAAATGGGTAAGATTTAAGACCTTCATGAATGCCTACAAAATCTCCAATATACAGAAAACTGGGTAGTTTAAATTACTACACCCCTCTTAACAACAACCCCAATTTACCGTCGATATTCGACGCTTCCTATATACCTGAATGGCATCGAGCAGGTATATTGAAAATGGGAGACTTGATAACCACTGATGGTATAAAATCTTTTTGTGCTCTCAAAGATAAAAAATTTCAATTGGGAGGATATCAGTCTTTTAAATATATGGCTGTAAGAGACTTTCTATCCCGTAAGACCGGGGGGACAGCTGGCTTCTCTAGAGTAGACCTCATTGATAAATTACAAAACTCCAACCTGCCCAGGTTCGGATACATATATACTAAATTATTTAGTTTGATGCCTGACGATATGCTTGCCACTGCCAATAAATGGCAAAGAAAGCTAGATATCTCTTTTAACACATTCAACCAAGCTGTGCAATCAGCCAGAAGTGACTTGCTATCAGCTAAACTGCAGACACAATTTTTTAAGACCGCCTTTTCCCTATACATTACAACGGGCAGAGTTGCAAAATGGGGAACGGGGGCAGGAACACTCTGTCCCAGGTGTGTAGAGTTTAGTGCGGATTCGATCCATATGTTCACTACTTGTCCCCAACTTACCCCTCTATTGGGTCAGATAGAAGACTTCTTTAGTAAAGTCCTATCACAGGAAATTCAACTAACACCCCCAATTGTTTTATTAGGCACGCAAGACAAAGTCAGTAGAAAGAACAGAGGCGCACTTATCTTTGTAGCTATGACCATCCTGCGTCTCTGAATAACTTCATCATTGAAGGACCCCAACCCTCCATTATTTTCCCAATGGCTAGCTCAATTGATCTCTACCTGTAAATTTGAAAAGGCTATATTCTCCAAAATGAGCAATAGGGGAAAAAAGGGTCTTGCTATTTGGCAACCGGTAATCGCTTGGCTTAGATAGATAGCCTTAATAGGGGCTTTCACCATTCAAATAATAGTTCTTGCTCTTTTGAGGAATATTCTGAGGGATACTTCGTTTGTTGATTTCGTTTGATTTTAGTTGAGACATTCACGTATTCACACTGCTGACGCCATAAATAAGCTTTAATGTTATAAGTTATATTGTACTGTTATGCCTACTCTTATCAGCCATTCTTTTTTTCCTTTCTCTTCGTCTTCTTTTTTTTTCTCCCCATCTTTCTTTTCTTTTTTTTCTTTCTTTTTTTTCCCCCGTTATCCACTGTGTTCTTGACTCTTGAAACATTAGACATTAAATACCTGTAATAGGTTACTCATCAACCAATGACTATTCTGATGTTTTAACTGTCGCAGGGGGGGCGGAGGGAGAGTAGGGGGGAGGCATGTGATCAATTCGGTTTCTTATCTTTGTATCTGTTTTTTGTACTTTCAATTAAAAAAATAAATAAATAAATTATTCCCCGTATGCCTCAGAATTGGCTCCCTTCCCTAAACACTCTGACCACTAAACGGAAGAGGAGAGATGGTAATGTTGGGGACTTTTCCTTCTGCCCACGACAGGTAAACTGTGTCCCATTTGATATTTTTCTGTCTTTGCGACTTCAAGATTTTTTAATTGGGCATGGCGCATAAGGGCTAGAAGTCTTAACTAGATTGTCTGTTATCTCCCAAAACCCATCCTTACAGTTGGCAGTGACAGTAATGTGATATTTTAGAATTAGGCGAAATAGTTTTTTCGGTGTTTAGATACCTATAGCCCGATATCCGTCACTTCCTACTGCCTTTCTTAATCAAGATAACTTCTTATATATGTCCACTGACTGATTTTTCCCCCTAGGAGAAAGCACGTGCCACTTTATTATATGGTTAATGTTACGAATCAGTTATTTTTGTTTTATGACTCCACTACATCCTGGTATTTGGACCTTTAAAATCATTCTCCTTGTTTTGGGAATCCTCCAAGCTCTTATTAAAGTTAGCTCTTGAACTAGAGGGTTTTCATGTCATATGACCGATGTAACCTTTAATTTCAGGTTAAAGCACAAGTCACTTTAATATAATTTTATGTCCATTGGTGAAACGTTGGTATATTTTAGTGGCATTTGATTCTCAAATTGCCCTATTTTTTCTAAGGAAAGTTTATGTTTTTTAAACCAGGATAAGCCCGTGTATATAACTCCGATGCAAGTTGTATGTTTTGCCACAATAACATTTATTGCTCATGGAAATCATTCGAGCCTTTTATCAAAGCAAGTTCTTAATCAAAAGTCTTTTTGGTTTTTTTGCTATATGCCATAACGTATTTTCCATTTTAGGAAAAAGTACGAGTTACTGTAATACGATTCCTTGTTCACTGCTTTGTAACGTTGGTTTGTTTTAGTGGCATTTAATTTTCGAAATGCTTAGTCTATTTATGGAAATTCCTTGTTGTTTCAATTAGGCCACGCCCAGTGTATTTAACCCCTATTGGTAGCTGCATGTTTTTTACACAAGTTTTTTTATGGTGCTGTGTTTTTACTGTGTTTTATTGTGATATTGTTCCACTGTATTTCTAAAGGTACTTTTATGTTTATAACAACGTAACCAAATAAAGTTATTAATACTACTACTTCTCATCTAAGTCAAATGGTTGGGAATGCGCCATAATATCAGATCCCAGAAGGTATTGGGGGGGGCAAACCACAAGATTGAAGCACAGGGAAATAGGGTTATGAGACTTACAACAGTTCCTGCCTCCAGGAGAAAATTCCTGCTCAATAATTATTGCAGCCCCCCCTGCTTTCACGTGTGTGGGGCATAAGAGGACACAAGCGCTCCACAATCAGCTAATCTGCTGACCAGAGGAAGCAGTCTTTGGGGCAGATTTACAATAACTTGCGCATCCCTGTATATTAGCAGAGACGCGCCAGTTATTTTGCGTGACGTAAAAAAACCCTTGTACCACCATGGATGTGCTGCATTTACAATGCGGCGCACCGTGGCGCAAGGGTAAACAGATGCGTGACGCAAAGGTGACGCAGTGCTGGAGTCGTGTCGCAAGCGCGACCCAACTCAAGCACTGCTCAGGGGCGGCCTATACTTGCTGTGCTGCGTCATTCCTTATGCCTGCTACAAGCAGGCGTAAGGTTTTGACGCAGAGGGGTCGCAAAAGTGACTCAGTGAAATCTTGTAGATCTCACTGCGTCACTTTTACAAGGCTTCCTTGCGACGGAACGCCCACCCTGCATACATTATACCTGACACAGGTATAATGTAGCGCAAGGCTTTACAACGTGACGCATCTCCCTAGATGCGTCACGTTGTAAATATGACGCATAGTGTTGCATTGTTTACAACGCCACTGCGTCACGGAAGTGACACAGCAGTGTCAAAAAGATGTCGCACGGGGCTTGTAAATATGCCCCTTTGTTTTTGCATGCGCCTTCATGTGCACAGGAAGAAGACTGTGGGCCGAGTTCCCACAGCTGCATGGTCACCCGACTCCAGTCTCTCACTCCACTTGGAATATTGAGAGCAGACGGGAGCACGTACTTCCCGTCTGGCGAAAAGAGAAATACAAACTCCAATGTGTAGAACTACACCATTCATGCCAATATTTTAAAACAGGTAAGGGGGAAATGAAAAACAAAATAGGAAGAATGTATTTCCCCGATCGACTTCTATTGAAGTAGAAGAAATTTCAGTTGAGAGACAACTGAAATAAAGCCATTTTTGGTTGGAAAAATCAGGCGTCTCCTGCCAGAATCGGGTCTATTGGCATGTAGGAACTCCTGGCGAGGATTTTGTCCTGAATGAAGGTCTTTTGGTGGATCTGATGCGTTGGTGTTTTTCTGTCATGGGTTTCCTGTAGGTGGTCCGAGCTTCTGGGGTTTTGGTGTTTCTCCATACTTTATCGAGATGTCTGCAGGTGCATCTGGATTCTCGGAGGTTTGTGGTGAACCAGGTGGTTTTTATGGGACGCTGTCTGTCGGAGTTACGGAGTGGGGCGAGCGTGCCTGCGCAGTTGGTGATCCATCTGTGGAGTTCGTTGGCTGCAGAGTTGATGTTGGTTGTGGTGGGGGGGGATCGTTATTGAGGGTGGAGTTGAGGTGCTCCTCGGTGACCTTCCTCCAATTCCTTCTTGGAGGGCATGGTGTAGGTTTGTGGTTGGTGTTTTTTTCGAAGGAGAAGTGGACGAAATGGTGGTGGTCCGCCCAGAGGGGCTGTGTGGTGTGGCTAAAGTAGATGTTGTTCCCTCCTGCAAAGATGGGGTCGAGGGTGTGTCCTGCCTTGTTGGTAGGGGTGGTGATGAGCTGTTTCAGTCCGATGTTGGCGAGGTTGTCCAGCAGGGTGGTGGAGTTGGGGTCGCTGAGTTTGTCGAAGTGGAAGTTCAGGTCTCTGAGCAGTATGTAGTCCAAGGAGGCGATGGCATGGGCATGATGAGCTTTGTGATGGTTGTGGTGAACACGGTTCGTAATCCGGGAGGTCTGTAGGTGAGGGTGCCACATAGGGTTGTTCTGGGGCTAGTCTGGATCAGGAAATTGAGGTGTTCCTGCTGGAAGTGGTGAGTAGAAGGGAGTTCTTGTGCGCAATGGCGAGTCCTCTTCCTGGGTGTTGGGGTGGTCTTTCCTCTGGATCTTGTATCTGTTGGGGATGGCGGTGGCGATGTCGGGGGCAGAGGCGGAGTTGGTTCAGGTTTCTCTGAGGAAGGCGATGACTGGAGAAAGTGAGTTGAGGAGGTCCCAGATCTCAACTGCGTGTCTGTGTAGGGAGCGCATATTGAGGAGGATGCACCTCAGGGGGTCGGGTATGATGGCATCCGGAAGGTGGGCAGTGGCCATGGGGGTGTAGAGGTTGGAGAAGGTTTGGCGGCAGTGTCGGCAGGAAAACTGGCCATTGGTGGTGTCCGGTGTCGACAGCTGGCAGTTGCTGTTTCTTCCGGGCTTGAGTGCGTGGAGGGAGTCGTAACGGTGGGGAGTCGGAGAACCATGGTCCCTTGTGCTGGTCGCGGTTGGGTCGTGGGCGGGCGCAGGTGGGATTTCCTTTGGCATGCCTTTGGCGCGCCCACTGTGGCCGTCCACTGCGCGGCTGATATTTAGTAGGGGATGGGGAGGGCGCGCAGTGGCAGGCGGGAATTGGCAGGGGGGAGGGGCCCGGGGGCAGCAGCAGCGGGAAAAACTGCACCAACCAAACACAACTAGGCACAATAAAGAGGAAATAGAATTAAGACACAATGGTCACAATAGAAGAGAGACAGGCAGTAAAAGACACAACAAGCACAATAAGAGAGACAGACAGAAAGAGACACAACAGAACAGAAGGCAGAGACGGCTGGCTGAGCCGACCAGCAGAAGAGCAAGGCTCTCCCACTGGACAACCAGGGATGAGGCACACGCAGGAGCCTGCAGGTGGAGGAGGGCCTAGACCACCTACCTGAGGGCAGAGAGGTTCTGGAAGGCAATGGCGCAATATTACTAAAATTTACACTTTAAAAACACTTTTTTGATTTTAATCTAAATTTATATCCACATTTTGTGGCAGCCTACCTTATACTGTAGGTAATGAAAATCTAAAATAATGACTTACACGTTCACAGAGATTTCTGTGACGGGCAGGGACAAGGAGTGCATTATTTTATATGCAGTTACCTGATGGTGAATGATCGAAAAATAGTCAGGGAATATTTTGTTCTTTTTAGCTACACCATTGATTCTGCCTCCACGCTCATTGCCCAAATCCCCATTGCACTCAGGATCCATACATTTTTAATACGCTTCGACCACTGAGAAAGCCAGTGATGTTAGCATATGTTGCTCCGCAGTGCCTCACCTTCAATTTGTACCTTTTTCGAAATTGTTTCAAATCAACCTGTGATCTGTATTCACTTAACAGTGTACTATTCATCTGACATAATTGTACAAAAACACTGTCCTCTGGTGCTACAGGGTATGGAGAAAAAGAAAGTAATATAGTCAGTTGCTTAAATGCACTATGTATAACCCGGAAACCTGGGTTCAAAACCCGGCTCACCCGCATGACTAAATTGTGTGATTTAAGTCAAATCAAGTTACTTTATGTGTCTGGTGTACTTGATAGTGGCATTTGAGAGCACATTCAAGTAATTCAGTTCAAGATTGAACTTGTATATGCAACAGTAACCTGTAATGTACCTCGATCCATAAAAATAATATTGGCCATAACTTAAGGGACATCTGACAATTTGTACGTTTTGCTCACTCATTGCTCAGTAGGGAAGGTTTATAAAAGTGTTAAAGTTAATGTTTAGAAACTTCCAATTCAAATAAATGTCAATGCAAGGTTGTTATCTAATATACTAAATCGAAACACTTCCATGTGTTAAAAAAACACTGTCTACATTTCATAAAGTTCTTAAAATTTGTTTGTTGTGTAATTTGTATCCCAAATATTTTGAAGGTTTTGAAGGTTCTGCATGCTCTTTGGCACTTAGGGATGAGCCAGACCTCTGGTTCAGGCTTGGTTCAACTGCAGAGCCACTTTAAGATATGGACAAGCAGGCAATTGCCCGGGACCCAACATTCCAAGGGGCCGGACCCTACCTATCCTCTACAAGCACTACCAATGGACCATCACACCGGCAGAATTTGGCAGGGTGCTGCTTTTTTCAACCACTAAATAGTGCCTCTTATGTTTCTGGCCTCTCTGCTAAGAGTACTCTCCAGGTACACAATACTTTCCAGTACTTACGCAGGGGGGTATCTGATTTTTAGGAATTGCCTGCCTTGTTCTTCTATCTTATATATCCATTTCTTAGCAATGACCTTTTGAATCAGTTGCTGCTGTTCTCCATTCTGATCATGACTTTATTCTACTCTTTAATTCTCTGTTTGGTGGTCGGGTTCCCAGTTACAAGATAAATATAGCATCCCTTACATACACTGTAATGCAGCAGTTATCTTCTTGGTGCTGTGAGACTACAGACAAGTTGTGAGACTGTCACCCACATCATCTGTTCTGCCTCATTAATTTTTTTATGTATGATATTTAGTGGAAGGTCAGGTGAGCCAGATGTGTTTGTTCAACTTGCCTAAACCAGTAGAGGGTGAAAAAGACACTTACCGTAACATTTCCCAAACTGTTTGCCATGCGTATTGTAATCAAAATTTTACTGTTGCTTTCTCTCCAAGAAAGACTGGATATATTTGGGTAAGAGTGATGCCCTTGACACAGTGCTCAAGGGCATCAGTTTACTATTGAGCAAGAACATAATGCGCCACCCGAATGTAGCATACGTAGAGGCAATCTCATACACAGCACAGTTAATAAGTAGTGCAATATAAAAAAATTGTATATAAATGCATTGTTTAACTAGTGGGATATGACACCTCCTTCTTTTGTCCTGAATTGTGACCCTTTGTCCTGAATTATTTTACAGTCCAGTCCTGAATATACCTCCAGGCCAGGTGGCTACCCTACCCTGCTACCTGTTGTGGTAACATGTGCGCACTTGCATGCTCACATGGTTTTGTCATTATTATGATGTTACTGCCTCTTATGTTAGAGAGGTCGTGTGCCTTCCCGTCTGCCGTGTGTTCTTTTGTAAGTGCATCTGCGTGCGCTTCTGTATATTACTGTTATGTGCATCTGCGTGCATTGCCTTGTATTCATTCATTACAGTTTACTTTGTGTCTTCCACGTTCGAGTCCGCTGTTATAAGGAGCGCTCCTCGACCTATTTGGGTCAGTTGGAGTTTTCCTGCCGGCATGCAGTCATGGATGTGGCTCCTTTAATTACATGAATAAACCTACGTTTTACACACCTTTCTTGTGTGTATGTCTGTAGGAAAGTGCCCCATTTCGCATGGTTGCCACCCACTTTTTGCCTGATGTTGATCTTTGACCAAGTGTGCCCTGGGTTCCTGCCAACCAGGTACCCAGGGCCTATGTTCTTTCCCTAAAACTGTACTTTTGCAAACCCAATTGGCAACTCTCTGGCCACATGGAAGTCCCTTGTAAAAGGTACCATGGATACCAAGGGCACTGTGAAGGGGGAACGCCTCTAAGGACTGCAGCAGATATTGTGCCACCCTTAGAGGCCCTGTACCTCAACACACACACACTGCCATTGCAGGCTGTTTGTTTTGGTGCAGAGCATAGTGAACAGTCAACATGGCACACATCCCTGTGTGCCATGCCTATAACCCACTACCATCGCATAGGTAAGCCACCCCTCTAGCTGGGTGCACTATACCACTGGTGAGGGTACAAGTACATGAGCCCTATATCCCTACAGTGTCTAAGTCCATTCTTAAACATTGTAAGTGCAGAAAAACCATAAAGAGTATATGGTCTGGGAGTTTGTCATTACAAACTCCTCAGCCCCATAATGGCTTTACTGAAATCTGGGAAGTTTGATATCAAACTTCTCAGCACATTAAACCCACACTGATGCCAGTGTGAGATTTAATGCCAAATGCACTCAGAGGGCATCTTAGAGATGCCCCCTGAAAAATGACCTAACTCTAGTGTTCTGGCTGCTCACCAGCTGCAACCCCCAGACATGTTTCTGGACCCCTGGGTCGAGAGCCTCCCGCTCTCTGGGTCCTAAAACAAAGCACATCCTGGGCAGAGGTGCCAAGCCTCCTCCCCCAGGATGGGCAGGGTCCATGAAGGGGAAGCTTCAAAGCCTTTCCGCCTTTCTGAGCTGACCCACTCATTTGCTGCTCCCAGCCACTGGCTCCCACATGTTCTGACCCCCACTTTGGGCAGGAGAAGCAGCAGAAAAACCAAGATAGGAAGAGGGGTGTGCCCACCTTTGCCAACCCTACCCTTCAAGTGGGGGAGGCGAGGCAAAGCCCAACTCTCAGTCCCCACCACGCAGAGTGAGGCTTATGTCCCCCCCCCCACTGGAGGGTGGCATAATAGGGGATGTACCCACCCCAAGGAAGAGACCCGTTGGTCCTGACCTATACCTACCTAAAAAGCCCCTA
The DNA here is from genome assembly GCF_964204655.1 of Triturus cristatus. Taxonomy (NCBI): domain Eukaryota; kingdom Metazoa; phylum Chordata; class Amphibia; order Caudata; family Salamandridae; genus Triturus; species Triturus cristatus. The sequence continues at coordinate 1,025,282,707 of NC_140584.1, forward strand.
AATGTAGTATTTAGGGGCTACCCCGAACCTTGCCTTCCTAGACAAGAAAAAGGAAGGACCAAAGAGCTGTGCTGAAGGAAGAAGAGGACACCAACTGACTTGGCCCCAGTCCTACCGGCCTGTCCCGACATTGACCTGCTCCAGCGGAATCCCGGTGTGTCCTGCAGCCATCAGCCCCCCAGAACCCGGAGGACCTGCCTTGCCGTCCCTAAAAAGACTTTGTCTCCCGTGAGCACTGAATTTGCTCACCAACAGACTCTGGCGCAGGCCAAATCTGCACCACTCTGCACCCGACAACCACGGCCCGAGCTCGAGTGGCTCAACACCATGAGGAGGTCTCACCGGTGATCCTGACCTGGGATTTGGTGATCCTTGACCTACCTCAAGTCTCCCAATGACAACTGCAGCCCCTATCTGGAGGATCCCCCCGACCGCGACCTGAGCCTGTAAGGAAAACCCGACACCAAAAGACACCCCTGTACCCAGCGCCCCACGGCCTCTGGTGGCCCAACCAATGGTAGCCGACATCCCTCGACATCCCAACTTACCTCTCCAACCAGTGATCACCTCCAGAAGATCTTCGTGCCCGAGCCTGCAGTGTGTGTTCTGACCGGAGCTTCTGCATTGAAACCAACCGGCCCCGATGTAGATCCAGCACCCTGAACCCGGCTGCCCCTGTGCCACTGTGGGTGTACCTTGCGTGCAATCTTGGATCCCCCTTTGCCCTGAGCTAAACCCTAGGAGCTTTTCTCCCAAATCCAAGTGGCGTGCCTGTGAGCAGCCACCAACTGGAGGTCCTCTATCCCCCATTGGATAACACTGGGCCTCAGCACTCGGCACTCGGTCGCCCTAGTGCCGCTGAGGGTGCTCTTTGAGTGCATCCTTGACCCTGGGGGAACTGTGGTTTTAACCCCAGAAATTCAACTCCCAAGACCGATTACTCACCTTTGAACCGATAACCTGATTTTCTCCCATAGAACTGCATTGACTGTTTTTCTGTGGAAAGTTCTGTGTGGAATTAAAGAGTGTATGAAAATCAAAGAAACTGCGTTTTGAGAAAAACTGTTTACTTCTCTTTTACCCAGAAAATGTCCCAGTGTGATATCTAGGCATATCACACTGAGTAGAAAAAGTAATCCTGAAAAAGTAATCCTGGAAAGTAATCAAAAGTAATTACAACTGTATTTGCACATTTTTACAAACCTCTAAGAAAAGTCATTATTTAGCCAGTTTGCTTTTATGAAAAGTACAATCATATTTACCTGTACCAAGTCCTGCTTGGTTATACCAATTAAATACAACAAAGAAATATTTTTGATACCAAACAATTGGTTTGAGTTAAGTCTTTGAGTGTGTGATATAATTTCTTGCCTGAGTGTGTACAATAAATGCTTAACACTACCCTCTGATAAAGCCTCACTGCTAACCCACACAATCACAAATAGAGAGTAAGTGTCATAAGCTGCTTGGTTCCTCAGGAGCAGTACTCTCAAGAAGCCTACCTACGGGCATCCCGACTCTGCGTAATATACACCAGAGGGTCAGAGTGGCCAGACGAGGGAAAAGGCATTAGGGAGGGAGAACAGGAACAGAAGAACCAAAAATGTATGGGCTGGATCCTTAACAATATCACACTACATATAAATGGAAGGGAATGCAAAGTCCTTACCTGTGAAAGAAAAACAAGGTGATTCAATGGCGTGTTCAACATACTGCTTACTCCAGCGAGAAAATACGCGCAGAAAGTAACATCCAATGCTGTTCATATGCCCATGAGTTTATATTCTTGATTGTAAAAGTATGACTGGAATATCATAGCCTCAAGGTTCATGACTTGTCTTTAATGTTCCACGACCAAAAGGAAAATGCAGAAAAGTTCTGGTTTTAAAACGAAACGAGCACCAAAAGGAAAATGCAGAAATGTTCTAGTCTTTAAACTAAACAAGCACTTTTATCCTGTGCATGTATCAGAGGTCTCTCGTCATGAGCATTACACTGTTTGCTCTTTATGTGCATTACACTAATAAACACTGTTCACTGAATTGTGTTTCTTTGTTAATACACGTTGTGTGCTTTATCAATCAAAACATTGTTCTCTCTTCATGCGCCTTTACAACGAAGATGCACGTTTGTTCTCCACGTGCGTACTAACCAAATGTAAGGTTCGTAGGAAACAAGGAAATGCACCATTCATATAGCCAGAAAATACTAGGGAACGTATCCAAAGTTAAAATGATGCCAGAAGTAGGAACGTTGCTTTCCTACCTGAAAAAGAGAGCTTCTCTTGCTGTCAGACACGGAACTGCCAGGAACGAAGAATCCCTCTCACTCGCCGCCAAGAATAATCTGCATTGAGCGGGTGGGTGCAGTCAGTGTTATTGTAGCTGAGCGAAGTACGGCAGCCGCAACATTCCAAAGTGCTGAGGATCGCTGTTGGAAATGAGTGTCTCTTGTTGGCAGAGGTAGGTACCTTTGTCCAGATAGGGACCCTTGTTTCTAGTCAGGGTAAGGGGGATACACACTTTAGATAACCAGGGGCGGCTCCTCTATTAGGGGGGAGGAGCGTTGCCCTACTGCTTCCTCACAGTGCGAGAAGCAGAAACATAAAATGGTATTTTAAATACCATTTTATATTTCTGCTTCTCACGCTGCGAGAAAGCAGAATGGTATGCCTGATTGGGGGCGGGCGGGTGGTCAGGTCAGGGAGGAGTGGCTTGCCCGATGCTGTGGGCCCTGACTGTTTGGTCGGCCCTCTGTGGCCAACCAAACCAGCCATGCGCACTCTGCATTTTTGCCTCCCTACAGGCGCTCGGCTGGGCGCCGTATGCACCAATCCCAACGCTGCCATTGCAGCATTGGGATTTGGCTTAGGGGATGGGAGGGAGGATGCCTGCTTCCCCCGCACGAACCCCCCACCTGCCCACCGCGAGTCATGCGAGCCACGGCTTTAGATAACCCCTGCTCACCCCCTCGGTAGCTTGGCACGAGCAGACAGACTTATCCCAAAGGCAATGTTTAAAGTATTTGTACTCAATACACACAGTAATACAGTGATAACACCACAAATGGACACCACACCAGTTTAGAAAAATAAAGCATCTTTATCTAAACTCAACAAGACCAAAACGACAAAAATCCACCATACAAGTATTTAGAATATGACTTTAAAAAGGTTTTAAACAACATAGTCCATAGAAAACTATGGATGCATGATTTCTCTCAAAGTACCTGTAGTTGCGACAAAATTCACAAGGCCAAACAGCCACAGAGATGGGAAGCATTGAAAAACAAAGTGATGCGTCAGTTCCTGAGACCCAGGGGAGGCGATGTGACAGTTCTGCTGCACGCAGGAGAAGTGTTGTGTCGAATCGAGTCTGTAGAGGGAAGTGATGCGTTGATTCCGAGACGGTTCTGGTGCTCGGGTGATCCGTCGGGAAAACTTGCTGCACAGGTACGATGCGTGGAAATCCAGGATGCGTCTGCGATCAATGCGGCGGCATCGATCTCTTGATGCATCGGTACTTGCAGGGGCGACAGGCGCTGTGTTGGTCGTTTCTGCAGCTGTGCGGCAATGCGTGGAGATTCTTCTTGCACCGAGGTGCTGCGTCAGGAAAACTGCCGCAAGAAGAGCAATGCGTCAATTTTCTTGTAGTTGCGTTGCTTTTCCAGCTCCCAACAGCAGGAACAACCTCCAGAGGCCAACCACAGTCACAGGCACCTCTTGGCAGGTCTGAATTCCCAGCTAGGAAGTTCAGAGGAGCTGGGGTGAAGTCTTTGTGTCCTTGAGACTTCAGAACAGGAGGCCAGCACACACAAAGGAGATCTTCCTCAAGCAGGAGACACAGCACACATCAAAGTCCTTATTCTTTCCTTGGCAGAATCAGCTACTGCAGGCCAACCCCAGACAGCACACAGCAAAGGGGCAGTACTTCTCCTTCAGTTTCTCTAGCTCTTCTCCTTGGAAAAGGTTCCTCTTGAATTCCAGAAATGATCTAAAGTTTAGGGGGTTTAAGTCTAATACTTTTACCCCAAAATGTATTTGTTCTCTTTGTGCAAGAGTCTCTGAGCCTACTCCAAACCAGTTCTGTCCTCACTGGTGCAGTATGACCACAGGGGGTAGAGACAGCATTGTGCAAGAGAGACAGGTCCCCGTTCAGGTGCAAGGAAATCTCCTCCCACTACTCCAAAACAGAGCCGAGCCCTATTCAGCTCAGCTCTGAGTCATCCAGGAAGGGCCAGGAACACCTCAACCCCCCATTGGCTGTCTACAGTGAATGCACATCCCCAGCCTGTCACTACAAAACCAGACAGTCCATACACAAACAGGCAGAGGCACACAGAATGGTTAAACAAGAAAATGCCTACTTTTTAAAAGTATGGAACGAAATGGCAGCAGCAATCTGTTGCATTCCAATCGCACAGCTTAAGAAGGAAAAGTTCCAACCTTTGTAGATTCAATATTTTTATTCCTTGTTTTTTTCAAAATTCGTATATTCAACTTAACACAGTTTGTTGACAACAATGCTACTCAAAGACCCCGTTTGCGTCTCATGAGGCAATTGTGCCCATCCAGGCCTCTTACTGCTTCACGTAGGGCCATGTAATTCACCAATAACAGCTTAAAAACTTAATTCCCATGAGCATCTAACAATGAATTTTTTGCCTCACCAGCAGTACTGCACCCGAACGAAAATGATTCTTTTTTTGCGCAACAACTCTGGAGACAATGCTATCTTAATTCACAAACAAGGAGTCTTATCAGACTCGTGGACTGTTTTTGCAGACAGTCATGAACTAACATTGCGACAAATGGTCCTAACTTGGATACTTTGCATCAAGATGAACGAAGTGATTAATTACTGTCAAACCTGTTTAAACTAATGTATTTGATTTCATCCATTTGCCTTTTTCAATCGCAGTTTTTTTATGTTAACACAGCATTGTTGAACTGATATAATTTGACATGGGATGTGGGAGTTTAAAAGTTACTTTTTTATTTAGGAATAGCTTTAGAGCAATGGTTGATGGGACATGTAGTCGGTTCAGTTCACGAGGGGTTGTTGATTTTGAATTTGAAGGATTTCTTTACGACACAAGACCGCATATAGTTAAAGCCAATTGTGATAAGTCATCGAGATTGGTTGAATTTAGCTTAGAAGGAGAGGTTAAATTGCAAGCACAGGTGAATAACATTTTGCAGCTAGCCGTCTTGGCAGAGAGAGAGATATGAGTGAGTTGGGAGCAGTCATGAATAGTTTCATCAAACTAATGGGTAAATGGATTTAACTCGGGGCGAAGGGTAGTGTTAAGTTTGAACTATTATTCAACTGTTATTTTTTAAGGTTAAGAGCAACGCAGTAAAGAGGTGCACTTAGGGGACATTAGGCAAGGTGAATGTTTGCTTAACCACGCGGGTAATATGGCAGGTTTAAAATCGAGGTTGGAGTGGGGGAGGTTTTTTGTGTGGTGCAAACTTCGCAATAAGATGGTACATGTTCACGTTGATGAAGGGTATTGTTAGGCATAATGGATCGATAAAAACAGAATGTATTTAAGTATAATTCATTTATACATTTGAGCATGTTAGACTAACATGGGTTTTATCTGATTTCTAAATCTATACAGCTTTCCCTGACGAAGGGCATCTTCAAGGATCGAAATGCATTGGAATTAAGTTTTTAAGCTGTTATTGGTGAATTACATGGCCCTACGTGAAGCAGTAAGAGGCCTGGATGGGCACAATTGCCTCATGAGAAGCAAACGGGGTCTTTGAGTAGCATTGTTGTCAACAAACTGTGTTAAGTTGAATATACGAATTTTGAAAAAAACAAGGAATAAAAATATTGAATCTACAAAGGTTGGAACTTTTCCTTCTTAAGCTGTGCGATTGGAATGCAACAGATTGCTGCTGCTATTTCGTTCCATATTATTACTTACGTGCAACGAGGCGAGGCACGTTTCCAGTCTGCACGCAAACTTGTCTAAATGGATTACTATCAGGAAGTCGATAAAGAAAGGTGTGCAACTGCAACCTCCATGAGCATCTAACAATACTTTTTAAAAGTGGCATTTTCAAACACACAATTTAAAAACCATCTTTACTAAAAGATGTGTTATTCATTTCTGAGTTCAGAGAGCCTAAACTTAATTTCTCTATCTTATTCCAATGGGAAGTTATATTTATAAGATGTTAGAAATAAACTCAAATTCTATCCTGTGGGGCAAGATAGCTTTTCAATAGTGAAAAACAAAATTGGTAGTATTCACTATCAAGACATGTCACACACACCAGTACATATCCAACCTTTCACATACACTGCACCCGGCCCAGGGGGTACCTTGGGCCTAACATATGGGTGCCTTACATCTAGAAAAAGGGAAGGTTAGGGCCTGGCAAGTGGGTGCACTTGCCAAGTCCACATGGCAGTGGCAGGCCTGAGTTACATTTTCAGAGCTACTCATGTGAGTGGCACAATTAGGGCTGCAGGCCCACTAGTAGCATTTGATTTACAGGCCCTGCCACACTTACTACACTTTACTAGGGGCTTACCAGTAAATCAAATATGCCAATAAGGGAGAACCAATTGTAAACACAATTTACACAGGGAGCACTTGCACTTTGACACTGATCAGCAGTGGCAAAAAGTGAGGAGAAACCACGCCAAAGATGCCAAGTCTAACACATGTCCACTCCAGCTGAAAGATGGGGAGATCTACCTACCCTCGTGGGAGCTCTCATCACAAAGGCGGAAGAATCTGGACAGACCATCAGCATTCATGTGTTCTGTACCAGGGCAGTGTTCCACCGTAAAGCCGTAAAGTCCATTCTCTGTAGGGAGATGGACCACCTCAACAGTTTTGGATTCTCACCCCTTATCTACATCAACCATCACAGGGGCCTGTGGTGTGTCTGAACTCTTAGGTGAGTCCCAAACAAGTAGGGTCTTAGCTTCTTCAGCACCCAGAACACAGCACAAGCTTCTCTTTGAATTGCACTCCAACTCTGGTCCCTGAGAAGTAGCCTTCTACTAATGAAAGCCAGAGGTTGGTCTAAGCCCTCGTCGTTCAATTGTGAGAGTACTGCTCTGAAGCATGTGTCTGCACAACAAATTCTAGGGAGAAGTTGGGTGCCTTGAGAATGGGCGCTGTGCACATGGCAGAATAAAGGGCATCAAATGCTGTATGACAGGCATCGGTACAGATCAGTTTCCTTGGCTGCTTCCTTGTAGTACCTGGTGAGCCCTAAAATGTCTCTCACCTCTGTTTGGGTCTTGGGGGGTCCCAAGCCAGAATGGTGTCAATATTAGGTTGTAGGGGCGCATCCTGGTCGCTTCCTACCTGGTGCCCTAAGTACACCATAGTTCTTTGCCCTATCTGGCACTTCCTGGCCTTGATAGTGAGGCCTGCCTTCTGCAGAGCCTTCAACACTTCACACACCCTGGCCAGAAAACCTGGTCTGAGGTAGCTGGGACCTTATATAATCTGATATTGTTTGGTACATGTGTACACTGATTGGTGGTTGTATCTGATATTTCTATTGGATTAGGCTCTGTGTCCTCATTTGTTGGGTATTTGAGGGTTTTGATTGGTTTCTGGGTCTGTGAGTCAATCAATGTAGGGTTGGGACAAGGGCTAGGCTCAGGATTTCTATTGGAAGTTGGGGCGAGGGCTTCCTGTGCTATTGGCTGTTGGGGCTAGGGCTTCCTGTGCTATTGGATGTTGGGACTAGGGTGGGACTAGGGCTAGGGCTAGGTCTTTAATTGGAAATTGCGATTAGGGCTTCTGGTGTTTTTGGTTGCTGGACTAGGTGTGGGGCTAAGAGTAGGGTTAGGCTTTCTATTGGAAGTAGGGACTAGGGTTTCCTGTGCCATTGGTTGCTTGGACTAGGGTTGGGACTACTGGTAGGGCTAGGGCCTCTATTGGACGTAGAGATCAGGGTTTTTGGAAACTGATTGGGTGCTTGGACTAGGGCTTAGATTGGCTGTAAGGTCCTGGTCTCCTATTGGTTCTAGATTTTAGGGCTAATGTTGTGATTGGATAGTGTTAGGGCTAGGGTCCCCATTGGCTGAAGGGGTCAACTGACTAATAGGGCTATAAACGGCCAAGGCTTATGGCGTCTCAGCCCGGCATCGAGGCTAAGGGTGAAGAGGACAAGGGTGAGTGCCTGTTTGAGCCTGTTTGAGACTGATCGGGACCATCAAATGCTGCCCATTTTCCCATTCATTAATACCCACCCTATGTATGTGTCCCTCTGGATATAAGCATTTATTTTCACTATAGATATGTACCTATCTTTGTGTATTGCTTTGTATAAACATGTAGAATAATTATGTTGTTATAAAAACTAAAACAACCAACAACAAAAATAATCTTTGGTCTACATGTACTTGCTTCCTTTGTGCATCTATGTACCTCCATGTACTTGGATCTGTGTGTCTGTTACTTTTCTGCTGATAAAGCATTTCCAATGCACTACACTATTTCTCATCCTGTACCTCTATCAATATCTTTAATTTGCATATACTTACCTCCTTTATGCATCTATATACTTTCAATGTGCCTATGGATCTATATATTTACACTTTCTTCTAATTTAGCATTTCCAATGCACAACCCTATTTCTCAGCCTATGCTTCTCTCAATATATCTTCTAGACCAACTTTCTGACTCATCCCAAACTTCTTTCTTCTACTCTTTCCAATGCACTACCCTATCTCTCACCCTATACATCTATCATTATATCCTCTACACCCACTCTCTCATTTATCCCAAACCCCATACCACTACTATGTTCCCCAAAATAACCCTTCGACTCTCTCCTACTCTACCCCTCCTTGCATCATCTGACACCTCTTTTACTATACCGATCCCCCCAAACAAACCTTTCTAAACTCTTCCCTCTGACTCTTTCCCTCCAAAAAACCTTTTTACTCATCCAAAAGCCTCCTCCTACTGCTATGACCTAAAAAAACAGAAATCCTTCACTCTTCTATTCCCCCCCCCTATCCTTTTCAATCAAAATAACAGACTAACATGTTCACTTCTCTAAATCCATATTCCACTATACCAATTCACCACTAATCCTTTATGGGTTCCAGAGTAGCGTGCTACTCTCCAACAAAGCGTTTCAACACCTCAGCAGGGTTACAAGCGCTATATAAATGCAAACCTTTTTCCCTTTTTTTACCCCTCCCCAACCCTTCTCAATCCAAAAAACTGACTAACATATCCACCACTCAAATTACTTTCATGTTTCACCATACTAATTTTCAACACTAATTCTTTATGGGTTCCGGAGAAGCCTGCTACTCGCCAGAAAAGCTCTTCAACACCCCATCAGGGGTAACCGGCGCTATATGAATGCAAACCTTTCTTTCCCTTCTATCTCTCCGCCATCCTTCTCACTCCAAATAACTGACTAATGTCCACCACTCAAATTACTTTCATATTTCACCATACTAATTCACCACTAATCCTTTATGGGTTACGGAGTAACGTGCTACTCACTAAAAAAAGCGCTTCAACCCCCCATCAGGGGTAAGAAGCGCTATATAAATACAAACCTTTTTTTCCTCTTCTATCCTTCTGCTATCCTTCCGAATCCAAATAACTGACTAACATATCCACCACTTAAAATGTACTTGCATGTTTCACTGTACTAATTCAACACTAATCCTCTATGGGTCCCGGAGTAGCCTGCTACTCGCCGAAAAGCGCTTCAACGCCTCGTCAGGGGTAGTAAGCTCTATAAAAATGCAATTACAATACAATACAATACATCCCCTCCCTTCTTTCTTGGTGGATGTGGTGGAGCAATGGTGCGCGCACAGCCAGTGTGCACTTCAGCTTCTTTTTCTTTTTTTTTTTTCGCATGCCTGGGGAAAGTGGGAACCACTTAGCCATTCGCACAGGTCGCATGTAGTGCTTCATGCTGCAAGTGACAGGTTACACGCTAGTGACTCGCCACCATCTCTGCCTCTCCCCCTGTGTGCTTGGACGTAACTCTGTTTCATATAAACCGATGCAGTAAGGTCATAACAGGGCGATTTCTGCAGTTCTCCATCAGCCACTCTTGCCCCAATCAAATATGCTCCTCGGAGAAAGAATGACAGTTCATCCGAGTTATGCTTCTTTGGGAATTCCCCCCCTTCCCCCCCCCCCCCCCCCCCCCTCCGACCCGCCTCCATGTTTATTTGGTCCACAAACTAACCAAGTGTATGCAAAGGGCGGGGACATATGTTCAAAGGGAGCCGCTCACAAGGCCGGCCAGAATCTTGTATGGCAGGGGGGACCCGTTGGGCGTTGTGACCAGCAACTCAAGAAGCACCGCGCGCCCTGAAGACGCAGGCAGCAGACATGCTCTTGGCTGCTTAATGGCCAATCAACAAATAAAGAAGCCAAAAGCACTTTTATTGATTCACGCTACTGGCCATGGGACTCATTCTTCAAGCACCTTTTTTATGAAATGCTGTTTTCGTTTTTTTCTCCTAATCCTGAATATGAACATGAAGACTGCGATAATGTGCAGAAGCGAACTTTTTGGGAGGGGGACCGAGTATTTGCATAATGTGGAGAGTGGCATGCAAACCGCGAACCCACTAGTATTACAAAGTTCCCCCTCCATGCTGGTCTTTTTCCCCAGTGCTGACCAGAAATCCGCCTGTACTAACGACGATTGTGTTTTTTATTTTTTATTTAAATCACCAGTTAATGGCGCAAACTGCCCCGGGTGTAGAATGTGTGTGCTCATTAGTTATATAAATTGTTTTCACCCAACTGAGGGGCTTATTTACAAGCCTCTTGCGCCAATTTTGCGTCACTTTTCCCATGTGAAAAGGGACGCAAAAGTGGCGCAAGGGGCTTGTAAATCTGCCCCTGAGTTCCCAGATCCATCGGACCGTGGTCCATCGCCGGGCCCATCAACGTGTTACAGTGTAATGTAACATAGATGACACTACCGGGCTGAAGTGTTCATACACTGTGGCGCAAAGCATCGTGGCTGGACGCCTGCCAGGCAGCAGACAGTACACCCAGAGGGGCGACTACACAGGTAAACTGTCTTATCTTTGAAACAGTATCCGTTTTTTCACTTGGAGATCTATCTACGAACTCTTTTTTTAATTTATTTTTATCATTTGTCACATGGAGTTCTGTCTACAATTTGTTATCAATTATTTTGAAGTGTTTGTAAAATACCACCACACCGAATTAGAAATAAATGGGCATTGTTTAGGAAGCTTGAATCGCTGTTTGTCTCTTGTCTTAACCCTTTATGGGTGCTGTTCTCCAGATTTAGGAGGAGTAACGTAATACCAGACTTTAAAAATCTTTATAATTGTAATCTTTTCTCTAAACAGCACACCTGCATTGATTGCGGAAGAATTTTAGCAATTTATGCTCCCCCCCCCCCCCCCAGCCTGTTGGAAGTTTCAGCTGTGCGGCCTCTGCAGGCGCTTCAGAACAACGACCTTCCTACGAGTGGAATTAATGAAGAGGAAAGTGAAGAATACAAAATTTAACAGTTATCGCGACAAGAATTTTAGATTCTATTAAGGACACGGAGGCGAGGATTATGCTTACTCAATTCCTTTACTGACTCACAGCAGCCAATGAAAAATAAACTACAATAGTAAGCAAGCATTGGCATAGCCAATAGGTCTCGCTTTTGGGACCTTATAAGTGTTTAGCCATACAACAGTTGCATAACTAAATACTTATAAGGTCCCAAATGCGAGACCTATTGGCTATGCGAATGCTTGTTTCTGTTTATTACTGCTCTGTAGTAATGGCGGCACCTGTGCTTTAGCTTAAACATCTTAAGCTAAAGTTGGGTGCCGAGATTGCTTCAAAAGTAAAGAATTGTCTATTTCTTTACTTTTGAAGCAGTCTCAGCACTCGACTTTAGCCTAAGATATTTAAGCTAAAGCACGGGTGCCGCCATTACTACATAGAAGTAATAAACAGAAAAAAAAAGTAAGCGCCCGCTTCGAGAAATGACTGCCGTGGCGGGGCAAAAATGCTACCGCCGGCCACAGCTTGCAGTGCATGTGCGCGCAAGTGGTGCGCGCGCAGCAGTAATCACGCGCTCATGCTCTGCAAGCTGTGGCCGTCGGTAGCATTTTTTGAAGCCCTTACTTTAAGTCTCGCCAGAACAGCGCAAGCGCTGGGTCAAGCGAGACCTAAAAATAATATAGTGCTCACCATGTAAGACCCGAAGTAGAGGGACCAGTAGCCATGGAAGGATACAAATGACAACATGGCCGTACTAAGGAGAGACTAACAAGCCTATTAAGGAATCAGACGCCATCATTTACGAAGGGCAAAGACACAAGCCAATGAAAACTGTGTGAGGCAGCAGGAGTATCATCCCCTGCTATCGCAGTCCCACCAGACCACTTGTTTTGTCGTTATCCATTTCCAGGGAGTTTGAAGCCTGCTGTTTTGAATCTGTGAGGAACACACCTGGTGATGTGGGAACTGATGGACACCCTGCAATGGGCTACTACAATATCCAGTATGACAAGGAGTGGCTGGCTGTCCATGAGGTGAGCCACATAACTCAGAGGCCCAACATAATAGAAATCAGAATAGGCATTTGCCACGAGGGCATGTCTTCTCCGAAATATATATATATATATATATATATATATATATATATATTCACTTAAAAAACCATAGGTTTCACACATGTTATAGTTAGCTGGACATTTCACTCGTAAAAAACCAATGAAATTCCCCCGTTATAGCTAGTGCAGGCAACTATAACTCACGCGACCGCAATCCTCTGCTGATGACGTCAGATATTACATCACTGTATTTAGACACTTATTTACCCATGTCTTCTTCCATTAATCTTTAGCTATACATATATTACAAATATTTATTTTTCATAAAGACACATATGTCATCTGTGATGTAATATCTGACGTCATCAGCAGAGGATTGCGGTCGAGTGAGTTATAGTTGCCTGCACTAACTATAACGGGGGAATTTCATTGGTTTTTTATTCGTAAAATGTCCAGCTAACTATAACGTGTGAAACCTATGGTTTTTTAAGTGAATTTGCAAGGTTTTTTAAATGCTAATTCGTAACTATAACGTGTGTGAAACCTATGGTTTTTTCAGTGAATTTGTACGTTTTTTTAAATGCTAAGTTATGTACCTATAGATAAAAAAAAATTTCAGGTTTTTCACCGTGCGCGCACCGTGCACGCGCTGTGGGCGCTCGGTGCGCTTCGCACAACAAGCACCCACGGTTCGCAGTGCGTGCCGTGCGCGCGCGGTGCGCGCACCTAGAGATTTCATTTTTTTTTTAAATTGTTTTTTTCTCCCTTGGGGGTCCTTCTGTGAACCCCTGACCAAGGCTAGGGGGTCAGGAACTGTCCACTCTGCCCCCTTTTCACGTTCTCCACCTTTTTTTTCACCCCCTCAGACTGCGAGAGACAAAATGGCGGCCGACACTTCCTGGTTTCGACCGATTCGAATGTTTACCGACATCTAACAACCAATCAGAATTGCGCTCGCACACGGCAGGGTGCGCGCACAGTGCGCGCACGGTGCGCGCGTATAGATATTGATATGCTTTTAAATGCTATTTTCTCAGGAAATACTGAACAGATTTACACTAGACCTGCAAAAGGCACTTCCTTGACCTTATGGCTACCTGTCTGCCGAATTTCACGTAATTCTGTTCTGCCGTTCGGTCTGTAGCTGCGACTAAAGGTCCTATGGAAAAATGCATGGGGAAAACGCGTTTTGGGACCCCCCCTTTTTCTCGGCCCCCGCTTGACGAATCACCCGAGACTTTCAGGGTAGGAGCTGAACGGAGCGCCCCATTTGTTTTGAAAATTTCGCGAGGATTCGTCAACCGGCGCCAAAGTTATTCAAAATAGAATTTTGAGATTTCCGATGGAAACTAGGTTGTAACTATAACTATCTACTGGCGACCGCCAGTAGATAATATATATAGAGAGAGATATATATAAATATATATATATTCACTGAAAAAACCATAGGTTTCACACACGTTATAGTTAGGAATTAGCATTTAAAAAACCTTGCAAATTCACTGAAAAAACCATAGGTTTCACACATGTTATAGTTAGCTGGACATTTCACTCGTACAAAACCATTGAAATTTCCCCGTTATAGTTAGTTCAGCTAACTATAACTCGCGCGACCGCAATCCACTGCTGATGACGTCACATATTACATCACTCATGACATGGTCAGTGACATCACTCATGACATCACTGATGACATCTCAAATGACATCACTGATGACATCACTGATGACATCATCTAGTGAATATGTGTCTTTCTGAAAAATAAATATTTTTTATATATGTATATCTAAAGGTTAATGGAAGAATAAATGGGTAAATAAGTGTCTAAATGGATGTTTTTTTTAGTAAAATTAATTGTATAACTGACTTATGGAGAGTGCGTCCTAAGCTTTGGCACTTGTGGAACTGAATATATATATATATATATATATATATATCTTGGGAGAATAAACATTCTAGCTGTTACAAAACCTGACATGGATCCAAAAAGATAGAAATGTTTCAAATATTGTTTGAGAGAATTTAAGTTAGTCCATGGATATAGAACAGAGAGCTTAGGTCAGCATTGGAAATTCCCACAGGTATTGACCCTAGCGGCAAGTATGTGAGTGCAGGGAGCATATCGTGACAGATGGTAGAAGCAGAGCAATACGCAGTTGGCAGGGAATGCAGTGCAGGAGCATGAAATGGAAATTAACAGAGTAAAACTGGGCACAGGGGACATGGGGAAACAAACTAAAGCAACGAGGCAGACTGCAGATTGCTGAAAGAATAGATAGAAACAAGCAAAGATTTTTTTAAAAAAGAGGCAACAGACTGCAAATAAGTTTAAAGATGATAGATAATAAGCGCATACTAAAATGGGATGGACTGGAAAGATAACCCAGCTTACCCCTCTGTGGGTAACGCAGCGGCTGGTGGCTTGCGACAATGCAAGGGCTTTGACAAGTGGGACGCAATTGGAATATCGATGGTGGGCAAAATGTGGCATAAGGGAGGAATCGCCACGTTTGAGCACCTTCGGTCGCAATATGACCTGGCGCCCTCTGAAAGCTTCAGATACCTGTAGATCAGACATGCGCTGCAGGCGGCCCTACCACCCGGCACTAAGGTCCCTGAGGCCACCCCCTTAGAGGACAGGTTGTTGACAGAATGCATGTATAAGCGGGCCACCTCTTTTACATACCGAAAGTTAATGAACAATTTACCAGACCCCCACGTGGCACTCAGGGGAAAATGGTCCCAAGATGTCGGCGATTTCGAATGGCGGGAGGCACTGGCCTCACTGCGGGAGGTGGGGATACCGTCAAGACTTAAACTAGTGCAACTTAAAATCTTGCATAGAACTTACTACACCAGATATCTCCTTCACACAATGGGTCGGCACCACGCCCGTACTGCCTGAGGCACGGTGGGGAGGAAAGTACCTTTTTCCATACTCTGTGGGAATGTCCCAAAATGACGGAATATTGGGTGCAAGTGATGAGGACCATATCACAGACGGTGGAGGTGTCGTTGGCTCCCAAACCCAGGAGATGTATACTAAATGTGTGGGAGCCGAATGATCTTACACGCCCAGCACAGGAATGGGCAACAATGGGGATAATGGTGGTGGGGATCTTGATGTTGCCATGGCGGCCGAAAAAACAGTGTTTATCAATCGTGGCTGCCCGAGGAAGTGGAGCAAGATATGGGGGGCCTGGAATAAATACAGGGGATACATTTGTGAACCTCCAGACAAAAGAGCGGAGGGGGACTCGGACACTGAAAACGAGGAGGAGCTGGAATTGTAATGGGGGAGGGTTGTCTTTTGTCGGGGCATTTGTGAAGCTTGAGCGCCAAGTGACACAACGTCGAACATGCAAAATGTAATGCCTAGAAATATTTGGATATTGTACCTAATTTGTTTGTGCCTTAAATGCAAATATAATAAAAAGTTTAATAAAAAAAATAAAATAAAAAAAAAGATGATAGATAATAAGTACAAGAGAACACAGGAATGAAAAGGAAGCCTGTGATGGGAGGCAAAATAAGGAGAGGTGTGCGCCTTACAAGATAAACGCAAGAAAAGGCAATTAAAAGCATTGCTGATCGTGAAGCATGAGATTTGAAAAGTAGAGAAGGGACGAGAATTTGTTGCACAGACGAAAAATAGAAATCGAGTTGTTTGAAGAAGTGCCATAGGAAAAGAATGCAGCAAACCTTTTAGATTCATCAACCTAGAAATTACATGAAAGGCGAAATAATAGTTAATGCAGGATAGCTGGATGGTGTAAATAGAAAACAACAGAGGGTTAAAAATGGAAAGCTGGAGCATCAGGAAGATAGGAGGCAAGCAAGGAAAGAGTGGAGCTTGAGATGCTAAGTGATGTGAGAGTAGTGGAAATAAAAGAGTGATTAGAAGTGTCAATGGCAGTGGACTGATCCAAGAGAATATGAGGAGACGAAAACTTAGTGTGAGAGGACAAAGATGTAGGTATCAGATAACAAAGAAGAGCAATCTCAGTCAGAAGAATGAATAGACAATGACAAATGTGCTCCATGCAAGATTAAGAGTGAGCTAAATATTCACTGTTTCAATGTTTTATTTCAGCAGTGTGTGTATTTTAATAAGACAAGAAATTTTTTATAATGCTGAAATGCTTCATTATTATTGATTGCTGACTTTATTTAAAGCACCTCCACAGTTCGGTTAGGCACATGGGGTTTAGAAGCTAGGCTCACGGAGAACATCAAAGCGGCCGCGAAAGTGAAAGTGATCGCGATCAAGCGCGGCGCGCGCGCACATGCAATGTAGCTCTAGGCTGGCCATGGTAGCACTTTTTTGAGCCCTCACAAAAAGTCTCGCCAGACCAGCGCATGCGCTGGGTCATGCGAGACCTAAAAACATCATTACCCATGAGGTTTTGAACCACGCCTCCTTAAACAGCCAATGGCAACACATAATAATGCACAAAACACAGAGGCACCCTTCTGGCTTCCTCTTTCTTTGCAAACCCAGTCCATAATGTCTGAACGAAAAACAGTTCCAATCTCTCAACGGAGAGACAAACAGCAGAGTCAAATTCTCAACGGAGAATAAATTCCAAGAATCCTGAGAACAGCATCCATCCTCCAACAACGAGGTGGTCCATCTCCGGCAGACGCGTCACTTCAGTTCTATTTAGAGTCGTTCCCTGAAACAGAAACAAGTTTGAAATAGGGAACCCACAAGGTTTGAGTTTTGAGGGTGGGTATTAACGAAATTTATGCATATTGAAATAATACAACATAACAGTTGATATTAACTGTCCCAACGGGTGGGATAATCCTCGCCTCCGTGTCCTTAATAGAATCTAAAATTCTTGTTGCGATAGCTGGAAAAGTTTGTATTCTATGTTATGTTATGTTATGTTATGTTATGTTATGATGAATTTGTATAGCGCACGTACACCGGATTGGTTTCTTGGCGCTTCTTGGATCAGTGACAGAGAAATTTATCAGTCAGTGGGTCAGTCGAATGCTTGTTTGAAAAGCCACGTTTTTTGCAGTTTACGGAAGACCATGATATTTGTACAGCTTTTGATCTCTAGGGGCAAGGAATTCCAGTACCTTGGACCCAAGAAGGCAAACCTAGATCCGCCAAATCGTTTCTGTTTAAAGGAGGGTATTGATAGAAGGTGCAAGTGAGTGGATCTCAGATTACGATTTGGGATATATCTGGTGATTAAGCTGTCAATGAACTTAGGGTTTTTACCATTCATGGATTTGAATATGATGCAGCCCATCTTGAAGGCGCACCTTTGTGATACGAGGAGCCAATGTAGTTTCCTAAGAAGAGGAGAGATATGTTGGCATTTGTTTTCCCGCAAGATCAGTCTAGCTGCTTGGTTCTGTATTAGTTGTAGGCGATAGTTAAGATAGGCTGGGATACCAAAATATAAGGAGTTAGCATAGTCAATATGCGAGATCACCAGGGCAAGAATAGCTTGTAGTTTTGCCTCCTGTGTTAAGAACCGGCTAATTTTCTTTATTTTTCTTAGTTGGAAAAAGCATGTGGATGATACTGATCCTATTTGGGTTTTCATAGAGAGATCATTACAGATAGTAACTCCTAGAGTTTTGGCATGCTTGGAGGGGCTCGGTGGTTGTCCCTGTTCGTTTGGCCAGAAGTTGGGGGTCCAATGGTTTAGTGAGCCGCCCGTGAGGATCAGTTCAGTTTTGTCTGGATTTAGTTTCAATTGATTGCTGTTCATCCAGTCACGGATGAACAGCATGGTTGTTTGAAATTCAAGAATGGAGCCCGGAGTTTCATTGATAGGAAAAATCAGTTGAAAATCGTCTGCGTAGTTAAAAGTCTGAATTTGTTTTTCTTTTAATGCATGGATCAGGGGGAGAAGATACAAATTAAAAAGATGAGGGGATAGAGAGGATCCTTGGGGGACTCCGCAGGTATTTTTAATCATGGGGGTTGAGAAACCGCCAAGATATACAGCCTGTGAGCGATCTGTTAAGAAGGATCTAATCCACTCAAGAGCGTTTCCTTTAATACCTGCGTCTCTGACACGGTCGATCAGGATGTTATAGTCGACCGTGTCAAAGGCCGCAGAGAGATCCAGCAGTACCAATGCTTGAGGGAGACCCTTATCAGCCGGTCTATGTCAGGACCGGAGGCTTCTGATTATGCTGGTTCAAAGCTCATCAATAACAACAGATGAAACATGAGAAATAGGCTTATAGTAAAACACCTTAAACATTGAATCAGACGACCAGTCAGCCGCTTTCAAGATATCCTCTAAACGAGATCCTAACATGTATGCTTTAGAGGCCATAGCGCCTCTAGGGGAATGAGCACCATACACAGAGATATCAGTGCCTGCTTCTGACATCACCCATCTGACCCACCTAGCTAATGTGGCAGCTGAAACCAGTCTGAAAGGTTTCGGAACCGCTAACAACTATTGACCTAAAGGTTCAGACCTATGCGCAAGAGTGCGTTCCTCATAAACTTTTAAACATTGCAAAACACATAGTTTACTGTTGTGTGGAAAAGCAGGATACTCAACCGAACGTGACATCGTTTTCGTCCGTCTCGTAATAATGAAAGAGACACCCTGTGGGGAGAAAATCCTTCCTGCCAAATCCAGAGCGCGCACATCAGACACTCTGCGACAAAAGATTAAACATAAAAACATGGTGAACTTAGCCGATACCTGCTTCAAAGATAAATCTTTATTATCCAGCCAAGATTCAAGTAAGGAAAAAACCTTAGAGACATCCCATAACGTTGAATACCTGGGATGAGGGGGCTAGGCTACCTTAATACCCTTGAGTAACTTACACACTAGGGGATGCATCCCCACAGGTTTACCATCAATAGAGTCATGGCCTGCCAAGAGTGCTGATCTGAAGTTGTTTACTGACCTGTATGAAAGACCTGATGCAGCACATTCTGATAGAAAATTCTAAATCTCTTAGATCTGATCCCACGGGATCCACCTGCGTTGAATGCACCAACCCACCCATCGCTTCCAGGAAGCTGAATATCGTTTCCGGGTAGATGGAGCCCAAGCTTGTTGTATAAAGTCGGCAGCCGCCAGTGAAAGGCCGTCAATGCTCTCGCGTCTCCTGAGAGCGTCCACACCATGAGATACAGTTGGTTCTGCAGGACCAGTGGATGGGGTGGTCCCACTGGGTCCTGGAGAAGCATCGGGAATACCGGAAGTTGAAAGGGGAGATCCACAGCCAATTGATTTTATCGCAATTGATCCTGCTAGTAACTCGAGTCAGTTGATGTGGTTTTAATTCGTCGGCTGACCAACGTCCGCCTGTGGCAAAATCTCCACATCGAGCGTCCCAACGACTGGCGTTGGACTCGACAATGACATCCGGGGAGGCGCCAAAAATCGCTCTTCCGTTCCAAGCCGTCATGTGCTCCAACCACCAAAGAAGCCCCTCTCGAGCCTCTGGAGATAAGGGAATCAGGTGATCGTAATGAAACCTCTTTTGTGTGTAATAAATCTTGAGGCGCTGAAGAGCCCGATAATGAAGAGGGCCTGGAAAGATGGCTTGGATGGATGAGGCCAGGAGACCCACGATCCTCTCCAATACTCTCAACAAAATCATCTGCCTGGACAGAGTGTTTTTGATTTCTCGTTTGATAGCTCTGATCTTGGTCAGTGGAAGAAGTAGTTGCGCAGAAACTGAATCCCAGGAAGTCTATCTGCTGGCTCGGAATGATCATTGACTTTTTGATATTTATGACAAAGCCCTGTTCCTGTAATAGGGACATCGCACACTCCAAAATGAGTGAGGAGAAGACTCTGATCCTGAGCCAGGAAAAGTATGTCGTCGAGGTAGACAATCATGCGTACCCCCATTTCTCTGAGGCGGCTAACCACTGGTTTCAAAAGACTGGTGAAAACCCACGGGGATGACGATAGTCCAAAGGGGAGTGAGCGGTAACAGTACCATTGCCCCTTCCATTGGAATTGAAGGAATTTCTGGTGAGAGGGGCAAATTGGGACTGTGAGGTAGGCATCTTTCAGGTCCAAGCGAACCATCCAGTCCTGTCCTAACAGGAGATCTCTCAGAAGATGGATCCTTCTGGAAGTGCCTGTACACCACAAAGGGGTGGAAGTCTCTGAGGTTTAAGACCAGTTTCTGACCTCCTCCTTTCTTCTGCACCAGGAAGACGTTGCTGCAAAACCCTTCGGGAACGAAGGATCCTACGGCAATAGCCTGCTTGGCCAAAAGATCTTGAAGTTCGGAGTCAATAAAATTCTGTTCTTGAAGGGAAAAAAGGAGAGGCCGAGGAGGAGACCTCTGACACGGGGACTCTAGAAGCTCTATCTGGTAACCCTGTACAGTGTGAAGGATCCATGCATCGGTGGTCAGACGTGTCCAATTTACAACAAAATGCAACAATCTGCTCCCTAGGGGAATCATCGGAAACAAAGGACTTACCAGACGACTGGGAGTCGAAGTTTTTGTAGCCTCGGTTAACACCCCTGTTGAAACGGCCCCTGAAGCCTCGAGACCTGGATGGGTAGAAGCCCGCTTGGTCTGGTTCTTGGGTGTAACCCCTGCACCTGGGAGCGAAAACTCTCTGAGGACTAGGATTGGCGTAGTGGCCGGTCGAGCGTCCTCTGCCACGCCCGGCCCTACCAGAGACCTGATAGAACACTCTATTCAAAGAAGACTGTGATTTATCCATTGAGGCGAAGGTACTCACAAACTTGACAATGTCTTTAACAAACTTCTCGCCAAAGAGTTGCCCTTCCGCCAAGGCGCCCGATTTCGGATGAGGCCAGCTCCACCAGTTGTGGGTCAATTCTGAGAAGGACAAATTTGCGCCGTTCGGAGGACAAGGCGCAGTTAGCGTTACCAAGGAGACAGATCGCCCTTTGGGCCCACCCCACCAAGACCTCAGGGTGAATAACAGCCCCACTCTCCTGAGCCTGAAGGCCTAACTCTAGAATTTTGGCCAACGGGCCGGCAATGTCCAACACCTTATCTTGGTATGCCCGGAGGACGCAATCGATTCCTTTCTTCTGATCTTTTTTGTACTTCTTCAAGAAGGTGGTCATTAACGAATCTATGTCCAGGGTAACTGCCACCTAATGTGCTAAGTCAGGGCATGGACATTCAGATTTAAGGCGAGCCCTCACCTCTTTGTCAAAACTCTTTCGCAAGTGTGTATGCATGTATTTCGCTACTGCAGGAGTAGGGACCCAATCAGCTGAGCGAGGGTGTACAATGTCGGAAGGGTCGATCGAAAAGGGGGAGGGTTGGATAGGGGGAGAGGAGTGCCTGCGCTTCTTAGCGCATTTATGAGGCCTAGACTCCTGGGATGAGTTGGTGTCAGTAGTGGTATCCGGGATCTGGATAGGCTCGAGCGGGGGAGGGGGAAGGGTCTGAGCGTTATCTTGAGCCTGTTCTTTGGACTTGTAGAGCGTAGAATATGTGTGCACATGGGGCCATGGAAGACCGGGGGCTCCGGGGGAGGGAGGGGGGCCGGGGCAGGAGCAGCACCGGAGGGGGAAGGATTATTAGCCACAAGCAGTTCCAGACGTTGTGATATAGGTAATAAGGCGGAGGAGAGCACCTTTTCTAGTTTAGCATCTAGCTTTTTATCTATAAGGTCTTCCTTGGACTCCTCATAATAATATGCATTCTCATCAGGAGGATCGCACGCAGTTACCTCCTCCTCGTAGACCTCGTAGTCTGACATGACTCAGCCAAAAAAAAAAAATATATATATATATATATATATATATATATATATATCAAAAATTCCCGAGAGGGAAGCAGAGTTTATCCAACCCAAAACCCTCTGGAGTTCAGGGTGTCAGAGTGGGAGCAGAGCCGGGGTAGTGGAGCCACAGAGATACCTTGAAAAAGTGTTGAGCGCAGGACTAATGGAGGGTGGAGAACCCCCATGTGCCTGGGTAGGGATGGGGTGCCAAAAATTATGTCCCAGAATTCTGGCGAATCAAGGGTTAATCAGCCCCAAGCTTCGTCTGAACAAATGCTGCCAGAAATGTGTGGGAAAAGGCCCGGTATCGGCTCCAGACTGCTATCTGCGAAGCCCACGATCCAATCCCGGGGCGAGACGTCTTTCTGGCACAAAGAAGGAGCTGCACGCGTGCGCGTGCAGGCTCCTGAGATGCACGCAGGCCGGCCGGACGGGCCTCCGTGAGCGTCTCGCTCCCTGCGGGGGGCCAGCATGTGGGCGGGCAAGCGCCGCAGCGCTACAGGCAGCAATCAGCAGAAAAAAGAAGGGAAAAACGGGGAGATTAGAGCATAACACGCACTCGAAGAGGGATCGCTAGTCACTAAACAACGTCGGAGTCCGTGGGTCTATAGAAGTCTACCTACAACTCAAGCATAGCGCGCCAGCTACATAAAAATATGCAGAAGTCCTTTCAAAGGGGACCAAGTCCCATCACCCACCGAAGTGGCATGCTTCATCATCTGGGACCTCCCTTAACCGCACCTGGTGCGGTTAAAGAGCTACAACTCCTTGAATTACTATAATGAGGAGGAGCTCAAGGATGTTTTTAACTGATGTAAATTGGAGGATATCAGTCTCAGAATGGAAAGAAGCTGCCAGAAGTGTAGTGAAACTAAGTGCAGTGTGTGAAAAGGTGGTTTAAAATTGATTACCGCTAGAAAAATATTTTTATTCAATATCCACTGGTATCAAGAGTAAAAAAGCAGAAATATTGGAGGAAAGCGTGTGCACAAATGATTTAGGAACACGTCCTCTAAGTATAGGTCTACATGTTTCAGCCAACTAGCGTCTCAACAAAATGACAGTGGCTTTCTTCAGGACCATAACATAACACTACTGCAATGTGAAAAACTGTGAAACGTAAGTATAAAAGGAACGATACCACCTCCATAGGTACCTGCTTATCTGAGGAAATGCGGCACCGTAGGGAAGTACAATTATCACCTGTTGAGAAAAAGAGGTAGTTTTAACAGGGAAAGCTATTGACAAGGGTAGACGTACATACAAAGTAAGAGCTGGTCAAGATAGCAAATGAAGGTAGACAGATGCAGACATTTCAAAAGTAAACGTATGCCTGGAAGGAATCTGAAATGCATCCTTACCCGTCAATGATCGGGGAACGTCCTACACTCCTGGTCACAACTCAGGGCGTGAGGCAACGCTCTAAAAGACAAAAGGAGCAGACCAATACTAACATGACATAGTATTGTCTAATCACTAACGTCCATGCAAACACAATATGCTACAAACACACACAATAACAGGGCGGTAGATTGTCTGGCTGGAAACAGAATGTTGCAAAGGACCCACTGCTGGAACTCCTAGCAATCACCCAAACGTTGGCTAATCGAATGCAAGGATGAATCAAATTAACATACACCCGAACACTAAAGCAGCGCCACCATAAGCGTGCTCCTCACCAGTATGCCCGGATTATTTATCTGATATTGGCAAAGCAAAGGCACCCGCGGAGTACTGGATCGAGTGACGCTTCTCCATGCCCTTATTACAGCCTTCACAAAACGCCAAAAGGAACATCAGCGCTATAACCCATTCAATCTGGTGTCTGGTAAGTACAAAAGAAGGAAGCCCAGCACTAGCCAAACGGATCTAAACAAAAAGAGAGGCCTTAGGAGAAGCGTCCGAACTATGGACACAACCTCAAGCGTGTAAACTTAAGCCTACGATCCAAAGATCAAAGGTGTGCTTACCTGTCCGTCGTTACCCCGGACCTTCTTCCTGATTGTTCCGAGTGGTAACCGGAACAGAGTAAGCATACCGGCCTTGAAGCCTCACGGAGACTCGCCCACAACTCTGGACCAATCGCGCGCGTGACCCTCGTCACCTGACTCGGGAGTCCCAGCAACGTGCGCGATGTAGAGCATACCAAAAGAGCATGCTGGGTAATGTAGTTTGACACCAGAATCCTCCTACGGACGTGTCCGTATACCAAATTGTAAAACATCAAGCATCATCACGGGTCGTTCGATCATCTCAAGAGCGATCAGATTAGCAACGAGTCACAGTTGACAGTCCTGAGTCTCTCACGATGCTGGATCTGATTACTAATGACAAACCCAATGGCACGGACACTCTAGGGACAGCGTCCTGTGCATACCAAATGTTTCAGATCCGCTGTGGTCTGGTGTATTAGGTTGGGAACGGATGGGCAAAAGGGACAAGCAAAGGGGCCATATGGTATATAGTAACAGCAGTGTTCACCAAAGCACAGCAAAACAACCAAAAAGAAACCATCATGAGTCGAATGGAGACCCAGTGGCCTTGAAGTTAACGTGACGAAGCACTATCACAGTGAAGTCCAGGGGATAGCCTCATTCAACCCCACCTGGTCACTGCTCAGTTTAAAAACCCAGCGTTGTTCTTTGTTAAACAGAAATTTGGAAATGTCAGTGACGTGGGACGGAATGAAAGGTTGTTCGAGTATCGTCCACCTTATGTCTTCAGGCCTGTGCTTAAGATCCAAGAAATGTCTGGTGAGACATGTCGCCTGTCTCTGACATCTAATGGTGCTTTTGTGTTCCATTATTCGCATTTTGACCTTCCTGGTAGTCATTCCCACATATTTCTTGTCGCAGGGGCAAGTAATCAGATAAATTACTCTCTCGCTATTACAGTTTGTGTGTTTCAACTGTCTCCAAGGTTTGCTTGTTCCAATATCAATTTCGGTGGTGTGTTGCGTGTGTATACACACCGCACAGTTGCCACAAGCATAATGACCCTGGACCGGTGGCAAATTCCAAAGAGTGTTGGTCGTAGAGGTCAATGTGTTTCTTGGACGTGTGTGTACCAAAGTATCACGCAAATTCGCGCTTCTCTTAAATGAAAATAATGGAGGGGCTAGATGTACCTGCCCTACATTCAGAATGCGCCAGTGTTTGCGAATGATTTTCTGTAGTTGGTTCGACTGAGTACTGAACGTTTGTACGCAGGTCAGTCTGTCCAGGGGGCGCTTAGGTGTCGAGGGCTCGAGTAAGGCCTCTCGGTTGTTGTTGCCAGCTCGTTTGTATGATCGGCGAATCAACTTAGAGGGGTACTGGCGAGCCTTAAGATTGTGAGAAAGGACAGCAGCATGCTCCTTGAAACTGTCAGTAGTAGAACAGTTCCGCCTTAATCTCAGGAATTGTCGTCAATATAGCGCTTCCATACGACAATACTGTCGCGGAAGGGATTGTTGGTATTCAGAACAGTGCTTTGTTCGAACAGATGTACGTAGAGATTGGCCAAGCTGGGGGCAAAAACACTGCCCATCGAAGTACCCGATGTTTGGAGGTAGAATTGGTAGAATTGGTTTTCGAACTTGAAAAAGTTTTCTGTCATAGCCGGCCTGGCACAATTCATAATAAATGTCACTGGCGAACTCAACCCACTTGTGTTCACTTCAAGGAGCCCTCTGATGGCTTCAAGGGTCTCTGTCTGGGGAATGCAGGTATAAAGTGATTCCACATCAAAACTGACGAGGAAATCAGTGTCAGTATTGAAGTCCAGACCAGGAAGCAGCTGTAGTACGTCTTTAGTGTCCTGCAAGTATGTTGGCATGGTTTTCACTAAAGGCCTCAGAAAAATGTCCACAAAGGTGGACAAGGGTTCAAGGAGCGAACCCAGCCCAGAAATAATAGGTCTACCCGGCGGGGGACGTTGTACCTTATGTATTTTAGGTAGCACGTAGAAGTAGGGAGTGATAGGATGTTCAGTTACCAAATATTCTGCTTCCCGTGCTGAAATCCAGCCCTCCAGCTTGCCCTCACTGACCAGCTCAAAGATTTCTTTTTTGATACGGGGTGTGGGATCTCTCTCCAGGCGTTTGTAAAATCTCTCGTCGCTTAATTGTCTTAAGCACTCGATCCTGTAATCTTGTGCATTGAGGATCACAATAGCTCCACCCTTATCGGAGGGCTTAATGATGATATTAGAGTTTTTAGAGAGAGCAGTAAGAGCCTGTTTTTCAAGGTTAGGTACGTTATGGTAATGTTCGGGTGTATGTTAATTTGATTCATCCTTGCATTCGATTAGCCAACGTTTGAGTGATTGCTAGGAGTTCCAGCGGTGGGTCCTTTGCAACATTCTGTTTCCAGCCAGACAATCTACCGCCCTGTTATTGTGTGTGTTTGTAGCATATTGTGTTTGCATGGACGTTAGTGATTAGACAATACTATGTCATGTTAGTATTGGTCTGCTCCTTTTGTCTTTTAGAGCGTTGCCTCACGCCCTGAGTTGTGACCAGGAGTGTAGGATGTTCCCCGATCATTGACGGGTAAGGAGGCATTTCAGATTCCTTCCAGGCATACGTTTACTTTTGAAATGTCTGCATCTGTCTACCTTCATTTGCTATCTTGACCAGCTCTTACTTTGTATGTACGTCTACCCTTGTCAATAGCTTTCCCTGTTAAAACTACCTCTTTTTCTCAACAGGTGATAATTGTACTTCCCTACGGTGCCGCATTTCCTCAGATAAGCAGGTACCTATGTAGGTGGTATCGTTCCTTTTATACTTACGTTTCACAGTTTTTCACATGGCAGTAGTGTTATGTTATGGTCCTGAAGAAAGCCACTGTCATTTTGTTGAGACGCTAGTTGGCTGAAACATGTAGACCTATACTTAGAGGACGTGTTCCTAAATCATTTGTGCACACGCTTTCCTCCAATATTTCTGCTTTTTTACTCTTGATACCACTGGATATCGAATAAAAATATTTTTCTAGCGGTAATCAATTTTAAACCACCTTTTCACACACTGCACTTAGTTTCACTACACTTCTGGCAGCTTCTTTCCATTCTGAGACTGATATCCTCCAATTTACATCAGTTAAAAACATCCTTGAGCTCCTCCTCATTATAGTAATTCAAGGAGTTGTAGCTCTTTAACCGCACCAGGTGCGGTTAAGGGAGGTCCCAGATGATGAAGCATGCCACTTCGGTGGGTGATGGGACTTGGTCCCCTTTGAAAGGACTTCTGCATATTTTTATGTAGCTGGCGCGCTATGCTTGTGTTGTAGGTAGACTTCTATAGACCCACGGATTCCGACGTTGTTTAGTCTCAGTTATTTGGGGATTTGTCCGCGCTGGTCTTTAAACTCCCTTAGACCCTCCAATCAATTGTGTTTTTCATCATCGCTAGTCACTAGACACGCGCATGGGAAGTAACGCGCGGCAAGCTGTAATAAACCGAAAGGTTCGACAAAGTCTAATAACAAATCGCAGATAGTATCACAGTAACTCAATGCAATAAATCAATCATAATGAGTGATAAACAGCGCGGATAGCAAAACACAGCTAAAGAACAATAATGGAATGAAATAACAGAAAGACACTTTTCTCGGCTGCAGGAGCAGCAAAGAAAGAGGAAGCCAGAAGGGTGCCTCTGTGTTTTGTGTATTATGATGTGTTTCCATTGGCTATTTAAGGAAGCGTGGTTCAAAGCCTCATGGGTAATGATGTTTTTTACTATTGTAGTTTATTTTTCATTGGCTGCTGTGAGTCAGTAAAGGAATTGAGTAAGCATAATCAGAGCCTCCGGTCCTGACATAGAATCTTCAGAACTGCCTGTCCCTGCATAATGGTTCAAATGAGCTGTATCCTGAGAAGGCGAACATAGTTGATCTTGTGTTGAACCAGAGGCCTCTGGCGACCACAGACCCATGGACACCCTTAACCTTATGTAACCTAGGCATTTTAAAGGAGAACACCCACACATCACTGACCCCGGATGAAAGAACAATTGCACCAAGTATTTAGCCTTTATCAGATGCTGAAATACTTCCCTCCGGGTGACAGAACAGAGTACATACAGGTATACTGTGTAAGATGCTTATATAGTTGAAGGAGATATTTGATTTGCAATATTGTGCCCAATTAACAATGTGAGTGTCAGGACGTACCTGAAAGTCCCATGACAGACGAGGACGATGATGATCTATTCCCCTCTTACGTGTCTCCTCTTCTCTATTTTCAGTTCCCACCCGACGAGAGCACGCAAGTCCAACACTGCACCTTTAATGAAAAGCATTTCCTGGCTGCACGAGCAACCCATGTGACCTGGACACGAGAACCAATCAGGAGCCCTACAGATACCGCGACCACCTTGATAGGCGGCCTATCCCTCACTGACGCTGGCGTAGACTGAAGAAGGACTCCGGGAGCAATGCCCAGGAGAGCTGCGAGAACAGTTCGTCAGCCGAAGAAATCCTCGAGAACCGACGAGAAGACCGGTGAGAGACCGTCAAAGGACCAGACTTCAGCACCACGCAGCCAATAAGGGAGCCGGACCCCGTTTGGCACTACGAGCTGTCCTGCCACGCTCCAGGAGGAGCTTGGCTATCTGAGGTACGTGCTCGTTTCTGCAGTTTATTTTGAGCCAGGGGCAATAACACCTCTCCGGTTAAGAATGGAGGGGACAACCAATAGCGCTGCTTACAGGAGGGTGCCAGTATAGCTCTGCAACAGGGAAGCTAGGCAGGCCCCCTACAACCCTCGCAGATAGCGCAACACTGGGATGGTTCGAGCGGGTGTTTTGTGAACCTCTCTTCACCCCCAAATTTTCTACAACCCTCCAAACAATAGTACATAATCCTCATAAGGTTATTCTCTTCTTTCCCTGAGGGTCACCCCTGTCGGAGGACATCAAAAAGGGCCAACCCTTGAGGACCCTTATTCGAGAAGAAGAAGAAGAACCTTGTCTGTGTATCCTTATAGAAAATAAAGCCAGGCGATAAAATTATCGCCGCTTTAGCGGCAGAAAACTGCCGCTAAAACGGCGATAATGGGCTTGATAATCTGCTCTATGGAATTCCAATTGAAGCCCATGTTAGATGTCCTTCACATGGGGGGCGGAGCTTAGCTCGCAGCGAAGATAGCTGCTTGAGCTCGGAGCTCCGGCGAGTCACCCAACCGATCCGGCAATAATCCTGCCCCTACCACCTAAAAGAACACCTCATACCAGTGGCGGAGACGCCTACCCGGCAGCGCAGCCATTTGGCGGAATCCTGAGCCTGGGCGGGCTGTAGATCGGCTGCGGGAGCTGACGACGCCGAGAGCGGGCTAGGCCGGAGATCCCCGGCCTTGCGTGCAGGCGTGGACGGCTGTGCGGAAGTGTGCGTGCGGCCGGCCACGCGAGGTGGGGCCAGCCCGAGGCAGATCGCCGTCACTTGCGGCATCGGAAGAAGGAGCCCTGAGGCGTGCGCAACAGAGAGGAGCACCAGCGTGAGTGAGGGGACAGAGAAGCTCGCCGCCGCGTGGCATCGCGGGGACCCACCTGAGAGCTCCTGAGCTGACCGCGCAGCGTCTGGCGCGCGGAGGACCTGACGATCCGGCGCCTGGCACCAGCAGTGAGAGTGCGGCACGGACGGATTTTGGAGCGGTGAGTGCCGAGGGCGAGCTGACTGGGGCACGCTGGTGGCGCGCAACGGCCGCTCCTTGGACAAAGACTCGGACTCGGCCTGTGCTGCCACCCGGGAACACCGCACAGCCGTGGAAGCCAGAGGGACCGCGCTGCGGCAGCAAAGAAGAGGCCGCACGTGTTGAAAGCCTGTAGCCGGTAAGGCGTTTGCCCGGCTGTGGTCCTTGTAGGCTGCAGGACATAACAGCGAGTGAGGCCTGGGTGTGGTGGCGTCCTCTGGCACGAGCCCCAAGTTGGAACATTGGTCATTAACGGAGTGTGGCTGTGGCCTGGCACAGTGCTAACTGGAGCGGGGAGGGGTGCAGCGATTGAGAGACTGGGCCCCCGTGCGCTCGGAGACGGCCGCAGACGGGGTGCAAGTTTTGTGAGCAGTGGAGACTGCGGAGTGAGGCCCAGCAGTGCAGCGAAGTGCACGGGTGCGCAGGCTCGGCGTGCCCTGTGGGACCGAACCGCGCTGCGAGGCGCTGAGACTTGAGATGGGCAAGACCGATAAATCCCAGCCCAAGTTGACATTCGAGCAGCGGCGCCCTAAAGCCCAGGCGCCGCTGGAGGGGGCGACAGGGGGCACACCTGCCCCCCCCGGAGGAAGAGCAGGACATTAGGGGGCTCTTGCTGTCGATGGAGAAAGGGTTGCAGAGTGGCATAGTCTCCCTCGGAGCCAAGATCGACGCACTATCGTACAGGATGGATCGTATGGGCGAGCGTATAGACCAACATGCGGAACGCCTGGACCAGTCAGACAGACGTCTCTCGGAGGTGGAGGGGGCGCAGATGTCCCTGGACGTGGGCCACAGGAAACTCGTGCGCCAGATGCAGGTGTTACAAGACAAAACGGAGGATTTAGAGGCCCGTACACGTCGGTGCAATTTGCGCATCATGGGCCTTCCGGAGACGACTGCGACGGGCCGCATGGAATGCTTAGTAGAAACGCTGCTGGTTGAGCTGTTGGGAAAGGAGGTGTTTTCGGGGATGTTCGTGTTGGAGAGGGCGCACAGATCCCTGGGCCCCAGGCCCCTACCGGGAGCACCACCCCGACCGATTATCGCGAAACTGTTGAACTACAGAGACAGGGATGCTGCTCTGAGGGTGGCCCGCGAAAAGAAAACGTTGACATACGAGGGGTCGACAATATCACTCTTTCCGGACTTCACAGCCAGAGTGCAGGAAGCTAGACGTCAGTTCGCCCCAGCCAAAAAACAGCTCCGGGAGTTGGGCTTGGATTATGCGATGCTGTACCCGGCCAAAATGCGGGTCAACAGACAGGGCAAATCACATATTTTCCAGGACCCTAAAGCCTTGCAGAAAGCGCTGAAGGACTGGACTAAGGAGCAACGAAGGAGCCCCGCGACGCAGCTTCAGGAAGGTGCGAAGGATGGCGGACTGGACGAGCAGGATTGACCCCGAAAGGCAGGCAAGACTGGTAGAATTCATTGACTGTTGAGCAGAGTTGAGCTGGGGTTGGTGGGTTGGTGCGGGTTGCGGGGCTGGGGTCAGCTGAGTGCGGGCAGAGTGGGGTATTGTACATATCCTCCCGCCGATGGAGCGGCCGTGGGCGTGTGCCCACTGCGGAGGTTTAACCAGCCGGGCCCGAGTTTCGAAGTCCGCTGCCCGAGGGGTTTAAATATATTGTCACTCTGTTGGTGGGTGTGAGCGGGAGCTCCAGAGTTCTTATGACCCGAGTGCAGCCGCGGAGCCGCAGTCGACTATGGCGGATGGGTGGTGGAAGGGCAGATAGGGACTAGGCGCTTCCACACTAGGGTGTGAGCGCTGAGCAACCTCCGCCCGCGAGTGCGTTCCACAGCTTTCAGTGGGTCAGTAAGTTGGGGGTAGGGAGGCGGGAGGTTTAGGGCGCCCATTCATGGGAATCGGCAAGGCCAAGTTGGGGCGGGTCTGCTGTGGGTGGGGGGAGGGGGGGTTCCAGTTGTAGGGTTTTGAGGTTTACCTGTCGGTATGCACTGAACTGTATATTTGTACGCACCTGCTCCTTGCGACACAGAGCTGCGGGCGATTGGCGCCCCGACATACCTGCTGCCCATGACCAGCACGGATATGTCTGAACGCCTTGGCACTCTCAGAATTCTGACCTGGAATGTCAGGGGCCTGAATGATCACCGGAAGGTCCGTAAAGTTATGCACTACCTTAAGAGACATCAGATAGATATAGCTTGCCTCCAAGAAACGCATCTTCCTACTAAAAGTCCTATGCTGTGCTCCAGGGAGCTCTGCGACGCGCATGCGGCGGGGTTCACGACACACTCTAGAGGGGTACTGACTTGGGTCAGCCCTCGGGCGGAATATAGAACACAGTTCATTGCTATGGACAGCGCAGGCAGATTTGTGCTAATGCGCTTTCAGGGCAGAGGTTTGGATGTCCTGCTGGTTAACTGTTATGGTCCGAACTATGATTGCCCTGAATTCTACACAGCATTGGCGTGCACGGTTGGGGACCAAGGGGCGCGGAATGTGCTGTGGGGAGGAGACTTTAACGTAGTTCTGAACCCCGGGATGGATAGATCGGGAGGCCCGGTACGGGCGCAGTCAGCGGCGGCGAAGGCGATTACGCGAGAAATGCTCTGCTTAGATCTGGAGGATGTATGGAGAACTCTGAATCCGGAACAGGGGGGCTTCACACACTACTCGGCATACCACAGCTTGCACACGCGGATAGATTATTGGCTTGTGTCCTCGTCTCTCCTTTCACAGGTGCGAGCTTGTGCGGTGCTCCCGCGCATACTTTCTGACCACTCTCCTGTGTTGATGTCATTGGCTGCACCCAGGAAGACGGTTCCGCCATTCCTTTGGCGATTTCCCCCATACTCGCTGCTGGACCCCCTCTTTAAGGAGGAAGTAGCGGAGGCCATTGGGCAATTTTTTTATACTAATCTAGGGTCCGTGGACAACTTCCAGAATATCTGGGAGACCTTCAAGGTCTATATCCGAGGAGTGGCGATGGCCAAACACTCGGGGGTGCTACGAGACATTAGGCAGCGGCTTACGACGCTGGAACACAAACTGGAGGTCCTGGAGGCTAAACAGCACGTAACACAGGATGAGGGCGTCCCTGAGGAGATGAAGACACTACTGGCGGAATTCCACGAGGTACTGCATTTGGGGAAGTACGCTACCGCCAGGGTGTATGGGGAGGGTGATAGACCGGGATCGATATTAGCAAATTTGCTCAAAGCCCGTAGACGTAGATCCGTCATCACCCAGGTCAGATCGGAGGAAGGTTTGCTCTTAACGGAAGAAGAAGATATAGTTGCACGCTTTCAGTCGTACTACACGAATCTGTATGCTTCTCAACAGACTGGTATGGAGGATAGCATAGGGGACTACCTGGACTATATTAAGCTGCCGTTTCTTACGAACGAGCACAGGGAATTTCTGGCCCTGCCTATTGAAAGGGATGAAATTCTGGAGGCACTGGCAGGCATGAAAGCGCATAGCGCCCCGGGAGCGGATGGCCTCACTGTTGCATTCTACCGAGCCTTTATTGATCAGCTCCTCCCACACATATCGACATTGTTCGATGACATGTGCGTTAAAGGGAGCATGCCGCCATCCATGCGGGAGGCACTCCTGGTGGCAATTCCAAAACCGGGTAAGCCGCCGGAGGAATGCAGTTCCTATAGGCCGTTATCGCTGCTGAACGTGGACGCTAAACTATACGCAAAGGTGTTGGCCACTCGCCTAGCCCTGCTCACCCCGGAACTTGTAGCCCCTGAACAGGCGGGGTTCGTGCCCGGCAGGAACCTCACGTACAATCTGAGGACGGTGTTTGGAGTCATGCAACATGTGCGCCCAGATACACGGGCATTAGCTGTTTTTCTTGATATGGAGAAGGCTTTTGACTCGGTAAAGTGGCCATTCATGCAGCAGGTCCTGACAAGAATGGGGCTGGGCCCGGTCTTCCTGCAGCTGATCGGGGTGCTGTATAGCGGCCCCACTGCGAAACTACGGCTGGGAGACCGAGTTACGGATGCGATGCCTATCTCGAGAGGGACGAGACAGGGCTGCCCCCTGTCGCCTATCTTGTATGCACTGTTGGCGGAGCCAATGGCGTGTGCTCTGCATGAATATCATAGTCTGAGGGGAATTAACTTTCCAACTTATAAGATAGTGGTCTCCACATACGCGGATGACACTTTGCTATCCGTCTGGGACCCAGAAAATAACCTGGCCCCTGTGCTGCGGGAGGTGGTTCAATATGGAGCACTCTCAGGTCTGAAGGTGAACTGGACCAAGTCTATAGTGTTCCCGTTGACGCCGTTCATGGCCCCCTTTGACATGGAATATCCGCTGCAGTGGTCGGATGACGCGGTCCGTTACCTGGGGATCCAGCTTCATATGGACTCGGAGGTAGTGCTGTCTGTGAATTATGGCAGGGCAATCAGTAAACTCGAAGATGACGTGGAGACTTGGATCAAGCTGCCTCTCTCGCTGCTGGGACGCATATCCATCATGAAGATGGTGGTGCTCCCTAGGTTTCTGTTCTTGTTTGTCAACATCCCCATGGTGCTATCGCGCGCCTTCTTCGCTAGGCTGAAGGCGTCCTTGCTGAGGTTGGCGTGGGCGGGCAAGCAGGCACAAATCAGCTGGCGTGTCCTGACGTTGCCCTACCATCTGGGTGGCCTGGGAGCGCCGGACCTGGAATTGTATTACAGGGTGGTGCAGGGGGCTCAGGGCTCAGTTGGATACATGGGGACGGGGCCGCCCCGTACCTCAAATTGGAGACTTTGTTCGTGGCTCCGCTCCCGCTCCCCGCTGTCATTTTTGAGCCACCGGACCGCCGAACGGGGTTCTTAGACTCTTTAAATTCAACCCGACATGCTTGGAACAATATATTACAGCGCACGTCGGGGGCGCAGCTCTATTCACCGGCAATGCCACTCGACTGGGCGGTCTGGCTGTCCCCCTGCAAGGAAGAGGGGGTGGTTCGGTCACTTCGAGCATTGGGTGTACACACCATGGGAGACATGTTCGTGAACGGCGTTGTTAAGACATGGGAGGAAGTGGCTGCATCAGTAGGGGGTGGCACGCAGTTGCAACGTTTCCAATACCATAGAGTTAGACATGCTTGGAGACAGTTACTGGGGGATGACATGGCGGAACCACCGGAGGTTCCGGAGTTGTCCTTTATAATTAAGAACAAAAATCCCCATAAATTGATCTCTAACTTATATCTCACGGCGCAGTCGCAAAGGTCGCAGGAGTACACTAAGGCCCGACTGGCATGGCAGAGAGATCTTGAAATTACAATAGACGACGCCATGTGGGCATACTGCTGCACGGGGATACGACGCATCTCCCTGCATGGCAGACACCGGCTGGTCCATTTCAAATTTATAAACAGGATTTATTATACTCCGGAGCGACTACATCGTTATGGCCTGCGAGAAGAGTCGGCGTGTGAAAGATGCAAGCACCCAGTGGCAGACTTTATGCACCTGGTGTGGCACTGCCCGGGTATACGCAACTACTGGGAGGCGATCTATCGGCAGATAGCGAGTGTGGCAGAGGTGGAGTTGGCTCCAGATCCGGCGGTGGCCCTGTTGGGACACTCCAGGGTAGTACCAAGGGCGGCGCGCCGTTTGGTAGATATGGGGTTGCTGGTTGCGAAACGGCGAGTCACGATGTGCTGGATGCGGGGCCCATTACCCACAGTGGCGCAGTGGAAACGTGATGTACTCTCCTGTTGTACTCAGACAGAGAGGTTCAGTGAGCTGCTGCCGCCGCGCAGCCGGCCCAAAAACCTCTGGGGACTGTACGCAGAATATATTGGCAGGGGAGATACGGAAGCGGAAAGCGCCCCGGGGTGTTCCGGCATGGAGGCAGTTTAGAGATAGGCTCCTGGGGAGAGTGCTGGCGGGGTGGAGGCATAACATCCGCACTGGAGGGACCAGATTAGAGGTGATGCAGGTCTTCAGGGACGCTTTAAGGTGTCGGGATGTGGGTGGGCAATGAGTGCACAACTACTGATACGGTGGCGACTGTCAGGTGACCTCAACTGTTTGGATTAGGTGGGTGGGCTGGGGGGGCCTGGTGGGATTCCAGGGCGGGGATAGGGGGTTTAGAGTTTATTGCCAAAGGTACGGAACTGGGAGCAACAGGATACGGGTAAAACACGCCTTGACCTTGCAACTGTCAGGGGGTCGCTCCTAAGACAAGGATTTCCAGTGAAAGCGAATTGGAATACTGCAGGAGCTGTGCCGGCTGCACACGGTGATGCCCGGCCTCCGGGATGTGGGATAACCGGTGCTGTTGGGTTAATATTTGCAACACTGTAGCCGGCCCCCGGGTTGTAGGTGCAGAGCTCTGTATGTTAATGTGACTTTTGCAGTCAATAAAAATATTTAAAAAAAATAATTAAAAAAAGATGTCCTTCACATCTAACATGGGCTTCAATTGAAATTCCATAGAGCATATTATCAAGCCCATTATCACCGTTTTAGCGGCAGTTTTCTGCCGCTAAAGCGGCGATAATTTTATCGCCTGGCTTGATAATATTCCCCCAAGTTCCAAAGAGTAAAGAGCTCTACTGTCGTTTCTCAAGTGCCACACGTGGTGGAGAATGCGGGCACTTGCTCCATAGACACTCAGTATGGAGAACCTGATTCAACAGTTAATACATAACCAGGAGAAGCTAGAATGGGCACCGGAGAGGCAGATGACGTCCGCCTTTGTGGCTAGGTAACAGTTCAAGGACTCCATGACCCGCCAGGTGGACTGTATTCTAAAAGTGGCTGTCGACCAGCTCAATTGACTTCACAGTAATATACACGACCAGGAGCCCAGTCAGGAAGTCCCAAAGTGGTCCTACAAAAATAGATCCCGGGCGAGGACCCAGATGCATTTTTACTAAACTTCGAGAGAGCTATCAGGGCCTCCGGATGGCCGGTACTGAAGTGGCCTTTTTTTTAGCCCCTCTGTTAACAGGGGAGGCGCAAGCAGCTTATCAGGTTGCCAATTCTACCGGGAACACCCCCTATTATAAAAGAAAGGATATCATAATGGACCACCTCGGTAGGGACCAGGAGGCCTATATGGTGAAATGTAGGAAGGAAAGAGGTGCTCCTGTGGACAATCAAAAGATGCTGTTTTACAAATTAAAGTCCGCTGCGGACAAATGGCTCAAACCACAAGAAAACACCAAGGAGGAGATTACGTCCCTTGTATATCTGGAACAATATCTGGAGTCCCTCCCCTTTCCCACTCAACGCTGGTTGAGACAGCATACACACCTCACCGTGGAGCAAGCCGTGGCGATGGCTACCACCTTTGCTAGAGCACACCCCTGTTCCCTCCCCTAGGACACCAAAAAAACGTCCCTCCCCATAATGGACCCCCTAGAACTGAAAAGAAACAACCTAAACCTATACCGGATCCACCGAGGGTTAGAGTACCTAGAGCTGAAGCCTTACCAACAAAAGGACCCTAATGCGTTGACTGTGGGGGATGGGAGCAAATAGCCAGATTCTGTCCCCACAAGAAAAACGGCGAAGAACGGATGGACATCAGTTTCCTACCCAGGCCTGTCCTCTATACTAAAGAACTGCGTTCCTGTTTCTATGTATGTCTGTTAGTAAATGGGAACCCCATAAAAAACCCTGTTGGATTCCGGTTGTCGCCAATCTCAAATTCTGGTGGGGGAGAACGTACCCATATGCTTTGTCCATGGGGATGTAAAGACCTATCCTGTAGCCCAGGTACCTATTCACATACCAGGCGGCGAGACCATACTGACTAGATTAGGCATCCTACCAAACCTCCCAGAAAAGGTAATCCTGGGACTAGACAACCCAATGTTCCTGAATCTCCTTAGGGGAAAAGTAGTCCTCAGTAATGAGCAAACACCCGGAGCAACAACCCTTATCACTCAGGCTCTGTGGCTTTCAGACAAAAGTTTTAGATATGCCCAGACCCACAATCCCACGCTCAAAGCAGCCTGGACTCAAGCTAAATGTACCCCCTCTACCCCACACCCTACGTACCCTTTTTTCCACATTAAAAACGATCTCTTGTATAGAACAGGAAAATCCGGCGATCCCCCTCAGTTACTAGTACCTCAAGCTTTTAGGGACCAAGTTCTATTCTTTGCACACTCCCACTTGCTGGCCGATCATAGGGGAGCCCAGAAAACCACCACAGCGCCTGGAATTCACCCCTACCCCCTCCCTCCAGCTCCAGTCCCGCTCTCGGCTGAGTATCGACGCCGAGAGCGCTGGGCGTCGAGTTTGGCGGCCATCTTGGGTTGGGATAGGTGAGTCAGGACATCGTCAGCGCTATAAAAACGGACTAGGATGTCTCCGCGCAGCGGACGCGATCAGCGGACGCGCCAGATCTGCGCCGGAGTCGTGCCAGAGTCCTGCCCGTCCGCGCACGATCGGGCTTAGGGCATAGGGACTCTGGCACACGCACCTGTTATACTTCATCGGACCTCCTAGGACTGAATTCCGACAGGTATATCCTATCCCCGAGTGCAGGTGCTACACTCAAGGAACTCAACATCCTGTATAGCCCTAGTTGTAAGCACCAAAGCCTCTTAGCCCCTGTGAAGCTAGCTACCCTTAACACCAGGTCGCTGCAGAAACATCACTTAGAGATCTTTACCCTGCTACAGGATGAGACCATTGATATCTTGACACTCACTGAAACGTGGCTGAGTGATGCCTCTTCCCCGGATATCATTGCCGCCCTTCCCAGTGGGTATGACATGGTCTGGCATAATCGACCAGAGGGGACTCGGGGTGGGGGGGTAGCAACGATTTTCAAAAAACAATTTAGGGTAACAAAGATCTTAGCCGAGACAACAAATACTGTCGATCTACTGGGTATAAAAATCACTATGAATAACTCTTGTCTCATTATCTTAACGGTATACTGCCCACCCCAAAGCACACCTGTGTTCAATGATCTCTTCCATCCAATTATATCCGATCTTTGCACACGCTACAAAAACATCCTGGTAACTG
This sequence comes from Triturus cristatus, assembly GCF_964204655.1. Classification (NCBI taxonomy): domain Eukaryota; kingdom Metazoa; phylum Chordata; class Amphibia; order Caudata; family Salamandridae; genus Triturus; species Triturus cristatus. The sequence continues at coordinate 1,025,321,653 of NC_140584.1, forward strand.
GCGATTTTAATGTCCATTGGGATAAAAGTCATCAAGACCTATCAGCCCAGAAATTACAGACCATCATGACTACTCTCGGACTGATACAACTTGTGGAAGCTCCAACCCACATAAAAGGCCACACTTTAGATCTTGTTTGGTCTTCATCCCCAAAAGCAGTTATCACCAGCATTTCACCTTGTCTCTGGTCAGACCATCACCTCATCTTATATGATTTACCGCAAGACATTTGCCAGGTCAAACTACCCATAAAAACTAAAAAAGTGCGCCAATGGAAAAGGGTGAATGTCGAGACTCTAACCAAAACCATGCCCAAGTATATACAGAACTCTATAGTCCCTGTTGATAGTACTGATCTAGACTCCAAGTACAATTTGATGACAACCATCCTTAGGCAAACCATTGATGAACTAGCTCCTGAAAAGGTACAAAAAATAAAAGGGGTAGAGAAAGGAGCCCCCTGGTTCACTGAAGGTCTACGCGACCAAAAGAGAAAGCTTCGCTACCTCGAAAGATGCTGGAGGAAATCTAAAAGGGCTACCGATAGGGAATTATATCGAAGGTCTTTCCAAGCATATAAAAAGCTTATTATAATAACAAAGAAGGAGTATTACGAGACGCGTATTAATAACGCTACCAATATACAGAGAGAGACCTTCCAAATACTGAAAGAGTTAAGTAAGAAAGAGGAAAAGACTGAGATCATGATTGATTGCGATACCTTTCAAGGATATTTCCTGGGAAAGGTAGCGACTATCTTGGCTGAGATCAAGAAGAACAACCCAGTCCCTTATGTCGAACAACTTCCCCTCCCAGACTCTCCTTCTTCTAACTTTACCGGCTTTCCTCACATTGACCTTAGTACTTTGAGGAAACTCGTAGCGTCTACTAAATCTGGCTCCCCTGCTGACCCCTGCCCGCCTGACACCTTTCGGATGGCAATACCGCTTCTAGAAGACCAGATCTTAGACCTTTTAAACACCTCATTAGCCACTGGACTTCTACCATCTACCTTCAAAGAGGCATGTGTCAGACCTCTGATAAAAAAAACGGGAGCCGATCCATCTAGCCTGAAGAACTATAGGCCAATTTCCCAGCTGCCATTCCTGTCAAAAGTACTGGAACAACACGTACTTAAGTCTTTGTCAGCCCTCCTGGAATCTCACCATCTTCTCCAGGAGCGGCAAGCTGGTTTTCGTGCCCACCATAGCACAGAGCTAGTGATGCTGTCGGTACTGGATGAGCTAAGATGCATGGCTGACAGTAAAAAGCCAAGCGCGCTGATATTATTAGATCTTTCAGCAGCGTTTGATACTGTCAGCCATGCACTGCTCTTGGACAGACTGGCTGGGTTCGGGATAGGGGGACAGGCTCTTAAATGGCTCACAGCCTTCTTAACAGGAAGGACGCAGAAGATCCAGTTGGCAGACCAGGTCTCAGAGGTGGGCAGTTTAGTCTGTGGGGTTCCGCAGGGGTCAGCGCTCTCGCCACTCTTATTCAACCTCTACTTGCAACCACTGATAGAGTCACTGGCAAACATGAAGTGTAAAGTATTCAACTATGCCGACGATACTCAGCTTTTGCTGAGCATTGACAATACATCATCGGCACAATCAGTGGCTCAAGACATCCTACGCTTCACAGTGAATTGGATGTCATCAAACTTGCTGAAAATCAATCCGGATAAAACGGAAGTCCTGGTTATTTCAACTGCTGCGTCCCCCTGGAGCGACCTATACTGGCCACAGGAGCTAGGCCCTACCCCTAAACCATGCCCCAATGTCAAGAGTCTGGGGATGAAAATCGATCAAGAACTCTCAATGGCTAATCAAGTTTCTGCTGTAGTTGGCTGCTGTACTAACTTAATCAGGCAACTACGTAAACTCGCCCCCCTGCTCTCGAGGAATATGCTGCAAACCATTGTGTCAGCCACAATAGTGTCTAGAATAGACTATGGAAATGCGCTGTATCTCGGCCTTCCAAAGTATTCCATTAGCCGTCTCCAGGTCATTCTAAACGACGCAGCACGCCTGATCTTTGGAGTACCAAGGAGGACCCATGCTTCCCCCCTGCTCCATCGATTACACTGGCTGCCCATGCTACAGAGAGTGGAGTTCAAAAGCATGTGTATCTGCCACAAAGCATTACACGGACAGGCGCCAGCTTATATAAAAGAAAGGCTCGAGCTCCACGAACCTAAACGCATCTTGCGATCGTCGGGTTCTTTCTTACTGTCTCAACCACGCTTTAAGCTAACCACCAAAGGAGGCAGATCTTTCTCAGTGCAGGCTCCTATCAACTGGAATAAGCTGCCAGAGGCGCTTCGTAGAGAGCCCAATCTCCTCCGCTTTCGGAAGTCTTTGAAGACCTTACTCTTCAAGAATGCGTTTCCCGCTTCAATAATGAACTGCTAGACCTGCCATCTATATATCTTTCCCGTCTTTCGTTCTGTACTTGGTCAGTAGCGCTTTGAGACCTGTCGGTGAGCTGGCGCGATACAAAACCCAGATACAATACAATACAATACAATTGTACAACAGTTTTACTGGCCGGGTATAATTGCCCACGTAACCATGTTCTGCCAGGAGTGTGATGTATGCCAAAGGAAGAACCCCTATAGACCTCCCCCGTCCCCCTACACCCCCTTCCAATAATTGGGAAACCGTTCGAGAGAGTCGGAATGGACCTTATAGGTCCATTACCAAAGTCCAAGAGAGGTAAAGTATATGAGTTGGTTGTAATCAATTATGCAACCCGATATCCTGAAGCCTTTCCACTAAGGGCCCCCACTAACACAAACATTAGCGATAAACTGGTTGAACTGTTCTCCTGAGTAGGCTTCCCAAAGGAAATTCTAACGGACCAGGGTACCCGATTCATTTCACACCTGATGAGTCAAATATGCAAATCCTTGAGTATCTTACACATAAAGACATCTGTGTACCATCTACAGACGGATGGCTTGTGTGAAAGATGCAATGCCACACTCAAACTGACACTAAAAAAGAAGTTAACAGTAGAGGGGAAAGACTGGGATATGCTCCTTCTCCTAGCGCTCTTTGTCATCCGAAGCCAAGTACAGAGCAGCCTGGGTTGCTCCCCTTTTGAGCTCCTCTACGGGAGACGGCCTGCACATTGTTAGACATGACAAAGGCGGCCTGGGAAAACGAGACACCTGATGAGACCTAGTCCTTCCTTGACTACACCCAGAGTTTACCGACCCGAATTCGCAAGCTGTGAGAGTTCGCAGATTCCAATCTCGAAAAAGCCCAAATAAGACAACAAACATTTTATGACAAAGGAAAAAAGTGGCGCCACCTAAATGTACACGGCTGGGTACTGGTGTTATTACCCTCCTCTCTGTCCAAAACCCGACCCGAGTGGAAGGGTCCCTATGAGGTCATTAAAAAAAAAAAAGTCTGACTACATATCTGCTACAATTCTCACCCAGAAAATCCCAGATGTACCATATCAATCTACTAAAAAAATGTCTAGGACCCCTTCCCAAGGATAGCCACCTTGTGGTCTCAAACCAGACAACGTATACCTCCACTCTTGATCAGCTAGTTATTACCGAAAGTTTATCAGAAGGCCAGATGACTTCCCTACAAGATGTTCTAGCTCCCTTCTCCTCCCTGTTTTCAGATCTCCCGGGGAGAACCACTCTAGTAGAACACTCTATCATCACCCCATCCAAGAAGGTTGTGAAACAACGACCGTATCGTATCCCGGTTGCTAGACGCGAAGCCATAAAGGGGGAGATAGAAAGCATGCTGGAAATGGGAGTCATAAAACCCTCCCAAAGTAACTGGTCCTCCCCGATTGTTTTAGTACTAAAACCGGACAGATCAGTCCGGTTTTGAATCGACTTCAGGGCTGTCAATGCCATTTCAAATTTTGACTCCTACCCTCACCCTCGAGTGGACGAACTCATCGAGAACATAGGGGAATCCCAATACATCACTACACAAAATGCTACTGGCAGGTTCCCCTATGACCACAAGACCAAGAGAAAACTAACTGCATTTTCTACCCCAACCGGGTTATACGAATTTACGGTGTTACCCTTTGGCTTACACGGCGCCCCTGCAACATTCCAGAGGCTCATGAATAGGGTACTCCACGGTCATCAAGCCTATTCATCCGCCTATCTGGATGACATTGTGATTTATAGCCGCACATGGGACGATCATCTCTCCCACTGTCAGAGGGTCTTTCAGGCCCTTAAAACAGTAGGCCTGCACATGAACTCAAAAAACTCCTGGGTGGGCTTCCAGAAGGTCAGGTATCTGGGTAACCTCCTAGGGAATGGGCTTATCGAACTGCAACAAGAAAAGATAAAGGCTATCTCTGATACCCCCTTTCCAAATACCAAAAGGGAGGTCAGGGCTTTCCTGGGTCTACTGGGTTATTATCGACAATTTATCCCCAGATATTCGGAACTAGCAACACCACTGACAGAACTTTTGAAGAAGCAGATGAAACCTAAAGACCTCCTAAACCCCTCATCCCAGGCCATGCATCCCTTCCAAGAACTGAAAAACGCCATCACCTCCAGTCCCATCCTAGCATCGCCCAATTTTTCTGAACCATTCATTTTACAGATGGATGCCTCGGATCACGGGTTGGATGCCCTTCTCTCACAGGTGTCTGCCGACGGTACTGAAAACCCCGTAATATTCATCAGTTGCAAGCTGTTTCCTTGTGAACAGAGATACTCAGTGATTGAGAAAGAGTGTCTCTCCATTAAGTGGATGGTCGATAAATTGCATTACTACCTGGAGGGCTCCCGTTTTATCCTGTAGATGGACCAAGATCCCTTGTAATGGATGAGCCACAACAAGGAGAACAATCCTCGAGTTTTGTGTTGGTTTTTGTCCCTTCAACCCTTTTCTTTTGAGGTGAAGCATTGTAAGGGGGCCGATAACGGGAATGTGGACTACCTTTCCCGTTGTTCTCTGCTCCCCGATTGGGATTAGTCTGGGGAAGGGGTGTGTCACGATTTACCTGGAAGTCCCATGACAGACGAGGACGATGACAATCTATTCCCCTCTTATGTGTCTCCTCTTCTCTATTTTCAGTCCGCACCCGACGAGAGCACGCAAGACCAACATTGCACCTTTAATGAAAAGCATTTCCTGGATGCATGAGCAACCCATGTGACCTGGACACGAGAACTAATCAGGAGCCCTACAGAGACCGTGACCACCATGATAGGCGGCCTATCCCTCACTGACGTTAGCAACGACTGGAGACTGAAGAAGGACTCGGAGAGCGACGCCCAGGAGAGCTGCAAGAATGGTTGGTCAGCCGAAGAAATCCCCGAGAACCGATGAGAAGACCAGCGGGAGACCGTCTACGGACCAGACTTCAGCAACACGCAGCCAAGACAGGAGCCGGACCCTGTTCAGCACTACGAACTGTCCTGCCACACTCCAGGAGGAGTGTGGCTATCTGAGGTACGTGCTTGTTTCGGCAGTTTATTTTGAGCCGGCGTCGGGGCAATAACACCTCTCCGGTTAAGAAGGGAGGGGACAACCAATAGCGCTGCGTACAGGTGGGTGCCAGTATAGCTCTGCTATAGGGAAGCTAGGCGGGCCCCGTGCAACCCTCGCATATAGCGCAACACTGGTGGTGGTTCGTACGGGTGGTTTGTAAACCTCCCTTCACCCCCAAATTCCCTACAACCATCCAAACAATAGGACATAATCCTCATAAGGTCATTCTCTTCTTAGCCTGAAGGTCACCCCTGACAAAGGACATCAAAAAGGACCAACCCCTGAGGACCCTTATTCGAGAAGAAGGAGAAGAACCTTGTCTGTGTACCCTTATAGAAAATAAAACCAAGTTGCAAAGAGTAAAGAGCCTCTACTGTCGTTTCTCAAGTGCCACAGTGAGATTAAGCAAGTAGAGATATTTTGAGTTGCTGTTTAGCAGTTGCCACATTTCTTCCCTTAAAGAAAAAATCGCTTTCAACATCTGTGTCGACTTTTCAGATGATACAAAATGCTAGCTGCACCCTACAAATGTGGCACCAAGACTAAGCTCATAGATTAACAGATATGACTCTCACAACCTGAGAAACTGCGGAATCCAATCAACTGCAGCACTTAATTAAACTAGCATTTCCAATGCAATAGGTCTCGCATTTGCAAGAGTTTAAGCCATTTGCATTGTAAATGACAATGCCTTTTATTTATGTTTTAAAAACCAACACCTGGGGGCGAGGCTTCGGCACGAATGGAGTGAGCCGTGCCCTGCTGAGTCTCCGCACCACTGTATCCCGCATTTGCTGTTAAACCCGGTCACCGGGCCTGCTTTCTGGGGTGAAACGCTTGGCTCACCGTGGTGATCCCGCGGTGGTAGCCTTTCCGGCGAAGGGTCACTGCTGAGGTCCTGTGGGCTCGAGCTTTCCTCCCGATTGCGCCGCAAATTCCTTCGGCCGCCATCGGCAGCAGAGACTGACCGAGAAATCGCTGATCTTGCCCCTGGCCCCTGCGCACGGCGAGGGGCTGGTCAACACGGGAGAGGGCCGGGAGCTGGTACTGAGGCCGGTCCAGTACACGCACCGGAATGCTGTTTGGGGCCCCCCTGATCTGCGCCTCCCACTGGGGCGATCGGCGACCCTCCAGCCTCCCCTGACTGTCCGGCCCCTTCTGTGGGCCCATCGCCTGGCTGCCTGCGGCTTCCTGATACCAGGTACTGGGGGCGCAGCGACCGTGCTGATTGGCAACCCGGTGGGCCCCGCATGATCTGATCTCCAGGCCCGGCGCCCCGGCTTCATCTGCGGCATACGCTGTTCTCACTTCTGCACCAGGGACGGCGCCTGCGCTTCCGGACTACATCCCTACGACCCGTCCTTTGTGGGAGTCCCTGCCACGAGTGCTTGCTTTGCCCGGCCTGCCCCCTCTCGAGACTGCCGCCCTACTGCTTCTGACGGCTTGCCCGATGGGGCCCTTGATCCTGCAGGGGAACCGCCGTGAGTGAGACCCTCCCGCTATGTCTACAGGGGCCCTGGAGGACGCTCAGAGACTGTCTTGACTCGTTAGCCTTTCTGCATCTCTTCCGCTGCTTTACTGTTGAGCTCGGCTCCTGGCTGGAGGCCCTCATGCTGTATCTGGAATTGAATCGCTGCCTGTGGAAGGGTCCCATTCTCTGGGGGGGTGCAGAAAGACCCTTCTTTCATCATTTGGGCAGCTTCTTCTCGCCTGGAGTGGCAGGCTTTTTGCGACTCACCCCCTGTACCTAGCCCTATGGGCTTTTTGGCCCCCTGTGCCCACTCTTATTCACTGCGGAAGGCTCATCGACAGCGATGTGTGGTGTGGGTCTCCTGCCCTTTACCATACTGCCACCGGTCTCGTTGGGCCTCAGCCCCTGCCTCCCTGTTGTCTCATCTGCTGTCGGGCCTTGGGTCCTCACGGACACTGCTGTCATGCCTCCTAAGCACAGGGCCGCTAAAGACATGGGGCCCGATTCGCAGATCTAACTTAAGACAAAATCATAAACTTACTACCATTTTCGTATTCACAGAAGGCACTTACTCATTGTGGTATTCACAGAAGACACTTCCTCACTTCGGTATTCACAGAAGTTAGGAGTCCTAACTTTAGGACTCCTAAATGCCTTCTGTGAATACCGAAAGTCTTAAAATTAGGATTTTTCTCAGTTTAGGGGTCCTAAAGTTTGGACTCCTAACTTTACTACTACTAAACTGAGAAAAATCCTAATTTTAAGGCTTTCGGTATTCACAGAAGGCATTTAGGAGTCCTAATGTTAGGAGTCCTAACTTTACTACTACAAAATTGAGAAAAATCCTAATTTTAAGACTTTCGGTATTCACAGAAGGCATTTAAGAGTCCCAAAGTTAGGAGTCCTAACTATACTACTACTAAACTGAGAAAAATTCTCTTTTTAAGACTTTCGGTATTCACAGAAGGCATTTAGGAGTCCTAAAGTTAGGAGTCCTAACTTTACTACTACTAAATTGAGAAAAATCCTAATTTTAAGACTTTCGGTATGCACAGAAGGCATTTAGGAGTCCTCAAGTTAGGAGTCCTAACTATACTACTACTCAAATGAGAAAAATCCTAATTTTAAGACTTTCGGTATTCACAGAAGGCATTTAGGAGTCCTAAAGTTAGGACTCCTAACTTCTGTGAATACCGAAATGAGTAAGTGCCTTCTGTGAATACCAAAATGAGTAAGTGCCTTCTGTGAATTCCAAAATTGTAGTAAGTTTAGGATTTTGTCTTAAGTTAGTTCTGTGAATCGGGCCCATGGACTCTGCGGCCGCCCGTGAGAACCCTGTTACTTCCCTGGTCCAAGACGGGCCTGCATACACAGGAGGACTCTTTAGCACCCTCTGGGTTGCCTGCCACAGAAGCACTGGTCACCCAGGCATTTATGTCAACATTCCTACAGGAAATTAAAAATTAGATTGGCTCGCTCCGCCGGGACTTCAAGGCTGGGCTCCACGAAATTCGCAAAGACGTCACGGAGATAGGTGATAGAGTTGATGGCCTCGAGCACACGATGGACACCAGGACGGAAGATCTTGAAACTCTTTGGAAGAAGTTGGCTGAGCTCGAGGTCCAAAATATTTCCTTACAACTGAAGCAGGAGGACTTGGAAAACCGCAGTCGGTGGAATAACCTTCGCGTTAGAGGGGCACCTCTGGGGACAGAGGGGAAGGAAATCATGACCTACACGGCGGACCTCCTGCATGCCATCGAAGAGAATGAGGGTGCCACCCTGCCGATACTTGACAGAGCGCATCGTATGCCGGGCCCCTGTAATTGCCCTGACTTTGTCCCAAATATCATCACAAGAGTCAATTTCTTTACTGACAAAGAGGCCATCCTCAGAAAAGTGCAGGGGGTCAAGTCGGTCTCTTACAATGCACTTTTGATTCAAATTTTCCAGGATCTGGCACCCTCCACACTCCGTCAGAGGAAGGAATTCAAACCGATAACGGACAAACTGAGAGACCTTGAAGTTAAATACCATTGAAGCCATCCCTTTGCCTTGATGTTCACCTGTGAAGGCAGAAGATGTGTTCTTCGATTCTTGAAACGGCTTCTTCATCATCCGGTGGACCCTGGTGACGACGACCTTCCTTCTTCTCGGGCGGGACGTCCTGGTGCCCTTCGTCCGGAATGATCTACTTTCCCTCCTCCTGGTTCTAGATGCCAGTCGCTGGGCCCCGAATCATCACAAGCTAAGCAGGACATCATTAGCCACATTCGCTCTTTGAGCGGCTCTCCATCTCTTCCGACCTAACTGCCTCTAACTGCAAGACTCTCTGTAACATGGCCTCACCATTGATATATGTCTGATGGTTCTTTTGCCTATGGCCTGGTGACCTGAATGTCCTTTGCTTGTTTTTCTACTTCACGGGATGCAGACGGCGGAGATCTCGGTTTCATATGTGTCTGCCACCACCCCTCAGTGGAGTCCCACAGGAGAGTGACTTCTACGGAATGGCCCGCCTTCGGGAGCCCGGGCTGTCCCAGTCAGACTCTACATGTACCTGGCCCAGTTGGCCTTTTATTCTCTTGTTTTTTCTTTTTTCTCTCTCTCTTTCCCCCTTTCTTCTTGCATCTCATTTTTCCTTCGATGCGGCTTTGACGGGGGCTGAGCTGCTGCAATCTTTTGGGGGGATGTTGTGGTGTCCAACTTGGATTTATGGTCTCTGTCGGTAATCTGCCTATGTCTTTTGCTTATTTTCCATACTATTATTTGTGACTGCTTGCCTTTCTTCCTTGGCTGCGTGCTTTCTGGGGGCTGTCCTCTCTCATTTCTTGAGGGCTGTACTAATGAGACCTGCGGGGGTCTACCTTGCTGATTCTGGGGGCAGGGCTGTTCCTCTTGACCTCTCGCTGAGTTGGCTGGTGGTTATGGTGAAACAAAACAACAGTTAGAGAAGGGTCTCAGGGAATGTTTAAAGACCTAGCGTGGATATACTCCCCATTCTCAACATATACTACACAAACCTACCCACGGGTCTAATCAATTCTAAAATCTACCTCACTGACAAGTGAAACCTTATCTATATCCTAAGTGCAATAGGGGGACCTCATTAAAGGTGTGGATTCCCATCAGTCACCAAAGGTGCCATCCTCTATCATCATCTGGGTCTCCTCCTAGTGTCTCTGTAGTAACTCGTTGATGGTGAAATTAGGACCTGTTGATAATGTCCTAAACCAACTCGCGAGTAACTAAGTGACCTACAGATGTGAATGATTGTTAAACGTGATGGGGAAAAACCTATTTTTGCAGTGCAAAACAATTTTTAAAAAGTGCATTAAAATTGGGCAATGAGAGAAAAGATATTTATTAGTATCTCTCAGTGCTCAAGACTAAAAACAGTGCAATGAAAGACAGCTTTCAACAAATAACTGTCGTGGTGGTTAATGGGGTCGACATGTTTCAGCAAATGAGGAAGAAATGTAATCTTCTGCCTTCCTCAGGACCTCTATATAATTGCTACTGCAACGTGCATAAATAATAATAAAATTCAGTGAATAATACTGGTTGGAACTGATACAACCATGTCACCTGGGATCCTAGGTGTACACCAAATCCTCGGCGGGTGGCGTTGTACAAATGGCCACTGTAACATAAAAAAATCATGTCATTCAACCAACTTTCCCTTATCTGTGAGGTAAATACATATAGATGCTCAAAATTATCAACATCCTATCTCGACTTAGTGTCCATATATTCTAACACTGGTGAATCTCACCATGGTGTGCCGCATCATTCGATAATGAACCATTACTCCATGATTACCCATCCAGCAGGAGGATCAAACCTCGCCTCACCTGGCTACGGCTCAGGGAGAAGAAGCACCGCTCTATAAAAACAAGAAATAAACAGGACTTCTGTGAAACAGTGCCCCGCTCACTCCGTGTTGCCTAGACTCATCTGTTTAAAAATCTCATCAGCTGCACATTCACATGAGACACTCTCTATAATTGTATGACAGAGCAGACTGTTGTCTATGGTCATCTCTAACAAGTCAATTGACCCACATATTATCTATGCCTGCATATCTCATCTTTTTCTGTTTTTTTGTAGTTTTTATAAAAGAACAAAGTGTCCTTTTACCATCTCCATGCTGGGGCTTATGTCCGATATATTTCCCACGAAAACATTCTGCCCATGTCTTATGTAATAAGTACCAGAGATTGCCACCAATGCTATCTGCAAGTTAGTACGTCTATGATAAGCATCCTCTCCCCTTTAATGGTATAGCTGCATTTTATCCCCGGAATCCAGTCTCATTTATCATTACCGATTCTGGTTTAGCGGTATAACTCGACTCTTATGCCGGAGTGCTGTATGCAAATCTCAAAAAGTCAATACACTCATACAGTTCACGCAGCTCAATCCGACATCTTCTAACAGTTGCCCTTAGCTGTCCTGAGCAGTACGTGAGCCTATCTTCATATCACCCGCTCGCCGCTGCTATCCACATATTGTCCGCCCCTTCGAGGTGACGGACTTGATCAGGGTCAATGAGATCCGGAAGATGTGGTTCCAGTCGATTCGCTAGGATTTTCGTAAATATCTTGGCGTCAGTATTTAACAAGGCAATAGGACAAAAGGAGGCGGGCAGAGTCGGGTCTTTCCCAGGCTTGGGAATAAGCACTACTTCTGCCTCGTTTATCGTGGGCGAGAGGTCCAATAGATCAGTGAAGCTACTGAAGAGGTGGAGCAGATGTTCCCGTAGCTGTGGATAGAAAACTAGATAGAAAGCAAGCGGCAAGCCATCAGGGCCAGTTCGACCCGTCAGAAGCTGCTTTAGCAACTTCCTCATGTGAGATAGGATCATCAAGCAGCTTCGTAAAAAAGGGATCGATAGGGTCCCAAGGACAGGAATCAAGGAAAGCCTTGACAGAGTCTAGAGAACAGGGAGCATGCATATAGAGGTCCCTATAAAAGGCTTCCAGCGCAAGGCTATTATTCGCCTCCGAGATGGCCCAAGAACCATCCGGGCATTGAAGCTTAGCTATGTGGGATCGAGTAGTCTGAGCCCGAAGACGCAGTGCAAGGCAGGCCCCCACCTTGTCCCCACCCGCATACAATTTTTTTTTAGATTGATTACCTTATTGGTGCACTGCAAGCGTAGGTGACCACGAAGATAAGCAAGAAGTCGCTTGTTGCAAAGGGACGGCTGAATATGGTCCTTGTGTTCTAGGGCTTTAATATCCCTGGAGAGATTGGATTCAACCAAGCGGGCCTCCCTAGACTGGGCGATGGATATTGACGTAATTACCCCCCGAATAGTGGCTTTGAAGGCATCCCATCCGATGCCTTCAGAGGTGTCAGAAGGGGAATTGGTGGAAAAGAAGGCCTCAATTTCCCTGAGAATGTTTGCCACATCCACAGGGTCTCGGAGGGTCTGGGGGGGTAGTCTCCACCGAGGAAGAGGTTCTCTACGTGTATCAGGAAGTTGGAGTGTAAGCAAGACGTGGGCATGATCCAAGATATAGATATGTCAGAGATTTCCGCGCCTCACAGTATGTGAATCAAAGGGAGGGATAGAAAGAAATAGTCAATGCGCGGGTACAAGCGATGTACGTGAGAGAAAAAGGAGTAATCTCTAGAATCCGGGTGTAAGTGTCTCCAAGCGTCAACTAGACCGAAGTCGGTGATGGCATTTCGCAGTGTCGCTGACATCACCCCAGTATCATGATGTACCCACTTGGTGGAGAAGGCGTGCATCAGAGATATCCCTGCCTGTTTAGTGTCTCTGGATGCCGAAAAGATATTTGATCGCGTGGATTGGGGCTTTCTCGGGCGGTCCTCCAGAAAGTTGGGCTGGGGCCCGGGATGATCTCTAAATTGATGGCCCCATATGCAAATCCCACCACAAGCATCCGGTTTAATGGCTCTCTCACGGCTTCGATTTCTATTCATCGTGGTACTAGTCAAGGGTGTCCGCTATCCCCCCTTCTTTTCGCCCTCGTGGTGGAACCCTTGGCTATTGCTCTGCGCCGTGATCAAGCCATACGGTGAATCCCCATGGGTGAATATGAGCATAAAGCCTCTTTCTTCGCTGATGATCTTCTTCTATCTCTGTCAGCCCCATCGACCTCCCTTCGTGTGGTGGCGACACTTCTGGAGTCTTTTGAAGCTGCTTCTGGGTACCGGATCAACCTAGCAAAATCCCAAGCTCTTAATCTTACACTTCAGATCCAGGGGCTGCGGGACTTGATCCCGGTGCAGTGGACCAATGTTTCGATTCGCTATCTGGGTCTCAATTTGACCCCCACACTTGCAACCTGGACCTCGGCTAACTGGCCCAGATACCGGAAATCCATACGAGACGAAATGCGCAGATGGAGGGCCTCCCCTGGCATGGTTAGGGTGACTCAACGCTATCAAAATGTCCCTTCTCCTTAAAATTCTCTATCTTTTTCAATCTCTTCCCACCCCCGTTCCACAAGCCGATATTCTGGCCCTGCAGCGGGACGTCACCAAATTTATATGGGGGAGATGTCGTCCTCGCTTCTCCAACAAGATGCTTCTGCTTCCTAGATCCCGGGGGGGTCTTGCCTGCCCCAACTTGCTGGATTACTATTGGGCCTGCCATCTTCGGTTCATATCTGAATGGATTGTTCCCAAAAGTGAGAAGCATTGGTTCTACTTGAATCAGGTGGTGGCCTGTAGACCCCCGTTGCACCTCGCCTGGCTCCCGTGTGGGGCTCGCCCTTGCAGTGCTTATATAGCCACTCCAACGGTCCTGGAGATCTGGGATAAACTGGCAGTCTCCCGGGGTCTCACCACGTTTCCCTCGCCTAACACACCCCTCATGTGCAATCCCTTGTTTCCCCCTGCCGTACAGCCTCAGGCTTTTGCTGCCTGGACTGTGGAAGGCCGGCAAGTCATCCAGGACTTTTTCCAGGGCACCGCCCTTCGTACTTTTGATCAACGCAAACAAGTCTTCCACCTCTTGGAAAGCGCGCACATCTAACTCGACAGCTCACTCCCTTTGAATCCTTGGTTCGTAGGTTTGCAGGGTTGCGGGGCTTGATCTCCAAAACGTACTCAGTTTTACAGCACTCTCAGCCCCTACTACCTCATAACTATCAGACACGTTGGGCTTCTGACCTGGTCGCTGACATCTCCCCGGGGGAGTGGGCCCGCGTGTGGAGGGACATTCCTAAGGTCTACCGCAGTACACCTCAGCACGAATCAGCATACAAACTAATGACGCACTGGTACTATGTCCCCACTCGCCTTCATCAGATGTTCCTGAGCTCCTCTTCACTCTGCTGGCGGTGCCAGTGTGATAGAGGGGATTTCCTGCACATCTGGTGGTCTTGCCCAGGCCTTGTGCTGTTTTGGAAGGAGGTCCTCAGTCACATCAAGGAGGTGGTGGGTTTCCCAGTCCCCTCTACCCCGTCATTAGCGCTCTTGGGCATTAAACCTGTCACGTTGAAAGCCATGACTAACGCAGAATGGCACTTGATCCTTCACTTGCTGGGGGCGGCAAGACAATCCATAACTGCCTGCTGGAAACAACCTCATCCTCCTCCCATTGCTACTTGGTTTCACCGGCTGTGGGATGTCCTGGCCTTAGAATTACTCACTGCACGGCTTAATCAAACAGACACACTATTTGAGCGCATTTGGCAGTTGCTTATCTGTCACCTCACCAAGACTGAACATTCTCATCTGATGCCCCCCCCCCGGCTGCTAGCCTTGCAGTTGTTTGAGGACTCCTTGGAGCCCTTCTCTAAGGGTTGGAAACCAGACTTCCCAGAATGACTCCCACCACCTAGCAGACAGGTCTCTCGGCCCCCGAGAATCTCGGCCCCCATCCTGGACCTCGCCTCTCCAAGGTGCATCCAGCTTCGACTCCCCCCTCCTCCGGGGGACATCTTCCTCTGCTAGTCTATCCTTTTCCTCTATGTTCCTTTACTCCTTCTGACTTATTTTTCTCTCTTTCCTCTGTTGTCTGTTTTTGTTTCTTTTTTAATATGGCAGCAGTTCTTTAATATTATTGAAGTGTGTGGTATCTTCTCTCCATGTGGTGAGGGTTTCATAGTAGCTTTGGCACTGCCCATTAGGATCCTTCTGTATCCATAGCTGTGGTATTACCCCACTCTTCCCCTGGAACTCTGGACTCTGGGCTGGCTTTTATACCTGTGTTCCTCCCCTATGCCTCCCCTAGGCCTTGGCCCTTTGCTCCAGCTGTGTAAGACTTGGGAGGGTCTCAAACTTTCCATCGCATTTGTTTACCTTAATTTGGGGGGGGGGGGTCGCCTTGAAGAGTCCCTTCTACACTGGCTTATGATGCCTAATCACCGTTGTTCTTACTGCGCCATGTGTCTTTTATATTCTTGATTTCAATAAACAGATGATAAACAAAAACCAAAACCTAAATAAAAGCCATTGTCATTTACAATGCCAATAGATTAAACTCTTGAAAATGCGAGACCTATTGCATTGCAAATGCTTGTTGTTATAGCAATCCTTTCCATAAGAGAGAGAGGCAATTACTGCCAGAAGCGCACTGAACCTCGTATTCCTCCTATTACCTTCCCTATGTTAAGCTTCAGGTACCTCTCAGGCATAGCCACCAGTCTAATTGCCAAATATCTGGTCTGGGTCTCTGCCCATGGGAGTCCCACCCTCAGTAGCATCTCTCGCGGCTCCAAGGCCAGCCTTCCAATCAGGAGTAGTTTTGATTTGGCCAAATTCATTTTTAATCCAGAGATATTGCTGTATCCCTGCAGCGTAGGAATCGCTTGAGCAGGTTGTAGGATGTACACCAGCGTATTGTCCGTGTACATTGAGACCATATGATTAGTGTCTCCCAAGGAGATCCCCTATGAACTCAGCTTCCTCCTCAGGGCTGCTGCTAGCGGTTCCATTGCCGCTGCAACTAGGGGCGGCGACATCAGACATCCCTGTCTGGTGCCTCGCTGTAGTACAAAGGTCCTCAAAACCAGCCTCCCCATTTGCACTCTAGCATGGGAGGCCGTGTACAGCAATTGTATCCATTTAAGGAACTCTGCTCCTACTCCCATTATTTGCAGGACCTCCCAAATTTAGGACCAGTTCACCAAATCAAAAGCCTTCTCTATGTCTAACAGTGCCAGAGCATGGTCATCCCGGTCTAGAGAGGGGGAATGCCAAATGTGAGCCAGTATTCGTAGATTGTGAGTGGTATTACATTTGGGGGTAAATCCCGCCTGATCGAGATATATTAGGTGCTGCATTTGAGGCAATAGCCAAGCGCCAATTTTCCGCCCAGGATTTTTATGTTTAACAGGGAGATTGGCCGATACGAACTTGGTGATTGACGGTCTCTGTCTGCCTTGTGGATCATGATCAATAAAGCCTCTCTCATAGAGACTGGTAGGGTTTGCATCTTAAAAGCTTCATTATACACCTCCAACAGGCAGTCCACCAGCAATGCGGCAAACCTCCTACAGAACTCAGACGGGAAACTGTCACTCCTAGGGCTTTTGGCTGGCCTTAAAGCTCGTATGGCCTCCAGTAATTCCTCTAGAGTTCGAGGTATCTAATATTTCACTTGCTGCGTCTTCTAGTCGGGATAGGCCCAGGGTTGCCAGAAAGTCAGCAACCACCTCCAGAGCCTGAGAGGGCCGTTCTGTGTACACTTTGGCCAGATGATCCGAATGGACCTCAAGGACTGCCTCTTGGTTATATATTGCCGTACCCTCACTAGAATGCATTTGTACTATGGGGGCCTCTGGAGTCTCCCCCTTGATCAACTTGGCTAGCAAGGCCCCGGTCCTGTCTCCTACCATGTGCAGACGCTGCTCGTACGCTGTATATTTAAACTTTTCTAAGCAACGTAGAGACTCCAACAGCGACTCCCGAGCTGTGCGCCACTCGTCCAGGAGCTAGAGGGCAGTTGGGAGGGACGTCTCTATATCCCCCAGTTTTCCTTCCTGTACCTTAATGTCCAGCTCCAGCTTCTGGTGCACTCCATATGTTGTCTTAATGCAAACCCCTTTAATCACTACCTTCATGGCCTCCTATTCCACTGCTCTTGAGGACGCCAAACCCCAGCTTGTTAAAAAATATCTGGAGAGTTCTTCTTCCAGTGTAGCCGCGAAAGGTGGGTCCGTTAGCACCTCAGCCCGCAGCCTCCACATGGGGATCGCCGATCTGGGCTTCTTGGTACCGAGGGATAGTAGCACTGGAGAGTGATCCGATATATCTAGGGAGATATGCTATGTCTCCCACCAAAGGGACCAAATCTACTGATAAACAGCATTGGTCTAGCCTACTGAACGTTTTAGTTGCCGGCGTATGACAGGAAAAGACTTTACGATCCGAGTACCTCACCCTCCACGGTAAACAACGTTTACCACTAAAAAATGTCCCCGCAGGGAATTACAACGCGGTCGTTACAACGCCGCGTTTTAATTCCGCATACCATTACTCTGCAAGTCGGAACAACGACTTCGAGAGGGGGCGAAGGTGTTGGATTTATAATCCAACACCTTCCCTAATGTCCGCACAGACTGGAGTTGGAATAGTAAATAAGACTATTCCAACATCCAGCGCCCCCCCTCCGCAAGTCGTTGTTACGACTTGCGGGGTAATGGTATGTGGAATTACAACGCGGTCGTTGTAACAACCGCGTTGTAATTCCCTGCGGGGAAAAAGACTGCGGGATAACGAGGCACATTCCGCCCTCCACACATCCCATAACTTCAACCCCTCCAGTGTGTCTCTAAGGGCCTCTGTCATCTCTGGTTTCGTGTTCTGTCGGGGGGATCCCGGTCCAATATCCCATCCAGTACACAATTTACACCCCCCATCATAATCACCCCCCCCTCACACCTAGGTATGGAATCGCTGCATTCAGCACGCTGGGGAAGAAGCATCGGTTGTCAGACTTAGGTGCGTGTAAACTAATAAGATGTCTATAGGCCATCGAATCTGACATGTAAAATCACATACCGTCCGCCTGGGTCCGTCACATGCTGTAAGTGTTGAAAGAGGACCCCTGGGGCCACCCAAATAAGGGCCCTGCATAAGAACCCTGAATACGAAGTGGCGTATATCTGCTGTAGCCATCTGTGCCATATAGAAGGCAGGGTATCACCCCAAACATGAGTTTCTTGGAGGCATGCTATCAATATTCTATACCTTTTTAGGTAAGCAAACACCTGTCTCCGCTTTTCGAGCATTGCCATATCTCGCACATTCCAGGTAAGCAATTTCATCATGGGGAAAACCATAGTAACCTGTGGTTGGTGTTGCCTTTTTGTCCCATTCTTCCCTCCCTCCATAGAGATGAGCTTCGCAGTAATAGACTGTACTTCAGACACGGATCCCCTGAACCCCCTAAACCTTTGCAGAACATACATAACTGGTTTAACCCCCACCTCCTCCCCCCACCCTCTGGGCAGTGATACAGATCCATTCCTCCCATTATCCTGTACAGCTAGCATCCACCCCATTCCCTACCCCACAAATTCCCAAAGAAGAATAACTATCCACTGCATCATTAGCCATAACCTTGTGCTGAATGTTCTCAGATCTCTCAGTGTACAGTGGTCATGTTCCCATAAGTAAATGCCTTGCCAGCGGCCAAGTTATCGCCTTGTACACCCAATGAATGTAAAAGGATTTTCTTTTTTTCACCTGTGACAAGTCTTCATCTTCAATTGTATCAATATAATTTAAAAAATACTGTTTACATTTATTCCACTTTATGGGTGTGTCTCCTACACCAGTTAAACATGGTCAAGGAGGTGTTAAAGAAAAGGTATGAGATGCACACTAGTCCAATCCAATCACACCAGTAGTTCTTTTGAAACTATACACTAAAATTCTACAGGGGGATCAATTCTTCTGTAGTAAATGCCAACACCCTAGTAGTAGCATGCAACCCAACTTCAGATACGACTCAGACTTTTTGACTTCTAGTTAATACCCAAAACATGTTTCCTTTACTTGGAGAGAAATGGAAAAATAATTCTGAAAAGTAAAGTCTCCCAAGTTGTGTATATCTGTATATTATAACTACGTCACAGTCCTCTGTAGATTCCTCAGGAAGGATTTGCTCTCTCCATTAAAGTCTCGACAACATGCAAAAGACAAAGAAAGATTCTCCAAAATGTAAAGTGAGGAGTACTATAAATATGACAAAAATGAATAATCAACCCCGCGTCGAAGGACGTTGCAGGAAAATAAAAGTACCTCACTCTGGATCGGAGTAATAGTCATTGGTAATGGTATAATCCGGGAATGTTGGGGAGAAATTACATTCCCAATAGAAATACATCTAAAACTGACGTAACTTTGCTTCACATTCTTCGTAACCACCCATGGGCACAGGTGCACAAATCTGAAGACTGCACCGATAGTATCACCATTGGCATCCTTTCCCACCACTCCAACATAACATATATGCAAATAAATAAATACACAACACATTTTTTTTGGGGGGGGGGGGTAAAGTTGCTGCAGGAGCTCACGCGTCCTGTTGGGCAGAACAGCAAACCAACTGACCACAAGAGAACGTCAACACAGTTCTCAAGAACAAAGTATATTCTAATCACAAACCCTCGTGAGTTACCACGAACCCTAACTAACATAAGTGTGCTAACATAAGTATAAACACAACAGCCACCTTACAGATAAAGGTTTGGATAAATAAGCAGCAGTTGTTCAGCTGCCACACTACAAGTGCTCAACAAGTCAGCATAAAAGCATAATCAAGCCAGTGCTTTGTGCCAGTGCTTTCCGGTGCTAAGCACCGGCACTTATTTCTCAGGGCCGGGTCTACATGGGGCAACTGCTGTTAAGAGGCTGGCCTAAGAACAATAAACAAAAGAAAAACCCGTGAGCTGTTTCAGGCTGGACTTAATCTGAAACTCGTGTTTTTTAGGCACTGTAAGAGTGAATACACAATGCAGCTGCCCATGTGTGAACCCGGCGAGATTTACTCTACAACTCGCCCCGGAGGTACAAGGTAGTGTTGTATCATCGGGATGGTGGGCGCAAAATGTTATAATGCCAGTGTATTTGCTTCCTAATGTCTGTTAAGTCCTCTAGCCTGGGCCGGGGTGCACACAGCACCAGAGACAAGAGAGGCGGGATTGACTTGGAGTAAACATGTGAATTCCCCCCCCCCCACCCCACGCTGGCCGGGAACGCTTTTGCTTCAAAGAGCAGGGGCTGGAGGAGGGGCCCACAGTGTATTTGGCAGTTGGCGCACATGAGAGAAGTAACGGGTGCAGATCATTTTGTTTGCAACTCGGCATGGTGTGCATTGCTCTGTCAACACTGTTGCCTCAAGCAGCAGGATTGCACTCCTATCAGTGCTGCCAAATGCCCACTCCTTTGGAGCTGCAGTGTGTCTTTGTGGATTGGAGCCAGGCTGCAGCCCTAGCCCGCCCATCGCCATTGACCGGATTGACTGTCTCATGGGAGAGCGGGACATCTGCATTAGGTATGTGAAAATATCAGCTAACACATTACATCATTAATGCTGTAAAGTGTAAACAGCGTGTTGCCATTTTTAAGTCTGGTATGGAGATGCCATCTGAAGATGGTCTAACAATGCTCCTGGCCTCCCTGCACATTTAAAGTGAAGTTTGCATTAAGGTTGGCAACAGATGCCGCGAAGGCAGCGTGCAGTTTCCACCTGAAGGTGATGCCTGTCATGCCCTGTTGAGCGAGGAAGGGAGGGAGGGAAATGAGGAACATTTAAAGAATGATGTATATTTCTAGTGAGACACCCTCGTGCGCATCCTAAGGGAAGCTGTGAGAGTTTTGAGAAGGTAGATTGTGGAAATCTGAAATAATTTACGTTAGCATAAGCTGAAGCCATTCTGGTTGTGGCATCCATCTTGTTAGCTATGTAATGCTTCCGTCTTCACTGTTGCTTGCCCTTCTATTCTGCTTGTGTCATCAACTTTAGTTAACTCCTTCTGTACTGAGCCAAAGCAATGTACGTGCTGAGAAAAGGCCCGTAGCTGCTGAAATGCACCTGCTTAAGTTGTAACTGTCAACTGTTTTCTACTGTATGAAACAGTTCTGTTCCCTCTCCCACTTTGCTGACTAATTGATTACCCATCTGCCCATGTCTGGCTGTAACTATTTCTGTGTAGGCCTGAACCTTCTATTTGTATCTACATGCTTACTCTGCAAAAAAGTATGTATATAAGCACCATGGTCTGTGTATTTAATGTACTACCTCAGGCAGCACTTGAGAGTCCCGCTCATGAGTGATTAATAAAAATGTTATTTCAATTCCAGCTTCAGTGCCAATCTCTATTTTGTTGGTACACGGACCCGTGGACAGAGAAGGGTGACCCCTGCACCAGTGTGCTCATTAAAAGGCACATTTCCACAGTTGGCACCCAACTTGGGGCCTCATCAAGGACGCGGCCGTCCAATGGAGTGGTCTTGCCGAATAGTGGAATAGTGTTGAGGAGACAACCTGTATAAGGAGACCCTTGTCTTTGCAGCCAAAGTGATTTTTCTGTTTTTTTCGAATTTACCCTCCAGGTGATGGCCGGTCCCGACTGAGGTATCCTTTGGCGTCCTATTTGCAGTGACCATTAGGTCGACTAAGAGATCGACAGTTGGAAGTTGGAGACTCTTGTTTGGTAAGGTCGCTGAAACAGCACTCTTGATTTGCTTGGCCAAGATTCTGGTTTTGTTTGTTTGATTTATTTTTTGCAAAAGATAAAGGCAGGTAATGTGGAGTTTTTTCTCTAC
Source organism: Triturus cristatus (assembly GCF_964204655.1). Lineage (NCBI taxonomy): Eukaryota > Metazoa > Chordata > Amphibia > Caudata > Salamandridae > Triturus > Triturus cristatus. The sequence continues at coordinate 1,025,343,382 of NC_140584.1, forward strand.
TTTTGAATATTTTGGAGCAGTAATATTTTACAAAAATTTGGTAGCATGCTTGTTCCCAGCACACTCCGTAGGTTGTGTTGCTGTCTTGGTTGTACCAAAACGGATTTAGAAAGCAGTTAGCCGAGTCCCACAGAGGGCACACCTAATAGACATATGTATATTAAATATGGTATTTCTTCCATAATGTATAGTACAAGTACACTGTGGAACAAATATACGAAAAAGGATCCTGATCTACGATGGCCAGTGAATGGGTCATTTGACTTTAAAAAGATTCAATATGTAGAGCAGTGTTTGTTTAAAAGAAAAAGTCAACGGGGCGTGGCTAGGACGCCGATCAAGATGGCCGCCTGAGTCCGGACCTCCCTGCGCCGCGGCGATGTTTTTCATCTCCCCGCCTCTATCTGCGACTGTTTCGGCTTCCTTTTTGTGGCCCCTGCATGCGGATAGCTTCGAGCTGAAGATGTGAGCGCCGGAGTTCATTTTCCAGCAGTTTCTCACCTAGTTCCAGCTTTTCGGTGTATTTGCCTCAGCGCGGCCGCCATTTTGAAGTAGGCGCGATGTGTGCGCGAAGCTGAGGTAACTACAAACATGCTCTCCTTGTGTTTCCTTCTGTTCCTGGACTTTATTATTGACAATTAAATGGCCGCTCTGTCACCGCGCTATGATTGAATGATTCTCTTCATGCTCTTGCTGTTTCCTGGGAGACCCCTACTTCGATGTTCTCCTCACAGGATGTTGCGTTGGCTGTGCTCTTCCCTGATGTCTTACTTCAGCTCCAGTGCGTAACCTACTTCCTTATTGCTGGATTTCTGCTGCAACCTTGTCATTAAATTTTGGCGTATTTGCTGTTTGCGCTCACTAATGACTTTCTGTCAGCACTGGAAGTAGCCTTTCATTTCCTGTCTGCCTCATCTCCATGCCTTGAGACTCTGGTTTTTGCTGTTGTCGCCTAGTGCTTCGGTTGGTCGCTGTCTTTTTCATCTATATATACTGACACCTACCTACAGGACCTTATATTGGAGCGCTTTTTTCTCATCCTACTCCTGGCACGTTCAGGCTTCTATGGGCAAGCTACGCAACCCAAAGTTTGTCTTTGTACCCTCGAAGACTCCACCTTCCTCCGCCTCTTCTTCATCAACAGGTCATTCTCCTCATTCTCCTTCCACAGAACAAATGGCGACATCATCCTCCACTCGCTCTTCTCCATCACAACCTACCTCCAGCAAGTCTTCTCCTCCTGCCTCCCTACCTAAGCGCTTGAAACACGACTCCTCTCCTCCTCCATCCGAGCCATCTCCACCCCCTATATCTATGGAGCTGATACTTGAGGAGATTCGCGCTTTGCGCCCGTTCGTGGAGGAGACTAATACCAAGATGCAGCATTTTGAGGCTAAATGGTCAACTTTGGAGGCCCGTGTTTCTTCTGTGGAGCAGCAGGTTCCAGAAATTCAGTCAAATTCTCAACGCATCTCCTCTCTGGAAAAGTCTCTTCTCGCCCTTCAACAACACACTGAAGACTTGGAAAACAGGAACAGGAGGAACAACCTACGCGTTTATGGCCTGCCGGAGTCCCTGGAAGGAGATGATCCTGTCACATTTTTCTCCTCTTTCCTCCTGAAACTACTGGACCTTCCCACTACTACCTCTCTCAGTATCCAACGAGCCCATAGACTCGGCCCTCGCTCCTCCTCCTCAACCAAACCGCGAGGGGTCATCATCCTCTTCCTCAAGTTTACTGATCTCCTTCTGGTCCTCTCTACAGCTCGAGCGAAGCGCCAGGTGTCCTGGATGGGTCAGAGAGTTTTTCTCTCTCAGGATGTTTCTAATGTTACTGCTGCCAGAAGAAAATAATTCCTATCTCTTCGTGCTCCTCTGCGTTCTATGGGAGCCAGATATGGCCTCTTTCACCCCTGTACTTTCAAGGTTACCCATCAAAATAACACCTGGACTTTCCAAGATCCGGCTGAACTTAAGAATTTTATTCACATTCAGACCAACGCTGGCATGGACACATCCAATCCCTCTACTGGTTGATTATTTATCTGTTTGGTTTTTTCTCCTTACAGGTTTTTGCTGGAAGTTTTTTCCTCATTGGTTTGATTCTTCTTCCGCTTGATGTGATTATATAATGTTTGTTGTTTGGGTTTTCTGTTTTACATATATTGTTTGCTTTTGTACTGTTTACTTCTCTATGACCTTTGTATAACACGTTTTCTTTTTCCCTCCCTTAGATTTTTACTCGATAAACCCTCTTGTATCCCTCTTCATATCATACGATTCGTCTTCCTCATATTCCGTCCTGATGCGGTGTGTTGCTCTCCGGCTTAGGAGGCTGTTCTTGTCGAATCCTCCCATACCCCGTCGTCATTTTGTCATCTCCCTCCCCCCTTCAGGTATGTGTTCCTCAGTCATCCGTTTTGGATATGTACTGTCTCTTCTTCTACTTTCTCTCCCCCCTTTTTTTTCCTCTCTTTTCCTTTTCCTTGATTTCTCTTACTGTATCTCCTGACTTTCTTTTGTCTAGCTCTTTTCTCTCATTCACTTGTTGTTCCCCTCTATGGCGTTTTTGGTTCTATGCTTTTTCTCTGTTCTCTACTCATTTTATTGTTATTTAATTCAAAGTTATTTCATGGAATGTGAAAGGTTTTGTTAGCCCTATTAAACGACAGAGAGTGCTTTCCCATCTAGCCTCTTATACTCCTGACTTAGTTCTTTTACAAGAGACTCACCTTTCTGAGGCGGAGTCTCTTAAATTAAAGAGAGGCTGGGTGGGAACGGTTTTATTTTCTCATACATCCAATAAGAAGAATGGTGTGGCCATTTTGTGTCACAAGAAGCTCAAATGTAAAGTTCTCTCTCAAGAAAATGATACCGAGGGTCGTTGGGTCTTAGTTAAGTTGTTAATTAATTCTGTATCCTTAACTGTGTTTAATGTATATGGCCCCACCCATCCTGATTGTAATTTTTGGCCTCTGATCACTTCTAAGTGTTTCCAATTTAGTGATTCTCTGTTCATTTTGGGGGGGGATTGTAATCAAATTGTTGACCCGTTCCTTGATCGCAAATCCTCCGCCCGCTTTATCCCCCATAAATCACATACACAATTTCTTGACACTATCTCTAAATCTCACCTTCTTGACTCATGGAGACTGTCCCACCCTGACTCTCTGGACTATTCCTTCTTTTCACCTCCTCATGCCTCTTTCTCTCGGATTGACTACATCTTCCTTTCTCAATCTCTTTCTCAAAATCTTCTTTCCTCATCTATAGAGCCGATAGTTATCTCAGACCATGCTCCCATTGTCACAGTTCTTGATCTTCTTCCTCCCCATCCCAAATCCTCCCGCTGGCGTTTCAATAACTCTCTTCTCCTAGATCCCCTCTTTTCCTCTTCTTTTCTTTCCTTTGCTACGGAATTTTTTCTTCTCAACTCTGATCCCTCTTTATCCCCTCACGTTATTTGGGACTCTTTTAAGGCTACCGCTCGTGGTTTTGTGATTGATTTTGTCTCAAAGAAAAAGAAGTCTTACCTTAAGAAACAGAAAGACCTTCTCTCCCATATCAAATCCCTGGAGCATGCATTCTACACCTCTTCTACTAAAACGGTTGTGCCAGACCTTATACGCGCCAAATTTGATTTTAACAAAATTACCACTGATAATGCTTCCTCAATGTTACTTCGCAGCAGCGCCCGATATTATGGAGGTCGCAACAAGTCTGGTAAACTATTGGCCAGCTACCTTAAGTCTCGCAGGGAGCGCAATCTGATTGACTCGATATATTCCACTGATAATCTCCTCTTGCATAAGGAACAGGATATACTAGCCCAATTTCAACAGTTTTACCAATCTCTTTATACTCCCGAGTCCCCCCCTTCGGCTGCCCTTATTCAATCCTACTTCGACAAAATCCCTACCCCTTCTACTTCTCATCTTAATTTTTCTGATCTTGAACTTGACCTTTCTATTACTGAACTAGACAACGCCTTAACATCTCTCACCAAGGGTAAATCCCCGGGTCCGGACGGTTTCTCGGTGGAATTCTATCTACATTTCTCAGATCTTCTTCTTCCTAAACTTCTTTCCCTCTTCCAATCTTTCTTTACCTCTGGCACGGCTGCTGGTACCTTTCACGAGGCTACGATCTGCCTAATTCCTAAAGATGGTCGTGATCCCCAGTTTTGTAAAAATTATCGCCCAATATCCCTTGTTAATGTAGACTATAAATTATTTGCTAAACTCCTTGCCCGACGCTTAGATCCTCTCCTCCCTCATCTCATTGGTAAAGAACAATGTGGATTCGTAAAGGGTAGACTCACTTCGGATAATTCCCGCCTCTTTCTTAATGTTCTCAATAAGGTACCTTCTCTCAACATTTCTCTAGCTGCCATTTCGGTTGATGCTGAGAAGGCTTTTGATAGAGTAGATTGGTCCTTTCTGTTTGCCTCCCTGCGTTGGCATGGTTTTGGTCCTAATTTTATTTCTCTGGTTTCTTTACTTTATTCCTCCCCTAAAGCGTCTGTTTTAGTTAATGGTCTTCTGTCCCCTTATTTTCCTTTGCAGCGTGGCGTCCGTCAGGGCTGTCCTTTGTCCCCTCTACTCTTTGTCCTTGCTTTAGAGCCATTCCTTACGTCTATTAGGAATAACATTTCTATTTCTGGCTTCCCTTACGACAAGACCCATTTGAAACTCTCTGCATATGCGGATGACATCCATCTGTTTATTTCTGACCCAGACCAATCCATCCTGGCCTTACTTCTTGAATTTAACTCCTTTTCCCAAGTCTCTGGTTACAAGATTAACTCTGATAAAACTGAGATTCTTCCTCTCACTAAATTCTGTCTCCCTCATCAATTTTCGTCCACTGGTTTTGCATGGAATGCGTCTAAGATTAAGTATCTTGGAATTTGGTTCTCTAACTCCATCTCTTCATCTATTCGACTCAACATGTCTGGTGTATTATCCCGTATTGATAAGTTGTTCTCTTCTTGGAATCCTCTCTTTCTCTCATGGTGGGGTCGGCTGGATTCGATCAAAATGATGATATCCCCCATTCTTATATACATCCTTTCCATGCTCCCCATTCATATCCCTGATATCTATTTTAAACGCATTGACTCTTGTCTCTCTAAATTTCTCTGGAATCATAAAAAATCGAGAGTTGCTCTAGCTGCTCTTCGTAAACCGAAACCCAATGGCGGAGTCAACTTTCCGGACTTCCGTCTCTACCATAAATCTTTCTCTCTCCGTCAGGCCTCTAATTGGCTCGCTCTTGTGCCCTCTCCTCTTGCTCCTCTTTGGCTCTCTATTGAACGCTCACTCCTTTCTCCTTTCTCCCTATCTGAAATTGCACATTTCTCTGCTAAGAACTTAACCACTCCTCTACCCCTATTCAAACATACTTCTTCTCTTCTACATGCTTTGGTCCGTCCTGATCCGGTCTCTCGTGAATCCTTTTTGGCTTCCCCTATCTGGTACAATTCGCTTATTCTCCTTAATAACCGTCCTATTTGTTGGTCTGCGTGGAGATCAAGGGGTCTGATATGGGTTAACCAACTTTTCGATGGCTTTCTCCCATGTTCTTTTCCCCGATTTCGACTCCTGTTTCACTGTCCCCAGTCTTTTTTCCGCAGATTCACTGTCCTCATGGCCATCATACTTGATGTTTACTACTCACTCCCCTTATCATCCACCTCCGTATCCCATTCCCCACTCCTTCAGATCCTGTCTACTTTGCCTAAAGCCTCTCTTATTTATAAATTCTTCTCCTCCCCCAATCTGGCCCGTCTGAAATCTAAATTGGAACTTGCTTGGGAGCTTGATTTGGGCTGTGACTGGTCTATAGCTGTTTGGGACAAAATCTGGACCAGGTCCTTAAAAATTTCCCGTTCCGCCTCTCTAACTCAATCTATGTTCTTTCTATATCACAGGCTTTATCTCTCTCCTGTTTCTATTTCTCGCTTTTCTCCTGATAAGGACTCTACCTGCTGGACCTGTTCTGCCCCTAATGCTGATCTTTTTCATCTACTTTTTCTGTGCCCTTCTGTTCTTGCACTTTGGGATCAGGTGTGGTCTTATGTCTCTCGTCTATTCTCCATCTGTATTCCATACTCTATCCCTCTTCTCTTTTTAGGTAGTATCTCTGATACTCTTGATATTCCCTCCCGCTCCTCTGGTCTACTAGATCTTATGTTGGCTCTGGCTTTCCAACATATTTCTTCTAATTGGAAGGACCTTTCTAAGCTCTCTATACAATGTTGGTGGAATTCTATTTGTCAACATCACAGGCTTGATGTTCGTTTTGCTGCTGCCTCCACTCCTACCCTTAATAGGGATTTATTCTGGCTCCCTCTCACAGCGTATCTTGACCGCATGGCTCTGAAATCAAAAGCTATCTCTCCTTTATCCTCTGAGAATTTCAAACCCCCATAAGTGACTCTTTCCCCTTTGTATCTTCTACATTTATATCTCTCTTTCCTACCTTTCAACTACTCCCTACCTTTGGTTTGTTCGCTCTGTTTATTCTACCTTGTTTCTCTTTGATTTCTTTATCTATCCTTCTCCTAACGCCTCATATTTACCTTTCTCTTCCTTCTTTCCTTTCCTCCCCCTTTTTCCTTCTTTTTCTTCTCCTTCCCCTCTTTTTTTTTTTTTCCCCTGATTCCCTTTAAAATTTTACAAAATGCTTTTTAATTTTTCCTTCTGGTTTCTTATATTTAACTCATGATGATCCTTTATTTTTTCTCTTTTTTGATTCTGTATGACAATGTTCTTTCTATGATCTGTATTTTGTTGTTCATTATACTTTTTTCCTCAATAAAGCATTTCAAACATAAAAAAAAAAGAAAAAGTCAACAAGATATGTTTGATTGTGTACGAATGTGGGAGAAAGAAGTGCAAGAGAGAGTGAGGAAAGAAGAAGCTATAGCAGAAAAAGAACAGCGAAAAACGATATATCAAAAAGCGTTGGAATTAAAAAATAAAGAAATGAAGGCAATAAAAGAAAAAGAGGAAAGGGAGTGTCATTTAGAGGTAACTGGCCAGTACCCTATTAGGCGCCCCATTTGTCCCATACTTAATAAACCTCAGAACGATCTTTCTGAAGAAGAACATCTTTCCTCAGACAAGCAAGATGGACCGCAGACTCGCTCTACTTTGACTGTTGACAAAAAAGCCACTTTCAGATCCGCTGCTCGCACAGAAGCTCATGGGACTACTTCTGCCCCAAGCCTTGTAGCGCTGGTTCTGCAGTGGAAGGATTTAGAGCAGTTTTATGTTGCAGATAAGTTCACCTGGGAAGTAATACTTGGTTTTAGAAACGTTTCCAAAACCTTAGAGCCCAATGATATTAATTCTGATTATAAACAATTAAATGATGGAACTTTCCTTTTGTCAAATATACCTGATCTAATTAGGCGAGTAGTTAAATTAAGACATTATACACTACGTTTAAAAGGGGAGCAAAAATCAGCTGGTAAAGTTAAAACTGCACAAACAACTGACTGTGCCTCCTACAGGCCTATCTCATTGTTAAACGCTGAGCCCAAAATATTAGCTAAGGTGCTCACTAATAGACTGATCAAGGTCATAAGTGGCCTGGTGCACCCTGATCAATCGGGGTTTATGCCCCGGCGAAATACCGCCCTTAATCTTCGCAGACTGCATGGGGTATTGTGCAGAGCGCCAACCTTGCGGGAGGACGCCATTGTGGTCTCCTTGGACGCCATGATAGCTTTCGATACACTCGAATGGCCCTATCTATTCGCAGTGCTCAAGAAATTGGGATTTGGGCCGGGCTTTATTCAATGGGTACGATCGCTGTACAGCTCCCCATTGGCCCAGGTAGTTGTGAATAACAGGAAATCTGACTCCTTTCTACTTAGTCGAGGGACACGTCAAGGGTGCCCCCTCTCCCCCCTTTTGTTTGCCTTAGCCCTTGAACCCCTTGCGGCCTGGATCCGCAGGGATGTAATGATTCGTGGGTTGTGGTGGGCGGCCGACTGGGAAGACCGAATATCCTTGTACGCAGACGATATTCTGTTATACCTCGCTGCTCCCAAAAGATCCCTTATTGCACTATTCAATATCCTTTCCGTCTTTGGTAGGTACTCCGGGTTCGGCATCAACTGGCAGAAGTCTCACCTCTACGTCTTGAGTGGAGAAGTCCCCCCAATACCCCGAAACTGTCCCATCCCAATAGTTTCAGACGGTTTTAAATATCTGGGTATTTTTATTTCACTAGACAAAACTCTCAGTTTCACCCGAAATCTTGCTCCCCCGATACAACGACTAAAGCAAGATATTGCAAATTGGAAATCACTTCCCCTCTCCTTATTAGGCAAAGCGGCCCTCTTCAAAATGATGTCCTTACCCCGCTTTCTCTATGTCCTTCAGAATTCGGCAGATCCAGTACCAAATTCTTACTTTCAACAAATAGAGGGGCTCCAACGAGACCTTCTCTGTAATGGGAGGCCTCGTATTGCTCTTAAAAAAACTCACCCTCAGCTGGTTCGACGGGGGGATAGGACTGCCCGACATTAGGAAATACTATTGGGCCTCACATCTAATGGCAATAAACCACTGCACCTATGGGCGGCCTGACGATCCCGGGTTTGGAATGGACAGGCACCTCCTTCCCAACGGTTCCTTTACTAAGGCCCTTTACTCCAAGCCAAATAGATACCCCCTCACTGGCCCCACCAAGCATTCCATCCACATCTGGCACACGGCGACCGCCTCGCTGGGCTGGACCAATAAACTGACCCTTTCCACACCCCTGTGGGACTCCCAGAGACTCGGGGACTTGGGCAACTCGCAGGGTTTCGATAAATGGGACCTAATTGGCATTTCACATATTAGAGATCTGTGGGATAAAAATGGCGTTAAGTCTTTTGACTCCCTCCAACTTCAATATACCATGGCGGAATCAGAGCGTTTCGGCTACTTGCAAATACGCCACGCACTGCTAACGACACTGCCTCACAACACCTCCCCACCTGATTATTCACCACTGGAGGATAGACTGCTAGATGGCTATTTGCCCGAGAGGGCCATCTCCTTAACATATAGGAAACTCATTAACAATATGGACGACCCACTGATGCCTTTGCGAGAAAAATGGGTGAAGGATGGTATAGAGTTGGACGATGAAAATTGGCAAACCGCAGTCTCCTCCCCCAAAACTGTCATCATTTTGGCGCGCCTCCGTCTTGTACAACTGAAAATCCTACATAGAGTTTACATCACGGGGCCCCAATTGATTCACATGGGTAGTTCAGCGGATGGTTATTGCAGAAGGGGATGCACCCAGCTAGGCACGTTCACTCACATAATCTGGCACTGCGACCCCATACAGGCTTACTGGCGAGACATTCACAACATCATGAGCCAGGTACTCGAACTTCCTATACGGCCATAAGCCCCCAGATGCCTCCTCAATATCTGGGAACCCACCGACCTGAACTCACACGCTATACAATGGGCTACACTGGGCTGCATGATCGCCAAAAGAAACATCCCTCAACTCTGGGGGGCAGCACAAGCCCCAAGGGTCATAGATTGGGAAACGGACCTTCGACTGGTGTATGCTGAGGGAAAAGACAGTCTATGCAGCTAGCGGCTGTCCCCGAAAGTGGTCTAGGATCTAGTCTCCCTGGAATGCATATCGTGGCTATATATGTGCCCTCCCAGATGATCCCGAATGTGAGAGTCCCCCACACCATAACTTCCAACCCTCATTCTCCTAAGTCTGTATACATTGATGCCGCTGTATGCCCTGTCATTGATCTGAAGGAACTGTACCTATGTTGAATATGCTGAATATGTTTAATAAAAAGAATTTAAAAAAAAAAACTGAACAAACAGTTCAGACCCCTGTGCAAAAAGAAGAAATTTCGGGTACAGATAATGACCCTAGTGACACTGTAGTTACTGTGAAACCGATGCGTGAAGCTGCGCCTCTGTATGTTCCTCCGAAGGATGCGGGAACAAGTACTGATAAAGATTCAGATGATGCAACGGGTTATTTTGTCTATAATTGGGTCTACACTCCTTGGAGTAGAGCAGATGTTATGCCTCTTAAAGCTGCTTTGCCCAATCCGCAGAAAAATCCGGACGCTTTCTATGAGGAAGTGGAAGGAGCCATTAGCTCCTGCACTATGACCTTGCCAGATATTGATAAGTTTTTTGGACTTATTTTGCCCCCTGATATGTGGAGAACAATTCGGAAAATTGATGATAATGTAGCATATGGTGATACTTGGGTGCATTTAGAAGAAATAGATGCAGCTAGGGAGCCTGCGCAGAAACCACAACAGGAGATATTAGATCTTCCTAAAGCTATTGTGTCTAAGTTGAAACTCTCATTCTGTTAAGGCTGGGGGGTGTCTCCACCACCGGTAATCCTCAGGAGCGAAGATAGGATCCCACCTTTCCCCTAGGGTACTGCAAGCCTCCACACTCAGAGTAACAGGAATGCTTAGGTGTACCCCCAGGGAGCGGTGAAATGACTCAGAACCTCCAGGGAGAAGACACAGCGTTTATTAAGGCACAGGACGGGAACCCAAGTGTATTGACTGGAAGAAAAAGTAATGCTTTCGGAAATGCACAAGAAAACACCTATATAGTACTATCTGTGAATGATCTAATCACTAATTCTACAGTGCCCGATTGTGTATGGTCTCGCACTCACCTTGTAGTCAGATAGAAGGCTGTACAGATGAGAAGTTGTCGTCCCAAAATAATAAGAGGGTAATCACCCAGGCTTGGAATCACTCACTCTCAATTTGAGTGACAAGTAACCAAGTAGCAGCTTCAGTTTCAGAAATAAAGGTTCTCTGTTTCCCACCAGTAGCTGGATATCTGTTCAGTTTCCGACTGAAGTATTGGTGAAACTGTGGAATCTGAAATATAAGCAAGAAATGAATCCACACAAACGGTCCTCAGTCAAGGGTAAGATGACAGCGTTTATTAGAAACCAACAACAGATTAGCGTGCAGCACGGGGGCACCCAGCAAAGTCACTGAGTGCCCAAAGATGTGACATTGGTGATAGCTTTTATAAGCCAAAACCACAAAGGATACGGCATCATCACATACGTAGCACAAATTAAGCATAGTTCATTTGACCAATTTGCAAGGGCCTAGATAGTTATATACCATTTAAGGTCCGAAAAGTACTGTTGCAGACTGCGTGACCTAGGTCTGCTTCTGGGACTTTCCACTGTAATGTAAGATATAGGTCTGGTGCTTTTTCAGTTAATAGTTGCAACATAATAGAATGTCCCAGACATATTACAAAATGTGCTATGCTGAAATGTCTGTGTCTACATGAGCATCTTCTGTATTATTCTTGATCGAACCGTGTGTTACAAAAGCTGTGTCTCTGAAGCGAATGGTAAAGTACAGGCATTTTGTGCACTGCTCTCCATGTCAACTTAGCAGGGCCTAGAAGCTTACAGCATTTGGTATCATACAAAAAAGATGGCTTCTACATTGCCCCATCTGATACCAAATCACTATCTTCTAACCCCCCACCTCCCTGCCGGCCATTGATGAACAGTATTTCAATTGTTTTTTTGCAAATATTATTATCAGTGCAGTCACTTTTTTCCATGGGACTGGTGTCAATATGGCTCCTAACACTGATGGCCATGTTCTGTCCCTTCTTCTTGTACTGGGCATTGTTCCTTTCTTTCACTTTTTAGTTAATGTCTCTGATAAGACCAGATCAGATCTCTTCTATTGCATAAATCACGCAATCCAAAATGTCAAGTCAAATGTCTGCTATTTCTTGTGCTATTGTTTGATGTCCAAAAAAGTGGGGAACAAGATGTCTTGCAAGATCAGGTCTCTTAACACACTCAATAGCGGAGTATTTGGCACAGTTAGTTCCAGCACACTATTTAATTTTATTCCAGGACACAAGAACCTCATATGAATTATTAGTTGTTACTCTTCTACCCTCACTTGTATAGATCTAAGCCTTCCAGATCTTGTTGCTGGCATTTGTCGTAATTGGTGTGTACTTAGGTAGTTACATACCCTTAACCAAGTGTTCAATTCAGTTCTTTGATGTTCCAAAGCCTTGTTTTTGATATCTAACTAGCGGGTGATGCACCTCCTAGGGGTCTATTGGTGCAGACACCAGTCAACCATTTAGAAGAAAACGTTGGTGCCTTGATGGTGTACTGTCAGAGGTTACTAGCACATGACAGTTGGCACTCCCTTGGAAAGTAGCTGGTACAGACGTCTTTGGAGTGATGATACCCAGAGGCCTGGGCTTGTTGTGCGCATTATGTTACTGCCTCTGGTGTCTTCTGTTTTCTGTTGGAGGCCCAGCCTGCCCCGAGCAGGTGTCTGCCTCTATCTCCTGTTGTTCTTGTCTTGCGTGGTGGATCGAAGGTTGTACCTGCGAGGTGCCTCAGCTTATTCTCTGCTGTCTGGTCCGTCTGCTTTGGAGCTGTGGATCCAGGATGTCAGCCCTTGGCACTTCACTGCTGTTACTGTGCTGAGGATGATCTGGTGACGTCCCTTCCACCTTGGCTGGAAGCAGTGCCGTTGGGTGTGGGCTTTTACCCAGATCCAGTCACCAGGCTACAGGTCATGTCGCAGTGGAGTTGTTGCCTCTGGAAGAGCCTGCAGTACCTGGTGGTGAAGATAACGTAAGTTCTCTGTTAATTTCTTGCAGTAACATAAAAGCAGGTAGTCTGTTAATGATAGTGGAGCTGTGGACATATGGCCTGCAATGTTCATGGGGTGGCCAAATATTATTTGCTGGGCTGGGCTTTGTTACCCTATCTGGCGTGCTCCTCATAGTCAGCAGGGCTAGTGGTAGTGCACCTACCCCTGAAAGTTCAGTTGATGCACACATTTTTCCAATCTTATTCCAAAGCGATGCGATAAGTTCCTGTAGGAGGCATTTGGCAACCGTATGTGCATCACAGTTCTCCGTTAGGTATGCTTCGGTCCACTTACTGAACATGCACACAATTACCATCACATGTTTGTACTTGTGGGTGAGGGACATGTCTATGAAGTCCATCTGGAGGCTTTCAAATGGTCTTGGGGAGGTGGGAAATGACCATGTGCAGTTGGTGTGCCATTTCCAGTATTGTATTGTGCGCAAACAGTGCATTGCCTGCAAAGTCTTTCTGCTATTTGGCGGAACTTGGAGTTGTACCAGCATTGGGAAAACAGTCTGATTCATGACATCTCGGCCAACATGTGAGAGATCGTGAAAAAAGGCATGTGATAGAAGGAAGCATTGCTGAGGGCAGGCATATCTTCCCATTGGGCCCTGTCCATAACCCCTCCTTTGTTTGCACACATCCTCCTTTGGCCCATTTCTCTTTTTCATCCTCCCCTACCTTCCTCTTAATATAAATTGGGTCAGAGTGTACTGAGTCACTGTTATATTTAGTATTCTTCTCGCTGCTTGTTATTTGTACCATTGCTAACTGGCAGCCTGTCAGTGCTATTTTCTTTTCTTCTCCATCAATAAATGCGTTGCCCTTTGATACATATTCCATTGATGATGTGTGCGCTGCACATTTTATTATAGCCACTGTCGTTGGTCTTAGTAATGCTTGGAGGAAGCCACTGATCAACTGTGCATGTTATATTTGTTGGCCTGTGGGTGTGAGGAATCCCCTCATGGAGAGAGAGGGAAAGAGACAACATTTTGATAAACACAGAAGGTCACTGTTAATGCCAGACCTAATTAGGGGCTGAGTTATGAAATAAAGTGCACCCACGTACTCTGATTAAGTGCAGATATATATTGCTGCCATAATTTGTCGCCGCATTGCGTGGCATAAAAGGGACAAGTGGTTTTTGTCACAGGACACCTATTCACTAACACCCCTAAAGACTGCACCTGTACATTAAAAGACATAATAAATTTGTACACATTGTATCCTTAAAACATCATAATACGAAGCACAGTCATTCAATGCGCACTATCCTTCTGCATTGGCATATACTCATTACTAAAGAACAATAAATAAACATAATATCACTACTCTTTGTCCAGTCCTTTGTAGCCCCTGGCGAATGCACTGCTTTCAAAAGCATTTTAGCGCATTCCCCTTACAATATAAATTGTTATATATCCTGCAACTCTGAAGAACCTAGAAATGAAAAACATTAATATACATACACAATATTTCTTTTAGATGCATACATAAAATAGTACCTCTCCTTGATCCATTCAATTAGGCAAAACCCTCTAAGAGCGCAATATACCTAGTATATGTGCTTGTGAGGATGGTGACGTTATATGTTAGGCTGCCGTCTGTGGAGTGAGAAATGGGGAAAACAAGCCAGCTACCTAACATGACGTAATTGTGTTATCTTGGGCATTTCATTTTCATCATAGCAACTTACAACATCTTTCTTAATAATGGGAACCCAGGCCACCCAGATCATTCATCTTTTAGCTCAATAGCTAATATGTTCAAATGCACACATTGAAAAACCAGCACTTGAAACAGGGACAATACCTATCAATGCACGGAAATATCCTGATAACTGGCAGGAGGGTCCTCTGTTCCCCCTGCTCTTTAATTAAGTAGCCTTTGCGCAATGTAATGGAATCTTTTGTCCTTTAAAATAGCAAATGTCTCCTGTTGTAAATCACTCTGGGAGATGGGGTGGGGGACCTGTGGATAGCATCACTCTGGCCCTCACAATGTCAATTGACAAGACACCAAACAGACATGTACAACACACATCTTTTCTATGACGTTCTTGCATCTGAAAATGTTGAACCAAAACTTATTAAAGAGCATATACACAAAATAACATTTCCCTTCATCAATCTTTAAATGAACCTTAAACAATAATAATTTCTAACAGTTATTCAATCCTATTTTGTTAATATACCCTTAAGAATTGGCATTTCCTTCCATTCTCCGCTGCGAAGAATACATATTTTTTTTTATAACCAGTTCTGTTTATACCCACAGAAAACTGTTGTAGTGTGTGGTGTAGTCTTGGCGCAATGCCCAGAATCTGTGGCCAGCCCACGATCGTTATTTCAAAGCCAGTCCACAAGAGTTTTCTTTAACCCCTTAATGTATCATATAATCAAAGGCCGTGCTGGCCATTTCTCAGTAACTATTGCTTTATTTTTTTTTTTTCTCACTCTTTCTACTCTACAAAATTATCAGGCATTGCCTTCCATCTATTTGTCTCCCTTCCTGTCTCATTAGTTCTATGTACCCTCTTCTTTGTTCTACATGTAATTTCAGAAATACTTTGGTAAAGGACATGAGATCTGCTCTGGACCATGAGACATGTACAAATTCCACTTTATTCTCCTTTTCACCAGGTGGAGGGGGCACATTCCACAGGGGCATTATCAATGTGGTGCGTTGTGGGCACTTGGAAAGAAATCAGGGAACGTAAATTTGACAACATCGCAACTATATTATGGAGAGAGGGGGGCTGTTCCCGTATTCTGTGTTAGTCTTAGGGCCAAAGCTTTCTGCTTAGAAGCACAGTGGGCCTCAGGACCTTAGCCCATTAAGACGCGGTATTGTATTTTATTTTTCTGTGCATAATCTTAACAGCTTATTTTTCTTTCTGCAGAAATTGAAAGGTGCATAGGCTGCTTCCTGTCCCATAGTTACAAGAGAAGCAGTATTTTGAAACATCCTGTCAAAAGTTCTATTTGGTTAACTTCCCCATTTATGAGTTTGTGCACGAGAAATTTGCAAAAGGTCTGCTCATCATGGGACAGCTCGGTGGGTTGTGCCCCTGTGGTAGAGAATACCAGTGCATAAATATGTGTTTAGCACGCACAATGTATCCTCTCTAAAAACACATTTACTTTGCACTGGTAAGGGTAAACACACTTCAGCGCGCCTCCCACTTCCTCACAGAGGAGAAGCGTGCTCACTCATGTACATTAATCTAACTGAAGGGATGTCTATCAACCCCTTACTGATGATAGAGTGGGCCTGCCCAAAATTTGTTGTGCAAGCTCAGGGTCCAAGAGCTCTGTTGCTAGAGTATTACAAAACAAACCCTATAATTAAATAAAAGCACTTCAAATAAATGCACACAATACAATAACAGATCTTCAAATTAATGCATATAATGCAATACCAACACCAACACCCTCCTTGTTGTGAGTAGGTGGGCACCTATTCACATCTGGAGACCACCCTTGGTATCCATCAGGAGGCAGTGCACCAGAACCGGCTGATCTCCGGCAACTATTTCCCCTAAACTAGTCCCACACCGTAATCTTCCATTCCCTTTAGTTTCAACATCTGTCTCAAATATAACAATTTTTTTATGTCTTACGTTCCCTGACACGGGAACTGTAAGTCCGGTCTTCTAGCTGTCATGTCATGCCATTTGTATACAAACAATATGGAGTGAAGTCCTTGGCTTAGGGCCACATTGTACACCGTGGAGTCTTTCGGGGGGGCTGGCTGACTGCTATCTAATTTATATTTACCAAGTGAATTTCCCATTGTGAAAGGTCAGTGTGCAGTGTGTTGCGTGCAAGCGCTAAACAGGGACAGGGCAGACACACCGGACAGATGGGTGGGGGCCTCGCGCCGGACAATGGACAGACACCACCACAGTGGGTTAACGTACGTGATCATACTCTTCTCAGCCACTCTCCAGCTGATGTGATAGCAGAGGGAGCCATTCGTCAGGCAAACAGACAGATCAGTTACTTCAAGTTCACCCAAGCGGTTTTAAGTGAGAATGAGAAATAGTTCTGGGTGCTAAATACTGGCGTCCCATGAACGGAAGAAAAGGTGACAGAATAGTGTCGGAAGGAAGGTTAGTAATTCCGCCTCCTTGCAGTCTTCCGTTATCCCATAAGCTGGGATAACAGCTAGGCGGAATTGGAGTCTGTCAGGCAATCCACTAGATAGTGCAGGGTGGTGAACTCTACATTCAGTGCAGGCAAACATATGAAACAAAACACATCCCTGCGCGCAGCGCTGTCAAAGAGGCTGTGTACTAAGAGTATGTGTATTGCCCTTACGCTAATCCCAAAATAGTAACGGGGGGACTTTTATTACGTCAAGAGGTCTCAGGGACAGGACGCAGAGGGTCACTTGCCCTGTATATTATTATTGAACGATGGCGTACAGGACAATTGATATGGGGCAGTCAGACAGATTAGCAGCATCAAATGTTAGTGGTGTTAGCGTCACAATACCCAAAGAAGAGATAACATCATACAGAGACTAGTAAAGCTCTGGAACCCTAACCAAACCTTGCCACTATATATAAGAGGCCTATGTAGTACACAAAAAATGCAAGGAATTCCCATAGCAACAAACAAATCAGCAACCACGAATAAATCAACAACAACAAACAGGTCAACTACAACAAATAGGTCAACTGATACTCCCCCCCCCCCCTGTGCCTAGGAAATTCCCTAGGCACAGCTGGAGACCGCCTCAGGCGTCCAGTAGGAGGCAGCGCCCCACTGGGTACCCGGGTCCAGCGGCGCTGAGGTGAGGCAACTTGGCCCAGACCTGAGTACAGGGACCTGGAGAACTGGCGCCCTAAGAAACCGTTGCAACCAAAAAGAGGGGCAGTCCAGGGACCGCCACTCCCACGATATCGTACCTGTACCAAACAGGATGCGCGCTGTCAGGGGTGCAAAACCGCCACCACCTGAACCTGGGGAGCCAAACCGCCACAACTCTAAAACGAGGGGCTAACTGCTACCACCCAAAACCTGGGGAGCATAACTGCTACAACTCTAAAACGAGGAGCTACCTGCTACCACCCAAACTGGAGTACATAACTCCCAAAGGAAACTTACCGGCGTCTGTTGAGTCTGGCAAAGCGTACCGACCTCTGTTCAAGTCCACTGGAAAAATCCGTGAATGTCCTGCCCCCCCCCCAACGGCCGGGGACTCTCTGCTAGCAAGACAGGGGGGTGCAGTAGGTCGCCCTCCTCGGCACGCCATCAGCCAGGTGCTGCCTGGCACCAGGGAGTCACTGCGTGCTGGGAACCTGCAGAAGGGCACTGTCACCGGCCAGGTGGGGAGGGAATCCGGACCAGGAACTGAACGGTAGAGCAAAAATGCACATGTAAAAATTCAGGCAGAGAGCGGCAGCAATGTCAGAGATCAAGAGCTACGCACGGAACCAGAGGAGAAAGCCTGTCTGCATCCTCTAACGAGGGGCAGACACAAAACAGGAACTCAGTCCACATCCGAATGATGACAGACCGCAAAGTAAATCACAAGAGCCACAAAAAGAACACAGAAGAAAGTGATAAGTACAGGCGTAATGATAGCCATTGAGGTGTCCCACAAGTCGGGGAAGCAGACCTTATATATGTCGCCCGGGCACAAGCATATTACCCTTGACATAGGAGAGAGAGAGAGAGAGAAAGGAAAAGGGAGCAGGAGCCAGAGGCAAAGCGAAGTCAACAGACGGGCAGACAGCCCCCCAGCGTTCCAAGGGAGGCGGAGGAGAGAGGAAGGCAAATGGAAATCGTCCTTCATACACACGTCTCCGAACCCTGATGGAAGCTGGAGTCCAGGCCGCCAGTCCGTGAAATCGCCAGTGGTCTGGAAGCTGCATTCTCCACCAAATGTGGAATCTGAAATATAAGCAAGAAATGAATCCACACAAACGGTCCTCAGTCAAGGGTAAGATGACAGCGTTTATTAGAAACCAACAACAGATTAGCGTGCAGCACGGGGGCACCCAGCAAAGTCACTGAGTGCCCAAAGATGTGACATTGGTGATAGCTTTTATAAGCCAAAACCACAAAGGATACGGCATCATCACATACGTAGCACAAATTAAGCATAGTTCATTTGACCAATTTGCAAGGGCCTAGATAGTTATATACCATTTAAGGTCCGAAAAGTACTGTTGCAGACTGCGTGACCTAGGTCTGCTTCTGGGACTTTCCACTGTAATGTAAGATATAGGTCTGGTGCTTTTTCAGTTAATAGTTGCAACATAATAGAATGTCCCAGACATATTACAAAATGTGCTATGCTGAAATGTCTGTGTCTACATGAGCATCTTCTGTATTATTCTTGATCGAACCGTGTGTTACAAAAGCTGTGTCTCTGAAGCGAATGGTAAAGTACAGGCATTTTGTGCACTGCTCTCCATGTCAACTTAGCAGGGCCTAGAAGCTTACAGCATTTGGTATCATACAAAAAAGATGGCTTCTACAAAACCATTAACAAGAAGTCTCCTTATTAGTTTCATAAGGATTAGAGTTCGTGTAGTTTTAAATGCAGTCAATACATCCAAGCGCTAAAAGGATATTAAACGATGTCTTCGCTCTTGATGTTTGTTCAAAGGTCAGGTGCAGTATACAGGAAGCACGGTAATTGATACCAGCAGGGAAGCACTTATCTCTGCCGAACAGAAGCTTTTAGCGTTCCGTGTAAAATGCGTCCAGGCAAACAATTACTTTGTTGTCTCCGCTACTGATAGTGTTTTTCGGGCGAAAAGAATGATACTCTAAACGACCGTTTTGTTTTCTTGCAGTCACGGGTGGCGAGTTTTCAGTGCAAGTAAGGAAATCGTTCGTTCGCCACAGTGTTTGTTTGTACTCACGGAGATATTTCCATTTGGGCGCTTCCTCGCACGTGATAGGGAAAGGCACCAGGTGATATGACTCGAGAGCCCCCTCAAGGGCGTGCAGAGTTTCCAAGACGAGTGAAAGGTGCAAAGAGACACGATGAATCAGGACAGGCAGGATTTCAACGGTAGTGAGAAGCCAAGCAATTAGTGTTAGGGGCGGTTCTCATTTTAAACAGAAGGTCAGCTGATTCCTCCTCAAGTAGCGTGAGACCACACATAATCTTGACACCTGCCCAAATGCATTATGGTACTAGTAGTGTTAAGGGGAATACAAGTCCTATACTAGGTGCAGGAAGCTAGGCGTGTAACAGTTCTCCCCCCTAAAGGTCGCCTAACGGGGCGTGATTTCTCGGGGTGTAGGGCATGGAATCTGCGAACTAACAAAGGAGTGTGTACGTGTTCTGCTAGTTCCTAGGTTCTATCATCTGGGGTATAACCCACCCAATCTATGAGGTATTGAAGTTTCCCTCTATATCTTCGAGCATCTACTATGCGTTCTACCTTATATTCGGCTTCCCCTTCTACTATGATGGGAGGCGGTGGTGGTTCAGGACAGGAAGGGGTGACATATGGTTTAAGTAAGGAGATGTGAAAGACAGGATGTACTTGAACTTCTTGGGGTAACTCTAGTTTCACTACTATTGGGTTGATAGTTTGTATCACCTCATAAGGCCCCATATATCGGGGTTGTAGTTTCCTGGTCCCTGCTAGACGAAGATTCTTTGTTGCTAACCAAACCTGATCCCCTATGTTATACCTAGGGCCTTCTTGTCTATGTTTGTCAGCTTGTGTTTTCATGTGATTCTTCGCCTCTTGCAACTCCTTTTTAGCCTGACTCCATATTTTCTGCAGATGGGTGTGGTGTTCAGAAACAGCAGGTATTTCTGACAAAGAGGATGGAAGGTGAGAAGGTAGGGATCTAGGGTGATATCCATAGGAAAAGAAAAAAGGTGAAATCTTGGAGGCAGAATGCATGGAATTATTGTAAGCAAATTCAGCTAGGGCCAATGCCTTGACCCAATCGCTGGTGAGGGTGCTTAGTAAACGTCTGAGATACTGTTCTAACGTCTAGTTGGTTCTTTCTGTTTGACCATCCGTTTGAGGATGGTACGCCGTTGACAGACGATGGTCTATCTGTAAGGCTTGACACAATCCTTGCCAGAACCTCGAGATGAACTGGGGACCCCTGTCGGACACAATGATTGATGGCAGGTCATGTAATCGTACTATCTGATCTATGAATATTTCTGCAAGTTCTTTGGCCTTGGGCACCTGTTTCAGGGGAATGAAATGTGAAATCTTGGAGAGCATGTCTACTACAACGAGGATCGTTGTATACTGTCTTGAGTTTGGCATGTCAGTGATGAAATCAAGACTGATAGAGTACCATGAGGTTGGCGGGACAGGTAATGGCTGTAATAATCCTGCAGGTGCACAATGTAATGGTTTTTGCCGGGCACATGTGGGACAGGCCCCCACGAAAGTATGTATATCCTGGGTCATTCCTTTCCACCAAAACCACCTCTTACACATTTGGAGGGTTTTGTCTTTTCCCGGTGTCCTGCTAACGGTAGTGTATGACACCATTGGATGATGAGTTTACGGAGTTCCTCTGAGGGTACATATATACAGTAATCATGGTAATACAGGTCGTTCTCGATCTTATTGAGGGGATCGGATAACCAATCCTCTGGTGACAAGGTGGAGTAAGCTACAGAGAGTTTTTCAAGAAACAAGTCAGGACCCTCCTATAACTTGTCTCCTATCGCTGCTATTTTACTATCAGGAATGATAGGTACTGGAATGTCTATTGAGTATTTCAATTCCTTACCCAGCCGAGATAAGGCATCAGCCTTTCCATGTTTGGCTCCGGGGCGGAATTAGATGATAAAATCATATTCATAAAAGAAGGAAACCCATCGCATTTGTCTTGAAGTAAGGGCTCGTGCGGATTTGAAGAATTGCAAGTTTCGGTGATCCGAATAAATCGTGATTACATGAGAGGAACCAAGAAGATAATGGCGCCACTCTTGGAAGGCCAATTTAATGGCCAAAAGCTCTCTTTCCCCTATAGTGTAGTTCTGTTCGGCTGGCAAAAGGTTGAACAGCGTGTTTGTTCAAAGGTCAGGTGTAGTATACAGGAAGCGTGGTAATTGATACCAGCAGGGAAGCACTTATCTCTGCCGAACAGAAGCTTTTAGCGTTCCGTGTGAAATGCGTCCAGGCAAACAATTACTTTGTTGTCTCCGCTACGGATAGTGTTTTTCGGGTGAAAAGAATGATACTCTAAACGACTGTGTTGTTTTCTTGCAGTCACAGGTGGTGAGTTTTCAGTGCAAGTAAGGAAACGTTCGTTCGCCACAGTGTTTGTTTGTACTCACGAAGATATTTCCATTTGGGCGCTTCCTCGCGCGTGATAGGGAAAGGCACCAGGTGATATGACTCGAGAGCCCCCTCACGGGCGTGCAGAGTTTCCAAGACGAGTGAAAGGTGCAAAGAGACACGATGAATCAGGACAGGCAGGATTCCAACGGTAGTGAGAAGCCAAGCAATTAGTGTTAGGGGCGGTTCTCATTTTAAACAGAAGGTCAGCTAATTCCTCCTCAAGTAGCGTGAGACCACACATAATCTCGACACCTGCCCAAATGCATTGTGGTACTAGTCCTATACTAGGTGCAGGAAGCTAGGCGTGTAACACATCACAGAAAATAGATTGGACAACGTTAGCATCTTGTAATCAGAAAGCGGATGAGCCAGTTTCTGATTTCTTTACACGATTTGAAGAGACATTCTATGACTTTAGTGGGCAGTTCTTGACAGATGACACGGGTAAGCATCTGTTCGTCGACAAATTTGTCGCTAACATGTTGCCAGAAATAGCTAGTCGCCTAACGCCCAGCAAGAGTTCATGGACTACGTCTTTCCCAGTCTCCCTTTTGACTATGGCCCAGTGTTATGAGTGTCAGGAATTGGAAGCAAGAGGATAAGAAGGTTAAGGATTTAAAGACGAAAGTAATGTTGGTTCAAGTATATGGTCCACCATTCAGAGGTAGTGGTAGATGCGGACGTGTAGTATATACCCCTGGTGTACCCCCTTTCTCTCGATCAACTTTGTCTTCTGATCAGTGTGCTAATTGTAAAGAAATTGGACATTGGTGTTCTGAGTGCCTTCTTTTGCAAGGTCAGCAATATCAACGGGGTAGAGGAAGTATGAGATTACGCCCAGGGAATTCATGACATAGGGGTGGAATAGGAACTCGGCCCAGGTTTGAGGCAGTTGAACATGGGCCAAATTATTCTAATACCTTTGAAATCAATATCAAATGTCAGATTATTCGGCTGATGGTCTTGGGGATTCTGATTATGCAGAGGAATGCCTAGGATGGGGTAAGGAACAGGTTGAAGTCCCAGTAGATCAGAAAGGTCCTTATGTTGATGCAAATGTCTTGGGCTCTACTGATGGGTTTCTGGTTGATACAGGAGCTACAGGAGCTACTCGTAGTGCTCTGTCTAAAAAATTGGTTCCTTGGGCTCCCCTGTCTGGCGCAATGATAATATCGATAGGATTCGATGGGACACCTACATCTAGCCCACTGTCACAGCCACTTGCATTTAGTCTTGATAAATTCACTGCAGCATGTCCATTTTTGCTTTCCTCTAACACGCCGGAGAACATTGTGTGTATCGATATGCTCAAATATTTTCATACTACAATATGTTTTTCCTCAGAAGGTGTGCGTGTTATTTTAAGTGATAATCATCCAATGGTTGGTCTTGTCTCATTAAGGAAGATATTGCTTTGGCATCATTACCTAGTACTTTATGGGCTAAATGAGATACCAATGTGGGACAAATGGTTATTTCACCAGTGCATATTCAAGCGAAGGAAGGTGCTTCATTGCCTCGATTGCCCCAAAATATCTCGGGAAGGCGAGGAAGCATTGACGCACATTGTTCAGGATTTGATCAAGGTGGGGGTTGTGGTAGAAGTCCCCTATAACATTTGTAATAGCCCTATCCTTCATATTTTGAAAGAGAGACACTGATACTAAAATGTACAGATTCATTATTGATTTGTGAGAAGTTAACAAAATTGTGGTGCCCCAATACCCGGTAGTCTCTGACATCACAACACTTCTTACTATGGTTCCTCCTACTGCCACTACATTTAGTGTCATTGATTTAAAGAATGCATTTTTCTCAATACCTATTCACCCTGACAGCTGTTATTTGTTCGGCTTCACTTTGAATAATAGATCATTCAGGTTCTGTAGAGCTCCACAAGGGTATACAGAGAGTCCTAGCATTTATAGCCAGGCATTAAAAAGGCAGCTTGATTCATTTCCTGTACCGAAAGGGGTGGCTCTTATTCAATATGTCGACGACATCTTGTTGGCTGCCGATACCCCTGAACAGTGTGAAGAAGGTACACTGTCATTGTTATCATTCCTTGCCTCTCATCATCACAAAGTCTCTCGGAAGAAACTACAATTTTGTAGACAGCTGTAACGCCCTGAACATCTCAGGATCGTTTAACAGACACGATAATGAGAACGCAACCACTTGTGAAGGTTTAGTTATTTTAATGAAGGCAAAAATAATACAAGGAATAAACAAAGGTTATAGGCACTGGAATCCTCCAGGCTAAGTACGTTACCAGCCCACAGCACGGATGGTCCTAACCGTCCTCTGCATATACGCCGATCCCGGCGTATGCCAACAGAGGGCAGAAATGAAATGGCCGACAATGCCAATCGATAGGCTGTGAGGGGCACGAAGAGTGTTGGGGAGAATCGAGGAGTCAGGGAAACACCCAGCCGGGGTCTCTACCTGAAGGGAGCAGCCGCTCAACCTCTTCCTCAGACTGCACCGGGACGCGGAGTCACCTCCTGGTGATGCGTCACCGATACCCCAATCACAAGCAAAGAAGACTGAACCGAGAGCAGCCGCTCGATCGATCCCGTGGACTTCCGAGTCTGTAACGCGGCAAACACCTCCTGGTGTGCGTTACAGCTGGCAGTCCCTGTATCTCTGGTCGGGCTGGGAGTTACGACTCCAACCAGCAAAAGCGCCACTGCGCTTTGACTCAGCCGAGTCAAAAAGCGAAGCTCAATGGTTATCCGGTAGAGCTTCCGGGTCCTTCACAGGTGACGATGGGGCAAGACACGGCCCAGGGAGTAACGACTCGACCTACCTCCGTTCTTGCCTTACTGGAGCACCACTCTGGAACACTGCTCTTCACTAAGCAGGTACGTCGGTGTAAACACAATATCCGACAGCGTTGTACCTCCCGGTTCCTCCCTTTATAGGGCGTGTTTTCCTTGAGTTATGTAACAGCTCTCCTGTTTACATAAGGGCGTGTTTTCCTTGAGTTATGTAACAGCTCTCCTGTTTACATAAGGTCGTGTTTTCCTTGAGTTATGTAACAGCTCTCCTGTTTACATAAGGGCGTGTTTTCCTTGAGTTATGTAACAGCTCTCCTGTTTACATAAGGGCGTGTTTTCCTTGAGTTATGTAACAGCTCTCCTGTTTACTTAAGGGCGTGTTTTCCTCCCCTCGCATGACAGGAATTCTTGACAGTACATCCTCCCTCTCAGCGGCTCCCCACGGGTCCAGCGCTGGCAGGAAAACGCCGATGGAACAAGGAGACCAAGCGCGGAGCATGAACCCCTTCAGCCGGTTCCCATGATTGCTCCTCCGGGCCATAGCCTTTCCACGCAACCAGGTACCACAGCTTCCCCCTGCGCCATTTGGACGCCCGTATGCCCGACACTTCATACTCTACCTCCGACTCCACGCATACCGGCCTAGGTGTCCCAGACGGCTTGGAGGGTGCTGGTTTGAGCAATGATACATGAAAGACAGGGTGTATCCGCAATGACTGGGGCAAGCACACCTTCACGTTCACGGGACCCATACACTTGGTAATTCGATAGGGGCCCATGTACTTGGGATGGAACACACTGTTCTTTCGAAACCTCATGTTTCTTGTGGATATCCAGACGTAGTCTCCAGTGCGGTACAGTGGCCCGGGCCTTCTCTTCCTGTCTGCCGCAGCCTTGTATCTTCTCTTGGCCTCTATTAGGACAGCCCTTGAGCGCATCAACGTGTCTTTTATGTGTGCCACCCTGTCCGCTGTGGCGGGAATCCTGTCCTCTCTGAACGGATGCAGAAATGGCAAGAACCTGGGATGTTGGCCATAGTTGCTATAGAACGGAGATGACTGTGTGGAGCTGTGAGTGGCGTTGTTATAGGCTATTTCTGCAACCCATAGCAAGTCGACCCATTCTTCCCTGCCCTGGTCCACAAAACATCGCAGATACTGTTTGAGCGTTTGGTTCAGGCGCTCGGTTTGGCCGTCCGTTTGAGGGTGGTAGCTGGTGGACAGGGCGGTCTTAACATGCAGCGCAGTGCACCAAGTCTTCCAGAATTGCGCAGTAAACTGCGACCCCCGGTCCGACACGATCACCCCAGGTAATCCATGCAGTCGTACCACATTCTTTAGGAGTAGTGACGCCAATTCCCCGGCCGTAGGGACTCTCTTGCAGGGGATGAAGTGCCCCATTTTCGTCAAGTAATCCACCACCACCAGTATTGCCGTCATCCCCTGGTCTACCGGTAGGCCCACCACGAAGTCCAGAGATATGCTATCCCATGGTCTATCCGGGGTCGGAAGTGGATGTAAGAGCCATTGGGTTCGGCCATGGTCGGCCTTCATGGTAGCACACGTAGGACACTCCTGTCCCCACCTCCTGACATCCACTCTCATGGTTGGCCACCAGAAATGCCGTCCCATGCTAGCCACCGTTTTTTCAAAGCCCAAATGACCTGCGCAGGGAGAGTCATGGCACCAGATGAATGCTTGTTTCCTTAGCCTAGGCGTGGGTATCAATAGGCACCTGCCCTTCAGGGGTATCCCGTCCTTCAGTTGCCATTCTCTGTGACTGAGGAGCCACCTCCGCCATGCGAATGACCTGATCCCTCTCTTTATTCCCCTCAGGAAAGTATCCGGTTGGATAACCCCCAATACCATCCTCGGGGAAATGATGGAATGCTCGGTCGCAGGCAATGGTTCCTTAACTGCAGATTGACGGGACAGGGCGTCCGCCTTCCGGTTTTCCGTCCCCGGCCGATATGTGATGCGGAAGTTGAACCCCGCAAAGAAGATCATCCACCGCAGCTGTCTGGGAGAAAGGTGTCTTGTGGCCGTCATGAACTGTAGGTTCCGATGGTCCGTGTACACCGATACCACATGTCTTGCCCCCATCAACCAATGCCTCCATTCGGTGAAGGCGTCCTTGATTGCGAGAAGCTCCTTCTCCGCAATATGGTAGTTGCGTTCGGCGTCGTTGAGTTTGCGGGACATGTACGCAACGGGATGAAGCACCCCTGTGTCGTGGTTGCGTTGGGACAAGATAGCCCCCAGCGCCACATCCGATGCGTCCGCTTCCACCACGTAGGGGAGATCCGGATCGGGGTGAGCCAACACCGGCGCCTTACCAAAGGCGCTTTTCAGGGCCTCAAAGGCTGTGTTCGCTTCAGGGGACCAGACAAACTCCTTGGACTTCCTCAGTAGCTGTGTGATTGGGGCCACCAATCCTGAAAATCCATCTATAAACCGCCTGTAAAAGTTGGCGAAGCCAATGAAACTTTGGACGTCCTTCACGCTTTGGGGCACCGGCCATTCTTTCACCGCCTTGATCTTTCGTTCTGCCATCTCCTGTCCCTCTGGACTCAGCATCACTCCGAGGAATTCCACGGATGTGACGTGGAAGTCACACTTGCTGAGTTCACAAAACAGCATGTTTTCCCTCAGCTTTTGGAGCACAGCTTTGACGTGGTGTACGTGCTCCTCCACACTGGACGAATAGATGAGGATGTCGTCGATATATACGACCACGTAGATATCCAACTCCTCTCTGAATACCTCATTCAAAAAGTACTGAAAGGCTGCCGGGGCGTTGCACAGACCGAACGGCATGACGAGGTACTCAAAAAGGCCGAACCTGGTCTTAAAGGCGGTCTTCCACTCGTCTCCGTCCCTCATGCGCACCAGATGGTATGCCCCTTTCAAATCCAACTTGGTGTAGATACGAGCTTTCTTGACCTGTTCCAGAAGTACACTGATGAGAGGCAAGGGGTACCGATTCTTTACGGTTATCGCATTCAATGCCCTAAAGTCCACACAGGCTCTCAGCTCCCCATTAGCCTTCGGGATGAAGAAGAGTGGCGAGGCGGCCGGAGACTTGGACGGGCGGATGAATCCTAGCTTGAGGAGTTTATCCAGGTACCCCCGGAGATGCACGTTTTCAGGCTCCGTCAGGGCATACAGCCTGCCGCTGGGAACGCTGGCCCCTGGCACCAGGTCGATCTGGCAGTCAAACTGTCTATGTGGTGGTAGCACTTCCGCCTTCACCTCATCAAATACATCCTCAAAACTGTGATAAGCCTGGGGGAGAGCCACATCTTTTTCTGCCGCTGTAGCCACCGTCTGACTCCCGCTCTCATCTGCGTCAAGGGATTCCGTTCTTATTCCACAATGCAGGATGCAATACGGTGACGTCAGTTCGATGCGATGTGTTGGCCAATCCACAGAGGGGTTGTGTTTCTGTAGCCACGGCAATCCCAATATGACGCCATATTGGGGCGCTCGGATGATGTTAAAATCGATTTGTTCCAAATGGTTCCTCCCACATCTCATCGGAAGGACCCCCGTGTGCTGCCCGATGGGCCCCGTCACCAATCGCCTTCCGTCTACAGCATAGACGTCTTCGGGTACAGCTTTGGGAAGAAGCACTAGCCCTAGCCTGCATGCCTCGTTGTGGTCCATAAACATGCCAGTGGCCCCTGAATCCACCATGGCCACAACGGGTATCCACTGGTCATGCACTCCCACGTGCACCGTGAGAAACAGGTGTCGTTGTCCCTTAGTGACCGAGTTGGAAAGTGAAGGGATGTATGAGTGACTCCGAGATGCCCCTTCTTTGGTCTGGGAGTCCTCTAGTTTTCCGCCGGTACGTCCACCACGGCTGTTACCGACCGGTTGGCCCGATAACGTGACGTCTTTGGTTTGGCAGGGCATTCACGTACGTAGTGGCCTTTTTTGCCACAATATAGGCACAATCCTTGTTTACGGCGTGACTCTTTCTCCGTGGCTGTGAGGCTCGCTCGTATTGCGCCGATGTCCATGGGTTCTCCCTTGGATGCGGTGGCAGTTTCAGGACTTCCCACTGTCACATAGGATGGAAGGGATTTTCCTTTTCTCCCATGATCCCCCTTTCTTTCACTTAGCCTATGTTCCAGCCGTAATACCAGGTTGATAAGGCCCTCACATGTCTTGGGTTGTGGGTCAATATGAGCCACGGCGTCCTTGAGCTCCTCGCACAGCCCGTGATGGAAGAGCGCCGTCTGTTTAGCAACAGGCCACTTGGTTTCCGCAACCAGCCTTCGGAACGCGTTGAGATACTGCACCAGGTCGTTGGATCCCTGTCTCAACTCAAGCATTTCACGGTCCGCCGTGTACGAGTCAGCCCTTCTGTCGAAGACCTTCAGGAATTCCTCGCGAAAAGCACCCCAATCACATAAGATGGGGTCGTCCCTGCTCACCAGAGGTACGGCCCATTGTGCCGCGTTTCCAGCCAAATAGGATATAAGGAAAGCCACACGAGCCTGACTCGTGGGGAACGCCCTTGGTTTGCACGATAAATGTAGCACCACTTGTGTGAGGAATACCTGCACTGTGTTAGGATCCCCACTGTACCTCTCTGGTGTTGCCAAGGGGACGGCTACCGGCATTTCCACTACTACCGCAGGGGTCTGGTTCGTGAGGGAGGTGCTGGGCATGAGCGGGTCCAATTGGATAGCATCCAGTCTGGCTTTTACATCGGCTGTTGCTTGCCTGGAGGCAGCCAATTCAATTTGCACTGTCGCTAAAGCAGCCAGCACATCATCAAGTGTTGCCATGTCTGTTATCGACCGGGAGACAGTTAGTGTTTTTTAAGGTCGGATATTTTGTAACGCCCTGAACGTCTCAGGATCGTTTAACAGACACGATAATGAGAACGCAACCACTTGTGAAGGTTTAGTTATTTTAATGAAGGCAAAAATAATACAAGGAATAAACAAAGGTTATAGGCACTGGAATCCTCCAGGCTAAGTACGTTACCAGCCCACAGCACGGATGGTCCTAACCGTCCTCTGCATATACGCCGATCCCGGCGTATGCCAACAGAGGGCAGAAATGAAATGGCCGACAATGCCAATCGGTAGGCTGTGAGGGGCACGAAGAGTGTTGGGGAGAATCGAGGAGTCAGGGAAACACCCAGCCGGGGTCTCTACCTGAAGGGAGCAGCCGCTCAACCTCTTCCTCAGACTGCACCGGGACGCGGAGTCACCTCTTGGTGATGCGTCACCGATACCCCAATCACAAGCAAAGAAGACTGAACCGAGAGCAGCCGCTCGATCGATCCCGTGGACTTCCGAGTCTGTAACGAGGCAAACACCTCCTGGTGTGCGTTACAGCTGGCAGTCCCTGTATCTCTGGTCGGGCTGGGAGTTACGACTCCAACCAGCAAAAGCGCCACTGCGCTTTGACTCAGCCGAGTCAAAAAGCGAAGCTCAATGGTTATCCGGTAGAGCTTCCGGGTCCTTCACAGGTGACGATGGGGCAAGACACGGCCCAGGGAGTAACGACTCGACCTACCTCCGTTCTTGCCTTACTGGAGCACCACTCTGGAACACTGCTCTTCACTAAGCAGGTACGTCGGTGTAAACACAATATCCGACAGCGTTGTACCTCCCGGTTCCTCCCTTTATAGGGCGTCTTTTCCTTGAGTTATGTAACAGCTCTCCTGTTTACATAAGGGCGTGTTTTCCTTGAGTTATGTAACAGCTCTCCTGTTTACATAAGGGCGTGTTTTCCTTGAGTTATGTAACAGCTCTCCTGTTTACATAAGGGCGTGTTTTCCTTGAGTTATGTAACAGCTCTCCTGTTTACATAAGGGCGTGTTTTCCTTGAGTTATGTAACAGCTCTCCTGTTTACATAAGGGCGTGTTTTCCTTGAGTTATGTAACAGCTCTCCTGTTTACTTAAGGGCGTGTTTTCCTCCCCTCGCATGACAGGAATTCTTGACAACAGCAGGTTACCTATTTAGGTCACCTCCTATCTAAGGAGGGATGTGCACTCACACCGGATCGCATTCAGACCTGTGCCCCATACTCAGAAGGACGTTTGTGCATTGATTGGCCTTACTTCTTTCTGTAGGCAGTGGATCCCTAGCTTTTCGTACATTATTAAACCCTTGTTGGCCCTTTTGACTAAAGACTCTCTGATGCCTCTCCCATGGACTACTGAATGCCAGAATGCCTTCCAACAGTTATGTCAAGCTCTTTGTTCTGCACCAGTATTAGGAACTCCAGACTACCCTAAGACTTTCACACTCTACGTACACGAGAGGGAAGGTTATGCCCTCTCGGTTTTAACACAGATACTCGGTGATAAACAACGTGCTTGTGCATATTTTTCAGCTGTCCTTGATCCAGTTGCCCGCGTGCTGCCTGGTTGTTTTCCAGCGGTGGCGCCAGCAGCTGTGTCCATAAGTCAGAGTGAGGGAATAGTCTTGTCACATAGATTGTTTGTGTTAGTACCTCTTTCAGTTGATGCCTTGCTAAATCAAACAAAGACACAGCATCTGACTAGTGCCTGTTTGACAGGATATGAATTGCCACTTTTGGCCCCTCATATCACGTTGAAAAGATGTTTGACTGAACCCTGCTACATTATTGCCACTTCCAGCTACTCAGTCTCAGTCACAAGACTTACATGACTGTATATCCCTCACTGAAGAACACACACGGGGTCGTGTTGACCTACAAGATACACTGTCATTGTTGTCATTCCTTGCCTCTCATCATCACAAAGTCTCTCGGAAGAAACTGCTATTTTTTAGACAGCAGGTTACCTATTTTTGTCACCTCCTGGAGGGACGTGCACTCACACCAGATCGCATTCAGACCATTTTAGACACACCTGTGCCCCATACTCAGAAGGACGTCCGTGTTGATGGGGAATTGTGGGTTGATGGATCCTGCTTGAAGTTGCCTGATGGCACGACATCTGCTACTTATGCAATTACAACACTTCAGACAGTAGTTGAGACAGCTCGTATCCCACAGAAGTCAGCTCAAGCAGCCGGGTTGATAGCACTGACAAGAGCATGTGAGCTTAGTACAGGTTTGCTTGTTAACATCTGCACTGATAGCCAATACGCCTTTGGAGTAGCACATAACTTCGGGCAACTTTAGAAAGAAAGAGGTTTTCTCACTTCACATGGGACACAAATAGTGCATGGGGAATTAGTACATGATCTCCTTACTGCCTTGACCTATCCTAAGAAAGTGGCAATTGTTAAATGTAGCGTGTAGGAGAGTAGGGTCTGCAATCCTATGATCACCCAGATTTTTTGCTTTTGCTTCATTGGTTTACGACGTTCCCTGGCTGTGGGCCTGCCAATCAGACCCACAGCCTAGCTGTTCTCTCTCGAAATTAACACACATGTACATTAGGTGCATCCACTAATTGGAACTGGGCCGCCGTATCAGTCCCTGTATCAGCATACCCCAGGTATCCAGGGCATCAGTGTACCCAGGGCCTACCAGGGGCTGCAGCATGTATTATGCCACCCCTGGATGGCCGCCCAAGTCTGACACAACTGGCTGCGCGACAGCTGGGGCAAGGTGGTGTAATCACCCGTTGCTGTAGGTGTAGTATTCCTATACCTAACCCTAAAATGGACACATGGATTCCTATCAGTCACTCCTATGGCAGGCCTTATCAATCCTGAGGGCAGAGTGCTGGGAATCATGTGGGAGGGTGCTCTGGCGCGAGCTGAGCCCGTCGACGGCTTGCGGAACCAAGTCCGAATAGCCGTTCCATGGTGACGCGTGCCAACTACCGTAAAATGCATTATAATCCTCGCGGTTATTTGCTAACTTTGGCATCGCATCACCCACACATGTCGAGTAAGGTGTCATACGAATTGGAATACGAACCCCTCGCCAATTCTGGCGACGGGGTTAGCATTCCCCCCTTTTTGAGGGGCACGACATGGAAGTAACCTTGAACCCCGGTTAAAAGTTGACTCCAGCCTCAGCATCACAAAATGGATGCTGCCACCAGACACAAGTCTGACCTCCTGCTGCTGGGGGACCTTCCAGCGGAGGGAGCTTGGACAAAGGGTTTCCTGTCGAGGGCGGTGTTAGCACCATCCCAGACAGGGTTTGTGTATCCCAGGTAGGCAGGGCTGAAAGGAAGGTGATTGCAAGTGGCACCCCGGTGCTCACTGTGCATAGCCCGGCTCAAACCAGTTTCGGGGGCAACCCTGCCCCTGAGCTGGGGCGAAGCCGGACAAAGGATAGGGGTGTAACCACCCCCCTCCTGGCCCCACCCATATGTAGGACCTAGTCACGGGCCAGCCCCTTTTCTTAGAATAAAGGTAGGAGCGAGTCCCCTTCCCAAATTGGATAATTCTGAATCTTGAACTACTTTCCACGAAAGGAACTCTTGACTTTTTCTGAAGACTCTCCCTTGTGGCTAAGGAGTAGCCACCCTGCACCAGCAGGCACCACCTAAGCGCTTGCGGTTTGCTGTACGTCTCTCCTACGGATCAAGACTGCCCAGCTCGACGAGACCCGGGTTCCCTGCCATCTCTGACCTCTACCTACATCGTCAGCCCAGCTGAGAGTCGTAGGTGTGACGAGACCTGCGGGACCGGCCATCTTCAGAACCTGCACGACGCTTATCTAGCACACCCACCGAGGGATCCTCGAGTGAGTGTACCTAGGGTTTGAGAAGCCCTAACCCTGAGCAGCTCCAGCACCGAAGTCTGCCTCCCCAGCATCCACGAGATCTGCGTGGGGGCCCTTCTGCTCCTTGCTGTTCACCGCGTTGTCCGGCCACTCGCCGACCGGCTTGTGGCCCACCTTCACGACGCACCACGATAGTTTTTCATCACTGGTCTGGTTGCTCCAGACTGGCTCTTGCTCCCCTTCAACAGAGGAGTACCACGGACCCTCCTGATCCACTCCAGACGCCATCTTGACTCCACCGCGTGGGCTTGCCACTGCCAAGACCTGCTGCCCCACTCCTGGGCCCAGCATCATCGACAGCAGACACCTTCGTGGGACAGCTCGCCCTCCATCCTGGTCGCCGCCGCGCCTCCTGGTCCGAGGAACAGCCGAGTCCGACGTCATCCCCTCACCTGGTCGAGGTGACTTCATCCGGTACCCTCCTGGTGCCCACACGATCGCTGGCTAGCGGTTGAAAACTGAGTCCCCTCTGCTTTCAGGTTTCCTTCGTCACCGATCCAGGCTTGGATCTCGCTGAACATCGACACTGGTCGCCTGCCAGCAACTTCTTCTTTCAGGCTCCTGAGACTGCAACGAGGACTCCCGACATCTTGCCGAACCTCACGCAGCCGCAGCCTCTGGGCTAGGTAACTCGAGCATTTCGGTGCTCCATCGCAGGTTCGCTCTACAAGTGTCCAGCTCCTTTTTTGTTTAGTCCCACTGATCGGATCACTCCGGAATCAGTAACTCCAGACTCTAACCACTCGCATTCCACTGTTAGTGTAGATGGTTTCTCGTGCCCCTCGGGCATTTGTGTAAATTGTGCAACTTGAAGTGTTTTCATAAGAGTTTTGTAGTGTGCTTAGCTCCCTGACTCATAAAGAGCCAGGGGGGTCTTGTTATAAATAAATATCCTTTATTTTCATAACAACTTGTGTGGTGTCCTTTCACGTGGTGTTCAAGGGGTAAATGTGGTGGTAAAACAGCCGGCTTAACACGCCCTCTAGAGTTTAGCCTGAAGACTGCTCTTGTCCATGCTACTAGGATAGCTGGTCTATAAGGTTGACTTACAACCAATCATCAATAAGGGTCGTTTGGAATGATACACAGTGATCACTAGAATAGTGAGCACTACATATCAGGCCAACTTCTCACATTGGTGAGCAGCGGTTGGGATTTGAGCTTGCTGTTGTTTTACCACACACGTATCCTAAGAATATCGAAGTGAAAGATCACATAAGTACCCAGGTACATATAACTTAACTTAGAATACTCTGAGTTCTACTGAACCAGCTGTTGTAGTGTAACAGGGCTTAGCACACCCTGACTACAACTCTTAGCAAGGGATCAGTAGGTAAACACATAGTGTAGGTAGGTGCATCACTTACACCTCACTAGAAGCATGTCGGTCCACGGAGAGTCTGCGGAGACTCCCTTAGTGGTCAGTGACCCTCCACAGGTCGTGTCACGATATGCAGCTCTTAGCTTCAAGGAGATGAGACAGGAAGCTAAACCAGGGTTCTAACCCTACCATCGCAGTTCTGATAGGTCTCTTAGAGGCGTACGATGCTAGGAGGTCCTCTAACACAGGTCCCCCCAATGCTGATGGGAACATGCCTCCCTTAGAGGGAACCCTTGGTGACCCAGACCTCGACCTCCATACAGAGGAGGAAGACGAGGAGGAGTTATCAGGAGACGAGGCAAACAAAGGTCCAGTGGTAGTCGGCAGGCTTACGAGGACCAACTTAAGCAGGCATGAGAAGGGAACTGGGGGAGCCCCGGGCCCACGCTCAAGCAGGCCTAACCTTGGGAACGGACGAGCTAGGTCTCTCTCCAGAGGCTCTAACAGATCTGTTCTTACACATGTCTCTCAGGCATCTTCTCAGAGATGAATGACGTCCCCTCAGAGAAGGGAGCATGAAGCGAAGATGAGGGAAGTCAATCTGAGGATCGAGCGGGAAGAACTTGCCCTCGCCAAAGAAAGACTTGCCTTGGCCCGAGAGCAGAAATTAAGTGGGTTAGATCCCACTGGTGGCAGCATTCTCATTAGAGAGAAAGACAGGGGTATAGACACTAGAAACCTGAGTAAAATAGTGCCCCCCTTTAAACAAGGGGACGACATCCACAAGTGGATAACTGCTTTGGAGAGGGCCTGCACTGTCCAGTGCGTCCCCCCGAGTCAGTGGGCAGCTATACTGTGGCTCTCCTTTGAATGTAAAGGGCGAGACAAGCTCCTCACTACTAGAGCTGAGGATGCAAACAACTACCAAGTCCTGAAGAATACACTGATTGATGGGTTTGGCTTAACCACGGAACAGTACAGGTTGCTGTTCAGGGACACCCAGAAAATTCAGTCTCAGGATTGGACTGACTTTGTCGATTGTGCCACTAAGGCTTTGGAAGGCTGGTTGCTGGGTAGCAAGGTTACTGATTACACAGGATTGTACAATCTTATCATGAGAGAACAGATTTTAAACAACTGTCAGAACCAATTGTTGCATCAGCACCTTGTCGACTCGGATCTGACCTCTCCCCAAGAATTGGGAAAGAAGGCAGACAGATGGGTCAGAACAAGGGTCAAGCAGAACCAGACTCAGAACCAGGGTGGTCAGAAGAAGGCAGACCAAAAGGGTAGTAACAAGAACGAACAAAATGACCAGAAGTCTTCGACAGGTCCCCAACAAACCAAAGAGGGTGGGGGTCAGGCTTCACAGAAGAAGAAGACTCAAGAAGGCCAGTTAAAAAGGTGGTGCCAATACTGTAAAAGTAAGACTCACTGGTTTAGTGAGTGCACCAAGAAAGGAGGGCAAACTCCTGCCACTGCAGCCCCTAAGGCACCTGCACCCCCTAGTACAGT
The DNA here is from genome assembly GCF_964204655.1 of Triturus cristatus. Classification (NCBI taxonomy): domain Eukaryota; kingdom Metazoa; phylum Chordata; class Amphibia; order Caudata; family Salamandridae; genus Triturus; species Triturus cristatus. The sequence goes on from NC_140584.1 coordinate 1,025,379,684, forward strand.
CAGCAGTGGTAGTGCACCTCCCAAGGCATTAGTTGGGTTAACCTTGGGAACCGAGGGGGGTGACGACTTAGTCAGCACGCTCACTCAGGCCGTCCTTGTCTGTACAGGGGATATGGATATGTCCCCTGATGCCAGTCCCAATACTTTGGGCAAATACAGACAGACGCCTTTGATCAATGGAAAAGTGGCTCAGGCCTACAGGGACACTTGTACCAGTGTCACCATGGTGACGCCTAACTTTGTGGACCCTGGACAGATCATGCTAGGTACCGACTACCTAGTGACCAATGCCAGCAATGTCACTACCAATCACAGTATGGCAGTTGTTGATTTCTCCTGGGGAGGGGTAAGTGGCCCGAAGAAAGTTGTGGTTAGTTCAGACCTCCCCGTAGAATGTCTGTTGGGCAATGATTTGGAAACGTCACAATGGTCAGAAGTGGAGCAGAGGACTCACATGGAAATGTTAGGCTTGCCAGCACATGTCCTTGCTGTGACCAGGTCACAGGCCAAAAGATGCCCCACTGAACAGGTGCTGGATCCTGGAAGAACGGACCAGACACCTTCCAAGAAAAGGAGCAGTAAGGGTAAGGCCTCGCCTTCCCCCTTGCCCCAGGTCGTGGATCAAGTCTCTGAGGAGGCTGACCTTAAAGAACTGAGGGAAACTGAGCCAAAAGAGCTTGAACCTGGTCAGGTTGAGTTTCTGGGCTCAGGGGGACCCTCCAGGGAAGACCTGGGGAAGGCACAGTTAGACTGCCCCTCACTTGAACCCCTCAGACAGCAGGCGGCTGCTGAGGCTGCATGGAACGCCACAGGTACCCACAAAGTGTACTGGGACGATGGACTCCTGTACTCCGAGGCAAGAGACCCCAAACCTGGCGCGACCAGGAGGCTGGTCATCCCCTTGTCTCTGAGAGGTTTCCTTCTTACCTTGGCCCACGAGATTCCCCTTGCAGGTCACTTAGGCCAGAATAAGACTTGGGACAGAATTGTTCCACACTTTCACTGGCCCCACATGTCCGAAGATACAAAGGAGTTTTGCCGCTCCTGTGTCACTTGCCAAGCCAGTGGTAAGTCAGGTGGCACGACAAAGGCCCCCCTCATACCACTGCCGGTGGTGGGGGTACCCTTTGAACGAGTGGGGATCGACATTGTCGGACCAATGGAACCCCAGACAGCATCAGGGCACAAGTTTATACTGGTGGTGGTGGACCACGCCACCAGGTATCCTGAAGCTATTCCCCTTAGGACCACTACAGCACCTGTGGTGGCACGGGCCCTAGTTGGAGTGTTCTCCAGAGTGGGCTTCCCTAAGGAGGTTGTCTCAGACAGAGGTGCAAACTTTATGTCGGGATATCTGACTGCAATGTGGAAGGAGTGTGGTGTCAACTACAAGTTCACCACACCCTATCACCCACAATGCAATGGGCTTGTTGAGAGATTCACCAGGACCCTAAAAGGGATGATTCACGGACTACCTGAAAAGCTTCGGCGGAGATGGGATGTCCTGATACCCTGCCTCTTGTTCGCCTACAGAGAGGTCCCGCAGAAGGGGGTTGGCTACAGCCCTTTTGAGCTTCTGTTCGGACATCCTGTAAGGGGACCCCTTTGTTTGGTAAAGGAAGGATGGGAGAGACCTCTCAGAAAGCCGGCATCAAACATTGTGGACTATGTGCTCGGTCTCCGTTCGCGGATGGCGGAGTACATGGAAAAGGCATCTAAAAACCTTGAGGCGAGCCAAGAATTACAAAAAGCTTGGCACGACCAAAAGGCTGTCCTGACCGTGTACCAGCCTGGACAGAAGGTGTGGGTGCTGGAGCCAGTGGCCCCAGCAGCACTCAAAGACAAATGGTCTGGGCCCCACATGATCATTGAGCAAAAGGGAGAGGTCACCTACTTGGTAGACCTGGGAACTCCCCGGAGCCCCCATAGGGTGCTCCATGTAAACAGGCTCAAGGCATATGTCGACAGGGAGGGCATGGGCTTGCTCATGGCCACAGATGAGGGACAGGAGGAGGAGAGTGACCCTCTCCCGGACCTGCTCTCTCAGAACCCTGACGATGGGTCAGTAGATGGTGTTGTCTTTTGTGGCAGCCTCTCTGGACATCAACAAAAGGATTGTAAACAGGTTCTTCAATCCTTTCGACATATGTTCTCTCTGACACCCAGTCAGACCAATTGGTGTACCCATGAGGTCGACACTGGGGACAGTCTGCCCGTAAAGAGTAAGATCTATCGACAGCCTGATCATGTCAGAGACTGCATCAAGACTGAGGTGCAGAAAATGTTGGAGCTGGGAGTCATTGAGCCCTCGGACAGCCCCTGGGCTAGTCCCGTAGTTTTCGTGCCGAAACCTCACACCCAGGGCGGTAAGAAAGAGATGAGGTTTTGCGTGGACTACCGAGGCCTCAATGCAGTCACTAAGACTGACGCCCACCCGATACCAAGAGCAGATGAACTTATAGACCGGTTGGCTTCGGCCAACTACTTAAGTACATTTGACCTGACAGCTGGGTATTGGCAAATCAGGTTAGCTGAGGAGGCCAAGCCCAAAACAGCATTTTCTACCCCGGGTGGGCATTATCAGTTCGTGGTAATGCCCTTTGGTTTGAAAAATGCACCTGCCACCTTCCAAAGGCTGGTGAATCAAGTTCTCACTGGGTTGGACGACTTCTGTGCAGGCGTATCTGGACGATATCGCTGTCTTTAGCTCCACCTGGGAGGATCACCTGGTCCACCTGAGGAAAGTGTTAGAGGCCCTGCAAAAGGCAGGCCTCACTATCAAGGCCACTAAGTGCCAGATAGGGCAGACACAGGTTGTATACCTGGGCCACCTTGTAGGTGGAGGCCAGGTTCAGCCATTGGAGAGCAAAATACAGGCCATCCAGGACTGGGCTCCTCCAACCACCCAGACTCAGGTTCGAGCTTTCTTGGGCCTGACTGGTTATTACCGGAAATTTGTCAGAAATTATGGATCCATTGTGACCCCGCTAAACGATCTGACAAGTAAAAAGATGCCAAAAAAAGTTCAGTGGACAGCAAGCTGTCAGAAGGCATTCGATGACCTAAAGCAGGCCATGTGCACAGCACCTATCCTAAAGAGTCCAGACTACTCCAAAACATTCATTGTCCAAACAGACGCTTCTGAGTTGGGTGTGGGAGCTGTTCTATCTCAGCTGAATTTTGATGGTCATGACCAGCCCATAGCTTTTATTAGCAGGAGGCTGACCCCCAGAGAGAAGAATTGGTCAGCTATTGAGAGGGAGGCCTTTGCTGTGGTTTGGGCCCTGAAGAAGTTGAGGCCATACTTGTTTGGCACTCACTTCAAGATTCAGACCGACCATAAGCCCCTCTTGTGGCTAAATCAAATGAAGGGTGAAAACCCCAAACTACTTAGGTGGTCCATTTCCCTACAGGGGATGGACTTCACAGTGGAGCATAGACCTGGCACTGATCATGGCAATGCAGATGGGCTCTCCAGGTATTTCCACTTAGAGCAAGAAGACTCACCTGGTCACGGTTAGCTTATTGTCCCGAAGTTTGGGGGGGGTCATGTAGGAGAGTAGGGTCTGCAATCCTATGATCACCCAGATTTTTTGCTTTTGCTTCATTGGTTTACGACTTTCCCTGGCTGTGGGCCTGCCAATCAGACCCACAGCCTAGCTGTTCTCTCTCGAAATTAACACACATGTACATTAGATGCATCCACTAATTGGAACTGGGCCGCCGTATCAGTCCCTGTATCAGCATACCCCAGGTATCCAGGGCATCAGTGTACCCAGGGCCTACCAGGGGCTGCAGCATGTATTATGCCACCCCTGGATGGCCGCCCAGTCTGACACAACTGGCTGCGCGACAGCTGGGGCAAGGTGGTGTAATCACCCGTTGCTGTAGGTGTAGTATTCCTATACCTAACCCTAAAATGGACACATGGATTCCTATCAGTCACTCCTATGGCAGGCCTTATCAATCCTGAGGGCAGAGTGCTGGGAATCATGTGGGAGGGTGCACTGGCGCGAGCTGAGCCCGTCGACGGCTTGCGGAACCAAGTCCGAATAGCCGTTCCATGGTGACGCGTGCCAACTACCGTAAAATGCATTATAATCCTCGCGGTTATTTGCTAACTTTGGCATCGCATCACCCACACATGTCGAGTAAGGTGTCATACGAATTGGAATACGAACCCCTCGCCAATTCTGGCGACGGGGTTAGCATTCCCCCCTTTTTGAGGGGCACGACATGGAAGTAACCTTGAACCCCGGTTAAAAGTTGACTCAAGCCTCAGCATCACAAAATGGATGCTGCCACCAGACACAAGTCTGACCTCCTGCTGCTGGGGGACCTTCCAGCGGAGGGAGCTTGGACAAAGGGTTTCCTGTCGAGGGCGGTGTTAGCACCATCCCAGACAGGGTTTGTGTATCCCAGGTAGGCAGGGCTGAAAGGAAGGTGATTGCAAGTGGCACCCCGGTGCTCACTGTGCATAGCCCGGCTCAAACCAGTTTCGGGGGCAACCCTGCCCCTGAGCTGGGGCAAAGCCGGACAAAGGATAGGGGTGTAACCACCCCCCTCCTGGCCCCACCCATAGGTAGGACCTAGTCACGGGCCAGCCCCTTTTCTTAGAATAAAGGTAGGAGCGAGTCCCCTTCCCAAATTGGATAATTCTGAATCTTGAACTACTTTCCACGAAAGGAACTCTTGACTTTTTCTGAAGACTCTCCCTTGTGGCTAAGGAGTAGCCACCCTGCACCAGCAGGCACCACCTAAGCGCTTGCGGTTTGCTGTACGTCTCTCCTACGGATCAAGACTGCCCAGCTTGACGAGACCCGGGTCCCTGCCATCTCTGACCTCTACCTACATCGTCAGCCAAGCTGAGAGTCGTAGGTGTGACGAGACCTGCGGGACCGGCCATCTTCAGAACCTGCACGACGCTTATCTAGCACACCCACCGAGGGATCCTCGAGTGAGTGTACCTAGGGTTTGAGAAGCCCTAACCCTGAGCAGCTCCAGCACCGAAGTCTGCCTCCCCAGCATCCACGAGATCTGCGTGGGGGCCCTTCCGCTCCTTGCTGTTCACCGCGTTGTCCGGCCACTCGCCGACCGGCTTGTGGCCCACCTTCACGACGCACCACGATAGTTTTTCATCACTGGTCTGGTTGCTCCAGACTGGCTCTTGCTCCCCTTCAACAGAGGAGTACCACGGACCCTCCTGATCCACTCCAGACGCCATCTTGACTCCACCGCGTGGGCTTGCCACTGCCAAGACCTGCTGCCCCACTCCTGGGCCCAGCATCATCGACAGCAGACACCTTCGTGGGACAGCTCGCCCTCCATCCTGGTCGCCGCCGCGCCTCCTGGTCCGAGGAACAGCCGAGTCCGACGTCATCCCCTCACCTGGTCGAGGTGACTTCATCCGGTACCCTCCTGGTGCCCACACGATCGCTGGCTAGCGGTTGAGAACTGAGTCTCCTCTGCTTTCAGGTTTCCTTCGTCACCGATCCAGGCTTGGATCTCGCTGAACATCGACACTGGTCGCCTGCCAGCAACTTCTTCTTTCAGGCTCCTGAGACTACAACGAGGACTCTCGACATCTTGCCGAACCTCACGCAGCCGCAGCCTCTGGGCTAGGTAACTCGAGCATTTCGGTGCTCCATCGCAGGTTCGCTCTACAAGTGTCCAGCTCCTTTTTCGTTTAGTCCCACTGATCGGATCACTCCGGAATCAGTAACTCCAGACTCTAACCATTCGCATTCCACTGTTAGTGTAGATGGTTTCTCGTGCCCCTCGGGCATTTGTGTAAATTGTGCAACTTGAAGTGTTTTCTTAAGAGTTTTGTAGTGTGCTTAGCTCCCTGACTCATAAAGAGCCAGGGGGGTCTTGTTATAAATAAATATCCTTTATTTTCATAACAACTTGTGTGGTGTCCTTTCACGTGGTGTTCAAGGGGTAAATGTGGTGGTAAAACAGCCGGCTTAACACGCCCTCTAGAGTTTAGCTTAAAGACTGCTCTTGTCCATGCTACTAGGATAGCTGGTCTATAAGGTTGACTTACAACCAATCATCCAGAAGCTGTGTGTTATGCTCGCTGTAGCGCTGTAACGCTCTGAATTACGAACTGCTAGAATCTGTGTTGGTCTAATTTTATCTTTTTAAACTGTTTTATTATTGTATTCTGCTGCCCATTACCTGCATTTCTTTGTTTTCACTGGTTCTCTGGGGCTTGGGAGGGGGAGTTGATTGCTGCTCGTATGCACTGCACTTTATCTACCTGCCTCCGGCCAGAAAAACACCACTTCCGCCGGTTAGCGGTCTAGTGGCTCATGGGGGAGTACTTCAGGAAGTCGCTGTCGCGCCCGCGCAGCGGACGCGCGCAGCGGGCGCGCCGAAGGCGCGCCCAAGGCAAGCCCGTCCGCGCTCGGGCCGGGCACAGGGCCACGACCCCTGGTCTCGTCCCCCCAGCAGGAAGGCACACTTACACGGTTAAGGAGCTGCAGCAGCTGAACCTTAGTAATAAAGGGCACCAATGTCACAAGCTTTCTTTGGACTCCATTCCCGATGTTAATGTGGACTCTGAAAGAAAGGTCGGGTCTACAGTATGTACGGTGTGTCTGGCTCTACTCCCGATCCCACTTAACCATTCTATCCAAGATACTAAATCTGGGCATGCCATGGACAAAGCCTTAGGTAAGGATAATCACCTCAAATGTGTTTTATTTAACGCAAGATCGCTTGTTAAACACTCAGTAGAATGCGCTCTTTTTTTAGAAAATCATAATGTTAAACTCGCATTTATCACTGAGTCTTGGTTAGACAACACCTCTGGCCCTGACCTGGTGAAGGCTACCCCCACAGGTTTTTGTTGCTACTCTTTAGATCGAACTCATAAAAGGGGAGGAGGGCTTGCAGTGATTTACCACGACTCACTCACCCCGTATTTCCAACCGGTGTACGATCAATGTTGTGAAGCCCTCTCCTTTAATATTACGTCTGAACATTGCAGACCTTTTAAAGGTATTCTCATCTATCGTCCTCCTGGAAGTAAGACCAATTTTCTTAATTCTCTCAATACATTACTAGAAGATGGTCTGACTCAACAATCTTTTGTTGTTCTGGGCGATTTTAATTTCCACCTGGAAAAACTGGAAGACCCTGATACGGCTAATCTCCTAAGCACAATGGCCTTGGGAAGCCTAGAACAGCTGGTCTCCTTCCCCACCCACATAAAGGGACATACCCTAGATGGGATTTTCTCGAACAATTGTGATCTGGGTAACATTGCTGCTCTTCCCATAACCTGGTCGGACCATGTTGCAATCACCTTTGAACTTAAACATGTTACGAGGGATTCTACATGTTTAAAAGTTAAAAAGGAGATCACAACCAGAGCTTGGGGGAAAGTAGATGTTTTACATCTAGAATCCTCCCTTCAGGAAAAACTACCCATAATTTCACCTGACCCTGAGGTAGCAAGCCGACAGTATAACAACTGGTTGGAAGAGGCATGTTTACAAGCAGCCCCCCCCCAGAAAATGGATACCGAGAAGGGCCATACCTACGGCTCCTTGGTACTCAGAAGAGCTCCGGGGGAAAAAACTTTTATGTAAACGGGCTAAAAGATTGTGGCGAAAAAACTATATAATAGCCGATAAACTGGAACTTAAAGTAACCATCGCAACATACAAACAATCTCTCTTGGAAGCCAAGAGAGATTTCTTTTCGTGCCAAATTTCTAACGCCAAATCTGACTCAAAGGAGCTTTTTAAAACTGTCATTAAACTCTCTAACCCTAGGAAGCTCAATGGTCCAATCGCACCCAATTTCTGCAATACGGTGGCGGCATTTTTTAAATCAAAAGTGGAAATTATTTTTTCCTCTCTATCAGACATGATTAATAAAAATGATGAGGTTTTAGAGACCAACATCCCCCCTCCCCTGGTTAACACATTAGATCACTTTATTCCTCTGAATTTAGAGGAAACTAAGGATCTTATGAATAATATCAAATCAGGGGCGCCCAGCGATCCCTGCCCCACCTGGATGATCAAACAGGTGGCAGATATTTCCTGCAGGGCCCTCACACCCCTCTTCAATAATATATTTCAAACGGCCACTTTTCCTACCCTATGGAAAAAGGCCTCAGTACTTCCTCTTCTAAAGAAACAATCCTTGGACCCCAAAGATCCATCTAACTATCGCCCCATCTCCAGACTCCCTCTACCAGCGAAAATGCTCGAAAGAGCTATGAACAGACAACTCAGCAATTTTCTTCAGTTGAATGATTCTCTTGATCACTCACAATATGGTTTTAGACCAAATCATAGCACGGAGCTGGCGCTCATTAAAACAACAGAGGAGATTAGAGAAACCTTGGACAAAGGAGGAAGTGCTATGCTAATCCTTTTAGATCTATCCGCGGCCTTTGACACCGTGCATCACGAAATTTTGTTAAATCGGCTGTCAAAGACCGGGATAACAGGACAAGCCTGGAAGCTCCTGGAGTCCTTCCTAAAAGACAGGCTTCAAACAGTCGAATTAAACGACACTACATCTGAAGCTTTTTCTTTGCCATGTGGGGTGCCACAAGGCTCCTCACTAAGCCCCACCCTCTTTAATGTTTATGTGGCCCCCTTAGCCGGTATCATCAGGTCATTCGGCTTCCAGCTTACCTCCTACGCCGATGACACGCAAATTGTGCTATCGGTAAGGGAGGGGGCTGAGAACGAAACAGGCAATCGCTTCTCGAATTGTATGCTATCCATTTCCAGGTGGATGTCAGCTAACTGTCTTAAGCTGAACTCGGCTAAAACAGAAGTGGTGAGGTTTGGCAATAACCTCCGGATGTGGACTCCTGACTGGTGGCCTGACTCACTAGGCCTCTGCCCCATTCCCTGCAGGAAGGCAAAAAACTTGGGAGTCATGATTAACGATAAACTCAATATGGGCGACCAGGTGAGCAGTGTCACTTCAGGCTGTTCCTTTGTACTTAGAATGATTAGGAAAATTAGGCCCTATCTGACTGAGGGATGCCTTCGCACTGTAGTGACCGCACTCATACTATCCCGACTTGACTATTGTAACAGTCTTTATTTGAATATGCAGTTACAATATCAAAACAGGCTGCAGGTCATCCAAAACGCTGCAGCCAGACTCCTGACTCGAACCCCTAGATGGGTATCAGTTAAAGACGAGTTGAAAAAACTGCACTGGCTCCCCATCCATATTAGAGCCAGGTTCAAGGCCTCGTGTATTGTGTTCAGAGCCTTGAACGGGACAGCTCCAGAATTTCTCAAAAATAAGTTCTCCTGGTATAGACCAGGTAGAACGCTCAGATCATCTGGAGCCAAGCGGGTAAAAGTTCCTTACATAAACAAGGTAAATTGGGGAGGAAGGAGCTTTACCTATGCAGCCGCCAAAGTCTGGAATGGATTGCCGTTCACACTGAGAAATGCTTCAGATCTCACCTCCTTTAGGAAGACTCTCAAAACCTGGTTCTTTTCCGAGTTCTAATTCTTCGCGTCAGCGCAGGCTTTTCAGTGTTTAGCGCCAGGACACCGCAAGGTAATCGTGCGCTCTATAAACTATTATAACATAACATAACATAACATAAGGGTCGTTTGGAATGATACACAGTGATCACTAGAATAGTGAGCACTACATATCAGGCCAACTTCTCACATAGCGCACACAAGAAAGTGACCGATAAAATAGGAGCAGGCAATGCCTTTGCAGATTACACAGCTCGGGAGACCGCAATGTAGCGAAGTATCACATCTATGTATGTAGTTAAATCACAGGCTGAACGTTGGCATGATGCCAGGCAAGAGGTGCTGGACATACAACAATCCGCCTCTGTTGATGAATTAGACCAATGGTCCAAGGAGAGATCATTGGATGATGAGGGCTGTTGGAGGAAAAACAAAATGACAAAATGGAAGTTACCCACAGCCTATTTACATCCTATGATTCACATGGCACATGGGCCGGCACATGTTGGTGCATCCTCAATAGCAAAGCAACTTATGTAAAGTTTGGGATCATCCAGATATTGTCAGTACGGCTAAGTAAATAGTCCAGTCCTGTCTGATCTGTCTACAGTATGTTCCTGGAAAGGGAACACGAACTCCAACAGGAGGGTTTGCAATACCTACTGCACCTTTTGAGGTCCTGCAAATAGATTACATCCAGCTTCAGTGCTGTAACAACCTGAAGTAGGTCTTGGTAGTGGTTTGTAACTTTAGTAAATGGGTGGAGGCATACGCTACGAAAGATAATACAGCTCTTAATACAGCAAAGGTGCTCCTAAAGGAGTTTTTTCCCCGATTCTGCATTCGCAGAGTTTTGTGGAGTGACAACGGACCCCATTTTATTGGGGGCAAGTTGTTCAGTATCTCATGAAAGGGTTGGGAATCAAGCAGAAGTTTCATGCTGCTTTTCACCCACAATCAGCAGAACTAGTGGAACGTTACAACTCTACTCTGAAATTGAAATTGGCTAAAATACAGGCTTCCACATCTTTGAAATGGCCTGATGCACTGCCTTTAGCATTGCTATCCATTAGATCGATACCACATACACAATCTGGCCTCACACCGTATGAGATGGTTTTCGGAAGGCCAATGAATATTTGGGGGATTCCTAAGCCACACCCTATACATGATGTACCCTATGTATTGATGAATGACTATTTGTCTCAGTTGACTGACAGTTTGTCTTCTATTTATCAACAGGTTTGGGAGACTCTTCCAGACAGGTCGCAAGGTGAGGGCCACTGCTTGCGCCCTGGGGACTACGTCGTAATCAAATCCTTCTGTTAAAGATTATAGGGATCTGTTAGCATGAGCTGAAAGCCATTTTGTACTTGGCAGCCATTTTAGTTAGCTATATGCTAGCCATTTGCTTTCTCCCTCTTCCAGAGCCTTGCACATGCTCAGAGGGGCTTAGCTAGTAGAATGCACCTGCTCCTAGTATAGAACTGCCAGGCTGTTCTAACTGATGTCAGCAACTCATTACTCCTCCTACTTGTTGACTGCGCATTTTCTGTATGACCATCTATGTGTGTAACTCTTCTCATGTGTACTTGTACCGCCTTCTTTTGCGCCCCTGTGTGGGTATATAAGGCCCCTGTTCTCTGTACTCCTTAGAATGCCTCCTACAGTGACTTGAGATTACTGTGTGACACAATCTCCCTCATATGAGGTTAATAAAAAAGATGTCTTTTATATTATAGCTTCTGTGCCAATCTCTTCTTTGTTGGCCCCTGAGAAGGTTTTGATTTCTTCACTTCCAGAGGAACAGCTCCCTAGCACTGAGGTGCTGATGGCTACCAGGACTGCAATTCGAGTTACGAACCGGAAGAACTGGGTCCATGCGACACACTGTCGAAAAGTGTTGCAAGACCTAGTGAGCCCAGCTGTGTTGGCAAATCACCGCGATATCCTGGTCACAGAGAAAGGACAAGCTGTGTCACCTGAAGGACCTGAGGAGGTCTTCCCGGACCACACGATTCCTGGTACATCCCGATATCAGCTGCGACCTAGAAAGAAAGACACTTTGTTACTGAAAAAGACTGTTTGAGCCACTGTCCTGGGTGGTTAAAGACTGACTTCAAAGGGGGTAGTCTTTTAGTGACTATTCGTCTCAATGTTAGTGAAGAAATCAACGCCTGCCCAGGACCTTAGGGCACCATCTGCTTTGTTGTTTGTCGACAAAATGAATATGCCTAAGGAGAAGAAACCAACTGTTGCAAGAGTTTGTAGCAAAAGAACAATGATTGTTACTGGACTTACCTTGACTGTTGTTACTGTTGCTATAATAACATGGATTGTAGAGGAAGTAGCTCCTGTTCGAAATCTATTGACTGCTACTACTCCTGTCCCTATTGAACACCATTACTTTACTCTTCCTTATCATGAGCAGAAACACAGAATCCTACCTCAATAACACTTTCATTCAGATGTTGCACCATACGCACAATGCCACGAATGTTACCAACTGCTGGGCATGTGGAATGATACCAGCTCATCAGAAAAAGGTAGGAACGCCTTTTATTCCTTTGCCGTTTTCACATAATGGCTCCTGAAGAGCCTGGTTTGCATTGTTGTGGGCTTCTGAAGTTGCTAATATCACTTATGCTGATGTAGGAGGACTAAACGCTCAATTGAATAAAGTTTGTTACCATGATGAGGAAGGAGATCCACAAGCTAAAGGAACTGTATTGGAAATGGAGGAGTATCGTCAAGAAAATTCCTCCGCCCGCTATGTTTTCCCTAACACTCGAACAACCAAGGGAAATGGGCCTCCTGGTATTGCTGTTACTATAGCTCGAGCGGATCTGTGAGCAGTATTGGCAATATTCATGTGGGAAAAGGTGACTGTACTTTAGTGTTGAATATTACTGGAATAAACAATAATAGTTTTTTGTCCTCACACAACACTTATTTCATTTGCGGAAGTAAAGGTTATTATCATCTATCACCATTGGTTGGTCAGGTAGCTGCTATGTGTCCTTTTTGCTTCCACCTGTGTTTTTGGCACCTGCATCCTACCATAAAGACTATAAACTGTATAATGACATTTCCAAAACTAGATTCAAGAGGACAATAAATAATGATAAGGTGAATCAAACTGATACTGCACTACAGCAGTATATTGACTTTAATTTGGGGCTATTCCTCTTTGTTGGTGCGGCCTTAAACAACAGAAAGATCCGATGCTTGACACGTGTTGTAGAGGCTGTAACCAATCAGACAGCAAAGGCGATTGGAAATATCACAGACGAACTACAAATTGCAAGAATTGTGACGCTCCAAAATAGGATGGTCCTTGATGTCATCTTGGCTGACCGTGGTGGAGCATGTTGCATCATTGGGAGTAGCTGCTGCATTTACATCCCTGACCACGCCCCTTTTGTTTTTGATGCAATTTCTAAGATGCACAAAATAGCCACTGAAATCCACCAGGACTCAGGGACATGGACTTTGACTGATTGGCTATGGAATGTGTTTACTGTATGGGGATGGGAAATGTTATCAGCTCCATGTATATTTTTTGCGATTCTTTTCACTTGTTTCCTATGTATTCAATGTGGCCCAATGCTTTGTTCTCTTTGTGTTTCTACTTGTACCTTGGGTAAACCGACTAAACAGAATGTTAAGACAGTGGCGTAATGAAACTTGAGGGGGCCCTCCTGCAAAGAACATGGACGGGGCCCCCCCACGCTCCAGACTCAGTCAGGAGCTCTCAGATCAGTGGTCTGCTGCCCATGCACCAGTGGCAGCTGGTGGATCCTAAAAGAGGTGAAGCAAAAAGCTGAGATCCAAGTTGAAGGAGCAAGTGAGTACAGCAAACACACCAAAGTGAAAGAGAATGGTTCGGGTTGGCCTTCCCGAGTGGAACAGGAGTTCGATTGGTACATTTTACAACACAAGGTTCAAGAAAATTAATTAGAAGCAAGTTGAAAGATACCAATGGCGTAATACTGAATAGCCTGGTTTGCAAAATCCTGTCCCTTCATGGCTCAGTATAGAGCTCTTACTCCTAGGACACCCTTCTGAATACAAATCTCCATAATACTTATTAGAGTGCAGAGCTCTAGTTAGGATAAAGCTCACATCCCCAGATACTCAGTATAGGACTACTCTGCTAAGATGAATGAATGAAGGGGATTTATAAAGCTCAAAACAGATGCTCCAGCAGGAGCGTCCTTGCGCTAATTGAAGTCCTATCTGCTCAGTGCATACTACATGTAGGTTCAGAGCTCTCCACTCAGCAATTAACAGGGCGCATTGCTCAGGACAGAGCCCACTGAAAAGTATGGGCCCCCCTCTTCTATACAAGACCCCCTACTCACTAAATGGTTTATTAGTGAGTGCAATCAATCAATCAAAAATACTTGTAAAGCGCTCTACTTACCCGTGAGGGTCTCAAGGTGCTGTGGGGAGGGGGTGTCACTATTACTCGAAGAGCCAGGTCTTGAGGAGTCTTCTGAAGGTGAGCAGGTCTTGGGTAAGCCGTAGGTGGGTGGGGAGGGAGTTCCAGGTCTTAGCGGCGAGGAAAGAGAAGGATCTGTCGCCAGAGGTCGTTCATTGGATGCGGGGGATAGCGGCGAGGGCGAGGCCGGTGGAGCGGAGATGGCGGGTGGGGGTGTAAAACCTGAGTCTGCTGTTCAGGTAGGCTGGGCCGGTGTTGTGGAGTGCTTTGTGTGCGTGGGCGAGGAGCTTGAAGGTGATCCTCTTGTCGACGGGGAGCCAGTGTAGGTCTCTCAGAATGCTTCCAGTCAGCTCAGAATGGTCTTCACAGCTCCAGTCTCCATGCACAATCCTATCTCTTCATTTGCTGGTTGCTTCATGTTAGGCTTGGCGTGGTTACCCCTGACCTTTTGCCTCTACCTCCTGCATTTGTGACTGTGTACGTGATTTTGTTTTTGCTGGTTTAGATGCTTTGGGCACTTTGCCACTGCTGATTAGTGTCAACGTGCAAGCGCTCCCTGTCTAAATTGTGAGTGGTTATCCATGATTTACATATTTGATTTACTGGTACCTCCCTGTTAAAGTGCACTGAGAGTGCCAGGGTTTGTAATTCAAATGCTATTAGTGGGCTTGCAGCACTGGTTGTGCCACCCACATGAACAGCCCTGTAAATGTGTCTCAGACCTGCCACCACAGTGTCTGCATGTGCAGTTTTAAACTGCCATGTTGACCTGGCAAATTTCTTGCCAGGCCCAAACTTTCCCTTCCCTCACATGTAAGGCACCCCTCAGGTAGGCCCAAGGGACCCCCATGGGCATGATGTAGTATATGTGAACGGTAGGACATGTACTGGTGTGTTTTATATGTCCTGATCAGAAATAGTGTGTATTTCGTTTTTCACTGTTGAAAGGCTGTTTATCGCATAGGTTAACATTGGAGCTGCCTTGTAACATTTTACAAGTGTAACTTGCCATTGGGGCAAGATAGAGAAATGGATTTTAGGCTCTCTGAACTCAGAATTTAATAACTCACCTTTTAATAAAAGTTGTTTTTAAATTGTGTGTTTAAAAGTTCCACTTTTCGAAAATGTGCATCTTCTTGTTTAATCATCCTGTGAGCCCCTGCCTGTTTGTGTATTCACCTTCTGGTTTTTGGCGTGACAGGAGCTGGGGATGTGCATTCATATTAGACAGTCACAAGGGGGTCTGAGGTGTGCCCTGCCTTGCTTGGGTGACTCATAGCCAGTCTTAATAGACCTTGTCTGCATTTAGAGTGCAGAGAGGGGTTTCACTAGCACCTGAATAGGCGGTGTCGCCACCTTCTGTGATCCAGCAGAACCAAGGAGGCCAGGACTGGTTTGGACTGGGCTCAGAAGCCATTGCCACAAAGAGACCAATGAGAAAATGGGTATACGTATTGGACCTTAAACACCAAGACTTTAGATTACTTCTAGAAACAAGAGGACCCTGCCAAGAAGAACAGCTGTGTGAGGAGCGCTACTGTTTCTGTGTGAGGGGTGGGTTGGCCTGCAGTTGCTGTTTCGGTCTGTGGCAGAGGAAAAGGTCTGACTCTTTTTGCTCTTCTGTGGAATCCTACTTGTGAAGAATCTCCATGGGCTTGTGTGCGCTTGCCTCCTGTTTTGGAAGACTTAGGGACATCAAAGTCTTCTGTGTGCTTTAAGGGGAATTCCCTTGTGCTTTACTGAGAGCTACTCTGTGCTTTACTCATTTGGGGAGTTTTTCTTCCATTTCCCTTTGTGGAAACCTCCCTCTGCTGGCTCCTTGGAAGCAGAGTGAGCGTTTTTCTTTCTTAAAGGTCTGAGCTGAGTCCCCACCCGCTGTGTACAGAGGCCAAGGTCAGAGAAGATCTGGAAGGTCAAATGTGGCCACTCGTCAAGGAAGCCAATGCAGAGGACTTCTCAGTGTTGCCAGGCAACCGTGCGGCGGACAGAAGTTCCCGGCATTGCCCAGCAACACCCCGGAGGCCGAAGAAGACGCGGCGCCATCAGCCCAGCCAGCCAGCACCGCTGAGAAGAGCCCCCGGGATGAGGCAGAGCAGGATGCTCTGCGGGTGACCAGGGCATGAGCCCCGCCCTTGCTGCACCAGCCGCACGGGCCAACATGCCGTACACTGCTACAGTAGTGGCGCCTTTCACCTCTGTGAAAATCCGTTCGGGGCATTTTCTTTATTTGTCTGCATTTTGCTTTGGTGTTCAGGCAGGCGGCTTGATTACCAGAAACAGCAACCTCGCACAGGAACGGTGTGCTCAAAGATCATTGGCACCATAGTGCTAACAACAATGTGGTAATCCTGATGTTGTTCCTTCACTACATGTGGTCATTGTAGATGGTAATAAGTGGTATTTCTTTACCCCTTCTGAAGACGATAGAACAAGTGTCCTGTTTGCAGCCCCTTCCTATAATGTGCAGTGAAAGTGATTTTATGAAATAAGCAATCTAAAAGTGTGTATTACAATTTTCTAACTGTTATGCTTATGATAATTGCCTAGTTGGCAAACTAATTGAGATTTATGTGAGTGTGTTGTAATGTGCTTATATACAATATAGGTGATATTTTTATATACTATTGTGTGGAGTCTCTTTTGTAGTATGTTTAACTGTGTCATTGGAGTGTGTGTGTGTTGCGCAAAAACTCTTTGCACATTGTCTCTGGGATAAGCCTGACTGCTCTGACAAGCTACCAAGGGGGTGAGCAGGGGTTATCTTGGGTGTGCAACTCCCTTATCCTGACTCTAGAGTGGTGGGTTCTGCCTGATTTAGGTGCATATCTTAGCCAACCAGAAACTCCATTTCCAACACTTCATCTCTTGAATGTTATACCTATTCATTAGGAAGTCTTCCAAGATTTAGGAGAAACAGAAAAAACAATTAAACACTTCGCACAAATGACTTTTAAACGTACAAGAGAGACATACATGCACAATGACATACGCACAGAGAATAGAACATCTGTCTATGGAGAGAAACAGCTTCCCAAAGGAAACAGGAGACTTCAGAGACCACATTTGGAGGGATCCCGACACAAGGAATATCTTTCTAGAATTGAAGGGACATGTTCAGAAACATCCTAAGGTTTTAGGTGACTGAAGTGCAGGGGGCACAATGGCTCTGGTACAGGGGCATAAAGAGAGTACCCATCAAGAAAAAAGACCCACTCTTTCAAAGAGAGGAAGGAAAAGTGCAGGTTGAAGGGGAGTGATAATGTCAAATCGGAATGAGTGTGTTCTAGTGCAGAAGAGATCCTGCGACATGGGTGAAATATCAAGGAGCATGTCCGCAGAAAGCGAGGAAAGGTAGGCATAGAGAGAATGCCAGCTCTCAGGGAACATATCAGTAGGGAGGGGATGGTTGCAAGGCAAGTGAGCATATCTAGTGATCAATCAGTTGAAGAATGTGAAGACAGATGCATCAGGGAGATGCACTTTCTTTTTTTTTCTTTTTTTTATAAACTTTTTATTATAGTTGTCGTCAAGGCACAAATGAATCAGGTAGTATATACAAATATTAAGAGCATTATATCCAGACATCAGCGGTTTTACGACAATTGGCGTATGGATAATACATATATCACAACAGAAGACAATATTCCATGCATTACATTCCCAACTCCCCGTCATTTTCATTGTCAGACTCCCCCTCCGCCCTTATCTCTGGTGGCTCACAGATGTATCCCCTGTATTTGTTCCAGGCCCCCCAAACCCTGCTCCATTTCTTAGGGCAGCCTCGATTGATAAATACTGCTTTTTCGGCCACCATGGCAGCATCAAGATCTCCACACCAGGCGGTGAGTAATGGTGACTCTCCCACACACCATTTTTGTGCGATGTTGCGCTTTGCTATCATTATCCCTAATGTGGCCCACTCCTGTACTGGGCGCAAGAGATCGTTCGGTTCCCATACGTTTAGTAAACATCTCCTGGGTTCGGGAGCTAACGACACCTCCACGGTCCTCATCACTTTTACCCAGTACTAGGGAGATGCACTTTCAAGTATTAAAGAACATGTCCATGGTGAGGGTGGTGCAGATCGAAGCTTCCAAATCCCCTCTACTTCCACGGACGGAGTGATCACACAGTCACACACGCACACACACATCACACGCTGGTGGGGCTTATTACACCAACATTCATCCTAACCACTCTATCCGTGCCCTGTAAAGGAGAAACACTTTCACAAAACCTATCCAATCTGCCTGTACTTTGAGGTCAATGGCATCTGCTTAGTTGCTTATGAATCTAGCGAAATACATTTCAAAGAATACACAATAAATTCAATAAACATGACCAGAAATAATCACCCGACACAGAAATTCAAACAGAATTATTTGTTTATCTAAAAGTGTAAGAAAAGCCAATTAAATGCAAACTCATTTCTCTCATATTTACCTATTCTGTCTAAATGTCAGATCCTAAGTCAGAACCGGTCCTCTGTAGAAGAATTAGAGTTTCCTGCCGTCATGTAGAGTCATCGTCCTCTCCGTCAGCATAGGGACCTCGGATCATCAGCTCGGGAAGAAGTGGCGCTAGACCTCTATAGCCTGCTATTATTTATACTAAAATTTACATTCTATAAAGTTACAATTCTTTGTTCAGAACGGATGAATGGCGGAAATAATGTCATCTTGGTAAATTTTCGATATTGTGCGAGATTTTCTCACACATTGATTGTCCCAAATAATGAATAGCAAAATTGAATGTCCATGACTAATTCGATACATCTACGGATGTCTCTACTGGGTAAATTTCTATCAAATGGTGGGATCATTATAAGTTCATGAAGTCAAAATTTCAAAATTGCAACATCTCCATCTTCCAGGGGCACTTGGCAGATTTCCTGGACTTGTCATCATGCTCATGGCTTTTCAGTTCATCGGAGGTGCAAGGTCACAGGCAGAGCGAAGCCTTTTTGTAAAATTTCCATCTACTCGAATGCAGGCTGCGGGTGGTAGCCATCTTGTGGTAGGCCACATTGGACAACTTAAGTGAAAATAAACATAAAACAGAATTACTGCACGGAAATGATTATACAGTGTTATTCCCCTGCTAATACCCTTATGTGTGTGTATTTATCTAGCCATTTGCGACATTAAAAGCCATTAATGCATATTAATTATAAGCGCAAACACAATAACTTCACATAAGCAACATCGATTTCTGTCAGTTTGCTCACCAACTTAGTTCACTTAATATTTTAGCCATGCAATAGCATTCCCACGTGTAATTATTTTGTTAATAAGGTTGGTTAGACAACATTCGACAAACTTTTAATAATTAATAATTAATCAGTAGTACTTTTAGTTATAACATGCGAAAATGAAACAGGTATTCCGTTTAAAAGTAAAAACCCTGCTCCATTAATCCCCCCTCTGGTGATATCTAATCACCACAAAAATCAAAACCCCCCCAAAAAAAAAAAAATCAATTTAGTTTCCCCTTTCTGGAAGAATTCAAAATTTCTTCTTGTTCAAGTTTTAAACCCTTGTTTCCATCTCATCTTCCTTTTTAGTTTCTATATACATGCTTTCTCTTAGCTCTTCTAATTCTATTTCTTGTGGATCTCTTTCTGGTTTCTTTTGTCTTCTTTTAACATTTTCTTTTGTGATTTTCTTTTTATTTCTTCTATATCTACAGCACATACATCCTAATCTAAGGATCAATAATGCAACAATTACACAAGTTAATGGAAATAATATCTTACCAAAAATGGTACTACTTATTTTAGCTACAAAGTTTTTGATAGCAATCATCTTATTAGCCATTTTAGTCCAGATACTTTCAGCTTCCAGTGGTACTAATTCTTCATGCAAATCAGTAATATTTTTGATATAAACTTTTAGATCTTTGCTTTCGTCAGGAATGTAAGTGCAACAATGTTGAACTTTCAGCATTCCACAGACTCCACCCTCTTTTGCCAACAGAATGTCAAGGGCAAGTCGATTTTGCATCGCCATAGCACGCAAAGCAACCATTTCTGTATTAACCAAAAGAAAGCCTCCAGCGGTGCTTGTTGACAAGCGATCCACCACTGTTGACAGCTTCCGAATGCCAAATGCATTCAAAGAAATTCCCACTGCTGGAATTAAAGCTCCAAAAATATCTCCTATAATTTCTGTCCATGTTTCTCTTCTATAGCGTGTTAATTTATTAGAATGTTCAGCATCATCTACTCTATCCATGTGAACAATCTTTGGAAAGACCAGGCCAACATAACATGTACCAAACCAATGGTCAGGCAAACGGTAATAAGCCTTGTTGCCACAAATATAATACACTCCCGGGAAAACTGGATCTTCTCCTCCTCTAAATCCCCATCCGGTTGCAATAAAGTATGTATCATGGCACTCACTAGTCCCTATGAAATAATAATCATACTGGGATCTCTTTCTGGTAATGCACAGTTTTCCTTTCTGTCGGGCATCTATAGCCATAGTTGGACTGGCTCCATTTTTCAACTCCTTTTCATTCTCAATATCCCACATTGTGTCACTCATTTTATGCCCTTCTGCTTTCTTGTGCATGTTCAATCTTCTTCTCTCAACCATGTCTAGAAAATTCTTCTCTTCTCCTTTCAAACTGCAAGTTAAATTATTTCTAAAAACATATTCTAATGTTAATTCTTTGGTTTCTAAAAAAATCTCACCTAAAGTGTTAGCTTCCTTTGCAGGATTCAATGCTTTATTCATAGGCAGTTGCCCAAGAATATTATCTACATTAGACATATTATAATCTAATTTCCCTAACTGATAAAATATACTAATTAGCACACTACAGGAAATTCCATACGTAGCCGGAAGATGATGATAAGTCACTCCTTCCGAAACAGAGGCAGATAATTGCATGCAGACGTAGCAATCCCTTACTTCGATTGTCTTTACGTACTCATACAACAATTTAGAAAAAACATTGCTAGAAAAATCATTAATTGACCTATCCTTATTTATATGTATATTGCTAGTTCTAGTCGGTACTATTTTCTGTGAACTTTTCCCTACATTAGTTTTGTTCTCAGTATGACCTTCTAAAGTGTCTATAGTGACTCTAAATGAAATTAATAGAGCAAGCACGCTCCAAAGCAACATTAAGAAACCTGTACAGCAGCAGCACATTTTGCACCATCTTTTCAGAAAGGTACATCTACTTTTATTCTCAGTGTTAGCCATTTTGTTAATTTGACCGTGTCTTTTGACTTAGCCTCTTCTACTCCTCTACTGAACTTTTAAGGGCAGCAAGTACCCAACAGATTATTACAATCTACTAATGTTTAGTATTTCTTTTTCTTCTCTTCTCCAAGTGATTTTCCTTGGATTTACTCAATTTGGATTTTCATCACTTTTCACTGTTTCTTCATCATCATCAAACTGTATCAGGTCCTGAACATCCGTCTCTTCCCCAATGTCGGACAAGATAACTCTCAGGATTCCTACAGCTTCTTCTTCAGCAACCTCTTTCAGTAAATCCTCCTCTGGACTTCCTTGACTGTCTGCCTCTTCTCCTTGTTCAGGCAGTGCCACATACGTCCATTCCGGTGACTTGTACCTCTGGTTTGGTTTTCTTATTCTTTTAGTTTTCTCAGGTATCTTTGTTTCTTCTTCTTTAGTTGGGTTTTGACTTGACACTTCGTTCACTTGTTCAGCTTTCGAAGAGTTAACTCGTGTCAGTCTGTACCTCAGTCTCTTTATCTTATTCGGCCAAAGATCTCCTTTAGCATTTCTCTTTTGTTTTCCCTCTTTATTGTTTCTTTCCCCAAGCCAAGTTCTCTTTCTCAGAACTCGTCCTCCATGTATCTCATTGTCACTTTCATCAGACTCTGTCTCAGTTGCCTCTTATTCATTAACAGGTTTCTTTTCCCTAACAACTTCCTTTTCTCCAACAGTCTCTTTTTCCACCAATTGAGATTTCCCTACTTCTGTCCCTCCTCGGGTCTCCGACACGCAATCTTCTTGCTGTCTACTTGTCCCTTCACCTAGCTTGTTGTTGATGTTCCCTACACCTCCTCGGGGTTTTTCCGCAATCTGTCCCTCACTGTCTTTGTCTGTCCCTTTTTCTTCAATATTTATCTCAGGTGGAACTTGTCTAATTTCCTCATGGGATTCAGGTGTCTCTTCTGTTGGAATGTTCTTTTCTTTTCTTTCTTTCTTTTTGTGTTGGTCACTGTCAATTGGAACCTCAGGTAATTCTTCTGAGTCTGAACTTGCATCTGCCGTTTGCACTGTTCTCTTCAGAACCTCTTCTGGTGGGATGAAAATTTCCCTGGACTCACTTTCCCCACTTTCAGGATTCTTTTTCCTTCTTACTGTCTCACTGTCTGCATCATCACTGGAATCTGATTCTTCAAAGTATTCTTTTCCAGTACCATCTCTTGGATTTGGAACTCTCAGTGTGTGACTTGCATGTATCCAATTTTTCACTCCAGCACACTTCACAGCAGTCGTTGTGGTCAAGATGACTTGTCTTGGCCTTCCCCACCTTGGAACCAGGCAATTCCTTCTTCTGTGGACTTTTATCCTTACCCAGTCCCCTGGGCTTAGATCATGGGCTGGTTTCTTTTCAAGTGTGGTGGCGTCTTCTCCAACCTGGTGAAACACAGGATGAACTGCGTCAGCCAGGTCTTTGCAGTAATCCAAAATCATGTCATTATTGTCATCAACTTGTTGACTGGTACATATGCATGCCTCATTGCACGTCCCATGATAATTTCATGTGGACTCAAACTTGTCGTTCTGTCTGGAGTAGACCTAATGGTCATCAGGACTAGAGGCAAGACATCAGGCCATTTCATTCCTGTGGCTAAGCACATTTTGCCAATTCTGTTTTTGATGGTACCATTCATTTGTTCAACCACACCAGAAGCCTCTGGTCGGTAAGCACAATGTAGCTTCTGCTGTACACTCAATGCTTCACAAATTAGACCCATTATTTGATTATAAAAATGTCCTCCTCTGTCTGATTCAATTGTTACTGGGAACCCGTACCTTGGGATGAACTCTCTTAACAGTAATTTGGCCACTGTTATCCCATCATTTCTTCTTGTTGGATATGGTTTAGTCGGTAACTATGTGGTATTGGTCATAGGTATAATGGCGCCTCATTAGATTAGCACTTGTGTTCTGTACGCTATTCTATGACGGTGCTAATGGGTGTAGAGAAACCACAAACTCTACAATGAGAAAACGGTAACAATTCTTTTGAATCCCCAGCACACGTAAATGAGTATTTACAACATTTTTTTTAAAATTTTGGAAATAGACACATTGAACAAGTGATTGAAAAGAACATGAGTCTGATCTTCTTTCTTTATTTTAGAAGTATTCCTTAGAAACTCCACAGCCAACACGTGTTTCGTCGTATTGGGAAGGCTGGTCCCACGACTTTCTCAAGGCGGTACAAATAAAGAAAATCAATGAAGAACAATATAATCTTTCATATATTCCCAAAAGAGGGGTTTCTTAGTGTGTAAAACAAAGTTGTGATGTTATAGAAATTAAACACCATATGTACATCAACTCCAACTTGAAGTCAGACAATGAAAAGGAAAAAACACACGTGAGTTTACATCAGAACTATGATCCCAAAGGAAGGAGAGAGAAAAGGAAATGATAAACTATAAGTGAAACGATTCCGTAGTACGGGTTCGAAGTCGTGATCCGTGTCATACGGGTGAAAAAGTCGAGTGAGTCAGGTGAAAACCGAGCAAAGGAGCAGAACAAAAACAAGTGGAAAGCCCATGATTGGCGCACTTCCAGTAAGCCCTTCAAAACATGCAAGACCGTGAAAAACTCCTGTGATACCACCCTAAGCAAAAATTGTGCTGAAATACCTATTCCTTCCCGTATCTTGTGTCTAAAGTATGCAGAAATATAAACAAAACCATATCAGAGGAAAATCACATGTGGTATGTCTATGTCAAAACCCGTTATGTTCCTCTAAGTACATACTTGAAGCGTGGTACAAATTCCGGACCACACGGGGTTCTGTTCGTGGACGGTGTAAATTATATGTAATCTTGTTGATTCCTCCTATGTGACGAGGTCTGTCAATTACGCTGTAGACAGAAAGTAATACAAACCGCGTTGGTCTAAGTGAAACGCACAGCGGCAGCAAATAACAATGTCAATACACAAACTGCCTCAAATAGTGTTCTCTCAAAAGGTGGACTGAACTTAGTCAAGTCTCTTATCAGTATCCATTCAAATAACACTCCTCTATGTAGCGCCCTTTACACGCAAAATATCCCTTTATCACAATACTGAGTACGTATTTCTAAAATCCCTCGATTCTTACCGTTTGTCGCAGATTCTTCCTCGATTTCCCCAGATACACCGTCCCTTCGATAAAATATATATGATGGTCGAGCTGAGTGCAGCTAACCTCTTCCCGAGTGTTGACGGCAAATAGTTGTGATCCCGCCAGCCGCATGAAGCCACTCCCTCTTAAATGCGTCAGGTCTCGTCAGACATAAGCACAGAAGACAGACTCTCAGGGGTCTCCCCCGAGATACCAGAAACGATCTTAGTCGGTCCAATTTCAAAATTTTAACTGGTCATTTAAAATCCCCCGCACTCGGTAAAGCCAATCCTTGTTTCGCACGCGGTGTCAAAATACACGCGAACCGCGAGGAAATATTAGGTGCTATCAGTGGGTGAAGTGATCTCATTGTATTGATGTGCCGAGTGCGTCTCCGGTGTCACGCCCTTATGTCTCTCCAACAAATGCGGTCATTACAATAAGTCAGTATCAAAACAACAGTTGTCAGAACAGTTTATCTTGTGTCGGCCTGAAAATCATTGGAAACATTATGTAAACCATTAAGAACATAGACATTGGACATCAACTCGTAAAAGGTCATTTCGCATTCAAACAGATACAAATCATGGCTGTCCATTGAAATTCAACTCTTTAATTTCGTACTCCTTGTGGATAACAGATCTGGTAGGTGGTTGGTAGATATATCACTAAAAGGTCATTTAATCCAACAAAATTATAGCCCTATCTGATCTCAGAAATCACACCAGGGTTCCTATGCTCATTATATAAAGACCTGTGAATTCATCTGCCCAAGAAATAGTGCAGCTCCTGATCAATATTCAGGCCGCACTCTGTGCTCCTCATTTTCAATATCCAGAGTGCTTCTCTCTTCCTCAATGTCAGCTCCCTATTCCCACCCCTTGGGTGTCTAGGTATATGGTCAATTCCGTAGAATATAAAACTTTTTGTCATGGTTTGTTCAATGCAAATGGATATGTGTGCCGCTAGAGGGTACCTCATATCTCCATTCTTCACTGCCCGTATGTGTTCCCCAATTCTGTCCCGTAGTTGTCTGATGGTACTTCCAATATACTTCTTGCCACATTTACATACAATGGCATATACCACAAACTTGGATTGAATTGCTGACATATCAGACATCTCTGACAGAGACTTTCTGCTATCAGCCTGAACTTTGGACTGTACCAGGTTTGCTTAAAGGCTCTTATCATAGCATCCCTCCCCAGGTGTCCTTGGCCATGATACATCCTTGCCATCGTTGATAGCATGCTATTTGGCATGACTGGTCTTCCATCCCTATAGACCCACACATGATCTTTTTCTCTAGGTGCACAACCTGCTTTCACCCAATCTCTCATTTCTTCATCTCCTGCCTCATCCTGCAGCTGTTTTACTTCCTCCCATGTTCCCACCTCATTAGTAAACATTAAGGAACAAGAAGACATTTCTCGCTCTTTACTCCTGTTAATTGAATGATTGTTTCTTGCACAGTATTGTGCTATGTCATTGGCGAACTTGTTTCCCACAGTTACAAAATCATCACCATGACCATGAGCAGCACATTTTACAACTGCTAGTTCTTTAGGCAGCTGTATCGCCTCTAGCAGTTTTCCAACCACTTCAGCATTCTTTATGGGAGTTCCACTTGAGGTCAGGAAACCTCTTTGTAGCCATAGCTGGCCAAAATCATGGACAACTCCGAAGCCATACTGGCTGTCAGTCATCACAGTCACTCTCACACTTCTCCCAATCTTGCATGCTTTTGTCAGTGCCACCAATTCTGCCACCTGAGCGGATTTAACTCCTTTCAAGGGTGATGCTTCCACAACTTCTGAGACCTTGCACACAGCATATGCAGCACTCAACACTCCTTCATCTGTTCTCAGACAAGATCCATCCACAAACAACACATGATCACTTTCAGGCAGTGGCAGATCTCTTATGTCTGGCCTTGGCTTTGTACAGTAATCAAGTACATCCAGGCAGTCATGATCAACGTCATTTCTCACTCCCACACATTCAGCATCAGGCAACAGTGTCGCTGGATTCACATTCACGCGTCTCTCCAGGCTTACATTGGTTGCACCAAGAATGACTTTCTCATATTTAGTCAGCCGACTATGAGACATGAACTGTGTCCGGCTCCTTGTTAAAAGGATTGCCACATCATGAGGTACAAATACCCGTACAGGGTATCCCATTATGATTCCCTCACTTTGTTCCAGACTTTTGCAGGTAGCAGCTACTGCTTTCAGGCAACCTGGTAAACCCACAGCTACTGGGTCAAGAGTTGCTGAGAAATAGGCAATTGGCCTCCTCAGACGTCCATGTTTCTGGATTAACACTGAAAGTGCACATCCATTTCTCTCACTACAGTACAACTCAAATTCCTTTTCATAATCGGGCATTCCTAGGGCAGGGGCTTCACATAGTCTGTCTTTCAGCTCTCTGAACGCAGCCATTTCTTCTGGGTTTAGTTCTAATGGGTCTTTCACCTCACTTTTGGTCAATTTAATCAATGGTTTGGCAATCAGGGAAAAGTTACTTATCCACTGACGACAGTAACCCACCATTCCCAGGAACATTCTCACTTCTCTTTGTGTCATTGGGGCTCTCATTCCTCTAATGATTTTGATCCTGTCAATGGTCACTTTTCTCAGGCCTTTCTCAATATTATGTCCCAGATACTGGACTTCCTTCTTACAGAACTGCAATTTGGCTGGAGATACTTTTAACCCTCCATCTGCCAAGTGATTCAGTAATGCAATGGTGTCTACTTCACAGGCTTCCCGTGTTTTTGATGCCACAAGTAGGTCATCAATATACTGGACCAAGACCGAATTTTCAGGCATTGTCAGACTTTCCAGAGATTTCTTTAGCAATTGATTAAATATTGAAGGGCTCTCTGTATACCCCTGTGGAATTTGGCACCATGCCAAAATCCGTTCTCCAAATCTAAAAGAAAATATTGGCTGGCTGTCATGATGCAATGGGATTGAAAAGAAAGCATGACACAAATCAATTACTGTATACCATTCTGCATCATGGGGAATCTGATACAAAATCACTGATGGATTTGGCACAATAGGACAACATGGCACAACAATCTTGTTAATTTTTCTCAAATCCTGTACTATCCTGAACTTTCCATTAGGTTTCTTCAGTCCCATTATTGGCGAATTACATGGGCTGCTCAATATTTCTCTTAACAGCCCCTGCTGAATCATTTTCTCGACTATGGGTGTTATTCCTTCAATTATTTCAGGTGTCAATCTGTATTGCGGTATGTTTGGGTAAACCACTCCCTCTTTTACAGTAATCTTTACTGGATATACCTTTCTCATCAGACCCACATCTTCTCCAGTAAAATCCCAAACTGCTGCTTTCACTGACTGTTTCAACTCTGGGGGTAATGCATCTGGGTTAAATATTGCATATGTTCCCAAAGCCTCACATTCTCTGTTATCCATGGTCATTCTGTATAGAACATCCTCATCAGGTGTCTCAAAGGTTATTCCATCTGGAGTACAGAAAATAGTGCAATTCATCTTGCACAGCAGATCCCTGCCTAACAAGTTCACAGGACTTGTGTCACACACCACGAATCGGTGCATGTCTGAAAATTTCCCTATTCTAACCCTTACTGGTTCAGTAAGTAGAGTCTTAATCTGTGTGTTGGACACACCAACCACTTGGATTGCTTCGTCCGAAAGAGGAAGATTCTTTATATCAGCTGACCTGACAGTTGATCTCGTGGCCCCTGTGTCAACTAGGAAAGTGACACTTTCACCATTAATTTTTCCATCTACAAAAGGCCCTGCCTGGTCTATTTCTAGAGTTGCGCCAAGTACGCACTCCTCCTCCTCTCTTCGGCACCGTCAGAAGTCTCCCTCGGAGTCGCTTCCCTCATTTTTCAGCCAGTACTGAGAAACAGCGCTTGCGCGTTTTGGTTTGATTACCTGCTCTTCATCGTAGAATCCTGACTCTTGGCTGAACTTCTGAGATCCTCTTCTCTGTGGCAAGGGTGGTTTTGGCACCTGATTCTGCTGCTTATCAGCCTTCTGCTGTTGCCGATGCTGACCACACCCCTCACTCTGCACCTGTGAATTCAATGATGGATTATCATCATTAGTAGATGGTGGATTCTTACACTCGGATTTCCAGTGCCCTAATTTTCCGCAGTTGTGGCATGGAAACTTTTTCTTGGCTTCTTCGATATTTCCCTTTCCTTTTCCTGGACCAAACCTGGGTTTATTTCCTGGGTTATTTGCCTGCTCAACCAACTGAGCTTCCTGGGGGGAGGAGCCTAGCGCTTGACCAAGATGGCCGCGTGAGCTTAGAGCTCCCGAGACCCTCGCGCCCTCCGTCGACTATCCTGTCTCTAATCCTGTCTGCATGCATGGCATCGTGTAGATGATTGGTCAGGGAGGCGATTGATGCTACCCGCGGTCGGATCGTCCACCGGGAACCGGACTTACACCTGGCGGAAGATTGCGGCCTATCTCCCGGGGAAGCCAGGGGCTAGAGTTGGCTGGATGCCCGACTCCTAGTTGAACAACAACGGCCAGGCGAGGTGTGAACTGTCGGACGGAGGTCCCCGCACTTTCACTTTCGATTTCGCTCCCTTTGTCAGCCCTGTTACTGGAGAGCTCAGGATGGCTTTATTACCCCGGGGACGCTCTGCAGGCTACTCTGGCGGTCCACGGTAGAACTGATCACTCCTTATTCCTCTCCTTGAGAGGGACCCGTCTTAACTGAACCGACCTGCTTGGAGTCAACCATGTCGGGCAAAGCAGAAGGGGATCGGCAGAAGCCTAAGTCTACCAGGCGGGGAACCTACACCCAAGTCAACAGCATGGACCGATATGCTCTGCAAAAGGGATCACCGAGTGGATCGAGCCAGGTGCCGGATGCCCAGAAGGAGGACTCGCCTGTGGCCCCGGAGCTCTCCCTGCAGGATGTCATGGGCGCGCTCGAAGGGATGCAGACTTCGATTGGGAGGCAGTGTGAGGCCCTGGCGCATAAGGTGGATGCCATTTTGGTGGATGTCAACCTGATCCGTGCGGACTTGGGCAAAACGAATGAATGGGTTAAGAACTTGGACCTCAAGACCACGGGCCTCACTGATGATGTTACGGAACTGCAGACCGAGGTTCGTAAGCTGAGGTCCGAGAGTGATCTCGTCGCCCGCCGGCTGGAGGACTTTGAGAGCCGGGCCAGGCGCAACAATGTGCGCGTTATCGGGGTCCCGGAGTCCTCGGATGAGGCTTCGGTTGACCTGCTTGTTGAAGACTTGGTCCTCAACCATCTGAAGCCCAAGGGCCTTGGGAAGTTCTTTGCGGTGGAAAGGGCCCATAGAGTGCCGGGCGGGAGGCCTAAGGCGGGTGCCCCGCCGAGGCCGATCGTGGCCCGGCTCTTTCACTTTCGAGATCGGGACGCTATTCTGCAAGCATCGAGGGTGACGGGCCCGGTCCCCTTCCAGAACGCGTCGGTGAATTTCTATCCGGACTTCACCCAGCAGGTGCAGAGGCAGAGACAGGGCTTCCTGGGGGTGAAGCGGCGGCTCCGGGAAAGAGACCTGAAGTATGCCATGCTCTTCCCTGCCAGACTGCGGGTGGTGCACGACGATCGGACATTCTTTTTTGACTCTCCTGTTATGGCCGACGAATGGCTGGACGCTTTGCCCCGGCGACGGACGGGGGATGACACAGCCGAGGATGGAGACAGTGGCCGGGATGGGCAGGGCTGACATCTCGGAGCCGGTCTGACTTGATTTGACTATACTTGAAGACTTGCATAGAGTGCAGTAACTGTGGAGGGTTGCGGGAGGACGAGGGTTGCTCTTTTCCTCCCTTAGGGTACTTTTTGTAGACTTTTTGTTTTTGTAGGGCGACAGGCACACTGCAAGTTGGGGGGGCTTTGTAAGCTGCAGCAGGGGTGCAGGGTGGGGGGAGTTTTAGGGATTTTGGAGTTGTTGTTGGGGGGTTTATTTCTGCAAGGCATGATGCTTATATCCAGGGCTGTTCCATGGTGGCTCCTCGGGTGTGGGGTGGGCCTCTTTCCGTTTGAGGATGGGGGTAAGGGGCTTAAGTGTTATAAGCTGGAATGTTAATGGGTTGGGGGATCGCATTAAGCGGGGGATTGTTTTGCAATTTTTGAAACGATCAATGCCGGATGTTGCCCTGCTGCAGGAGACGCATCTAATAGGAAATACGTGCTATGCCCTGAATAGGAAGGGGTATAAATTCATTGCACATTCAGGATTCTCATCTGGGTCCAGGGGTGTGGGCATCCTAGTTAGAGCTTCGTTGCCATTTGAGGTGGACTCCACCATTGTTGATGATAGGGGGAGGTTTGTGGCGGTGGCGGGGCGGTGGGAAGGACGGACTGTGGTTTTAGTTTCGGTTTATGTCCCGCCGGCCCTGCAGGCCTCCACTTTTGCAGATCTGGGTAGGGCCCTGCTGGATCTCCCGGGGGGAATGCTTGTGGTGGGAGGGGATTTCAACGCTGTTTGCTCCGGCCTGCTGGATAGACACCCGCCCAGAGACACAGGGGGGGCTCAGAAATGGCTTCCAGACTTCCTAGACACGCTTGGTCTGATAGACTGCTGGCGGCTCCGGCACCCCACACAGAGCCAGTACACGTTCCACTCCGGGGCACATGGTAGCCTCTCCAGGATTGATTACCTGCTCACTCTGGCCGCGCATGCCTCGTTGGTATCCGAGGCGAGGCACATGGCGCGCGGTATATCTGACCACTCGCCAGTGTGGATCCGGCTGGATCTAGGTCGGGAGGGAGGAGGAAGGGTGGCCCCTATCAACCCTTGGTATTTCCGAGACCCCAAGATGCGCAGCGCCCTGGTAAAGAAGGTAGAACATTTTTTCAAGGACTATCAGGGAACCGTTGACTCGGCAGTGTCGCTGTGGGAAGCTTTTAAGACCGTGCTTCGGGGGGAGGCCCTCTCCCTAGTAGTGGCTGCCAAGAGGCGTAGAGATGGTGAGATTCTGCAGGTGGAGGAGGAGATCGCGGCTCTGGAGGGAGCGATGGAGGAGGAGGTTACAGAGTCCTCACTGCATGAGCTTTGTTTGAAGCAAACTGAGTATAAAGACCTGGTGACGAACGCCGCTAAGACCCTCAGTAGGGAACAGCAGGGCCGACTGTATGATGTTGGTGATAAGGCAGGCAAACTCCTGGCGTGGCTGGACAAAAAAGAACGGGTCAATAGAGTGGTGCCAGAGTTGACGGGAGA
Source organism: Triturus cristatus (assembly GCF_964204655.1). Classification (NCBI taxonomy): domain Eukaryota; kingdom Metazoa; phylum Chordata; class Amphibia; order Caudata; family Salamandridae; genus Triturus; species Triturus cristatus. Next base: position 1,025,411,179 of record NC_140584.1, read on the forward strand.
GAGGGGAGAGGCGATTGTGGAACCTGAGGGGATTGTAAAGTGCTTCTCGGACTATTTCTGTAAGGTTTATGCCTCTGCGTCGGATAGGCCAACCGAGGACTCGTGTGACCTCCTCCGTGATATCGAGTTGCCCTGCCTCTCTGCTATAGATAGGGACGATCTAGATGGTGACATAACGGTCGACGAGGTGGCGGGGGCTATCCGCGCGTTAAACTCGGGTAAGGCTTCGGGACCGAACGGCTTGCCGATCGACCTGTACAAGCTGTTCCCGGATAGGGTCGCCCCTCACCTGCGCGCCATGTTTTTGGAGGCGCGGGGGGGTGGGGCCCTCCCGTTGGATCAGCGACTGGCGTCGATTGTGGTCATACACAAAGAGGGTAAACCCCGCGATAAGTGCGCCTCATATCGGCCTATTTCACTTCTTAACGCGGAGCCGAAAATTCTGGCTAAACTCCTGGCGACCCGTTTGATTAGGGTACTTGGCGACTTAGTCCACCCGGATCAATCCGGCTTCATCCCGCACCGAAACACAGCGCTGAATCTTAGGCGTCTTCATGGCGGAATCGCCAGGGCGGGCACGTTGCGTGAACCGGCTATTGTGGCGTCTCTTGATGCCACGATGGCCTTTGACACGGTGGAGTGGGCATACTTGTGGGCCATGCTGGCCAAGTTCGGTTTTGTGAGCTGGGTGAGGTTGCTGTACGAGGGGCCGCTAGCTAGTGTTGTGGTGAATGGTCGGGCGTCGACTCCGTTTCAGCTTGGAAGGGGTACTCGGCAGGGTTGCCCCCTGTCGCCTCTGTTGTTCGCCCTCGCCCTTGAGCCGCTGGCTGCGTGGATACGTTGGCACCCGGATATACGGGGCCTTCGGTGGTCGCCTGAACACGAGGACCGTATCTCGCTCTATGCCGATGATATCCTGTTGTATCTTGCCTCACCCAAGAAGTCACTTATAGTGGTCTGTGACGTACTCACATCTTTTGGTAGGAACTCGGGTCTCGTCATCAATTGGAGCAAATCGTACTTGTATGTTCTTAGTGGCGAGGTTCCACCGATCCCTAGAACATGTTCGATACAGATCGCCCAGCAGGGTTTCGTGTACTTGGGGATCTTTATCTCCATGGACTCGGCTGTGCGCTATGAGAAGAATCTGCTCCCCCCCCTGGCACGCCTGAGGCGCGATGTTGAAGGTTGGCGGAGGCTGCCGCTCTCCCTCGTTGGGCGTGCGGCCCTGTTCAAAATGATGTCTCTCCCCCGCTTTCTCTACGCCTTACAGAATACCTTGGATTGGGTGCCGGCCAAATACTTTCGGGAGGTCGAAGGCCTCCAACGGACGTTGCTGTGGGATGGGCGGCCGCGAATTGCTATTGCAAAGCTGACGCTTCCATGGTACGACGGGGGCATTGCGCTCCCAGATATCTGTCGGTACTATTGGGCCACACAGCTGAGCGCGATCAATCATGGGCTTTATGGCCCTGCTCTCAGCCCTGGGTACGCCATGGACAGGTGGTTGCTGCGTGGTGGTAACTATTACAGGGCGTTGTACTCGCGATCCCTAGACTCGTCCCTCACGGGGCCCACCGCTGTGGCAGTGCGGGTGTGGAAGATGGCAACTGACTCGCTGGGCTGGAAGGATAAGCTCACCCTCGCTACCCCGTTGTTTGAATCGGAGAGATTGGGAAGGCTTTGGCATTCCAAAGGCTTTGATAAGTGGGACCTGATTGGCATCTCCAGGGTGGGTGATGTGCTGCATAAGGGGAAGGTGAAGTCCTTTGAGGAGTTGCAGACTGAGTATGAGCTGGGGCCCTCCGAGTATTTCAGATATATTCAGATGCGCCACGCCCTCCGATCAGTCCTCGTGGAGGGTGAGAAGGTGCCTGAGTCCTCTCCCTTGGAGGACCGGGTCCTTGATGGCCACATGCCCGAAAGCACGATCTCGCTCATATATAAGAAACTTATAAACATCCGGGCGCACATGCTTCTGGGGCTGAGGGACCAGTGGACTAGGGATGGCCTTGAGTTAGATGATGAGGATTGGCAGTCAGCTGTTTCTTCCCCTAAGGAGGTCGCGATCCCGTCGCGCCTGAGGCTGGTGCAGCTTAAAATACTGCACCGAGTGTATGTGACGGGGCCAAGGCTGGTCCACATGGGGTTCTCGGAGGACGGCCTGTGCAGGAGGGGGTGTGGTATGGTGGGTACTTTCCTGCACATCATTTGGGAGTGTGGTGTCATTGTGGAATTCTGGAGGGGAGTCCATGCAGTAATGGGGGAGGTGACCGGCATTGCTCTGCAGCCGGAGGCGCGGTGCTGTCTCCTGAATATCTGGGGGCCCACTGACCTCGATGAGGCGCGGACCCAATGGGTGACACTGGGTAACATGGTCGCTAAGAGGGATATCGCGCGATTGTGGGGCTCCTCGGGGCCCCCCACACTGACTGCGTGGAAAGAGAACATGGACTGGAGCATGTTTAGGGAGAAGACAGTCTACTGCTCTAGAGGCCGCCCCCGGAAGTGGCACGCCATCTGGGGGCGGTGGAATCAATACAGGGGGGGAATATGTCTTGCCCCTGATCTGGAACCGCCCGAGGAACAGCTTTCCCCCTGACCTTCTTTCCAGCACAGACTGGTTTGTGAACTATTTGGGCCTCTGCTGTCCCCCCTCTTCCTCCTTACACTATCTTGTGACTGGTAGATGAGTGGGGTCCGGCCTCCCCTGAGGGCTCTCACCATGGTTTTTTAGTGTTCTTGCCTTGCTGGGGTTTGCTGTGCTTTTTGTGTTTGTTTAAAATAGAACCTTTGCACTTCTCTTTGTACTTTACTGGGGACGCATCACTGTTTCTAATCATCGATGCTGCCGAACCTCCGGGTTGTCGGCTGAATAGCTGTGTCCTGATTTTTAAATAAAGGTTTTTCAAAAAAAAAAAAACTGAGCTTCCTGTCTTTCTGCAACTTTCACCTGTGCCCACATTGCCTTTTCTTTTAGCTTCCTCTGCTTTGCCTCAATTTCATCACTGAAGTATTTTGCATGTCTCAGAATCTCATCAATCTTCTTACTCTGCCAGTCTACGGTGTGCTGCCGTATCATTTCACTGATTTCAGGTCGCAAACCATACACAAATCTATACACAAAATGACTCAGATCCTTGTCACCCAGGTGTTCATCTCCACTGAACTGCTTAAAAGCTAGTATCAGTCTTTCATAGTAAGCATGGACTGATTCTTTCAATTCTTGGTGTGTTCGATCTATTTTAACCCAGTCTGTTTCCTTGGAGGGTACTTTATTTTTCAAGAAGGCCATAACCTGCTCATACTTCTTCATTCCCTCCGGGTCTGGAGCTCCTGTTTTTGGATCTCTCGGGTATTCCTTAGTGGGCCAGTCTATGACTATTTTACATTCTGCCCACAGGTCTGCTGGTACAATTATATCAAACAGACTATTCAGGTCAATCCACAGTACTTTTGACAGCTTTACAAATCTGTCGACCTGTCTGTACCACTCATCGGGCTTTTCCCTTAGTCGAGGGAAATCATTTGTAAATGATAAAATATCCTGTCTGGTCCATGGGACATGTACGTACCCACCTCCTGGAATCTCTCTCATAGGGTAAGCTGTCACTGCCTTCTCTTTTTCTTTCAGGGGGAATGGCGAGTAAGTTCTATCTGCCCCATCCTCTCGCTTTCGGTACCATCTGTCTTTCCATCTTTCTACATCTCCCCATTTCTTCAGCAAGGCAATCATTTCCTTAATCTGTCCTGTTCGGCCTGCATTGTTCAGATTCTCAATGTCCTTGTCTGAAAAATCCACTCGGTAAGGCTTTTGTAAAGCTTTTACCTTATCCATGTCAATTCCCAATTCACTGGCTATTCCTTTCAACCTCTCATGTATGTTCTTTGCTCTCCATGTGATACTCTTGCATAAGAAAAGGATTTCCCCTTCCTGATAATTCTTCAGTGTTTCTGTAGGGATTGTTCCTACTATCATCTCTTCCATTTTCATACGTAGCCTAGCTACATCAATTCCCTGTGACTCTTTTTCTTTTTTCTGTAAAGTTTTCAGCCAATCATTCAAATCTTCAGCAGTTATCACAGATTTTTCTGCACCCCCTGGTTCTGTCACTCTTTGCGGTTCTAAAATTGATCCTCTGTTCCCTTCCACACATCCAGAATTCAAACTTGAGTTAGTCTACACACTCAATTCTCCTCCACATATGGTATGTCTCCACTGATTTTCTCCTGTTCTCCACTGTGTTTCTCCTGCTCTTATTTCTGCCTGCTCCGGAGGAACAATCAATCTATTGCCCACATATGGTACCGTCAAACCATTCTCACCCGTCCTCTGCTTGTCAAAAATCGGCATAACCGGGCCTATTGTCACAGGCACTGTAACTGCCTCAAGATTTTTAGTCAGTTCTCTGATTTTCTCTGTCAGTTCAAAGGTAGTTCTTGCTAGTTCTCTGGTCTTTTCATCCTCAAGTTCATTCTCTCTTTCTATCTCTCTTTCTTTTTCTCTCTCTATCTCTCTTTCTCTCTCTCTCTCTCTCTCTCTCTCTCTCTTTCTCTCTCTCTTTCTCTCTCTCTTTCTCTCTCTCTATCTTTCTCTCTCTCTCTATCTCTTTCCGCCAGAGAACAACTGCTTTTCAACCCAGGGGTGGTACCCTCTGTCTTAATAATCCACAGGGTGTCTCTCATCGGGGTCACTGCTGTTCCTACCTCGGGTTCTCGTCTATACGGGGTGGTCTTTTATAGAGCATGTCCTCTAAGACATCATCATCAGACTCATTTGCCCCATATCTCCTGGGTTCTACATTATGTTCTTTCTCTGTACACTTTCTCCCTCCTGATTCCTCTGCTGTTCTTACAGGATATAATCCCTCGGTCATACTGGCATCACGCCACCTTCTCATCCTGTCATGATGGGTTTCGCGATCATACTTTCGCCCAAACATGTATCTGTAGCTACCCCCACCCCTCTGCTTTTCTCGTTCATGCATTTCATCTTCCCATTCAGTCAGTGCCTCAAACTGCGTTGGCCTAGGCCAAGGCTCTAGATTCATTATCTGCTCCCGTAAATTCCTCAGTATGGCCAGATTAAATGAACCATGTTCCGGGAACGCTAACACTCCATCATCCTTTGTATACTTCACCCAGTTATCTAACCAAATGCAGGTATGATACCCATACTTCCCAACCATGAAGGATGCCGGGGTTCTTATCGGGGGCAATAACTGTCCTTCCCTAGTCACTATATCTTTATCCTTGTCAAACCAGTTCTTTACTTTACTAAGCAAGGATTTTTTCTTCTTTTCCTCAGCCTGATAGTACATTTTTCTTATTTTCCACAAGCTGTTTGCTCTTTCTACAACTGTACGATCTCTTGTCCAATTGCAGCGTGACTCACACCAATGCACCAATCCTGGAGCGTCTACGTCACTGACTCAGTCCGCGAATCCCAGCGCGACTCACACTAACGCACCAATCCTGGAGCGTCTATGTCACCCTGTATGTCTCCTAATCCTAGCGCGGCGTACACTAGCACACCAATCACCGTGCTTCCACTGTTCTAACCCACTGTCCAATCACAGCGCGGTCTCCCTGACGTCAGCAGTCGCTGCAGTCGCTTCTGCTCCTGTCTCCTGTCTCTCGTCTACCCCTCCTTTACAAGACTACTTGGTAGACTTTGTTTCAACTTCTACGAGTCTGTTAGTTACAACAAACATCTCCATTGTCTGCTTCGCTAGCCACAGAACAGCAAAAGACCTTTCCCACGAGAATTCTGCCTTCCCCGAGAGCAGCGCTTACCTCTGCCCTACTACAGAATCGTTACTTCCGTTGATAAAGTAGCACATCCCTCTACTTTACCCTTCTAACAAGCATCAATTAACTGTTTTCCTCCGGAATGCTCCTAAGAGTTTCACAAATTAACTAGAATGCCTTCTCATTCACGAACTTTCACACTAGAAAATGTAGTACATTCACACAGAATTCTGTCTTTCCCGAGAACAGCGAACAGTCTGTCCTACTACAGAATTATCTCACACGTTAACAAAGCAGCGCTTACCTCTGCCCTGTGCTTCTAACAAGCTCCGAGAATACCTATTACCTCTCCAGTGGTAAGCTTTAACGGAATACCATACGGATCCCTGAGACTTAAGACCAGAGTTTCACAGATAACCTTCGCTATCATACACACTTCTCTCACACAGAAAATACATTTCTAATGGCAACACACGGCGATGCTACCTCTTCGAACCCAGACAATGCGATGCGCAAATTCAATTGTCACACGTTTTCCCCTGTCTGCATACAGGGCCAACAATCCCGCCTTTTTCCAAGAGCAACACTCCCTCTGCTCTACTACGGAACTGTCACCGACTCCCTACGTCCCAGAAGTCGTTCACAACACATAAAACTCAACACAACTCCAACATGTAGTGTTAGTACAAATATCAATCAATAATCAACAAGCCTATATACAGGCAATTTCGCCAGACCAAGACAATAGCAAACCATCATTCTGCTACCAAGAAACTGGTGCAGATCGAAGCTTCCAAATCCCCTCTACTTCCACGGACGGAGTGATCACACAGTCACACACGCACACACACATCACACGCTGGTGGGGCCCATTACACCAACATTCATCCTAACCACTCTATCCGTGCCCTGTAAAGGAGAAACACTTTCACAAAACCTATCCAATCTGCCTGTACTTTGAGGTCAATGGCATCTGCTTAGTTGCTTATGAATCTAGAGAAATACATTTCAAAGAATACACAATAAATTCAATAAACATGACCAGAAATAATCACCCGACACAGAAATTCAAACAGAATTATTTGTTTATCTAAAATTGTAAGAAAAGCCAATTAAATGCAAATTCATTTCTCTCATATTTACCTATTCTGTCTAAATGCCAGATCCTAAGTCAGAACCGGTCCTCTGTAGAAGAATTAGAGTTTCCTGCCGTCATGTAGAGTCATCGTCCTCTCCGTCAGCATAGGGACCTCGGATCATCAGCTCGGGAAGAAGACCTCTCTAGCCTGCTATTATTTATACTAAAATGTACATTCTATAAAGTTACAATTCTTTGTTCAGAATGGATGAATGGCGGAAATAATGTCATCTTGGTACATTTTCGATATTGTGCGAGATTTTCTCACACATAGATTGTCCCAAATAATGAATAGCAAAATTGAATGTCCATGACTAATTCGATACATCTACGGATGTCTCTACTGGGTAAATTTGTATCAAATGGTGGGATCATTATTAGTTCATGAAGTCAAAATTTCAAAATTGCAACATCTCCATCTTCCAGGGGCACTTGGCAGATTTCCTGGACTTGTCATCATGCTCATGGCTTTTCAGTTCATCGGAGGTGCAAGGTCACAGGCAGAGCGAAGACTTTTTGTAGAATTTCCATCTACTCGAATGCAGGCTGCGGGTGGTAGCCATCTTGTGGTAGGCCACATTGGACAACTTAAGTGAAAATAAACATAAAACAGAATTACTGCACAGAAATGATTATACAGTGTTATTCCCCTGCTAATACCCTTTTGTGTGTGTATTTATCTAGTCATTTGCGACATCAAAAGCCATTAATGCATATTAATTATAAGCGCAAACACAATAACTTCACATAAACAACATCGATTTCTGTCAGTTTGCTCACCAACTTAGTTCACTTATTATTTTAGTCATGCAATAGCATTCCCACGTGTAATTCTTTTGTTAATAAGGTTGGTTAGACAACATTCGACAAACTTTTAATAATTAATAATTAATCAGTAGTACTTTTAGTTATAACATGCGAAAATGAAACAGGTATTCGGTTTAAAAGTAAAAACCCTGCTCCATCAAGGGAACATGCGCAATATATGAAAAGCATGTGTCTCGACACCTGTGACATCTCTGAAGGCAACTGCGATAAGGTTTGTGTTTAGGTATTTGCTCAGAAAATGCAGGGATTGCAAAAATGGATTGGGAGGGGAGAGGACCACCAAACTGGATGAAGGCACGGAGCGTAGAAAATATTTCAAGCCCTAGGGCCCAGCTTAAAGTGATAACTGCAATCACACACTGCTCTTTAAATAATTGTGTGTCACACACTACACAAAACTCTACAAATGCACATACTGTAAACTAGTCTGTAAATGCACTGCTGCCATGCTCAACTTCACACATCATTCTATAAATGCACTGCTGCCATGCTCTGCATCAGTGTCAATGCTGTTCAAGCACTGAAACACTGGCATAGCTTGTGTAATGTACAACAAAAAGCCCAAGTTGAAACAAGTGGTACTAAGGCCCAGGCAGAGCTCAAGCAATTCTTCTAGATTTTGGCCTGTAGCACCCACTGATTTCAGAAAAAAACATCCGCTCACATATAGACTCCCAACATCTGGGAGCTCCCTTGCTATGCAGTACCTCTTTTATTAAATTTTAGAGACCGAAGGCCACAGGTGTGCAGTGTGGGCCTTCACAGGAATGTGGGAGTGACTATAAGTTACACATGTAGTGGAGGAGAACGATTGAGAGAGAAGATGTTGAGGAGGTAAAGGAGTCACTGAAAAAGGAAAGAGACGTCAGGATGGTGTGGGAAAGGAGTTCTCTTTCTTTTACATACATAGATAGCTACAGACAGCTACACATGGACACACACCTCAGGCGTGACCATCTCATGTGTCAGAAATCTTTTATTATTTTGTCACTCCTGATTTAGATTGATGTTGGGACTCCTCTATGAATCTTAGTCAGCATAGCAGGTGGTATCAAGGTAATCTGCGTAGCTTGCTGTAAACTCAGAGTAGGAACGGGGTCTCGTATGTGTCAGAACTATAATCAAGGACAGGGGCAGTTTTGTGAGGAGATCTATTATATGTAAAATTGCCAGCCAGCAGTAAATTGTATTAAAGAAAAAAATCTATATTCTGCACTTCCCTCCAAACTTGAAGCATATTTTATTCTGGGACTCGTTGGCTTATGGTTATCAAAAAAATGAAATACCAAGTCCAGATATGCAGAATGCTACCGGTCGAGCATCCTGCTATAAATAAGATATTGCAGGTGTCATGAGATCACTTTACATTTTTGTGTTCTATCATCGGACATGGAGATGGGTAGCTGTCTCTTGAAAATCGAATTTCAAACCTTAATATATGTTGTAAAGTTGACAAAAGCCCACATTTTTTTTAACAGTAGGTAACATTAGGCCAACTATTCGGTTTCAAATTGTGGGCAATGAGGGCAACTTCACAAAGTGATAAAGGAATTTCTCACCTGACTTCACATGGACATTCACACCTCTGCTGGAGTCCAAGCTGCTGCAGTGCCAGGTTTGCACTGCTGGCGAGTTCCCAGTCAGTAAGTTATCCAGGGCTTGGGATCAAAAGGGCAGGCTTCAGCAGCTCTTAAAAGTGACTTAAAATTCTTATGGCGCTCTCTCACTGTTTGATCATCGGGAGCAAGGGAATTAAGGGGGTTGTGGCACTGCATATCTTTGACAGTCTACGAGTTCCCCATTCAGCAGCAAAGTATTTTTTATCCTGCAGATTTATATAGCGCAAACTCGACCTGAAGGTATTGGAGCACTTTACACGAGCACTGTTACATTACACAAGGACTTATTCACTTTTTGGTAGGCGCGGGGAGATTAAGTGATTTGCCCAGAATCACAGGGGGCTGAGCCGACACCAAGGCTTGAACGTGCTTCCCCAGTTCCAAAGTCGGCATCTCTGGCCGTAAGGCCACATCCTCTCCCCAATTCTCATCTCATCCTCTCAAGTCTTGCACTTGCTAGGCCTTTCACGCAGGATAAATAACAAGACACCAATGTGCCGACAAAACAATAGAGTGCACACTCAAGCAGCCCGGCTCTGACCAAGGGGCCATACTGCACGTGGGCACAGAAGTCGCTGCAGGACGTCTCCTTCAGCTTGTCCTGTCACAGCAAATAAAGCTTAAGGTGGGTGTAGACTACTCTATCATTGTGCCTGAGTTTGCCACCCTCTACATTGACCTTCCTTGCCCTGCCTGTCGCTCTGCTGTACTTATACCGCCCTGGGCCAAATCAGCCAATACCACAGTACCAGCATAAGAAGCCACGCTTACAATGGCCACGCCCACCATCGTGACATCAGTAAGCCGGACTGTGCCTCAAAGGCGAATCACTCCATATGCATGCCCGGCACTAGCTGCCCCATCCCCCCCAAACTCGAACTATTTTCTGTGATGAGCATCATTCCAGTATTTTACTTTTGCTGGTGACTCCCACATAATTTTTAGAGGAGCGACCCTTATTACCAGTCTTCCATGCCATGCAGAGTGCTTTAGAAGGCCCCCTGGAGCTCGGCCCCCCGTACCGCAGAGTCTGCGGGGGCTATTTTTGCGCCCCTGCAAAGAGATAAAAACAAACCCTTAACATGAGGTAAGACAAAGAGATTAGCCATTTACTTATTGATTTGTGCAAAGAATTTCCCACTTAAATTGTGTTATCTTAGGCAAATATTTTATTTCACCAAAACTTTTTCCGCTTCATTATTGATGTATGAAAACAATTCCAAAATATGTGAGTTCAGAATGCCATTTGTACAAAAACCTATTGCGCTTGATTTCATAGACTATTCAAATACGCGAGTGCAGAATACCAGTTGTACAAAAACCAATAATCTGGGCCACGTACAGGGCTTACATGATAATTGTCTTGCCTCTTAGCTCCCTAATGGTTCATATTTAAACACTATCACTTTTAATAAAGTACTTCTCTGTGCAGTGTTATAATGTGACACATTAATTTCAAAGCTTCCACATGTTAAAGAAATAAACTGTTAGAATTTTGAAGAAGAGACTTTATCATATTTTGCGTCATATTTGTGGTATGTTTTATATAGCAAACATGTTCAGGGATTGGCTGGTGCACGGGCTCTAAGATCCGAGCCAGACTCTTGGGTCAGCTCTGGTACGATTCTCCCTATTAATTTATTGGCTCCCCCACCGCTATTACTCAATGATATATATGTTGTATTTATGTTGTTCAAACCTAGCCAAAAGGCCTGAGGAGTGCTGGTTAGGATTTGATAGCGAAGCCCATTCCTGACTCTTCAGTGACACACAGCCTTTAAGGACGTTCCTGGAAATCAATATGATCCCGTGAAACATCATGTTTTAATCAGAAAGTCTGAATATGTCCTACCATAGTGACCTTTCTCCTCGAGCCCAGCTCTCACATGAACATGTTTCTTTTGACGTCAGCTCTACCTCCCTGGAAGACAATAGGCCCCCGTGTTGTGGCGTATCGTCCCCCTGGCTGGAGGCAGCAGATGCTGGGCTGTTAACGAGCGATTGGCCCAGTCTGTTATCTCCTTCCAATAAGCTCATTAATGGCACTCTGCCCCATCATCCGAATCAAACCTCGTTAGTGGGCGCCGATGCAGGTATTATTATCACTTGCGCCATGTCAAGCCCATTCCTCGCAAAGCATGTGTGACCCCCGGCAGTGCCTGGGAGAGTAGACACCTCCGGCCTACACCAAGACCTGCTCATGCAAACTTTGCGCCAGGGCTGGACTGTGAATCAAACGTATCCGAGGCAAACATGTTCTAACCTGCATACCCTCCCATCTATCTAACTCTCTCTCTCCTGTTCATACTCTGGCTCACGCTCCTATCCCTCCCTCACCTTTCTCGCCACAAGCAGCCCCCTCAGTGCCTGCTGTAACTAACGCCGGGGAGCTGGAGAAAAAGACAGAGGCGCGCGCAGCAGCCCACTGCGGCCCGCCTGGCACGTATGTACGTAGCTGCCCCATCCCCCCAACACTCAAACTATTTTCGGTGATGAGCATCTTTCCAGTATTTTAATTCCTCCTGACTGACTGACTCCCACATAATTTTTAGAGGAACGACCCTTATTACCAGTCTTCCCTGCCGTTCACTGTGCTTGAGGGGGCCCTCTGGAGCTTGGGTCCCTCCCGCACCGCGGGGTCTACGGGGGCTATTGTTACGCCCCTGTGTTAGGAATGTAAATGCCCGACTAGCAAGTGATCAAGAAATTAATGAAATGATGTAGATCGACGTTAATTATATTTTTCGTATTCCTTCTAAAGCATAAGAAAATGTCTTCACCATATACTAAAAGGGTCGTCTGTGGAAATCTGAAATAATTTCCGTTAGCATAAGTTGAAGCCATTTTGGTTGTGGCATCCATTTTGTTAGCTATGTAATTCTTCCGTCTTCACTGTTGCTTGCCCTTCTATTCTGCTTGTGTCATCAGCTTTAGTTAACTCCTTCTGTACTGAGCCAAAGCAATGTAAGTGCTGAGAAAAACCTGTAGCTGCTGAAATGCACCTGGTTAAAGATGTAACTGTCAACTGTTTTCTACTGTAGTAAACAGTTCTGTTCCCCCTCCCACTTTGCTGACTAAGTGATTACCCATCTGCCCATGTCTGGCTGTTACTATTTCTGTGTAGGCCTGTACTTTCTATTTGTATCTACATGCTTACTCTGCAAAAATGTATGTATAGAGCACCATGGTCTGTGTATTCAAAGTACTACCTCAGGCAGCACTTGAGAGTGCTGTGTGGACGTGGTCCCACTTATGAGTGATTAATAAACTTGTTATTTGAATTCCAGCTGCATTGCCAATCTCTATTTTGTTAGTCATCGGACCCGTGGACAGGGAAGGGTGACCCCTGCACCGGTGTGCTGATTAAAAAGCACATTTCCACAAGATGACCCCTCAGCCCTGTGATTGCTGCCACCGCACATTATGTTCTTAAGCCTGTTTTAACATCTCGCCCAGGCCCCCCCTCTTCCCCTCTCGCCACTACTTTCCAGCTGAGAAAACAAATGTGAATCGCTGTTTATCTCTTTCAAAAACGCAAGCAGTCCACATGTCTTATGAATGACATGAATTAAAACTCGTGCAATTGGGGATAACTCTGAGCTACATCATAGAGGTTTCTCCTGTCGGCCTGGTGCCACTAGGAATGGGGAATAACACCATAAAGTAGAATCCAGCTCCGGTGATGAAACGGACTTCAGAAAGGATAATTGTTTTAATCCTAATGCGTGGTTCAACATCTTTCAGCGGTTTTACACGGTTTGTTAAGAATAATATAATTCTGTAACAGAATGCTAAATAAATGAATGTGCATCTGAAACAATACCTACATGTTAGTGTGTAATTATCTGCTTTTTAAAACAAATAGCGCAAATCTACATTGTGTAACACATTGCTCTTTAAAGAGTACCAGTTACCTTGTAAGCAACTGGATGCTCTTGCAGTGTTTAATGAAAGATACTTTTTCAAACTGTCTGTTTTATTGACTGTAGTAAATAGCCAATCATAGGAAGGCAGATATTTACCGTCCACAAGACAGGGAAAAACACAGAGCTTTGAAAGACTAAGGAAGAGAAAGATGATTGAGGAAGAGAAAGACAGCAAAGCATTCACAAAGCGAGAAAGCAGGGGCCTTCAAGAATGAGATAAAGGGGCGGGGATTGGCTGATAGTGAATTAAAAAGACATGAGGTGGATTAAAGACCACCAGCCTTGAAATTTGGCACGCCGACATTTAATTGCACTGGCGTAGCAAGGTCAGGTGATACCCGGTGCATTTCTTGTCACCCCCCACCCACATTGAACTTATTAAAAGAAGGAAAAAAATGTTTTTTTTATTTTTGTCATCCCCTCAGTGATGACACATGGGGCGGCCTGCACCCACCGCACCCCCCTTCCTACGCCACTGGTCTCGGGCATCTGAGCTGAGTTTTGAGCACCGGCACCTTTTCTTTTACAAATTAAGCACTGAATCCAGCACAATAAACGGAGCAATGAATCACCAGAAAATACGTACACTCGTAAGTGATAGGAAGTGCTATATAAATGCAGTTCCAATTACACTTTAGAACAAACATTTGCAATGCAATAGGTCTCGCATTGGTATAAGTTTGAGGTTTTGGCTTAGCAAATATTAATGCAACATTACTAGCTCGAATTTTGTTAATGTAGACCTATAGAGTGTAGTGTGGTACAGTGAAGTGGCGTAGTATAGAGTAGAGGAAATTATTATAGAGTGTAGTGGAGTTGAGTAGTTTAGCTTGGAGTGGTATTGAGTAAAGTGGAGGAAAGTTTATAGAGTGGGATTGTGTGTGCTTGTATTATGATAAAATATAGTAATATTATGTAGGAATGAACGTATGAGAAATATAGGTTGGTGGTACTACATTTGCTGTACCAATTTATTTATAGTGTGTTCTGTTGTGCAAGGTAACTTTACTTGTAACTGCTTGTTTAGTTGCCTGTTTAGGCTTTAAGCAGTGCATATAAAAAAATAGTATCATAAGGAATTTTCTGTAAGCAGAAATAAGAGGGAAACATTTTGTACAGCATGCAAAAAGCTGGTAGAAAGATACAGTCACAGTCATTATCATCTTCTGAGCTGCCCTGTCTGCCCTGTTACAGCTGTTAACTGTACATCACACAGCAGTGTGTGTTCTTACTGACAGTAAGCTGTGTTAGTAGTTGCTTGCACTAACTTGTTTTTGGTAAGGTGACTGTGAGAGCCATTGTGGTGCTTGCTAACAAAACTTTTCAGCGCGCCAAGCATCACTGAGTCAGAAGAGCCAGTTGTGTAGCTTTGCGTGACCGGCTGCGAGGTATGTAGGTGGCACTTTGCAGGTAGTGGGCAGCATGCAGGACCGGGGCGCACAACAAAGTAATACAGGTTGTGGGGTGGTGGCACCTTGCAGGTAGTGGGCAGCATGCAGGACCGGGGCGCACAACAAAGTAATACAGGTTGTGGGGTGGTGGCACTTTGCAGATAGTGGGCAGCATGCAGGACCAGGGCGCAGAACAAAGTAATATAGGTTGTGGCTTATGATGTGACTCGTATTAGAGTTCCTTGTTGTTCACATGGGTTTAATTTCTGATATTTATCTTTCCCTAATTTTCACGGCTTGAGTTTGCTTACGAGAAAATGTCACTGATAGTCATTGAAATGTCACCGATAATTACACTGAAATTAAGAAGATGTCACACATAGCAATCCGATACCTTGGTAGCTATGTAGCTGAACCATAACATTTAAATAAGGGATGGCACAGAGCTAGGGAGTGAGCGAGCAGGAAGTGTGATGATGCCGTGCGCAGGACACGTATATATATATATATATCTAAAAGGTATCCCAGGACGGGTGCATATTTTTTCGTGTTTTTAGTGGTTAACGCTGTTGTACGTGTGCGAGGAAGAAGGAGGGGGCGTGTTAATGTGCCGCTTGCCGTACGCGTGCACATGTCCTGTCCTCTAAGTTTTGCTAACGGAGTTATACGCGTGCACAGCTGCTGTTTGTACGTGTGCACATATTTGGGGTGGGTGGCGAGAAGCTGAGCAGCATTGGAGTAGCAGCTTAAACGGTAAGTCCTTGGTAAAGCATTATGAGTACGTTTGTGGCACGTGGCCTGCAGAGGTTTGGGGCTTGCGTTAATGCGCAGTGGAGTTTTTAGTTTTGGCGGTTGGATAAGCGGTGTTGCTGAGTGGTTATAGGGAAGTGGCGTCGGTTAGGGCGGCGGCTTGGAGTGTGCAAGTGAGGTTACAGTTTTTACTTGTGAACGTCGCTACTTTGAACATAGTCGCTAGCTTTGGCAGTAGATTGCAAATGTGAGTTAAAAATGAGAAGGAACAGTGAGTTTGCTTTATTGTTTTAACACTTGCAGCATGAGACAGCTTGATAATGGCTGTGCCAGGGACTGAGAGCAAGGAGAAGGTAGGGATTGAAAGATGAATGGGCTTTAGAGAGAAGGAGGGAGGGAGGAAGAAAGCAGAAGGTGCGTTATGGTAAAGCGGTATTTAGTGGTAATTCCGGTAAAATGATGCGGGCAACAATAAAACAAGTGTAAAAAGGCATGTGTATGGAGATATAAGAATGCAGAAGAGGCGACAATATTATAAAAACAGTAGGCGATGTGCGATTACGGGGTATGAGCAAATAATGATGAAAAAGGCAATATATAATAAAAGAAAACGAGGCCTGATGGGCACAGAAAACATGTATTGCGCAAGACAGAAATTAAATAACAGCGGCATGTGATAAAAGCAAAAGGGAGGTATAGAGACATGGTGGGAGGAAACGAGCAAGTATTAGTTTGGTGATAGTAAGGCGTTATTGTGTAGAAATGGGACGGTGTATAATGAAAAAAAACTACGTAGGGGCCTGATGGTATGAGTAAAGGAAGGAGCGCGCAATGTAGTTAAAGCAGAACCTGCCTTAAAAAGAGGGAGGGAGCGAGTAAAAGGAGCGGCAGGGAGATATCGAGCGAGCATGACGTAGTACAAGACGCGAGCACATCTCCTGTCCACTGACTTATGCTAACGCCGCTGTACGCGTGGGTGCATGTAGCAGTTTAGTAATAGTAGGCATTGTGTGGAAATGGGACGGTGTACAATTTTAAAAAAACTACATAGGGGGCTGATGGTATGAAGAAAGGAAGGAACGCGCAATGTAATTAAAGCAGAACGTGCCTTAAAAAGAGGGAGGGAGGGAGCGAGTAAAAGGAGCGGCACAGAGATAGCGAGCGAGCAGGACGTATTACAACACGTGTGCACTTCTGCTGTCCTGTAAGTTATGCTAACGCCACTGTATGCGTGGAAGCAAGAAAGAAGGAGGCATATTAACGTGCTGCGAGCCGTACGCGTGCACATCTCCTGTCCTCCAAGTTCTGCTGATGGCGCCATACGCATGCACGGCTGCTGTCCTTTCTACGCGTGCACATCTCCTGTCCCCCTTCCAACCCAAGTCGACAACAATAGATCTCGCCAATAGTGAGCAGCGCAAGCGCTGCGTCGCTAGACGAGACCTAAAACAAGCATTGGCATAGCCAATACATCTCGCTTTTGGGACCTTATAAGTGTTTATCTATGCAACGGTTGATGTTGTTGCAGCAAGGATATTGTGCTGCATAACTCAATACTTATAATGTCCCAAATATGAGACCTATGGGCTATGCGAATGGATAGCTAATAGGTCTGGCTTTTTTGACCTTTTAAGTATTTATGAGGGATAGAAATGTTTGGAGTTAATCGTAAACTGAATCGCCTCAGAGGGGAAACATCAATCAAGGTGGATGTCTCTGTGTGGCTTGTGCTCTACTGGCGCCTCTGGTCTGTTTCCTGCTAACACGTGGAAATTCCAAAACATTAATCAAGGAGGATGGCTCTGTCTGGCTTGTGCCCCAGTGGCACCTCTTGTCTGTTTCCTGCAAATACTTGCTAAAGTAGCATTAGTATATAAGTGCTTTTAGCTACGATCTAATGTTTTACATTTCATGTATAACGTTTTTGTTTTTAAAAACTTACTTCCCATGTAAAATAATATGTGTATGTAAGTACAGGTTTCAGATGTTTTAAAAATAATCTCCCTCTCAGAGTGTTTATGCTGTGTTTAATTATTGGTAATTGTTAAAGCGTTGTGTAGTGTATACTTATGTTCTTACAAAAAGGCTTCATAAAGGATGTTTACTGTTTTTTAGTAAGAGTGATTTGGAAGAAAGTGCGTAGTGTGTGGCATTTTTTGGTTTTATGTATTAGCTCCACCTTGCACTTAATTTTAAACTAATATATAAGCCAAATTGTTTTATGCATGTTGGAATTAGCGAAATCTATTGGTAATTAATCTTTTACCAAAATAGAAATGGCAGGATGGTTAGTGTTATTGTCAGGCGCTGAGCCAATGCGCCTACCGAAAGTACAGCCGGACTCCCAGAATACTCGGCTGTAAGAAGGTGTGGCCACAACTGATAAATACGGGCGACGACAACCAATCGGAGCGCGTAATACTGACAACTTGATATTGTTTGGTGGAGACCAAACGAAGGAAGCGAGGAATCGCCGGAGCTCGCATGTGCGAGATTGAAGTACCTGCGTGCCTCGCGGTATTCAGGATCCGTCGTGGAGTACGCGACTAGAGGAAATCTGTTTCCAGCGCCTAGGATCTAGTTCGCGGGACGCTGACGTAAGCGTCACCGCGTTTCATGTGCCCAGGATTATAGGGAGGAAGAAGTGAACTCCTTCCTCGCGGGACGCTGACCAAAGCGTTGCCGCGTTTGCCGAGCCCCGGATTGTCGGGGAATTAGGAGCGGACGCTTCCTAATCAGACCGTGGAGCAGGAACGGTGGGACTCTACACCGGAGCCGCAGCCTGTGCATCTTTCAGGTAGCTTTGTCAGGAAAGGAGGGGCTGCATTGTGCGGGACTATTGATATTGGCAAAACGGGCTGCATTGTGCAGGACTATTGATATTGGCAAAACGATACCACGAGTGTCGGGTGCTGGGGTGTGCGTGACTTTACCTTTACTCCCAGCTCACACTTCGCTAGGGTATCAGTTATAGACTTGCTCTTTAGAGTAGAGGAGGTCCAGGACTCTGAGACAGTGAGAAACGCTCCTCAATACTCCTTTAATTTGGGGGAACAGAAAGGGGACATCATAGTGTACAATATCCTACCCGGATTGTCGTTATTGGAAGGGGGGTGGTCCCTTGATGAAACACGTTGCATATGAATGCACGGTTACTGATGCATGGGTATGTCTGAGGTGACACATTGGTGAGGCATACGTAGTGAGACCTAATGAGAGTAGGTTGCCTTGTGTTCATTGTAATGTGTGTTATGATTTCCTTATGTTACAGGTATCCCAATCCCCGCTGTTCCCATCCTAAATCCCTTTCCCGCGCCTGATTGCCCTGGTACTCTGTGTTCCTATATTCAGAGCCGGGGACGTCGGGAGGTGGAACCCTTGTGCTTCACTCGACTCTACGGAAACCACAGTGGAACATAACAGTTATTCCCTGGAAATGTTTCTTGTTTTTTATTTGGAGAGAGATGTGTGTAGTGAGAGGGCCTGATTTAATGTGTTGTGTGAGAGCTATATGTAACCGTAAAGAGGGACAAATAAATAATTTAGCGTGGTGTAGTGTATACTTACGTTTTTACAATAATGCTTCACAAAGGACGGTTACTGTTGTTAGTAAGAGTGATTTGTAAGTAAGTCAGTGGTGTGTGGCATTTTTTGGTTTTATGTATTAGCGCCACCTTGCACACAATTTTATATTGATAAATAATTTTTTATGCTTGCCGGAATTGCCGTTTTCTTTTAGTAATAATTATTTTCCCAAATCAGAATTGGCAGGATGTTTAGTGTTATTCACTAAATATGTACCATGTGTTTTTTTTGGGTGAGAGATGTGTGTAGTGTGAGTGCCTGAATTAATGTGTTGGGTGAGAGCTGTATGTCACCGTGAGGGACAAATAAATAAATTGTAGAAAAACGGAAGCAAAGTGTTCGGTGCCTTAAGTAAATGCTTAAGCAAATAATAACAGGGACAGAGTAAAATGCAAAAAGAGGCTGCAAAACAATAAATGTTATTCTTTTTGGACAAGGCTGGCTTTAGAGAAATAGCACATGATTTCAAAATTCTAAATGCGCGCACTCCATTTCTTTAATAATAAGAAAACGGAAATGTTTAAGCACAAAAGCATTAATAATTATGAGACGGTCATGGCACTGCAATGATAAAGGTCCCGAAATGTTTGTGGTTTGGTACTCCTAAATATTAGTCCCAGCGATAGAAAAGACAAATGAAGCAGACGAGGAGGGAGGGGGTAGTGAGAGCAGAGAGCAAGGAGGTGGAGGAGAATGATTCATGCCCTGTAAGGCTTAATGAACCATTACAGAAAGCCAGATGGCAGCTGTATAGCCGCACACTTGAGGCCAGCAAAAGCCTTTGGTAGCACTTTGAAAACCAACTTACTAGACATCTCGCAGAGCAGCGCATGAGTTAGCTCAGGCAAGACCTAGAAACCACACATTCAACTAGGCGGCAGAATGACTGCCAGCCATAGAAGATGGAGTCAGCCCTATTTGAAGGGAGCATAGCCTCGTGATTGGTGGAATTGTCATGACTCGTTCTCATGCTTATGGGAAATGTAGTTTTTGTTTTAGTGTTTATTTGGTGGTTGCTCTGGGTTTGCGGTAAAGAAATGAGTAGCATAATCGGAGCCTCCGGTCCTGCCATAGCAATTGAAACGTCTTAAGGGGCTAGCTTGATTTTTTTTGTATTGTCCAAACGGTTATCTTTTTCTTTTAAATTATGTTTTACTTTAAGGGGACAACGCTGCTGTAGTCTTTCTTCGCTGTCAATCGTTTGCGAGCCTAATACGTCCGTTCGTGAACATCTGTACCTCTGGTCCTTCTTCTGTGTTCGGGTAAATTACGCCTCACTCTCCATGCATGAGACTCCGAAGTGTTGCTAAGCTGCGGTGACGCGGCACGCAGGGCCGTGCTCCCTAGCGCGGGGCAGGTCGGGATATTTAAGGTGTCCCGCGCGCGGCCCGTGATGGTTCCTGTAGCCGGGCGCCTGAGCGCGACCTTGGTGCTCGTGCGGCACCGCGCGCGGGGGGCTGTCTGGGCCGCGCTTCTGTTACTCGGGTTTGGCCTACTGCTACCCGCCTGGGCGGTGGTGTCACTTCTGCTGCTTGCGGGCGGCGCTTGGTGCCTGCACACTGGGCCTCCGGGGCTGTGTTTGCTGCCGGAGCCCCCGCCCAAAGCCTGTGCAAACGGCTGCCCTTCTCCCTCTCCTCGCGTCATGCTTATGGGCAGCTATCTCGGCCACCCAGAGGCAGGCGTCGAGGGGGCCCGGGGTCAGCAGCAGCGTTTGCGAGAGGCATTACACAGGCCGAACCCCGCCGTACCAAGCCCGCAGCGGAGGCTTAGTTACGGGTAAGGGCGATGGCACTTGAGAGTGCGGGTCTTTAATTCATAGTGTGTGTTTGTGCCACATGACTCTCTAAAGCCGAGGGCAGTTTGTGCCTTTAGTGTCCATAATAAAATGGGAAGGAATCTGTGTAGCAGTAAACTTTAAAGAGCATCCCTCTTAACCCCAATAGTTTATAATCACGATAGGGGCGAGTGGTTTTGGAGGGTGTTTCCATTTAAGTAAATGATGGTGAACATGGATTACAATCTAGTTGTAATCCAATCCAAAATCTAGTTGTAGCGCACGGGAGGCATTTTGCTTGTCTGAGCGGGTGATGTGCGTTGAAAAACGTTGTAGTGGTTGGTATGCATGGGAGCGCACCTGTAGTTTTGTTGATGTTGAGATCAACGCGAACACAAGCCGTTTGGGAATATCTAGAGGCTTTAAA
Organism: Triturus cristatus; assembly: GCF_964204655.1. Classification (NCBI taxonomy): domain Eukaryota; kingdom Metazoa; phylum Chordata; class Amphibia; order Caudata; family Salamandridae; genus Triturus; species Triturus cristatus. Next base: position 1,025,432,368 of record NC_140584.1, read on the forward strand.
GGTGTTGGTTGAGTGAGCAGTCGATTCGTAGGCGTTTCTTGGGACACCATTCTAATCGCCAGGTGAGCCCTTATGATACTGTTTTCATATTGAGTAGGTGAGTAATATTTACTGGCAAGTCAGTTGGGTTACAGGCGATGCGTTAAATGGAAATAAAAAGAGAAGGCATTCACTGTTTCAGAGTACCTATTTGCTACTGTAAGGCCTACAGGAGACCTCTGCACTGAGTAGAAAATGTCGCTGTCTGCTGTGGATGTGATTGATCTATGCTTGAATCTTGATAGGTGTCCCCGAATGACTGCTGTCAAAAGCTGTATAAAGTTCACCTGCGGGTAATACGCTTCTTGAGTGGCCCATGTTTTCGATCTTTTGCGCAGTTTTGTGACGTCACAATCCAAGCCCTGCAACACATCCTACTGACCTAGCAATATATTTATTCGCATGAAGAACGCATTTTTGGGGCAGGTGGAGTAGAAAGTGTGCAGATCAGCATGCTGGGGTGAACATGAAGCACTCATTTAATTCAACATCTGCCAGGGTAGAGGCTCCCAGCTAGTTCTTTGGATTAGATATTAAAGTTTGCAAAGTAATTTTCTAATGAAATTGATATATTGCTTCATGTAGCGCAGAGCTGGTGATTGTCACTTGGCCCGTCGCTCTTGCCTGAACTCGTAAAATTGTCACCGGTTATCTTTAACGTCTAAATATATTGCATTTTGTCTGTTCTACAAACGCATGTATTAACTAGAATGCTTGGCGAGTTTGCTGCTGCTTTCGCCGGCATCTGATAATTCATGTGCTTGAATGGCCTTGCTTGGTTGCTCAGTATTTCATTCTTTTCAGAGAGCTCCCAACCATGAACCGCTTTGCTTTGACACCTCGACGGCGGTATCCTATTCAACAGACACAGTATGCTTTGACGGGGGCAATGCCTACGGTGCGCTGGGATGGCTACCAACGCAAGAACGTGTTAACTGCTAAAAACTCCACAGTGATCCACAGTCCAGTTACAGTGAAGATTGCACCACCAGATAGCAAGATTGCTCGCTCTCCCATGTAAGTTTATAGCGTCTAGCTGCTATTTTTGTGCAGTCAACTGGAAATTTTCAATAGGCATTAATATTTTGTAACTGAACTACTGCAGAAATCTTTGCATTGAATGTTAAAGTTTTGCTTAAAGTGACTTATTCAACACTTGTTCAATTGTCTACATATTTGGCTTCCTGTATTGCAATAAGGAGGCATAGTTTTAGCTGTGTTTGCTCCTGATGAGGTCTTGTAGACTTTAACTTTAAATCAAACAGTTGGTGGTACCGATGGTTATCTTTTGTTGGAGCGTTGTGCATTTTGTTAAAAGCTGTTGTACAACTCAAAGCTTGCTTATATTGAGGTAACTTGTATGTTTTTTGCAATTTCTTCTTATAACCTGTTTTCCGTTTGTCGATGGTATAAAAGTAGATTTTGTTAATATAGTTGGGAGCAAGGAATAGCGTCACTGCCAAAAATGTAAAGTTAGTAGTCTCACTGAATTCTTGTCTCCGCAGCTTTGACCAGTTGACGTCTCCAGTATCTAAATCTGCGGCAAACGTCCCACCAGACCCATGTGCGAGAGAAACGGTGCTTAATGCCCTGAAAGCAAGTCGAAAGAGGGTTGTGGAAGAAGACATAACACGTTTAGATGGTCAGGAGAACAAACGGAGGTAAACGGGTGTTACCTTAAGGGCGATAGGGATCCTAGTTGCAATACTCATTTTTTCAGCAGCCTTTCTAACTATTATTCAGTTTTCATTGAGCTGCTATGCAGGGTTCGTCTTGCTGGCATGACACAGTCCTACCTGTCGTGTTATAATTTAATAAAAGCAGAAGTGATCAAAGATGAAGCATGTTGCATTCTGCTCGGCTTTTAATGTGGCTTGCCTTACAGTAGATGGTTACTGGCTTTGCTCTAGGGATCGTGTTCTCCCACGGCCCATATGGAATGTATTATACCATGACCTTGGTACGCTTTAAGTGCTTTTATTTCTATGTGATGAAATGGATAGTGTCTCTTGAATAGTTGTGATTGTTTCTGAAATGGAATCTTGTTCTTCTGTTGTCTCCTACTTTATTTGCTTATTCTCTGTTAATCTTCTACAGGCGACATGACAGCAGTGGCAGTGGACAGTCTGCATTTGAATCCCTAGTGGCAAACGGCTCGCCTGCATCTCTGATACCAAAGTAAGGAAGGATAAGTTACATGGATAAACTGTTTCATATAGGGATGGGGGGGGGGGGCGGGTGCATTTGGAATATTAGTGGATGCTTGTTTGGATTGTTGGTCGTTGCTGATGTTTATAGTTTAAGGCGAGAGCATATCTAGTCTAGAGACCAACTGATTCTTCTGGAGACTTTCCATTTTTTATAGTATTGCAGCAACCTTCTTCTTTAAGCTGACTTGGAAGTATTCCCTTTCCCCTTCTGTTTTTTTGTCGATGGTGGTCTTTGTTCTGAGACATGATATATTCCCTTAATAGACAAGATTGTTTTAAGTGCTTTTTAAATAACTGATGTAGTACGTTACTAGCCAGAGCTTAGTAAAGCAACACAAGTAATACACAAGGTTATCAACCAATTCCCTTAGTTCATAATGTTCAGCACATAGTAGTAAGCTGGGGCTTGCAATTTCTTCAAGAGAAGATAATTTTATAGATGGGTGAGTTATCGGTGGAGTGACATGGCAGGTGGGACTAGGTAGAGCGTTTCAGAACATTCTAGAGTGGGACCGATTCTTGAGGAATCAGTGAGGTATGGGATTTTAAATGATGGGTAGAATCCATACAAGTAGGTACTCTTTCAGACTCCTTTGTGTTAAGAAATATGAGGCATATGTGTCTGTAGGGGTGCTCTTCTAAATCTTCATTGATGAACTTTTAAATCGCGGTGTGCAAGCAGAGTACAATTTTGCTATCCAGCACTCTATCTACCAGAGATGGTTACCACCTTTGCCTTAATTTAGCAATATTGCAGTAGATGGGAAGGCTCCTTGACGAGTAGGAATTGTTGATGAACAGCTCTGGCTTCTTTTGTTAATTTTAAGTTTTCTCAGAGTAATACAGATTTGAATCAGGAAAGCGGCGTTTCGATTGGGGAAGTGGTTATTCATCCAACGTGATCTGGATATTTAGTATCCCATAGTTTAATGGAAAGATTTTTCTGCTTTCCGAATTTCGGGCCTTCCGAGAACCAGTCTTTCTCAAGGTCCAGCCTGGTCAGCGCATGTTCTGCTCTGAGAGGAGTGAAGTTTTCGGGTTGGACTTTAAGCTTCGTCCATATTTTTCATTGGCTTGTCATTGTCCTTTGTAAACTGTGTTGCTTTTCATTGGTCAATGGGCTTAGTTTTCCCTCCATATTTCCACCTTGTCTCATTTTGTAACCTCCCATGATGACACCCCCTGTTATGTGTGTTACTCAGTAGGCTTGAAGTACTTCCGAGCACTATTTACTTAAATGGCTTTCTCCTGCTTGTTCTTGCAGGCTGGACACTCTCCCACAACGCTGTATTTTTTTCACGGCACGCTGATACAGTGGCTGCTGTGCCATTAGATTGTTTGCAGTGCCAAATGCTGCTGCATGTTTACTTTTCTTAGCATTTGTCCAATTTTGAGATCTTGCCTGGCGTTAGCTGCGTGCATGCGCTGCTCTCGCCATGCGAGAGCTTCTTGAAATCAATACGGTTCGAGAAGTTCAGTTTCTGCTCCGTCCCTAAATTTCATTGGGGTCATTAATTATGCCGAACCGAGTGTGCTCATTGTACCGGAGGCTTTTCAGTCCCTCCTAGTTACAGCCTTGTCCTCCTTTGACCACGCCCACCAGGATTGGATCTTTCACTGGCGGCGTGAGACAGTGGGTTTTATGACTGGCCGCACTTTATATATCATTTTTTTTTACTATTGCGTGCGTTTGTACAGCCTCGTGGCGACAGCTGTTTGTGTTCTGGTGACACCACGCTGTTTTTTATAACTTTGAAACTGAGCACTGCGCCCGCTTCAAGGACACCGTGCTCAGTGTTAAAGTTAAGAAATTTGTTGTAATCTTCTCTAAGGTATGTTTGGTCTCTCTCAGCGTGGAGTGTGGAGCGCGGTAAGCTTCGAAGCGGATTGCTGTCCGTAGGAACACAACGCTGTAATTGGAACTTCAATTCCTCCTTCAGGTAGTGGGGCGTGTAAATGGCGAAAATCCCTTGTTTCCAGTGGGATGATTGACGGTTGGTTCTTGGACGTGATGCCGCCGCTAGAGCCATTGCTTACACATGCGCACAACAGCGCGTGAGATTCCGCCCGACGTCAGTCTCCTGCGATCCTGTGCCCAACTGACTTTAAAAAGGAAGTCACGCACGTTGCTCACGTCTTCAAAACAAGCCCCACTCCCTTCAGATAGCACGTCATTACGACGTCGGCGGCCATCTTAACAAAGTACTTTCAGTGCTTCGCTTCAAGTATTGATACTGCATTGTACTTTTGTATCCTACGCAGATTGGTCACTCGTTCTGTCCACGCATATTCTTAGGACTGTTCAGCGATTTAAGGTACACACTGCTTTGGTGAACATTCAAATTGGTAAATTTTAGCGCTTTCCTTATTTTAAGCAGCGAAGTGCGTGTGTGTGCTCAGAGCTCCTCATTCTTTTGCTCATTCATTAATCTCATTGAGTTTCAGTCTCACACAGTCACAGCAGCAATGGAATCACAAAGCTCAATTCTTTCACCTCCCATCATCTTAGCATCTTCAGGACCTCTATCTATTGAATGGGAAGATTGGCTGCCCATGTTTGAAAATTATATTGACGCTCTTGATGGTTCCAAGTTTAGTGCTGCAAGGAAAAAGGCGCTTTTGTTAAACAATTTGGGCAAAGAAGGTCAACAAATTTTTAAATACCTTCCACTTGCTACGTTACCTAATGGGAATGCCATTGAAGATGTGTACTTATAAGCTAAGAAACGTCTCGAAACAAGGTTTGCCAAAGAAATCAATATAGTCATGAATCGGTATCATTTTATACGCATAAACAAGAAGAAAATCAATCAGTTGATGACTTTGTATCCAAACTTCGTGAACTATCCCTAAAGTGCAAATTTGGAGCAATGACAGACGAACTTGTTCGTGACCAGTTAATAGTACAGTGCAAATGCAAGAAAACACAGGAGCGACTTTGGGCTGCAAAGAATCCCTCTTTGAAAGACGCTATAGATATTGCGAAAGTTCTTGAACAGTCTCAATATCGTATGCGTGAGCTGACCAAAAAACAGGAAAATATCTCAGTTTATGTATAGTGTGTCTAGAGATTCAGATGTTGCAGCTGTATTTAGGTCAGGTAAAACTCCACAAAGAGGTAGACAACAATTCAGATCATGTTATAGATGTGGCAGTTCATTTCATAATGCGGAGTACAGTAGATGCCCTGCAATAGGGAAAGGTTGCAAGAAATGTGGACGTAAGGGCCACTTTGCCAATATGTGCAGGCAATCTTTTAAACTGAGAGTGGCCACAATTGAAGGTAACTCTAATACCTTTACTCATGACACGGTTTCTTCTTGTATAATCAATACACCCACTCAGCAGGAGGATACACTTTTAAGTGTAGATGATCCTGCTGATAGCGTGTTAAGCATTGATGACCAAATAGGTAGGAAGAATAGACCTAAGGCAGATTTTTTGATAAATGGGAAACCAGTGCAATTGATGGTGGACTGTGGGTCCATGTACACGCTCATTCCAAAAGACATATATGATATGTCATGGACGGATGTTGTGTTACTACCCAAAGATATGAATCCTGGGGGTTATCAAGGTGAAACAATAAATTTGTTGGGATACATGAATTCCACAATAGAATTTGATGGCAGATCCAAACAAGGAAAGGTATATGTTGCCACTGAGGGACCACCCATCCTGGGGTGGATGCATCAATATGATCTTTCGATCATAGTTAATCCCAGGGCTCCTACTCAGGTGATGGTGATTGAAAATCCATCTTTAGGAAAAAATTTAGAGAAAGTGAAAGATGTATTTAGAGATGAACTAGGCTGTTTTAAAGGATATGTGCATAAAATAATTCTAAAATCCAATGCTATTCCTGTACAACATAAGGTGCGCAGGACACCCTTAGTAGCCAGGGAAGCAGTTAAAGAAATGTTGAAAGATATGGTTACTTCTGGGGTAATAGAACCTGTGGAGAGCTCCATGTGGGTTTCTCCAGTAGTTATCACCGAAAAATCGGATGGGAAATTTAGATTTTGCACGACCTTAGGTCACTTAATCAAAATGTAGTTATAGACCCCTTTCCTCTACCGAATATCAATGAGTTGATTCTGGCTTTGAGTGGTGGTAAGTACTTTTCGAAATTAGATTTAAAAACGCTTATCAGATTAAATTACATAATGAGTCCAAGCCACTCACAGCCTTTATCACCATGGATGGCATTTTTCAGTGTACTAGGATGCCGTTTGGCCTTTGTTCGGCTGCTAGCATTTTTCAGAGGATGATTAATGTACTGTTTAAGGCTGTTAAAAACATTGTTTTTTTTTCAAGACGATATCCTTATTTTTGAGGACACTATTGATCAACATAATTATGCACTTAGAGAAGCTTTACTCAAAATAAGAGACTCTGGTTTAACTCTCAGACGGGAGAAATGCTAAATTTTTGTTGATAAAGTTGACTAGGGTATGAAATTTCTGATCTTGGAGTAAAACCCAAACAAAATCTTTTAGATGCTATTCGCTTGGCCCCCATTCCCTCTGATAAGGACAAACTGAGATCCTTCTTAGGACTTATAGAGTATTACTCAAAGTTTGTTACGGATTTTTCTACCAAAACTGTTGCAATGAGATCTCTCTTAAAGAAAGGTGTCGCCTTTGTCTGGGGCACGTCTCATCAAACATGCTTTGAGGATATTGAGAAAAATATTTGTGAAGCAGGTATCCTCACTCCTTTTAACATTAAACGCCAATCAGTACTCACTGTGGATGCCAGTGCCACTGGTCTTGGAGCGGTTTTGGCTCAGTTGCATAACGGTCATGAAAAAACAGTGGCATTTGCATCTAGAACATTCACCAATTCCGAAAAAAATTATTCGGTGATAGAACGCGGAACATTGGCGGCTGCTTGGGGTTGTGAATACTTTAGAACTTATTTATGGGGTTCCAAATTCACACTGAAGTCAGACCACAAACCCCTTATCAAGGTGTTGTTACCAGGAGGTACAAATAAGTGTTCAGCAAGGTTGGAGTATTGCTATGACATAGTTTACATTCAAGGTTGGAAAAATGTACAAGCCGACTGCTTATCAAGATTGTCTCTTGATTGGGAGACTGTTGATAAAACTGCTGTTTTAAAGAAACAAAGTGAAGGAGCTGTAGCATCAGTACAAGATGCAAGGGTAAGTCGAGCGCTATATAAGAACACACATACATACATACATATTGAGTGTGTGTGAATCTCAAGCCATTACAAAAGCAGATTGGATCAGAGAAATGTCAGACAATTCTATGTTAGAGCTAAAACGTTTAATTCTGTTAGGTAGTAGAAGAGAAAGCTCAGTCTCTCCTTCCACTAGACCGTATGTTAAGATTCTGGACGAACTATCTGTATGTGGAGATGTAGTAATCATGCGAGGGGAATTGTTTATTCCACCTGTGGCATTAAGACACAATCTAATCAGCTTGGCTCATGAAGGGCATTTAGGCCAAACTAGAACAAAAAAAAGGTTGAGGGTGAATTGGTGGTGGCCCGGTATGGACTCTGATGTAGATTCTTGGGTTTCAAGTGTTGTACTTAAAATTTTATGTGTGTGTGTGTATATATATATATATATATATATATATATATATACACACTTTTAATCCAATAGTGAAGCAATTGTAGACGAATAGCTAAGATTTACTTATTCATGCAGTCACTTATATACATGTTAAAAAGATAGAATATCAGTAATATGTACATATGTTTCGCCGAACTAATGAATATATATTTTTTTAAATATAATTGTTCTACACGTTTATACATAGCAATACACATATAGGTAAATACCTATAGTACAAATAAATGCTTGTATACAGACTGACATGCTGTGTGTTTGCGTATGGTGCTTATGTGGGGAATTCTTTAGTGGTAATTTGTGGATCTTGTATGGGGGGGGAGGGGGACAAAGTTCAGTAGTTTGGCTGCTTGAACAGAGAAGGATGTGCCACCCATGGTTTTTTTCCCCTGTATCTTGGGATTTTGGGGCGAGGTGCCACTCTAGAACAGAGGTTCATCTGAATGTTTGGTGATTTCATTCCTGATGAGTGGTCCTGTTCCATGTATCGCTTTGTGGGTGATTCAAAGCAGCTTGAACGTGGATCTTCTGGTACCTGGTAACCAATGCAGGGCTTTCAAGGCAGGGGAGATGTGGTCTTATATGCAAGAGTAGTCTGGCAGCAGAGTTCTGAATCCGTTGTAGCATTTTCATGGTTGTCAAAGGTGATCAGTAGTAGAGGCTATTGGCGTAATCGAGTTTGGACAGAATAAGGCACCTTGGACCTTGTGTGGAAATCCCAAATGCCCGAGTGAGTACAACTGCCCCAGCCCCACCACCAAAACAGAAGGCATTGGTCAAGATTTCGCTGTTGGCCCCAGTCGCGACTGTAAACACACTTCAGGAGCCCCGTCACTGGGCTCGGCTCCGAAGAAAAGACCAGCCTTCCGGTAGCTCGGGACCGAGCAAACCACATGTAATAGTCCCACAGGCGCCTTCGGTACCGAAGCCAAAAGAACACTCTGCTCCAAAATTGGCTCAAAGTTCGACGCCAAAGGACAAACCGGCCCCGAACACCTTGCGGCCGATATACAAACCGGCTCCGGACACTTCCAAGCCTAAAGACCACCCTTCGGCTCCAAGACCTAAACCCTCGGAACTGAAAACTAAGCCAAAGGACTCCTAAGGCCAAGAAGCAGAAACTTCAACCCTGTTCGGAACCGAAAAAAGTAAAGTAACTTTTTCATCTGCATCCTGTCGATCCCAAACAGAAAAAGATTTACATTCATCCCAAAACAGGACATGTCACAACTGTGCCATGCAGGAAGAAGAAGCTAGACACAGCACACACACCGCCAGTGCCTGTGAAGGACTGTGCCACTTCACCCATACCACCTTCTCCTGTCCTTCCTTCTAATCCTGTTCCTCCCCCTAAACCTGTTACACCACCTCTGCATGTAACCTCTCCACCACATACACCACCGCCAATCGATGATGATGACTTGTGGAGGGGGGAGACCCTAATGACCCGTTCACAGATCCACACGGGACACCACAAGACGATTGGGATGATTACAATGACCCAATAGATCCATCAGGTCTCCCAAGCCCCCAACAAATCCATCTCCCCCAGACGACAACATTGGTTGTGGACAACTTATCAATAGGGCTGCTGTTTTTCACGGTGTGCACATGCACTCAGACTCAACAGAGGAGGATTTTCTTCTAGGTGCCTTTGAACAGTCCCAGAAAACTACAAATCTTACCAATGATTAAAGGGGTAATTAAACATGTCCCTGACACATTCAAAGACCCTGTACCAGCCAGGATTTGTATTTGCATGAGTGAGTCATGTGTGAAAGCGCTCAGCATGTAGAACCTAAATGAGTGTGTTGTAGCCCTCAATGGACTCATTAAGAGGAGAAGCATGATGAAGGATTTGAAGCTTATACCCTCACAAGGCGTACAAAGTGCCTAATGGTGAAAGTTAAGGTGAGTGAAAGGAAAATACACTTCTAGCAATTGAATTGGTATCAATGAGTGCAGCAGAAAAGCATCCCCAAGTAAATCTCATTGTGGTGAAGGTACTATGTTTGATAGCGTGGAGTCCTAAGCATATTTTATTGTAAGATTAGCTTTGTTTTCCTAGAATCCATATATCATACAATGGTTTACTAAGAAGACTAACTTAAAGAATATTTTGGGACAATTAAAGCTCATTATTGCGAAGATGTGTACATATATTCAAGCAAGAAGGGAATGTAGGAATATCCAGGTGTACTAATTTCAAAACCACTGTTCATATGAGGTGAACTCCAAGTCCTACTTGGAATAGGTGATGATGCTGTCAATGATGTGACATTAGATAAATGAGACGCTGTCAACAGAACATTTGGTTGAAATATGAAATCTGCGCACGTGGTGTATGGCAAGTTCTGGGGCATTGCTGGCTGCATTGGCAGGGGATCTGAATGAATGGTGGTTGGTTTCCTTTCATCCTCTCCTTTTTATCTTTTAGGCCAGGTATACTGAAAAGGACCTTGAACTCTCAGAGCACTGATGATAACCACAGTAAGAGGTCCCGCACTTCGTCAGTCAGCTCTATGAACAACACTTGCACTGCTGGAATACCCTCATCTGTGCGGAATGCAATCGCCAGCTCTTATAGCTCTACGCGTGGCCTTGTAAAGGTAATGGTTGGCTTAATACTACAGTTTATTCTAGCTTTAACTGCATTTTTACAGAACACTACTACTGACATGGTAAGATCACCATGTGATAGCCAGCCTCTTCACTGGGAAATTGTAGATGGACATTCTACAAAGTATGTGACAACCCTATAGATACCAGCATTTCTGTTGGGAAAATGTTATCTTGGTCTTTGCAATGCAAGACTACTGAAGCATGTTCCATACTTGCTCTGAACATGTACTTTGTTGCATGCAGTGTATGCCGCTTTTTATAATTTTTTACTTTTTTTTTTTTTTTTCTTCTCTGCAGTTACAGGACTTAATTTTAGTAGAAGCTGGGGATTGAGCATGGGGCTACAGATCACAACAGCAATGTTGGAAGGCTTGTCTGACAAGATGTGCCATTGGCACGTGAATGCAGTACTACTGGTGCACTAAAGTGCTATGAGTGAGTTGGGTTTCTTCTGTGAGGCCCAGGTGTGCTTGTTTGAGTGCTAGCTACTTGTTACCCTTCAACAAAGTAATCCGATGAAGTCATTATGGAGGTGACCATGCTTTTTCGTATCACAGGGATGTATGTGGGTATTTTCACATCCGGGTACTGCAAATGAAGTTGCAATGATCCCCTATGTTAATCACAACTGCAGGCATTGATTTAATTTTGTGGTACAGACGGTAATCCATTGAACTAGCAATGGTAAAGGAAAGTGTTCATGCAGTAGCACTGAGTTGCATATTGATGGAGAGGGCTTTCAATTAATGTTGAGTTCCATGCCACCTTGTTATACTTTGGACAAGGTGAATGGATATGGGAAAGTTCCAAAGGGCGCATGGACTTACTTTTCTCATCAAGACTCTGCCAATTGCAATCCTTGCTGAATAGCTTAAGGTTTGTCTCCAAGAGCAAGTATCTGATATGAGGTGGAGCTAGGATTTAATCCATGAATGATATGTAGTCTGGTTTAGGGTCGAAGATAATAGATGAGAATGCTATCCCTTCTCCCCAGGTTAAGAAACTAATTTTGTGTTTTTCAAGGTGATAGTTGCTTGCTTTCCACAGATTCTAAGTGTTTGTAGTGTGAGACCTATGATGGGGCCTGTAGAGGCAAACTTTCACAAGCTTTCCTTTGTTATGTTGATTATGACGATTGTATGTTTGAAGTTATGCAGGTACTGAATCTGTGAATGGGGGTATTGTGCTAATGGAGGACCATGGCCAGTCAAAGATTGACACACAATGAAATCTGACATGTTTTTGTTTTTAAATAAAGGCTTCAAGAAGTGGGCCATCCCCTTTGTCCAGTCCTTCATCATCTCGGTCACAGACACCTGAGAGGCCTGCCAAGAAAACCAGGTGAAGCCTAGTGACCCTCAGCTGTACATCTTTCTATTGGCGCTCTGCATTCACACATACCCTGTTATGTTATTAGGCATTTCAACCAAGGAATGTAACTTGATTTGATCGCTAATAGTGCACTGTGGGCTGTCCTGGTGCCTTACCAACATATCTCTTAAACATAAATTTGTGGGTGTCTCGTGGGTTTAAGGAGATTTAAAATCTTGAGTGGCAGTCACGTAGGCAGAAATTGTAGAAATGTGACTGACTGCATTGTAGGTTTGGATCTGTCAATTTTTCATTGATTATGTTCTCCCACAGGGAAGATGCATTGCAGCAGTCAAATTCTAGTACTCCAAAATCAGATGGCAAGGAACAGCCGACTGGAAAAGGTGAGCCCATCAATGAAGTGCTCTGTGATGGTTGGGGGAATGCAGTGGTCACTGGATGGTTGCCACTTAGTAATCGGTCATCTTTGATTTAAAAATGTACTTGCTTGTAATTGCCAGCTATAAATGATTTTGTGTTTAGTGGGGTTGCACTACCTATGCTTTTGTGTCACCGTGTAAGACTTGCAGTGTGATGAACCATGTTTAGTGATGTGACAAGATGTCACTTTTTACTAGGAAAAATGTATTGGGCATTTGAATTGTAATCCATTTGAAGCTCCGCCTTCTCATTTTATTAACCAGCTTTACTGTATACACGTATAAGATTTTTTTTCTTCTTATTGTTGCAGACATGCCAGTCCTTGTGCAGAAGCCAAATTCTTTGAGTTTATTGACCTCTCCCAGCAGTGATGGGAAACGGAAGCGCAAGATGCAGCTTCTGGCTTTGAGACGCAGGGATCCACTGATCATGGTACGGCCTTTCCACATACTGCATGCTTCTAAAGTGGCAATCAAAGATTACTAAGCTGAAGGTGTTGTGGACCAAGTCTTTGGACTCCATGCATACTTTTCCAGTAGTTGCAATCGCTACTTTCAATACCATAAGTTCAATAAAGTAGTTAATCCGGTGTCATGGGAGGCCCGTCATCCTTTGACTGCTTTTGTCTTTTGCAAAGCAGATGTCTGGGTCAAACGAGACCCACAGGTAACATCCTTTCATTGTTGGGCTCAAAGTTGTGGCTGGGTGCCGATAACATCAGTTTTGGTACAATTTAGTTACAGCAAGTAGTTCCCGTTCTTCCATTAGTAGATGTAACTTGAGGATTTGGCTATTTAAGCCCCCTGGCCAATGGAAGTTGTCCACATTTGTTTGAAATTAGTCATTGTGACTGCTCATCAAGGGCTACATGCACAGTTAAAAGGCTGTCTAGGAACTATGCACTCTCCAAGAGACCTGTTTGACAGTGTTGCATATTTTCCTTTGTTGGTGACCCTGCAGCAGAGCTATGGCTATTTTTGTTAATGTTCATCTCCTACCTTTATATGACCTCCTGCTTCTCCCCTTGTGCTATTCTGCACTAGTAACAAGCCTGTGGACCCAGAAGAGACTTTGTGGGGGGGAGTTCTCCAGGGTGTGAATGTGTATGAGTGGGGCTGGTTAGAGGTCCCTTCTGTTGCCTGTTAAACTTATGGCTCATGAAACTCTTGGTCCTCACTCTCCTTTTGTGGAGATTGCACAACGGGCTAATCTGCTTTGCTGTTAGCAGCCCTGCTACAGCAGTGCACTCCAGCCATGAAACCGGCTTGTATCTCATTCAGCTTTAGACCTCTGTAAAGAGACATGCCTTAAACTTGCGAAAATATTTAGCTGTCTTAAATTAGTTTAAGAACTCCCAAAATTGGAAAGCTGTTAAGGTGGTGTATCTGGTTAATGCAACTATAACATTTATTTTAAATAACCTTTAAAAACCTTAGCTTTTATACTCTAGCAAAACGTTCTTACCTCTTCATTCAGAAATATAACCTGTAGCAGTATTCTGGCTACTGCCTCTCCCCAGTCTCTTCTTCTGTGAAGAAAGAACAGACTAGCCCATGTGTTGCATTATCTCTGAATATTAGAACTGCTTGAGATTGCCTGGTGCAGTTAACAAGCTTATATTTTGGAGGAAAACCTTACTTGATCTCAATTTAAGTATTTTATCTGTAGAGGCCATTAGATCTTGTTTTGGCTTTGTCCTATTTTTTTCTGGGTGGATACATTTGTGGTTAAAGATGCTAACTAAAAACTTTAGAGGTTGGAATTCCGCTATCTTCACTGCCTTTCTGTTCAACATTTGTCTTCATTTAAATGTGTGCTAAAATAATGTATTGTGTGCTAATGTTCTTTAAAACTTAGTTTGTCTCTTATTAAAATTTAACTGAACAAAGGTGGTGTAGTAGCTGTAAAGTTTCTTGTACAATGGCTGACCAATTCGGTGTAAATGTTTGTTTTTTGGCTAGCCACCCCCTCCACAGCTGGGTTACAGCGTGACTGCAGAAGACCTCGATGCTGAGAAAAAAGCAGCACTGCAATACATTAATAAAGCCTTGGAGGACGAACCAAGCGGTAACTGCGTACTAGTTTTGTATTTCTAACTTGTGCCTGTAGACCAGCATGTGGGACTTTCAAGGCTCGGGGTTTAACACAGAATTGTGTTTTCTGCTTCTCCCATCCCACTGCTTGTAGTAGGATTAATGTTCATGTAGAGTGGTACCAACACAATACGTGCTGCCTTTTTAGACTCTAGCGGATCTAAAACTGCACATTCAAATACTTGTTTGCTTGGTTTATGCTTTGAAAAGCTGTAGGTAGCATAGAATTTGAAAAAAATCTGGAGTGATGTACCCTTTCTCTTGCCTGGTAGTCTTCTGTTTTAATTGTATAATCTCAGTTTACTTATTACAGTCTCTTCTGCAGCCCCTTCTTCCAGCACTACCACAGAAACTATGTCAAGCAGGCTATCTCTTGCCTTTACCGTTGAAACTAGTGTGACTTCTGCACCATCAATTGGAATAAATACATCACTGGAGATTCCGAAAGAGATGCAGAAACCATCCACTACTACAGGTGATAAATGGCAGGGGTGAAATGCTCTTTCGTGTAGTGACAATGTTAATGGGAATACAGAGTACTAGATGTCCCAACATCAAACTATACCAATGCACTTGCAATCCTGTATTAAGGTTGGATTTTTATATTTCTGTAGTCTACTGCTGATTAAGAGATTCTCCATCAATACCTTCTGTTGTGATAGTGCCCCACAGGAATTAGGAAAATGAGTACAGTTTAATTTCCTTTTACATAACTGAAAAGGACACCAGCCTTTAGCTCTACTTATTTTGGATCTGTTGTGCCTTAACAGACTACCTGAAAAGCATTTGCAGGATTTAGCATAGGTTGATCTTGCTTAGTAGTGTGATTGCAATGGTCTTGGTATGTAGTTGCACTGCAAATTGCATGTTTTTGATGTTATTAAATGTATTTGACTAAGGAAGTGTATGGCAATTAAGGAAATTGATTGTAAACATGTGTATTGTCCATTTTCTTGAACTTTAAGTTTTGGTCCTTTTATCCAAGCATCTTCACTTTAGAGATGCTTGCGCAGAACTAGGATTGAGGTTTTTGTGATGGCATTGACACATGAAAGGACTAATTTGCTTTTAAGGGGGTTGTATGATCAATGGTGTATTGTAAGAAATGAGGTTTATTCTTTGCCTTGTTACCTTGTCGGACATGAATTGTACAGATAAATTCTAGTCACAAATGCATGTTTCAGAGTACTAGTAAAAAAACCACCCCTGTGGTCAGAGCTGACGAGGGTCCCCTGGGATACCCCTTACTGGAACCATGCCCTTGCAGCTTGCATCCCCATGTGAGGGAGAAAATGACAGTTGACATGGCACACTGCCAAGAGTATATGGGCTGAAAACTCGACCACTCTAGTTCCACAGCACCATGATGACTTACACTGAACACAGGAGTATTTGGTACCAAACTACTCCTTTTAATCCACACTGATGCCAGTGTGGGATTTATTGTACCATGTACCCAGAGGAAACCCTCAGATGCCCCCGGAAACCTTGCCAACCCTGGAGTGGGATCTGACTGCCTGCAGACAGCCACCACCAGACATGTGTCTGGCCCCCCTGGGTAGAGTGCTCCTGCTCTCTGGGACCAGAAACGATGCACATCCTGGGCAGAGGTGTCATCCCTCCTCCCCCTGGATGGGCTAGTGCTCGCAGACTGGATCTTCAACTGTTGCCTTTGTAACGCGCCCCACCACACCCCACCTAGCATCTGTCGCTAGCAGCAGATGGCAGGCCCTGGTTTACACCCCCACTTTTGGCGGTAATAACTGTGAAGAAAAACTAAGAATAGGAGGTGTTCCCACCCCTAAGGTGAGGAATCGAGGTGAAGCACACTTTACAGTCCCCACCATCTTTCAGGGCTAGTTCTATGCCCCTCCCACAGGAGGGTGGCATAATTGATTTAGTCGCCACAGGTAGGTTGCTGTAGGAAGCTGGCTCTGTATATACTATACCAAAATGAGGTATAGTGTGCACAGTCCAGTGGAACTCCAAAGGTAGGCAGCAGTTAAAGTAGATCGCACCTTACACTCTATTTGTGGTAGTGTGGGCTAGCAGTAAGGAAATATCAGAGGATAGTGTTAGGCTTTTGTACACACTCTGGCAAGAAATTATGTCACGCACTCACAGACTGAACTGAGACCAATTTGTTTGTATCAAATATTTAGTTATGTTATTTCTAGACCCAAGCCAATCCTGGTGCAAGTAAGTGAAGTTATACTTTGCAAAATCTTATGCAATGATTTACAGTTGAAAGCAGGTTCAAATGCAGTTGGTTGAATTACAGGTAAGTCAACAGTTCGGAACTACTATTTACTTTACAGATTACTGTGCACATTACTTTTTTAGATTAGCAAAAGTAGCTTTAAAGTAATCAGTGTGATATGCACTGAAACATTTCCTAGCCAAAATGTAAGTAATTCACTTTTAGTACCTTTGCAGTTTTCAATGTTTCATACAAACCAAATCCACTCTTAAAAGCTTTTTCAAGGAAAAGAAGTCTATGCAATCCTATGGAAGGAAATTACGTTAATGGTTTACAGGTAAGTACTCATTTGTGGGAGTTGGTATTCTGGAGTTAAAACCAGGGTTCCCCCCCCCCCCCCCCCCCAGGGTCGAGGATGCAATCCGAGAACACTCTCAGCGGCACTAGGGTGGCCAGGTGCAGAGTGCCGAGGCCCAATGTTATCCAAAGGGTGATAGGGGGCCTCCGGTTGGTTTCTGTTCACGCGCAGGCTCACATGGTTGTGGGAGCAAAGCTCCTGGTGTTGGGCTCAGGGCAAAGGGGATTGGGCCCCTCACGGTTAAGTTCTCCGTGCAGAGCCTGCAGGCAACGTCTGGGAGTTCTGGAGAGGTCAACCCACGGTGGACTCTGACGCGCTGGGGGACCTCGCTGGGACAGGTGGGCCACTCTAACTCAGGCCGTAGGTGATGGGTGTAGTGGTGGTTCCAGGCGTTGTTTCTTTTTCCTCAGCAGGCTTGGAGTCTTTCTGGTTCTTCTGAACAGAGCTGCTGTTCACAGGAGATCCGGTCTTTGTTGAAGGCTGTCAGTCCTCCCAGGGGTTCTGGAGGTCTCTGGCTGTAGGACAAGACGATTTTTGGCGCAGGATCTCTGGAAACTGCAGACGGGTCGGTAGGGTTAGGGCCAAGTCAGTTCTCTGCACTCTCCTCTGCTGGGCGTTGTCTTTCGTCCTTTTTCTTAAGTTGTGGGATTCTGAGTTCTATCATGGCTGCCCCCTAAATACTGTAGGGGGGGTGTTTTAGGGGTCCTGAGGTCAGGAGCCAATGGGCTACTGACCTTGGGGTGACTACACCCTTGGTGTGCTCACCCAACGTGGGGGAGTGAGCACAATCTCTAATCCTGATTTGCGAGTGTCTGCCATCTGTAAGACGGCGGGCACTGAAGAATTGGCTTCGCCTCCCTGAGGGGTGGGGTTGGCTGAGGTGGGCACACCTTCTGGGCTGGCTAACTTTTCCCACCTGTCTTCCTGCCAAAAAGGAGGGGAGACAGGGAAGGGGGCCTGCTCCTGACCTCAGGAGAGGCTGGGGGTCGCATTACAAAGGCTGCGGGTCCTTTGAAGCTCCCCTGCCACAGATGGCTCTTCCTGGCCTTGGGGAGGTGTGAATACCTCCGCCCAGAAAAGGCTTGTTTCTGGCTTGTTTCTGGGCTCAGGGAGCGAAAGCTCCCACCCTGAGGGTCCAGAAACATGTCTCCTGGTGGGAGGTTGGTGTGTGCCAGTCAGGGAACCCACCAGAGGCTGGTCGTTTTTCAGGGGGCATCACTAAAATGACCGGAGTGCATTTTTCATTAAATCCCACACTGGCATCAGCGTGGGTTTAGTGTGCTGAGAAGTTTGATACCAAACTTATCAGTTTTCAGTGTAGCCATTATGGTGCTGTGGTGTTCGTAACAACAAACCCTCAGCACCATATACTCTTGATGTCAGCACTGCACTCACAATGTCTAAGATTGGACTTAGACACTGTAGGGGTACAGGGCTCATGCACCTGTACCCTCACCACTGGTACTGGGCACCCAGCTAGTTGGGTGACTGATCTATGCCAGGGCAGTGGGTTGTAGGCATAGCACACGGGGATGGGTGCCATGTCGACTCTTTACTTTGTTTTGCACCAAAACACGCAGCCTTCAATGGGGGGGGGGGGGGGTGTGAGTGAGTGAAGGTACAGGGCCTCTAAGAGTTGCACAGTAAGTGCTGCAGCCCTGAGCGGTCT
Organism: Triturus cristatus; assembly: GCF_964204655.1. NCBI lineage: Eukaryota > Metazoa > Chordata > Amphibia > Caudata > Salamandridae > Triturus > Triturus cristatus. The sequence goes on from NC_140584.1 coordinate 1,025,450,916, forward strand.
TCCTGGTCACAGTGCCCTGGGTACCTGTGGTACCATTTACCAGGGGCTGACCTGTGACCAGAGATGCCAATTTGGTTTGGGTATAGTCTTGTGGGAAAGAACACAGGCCATGGGAACCTGATTAGCAGGGACCCAGGGCACATCCAGTCAAAAGTGCATCAGTAGTCTGGCAAAAAAGTGGGGGGGTTACTGCAACAGAAACCCAGCTTCTCACCTGCACATCTCAAATCTTGCACATTTGTCGGTACCTGGGCTTGGGGCTCTCTGATGCGGAGTGGATAGGTCGGATAGACTGTGCATCCTGTTTCCTTGCGGTGATCGGTCTCGCCAGTTGGTGGTGCAGATGTTAGGACATCTGCGCCACTCTAGAAGTGGGTCTCTGCAGTGCTGACTTTCCTCGACGGCTGCTCGGTCTTTGTGCTGCTTTTCTAGACTTGACTTAAACATGCATTGGCAGATGCAAGGGGTAGGGTACCCCGGGTATTGGTCCTGTGCGGCTCCGGTCGTTCCTGTTGTGTTTTCACTCAGTTGGAGGACCGATCCGACCTTCAGGAGCACAGGTACTTCTTCCTCGGGGGTGAGGGGGACTGCTGTCTGGCTGGGGAGCGGCAGCCTGGTAAACCGCACTCTGCTTTTACAGTGCCTGGGGACTGCAGGGAGTAGCTCCTCTACTCCAAGGGAGATTGCTGGCAATTTGCGAAGGGGTGGCAGTCTATCTTGGTTTTTGGTGGTTGTTCAGCTGCAGGATGAATCGCATAGTCAGTTGTTGCGACTGGTGCAGGCAGGGTTTGGTGGCAAAAGTCCACAGTAGTCTTCAGTTCTTGTTGTCTTGTGGCTCTTCTTTGTCCTCTTCTGGATCTGTGGAATTGAAGTACCTGGCATCAGTGGTGCCTCAAATTCTCCATTTAGGTGCGTCCAGAGAAGTGACGGGCAGTAGCCAATGGGCTACTTTTTAGGGCGACTACATCCTCTATCTGACCACTTCCTGACTCGGGGAGCCCAATTTGACCCAAACCAAGATGGTGGAATTCCAAGTTGTGTTCACATCAGGGTAGCCCACCTTGGGGATGAAACTAACCTGATGGGGAACATGCCTCCTGACTAGCTAATTTTCCTGCCTGTTCTGGTTCCAAATGGCCCAGGGCAGGGGGTAGAATTTCCCCTGTCTGTAGTTGGGTTGTAGATCAAAGGCAGCAGAGACCTATGAAGCTACCCTCCTTCATATGCAGATTACTTGGCCATCCTTCTTGGCGGTCACAACACCAATGGCCAGCGGAGGTCTTGTTTCTGCCCTCAGAGCATGGGCTCTCACCTGTGGTCAGAAGGTGGTCTCTGGTGGCAGGCTAATGTGCACCAGTCAACCAATACACTAGTTAGTCTGCAGGTTTTCAGGGGGAACATCTAAAGTGCCCTCTGGGTGCATATATTCACAAATCCATCACTGGAATCAATATAGGTTTAGTTTGATAACCTGCCTCTCTTTAGTATCAGTGATGCACATGTAGCTGGGGAACTATTAATTACCAATGTCCAGCGCATGTACTTAAAATGGCTTCCCTGTTCACTTGTAATATCTAAGAATAGACTTTGATATCTCGGGGTCATATCTGCTCATACAGGTATGTCCACACATGTAGTATAGTGCACCCTGCCATCTGTCAGGCCTGCTGTAGGTGTGACCTTTCTATACTGCATGCAGTGTCTGCAAGCATGGCACACAGGACCCACTGGCACCCACTTTACAAGATCAAGGACTCTACAACCTTTACATTCTTTCTGGGAGTATTAATGTCTGGAAACTTGGTAAACATTTTCCATGACCGGCTGAATTTTACACAACCTATCATGATCTAGGTGTTCCTGGGGCAGTGCAGCAGAATTTTCATTAAAATGTAGCATACACTTCAAAATTAAAAACCAGACTGCTCATTATTGGTGCAAAGGTATGTATTGCCCAAACCGTATTAGTAGTCCAGTAGAACTGTATGGTTGATTTGTGCAATACTCACATGTTTAGCATTGGGCTCTGTGGCTTTAAAAAAAATATAATAAATCCCCAAATGTAGGTGTGCCCTAGAGAGGCCCTATATTACCTCCATGCTTCCTCAGATTGTTTTGGTGCACAATTTCCTCAAAGAAATTTTAATCCCGAAAAACTCAATATTGAGAAGTTGCAGTATATACCTTGCTTTCAGTATCTGCCTTGCTTTCAGAGTCTGCAGTGAATTGGTATATTTGTGGCCGAATTAAATTGAGGATGCCAAGTAAGCACACTGCCTGAGCTTGGTGAGGTACCTGCCTGCACTCTGGATTGGGCTACCCTGTCATTTGCTCTCAGCTGCACAGATTGTACTTGTGAAGGTACATAACCACTACCATGGACCTGTTTCTTGGATTCACTGGAAGATCAATCATCAACTGAAAACTGTACTGCAAAAATCACGTACAGTCTGCTCTCTACCTCCCCTTCACATGCTGTCTCTGTATTAAATCCCGCCAAGAGCTGTCCACCATTATTTGATTTAGCGACTAGGAAACTAATTTAATGCAGTGTGAACTGAAAGAATGCAAAATTCGCAGTGTAATAGTGTTTCCATGCTGTGATCTGAATAACTTCTCCAAAGAAGCTACAGAAAAGACCAACATTACTTCAAGCTGCGACACAATAAGGCAGTCATTCCTGATGCCAAGAGGAACTTCTTTGTGAAATAACATGCTCCTTGCAAACTAGCAGAATGCAAGAAACTCAATCCAGTTAAAAATGTACACCATATGCCCCTCTGTATCTGCCCACAACATCGTAGAGCGATGTATTGGCCCACTTCAGCCATTGCTTCGTTATTCAGACATTCACAATTTTGCTTCTGCCCAGTTCAGCCATTAATCAGTTATTGTGCCATTCACGTTTTAATTCTCCCACCATCGCATACATCATGGGACAGTGGGTGAGCGAATTTCAGCCACTGATCAGTTTCTGTCATTCACATTTTGCTACCACCCACCACAGCCTCCTAAATGTGGGCATAGCAACATGTGAATGACTAAAAAACTGATCAGTAGGCTGACCTATATTGCTGCCCAGGCAGGGTGTGGCTGAAAAACTCTGGGCACCTGCAAGTTAAAAAAAAAAAAAAAAAAGCTGCCACTTATTCCCTTCCTTTGGGGGCTGATCACACATACCCCCTTCTTTACACTGGGATCTTGACTACTCCACCCCCATGCCTACCCACACTCTGCAGCAATAGTGTAGAGGAAGTGAACTAGTTTTCTTCGCAATAGCGGGGTTATTTAAAGTATTTTTTTTTAATGCAGCAGTTTGTGTGTCCCTTAACTTGTATGTATGTATGTATGTATATATATATATATATATATATATATATATATATATATATATATATACATACACATATATATATATATATATATACATACACACATTTTTATTTTTAACTAGTTTGTGAGGAACCTTTTTGTTCGATTTTCCAAAGATGCAGTGTGATCCTGTGGTGTGAGGGATACGTTTTAAGGGGTGGAAACAAAGTGGTACTCAACTCTGCATCTTAATCATTTAAAGGGAAGTGGAACAAACACAACCAGCAAGTGATATTTGTTTTTTTCCCCTCCCTGTAGTTAATGTTTCTATTTGCCATTTTTATTCCACCCCCACCTTCTAATTTGTTTGGGGTATTTTGGATTGGGTTTTACATTCGGTTGGTAAATTCTTTGGTGGTAATGCTTATGGGTCTAATGTTTGTCTGTTGCTCATTATCCTTTGTTCTTGTTACAGAACCAGCCATTGCTGCAATCCCAGCGCCTTCAAAATCTCCATCTGCGCCCATTATGTCTGTGGTTTCCAGTTCCTTCCCCAAAACTCAGTCTGAATCCAAACCTCTGGCTACTTGGAGCGTTTCTTCTAATTTTGGAGAGTTATCCTCTGGGACACAGTCTACTGCTACCTCTCAAGCTACTGTCTCTATTGGTATCCCAGCTGTCAGCAGTCCCTCTAGGAATACAGAACTACCTAAACCTTCTCCTCTGATGAGCCTCTTGCTGGAGAAGCCAAGTGAAGAGTCTGCAAGTGCTCCACAACCCATTGGCAGCACTAAAACGCACAGTTTCCAACCAGTATTTGGGACACTGCCAAAAGCTGATAACAACGTATCTTCATCTGCATGCACAATGGCTCCAAGTACTGCTACTTTCAAACCAATTTTCGGGAATCTAACAACTCCAGCCCCTGTTTCGGCTAGCTCTGGTGCTCCTTTCTCCTTCGGACAAAATATTGGTACTGCAGCCACTTCAGTTCAGACTGCAATTCCCACAGCTTCCAGCTCCATATTCGCAGAGCTTGCTAAAACTGCCCCTACCGTAACTGCTTCCTCCACAGCTGGTTCATTTGCAGACTCTGCTCCTAAACCATCGTTTGCTTTTGGACTTCCAGCCGCTGCTAATGTGCCCAGCAGCACTATCTCTACCACTGCAGTGCAGCCATTCCAGTTCACTGTTGCAGCTTCAAACACCACCACCACTACCACTGCAACAGGTGCTTTTGGGGCAAACTCCATATTTCAATTCAGCAAGCCAACTTCCTCCACTGTTACAGCCTCTGCAACATCTGCGCAACCAGTGGTGACCACCTTTGGCCAAGCCCCTTCTGTTAGTGCGCCAGTGGCAAGTGGCTTTGCCTTTGGTGGTGGTCCTGCCACTACATCCACCACTACAAACACTAGTCAGCCTGCCATCCCATTTGGTTCATCTGCCTCTTTCTTCAGTAGTGGATCATCTTCCTTCACTATGAACCCAAATCCTCCTTACACCTCTAGCCAAACAGCCCAGCCGTCAACAGCAACAACCAAGCCAGCTAGTATGCCTTTTGGTATTACTCCCACTCCTTTCAATTTTGGGTCATCTGCTCAACAGCCAGCTCAGCCAACATTTGCAGGTACAAATCAACCTGCTTTTGGGGCTAGTTCACAGACCTCCTTTGGTGCAGCCGGAAACACCCAGTTGTCATTTGGTAGTGCTAAGCCCGTTTTATCCTTGGGCCCATCCACCAGCACTCCAGCCGCTGGGTTTGGTTCTGGAATGCCTCAGACCACAAGTGGCTCCGTGTTTGGAAGTGCCACTCAAACTCAGTTTGGATTTACTGCATCGAGTCAGCCATGCAACACGACCTCTGGCTTTGGACTGGGGACACAGAGCACCAGTACAACTCCTGCAATGAGTGGGTTCAACTTTGGATCTGGACAAAGTGCAGCACCGACAAACACTTCTGCTTTTGGATCTTCTCCCATGGCTTCAAATGTGATGAGCACCCCAAACCACAACGCAACATTTGCATTTGGATCTACCAATACCAGTGAAAACAGGCTAACGTTTGGAGGTAAAAATAGGGAGAGCAAATGGGGTGTCTTTGGGCCGTATGCAGTGAATATCAGTAGTTACTTTGCATTTTGGTACATCTGGAGTCATTACATCACTGTAAGTACATCTGAGGTGCCTTTACTTCCAAGTACTAACCCATACATTAGTGTTAGGTTCAAATGTTTTAAAGTCTGCAAATGTAATGCTCCTGCTTGCCTACAGTCCATGGTCGGCAAGATGCAATTTTCTCAGGAACAATTTTAACCCATCCTCACGCCATACCACTTGCAAATCTAGGATCATGCAAACTATTTGATTTCTATGCTTCAGTTTCTATATTAGGTAGTGGTTGTAGAGCCTCTTGTGGTCTTATAGTATTACTTGACCCAATATATACTTTTCAATTCTTGACAAGGCTGCTTCCTGACCAACTCTTTGTCATTGTTCTTGCCCTGGTGCTTTAAACATCTCTGCACCCTGTAAGAACAGTTTGTAAATTTTATATTCAATCTACTTATGATTTTTCCTGCAACACTGATTGTTCTAATTTGGTAAGGGTCTTGCAAGACAGTGGTTATATATTGGGTTTAAGGGCTTAATGTCTGCTTGGAATCTTCACTATTCTAGCAGGTCTTACTGCACATAATGCTTGTAAATCTGTTTTTGAGGGATTCAGACATGTCTCCCAAATGTCTGTAACCTTCTCTTCAGACTTCAAAGCTCCTGCCTTGCTAACCGGATCAACATTTACATTTCATAAGATTGGTGTAGGAAGCTGGCTCTGTATATACTATACCAAATTGAGGTATAGTGTGCACAAACTCCAGTAGCACCCCAAAGGTCGGCAGAGGTAAAAGGCAGATAATACCTTGCTCTCTATTTGTGGTAGTGTGGGCGAGCAGCAAGGCTTTATCAGAGGGTACTGCTAAGCATTTATTGTACACCTTCAGGCAAGAAAAGGTGTCACACACTCAAACTGAACTCCGACCAATTGGTTTGTATAAAAATCTTATTTTATTACTAGAACAAAATTATAGGCAATATTGTACTCTCAAAGGCAAGGTATCACAAATATGCATTTGACATTGAATTGGCTTATGTTACAGCAGTCGAAATGACTTTATAATTACTTTTCTTACTCGGGTATCTCTAGATACCATATTGGTACATTTCCTAAGGGAAGGACGTTAATGCTTTTTATCATAGTGTGCAGTTTTGCAAGGTTACTCACAAGACCCTCTTAGCCGGGAAAGAACAAAAGTGAGTGTACGGTTCGTAAGAAGGATTCGGTTAGATGGGCACCTGGTTCGCACCGCCAGCAGCTCTGGCGAGTGGCTAACCTGTGGCCCCTGCACGCTGCACCCAAAGGGCTAAGCACAGCTGTAGGATTGGGGACTGCCGACTAGCAGGCCATCTGGCTGAAAGAACAAAAATCTCCTTGGGTCGAGGTTATCACTGAAGGGCCCAATGGCCAGCACAGACACTACAGCGGCACCGAGGCGGCCGGATGTTGGTTGCAGTCCAGTAAAAAGGGAATGGGCGGTACGTTTTGTGGGGGAATGGCGCCTCACAGGGGAGTTCACATAATATGTCAAACGTTCAAGTCCAACAGCGGTGCTGCAGAAGTGGAGTAAACCGCCCTTCTCTCAAACAAATTTAGCAAGATCTCCCAGCACACGCAAGTACAATCAATACAAATTATGTAATGTCAATGTAGACAGCCTTTGTGTTCTTATTTTTCTTTTAATTTTTGTCTTTTGTTCAGTTGGGTTCCTTAGCCAACACGTGTTTCGTTGTGATATGGGTACAATAATCCGCGACTTCTTCAGGGCTAAGAATTGTACAAAAAATAAACACTATAGCGAGAGCTTAAAATTCAAATCACCATGAATTGCCTCATAGGGACTTTTGTGATAACTTTTACTGTCTCATATTTAATTATAGTGAAATCATGTAGTGGAAACCCATATAGTCCCAATATTTGTGCAAAGAGTGCAATAAACACTGCCTATGTGATGGGAGCTAGGGCCTCTTAACATGAGAAAGGGGAAAGCAGCGTACCTAGATCTTCTTGGTGTAAAACCTGGTAGTAGAAGGATAATGAGCTAGTTTGGAAAACTCACCTAGGCACAAATTTCTTTTAAGTAGCATGTATTTGTATGTGTTTTTTTATTTAAAGTATATAGCTATGTTCAGCTGGGTTAATCAATGGGAGTGTATCCCTCCTGAGATTTGGTGAGACGTATCAACACCTGTGACACTATAGTGTGTGTATGTAAAGGGGATTTTATATATCTGAGACCACAGCGGTACCGGTTTGGTAGAGGTCTGAAAGAACTGGTGTATACCCATCTATTCCCAATGTCTTACTTGAGTTCAATGTTCTGTATGTTGCCAAATCCTCACTACTGTGGATGGACTCCTCCAGTCAAGCACTGGTCTCCTTCGAAAGCTTGGTGTTCGAAGCCTTTTCAGTGTAGCAGCATGTATCTTTCTGAATTCTCATGCAGTTCATTATTCCACCATCTAGTGGTTGGGTCTGAAATTCCCTCTTTTGAGTGGTCTTTGTTTAACATTTGATATCTACCCCAGAGCTCCCCCCCCCCCCCCCAACCTCCTAATGTCAGGCAAACTCCCCAGTAGCTCCCTCTTGATATTGGCGTAGGAGGATCATAATGCTATCAGCAATCCATCTGCCAGTGGGTGGAGAAAACCGAACAGACCACGCAGACTAAACAGTATGTTCCTCGAGTGAGAGCTAAACCAACAGTTACTACAATGAATCTTTAACAGGTAGGGAACACAACAAGTGGACCTGTTCATGACACAGAAGAATGCAAAATGCCAAGACTTTGCGTCCAGGTACCCAATTGCCTATTACCGCGGAATGCCCCATCAATAAAATAGTCAGGACAATTTGCATACTCTTGCACAGATTTCCCCATAATTCCCCTTGTAATAAAGCGGTTCAAGCGAGCAAACGTGACAGTCGTCCTCAGCACCTCAATGTGTCATACAGTCATGGTTCTCTGCTGTAGTGGAGCTACCACACAGAAATATTATGCTTCTATCAACATGACAGGACATCCTAACCATATGGATGGGCAGGGTCTTCCACCCAGAAATGAGGACGCTCAGCTTGGCATCATGGCTCCTGAGGAAATTGAATTTGGTCTCTTAGAACTGTTCAAAAGAACAGTGGAAGTGCTCAAAAAAAGCTAGAAGACTGACAAAACAATAGTGTTACTCAAGAAATGTATGCGGTTTAGAAGGTGCACCATGATAGAGATGGTGCATACGACACCTCTCTCCTGAGATGTTGCGCTTCTGCTGGACTTGGAACTCCCTCATGCCACACTTAAGGTACACTTAGCAACCATCCTTGCATAACACAAGGGGAGTAGAAGGAAGGAGTTATTTCCAAACACCAGTGGTTAAACGACGCAGAAAGTATAGCGCGGCCGCTCCCACCTCCACATAGAACCTTAATGTAGTACTTGCACACCTGATGAGGCCATCCTTTGATGCACAACTGATTGCATTTCCTAATTTGAAAGGCCGCCTTTCTATCTGCTGTGGGTGAGAATGCGAAAGACACACAAGTGATGGACAGAATGCAGAACAAATCAAAACCTTCAGCCCCAGTCAAGAGATCTGGGTTAAATCCATTGTTTTGTTCACCATGCCACACCAGTTTAAACCCAGCCATATGCAGATTAGTCTTGCCCAAGATCCTGATGGGAATAGTCCAGCCTAAACTGCCAAACTAGGTCCTCCCTGCACCGGAAACAAGCATCATAGGACAGTTTCGGGGTTTCGCCCCTCATCAGCTAGGCTTGCTTTAAGCCAGTGGCACAGTGAGTCTGGGACCAGTGTCTGGGCATACCCGGCACACTTAAAACGAGAAACAATGAGACCCGAGTGATGGACGGAATGCAGAACAAATCAAAACCAACATTCACCCCCAGTCAAAAGATCTGGGCTAAATCAGTCTTGTGTTTTTTTTTTTTGATGAGGGGTGATGCCTCGAAACCCGTTCCTAAGATGCTTGTTTCCGGTCCAGGGAGGACCTAGCTTGGCAGTTCAGCTAGACAGTTCCCATGCGGAACAGGGTCAAGACTCATTTACATATGGCTTGGTCTGAACTGGAAAGGTGTGGGGAGCCAAACTACTAAGGATTTAGGCCCAGATCTCTTCTGGGGTGAATGTTTGACATTGTGCAGCATTCTGTCAATTGTTGTTTTTGCGTTTCCTATCTGCTGTAACATCACTACACAAGGTGAGTATGCCACAGGCACTCACTGTGAAGGAACCATACGTCCAAATTCTCAAGGACAAAATAGTGGTGAACTTACCCGAAATTCCAGCCCAAGATTGTATCACACTTCCATGTTTACCAAACAATACAGCTACTAAATGTCTTCCAACATTTCAAGCAAAATGCACCCTACACATGCTGGATGTCAGAATGAGGATGTATTCATACAGGAAACCAAAACATCTGAAATACCAACCAGTACCTACTTTCACCCCAGCAACCAAGGGGCTACTAGTGAAACAAGTATTTACAATGCAATAGGACTCGCAAAAGGCATTGTCATTTACAATTCCAATAGATTAAACTCGTGAAAATGCGAGACCTGGTGCATTGCAAATGCTTGTTTTTTCCGTAACCCGATCTAAGGTCAACGTGGCCAGTTCGGGCCGAACCCCTTGGGCGCAATCAACATTTTAAATCTCAAATATCTTGCACTTCCCAACAGAGCATTCAGAGTCCCTTCATGCTAGTTGGTGTCCCTCAAGCGGACTTGCCAAAATGGATAGAACTGAAGAGAAAATAACAGCTATGTTGATATATTGAAGTCACATGTAAAGCTGGTGTAACGGGCCGTGCACTTCAATTGTTTGTGGACAGGCGCTTTATGTGATTTAAAAAAAAAAAAAAAAATACGAGACGTGGGTACTTTAGTGCCAGACTACTTTAAAGTCAGTTGCAGTGTAAACAAAGAGGCCAAGGATCGCATGAGCATCGCATTTGAACCATCCTCAGCGCCTGTAATGCCAGTCGTCCAATGTGATCAGGTTTGGACTTGGTTAAAGTAGGGCAATTTGGCAGTGCCAGCCGGGCTGAACAAGCAGATTAGTGTATGATCCGGTTTTATGGTCTAGTCTAGTGGGCCGTTTGTGTCCTTTTTTTATTTGTTTGTTTTCTCCGACAGTGCCACAAAAAACAAGTCATGACATGTCAGACATGCTGTGGCTGTCATCTGCTAAATACCACCTTGTATAGGCTTGGACGAAACAAGTAGGCATCCGTCACGGTCCGAAGGCAGCACAGAGACATGTCCGTGTCCAGATGGTGAAAGGGTCAAGTCATGCTTTTTTATGCACGGTGTCCAGGGTTGACATGACTTGGCATGCTGACAGGGAATTCCTATGTGTTTCTATTCGGAGCCAAGAATTGTTGAATAAAATTAAGAAACCGACCTTGAATCTGCTGCTACCTGGTAGGCCCCACTTTGGGTTTCTGGTTCCAGTTGGGCACCCACCTCACCTCAATGAAGCAGATGTCTCGACCCACCTTTTGTGCACATATATTATGATAATACTAGTGCTATGACCACTTGAACCCTTTCCCACTGATCGGAAAGGCACCCCACTGATCGGAAAGGCACATTCCACCGAGCCCCCAGGTGTGGGGTTTTTTTCTTGAATAGAAACAAACTTGGGTTGCCTCATAGACTAGCAGTCCAAGGGCTATGAAAGCCATTTTACAAGGAGTTGGCTAATCTCTGAAGGTATTTTTCCTGTCCGTTAAGCGGGTCGGCACCTTTGAGGCAGGCGGCAAGTCCCATCCAGCTATGAATGTAAAACCGCCCCTTCACCGTGCGTGGGTGGCTCCCGATAGGAAATCACCTGCGATTGGGCGGGCGCGGCCTTACACACCCGGACCCAGAGAGCGGGCGCCTAAGTCCGCTTGTTTGGAGTTTTGAAAAATCATTAACTTCAGTGAGAACCTTTTGTGCACTTTTAGACACCAAGATTAGCTCAGGCACTGTATCGGAATTTCTGGAGGAGCTGCTGTCCTCCAGGCACCTATACCAGATACGAGCACCTTGACTTGTCTCATATCACCTGGCGTGCCTGAGTCTCTGTAACCCAACAGGCCCTGAGCTGTTGTATGTGAGAGTCATCCTGGGCATGAGCGTGTGTCAGAGTTTCTATCACTGTGCGACCTAATAACCTGATTTGCTAAGGAATATTAAATACATTTACGGCGGGGCCACCCTCATTGAGGGAAGTCATGTGACGGGCCATTCGTTGATCGCGTGGAATCAAGCGGTTGCTTTATTTGAACAAGGCAGACATGATCACGATTCTCATTTATAGAGTCGTCCGGACGCCTCTGGGATTGCAAACATGAACATCAGCTTTGAAAATGACTTCACTGCGAAATAGCTTATCGCTCCATCCGTTCCCAGACAGTTTTTGTGCACACACACGCTGTTAGGGACAGGCCTAGCAATTTCCGCGTTCCTGTTTAAACAAACATCGATCTCTTGTCTTTATGGGGCCATGTGTTTCTAATTAGAAACACATGGCGCCATAAAGTTAAAGTGCTTTGCGACAGCAGCAAAGCAAGCGACCCAGTCCGGATCGGAGGGGAAAGGGTGTCCACCAAAAACCCTAATTTCCAATGGCAGGCCAACGTTTCGCATCAACTATGACGCCAGCCAATGAAAATGAGGGGTGGGGCTTAAATCCCTTTTCCTAAATCTCCTCTCTCAATTTCTCGCAAGCAGCGCATGCGCTGCAACGCAGGCGAGACCTAAAAAGGAACTAGCGAAAGATGGCTAGTCCAGGCAATACAAAGATGCCTCACAACAGCAGGAGTGACAATTGAGTTCAGGCTAAAGGTGTGCTCTACAAGTAAGAATGGCGCCAAGCCCTACTTAGCCAGTCAACTCGATCTACATGGTGACCCATACACACCTTCAGGGAACACTACTGTGTGGATATACAAGGAAGAGCAAGTGTTACAAATTATTTAACCACCTGTTTGCATAGACTTCCTCTTTCTCTACCCATCCTCCTGCAGAGCAAGGCACTACTGCTACATAATAAACGCACGGTGTGTATCCACATAGATTCACGCTGCAAAATTAAATGGTTAGTTACCTGTTGGAGTATTTTTGCAGCTTGAAGACTTTCTGGATTCTCATGCACCTTGAGATCCGCACAGATGAGGAGCTGCCCTCTACGAACCCCTGATTGACATTTGACCCTCCCACCTCTGCCACAAAACAGTTGTGGTCGTTTGCAATTAGGAGGACAGGACACATTTTTTTTTTATTTCTTTTTAAATCAAAGGAAGCTATACACACAAGGATGCCTGAGAAGAGAATCTAAACATGACTATCATGCAAGGGAGCTTCCTGGCTGTACGTCTGACGTCGTAAGACCAATCGCCAAATGGTCAATGCCCAACCCGAAGAGAGAAAAGTGGCCATTCTAGACCGAACCATTCGATGTAAATGGCGGGTAAAACTCGCATCATGAAAGGCTTCAGGTTGCTAACTTACTCCTACTGGTAGGGACATATTTTGTTATCTGTTCAGTAGAGACTTCCTCACTAGCATACAGGGTTTCATAAAACTTGATGGACTATATTGATTTATACCTTGCCCAGCTTTGTTTCAGATGCCTGGGATACTCTCACAAGCTGTTTTGGCTTTAAATTTACAGACTAGTATTTTCCCAGCTCTATTGTTGCTGTCATAAAGATGTTCTTTTGTGTTCAGAACCTGGTGTTCTGCTTTATTAGTATTGAAGGCCTTTGCCAGTGTTGAAGGGATGTTTGTAATGGGAATGGATATGGCTTTGGTGTTGACACTTTTGTCTGAAATTAATAAGTTCCTATCTGGCTCTCCCTTTGTGATCTGTCTTTTATGCTGTCCATCACAATATTTAATAACTGTCTTTAGTGGTGTTTAATTATATCATCTGTAGCTTTACTGAGAAATGTATTTGCTTCTTGAATGTGGACTGCACCTTTCTAATTGCAAAAGCTTGTAGTCTTCCTTCAGCTCTACTGCACTATTTCACCACTTCTCGCTGAACCATCCCCTCCCCACAAAAAAAGTTGGGGCCCGAACAATTTACTGTCTAGGAAACTAATGGGATTTCAGTCTGTGACGATCCTTGATGAAATGTTGCCTGCAGAAGACAACTCTCCCTTTTTAAAAAGTAAATTTGGTTTAAGTTGGCCTGCTGCCTGGTCGCAGAGTATAAACCAGTGACGTTCATGCAAAGCAGTCTGTCTGACCCACCGTCCTGTAAGAATTTTCTGAAACCTCAAACTCTACTCCTACAATTTATGAATTGAACTTTGGGCATTTTGGTGTACCCAGACATTGAATGATCCTTTTAGCATTTTATGGGAGGCCCACATTGTACCTTCCTCTAAGTGTAACAAAACCTCCCTTTCTGCCACCACCGACCTAGCTATATAAATTGCGTTGCCACAGGAACTAGAATCCCAGTATTCTGGGGGCTGTTTGAAGTTACTTAAAGGGCACCCTTTCCCTCCAGGGATTCAAACTGGCCATTGGTCCCACTATATTTACCTTTAGGGGTATGCTTTTTTCTGAAAGTGTCGCTATAGGTGGGGATCTCCATATTACATCTTGCCAAATAGTACGTATAGTTCAAGTGGAGGCATCTTTTGTCTTCCCTTCTGATGTAGTGGTTATATTTGGCAGTGAAGTTGAGGCTTAGTTTATTCAGCAATGTGCTTTTTCTCAATGGTGGCTGATCTGTGTTTTCAGCAGCCTTTCGCTTTTTGTGAAGCTCTTACACCTGCTACATCTATAGTAAGTGATTCTACCATTCAAAGATTAGGTGACATAGATGGCCCCCTCCTGAAGGTGATGTATTTTGCATAAAATCTGAAACTGGGAAAAATTGTCTTTTCTGTTGCCTTAGAGGAGTAATCTTGGATTAGCTTGATGGTGCCCTTCGTATCTAATAGTTCTAGTATGTCTTGCAGATATAATTTCTTATATTTTTGGTGGGGGAAAAGTGCACTTCTCTAAGGGTGTCTGGTGCTCGGGAAGATGTATTCAGGGATCTGCGCACTAACTGCAATAGTCCACTTAGTTCAGAGCAACCTCGAGTAGCCCAGATATCCAGCTTAATCCAGCATTGGTGATAATCAAATGGAAGCCTCCTTGCTCACAAGACCAAGGCTGCAATGCACCATAAGGCACTGACCACCCTTGGTTTGCTTTTGAAGATTCTTCCCAGCGGCACAACACAAGCATCCCAAGAACCAGTAAGGAGTCTAGTGTCTGACATATGTTAAATAATTTAGGGAGTTCTCCATCCTTGATAGGCTCTTCACACTTTGTAGCGCCTATAGCACTGCAGTTTGGGGGTCAGTGTGGTCTTGGGGCCCCTTTTACTGCTGTTTGCTGCTGCTTGCTGACGGGTGCAGACTAAAAGGCTACAGCAGTAATATCGGGACCAATGCAAGCAAGGAGCAGCCCCTGGGGAAATTGGTCCTGTTTATGTAGAACTTTTTTAGCACCACTTCACTGCATGGACAACCAAAAGGGCAGTAACAGCTAGCTCCCTTTGGGCTCACCTTAGTCCGTCACACCACAGCACCTTTATTGGGCTCTGGCATCCCACCAAATCTTTTCAGACCATGCGAGCCTAGTCTTGCTGGTGAGCCCGCTATTTTCTCTGTTTCAAAGTCTTCCCTTGAACGCCTGCACCACAACTCTGTTCATACTCTGGCCCAGTCAAGTTAGTTTCGATATTGATGCCACCTCCTTTGCTGTAGCGTGGGGAGCCACCGCTCCTCCACGTCACATTTATTTTCTGACGTCCAGGTGACATGCAGCTATACCTGGGAAGCTGATGTGACCCAGGACAGCAGTTTGTTAAAGTCAGTGTGAAATGGAGCTTGGTGGATGTGCGTTATCCTATGTGGGTTGGAGGTCAGCGCAGAGCATGGGAAACTCTGCCCTACTCGGCTGCCTTTCGTGTACATGTCCAAAGTGTATTTACATTTTAAAAAGTAATCCTATTTTTCACAATTGAAGTATTACATTTTTATTAAAAAACACTACTTAAAATACATTTTTCTTTTATATAATATGAGCTTACAATCCTGGAGTCCTAAACTCCTTACTACTACAAATGCCCTTAAAAAAAAAACAATTAAGGTTTATGTCCTAGCAAACATGAATATTACAGGAGTAATGTACCAAGTGTGTAGGTCTGTAGCAGTTTTGACTGCTCTTACTGAACTGCCCAGTGCATAACTGTACACAATATGCTTACATTCAGGAGAACAGTCTATTCAAGAATACTGAACTGAAACATAGGCATGCAATAACAAAGCAAGGTAGCACATCATGGGAGATAGCTGAGTATTGTCATGAGGGATATGCCAGCCAACAGGGATGGGGAAACATCTACAAACTGTCACCGAGGTGATGATTCAATTGAGCAGCACATTAAATTGTCCGGTGGAAGTGGTTTGGGGTGCATGGCTTGCTAGTCCGTTTTTAGTGTTGTCCTAGACCTGACCATGTCTAAAAAATATTTTGAGTGTCTGTGACCCAGAGTGTACTGGTAAATTTCCTTAGAAGAGAGCTTGTTTGATAGAGGAAGTAATTGCCCTGCATCATCAGTGGGTAATCTTGCAGGATCAATTCCCATGCCTGTGCATGGTCTGGGCTACATCTACCTTGCTGCATTTCCCATTTCAGTAAAAGTCCTCGCATTCAGCCCATCTAGTACACTCCCCTCTGCACACCTTGAGTTTAGAGAGATTTCCAGATTATTGATATCTGCCGTTGGGCAAGAATAAAGGCCAGATATGTTAATCTAGTAGTTGTTGAGTTGGCTTTAGGTTTAGGCAGCATCCTCAACAGACTACCATGGTCTTACTGATAGTTCGAGGCTTGTCAGTAGATATATTTGCTTTGCCTACTCCTGCGATCGAGTGTTGGATCCGGATGTGTGTCTTTGAAGAAGTCTTTGAAATCATGAGGTACAGTAACTCCTCTTGACGATAATGTGCATGGGCATCAACTCCATTTTTAGATTTTCTTTCCGCCTTCGGATGTTTATGCCTGCACTCTGGTTTGACACCATCACAGTGCTGTCTTCGATTTGCTCGCTACCTTCACTTGATTTGTCTTCGATTGAGTTTCCAATTTCTCTTGTGTATCCTATTTCAGTCTAGCTGAGTTTGTCTCTACTGCAGCCAATTCAAGGCCTCTTTGGGCCTCCTTCAGTCTCCATGACGTCTCTCAAGAATGCCTTGCTGGTGATAGAACGGATGATGTTTCATTATTGTCCTTGCTGCCACGTGAAGTACCCTCGGACCGACTTGCATCAGCACTTCAATCTTTGTCTCTTACTGGAACACAGCAATGCCTGCTGCTCCATGTAAACTCTTTGAGACCGGTGCCCACGTCTGCTCTAGATGTCACGAAGAAGCATAGAACACACTTCGGACCTTTGCGGTCATGGTGATGTTGAGTTAGAAGAACACCCTCAACCATTGACTGCAGAGGAAGAGGCTTTTTCCATCAAGGGCAGCTCCAGATCCGACCTTGAGGTCGACCTGGAAATGGAGAACATAACACCTGTTCAACTGTCCTGTGAGTACAGTATCCCCTCCCCACCTTTACAATCAGCCTATGGCTAAAAGTATTTCGGCCAGTCTCACACTATACAGAGGCTCTCAGTCCAACACTGCCTTCCGGCCATGGTCTGCACCAAGCAACTGCTTCGGACGGCCCACCTTGCGGCTATGCGCCGAAAAAGCAAGCTAAGCCGAACCTTTCGGCATCGACCACATGTGGCTCGGACTGCCTACTCGACCTTCTGTGCTGAACCGAAATCCAGCATCTACTTCCTCTGCTTTGACTAAGAGCAGAGCTTCGATGCCAATCAATTTCAGATTCGAACATTTCGAAACCAGATTCCAGCCAGCCAATTGTCTATCGATTGCAAGGACGACTCCGCTCCAGGCAAAAACAAATGGTTATCCAGCCTCGGTTGTACCGGTCTAATCCTGGCTCACCCTTGGGCAGTGGCTCATCCACCAACCAAAAGCCAGTTTTTTTCAAGAGGCTCTGAACACTCCAGTTCCTGTTAAGATTCGCTAGAAATCCGACAAGACCATCATTCCTTTACCTCTTGCTGCACCACCACCTATGCCAACTTCACCCTCCCCACCTCATTCTACAGGGGAACCACTTGACATTTCACCTAGAGCCTCCAGTTTCTCACAGCAGGACATGGTGGGGGGGGACAGGGCTTTTTGCACTTCTCCACTTAACGGCCCCTGGCATACCTATAATATAGACCTTCCGGGGGACAAAGACCCTGATCTCTATCCTGCTCGATCTTCACCTCCTGGTGACTCCACTTCATACCAGGAGCTTATACAAAGAGTTGCCTCTTTCCATCAAGTTGAGCTTCATAAGGAGCCCTAAGATTCCCTGTTCAAAACCCTCTTCCACTCACAGGCCCACACAATACCACCCAATGCTCAAGGACATGCTTGTGCATACTGAAGACCTTTATGAAGACCCTAATCCGGATAGTCACCACACCCAGGGTGGTCAAATAGTATAAGCCCTCCCCATCTATGGCCGGGGTTAACTTCCACCAGCCTCCTTAATCATAACTACTGCCCCAAAGCGAGCAAACTCCCAGGCCATCAGAGCAGCCCTGCAACCCGATAAAGAAAGTAAAAATTGATGCGGCGGCAAAAAGGGTTGCTGCACAATCGGCCAGCCATCTGCGTATTGCCAGCTGTATAGACCTTCTTGCAGGGTACGATAGTGCCCATTGTGACAGGATGGAGAACCTTCTCTAATACCGCCCATAGGATCACAAAAACATTGGATAAGATATTTTTTCTTTTTAAAAGACACTGACCGCAAAAGCAGTGGTCGGGGGATGCTCCTCTACAAACACCTGCTTCCGGTGGCTCTTTTCACTGCCCCACCTACCAAGGAGGTTCCAAAACAACCTCTTCTGACACCTTCACCTCTTACCAAAGCATCTAGGGACGACTACCTCCCCCATGGGTTACTTCAGCGGATTCTATAGTGGAAAAAATTCAAGAGGTAGAGGCAAGAGTAGTTTTCCACAAAAGGAGCTACACCTACCACCAAACAATGACTTCCCTCTATTACCTGCTGACCATATAACACCAGTCGAAGGACGGTCACACAACTTTCTACCATCATGGCAAACCGTCACATCAGAGCAGTAGGATCTTGGGCATCATCAGATGGCTTTGATCTGGAGCTCATTACTGCACCTCCCCACATTCCACCTTGCAAATACAGGCTATCCCTGGATCATTACACTGCTCAAACAGGAGGTCTAAGCTCTCCTCCTCATAGGAGCGAAGAGTCCATCCCGCTACATCACTGCGGTACAGGAGTGTACTTTCTATACTTCCTAACACCTGTAAAGGACGGCACCTTATGGCCAATTCTAGACCTCAGACCCCTAAATGAATACATCCTGTCATGGCACTTTAACATGGTGACCCTAAAGGTCTCCAGCAGGATGGAAATAGGTGTCCTTTAGCTCTAGTGCAGCCATGAATTCAAATACACTACACCCAGAACATCGCGGATATCTCAAAATTGATAGGGTTTTCCACCCACTACAAAACTAAGTTTTCCCTTTCTGGATGAGTACTGCACCTTGGGTATTCACCATGTGACTTGCAATGATAGCTGCACACGTATGCAGACAGTCAGCATATTCCCATATCTGGACAATTGGCTCACAAAAGCCAGCACTCGACAGTGTCAAATACGGAGTCTGGTCACAATAGATCTGCTCCATCTCTTAGGGTTCACCATCAATTCCACCAAGTCCCACCTTCAACCCCTACAGGTTCAAGCTTACATAGGGGCTTACGTAAACCCTCAAATACGCCTTGCCTATGAGTATCGCAAGAATCCAATATTACCAGGTGTTACTACCCCTGTTTTCACTTAAACATCCACTGGACGCATCACTCACTCGGTGGGGTGCACACTTAAAGAATCTCATTACAGGGCCTGTGGGAAACCAACTCCCTAGAGCTTCTAGCTGTTAACCTAGCACTAAAAGCTTTCCTACCTCACCAGATTGTCTGTTCGGACTAGAACATAGTTGCCAATGACCGCATGTACTACCTATAGAATTATTTTGTGGGGGGAGGAGGTGGAGGACTTGTTCTCCTCAACTGTCTCGCCTATCTCACACCATTTGGCGCTAGGCTCTCTGTCACAGCATCCACCTGTTGGCGGGATACCTTCCAGGAAAAAATAACTACTTTGCTGACCTCTTCAAGATGCAGCAGCAAGTTCACGAGTGGGAGCTCAACCTGCAAGTCCTCCTCTGATACTTCTGCAAATGGAGGTTACCTGAAATAGATTTGTTCGCAACCGGGGACGTCAAATGCCCAGACTCTGCCTCCAGTTTCCCACACCCACAGGCCAACGGCAGGGCACTATGGACGAATTGGTCATGGAAATGTGCCAACTTTTTCCTCCCCTTCCATTTCTGGTTTGGATGCTCTGGCAAACGTCTCTAACATGAATACTAGTACCTCCCAAATGGGTTCGCCAGCCCTGGTTCACAACTTTACTGGACCTCTCCGTAGGCTGAACCTTCTCACTCGGAGCCTCAGAAATCTGGCATCCAAATACCAAATCTCTCAACCTAGAAATCTAGTTACTTAGGTAATGAATTCAGATAGCTCAATCTCCTACCTGAGTGCATGACCATTCTCAAGGAAGCCCGTAGACCTACCATTCAAGCATGTGTGCCATGCCTACAACCCACTGCCCTGTCATAGGTCAGCCCCCCCTCCTAGCCGGGTGCACTATACCAGTTGTGAGGGTACAGGTGCATGAGCCTTGTACCCCTACAGTGTCTAGACCAATTCCTAGACATTGTAAGTGCAGTAATGCCATTAAGAGTTTATGGTGCTGGGAGTTTGTCATTACGAACTCCACAGCGCCATAATGGCTTTGCTGAAAACTGGGAAATTTGGTATCAAACTTCTCAGCACATTGTGGGATTTAATGAAAAAGGCACTCTGAGGGCACCTTCAAGATATGCCCCCTGAAAAACGACCAGCCTCTGGTGGGTTCTCTGCCTGGTACACACCAGTCTGACACCACAAGACATGTTTCTGGATCCCTGGGGTGGGAGCCTTGGCTCCCTGAGCCCGGAAACTAAGCCTTTCCTGGGCGAGGTCACACCTCTCTTAGGCAAGGAAGAGCCATCTGTGGCAGGGGAGCTCATGCATTTACTCTAGTACTTTGAATAGGGATATATTTTTTTCAGTGAATTATGGAACCAAAGATGTGATGTTGTTGGGCATTGGGGACCTGTTGGGTGTACTGGATATAGACAACAGTTAGGGAGTCAATATAGTCTGAAATGTTTGTAATGATTCAGAGTGCATTGAAAGGCATAGGTTTGTGTGTTCCTAACTAAATGACCACATACACCATTAATAAAGACTTCTTCAAAACATGCACCTTCCTTCTCACTCCTGAAGAATGTAATCTTTTACATACCAGTTCCTGAATTAATTATGAATGTATCGCACCCAAATCCGGAAGCTTTATTTTTTATTAATACAATGCCTAAACCTCTTCGCCCTCATTACTCAAGAGGGTTCACCTTTTACTATCTGTTCTTACCAAGCCTAGGAATGTCTTACTCTGTTCCTAAACAAAATCCACCATTGATGAATAGTCTTTCCAAATCGGGGAACCTACCACAAGCTCCACGCTTGATAAATATAACTTTAGGCCTAGGTGTGAAATTCTGGTCAGTTTGAGTTTTCCCCACTGTGTAGCTGTGAAAAGCGGTTTTCCTTGCTTCCAACGTTAAGTAGGCGAGCGAGGAAAATCTGACTCCAGACCACTTCACGGCAAGATTTCTTAACGCGGCTGGTCGCGCATGGCCACGACCGCTCACGTTGAGAAACCTTCCGTTCATGTTGAGGCGGCTGTCAATTGAGTAGAACATTTACTCGAGCGACAGATAGAAGCAGCAACCTCTTGCGCTGCGTGTGGTGGCAAACACGCTGATTTTCCAGCGCGGGTCTAAAACCCAGCACACAAGTCTCAACCTAATGCAATCCGCCGCTTGCGGAACTCCATGTAACATGGTGGAGTTTTTTGTCACTTCGCGGCGTTCTACGTAACAGAACTCGACACAGGCCTATATAATTTCCAAACCTAGGACCCTCCAATACATCTAAATGATTCACAATTGCTAATCATTCCCTCCTTCCCCAAAAAGCTTGAAGTTTCTAACCCCCACCAGAATCCTTAAGGTTAATCTTGGACTATCCATCTCAAAGCAACAAACCTACAACCCCGTTCCTGAAGAGAATTTACTCTGATAAATACCTATACCAACTCTTGAAGAGGATCTACCATTCATTAATACTCACAAACTAGGGGAAATCCCACCCAGTCTCCAAAGAGGAGCCCTCCATTGATGGGTATCATTCCGAGGCCGAACGACCACCTGCCCCAACACAATTCCTGAAGAGGATACACCATTAATGAATATCCCTCCCAATCAAATAGCCCCTCTTCCTGAAGAGCATCCCTTTGGATGTAGACAGGTCCCATCTCACCTAGAGAGACCCATCATTATCAAACATTTCCCAAAGCTGGAACCTCTCATTCTTCTCCTGAACAGAATTAATCATCCAGAGTATGTCCTCAACCAAGAAATCTCCCACCCAAGGTCCAGACAAACCATAAAAATGGGCTGCTTCCAAACAAAAGAACCTCCCAATCGACCACTGGAACAGATTTTCCATTCAAGAAAATTACCATTTTGTACATTCTAAACATTGCACCCAATATCAGGCAGAAGATCTACATTCAATTACGACTGTTTCCAAACTTAGACACCAGTGGATCCACAATTAAGACCTCATTTACAAAACCATCTCGACAAACCCTGAAGTGCATGCAACTTTGGCAGAGACCTTTCACCATCCTTGAAACCTTCCATTTATATGTGCATCTTCTGGTTTTCTGTCTAGTGCTCTATGCTGTCTTTAATGTGCTTCAGAGATCAGTATGTTGCTTTGGAAGCAAATGGGGGCATGGTCGGGGCAGAAGTCTGCCATGCTGGTTAGAAGCTTGACTGGTCTTCACCTTCCTGTTGTGTACAGATGTTAGTGTTGGTTAAGTCTTGTCGAGGAGGTAGAAATGGTCTTCTGCATTCTAAGTACGTGTCTGGTGCAATCCATTGTGAACAAGGGACAGTCTTGTATCTGACAGGCTTTTGGATGTTTATGCAGGCAAGAGCTGTTTGCGCCACAGGCAAGTTGCCTACAGTGAGCAAATGGGTAGTTTGGAAGTAGTGAGTCTTGCTACCTTCGTGGAATCTCAGGATGTCTTCTTTGAGTCAGGCTAATGGTCCAGGTGGTTTGGCATTAGGAATGCATGTATCCCTGATACTCTTCACATACAGGTACTGCATGGACTTCAGTGTTACCCTACTGAATTCAGTACTGCTGTTGCCCGCGTACATCCCGTAACCTGGAGTGCCAGGTCCGTGGGTTCTGCACATGTTACTGTTCAGTTGTGATACACAAGCACTGCAGGCTGTCTAGTTTTCCTTTTTAGCTTATTTAATACTACATTTCCAGTGGTTCTTTAAAGTGTGTGTGTGTGTCTATATGTATATTCACTGAAAAAACCATAGGTTTCACACATGTTATAGTTAGCTGGACATTTTACTGATAAACCAATGAAATTCCCCCGTTATAGTTACTGTAGGCAACTATAACTCACGCGACCGTAATCCTCTGCTGATGCTAATACTGTATTTAGATACTTATTTGCCCATGTCTTCTTCCATTAAATTTTAGCTATACATATATTACAAATATTTTTTTTCCATAAAGACACATATGTCATCAGCAGAGGATTACGGTCGCGTGAGTTATAGTTGCCTACAGTAACTATAACGGGGGAATTTCATTGGTTTTTTATCAGTAAAATGTCCAGCTAACTATAACATGTGTGAAACCTATGGTTTTTTTCAGTGAATTTGTACGTTTTTTTAAATGCTAAGTTACTTTACGCCATTTGTGGCGTGCGCGCCCACTTAACGCAGTTCATTCCGTGCGCGCACGGTGCGCTTCGCGCACCGTGCGCCCACAGTGAGCACGCGGTGCGCTTCGCGCACCGCGTGCCCACGTTACGCTAGATGGGCCATGAACGCACGATGCGCTTCGCGCACCGTGCGCACATGGAGGACATATGATGAGCATCGTTGTGACAGGTAAAATAAGTTTTGTTTAGATCTAATAAGCCATGCACAAAAGGTGACCTTCGGGCACCTTTTGCACACGGGGTGGGGAGAATGTGGATTTTTTTTTTTTTTCTTACCGTACGCGTACGGTAAGCGTAATCGGCGAAATTTTCGAAAATATTAAAATTGCCTTTTTTCACTTGGGGGAATCGTTGGGGACTCCCTCGACATGGCTAGGTGCTTGGGAGCTGTGTAAACAGCCCCTTTACATGTTTTTGCACGTGGTTTTTCAACCCCCTGTCAGAGTGCGAGAGAGAAAATGGCGGCCGCCGCTTCCTGGTTTCAACCGATTCGAATGTTTACTAAGATCTAAGGGCCAATCAGAATTGCGCACGCCACCGTACGCGTACGGTAAGCGCACCGTAAGCGCACCGTACGCTGGCTCAGATATATATTGATTTAAAGGCTATTTTCTCAGAATCTACTGAACAGATTTACACCAAACCTACAAAAGGCACTTCCTTGACCTGAGGACTACCTCTCTGCCAAATTTCAAGTAATTCTGTTCAGCCGTTCAGGCTGTAGCTGTAGCGACCGCCAGTAGGTAATATATATATTCACTGAAAAAACCATAGGTTTCACACGTTATAGTTAGCTGGACATTTCACTCGTAAAAAAACATTGAAATTCCCCCGTTGTAGTTAGTTCAGCTAAATATAACTCGTGCGACCGCAATCCACTGCTGATGACGTCACATATTACATCACTCATGACATGGTCAGTGACATCTCAAATGACATCACTCATGACATCATCCAGTGAAGGCGTCTTTCTGAAAAATAAATATTTTTTATATATGTATATCTAAAGGTTAATGGAAGAATAAATGTGTAAAGTGTCTAAATGGATGTTTTTTTTGTAAAATTAATTGTATAACTGACTTATTAACAGTATCTTAGTGAATACCGTGATGTAATATGTGACATCAGCAGTGGATTGCGGTCGCACGAGTTAGATTTAGCTGAACTAACTATAACGGGGGAATTTCAATGGTTTTTTATGAGTGAAATGTCCAGCTAACTATAACGTGTGAAACCTATTTTTTTTTCTTCAGTGAATTTGCAAGGTTTTTAAAATGCTAATTTATGTATGTATTATATTTTTTATATATTTATTTTACAATAAACTACCTATGTATATAGTTATAGATTGACTGTATCCTGTAATATGGAATGGCTCGTTTAAAATTTTTTTTTTTTTTTTTTAAGCGTTCGCGCACCCCGAGGTTTTTTGAAACAAAAATAAAATGTTTTTTCCACCCTTCGGGGTCCTTCAGGGACCCCCTGACAAAGGCTAGGGGGTCAGGAACTCTCTACCCTGCCCCCTTTTCACGTTCTCTACCTTTTGTTTTTCACTGCCACACACAATGGCGTCCGACACTTCCTGATTTCGACCGATTCGAATGTTGACTGACATCTAACCACCATCTAACCACCAATCGGAATTACACTCGCGCACGGTGCGCGCATATATAGATATGTATGTACTTTTAACTGCAATTTTCTCAGGAACTACTGAACAGATTGACACCATATATGCAAAAGGCACATCCCTGACCTGAGGACTACCTCTTTGCCAAATGTCAAGTAATTCTGTTCAGCAGTTCGGGCTGTACCTTCGACTAAAGGTCCTATGGGAAAATGCATGGGGAAAACGTGTTTTGGGACCCCCATTTTTCTCAGGCCCCGCTTGACGAATCACCCCGAGACTTTCAGGGTAGGAGCTGAGCAGAGCGCCCCATTAGTTTTGAAAATTTCGCGAGGATTCGTTGAAACCGGCGCCAAAGTTACTCAAAATAGAATTTTCAGATTTCCTATGGGAACTCGGTCCTAACTATAACTATCTACTGGCGACCGCCAGTAGATTTTATTTTTATATATATATATATATATATATATATATATATATAATTTCCAAAAGCCGACTTTGCCTTTGAATTTGGCGTTTTAAGGAGCAGATGATGCTGATTTTTGTGGGATTTGGTATCCGCGGACAATGTAGTGTTTCCCTGCCATCCGACCCACTTGGGATTTATTTTATGCACAATTCCAGGTACAGCATCCACTGTGATTTAACATTGAACTACTCACCCCAGAATGCAATTTAGCGAATGAAAGTCCCACATGGGCGGGGTATGAAGTTAAAAGTGCATACAGCTGCTGGGATTTTGTGTATGCAGCCATTGATAAAGGGCAGGAGCCCGACACATGTTTGGCACTTGCTGTTGGGTTTCGAACAAGAAGTGCCTGCTGCTCATTAAAGGAAGGCGATATCATCTGCTGTGTAGGCGTCTCATTGCAAGGCAAACTTGCTGTTTGGAAATATATATCTTTTTATTTTGCCCCAGCACTCCTGTTGGGCTGAGGTTTCTGTTTGCCAAACACTGCCTTATATCTGGGGGACTATTTTGATTATTAGATGAATGAGAGCAGACTGTGGCTCAATAAGAGAAACAGAAAAAGTGTTGAAATAGTCAGCGCACTCAAAATGTTGAACAAAAAGAATCGATAGTTAAAACCAATTATACATACGCTAGCGTGCAGACCAGATAAAGGTAGCCAACCTTGAAACAAGAGAAGAAACAGGTGGACTACCACCCGTATACTGGCTGCACAGCAATCAACAATTTATTTGTGTACACAGGAGAACAAACGCATCAAGAAAAATGCCACAAAAAAAACAATGTTTATATCCCATTGATTGTGAAATAACCAAAGAATGGTGAATTATCTAGAAAAATATTAACACCTGCTAATTGTACATGTATACATCAGAACAAAGACATGACATCAGCAATTTGATAAATTGCAAAGAAACTTTTAGTAATAAATGTGGCTGGAAACAATTGTTAACACTGTTACAATTCATGCCCAATGCATTTCGGGATTGACAAAAATCCCTTCTTCAGGGACCACTGCAGGAAAAATAGAAAAAACACAATTTATGTTGTAAAACTCATGTCAAATAAGCTAAATGTAAGATAGTAGATACAGCATTCATGGCCAAAGTGGTGAAGTGAATTCCTGTACGTATCCTACTTAGAAAAATTATCTGCCAAAAGTAAAGAAAAGAAGCAACTGTGCACAAAGAATTTAAGAGAACTTGTGTTCAGTGGAGTATGAAAAAATTGAATAGACATGCTGTGTATATGAGCACCAAACCCAAATCGTGCCGAAAGAATTATTATACATGCTGTTTTTTCCAGTGCAGTTCCTGGTCAGGAAATGGAAGCTCTTACTCAAGATTAATCACAATCTGAATTGAGCAGATGCCAATCCAAAAGTGTCTTTCTGCCACCAGTGTCACGTAAAACTCTAGACACTTTTGAAACACTTATTCGTCATGACTTGACCAAGTTAAAACTACATTCATCAACTTTTTCCAATTTAAAAAAACACGAAGCAGCCATCAAGAAACTTGCTAGTGATGACAGACTCCCATTCCGATTAGATGACAAGGGCGGTGCTCTTGTCGTCCTGGACAGAACTTTTTATGAATACAAGGTGTCTTCATATTTACAAGACACTACAACGTATATTAAATTAGATCAGGACCCCACTACTATGATTAAAGAAACTCTTCAGCAGATCTTGGAACATGCTGTAGAAATGTCATGGATCACTGCTAAAATTCGTAGTTTCTTGTTGGTGTCTTATCCTAGAAGGCCTACATTATACATGCTGCCTAAAGTCTATAAAACTTACAAGATCCTCCTTTCCGCTCAATAGTGTCAGGCTGTGATTCGATCATTGCGCCATAAGGCCAATTTGTAGATCATTTCCTACAGAAATTCGTTCAAACATGGAGGAGTTATGTTAAGGACACCAATCATTTTCTTAACCTCCTTAACAGCGCTATCGAACAATTCTCTCCCTCATGGGTACTGTGCACCATAGATGTCACATCGCTATATACTTCCATACCGTTAAAAGAAGGCATAGAAGCATGTGAATGGGCCTTGTTGCAACTACCAGAAATTGGTGTTAATAAAGTTTTCATCTTAGAACTACTGACTTTCTGCTTACAACATAGCTACTTTCAGTGGCAAGATGATTTCTATTTATAAATAAGCAGAACTTCCATTGGTTTTTCCGGGGCCCCGGTTTATGCTAATACTTTCATGTCCAAGTTTGAGTATGATTACATCTTTACTGATAACCAGTGGAGCATGAATCTGGCATTTTATGTCCGATACATCGATGATATTTTTCTCATTTGGAAAAGCTCTCGGTCATCACTTGAAACACGAATCAATGATTTAAATACAAAAAATGCTCGGATTCAATTCACACTATCCGTGAAGTGTCTACCGTTTTTGGATGTACTAATATCTAAAAACAACAACTCTCTTGTGACCTCTGTGTACTCTAAACCGACTGACAGGAACAACCTATTGTTGTATTCCAGTTTCCATTCGCCATCATTGCTACGCAACCTGCCTTACTCTGTTACTACGGACTAAAAGAATAGTATCCGATCAATTACAGCTAGATAGAGCTTTGTTTGGGCAGCGTGAAAAATTGAAGGAGCGTGGTTATCCGGATCACGTGTTAGATCTTGCTATTGCAAAAACACGCAAAAAACAACGCACAGTTACTTTCCCCACAATTGAGAACTAGCCAAAATCATCACGTTTTTGTTTTCAAATTTTCAACCAATTCTGTCAACATCAGAAAAATTATTAAATCTAGGTGGGATCTACTCCAACATGAACCTGACTTTAATGGCTTATTTGCCCAGGAACCACTTTTCGCGTATACGCACAGCAAAAACATCAAGGAATTGTTGAAACAAACACGTAAAGTTGATCAAAAACAATATATTGGTATACGCAAATGTTTCAATTGCGTTAATTGCCACAATGTTATGACAGGCAATAAAACCAACCAACCTCATTCAGGGAAAGCTATTTTTCTAAAATATAATGGCGATTGTAATAGCAACAATGTCATTTATGCCATCAAATGTCCATGCGGATTACTGTATGTCGGTAAAACTTCACGCAAACTTAAGATCAGAATTTCTGAACACACAAGTTCTATTCTTGCAAAGAGCTTCAAGTCACACTTGGCGACACATTGGTTACAACACCAACATACTAATGCTCAGCTCAAATTTATGATACTAGAAATAATTACATCACAGCCAGAAATGGATATCACCAAGACACTAGCTCAAAGAGAGGTCTGGTGGACTAAATATCTCCAAACGTTACTGCCCGCAGGGCTCAATGACAAACTTGAAATGCAATGTTTTCTTTAATGTGTCTAGACTGTAAGTACGTTTCTTCCTAGACAATTATCAATCTTGTTCATTTTTATTTCTTTTTCGTTATCACGTATACATTTATTTGTTCACTTATCATGCTTTCTTTCATCTTCTCACATACACTTGGTTCTTTAATTTGTTCAAGTTCATCACATTGTTTTCTTTTCTTAATCACAGTGGCACTTTTACAAATTCTGCACATAGCCAATTGGTATCACACATTTTCTTTCATTACTCCTTGTGTATGGGGTGAGCATTTTTATGTCACATATTACTCGTGTTTAACACTTTGTCTCACCTTGTATATTGCTGTTTGACATATTTGCTTCAGACAGTACAGTATGTTACCCTGTAGTGTCGTCCTCCTGTTAGTGGCCATAACAACATAATTTCATTGCCAAAATGGCATTTTCATAGTGTACGTTTTTTACATTCCAAACTTTGACCTGTCGCGCCGGTGTACATCGGCGAATCACGCGCTTTTCTGTGGTTTTTTTCACTTCCAGCTCACATGTATTTTTCTACAGTTTTCATATATTTGATGATATACATGTCAGTCCACATTTTTCAGAGTGTATTTGATTCGGAGTTTACATCCTGTTAATACTTGCCGCATTATTTCTTTTCCGCACTCAAGATGGCGCTCACACTTTTATTCCGATTCAGTCTCTTTTCTCTGTTCATTGTCTTTTTTTCACGCACCACATGAAGCAGGCATTATTTATAAGGGCTTCGTGTTGCATTCAGCTTTTTCATATGTCCAGCTCTATCGAGACTGTCTTCAGTTGGTAATGATCTCAGCCACTTCCATGGGTCGATTTTGGTAAGCAGGTCGCATTTTTTCTGCACATAACTGACATTCTGCACTTTGCAAACATACGTTTGCATGAACGCGTCACTCACTAGCGTGTTGTGTTTATCGCAGGTCTCCTGTGGTTGCATCTAGCATCGGCGTCCGTGCATCTTCACATCACTGCTCATTAAACACATCAAATTAAGCCTATCTTAATTCGCTGACTATTATTTCCAGGTATTTCTTTTTCATACTGGCTGTTTCTCTTTAGTACACTCATGAATACATCCCGTCTGAAATTCCCCTTTTTTGCATTGACAGTTCGATTAAAATTACCCACATACATCGTATTATCACGGAAGGTCTCGAGGCTGCCATTCACTGAGCAGCGCTGTTTTGCTTAGTCTTTTCTCTCGCAGTAACTACCATATTAATAATTATATTTTTTGCCTGTTCCCAGAGCCACAGTCGGTAGAACAGTTTTTGTTTTTGTTTTTTTTTTATCCTGTTTATCAGCAACATTACTTAAGATCGCTGGTTACAAGTAAGTGCTGTTATATCGGCACTCAGTAGATGTCCACCACTAACGTGTAATTTTTCAGCACGATTTGGGTTTGGTGTTCTCATATACACAGCATGTCTATTCAATTTTTTCATACTCCTCATTTAACACAAGTTTTGTCTTAAGTTCTTTGTGCACAGGTCCTTCTTTTCTTTACTCTTGGCAGATAATTGTTCTAAGTAGGATACGTACAGGAATTCACTTCACCACTTTGGCCATGTATGCTGCATCTACTATGTTACATTTAGCTTATTTGACATGAGTTTTACAACATAAATTGTGGGGGGTTTTTTGGGTTTTTTTTTTTTTCTATTTTTTCCTGCAGTGGCCCCGGAAGAAGGCATTTTTGTCAATCCCGAAATGCATTGGGCTTGAATTGTAACATTGTTCACTATTGTTTCCAGTCACACTTATTACTGAAAGTTTCTTTGCAATTTCTCAAATTGCTGATGTCATGTCTTTGTTCTGATGTATACATGTACAATTGGCATGTGTTAATATTTTTCTAGATAATTCACCATTCTTTGAATATTTCACAATCAATGGAATATAAACATTTTGTGTTTTTTGGGCATTTTTGTTGATGCGTTTGTTCTCCTTTTTACCAATAAGTGTGTACACAAATAACATTGTGGATTGCTGTGCAGCCAGTATACGGGTGGTAGTCCACCGGTTTCTTCTCTCAATAAGAGAAACAGCCACGGTACTCCACTTAGAGTATTTGACGCAAGGTCTTGCACTAGCTGCATTTGAACATCAGACATAAGCAATGCAGCATGGTGTACATATGCATGTTCTGCCGGCTCTTTTAGAGGTGCAAACTAGTACAGTCACTTGGCTCTCTGAATAGGTGGACTGCTAAAACTGTTGCCGGGGTTGTGCAAAATTCACTCCATTTGCTTTTAAGTAATTTTGGGCAAATTATGCAAAATGATGAGTAATTACTTGAAATAGAAATGATATTTGGTGGTATATTTTAGCATAAAATACACTTTTGCATCCATTTTGGATGCCAGGACTCTTATTGTGGAAAAAGCACCCTGAAAAACGAGTGCTGCACACCACAGCCTCATGCGTTCTGGTTATTCTTACTTGTTCATAGTATATCAGGAATGTCATGCAAATAAGGAGATTGGAAGCATAAAAAAATTACGCTAGTGTAATTTATATTTTGCCTGGGCCTAAAAACTACCTACGCACACCGAATACATTCCAAAACTCTGTGTGATGCACTGCATTATCCCTGTGACTGACTGCCTACCTGCTGCAAACTAACCAGAAACCCCAGCAGGCATTCAAATGGGTCAAGCACAGACCAACCTCCTGAGCTGCTGGGTCCAGGCTCTAGGTGAGCTGGGCCAACCCCTTGGAATATAGCGCAGCCAGTTCAGATCACCAAGCTCTTGAAAATGGAGGAAGATGGTGGGAGAGTGAAAGAAAAACGCTGATTAAGGAACAAAACAGTGATGAAAAAGAGCCTGCAGGAGTGAGATAGACAGTAAGTGTATGTGATGGAAATAAAGCATATGGTGATAAAGTAGAATCAAGACTACTTGTAGTCGTGCGCCCCCTACCCCCGTCACAGATCTGGGTTGAATCCGTCATCGTTCTTTAGCTCACTTTGCTACCCTAGTTAACACCTAGCTATATGCAAATCAGTCTTGACCCTGTGCCTCATGGGAAAAGTCCAGCCCGAACTGCCAAGCCAGGTCTTCCTTCGACCAGAAACAAGTATCCTGGGACCGGTTTCAGAGTAACATCCCTCATCAGCCAGGCTAGCTTGAATCCACTGGCAAAGTGAGCAAGAGACCCACGTCTGGGCATACCCTGCCAACTTAGGGCGATCAAAGCAAATACAAGGAGATGATGGACAGAGCGCTGAAACTCTTCAGACACCCACCCCCAGTCACAGATCATATCTGTGATTGAATGACACATCAGTCATTAGGGCCACCACTAGGAGGGGTATCTTGTTCCTTTGTGCCCCACCTGACTTCCTAAAGTGCCTCCAGTGCATGTCCACTCTGTTTCTTACAAGTGTGGGATTCTGGCTGATTTAGTCTCCATGAACTATTTACAATGTATCTGAACTAGAAATAAAGGGGCGCCACAGAGCAGGGATGCAAGATGGTGGTGTTGTAATGAGGCTCTGTCGGGCATAGTAATTATCCAACCGCCACCAGGAGTGCTCACCTGATTACAAAACCTGCACAGGGCATGGGAGGCGCCGGGGAGTCCTTAATCAGGCCACTCTTACTGTTAAGGTTGGGTCACTTAAAACAGGCACTTACCTGTGAAGTAGACAGATAACTTGCCTGTAATGTAAAGACTGATATATTTTCTGTGATGTAATACCGCGTGATGTAGACTCTGCAAAGTGAAGGTAACCTATTGGCAAAAGACAGTAAAGCTTTTATGTTTATAATGGGCATCAAATTAGACCTTTCAAAGGAAAGCACCTCAGCAGTTTTTAGTGTATGTGGTGTTTATTTATTTTTGAGGGTTCGAGGAAGTACTGGGAGATTAAGGGATCTGCCTGTGCTTCTTTACAAATACCGGCACAAGGCTAACTATTGTGGTGAATTTTGATCCTGGATAACTGATTGGTGTGGGTTTTTCTTTTTGCATGGATAGATTGCATCGCTGGTTTAAGTAGTGGCTGTAGGAGGAAATAGTGCAGCTTTTTGTATTGGTTACTCTTTTCTGTTGTCAATGATGTTGGTACCCTTTTTTGTGTTTAAAATGTTTATTAAATATATACACTGAAGAAAACCATAAAATAAACACTACTAATGCAAAAAGGAGAACGTTTTTTGAACATCACCACCACTAGGTAATACAACAATTGAAACACTACACCTGCTATTTTTTTTTATAGTTAGGAGGATGTTTCAATTATTGAAATGGGGGTTTTAAAGGCAGCACCAGGCATATTTAGCCCAGAAAGTCAGCTAAATTAAAAACTGTAGTGCTGAGACTGAGGAAGGGAATACTCTGAGTCTTTACTGTGATTATAGGCTGGGGAAATCACTTGAATCCGTCTGAAGGTGAGTATTAGCTGGTTTATGGAAGTATCCAGTAGTCCATATCATTAAGTAGGACTAGGAAGCAAGCACAAATAATTTATAGTCATTTGGATTTTGTCAAATGGTTCTTTTTAAAACAGATGGTAACCTTGTTTGATTACATTTCATCAAGTGTATATGGGCAGAGATGGTTCAGGCTGTCTAGTGGCGTCCTGTAAAATGAGTAATCAAAGTCTGCTTTTTTGTTTTTCTTTTTTAAGGTTCCTCGACACCAACGTTTGGTCAGAGCTCCACAGCAGCTAGCAGCAATCTGTCTTTTGGAACCCCTGGCACACCTGCCATGGGTTTCTCCACTCCCGGCCCTTCCTTTGGTAAGTCTTGATTGCTATTACAGCTGGTCTAATTACCTGACTGAATGCTGTGCACCTCTGTAATCACATTTTGGTCACCATTGTCCAGTAAAATAGTGTTCAAGGCATGTGTCTGTAGTTCCACATGCTTTGCACACTCCTGCCATCTATTGTTGGGTTCCGGGTGTTTGCAGGCTGTTTTTCTACGAAGAAGTCTTTCCCAATCACGAGGCAAGATGACTCCTCTTTCCGGTGATAAGGCGCATGAGCATTAACTCCATTGATAGATTGTCTTCTTTCACTCTCTGTTTCGTACTTGGTTTGCAACGCTCTGGTTCAAAACTGTTCTTCTGGGTCCCCTCGGTGAGCAATCCTCTGTACCCTCGTCTGTATATTCGTACGCGCTTCATCATTCTCCGCATGTCGTGAAATACAAAAACTGTCTTCAGTAGAGAAGACCTCGGTGGTGTTCTTCGGGCAGCTGCGTCGGTAGCCTTTTCCGTTCTGTATTAGCCAGTCTTTTGCCGATAGTAAATACTCCATTTCAATTCTGGCCTCGGTGCCACTCCAAGTATCCACACATGGACCTGCATAAAGTCTGCAACTTGTGCCTCTCACCAGAGCCCATGGAGGATTGCAACACTTGTCAATATTTCCTATCGAAGAAGACTTTGCAGGATCTTCTAGCTCGACGAAGTAACATTCAGCGGCAGAACATTGAACACCCCTTCCCCCAAGATATCTTTGGATAAAATACTGAGCTCAAAGAAATGGAGGCCCTGGAGTGAGAGGGGGCCTTCTCTATCCAAGAATCTGTTTTGTTACTGGGAATCGAGTTAGAATCCAAAGACGTTCCAACAGGACAGGGTACCATGAGTAACAGAGCCCCTTTGCCCCTCAAACCTTCTTCCACCAGACAAAAGGCCTCTGGGCCACCACTGCCTTCTGGCCATGGTTGGCACCGAGACACTGGTTCTAATGCCCCGCCCTTGGGCGCTGCACCGAAACAGTCGAGCGTTCTGGCTTGAGACAGTGGTGGAAAAACTACCTTCGGCATCGGAACCTTCGGCTCCAAAGGATAAATAGGACCAGAGTAGTTTGGCCTTAAAAATGTAGGTACCACTACATAAGATGGGCAGGGCGCCACACCCCTTCCGCTTGCGAGGTTGTGGGGAGGAAGGAACCTTTTATCACACTATCTGGGAGTGTCCTGTCATCCAAGACTTCTGGAAGCGAGTGCTGCGTACAATGTCGCAGGCATGCGGGGTATCGTTGTTGCCGGAGCCTCGGCGCTGTCTGTTAACTGTGTGGGAACCCAATGATCTCAATCGTCGGGCGCAGAGCTGGGTAACGTTGGGGATAATGACGGCCAAAAGGAACATAGCCCAAAAATGGGGAGCGGTGGAGGTGCTGTTGCTGTCCAAATGGAGGTGAGATATGGATGTAGCCATGTTCGCTGAGCGATCAGTATTTATCAGGCGGGGATATGTGATCCGCCATCACTTTCAGATGAGGACTCCTCTGACTCTGACTGTTGAGATGGCTTATGGGGAGGTGGGGAGCTGCAATCTGTATCAGTACAATAGAACTGCGGTTGATTGAAAAATTATCACCCAAATGCACAATCCCACAGAGGATCTGTTCGCAATGGTCTGAATCGGTGTCTTTTTGTTGTAACTGTTCTGAAAACAATAAAAATATTTTTAAAAAATGTAGGTACCAAAAACAAAGTATGTTCCTCAAAAGCCTAGAGAACCCATGTTGGAGATTATGCCGGAAAAACTGGATCCTAAGCAGAAGAAAATCTACATTAATCCAGACACTTGACACATAGCTAAACATGTCCCACCTAAAAGGAGCATTCCTTCAGAGGATTTAAGTTACAAAATTCCTCTAAAGAAGGAAAAGGACATGGATACAAGCCCTGTACACCCTGTTCCTCAAATCCCTCCACCATCGTTAACACCACCAGGCCCAAACTCTTTAAACATTACACCACCGGGTACTCCACACACCCAGCCGTATATTGATTATATGTGTGATGATAGTCCACCACCAATGGTTCCATGAAATGATTACAACCTTGATCCTCCAATAGATAATTATCCTGATCTTTACCATACAAAGCCATCTCCTCTTGATGACAACACAGCATACCAGTAGTTAATTTCCTGAGCAGTATCATACCATGGGGTCACACTACATAAGGAATACTTGGGAGTATATTCTATTTGAAACTTTGGGAACATCTCGTAGGACGGAACAATCTTACCTATGTTAAAATGCATGATTCAACAGGCTGATAATATTTTTAAAGACCCTGTACGGGCTCGTATTTCAACATCCAGGGTTGACCAGAAATAACCAACTGAATTTTTATTGGAGGACATTTGCCTTTAAATTCCTTAGTTGTCTCCAATGCAGGGAAATGGCAAATTCCCAAACGTCAGCAGATGCACTGCCTCCATCTTTAGTCTAAATTGAATGATGCATCAGGGAAATGGGTGGCTTCACAATCCGCCAACCACTGGCATATCGCCAACACACAAGGCCTGTTCAGAAGATATGACTGGGCCCACTGGGATGAAATGGAGCAGTTACTCCAAATCTCCTAGAAGAACACACGATAAAAGGACAAGAATTGGTACAGGAGGGGAAATCCATCGTTCGTGCACTAGATGCTGCTCATATTCCAGCAACTGTTATTAACACCAGCCACCTTCTTAGAAGGCATGCATGGCTGAGAATCTCTGGGTTTAAACTGAAGGTTAAGCAAACTATACTTAATGCTCCCTTTGACAAACCAGAGTCTTTTTGGACCTTAAGTAGATGAGTCACTTGAGAAAGGACACAGAAGTGGTGAAATGAATGGGAGCCCTTCAGTCACCATCCAATACAGGCTCCTTTTGCCGATCATTTTATAGAGGAGGATCCAAAGGTAATTCCTCTGATCTCAATGTATCCCCATACAGGTCAAACACGCAACCCTCACCATCAAGAGGTTTTTATTAAGGTAGGTACAGAGGAAACCATTTCAAAGGCAGAGGTAAAGTTACACCTACCTCTCCATCTCCCAACAAAGTGAATTGCCTACAATTCTCCCTCCCTGCCCCCCCCCGACCATTTAACACCTGTCGAGGGAAAGACTACAACCGTTCTTTCCCATTTGGCAATCCGGAACATCAGACAAATGGGTATTAGACACTATCCAACATAGTTCATGCCTCGAACTTACCAGCAATCCTCCCAATATTCCACCTCACAATCACACTCGCTACAACACCAATAGCTGCTCAAACAAGAAGTACAAGCTCTTAAAGCGCTATAGAACCAATTCCATTACAACACCAAGGATCAGGCGTTTACACACTTTACTTCCTAATCCCCAAACAGGACGGGTCTCTATGACCAATCTTGTATCTCAGACCGTTAAACCTATACATACTTTCATTGGTTACCCTTGAAGTGCTTCCACTTCTACAACAAGGCGTCTATGTCCACACTAG
This sequence comes from Triturus cristatus, assembly GCF_964204655.1. Taxonomy (NCBI): domain Eukaryota; kingdom Metazoa; phylum Chordata; class Amphibia; order Caudata; family Salamandridae; genus Triturus; species Triturus cristatus. Next base: position 1,025,488,184 of record NC_140584.1, read on the forward strand.
ACTTGAAAGACGCATACTTCCATATTCCTGTCCACCCAGCATATCACAAATATCTCATATTCGTGATAGCAGGAAATCACTATAAATTAAGTACTCCCATTCGGAGTGACTACTACACCTAGAGTATTCACAATATGTCTAGCAGTAGTAGTAGCAGCTCATCTAAGAAAACAGCAAATTCATGTCTTCCCATATCACGATGATTGGCTCTTCAAAGCCAACACGCAGCAAAAGTGTTTACAACACACTCAGGCTACCATAAACCATCTCTATCAATTGGGATTTACAGTCCATGCACAAAAGTCCCATCTTCAACCCTCACAACTGCAACCATATCTGGGAGCAACGCTAAACACTCGCAAAGCTCTAGCCTCTCCCAATGCAGTCAGAATTCAATACTTTCAAACTTTTATTACTACAGTTTCAAATCCACCAATACCTAACAGTCAAAACTTTCATGCAATTATTAGGAATGATGGCATCATGCATTGCAATAGTGCCTCACGCAATATTACACGTGCCCTCTACCAGAATGCTTAGCACAACAGTGTATTCACTAATAATTCAATGTTTATGGGACACCAAACACTAGTCTCCACATCTATTACAAGGAGTTTCTAGCTGTTTATCTACCACTAAAAGCTTTTCAGCCTCACCGCATAGGGAAAGTTGTCCTAATCTGGACCGACAATATGACCGCTATATACAGTGTACAAAAAAAGGGGGAGGGGACTCTCTACAGTTCACACCTTTCAGACCATTTGGCGTTGGGCAATACATCACAAAATTAATCTTCTAGCAGAACACCTTCCAGGCATGCACAACCAATTTGCCGACCTCCTTAGCAGGAAGTGGCAACAAGAACACAAATGGGAATTTCATCCCCAGGTTCTCCTTCCATACTTCCAAAAATGGGGAATTCCACATGTAGACCTCTTTGCCACAGTAGAGAACTGAAAATGCTCCACCCTCGCCTCCAGATTCCCACACTATCTGTCCAAAGGCAATGCCCTATGAATGAACTGGTCAGGGATGTTTGCTTCTGCTTTTCTTCCTCTCCTCTTTCTGGTTCAGAAACTCGGACAGACATCACTCCCACTGATTTCTATTCGCTCCCCCCATTAACCCAGCCACCATGGTTGACCATACTTCTAGAACTGTCAGTAGTTCGACACCAAAAGCTGCACTGCACTTCCGCCCTTCTCACACACCACCATGGCGAAATCATATATCCAAACCCCAAGGAGCTCAACCTAGCAATCTGGCCCCTGAAGTCCTAGAATTTGGATACCTAAATTTATCTCCAGATTGTATGACAATTCTTAAAGAAGCAAGAATACCTACTACTAGAGCATGTTATGCAGCTAAGTGGAAAAGGTTTGTTATATATTGTAATAACACAATTGATCCACTAGATGCATCTATACAAAATGTTATCTTTTGCATCTACAGCGAGTTGGCTTAGCCTACACATCTATTCCACTACCCCTTGTGGCAGTAGCTGCATATCTGCAAAAACAACATTTATCCTTATTCAAAGTTCCAGTAATTAAAGCTCTTATGGAAGGTTTTAAAAGAATGCCACCCAAGGTACCACCTGCACCCGTTTGGAATCTTAACATTGTTCTCACAAGACTTGAGTCCATGTTTTGAGCCGTTACACAATTTTTAATTAAAATTTCTTTCATGGATGGTTGCATTTTTAATTGCTATATTACTTCATTAAAAAGTGTTGGTGAGCTCCAGGCATTGACCTCAGAAGAACCTTTCTTTCAACTTCATAAAGATAGTGGTACTTCGTACAAACCCAAAGTTCCTTCCAAAAGTAGTTTCTGCTTTTCATATTAACCAACCAATTGAGTTAATTGTATTCTTCCCTCAACCTGATTCAGTAACAGGGTTCCACTATTCTACTATATTGATAAAAGCAAGGATTTTCGCCAAACTTTTTGTTGCGTTTGCTCCACCTCATAAAGGAAATCCTATCTCTAAATCTGATATTTCTAGATGAATTGTTAAATGCATTCAAACTTGCTATGTTAAAGCTAAAAGAATGTAACTATATCTCCTAGAGCGCATTCTACTTGTAAAATAGGAGCATCTATAGCTTTTTTAGGTAACATTCCCTTAGCTGACATATTTACGGCAGCTACATGGTCTACACCACACACATATACTAAATATTGTCTAGATGCATTTGCACGTCGTCAAGCTAATGTAGGACAAGCAGTGCTAAAAACACGTTTTCAAACCACTGCAACACCCACTGGTTAGCCACTGCTATAGTCTATGCAAAGCATGTGTATCTACAGCACACATGCCTCGAGCCGATTGTTTCTAACCCTGTAAACCTAATTTCTTGGACTGTAGATTCACATGCACGCTCCCTCATCCCCGGACACCTGTGGTTGTTGCAGATCGTATTATTCACTTTATATATGCATGGACATCTCTGTACTAGACTTACTTACTCCATTCTCACCCTCTTGTGGGAAAACAATCTAACAATGGATTCTATTTCCATGCACATTATCACCGTAAGGAGGAGTTGCCTTGTGACTGGGAAAGACTTCTTCAAAGAAAAACAACTTGCAAACATCCGCAGGAGTTTGCAAAACATGTGAATCTACAGCTCTACATGCCAAGAACAGATGCTTGCAGGGTAAGTAACATAATCCTTTTTCTGTTAGAACAGTTGGGCAATTTTGTGTTCAGGTTTTTGTTTACATTGAGAACGGGTATTAACTCCTTCCGTGCTCATGGCGGAACCATGCCGCCATGAGCCACGGTTGCCGTGTGCTCATGACGGAGTGGTTCCGTCATGCTGCGGCCGTTGGCGGCCGCGCCGCCCACGCGGCGCTAATTCCCTGCCTGTGCGGGCGATTAGCGCTGTGGGCGGAGTCATGACGGAACCACTCCGTCATGAGCACAGCCCAACCGTGGCTCATGACGGCGTGGCTCCGTCATGAGCACCGGGCCACCGCGCTGCCCGCACCCCCCCCCCCCCCGCACCCCCCAGCGAAGGGGTTAATATACAACTGCAGTGTTAAACGTCACTGTTAACCTGTCCATTTGAATTTACTTTATGCTGTTTCAGTAGAACATTGTCTGCTCCCATCTCCCTCTTAAAAATAATAATTTTATACTTTTGCAGTGACCTTCCATTTTAATTGTACGCACCTGAGAACTTGCTGCAGGTGAAAAGGGAACTCTGAAAGAACCCATGAACTTTTAGGCTTCCTTCTTGAGTAATCTCTTACAAACTTCATTACGCCAGTGACAAACCATTTTTTGAGGTTCTAGGAGGATATCTGGTTGTTGGTCTTGTTTGACAGTGCTATAGAGTGGATTGACAGCTGCTGCAGAAATGATAACCTTACGTAGGACTATTAAGCTCTGCCACCGTGGCCATCTACACTTTCTGGCAACTTTGGGTTTTCTCCTCCTTTTCCTCTACAGTCATGCCAGCCCGCTGGAAGGAATCCCTGTAATATTTTTGGGGGGGCAACAGAGCTGTACTGAGGTCTGTGAAACCACCAAAGTGCACCTCGATTCTGACCGTGTATCACAATCTTAGCGCAGGTAGTGTATGGACTGGACTACCTGTGCTAGGAATTTTTTTTTTGTTCAGATTTTTCTGTGGGAAGACTGACTATACCTTTACAAGGTATGGCCAGTAGGCAGTCACTATAAATCAATTACTTTAATTTCACAACTGGGTCATGTTGGGAGGATGTAGTTTACAAATTGTCTTTTGAGTGCGATGGTCCATTGTCGTGTGTTTGTGTTTAAAAAGATTATCCTCTTTGGGCAGCTTTATGTCCACCACAGACACCCCAGATATATGTATATCCGTTGTCCATGCTGTTTAGCCTGTTAACCTGATGGGTGGAGGAGGTATCAAGTCCATTTCTTGTCTGAAGTGAAGGTTGCCTCTGCCTAGATGAACTTCAAACACCCCTTCACCTTTCCTGTGTTGTAGCAGCATTGCTCTGCAAACTGGAGATGAGCAAGCCTCCATATGGAAGATAATGTACTTCATACCTGACCTAATCAAAACTGGTTGTTCTTCGTTTGGGAAGGAAGTGAGCAAAATCTGTTATTCAACACCACTTGGCTGTTTAACTTTGCATGCATCTTCAAAACTGGTTGAGTCTGGCAGCCCCAATAAACCGCCAGACGCTTAGAAGTAACATACCAGCCAATACTTAGTTCACTGCAGTTAGCTCAAAACAGAATAGACCTTTACACTAGTGCAGGGGAAAACCCTTTATGCTAGCAAAGAATCTCTGCTGGATTACTCATTGCAGGTCTGAATGCTTGGTACTCTGACCTGGGAAGTGAAAGCTCACTGGCTTGTTGGTGTTTGGGAAGATGTACAAAAGACCCAGGTGACTGAAATGACGTAAGGTCAGTCTAATGGATTGAGGCAAGTCAGGAGCCATAAGGTCACCCCAGATCAGATACCCTGGAGAGAAACTAGGATATCTAGGCCTAAGAAGCGCCATCATCTTCAAGGATTGAGGAGAGTGAGCCTTCATACCCGAATCAGTCTATGTATTTAAAGTGCCACTGCCTAGCACAGAGAGCTATGAGACTGTTGTCCCACCCCTAGGGTTGGGGTTCTGTTGGGTTGATGGATGAAGTTCTAATTCTAGAACAGTTAAAATTATTGTTCTACTCCTCATGGTTCTTAAGAGGTCACTGGCTGACTCCACTAACCAGTGGCTATTGTCTTCCTTACGTGCAAAGAATGGCGTCCTCCTAACTGATTCTTGGCCAGTAGAAAATCTTGACTGGTGTAGGGAAGAGGTGTGGTGCCGCGGCCAGGGCAATTGACACTGGATTCTGGGGCTCACGGTTCTATCCCCGGCACTAGCGGCAGGTCAGCCCAGCACCATGTGACTCTGGGCAATAGCTTGCTTAATCTTCCCGACTGCCCCCAGAGCCGGGATAACTGTTCGCGCTTTACAAATACTGGATTTACCCTTTTTTTTTTTTTTGCTAATGTTTTCTTTGTGGGTATAGAATAGGAGGTGGACCACTTTATCCAGTGTCCCGAAATTAAGATAAAACGGACCAGTGGGAACCATAGCTGGTCACTGGACACGACCAGACATGAAGTCACCTGGACCTGAGGCACTTTACCTTTGTAAGGTCATTTAACCTATTGGATTGTGGGATTTTTGGGGGAAGTTGTTTTAAGGCTTCAATTTAATATGGTTCCTTTTTAGATACCTGTTGAAACATCAAAGTACTGCATTCTTTATAGTATGCAGTCAATCATTACTTCTGAACTACAGAAACCAAAACTCCTGCGAAAATCCTGTTTATCAGAAGAACTCGCATGTTAAATTTGGTCCAAATGGCTATGTCCTAGGAAAGATGGTGCTATGGAACTGTAAAGGCGCTTGGAGCCTTACCTAGACCCTTGGAGGGTATGTGATTAGCTTCTAGATTGTGTGCATCATAACTGTAACTTCCTATTACATACATGTTAAAGTACTCTTATGTTCAAAGTAAAACACTGACTGGTAATCTGATCTTTGCCCCTTTAATCCATGATCAATCCGGAGGTTCCAAAGCAAAATTCCTTTCAGTTGCACCAAAGTTATGGTACTTGATTGCTGCTATGGTCGTACAGCCTACCAGTAATGTTTAAACTCCATTTTGAGCATGCCTTTACATAGGCTGGTATTGAGTTGGGAAAAACAAGCATGGGGAGTGCTTGCTGGCTGCAGTACGACATTCTTTTTCTACTATTTGAGTTGATAAAACCTCTCTTCCTAGTGCAACTCCTTCTGTAAACAATAGCTTTGCTATTCCTTGTGATGGGGTTGTTCCTTTTGCAATGTGAATCTTTTCTGTATTCACATGGTGTGCATTATTCTTCCATCTAGTGGTTGGGTCTGGAAGTTTCCAACTTTCCTTATTTTTTTTTTATTTTTTTTGTTTTGTTTTTTAGTCCTGTCTGTTTTGTTCGTTGCCGACGGATCTGCCCGTTTGGTGGTTCTTGTGACATTGTGCCTCCTCCAGAAGCTCCCGCCTTTGTTGCAATCTTTATATTTTTTTTTTATGCCATTGGGTCTGAAAGCCTGCTGAAGAAGCTCCAGTGTCAAAGTTTGAAGAAGAAACTGCAAAGTTTCATAAAAAAAATCATTGGCTCAAGACCAGCAAAGCGTATCGATTGACCTTAAAGAATGCCCATTCGGGGGAACTACCTGGAGGACCTAGATGGAGAAGGTGCCTGTCCAACTGCCACCTCAAGTTCTCTCAAAAGGACAAGCATCCGGTCTACAGTCTTTGTTTACCAGTCGACCACAAGAGTGAGGATTGCACACTTGTTTGGCACTCACACCAAACACCATAGGAGAGAGCGAGAGACCAAGACAGGCTCATCACAGCATGCAGGGCCGGCAGACCACTCCGTCCCTTAGAGACTTGGGTCTCTCCAGTAAAAAAGCTGAAGGAAAGGTGTCTGACCTCAAATAGAAAATCATGGTGGTGTGAAGGGGCCAAAAACTCTTGAAAGTCAGACTCAAGACTGTTGCAGGGAACCGCAGCTTCGAAAAATACAAAGGCTGCTGTGAAACCCCAATAAAGACTTTGAATCCGCAGGAGGATCTGTAGAGCTAAAGAAGTCTAAAGACTAACAGCAAGGACGCTTCGTCAAAACAAGACAGGCCGCCAGCAGAAAAACAAAGCTAATTATTGGAGACATCCTCGCAAGGCTCTTCGAAGGACTCGTCGCAGAAAAAAACTGCTGAATTTTGACCACAAAGCAGCAGAGGTAGAACTGAAGCAAAAATGCCTCTGGGCTGAAATGGCTGCGTTAATTCAAAAGAAGCGACTTCGATAAAAGTCTGAAAGGGTTCCGCAGCTCTCGAAAATGGTAGATGTTGAAAGAGCAGGAAGACCTTAAAGAGAAGGAGATAGAGTAACGTGAAACTCCTTTCACTACAGAACCCCAGGAAGAGTTTTATTTTGAGGAAGAATAGGAACATTTGGGAGAGGTATATCGAGGTTTATAGACTCTCCAGATCCTGATACTGGTCTGCATACTCTGACTCCCCAGAAGAAGGGGTAGACCGTTACCCTTCGAGGACTTCACCTCCAGATGATGTAGACCTGTACAATTGGGTAATAAAACATGCTGCAAATAAATCTGGGCCTCAATTGGAAGAAGAAAAACCACAGTTGTGTTTATTTTTTTATTTTATTGAAAACTCTCAAATACTGATACAAACTAGAAATCAGTTCCTTCCCATGCTTCCTAGTGTTTTAGGTCGGGGAAGAGCGGCATTCAAAGTGCCTGCTTCTTGTCAAGCTGAGATGATTCTTGAAAGGATCCAGCCCATATACAGGGAACAGTACCAGCAGAATCAATTATTGTATCTACTGCTAGGAAAAGAGCAAATGTACCCGCATTAGTGGGACGAACCCATACAAACAAAAGCAAGACAATAGCTGTTAGGGAGGAAATGTGAATGTAATGCTGCCAGCCAGTGGCTCATTGCAAATTCAAATGCACTACCTGGAGGACTTGGATGAGAAGGCACCTGTCCAGTTTTGTTCCAACTGCCACCACAAGCTCATCAGAATTGGGAATGCTGCACCTGCCTGAACAATCTAAAAAAAAAAGAGGGCCGCACATTTAGTGGCTAGTGGCAAGTCTGCTGTGGATGGGGCTGAAACATCTAGCCAGGGAAATGATAATTGGTGTCAAGCTAAAAAGACACTCATGGCTAAGAATCTTAGTATTCAAACTGGAAGGGCAGACCAGTGGCTTCAACATGCCATTCAATAGGGAACAGCTGTTTGGCAGTATGGTTGATGACCATGAAACACCCAAGTCAGTGGGTGCCTTACAGCACAGAGGATCACACAGAGGAACAGGGGCTTTTCAGAGACCCCATAGGAAGAGTAGGTTTCCAATCTGGAACCTCCCATCAAGGCAACCAGTACTCAGCAAACATGGCAATACCAACTACAGGTCAGACTACCTTTTCTGGGAAGGGGCAGAGGAAAAGGAGAAGGTCACAGATGGGGTTCAACTCTCACACACAAGTGACTCAACAATGCAAACCTGCCTCTCAAAAACCATTTTGGAGAGGTACTCCAAAAAGAAAAGGATTACCTACATAACACCTGTAGGGGAAAGAATAAAACATTTCCTTTAGGAGTGGAGAAAAATAACTTCAGACAAATGTGTCTTCAACCTAATATAATTCAGATATTGCACAGAATTTCCCAAATTTCCTCCTTCAAGAGGATCAAAGAGGAAATTCACAAGTAGGAAATAGCACGACTCCTCAAGTAGGTGGAAGAATTGTTGTACAAAAATGCAATAGAAAAGGTTTTAAAGAAAGAAATAAGGGTAACTACTCAACAAATTTCCTCATTCGAAATGTAGATGGTTCTTTAAGACCTATCTTGGATCTCAGATTCATAAACAAGTTCATAAAGACTCAAGTTCAAAATGACATCCTTACAAGAAGTAATACCTCAACTACAAGTAGATTTCATGGCTATAATAGACTTGAAAGAGGCTTATTTACACATCCCAATGAATCCTCAACTGAAGATTCCTTCAGTTTGTGGTAAACAAGACTATCAGTTTACAGTACTGGCTTTCGAAATCAAATCTACTCCAAGGGTTATCACCAAATGTCTAGCGGCAGCAGCAGCACATCTAAGGAGACTGGGCATACACGTTTACCCTTACCATAAACAACTGGCTGGTGAGAGTAAACTCCTCCTGGAAATGCAAGGAACACATGTAACAAGTAATCCACTTTATTCTCACTAGGTTTCTCCTCCTGCATAGAGAAATTGCCCCCAGAACCACTACAGCAAAAGATTCTTGGGAGCAAGGCTGGGGCAGACTCCATTAGGGCTCTGGGACTGTGTCCCCACATTTGAATTCCTTCACGTTCCTGTACAAATATTAAATGGATCGATTTATTTAGAGAGACAATCTTATCTATAAACCAATCTATGTATTGAAGTCTGGGCTGCCTGCCTAGCCTCACTCGAAAGCAGGAGATTGAAGCTAGGCAGTAAATCAACTTTCTGAACTGCGACGCACTTTGCAGAGCTTACTGTCCTGAAGCCCTTCATTGCCATTGTAGTATCCCATTGACTTTCAGCATCATGGTTTCAGGCGCTAGAGTCTTCATCCCTACAGAGAGCAGCCGTCTGTCATTCACAGGCATAGATCCCACCCTTTCCCATTCGTCACACGTAGAAGTGGATGCAAGCACGTGTTTTGGTGCCTTGTTCTCGGTAATGGTAACTGTTAGAATGCTAATCTTCTTTTATGTATATTGTGCTGAGACCCTCGCCACGATAACCTCCTCTACTGTGACACCCTAGGCCCTGGCTACGCATCACTGGCCCCGTTAAAAGTAGAGCTGCCTCATTTGTTCACCTTGGAAATTGATATAAATGACGAGACTTGCCTTGTGAAGTTAAATCCAATATCAGCCAAGCGCAAGGCGAGACATATGTGCTTACAGTAGACAGTTATCTGATGTATGACATTAAAACTGGCCCAGTCTTCATGCCCTTAACATTAATGCAAACACATTGATTTACGAACAAGGAGTGTTAAAACGAAATCAGTGTAGGAAGCTGGCTCTGTATATACTATACCAAAGTAAGGTATAGTGTGCACAGAGTCCAGTGGAACACCAAAGGTAGGCAGAGGTAAAAGTAGTTACTACCTTACTCTTTGTGGTAGTGTGGGCGAGCAGTAAGCCTTTATCGGAGGGTAGTTTGAAGCATTTATTGTACACACTCGGGCAAGAAATGTCACAAACTCAGACTGAACTCTGACCCATTTTGTTTGTATATAAATATTTAGTTTTATTTCTAGAACCAAGCCAGGACTGGTGCAGGTAAGTGAAATAATTAACATTTATGCAGTGAATTACAGTTGAATGCAGGTTCAAATGCAGTTGGTTGATTTTAAGTCCATCAAAATTACTTTTCAATTACTTTGTAGATTAGAGTCAGTTCCACAGACCATTACTGCGTATGACACCCTTACAGGATGGGATGTGCGTTTATAGAATCTGACTGTACAAGACCAGTGGGAAACCAGAATCTCCCATCAGTTACCTGGAACTACTAGATGTTCACCTTGCACTGAAAGCTTTACTTTCTCACTTGATTGCCAAAGTAGTCTTCATCAAGACTGACAACATGACAGTCCTGTATTATCTTCAAAAGGAAGGGATATCTGATCACCCCAGCTTTCTGCCATCCCAGTGCATTTGGTGGTGAGTTCTCAGACACAAGATCCATCTGCTAGTGGAGTACCTTCTTTTGTGTGGACAATGACTTTGCCGACCTCCTCCGCAGGATGCGGCAATAAGTCCATGAGTGAGGATCTCAAACTGCAAGTCCTTCTCTAGTACTTCCAGGGTTGACCTCTATGCCACAACAGAAAACTGCAAATGCCCAAGTTTCACCTCCAGGTTCCCACACCCCAGGGGCAATGCACTATGGATGAGTTGTTCAAGCATATTTGCCTACGCTTTTCCTCTTCTCCCACTACTTCTGTTTGTGGTCCCGAGGCTTCTGCAGATGTCTCATCCTGGTGGCTCCCACCTGGGCATGCCAACCATTGATCACCACCCTTCTTGAACTTAGTGGTTCCCCACGAGAAGCTCGCTAACCGGCCCTACCTTTTCACGCAGAACCATGGAGCAATTAGGCAGCCAGACCCCAGGTCTCTCAATCTTGCGCTCTGGCTCCTGAAGTCCTAGAATTTGGGTACCTCAATCTTCCACTTCAATGCATGAGCATTCTGAAAGAAGCGTCCAGACCTACTACTCATGTCTGTTATGCTGCCAAATGGAAATGTTTCATCTCCTATTGTCATTCAAAGCACATTGGCCTTTTAGCGAAGTGCAGGATATTGTCTTTTACTTATTTCACTTGCAAAGTTGTGATTTAGCTTTCACATCCATATGACTACACCTAGCTGCTCTAGCTGCCTACCTTCAGAACAGGCAACATATTCCCTCTTCACATTTTCGGTTATTAAATCCTTTATGGAGGGTCTCACTAGAGTCATTCCTCCTCGGTTCCCACCAGCCCGACATGGGTCCCCATCATGGTATTGACAAGACTCGTGGGCCCTCTGTTTAAACCACTCCACTCCAGCACCCCCCACCCCCCTTCCAGTTTCTCTCTTGAAAGATAGCATTTCTGGTCACAATCACTTCACTCCAGGGTGTCAGTGAGCTTCAGGCACTAACCTTAAAAGAACCTTTTTTCTAGATGTACAGGGATACAGTTGTCTTTCGCACCAACCCCAGATTTCTCCCTGGGGTGGTCTTCCAATTACACTACAGTCCATTGAACTTCTGATCTCAGACTTCTAGCTGCCTCTTCCTTACCTTTGACTTCCACATGCATAAGACTGGACCTGGATACTTTTGCTTGAGCAGTACCGCTGCATGTCGTTGGGTGGCTCATTTCAGCGCTCTGCAGCGTTGTCCGCTTTGTTAGCGCAGGATGTGACGTCGCGGTCACCTACATAGGCCCCACACAGGCACGCAGACCTCAGTTCTTTTCTTTACTTGCAAGTTAGCGCTGATCCGGAAAAGAGGTACCCCTGTTTTTTTTGTTTTTTTATACAATTTTTTCATTGTTTTGTTGAGTAATTTTTCTTTTGTCAAGGGATGACCTGTAGATGGGTATGTTATAAACTGTGCGGTGCCTGTCACCGTGCCATGTCGGCCATTAACCTCTACCTTGTTTGCTTATGATGCCTCAAGCGTGACCATGATTTGTAGTGTTGCTCGGACTACCTTGCCATGATGCCGAAGGCTCCTGGAGCCCCAAGTCCTCTTCGTTGCGCTCGAGGTCCTTGAGGTGGGTAGGATTCGGAGTGGCTCCCGCTAAATAATTTTTCGAGACCATGCAACGTGTATTTGAGCGGGCCAACCCCTCTGGTGTGCCTTCGGGGTCTGAGGTGGCCCCCACAGGTTCCTCTCTGATGCCTCTGGCCTCGGTGGGGTCTCATTGATCTGAGTTTGGATCTGGGTCGGTCATGCCAACGTGACCTTCCCCAGTGCTGGTCCTGAAGTCTATGCTTCCACTGGCTGCACCTCCCCATTCTGATATCCGAGGACTCTGTGTTGGATCGATGTCTGTCGCTGTCAACTCTGGCGCCGACAGAGCCCAGAGGGTTTGCATCGTTGCCTGTTCATTTTGAAGAAGTTTCAGGCATGGGAGTACCATTTAGAAAACCAGTTGAACGCTCATAGTGAGGATTTGGATTAGTATGAGAAGCTGGCAGAGACCAATATACTGGACACCTCTCCAGATTCTGGTATTCTCTATCTGCCTACTGTGGCTACCGAGGAGGGGGTATCTTATCCTAAGGTGGTGTAGTGTAGCAGAGGTCCTTGACCTGGAGCTACCCTCCATGCCAGTCAAGACTAACATTACCGAAGTGCTTCAACTTAGGGCTTCTTCATTGGAACCCCTTTTGCCCTTCAATGATCCACTTATGGATGCCCTTCTAGGCAGTTGGTCCAAGCCTAGCACAGGGGCTCCTGTGAACAGTACAATAGCACGCCGCCATTGCCCTGATACAGGTGATCCAAGTTTCATCCGCTAACACCGCACCCCTGAGAGCTTGGTAGTTCAAGCCCCGATTTTCCCTGGCGTTTTCCCTGCCACTTCCCCAAATAGGGAATCCATGAGACTGGACACATTTGGGGTGAGTGCAGTACGCTTGCTTCAAAGTTGCTGTAGTTTTTCACCAAAGTTGGTGCAGGTAGTACTGTTATCTCTAGACACGTGTTTCTGGGTTTGGCCTTCATCAGAGAGCAGAGAAAAGTCATCTTGAAATGCTGCCTAAGTCTTCAGTGAGTCACAGTACCAGTTTACAGGTGCACAGGTGTATCCCACGTGAGCTCGTTGGCTTGAAGGAGCCTTTTAAACACAAGAGGGAATGGAGCACACTGCCCCTCATCCCAGCACAGTTCACCTCATTGCAGTCTAGTAAATTCTGTACTCTTACTTCAAACCTACTGTAGTTTTTCATCAAAGTTGGTGCAGGTAGTGCTATTGTCTCTAGACATGTTTCTTTTAGTCCTTCATCAGCAGTAGTAGAGATGCAGAATAGTCATCTGGGGTTGCTGAAATGCTGCCCCAGTCTGCACAGGTCACAGTACCACTCCACAAGCATGTGGGTGCATCCCAGGTGAGCTTGTTGGCTCAGGGGTCCAAGGCCCTGTCTTTATTCAGTTTACCATGGTGTCTATTGCCTCTTCTCCTGTAGATCTACCGTGACATTCTCTACACAAGTGTTTTCCGGTTGCTTAACTGGGCTGCCTCAACATTCCCCATCCTGTAACTGAGGTGCAAATGAGGATGTTTTTCAAAAAACTGTAATTTGGCTCTGCTCTTGGCCTTGTGCTTTCCAAAGCGCAGCGCCCTGGACTCCCAGCAATCTTAACTCCATGTTCTTTGAGACACAGTTAAGGGCATGGTTATCTCTGACTTCAAATGACACCCAAGCACACAACTTTTCCTCTAATAACATGGTGGTGCACCAAACTGAAGGGCCAAGCTGAAGAAATTTAGCTGAATTCTGTTCTGCATGAAGACCTCTGGTTGTGCCACTCAGATACAGAAAGATCTTGCGAGTGGAAAACGTGATTCTAACAGGTTATGTTGGTCCATTGACTTTGATGCCTGTTTTGTTTATTTTCAACAGGAAAAAGTGTTTGTTGGTTCACCAGTTGCTTTTCAAGGTTCTGTGTTAATTTTCAATTGCATATTAATTAGCAAGCATTATAAAGGGGGCCACTGATGCCCTACTCCGCATGTCAATTATTTGATGAGAATGACATAGACCCCATATGAACCAGTTCTCTGCTATTTGAAAAAGGATGCATTTTAGAACAGCCCCTTCAAATGCTGCTGGTCATTTTGCCCACTTGTGTGTAGTATCATTAACTGCATAAAGGTCAGAATATGAGCGCAGAGTTTTATCTAAAGACCTCAGTCACATGACTTCTTTACCTAAATGCTTTTTGGTTTCCTAAAAAACAAAGCCAACCAATGTGATCATTACATTTCCAGCTCTTGTCTGATCCATTTGAGTCCACCCGTCTCCCTCAAATTCCCTTGATTGCTATCCCAGGTACCAGGGATATTAAAACCACATGAAACTATACGGCCATTTCATTCTTGTTATCTAATTAAGATTAAATCACAGATGCAGTAATTTAAACCTAGCACTCATAAACAAAGTTCTTGGCATATGAGCTGCAGATTACACACTATGCATAAATCACCATCTGGTTTTGGGCCCGGATGTTTGCACTTGTTTTTGTCCTGGAAAGTCTTTGGAAGTCACTTGGTAGGTGACTCCTCCTTAGGATCATAGTGCGCATTGGCATCGGCTCCATCCTCAGATTTTTTTCTGCCATCGGGCTCGGATGTGTTTCTCGTGCTCCAGTTCGGAACCGTTAACGATTCTTGTTTCGACACGCAATCCTTCACCCTTTCGACTGTATTGTCTCGATCGCCAACCCTAATCTGCGCGCATCTCTAAATGTCTTCGATTCCGGTCGTCGAATAAGGCCTTCGGGCCGACCTGAGCCTTTGCATCTGGCTCATGGAGACGCCTTTCAAAAAGTGTCCTCGATGTGGGTCGAAGTTTCCCCACACCGATCTGCATGAGGTGTAACCTCTGCCTCTCTCTGGAGCACGAGGCCAGAGACTGCCTAGCTTGTGCCTCTTTCCGCTCGAAGACCATCTGGGATCGACAAGCGAGCCATGGTCCTTCGAGCTTGTCTATCCCGGATGGTCTTCGAGCGGAAAGAGGCACAAGCTAGGCAGTCTCCGGCCTTGTGCTCGGGAGAGAGGCAGAGGTTCCCTATGACATCTTGCAAGAGGGCGTCGATGTACCAGAGGAGCAGGTCGAAGAAGGCCTCATCAGCGCCTCCGAAGACTAGCACTCCGACGTCGAAGAAGTGACTCCGGCTCAACTGGTCTTAAGTAGACGTCGACCCCCCCCCCCCCCCCCCCCCCTACCCACTCCCTACAACAACAGGCTTCGGTCACACCTTCACCTTCAGGCTCAGGTGCACACAGACACACTGCTTCCCATGCCCCGCCCTCGGGCCTGGCAAAGAAGCTTACCGAGCCTTCCAGCAACTCTGACTAGTCTGCCTGCCACCAGCAATCATCGGCACCGAAAAAGAGGTCTCACCCATCCTCCGTGCCGTCCGCTAGTTCCACCCCAAAGCCTTCAGCACTGAAAACACCAAGCACTTACTACCTGACACCGAAAAAACACTGAGCCGACAAAGCAGCCACTCCCCAAAAGGTACGACTCACACTCTTCGGGGACGAAACCACCGACACCGAAGAAGCACACAGACTGGTAAACCACACGGCTCCAAGCCCAAAACCACTCTGGAGCCGACGCTGAAAAAGCCCTCAATACCGACAGTCGACACCGAACACCCAACCTTCTTCAGAAGAGCTTTTTCGACCAGACACTCATCAAAAAACTCGAACTAAAGACCCTAAAACTGGTAAATTGACTCGGAGTTCCAGGAAAAGACCACTGGACATGCCTGCACCAGCTCCACCACCTAAAAAGCGGGACATAGCCACATCACCTCTTGGAGTCCCTTCTCCACCTCCTCTACCGCCTCCACATCCCCCACCACCTCATTCTCCTACGCCATCCCCTACACCAGTAGACGATGACAACACATATGATGACACAGGGGACGGTGCGGACGACCTGCCACTAGGGGACCCCAGTCCACCAGCTTCCCCTGACCCCTGGGATGACTATAATACGCCTGATGTCCCTAATGTCCCGCAAGATGACAGCTACCCCTCTAGGCCTTCCTCTCCAGAAGACACCATGGGTTTTAATCAGCTGGTACACCGAGCTGCCCAGTACCATGGGGTCGACCTACATACAGAACCGGTCGAAGAGGATTTTTTAATGGACACTTTTGACACCACCCAAAGGTCCACATCCACTTTACCCATGCTCAAAGGGGTTATTAAACACGCTACAGGGGTATTTAAGGACCCTGTTAGGGCTAGAGTCATCAATCCTAGAATTGAGAAAAAATACAAAGCTGCCCCTACAGACCCAGCTTACGTTAAGGGCCCTGTTCCATTAGACTCCATGGTGGTCTCAAATGCTAGAAAGAGGACTGACTCGCAAACATCAGGTGATGCAGCTGTGCCCGACAGAGTCTAAACTCCTGGACGCCTCTGGCAAAAGAACAGCGTCACAGGCAGCTAACATTTGGCGCATCGCAAACACTCAGGCCCTGTTAGCCAGATGCAATAGGGCTCACTATGATGAGTTGGAGTCCCTACTACAACACCTCCCGGACACATACAAAAATAAGGCCAACAACCTCCTACAAGAGGGTACAATTATCACCCACACCCGGTGTGCTCTCTGGCAGATACAGCATCCAGAGCAGTAAACACAAGTGTCCTTCTCCGCAAGCACGCATGGCTACGCATTTCCAGTTTTAAACCTGAGGTGCAAAGCTCTAGCCTCAACCAACCATTCGACCAACAACACCTTTTTGGCCCTAATGTTGATGCATCCCTTGAAAAGATGAAAGGACACAGACACAGCCAAATCAATGGGAGGCTTGCAATTACAAGCTCCCAGACGTTCTTTTTGTCGCTCATCCTACAAGGGCAACTCCAGGGGGTACTCTTCTGATAACCAATCCACCTCTTACAAGGCTCCCAACCAATCCACCTTCACCAGAGGTTATCAGAGGAGGATACAGAGACAACAACGTAAACAGAACATTTGTCACTCATGAAACAAGAGGTAATTTCCTAACTAAAAAAAAGTGCAATAGAGCTAGTTCCCCTGCATCAACAAAACACAGGAGTGTACTCCCTGTATTTTCTCAAACCAATGAAATATGGGGCTGAGACCTATTCTAGACCTCAGGCCACTAAACCTATACATACAATCAGACCATTTCCACATGGTCACACTTCAGCAGGTCCTCCCTCTGCTTTCACAGGGCGACTTCCTGGCTACCTTAGATCTCAAGTATGCCTATTTCCATATTCCCATTCACACAGCTCACAGAAAATATCTCAGGTTTGTAGTGGACGGGCAGCACTATCAATTCAAAGTACTCCCTTTTGGAGTCACATCACCACAGGTATTCACAAAGTGCCTAGCGGTAGTCGCAGCCCATCTAAGAAGACAGCACATTCACGTCTTCCCATAACTCGACGACTGGCTCATAAAAGCCACCTCGTACAGACAGTGTGTTCATCACACTCACGCGACTATCCAATTACTCCACGACATAGGGTTCACAATAAACCGCACCAAGTCTCATCTGCAACCCTCTCACACGCAACAGTACCTCGGCGCCACAATAGATGCCTCAAAAGCGCTAGCCTGTCCCAGTCCTGCCAGGATAGCAAACATTCTCGCTCTCCTCACCAAATTTCAGCCGCATCACTCTCTTCCAGCTCGAGTGTTCATGCAGCTCATAGGGATGATGGCCTCTTGCATATTCATAGTGCCTCACTCAAGACTCCAGATGTGTCCCATAAAAGAGTGCTTAGCACGCCAATGGAACCAGGCTCCAGGTCAGCTAACAGATCTGGTGTTGGTGGACGGTCGCGCTCATCGCTCTCTGCAGTGGTGGAACACCAAAAACCTTTCCAACGGGCGACCGTTCCTAGAGCCAGTTCCTCAAATTGTCATGATAGCGGACGCGTCTCTCTCCGGCTGGGGAGCTCATCTATTACATCACACCATGCAGGGCAGGTGGACACCAACAAGTTTTTCCACATCAATAACCTGGAATTACTGGCCATATTCCTAGCCTTAAGCATTCCATAAACCGATATCAGGCAAGACTGTCCTAGTCCGCACGGACAGGACAGCCATGTACAACATACAGAAACAAGGCAGGACACTCTGCAGCTCTCTCAGCTAGCACAGAACATCTGGAGATGGGCTATACCTCAGAACATTTTTCTCCTAGCCCAACATGTCCCAGGAGTCCAAAACACCATAGCCTATCTGTTAAGTCGTCAAACGCAACAAATCCACGAGTGGGAACTTCATCCACAAGTTCTTCAACCATTCTTTCAAATGTGGGGGCAACCACAGATAGACCTCTTCACCACCCACAAATGCCCAAGCTTCACCGCCAGATACCCACACCCATTGGCCAAAGGCAATGCGATATGGATGAACTGATCAAGCAGATTTGCGTACGCCTTTCTGCTTCTCCCACTCATACCACTGGTGGTGCGCAAACTATGGCAACACTCACTGACTCTCATTCTAGTTGCTCCAACTTGGGCCCGACAACTGTGGTACACCACATTGCTGGAACTATCTAGTTCCGCACCAAAGATTACACCTCTCACCACGCCTCTTAACCCAGAACCGTGGAGAGATCAGACACCCGGACCCAGCTCAGCTCAACCTTGCGATCTGGCTCCTGAAATCTTAGAATTCGGTTTCTTTAACCTTCCTCCTGACTGTATGAATGTCATTAAGGAAGCTAGACGCCCTTCCACTAGAGCCTGCTATGCAGCCAAGTGGAAACGATTTGTGATGTATTGTCATAACAATAACATCAATCCCTAGATGTGTCTATCCAACACATCATAAGCTACCTACTACACCTACAAAGGTGCAACTTAGCCTATACGTCTATTAGGCTACACCTTGCTGCCATAGCAGCATATCTACAAAATAGACAATATTTCACTATTCAGGGTACCTGCCATAAAGTCCTTTAAGGAAGGACTCAAAAGGATAATTCCTCCCAGAGTTCCACCCTCACCTGTGTGGAATTTAAACATCGTTCTCACAAGTATAATGGGACCTCCCTTTGAACCTCTACATAAATGTGAGCTACAATTCTTAACATGGAAGGTTGCTTTCCTAGTGGCCATAACTTCTCTAAGAAGTTAGTGAGCTTCAGGAACCTTTCTTACAAATCCATCACAATAAGGTTGTTCTCCGAACTAATCCTAAATTCCTCCCTAAAGTCATTTTTCCCTTCCACCTCAATCTGTGGAGTTGCCCGTATTATTCTCGCAACCACACAGTCTCAGAAAGAGTTCTACATACTTTAGATGTTAAAAGAACATTGCTCTATTACATTGAGAGAACTCAACCTTTTCGAAAGACTAAACCACTTTTCATTTCTTTTTCACCACCACACAAAGGCAATCCCATATCAAAGTCCAGGATAGCCAGATGGATTGTTAAATGCATACAAATTTTCTACCACAAAGCAAAATGTATAATAACTGTTCCTCCTAGAGCCCCCTTTACAAGAAAAATAGGGGTTCTAAGGCATTTTTAGGGAACATTCCATTAGATGACATCTGCAGGGCACACGTTCACAAAACACTATTGTGTAGATGTGCAATGAAAACAAGCTAGTGTGGGCCAAGCTGTACTCCAAACCCTTTTTCAGACTACTGCAACAGATACTGGTGGCCGCCACTAAGGAGGGGGACTGCTATACAATCTATGCATAGTGTGTAATCTGCAGATCATATGCCTCGAACGGGGAATGCTACTTACCAGTATGCATCTGTTCTTGGCATGTAGAGCTGCAGATCTACACACGCCCACCCGGCTTCCTTTATCTGTTCCAGTATTATCTTATTTAGATACAGCATACAAGGGAATCTTCCTGTTTCTTACAAAGCTCCATCATTTCCCTGCTGGCGAAAAACAATCGAAGGATGGAGCAGATGCCCATACGCACTATGATCCTGAGGATGGAGCAGATGCCCATGCGCACTATGATCCTAAGGAGGAATCACCTACCTCGTGACTGCCAAATACTTTTCAGGACAAAAACAAGTGCAAACATCCGGGCCCAACACCAGATGGCGATCTATGCATAGTGTGTAGATCTGCAGCTCTACATGCCAAGAACAGATGCATACTGGTAAGTAGCATTTCCCTTACCTTATTTCTGTGTTTACAGAATTTTCACTAAGCTCTAAAGTAGAGTTCGATAAGGTTGTGCACTTTATAAGATTGCCAACATAACAAAACATCTGCTACTTGGAAATGCATAGAGATGGGTAAACATGTGCTTCATGTCTGTCAGTTTTGCAAATGTGTATGTATTTGTCCCAATGCAGTATACCCCATCCTTGACACGCATATACTTTTCTGAATGATTATTTTTTTCCCTCCATAGGATCCCCTGCTCCTGCCTTCTCTATCGGAGCTGGTAGTAAGCCCTCTGGGGCACGGCAGCGGTTGCAGGCACGGAGGCAACACACACGAAAGAAATAGATGCACGTTTGAAGTGTGCTTACAAGTGGTGTCTGAGATGGCGTACTCTTTGGCCTAGTGCCCATTTGAAACCGAGATGGTGCAGTAGTATTTGTCCAATAGTGAAACCCCGTTTTGATTTCTAGCAGATCGGTGGAGAAAACCTCTAATTTAGACATTTGCTATTTAACACCAGCACTAGGTCTTGGATAATACCATCAAACTGGTGAACTGCCTCTCAAATGTCCCAAACATGCCTGTTTACTTGAACTGTTCTGTTGATGAGACTGTAATCTACTGTTCTTGCCCCCAGTGACTAATTCCAATTCCACTATCAAATATACTTCCGCTCCTGGCACTACCCATGGCAGGGTTGTGTATTTGCTTTCCTCCTTGGTCTGTGTTTTTAGCTCTTTGCTGGTCCGCTACCATAACTGTTTGGATGCAACCTACCGTAGTCCCCATCAAGGTGGTTTTCAGCGCTCTGCTTCAAGGTGGAGCCTTTAAAATGAATGTTTCCTAATAATTTTCTGGATAGCTATCCCACATATCTGTTCTATATGTGGCTATTCAGTTTTTGCATACAGTGAGCTTCGTATAACTCCCTTAACACTCACTTTTTCTTCAGCCCATGAGTTACTGAGTTAAACTATAGAAGTCTTATTGGTTTCAGTTATCACCGTGTTCCACCTCATTGATACCCCAATGAAGATGTTTGGCAGGGGGTGGAGCAGAATTTCCAGCAACTGAGAATGTATATGGTGTACACTTTGCAAATCCCCTCTGCCAAACTATTTGTGGGATGATGCATACCTGGGCCTGCATGAGTCTGGATCATGTTGGCTGATTTTGACACAGAGAAAAGAATCCTACGTGTGGATGCCGAACAGAATCATATGATATGGAAGAAAATGTCACAGGTCTGCCCTGATGTACTGGAGGTTGGTCTGAGAAAGTCCTATTGGATGGGAATGTTGTAGAGCTTCTGGGCCAGATATCCCAAATGTATGTTCTTACAAAAAGCTGATTTCTCTTTTATAGTTCTGTGCAGTATTTAGCAGTTATGCACTAGCCAACAAAACGAAATAGATGCACTAATTCGGTCTAATTGAATCATTGTAGCTTACTGTATCTGTCTCTTCAAAATTCTATTTTGTGAGGGTTAGCAGAATTGCCTAGTTGTCCTGCATTCTCCATTATGCTGTATTCGCTTACACTAATGAGCTAGTGTGTGAGATTCTGGATTACCTTTACAAAAATTGTAGTGTGCAGAAAACGAAAGCGAACTGCTATATAGTAAGCAAAAATGAGTCCTTGAAGCCAATTAATATATATTGCATGTAAACACCATTTTGTGACGGCCACCCACTTTTTCACTACTACAAGCACTAGGAGTCTACAAGAAAAACATTTTGTAGATCACAGTTGAAAAATCCTAAAAGGCTACACATAGAACATGCAAGTGTAAGAAGTGCCAAAGCAAACCTTTAACTCTAATCTGGAGAAAATAACCACCACAATTCTTATTTATTTTCCTTGATCAACATTATTTTATCCCACCATGTCCTAACGGTGAACCACACTTTCTACACACAGATGAATGTGAATTCTGAACACACCCCTTCCGAACACAAATTCCTATAAGGTGGGAAGGGATTGCTATTTTCTCCACTTAATTCCCTATACACTACTGTCCTTGCCCATATCACCGCCAATAAAGTACTGCTCCCTTATCTTATTCACTGTTAGTTTGTCTACAGTCTTAAACCAGACTGACTCAATGCTGAGTATTTGTTCTTTCAGATTTTTTTTTATAATAATGTATATAAATAAGGACCCGCTCTCTGAATCAAGTTTGGAGGAATATATAAAGTATGTTTGGCGGCATATTGGTAGTGCCGGATTTATGCCTCTCTGTGGCTATGCTGCTGGGGGATGAATAGCGCCTCAAGTTTAGGTCCTGCGTGAAGTCTGTATTTCTAAGTTTTGATTGAGAAAGATGGCTGTGGTGTGAGGAGAGAGAGCTTAAATGAAGATTTGAATTTGTAAGCCTTTGCCAGTAAATGGTAGTGTGATGTAGTAATTTGGGTACCTTGCTGCCTGCCCAAATTGCCATGTGCAGTGCAATCTCAAGTGTGAATGAGGCTGTGTGTTTGGCTAAATCTAAATTTTAAAACCAATGAAAAAAAATATTTAAGCATTTTTCTAAAAAGAAAATTTATTTTTATATTTAAATTCCTTCAAGCTTGGTCCAGGGAGGTTCAGGGATTATAATGATAGGATGTCTTATGAGTTTGCTTTCTGTGAGGAGAAAACCTGCAACTAGACTGCGTGAAAGCATTGTGTTCTAATTGGCTATTAGTTTTAGCAGCGGTCTGCAAAAATGTAGGTTAGAGTGGCCAGAGACACAGGCTGCAGAATGTTTCATGGGATGGGCGCAAAACTGCCTGCATTTGACCGTGAATTACCCGACGTAGTTTCAGGGTTTTCTCCCCAGAGTGGAGCGTCTTAATCAGAATGTTGTGTATATAATGTGTTTTTTAACAGTCTGCTACCTCTTGAGGATGCTCTGCCTGTTGGTCTGAATGAGCGACATGATGTGGTTGAATTTGAGGCACAGGAAGTAGGGGGCTGAGTGTGATGCATTTGGATTTTAGGAATGTAGGAGAGACAACCAACTTTTTTTTTTTTTTTTGTTTTTTTTAAAGCAGGTTTATCAGAGGTGGTTAATTGGAATGAGGAATTGGTCATGTAGGGACTACTTGGGTACAATACATCCCTAATGGATGGCCATTCACAAGAGGCAACGGGAGGTCTGTTCGGATGTTGTGGGAGATAGACATCTCTTGGTGCTTTGAGAGCATTATTTAGGGATACCATGACACTTGCATTTGGTATGAATGGCCTTAAATTGTAGGCCAGAGTTTTCCAAATTCTGTCCTGAAGGGCTAGATCCATGCCAGATTTTTAGCATATCCCCATTTAGATAAATGTAATTATCTTAATCTGGCATTGTCAAGCCCTCCAAGACTGACTTTAGTGAACCCCTGTTGTAGGCCAAAGATTCAATGCGATTGTTAAAGTGCATGGTTAATTGGTTGTACCCAGTAAGAAGGATAGCATTGTTGCAGATGTATGCCTTGTTGATTTTATAAGGAGTCGTTTATAGTATAGGAGGTGGATTGAGCTCAAGGGTGAAGGGGCCCCTTTATTGGAATCCAGTGAAAGTTCCATTAGTATATTTGGGGGGATTCAAGGTAATTACTTGCTCTGTGCACAAACTGGTGGTTAGTGTTGCTTAGTCTTTCCCCTAACTGTTCCCTGCAGAGAAAGTAGCCTATGGGGGATCAAGAAGGCCTCCTTAGACGAAATATCTGCTGCCAATATAGAATGCCTTCTTAGCAGCTTCCGATATTGATCACCAATTGCTTACTTTGCATTCAGACCCTGAAAACTGTAGACTCTTCTGTTGCCCTTGAGCTAAGTGGGTGAGGAGTGGCTGACTGCATCCACTCCTGGTTTTAGAATCCTCTGTATTGTGGTTACTGTAGTCTGTCAAGGCACTTAATTCTGGCTTGGGAATGTAGTCCCCTGTACAGGTTTTCTTTTAGATGGTGGGATAGTCTGTCTAAGAATCCCATATTCTCAGCCTCCTTTGGCCTTTTTTTTGGGTACCCGTATATATGTGCATGTATGAACTGCTGAATGGAGTGGCCCCATATCTCTGAGGTTTGTTGTTTTGTTATTGATTAAATGAAGCTTTTTCATTCCTGTTGAGTCTCAAAACCTTTAGTGTGAATGAAACTTATTTTGGTCTTGCTTTTAATGTCTTTAAACTGATTTTAAATAAAAACAAATAATCTGAATGTCTTTCCTGGTCTTATTTATACGTATTACTATCTTTTTCTGTTTCCTGTTAGCCTCCTCTGGGTGGGATTGAGAACTTCTGCACAACATATGGAGACAAATGTTTGAAGGCATGTGTAACTGTAGATACACATGCTTAGCATAAGTCTGCCATCTAGTGTTGGGCTCAGAAGTGTACCAGTTCTTCGAAGAAATCTATCGAGTAACATGGTGTAGTAACTCCTATTGCTTGCAATGCGCATGATCCTAGACTCCATTGTTGGATTGTACACCCCCCTCCATCTGCTTAGGATGTGTGCTTCTGCTCAGTGTGGTCATTGCCGTGGGGCTACTAGCGGAATCCTGTCGGTATTGTTTTCGAACACTGTTATAAATCTACTTCCCTCTATTTATCAACATCAAATTTGTCCCGGGAAATTTGATTTGACGCATCAATTCTCATCTACATTCTTTCCAACGGACGTCCAATTGGTGATGAAACAAACTCCCTTCCGTTTCTACCCATCTTGTCATGCGAAGTTCTGAGGCAGAGGTATAGGAGGTTTTACCAAACCTACCACCTTTAATATCAAACCTTGACTTTCCCACCGTTTCCCCACGCCCCCCCTTCCGTAATACCCCTCCCCCCGTCCTTAATCACACTATACCTGTTGGGGAAAGACTACAACAGTTCTTTACAGAATCGCAAAATATCACATCCAACCAGTGGTTCTTGGATATTAGCCAACATAATTGCCTGGAGCTCTCATCAGCTCTTCCAAACATTCCACCTCACACCTACAGACTGTCAACAAGCCAACAGCTGCTCAATGAGGAGGTTGAAGCTCTGTTACAAAAAGGAGCAATAGAACTTGTTCTGCCTCAGCAATGAGGTACAGGAGTCGATTCTCTTTACTTCTTTATACCCAAGAAGGATGGGTCTCCAAGATCAATCTTTGACATTCGATCATTAAACAGATGCATTCTAAGTGAACGCTTCCACGTGGTCTCATTTTAAGATGTCATTCCGCTACTACTGCAACAAGGCCAATTCATGGCTACACTCTACCTAAAGGATGCCTACTTCCACATCCCAGTTCATCCAGCACATCATCAATTTCTCCGATTTGTGCTAAATGGACCTTTTCAACTAAAAGTGCTTTTCTTCAGGGTCACTACAAACCCAAGCGTGTTTACCAAAAGCTTAGTTGCAGCTCACTTTCGCAGACAAAACATTAATGTTTTCCTGTACTTAGACGATTGGCTCATCAAGTGCACTACTTGACAGAAGTGTCGTCAACACCCTTAAACACCTACTTCACCAACTAGGTTTCCCAGGCATTGCAGTCAAATCTCACCTGCAGCCACTTTAGATACAACCGTATCTAGGAGCCATCCTCAACTCTTATAGAGCGATAGCTCAACACTAATTCCACAGTTTCGCCCTCAAATGCAAATAACTGAGTACAGTCATGTGACTTCGAGGCACCATGCATAACCATAATACCTCATGCCAAACTCAAGGTGCCCGTCACAGGAATGCTTAGCGAATCAATGGACTCAAGCGCAGGGTCGGCTATAGGATCTACTGTTGATCAGCTGTCGAGCGTTCCACTATCAAATGGTGCAATTCAAAAAAACTGCTAAATGGACAGCTTTTTCTGGACTTAGTTCTGCAGAGAACCAGAACAGGTGCATCACTCACAGGGTGGGGAGTGCACGCAAAGACTTAACTTTGCAGGTTCAATGGACATCCAACCAAACACTTCTCCATATCAATCACCTAGTGCTAAAAGCATTCCTTCCCCACCAAACTGCCAAAGTGATTGTCATAAAAACAGACATGACTACCATGTATTATCTACAAAAACGTGGGACCAGGTCACCTCAACTATCTCCTATAGCACACACTATCTGGAGGTATGTTTCCCTGAAACAAGCTTCTCCTGTTAGGATATCTACCAAGAGTGTAAAACAACTTTGCAGCTCTCCTCAGCAGGAGACAGCAATTAGTACATGAGTGAGAACTCAACCCACAAGTCCTCTACCTATTCTTCCAACAATGGTGTCACCCAGACATAGACCTGTTCGCCACCGTAGAACACTCAAAATGCCCAAACTTCTCCAGGTTCCCACAGTCCAAGGGCAACCCAATGTGGATGAGTTGGTCAGGGATATTTGCTCATGCTTTTCCAACTGTCCTAATGCTCATCCTAGTAGCTCCTATGCGGGCCAGACAGCTGTGGTTCATCACACTACTAAAACTGTCGGTAGTCCCAAACCAAGTACTTCCCAACTGGCAAGAACTCAAAACAAGGGAGTAGTTGGGCATCCAAACACCAGATCTCTCCATCTTGCAATATTGTTCCTGAGGTGTTAGAATTCGGGTTCTTTAATCTACCTCCAATATGCATGGATAGTCTTAGAGGGAAGAAGACCCACTCCTGGAGCCGGCTATGTGTCAAAGTGAAAACGCTTTAACTATTGCCATTCTAAAAATATTAGCCTAACAGCAAGATATTGTTTGTTTTACATTTACGAAGATCAGAGTTAGCCTTCACTTCCATTAAATTGCACCTCACAGCATTAGCAGCAGATCTCCAACACAGAACATATTTCTATATTCAGAGTTCCTGTTATCAAAGCTTTTCTGGAGGGACTCTAGAGCTATCCCACCTAGAGCGCCACCAACACCCAATTTGAACCTCTATGTGATGTTAAAAAAACTAATGGGTCCCCCATTCGAGCCTCTGTACTCCTGCCCACTCCAGTTTCTATCCTGGAAAGTAACATTTTTTCATTGCAGTCACTTCACTCCGATGTGCTACAAGCATTGACTTTGGAAGAACCATTCTTCCAGCTCCATAGAGACAGTCGTACTACCTACCAACCGTAAATCCAATCCAAAAGTGATCTCATAGTTTCACATAAACCAATCCATTGAGTTGCCAGTATTCTTTCTACATCCAGATTCTGTTGCGGAAAGAGCTCTACACACACTAGATGTTAAGAGCACTAAATGTACTATATTGATGGGACTCGATCATTCAGAAAACTGCATCAACTGTTTATTGCGTTTTTAAAGCCACATAAAGTAAGGGCAATTTCTAAAGCAAGCATTTTACGTTGGATTGTAAAATGTATACAAACTTGCGAACTCTAAACAAGCCCTACCCATCCCTCCAAGAGCACATTCAACTCGTAAAAAGGGAGCTTCTATGGACTATAAAGGCAACATTCACATAGCTGATATGTGTAAGTTGGCTACATGGAATACACTGCATACATTTACGAAACATCTTGGAGATGATGTGGCCCGTTAACAAGCTAATATGGGCCAAACGGTTCTTAACACATTATTTCAAACCAATGCAACCCGCACAGATTACCCACTGCTTTTGGGAGGAAAACGGCTTTACAGTCTATGCTAAGCATGTGTATCTACAGCCAAACATGCCATGAAACAAAGTGTTACTTACCCAGTAAGCATCTGTTGTGGCATGTAGTGGTCATCTCACTGGGATACATCATCCTACACACGCCATCCTCTCCTGCCAAGCGGAAAACAGTCTAACGATGGAGTTGAGGGTCAGGCGTGTTGCAAGCAGGAGAAGTCACAACACCTTGTGACTCTAAATACTTTAACGAAGATAACTTGCACACTTCTGAGCCCAACACTAAATGGCTGACTTATGGTAAGCATGTGAAGCTACAGCACTAAACGCACAAAAGGATGCTTACTAAGTAATTTTTTCCTTATTGGAAGATAGTGGTTCTGATGCAAAAGCCCTTGGAATACAAACACAAGTTCACAATTCAAGGAGAAAGTATTTCTCGCTAACCTGGTAACCTCTAGAGGCTGCAGTCAGAAACCAGAACAAACCAATCCATTTTTGTATTGATATATTATGGTAGGTACACTGCAGCCCACATGCAAAGAACGGGGGTCAGATAGAGCTGCAAAGTTGCATTCCTACTCGCACACATGCCTTGTATACAGAAAACTATATCCAGCAGTTGAGCCTTTTTCTACATCACTCCTAATGCTTGGAAAGACCTGCTCCAATATATAAGAGCCTCATTTGAATTCTACAAGAAGCTTCAGAACTGGCTTTTCCAAGTAGTCCATTGGGCCTTGGTTTTTGGCTAGGCTCACACCTGCTCACTGCCAGGATACCCCCCTGGGTGATGGTACACTTTACGATTCTGATTAATATTATACATACAGGATCTTTAAATTTGGGAAAGTTTCAAGGCAGGTAGTGCATCGAGGTGATCACAAAGAGCAACTGCACACGCACACCTTTTGTATAAATGACTTGTTTAAGGCAGACGTTAGTCTTTAACTGACTCTAGCAGAACCGTGCCTGCCTAAAACATCGGGCCACTTTTAGCATGTGTCCCATTCATTGTGCTTCTAGAACGGTGGTCACAAAAATAAAATATAGAAATGTGAGTGGGAATAAAGTATACCCGACTGGTAGAGTGTAAAGGTGAGATAGTTGGGGGTGGATGGGGCAAGAAGAGATTGGAAGAATCCAGTTCCACTATGCATGTTTCTTCTATTACCCTATGAACCTTTTTCCAGGCTACCAACAGGATCTGGAAACTTGTTTTGGCTATAATCTGTCAGCGCAGGAGGTGCTGTTTGCTGTTGTCTGGGAACTTGTGACTTTATTACACGTGATCTTAGGGAAACCTATACAGCGACGATGGCACCTGATATGATTTTTGTTCTTATTCAAACACAGCCTCCTACAAGCGCATGATCTGGAGCTCTGAGTTTACAGTTCCTTTACCACCCCCATCTGTTTTGAGAGCTTTTCAGTATTGAGTCCCATCTGGAGGCCGCATCATGCCACAAGGCTTCTGAATTGAAAGTGTGTGAAGAATGCAGAACGTCCGGTATGGCCTGCACAAAATCTGCTTTTTCTGCAACAGTTCTCGTGACTTTTCTCACAGTTGCATTCTGAATCCTTTGGGGATAGTGGGATGCCCTAAAGTGATCACAGTGCACTTGGAGCCATTCAAACGAGGCACTTGAATCCCCAAGTCGGGTAGCCTCATTGGAGTCCTAGAAGACCAATTTAGCCCATTTGAATGACCAAACTTGGCTGCAACCCCTGCCTAGAGCCCCGAGATTGGCCAATATGACGAACTTGTGGGGTCCTACTGATCTGGTCATAACTTAAACGTTATTGCTATACAGAGGAAGATTTAGATGCAGACTACCTCTTCATTTCTTACATTGATGCAGGCCATTACTTGAACTTACACAATGCAAGTGTCTTTGATACTTCAACAGAAGGTAATATGCCTTCGCTGCTGGCCATGCTTCAAAGGAAGTCCTTTTGTCCACTTTGGTGATGCAAAAAACAGCAAAAGTGTTGGAGCTAGCATTAGCCTTCACTCATTTTAACTCCTTTTCCTCTGCTGTTTCAAAGCCTCTGCAGTCCTTTAAAAGGGCACTTTTGTAACCCACACTGGCTGCCTTATTAAAACCTTTCTTGGGTCGTAGTCAACAAACATACGTCTTGACATTCCAGGCCTGCCCTGGATGTAAATGTCACACCCCTTGCCAGAGTGTCTAGGGATCTAATCCTTCTCTGCTAAGTAAGAACCCAAATTAATTCGTTACAACACTTCCGGTCCAAGAATCTGGGGGCTAAAAGTCTTTGCCTTTGGTAGTCTTGTCCTTCGGATGCCTACATGCTTACTGGCCGCTATGTAATTTCCCTGTGGGAATGGGCAAAACTGGCTGGCTGCAGCCTCCTTGGTCCCAAGAAGAAACCGTTCTCTTATCTGGTCCAGGATGGTTTTGATACTTTCAACCAAACCTTTAAATGTGGCTTAGACTTTGAAGATACTGAGGCTCACTCTGAGCACAGCAGTCACATTGCATCTCCATGATTGTATGGGATCTACTGGCTTTTAAGATCTCCTTGCAACACTCGAGACGCCAGTCAATGGTGAGTAGCTATTTTGCAAGAAGGCACACTGTCCTGGAGCTTTGCAAAAACAGCACAGCCATGGCAGGCTTGGTGGGTGTCCTTCCTAGAAAAACAAGTTCACCAATAGGACAGGAAACTGAGGCTTCTTTGGAGCATAACAGTCCAACTTTTCTACCTAATCTAAATGACTCGACATGTGTACAGCCCCGTTTCGGTGCAGGGGTGGGCCTAAAGGATGGCCCTACCAAGAGTCAACACAAGTTCAGTCTGTTATCGTCCACTGGTACTGCTGGTTCAAAACCTCTGTCCCCACTCCCCCTGTTAATTTCGCCCCTCTCCACAAATGGAAGACTATTACTAAAGATAGCTGGATCTTAGTTAATCCACAAGAATTACACCCCTTTCTGTATTTTTTGAAACGGCCCTTCCAACATACTGTGCTCTTCAGCGCACTTTTTAGCTTTGTCGGCAGAGAATCACACAAGGAATTGTCTTGCAGGTTCATTCACAATATCCTTCGGGAAAGGCACACCTGCAGCTATTGCAATTAGCAGAACCTTTTTTTGGTGTGGTTACCTGCTGTTTTCCAGAATGTCTACAGTCTGAGCCCCATAACATTACACATTCTCACCCATTAGAACACCAAAAAATATATAATATACGTAGCATGCTTAGAATACTCCTGCCTATAATGTTGGGCTCAGATGTTTTCAATTTTTTCTTCGATGAAGTTTCCAGACCCACAGGATGTAGTGTGTCTCATACTTTTGGTGTAGATTTAAAATGCATAATGAAAATCTGATAGCGTTTTTTTCGTCATCCTGATCAAGCATATACAGAGTGGGCTCAGAGTTTGTGTTCTTAACATGTTATGTTGACATTGTGTGGTTCCTAACCGATTCAATCGGATTTTTATTGCTTCCATTAGCCTCTGAAAAGTGAAACCACAAAAACAGATGACGACCTGGACTTCAAGGAGCCCAGCAACCATCGGTGGAGTGCTGCCTACAGTCACCTCAGGATGCCAGTGGAGTGGATGATGAAAAGAAACCTGTTCAAAATTGCTTGTGCAGTAATTCAAAATACCAGTGTGCAGTCCACTACAAAGTGTGTAATTTGGCTGCACCACGGTGACTACTCCTGTTTTTTGTGCCTCGCTTTCAGATCGATGAGGGTGCTTTGATACCAAAGGGAGCAGTGAGGGGTGGGATGTACCAGGAGAGCTCCGTTGAGACCCTGGACATCTTTTGAGTAGATCTTCCTCGGTGCCGAAGAACATGAGGTCAGTCCCTCTGGTCTACAGCCATTCAACTGGTGCCCAGTCCAGAGGCTGTCTTATAGCGAGCCTATCAATAAGAAAATTGAGCTGGCCCGCACACCAAGACCATGCCTACAGTCTTAGAGTATGGTCCCAGCCCCTTAGGCCCACTCCACCAAGCCAGGGCCCCCAAAGAAGTCCCATGCTGAGGCAGAGCACCGCTCCTGCAGGAGTCTGCCATTATGCGCCAACCACAGTTGCAAGGAAACGGCAAGCCAAGGACCATCTCCGTCTTCGGACTTCAGTCCAAACCCGAGCAGCTTTGCAAAAACTGACCATGCAATTGCCTGGGCTGCATCCACCTTTGCGCACTAGAGACTCCAGCAGCAGCTGGGCACGAGATCACATTGGCACACAAAGCAAAGCAGAATTCAAGGCCTATGTCTACAAACACAGCTGAGCATGTCAAGGCTATGTTCCTCGACTCTTCAACTGGGCCAGGCAGAAGCCCACTGCCAATTCACCCTGTAATGGACAAAATCTCAGTGTGGACTTCCCCACCACTAGAGGCCCTTTCTCAAAAGAGGAGGGTTGCCTTCAAGGGCGAACCTTACCCCAAGCCTCTAAGTCAGCATCAAAAAAGGAGATAAACCGAGCCACCATTTCCCCTACCTCTACCAGAAAGTCCACCTCTTCCACAAACTTAATTTCCCCTTCCATTTCCAGATGACTGCAATGTTTCACAAAGTGCCGGTGCACGTCGCCCAAGAGGACGACGAGATCCTATGGAGACGCTCTCAAAGACCGAGTGCACAGGACAATTTTTACTCATGTTGGAGGGTATGTTAAATTCTGCTCCGGATTTCTTTAGGAAGCCGTTCAAGGCCAAGGTAGTGACCCCAAGTGTTGAAAAGAAATTCAAACACTCCAATTGTGACCAAGTATAATGAAGGGCCAGGTTCCTCTTGACTCTATGGTCCACAACGCCCACAATGGCACTTTTGCCCAAGCCACTGCCAACTTTGTATGCCACTCCTTTCGCGGAACGATAGGACCCAGAGAAGGAGTTTTATCTCCCAGAGGAGTACACTATACAAGGTGAGATGTCTGAGGACAAAGTCCTCTCTAAAGCCAACAATTGCTTTGATTTATATTCCGGAGAGGCAGCCTCTAGGAGCATCAATACTAGCTTAATCCTGAGGCACTCCTCCTCCACCATATCTACAGGTTTATGCCCAAAGTTTAACAACCTCACAACTTCCTGTTTCACAGTGAGTAC
The DNA here is from genome assembly GCF_964204655.1 of Triturus cristatus. Lineage (NCBI taxonomy): Eukaryota > Metazoa > Chordata > Amphibia > Caudata > Salamandridae > Triturus > Triturus cristatus. The sequence continues at coordinate 1,025,520,835 of NC_140584.1, forward strand.
CTTTTCGTTTCGATGAGATGATGGGGGGGGAAAAAATTTTATGGAGACAGCAAATTCCACGGGGGTGGTCCAAATCACTCCCAAAGGGACTTCTTTCGTAAACAGCAGCCCAGGGCTGTCTGACAGTCAGTTGCCTTGCTTCAAACAATGTCCGGTCTTGGCCTGTCTCAACAGGTAGTAGGTCCCACACATCAGGCGTGCCACACCTTGGATTATTTGTGAAAATACCATCTATCTTTAATGAATATTACCACGCTGCCTTCACTGTGGTCAGTCAGACCTGGGGCAATTTTCTTTGATATAAAATGCAGCCAAATTGGCCAAGTATTGGCAGCCCATCCAACTTGGACTTCCTCTCGTGCTTTCCACAAAATTCAAGCACATGTGTTTGCCCAAGTGCTACAGAATTTGTTTTCTCGGACAGTCAGACGATGTTTATTTAGCGGTCTCGCAGTGCACGCATTGTGTTGGACACTGCTGCCCACTCGTTAGCACCTGTGAAAATGACCAAAAAAGAGACATAAGACACCTATTCCCTGTTTCTCTGACAAACTGAGGGGCATATTATCAAGAAACTGGGTTAAAATTATCGCCGCTAAAGCGGCAGAAAACTGCCGCTAAAGCTGCGATAATGGGCTTGATAATATGCCGTAGAGAATTCCCATAGAAGCCCATGTTCTGGTGTCAACATGGGCTTCTATTGGAATTCTCTACGGCAGTTTTCTGCTGCTAAAGCGGCGATAATTTTAACGCCTTGCTTGATAATATGCCCCTGAGAGCTTTCAAGCAGTGCTGTCGAAGACAAAAGAAAAGATGGAGAGCTGATTACTCTGAATCAGAGAAAGCAGAGTACAAAATGTGTCTAGCTGATAAAATCTTGATCATTCACGAAAAAAAACTGCTTAATTTACAAGTAAGATCGAAGGAGCTATTAGTTTCTCAAAATAACTTTTTTCCCACGATTCGTGAGCTGACCACTGATGCCGCTAACTTACGTACCGACGTCTGTTCGTCTTTCTGTGATACTGTGCTGATGCTTTTCGTTGTAAAGTTAAGGGTGTTCATAATACATTCTCTACCTTGGCGCTTGTCACTTCTTTGAACCTACAAGCCCCTGTATGTTTGGCTGTGAACAGCACTCTCAGCTGGCTCATTCTACCTTCTAGAGAAGAGGTCACTGAATTGCTTAAGTCCTCGAAATCCAGCTCTCCATGTGACCCTTGTCCACCAAAGATTGCTGCCTTAGTAGCAGAGAGTATGTAATGTAATGTAAAAAGTTCTTATAGAGCGCAACTTACACCGGACGGTTTCTTGGCGCTAATCATTAACTTGAGAAGAGGCGCAGAAGGAAAAAAGAGTGCTCATGTATAAATGCTGAGGAAGAGGTGGGTTTTGAGAAGGGACCTAAAGTGAGGGTAAGAGGGAGAAAGTCTGAGTTTCAACGGAAGTGAATTCCAAAAGGAAGGAGCTAGAAAAGAAAATCTGAGGCCTCCATGTTTTTTGCGCCTAAACCTGGGCGTCTGGAGGAGCGCATGATAAGAGGATCGAAGGTGCCTAGAAGGAACATAGGGGTGCAAGAGAGAAGAAATAAAGGAAGGACCGATGCCGGCCAGAGATTTATGGGTCAAACAACCAAGTTTAAACTTGCAACGCTCCGATACAGGAAGCCAGTGAAGGGCTTTGAGCAGAGGGCGGACGTGAAGATGTTTAGGTTGATGATAGATCAGGCGGGCAGCCTGATTCTGTATCAGCTGTAATCTTTTAATTTGATATTGTGGGGTGCCTACATACAGAACATTGGCATAGTCAATCTGGGAAATGACTAATGCCAATAGTGCCAGAGTAAGGGCCTCGGTGGTCAAGAAATGAGCTATTTTCCGGATCTTCCTAAGCTGGAAAAAGCAAGAGGACACAGTGGCACTGACCTGGTGTTTCATTGAAAGATCATGGGAGATGTAGACTCCCAGGCTTTTCACCTTGTCAGCCGGACAAGGAGAGGGACCAAGAGAAGGGGGCCAAAAAGTCGAATTCCAAGGGTTGGATGGGCCTCCGACAAGAACAAGCTCAGTCTTGTCGGGGTTAAGCTTAAGATGGTGAGCACCCATCCAATTACTGATATAACAGAGGGTGAGTTGAAAATCTTGAATCGCTTCGTCCGATGAGTCAAGGTTGAAGACAAGCTGAATGTCATCTGCATAATTAAATGCAGTGACATTCCTTCCCCCGGAGGGAGCGAATAAGGGGAGTGAGATACAAATTGAATAGGAGTGGTGACGGAGACGAACCCTGCGGAACGCCGCAAGTGAGCTTCATTTTATCAGCCGAGAACTGGGAGAGTCGGACAGATTGGTGGCGGTTCGTCAGAAAGGAACGGACCCAACTAAGGGCCGTCCCACTGATGCCCGCCTCTTTGACACGGTCGACCAAGATGGTGTGGTCGACCGTGTCAAAGGCCGCTGATAGATCTAGGAGAATCAGGGCTTGACTGGTATTAAAGTCGGCGTCTCTACGGAGTTCCTCCATGACAGAGAGGATAACCGCCTCCGTCGAATGAGCAGGTCTAAACCCGGCTTGCTGGGAGTCTAAGAAGTTAGACTCTTCAATGAAAGAGCTGAGGACTCCGGTCACATGTGTCTCGAGTACCTTACTCAAGTAAGGGAGAAGGGAGATAGGGCGAAAATTACCCATGACTGCCGGGTCGGCATTAGGTTTTTTTAATGTAGGAACCACCTCAGTGTTCTTAAACTGGCTAGGAACCTCACCGAACAGAAGAGAGTTGTTCAGGAGGGCTAGTGGAGGGGTGGGACAGGCCGAAAAGGCAGCACGGAGAATCGCGGGAGGGCAGCAATCCGTGGGAGAACCAGATGAAACTTTATTAAGCAGAGAGAGAAAGTCTCCTTCTAGTATGGGGGGGAAACTGAGTTAAGGAGTGGGGATTAGAAAAGGGAATGGTATCTGTAAGGGGCATCACCGGAGATCCAGAGAGGATGCTATGTTTAATTTTGCAGATTTTATCTATGAAGAATTGATTGAGGGAATCACAAAGAGCCTGGGATGGAAGGGGTTTGAGAGTCACCTTATCGGGATGTGAGAGCTCCTCCACAATGGCAAAAATTTCTTTCGATTTTTGTGCAGAATTAAGAATTTTTGTGGAGAAGTAGGCAGTTTTAGCGACTGAGATGGCCTGTTTGTATTCACCGGAAAGTTTTAAAAATTGTAGCTTTTCTGAGTGGTCGTAGTTTCTGCGCCAGCGGCGCTCGGCTTGGCGGAGTCCCAGTTTTAAAGATTTGAGGCTGTCCGAGAACCATCGATGTGCGTCATGAGGACGCTTAGTTCTGATTAGCTTGAGGGGGGCAACCTTATCACTGGCAGACTCTAGCCATTTGATAAGTGCGGCTTCTTGGGAGTCTATGGAGCAGAGACTGGGCAGAGCCGAGGATGTTAAGGAGGTAAAAAATAAGTCCAGGTCTGCTTTATTCCAGTTGCTGGCTAAGAGGCTAGGGCCTCGACTGCGGGGAGGCGGTGGAGGGACCACAAGAGCGAAAGAAATTAGGGAGTGATCCGACCAATGACAAGGTGCAATCGTGACCGACTTAATTCCTAGATTGTAAGTCCATACTTGAATAGAATATGGCCCTTAGAATGAGTGGCCGAGTGGACATGTTGGAGGCCGTTAAGCCCACTTAAAAGGTCGGTAAAAGCCGAGGAGAAAGAGCTTTCATAGGCGTCTGATGGCCAGTAGTTGAAGTCTCCCAGAACCAACAGTTTGGAATAATTGATTGTAAGCTGGGAGAGTAGGTCGCCAAAGAGCGAGGGAAAATTTGGCATAGGTTGGGGGGGACGATATACCAAAACGCAGGTAAGAGGAGACACCGAGGATTCAAAGCGGATGGCTAGGTAATCAACCTGAGGGATAATGGATAGGGAAAGGGAGGTAAACCTAAGGGAAAGTTTGATAATGGCGGCTACGCCGCCACCTGGTTTCCCAGCTGGACGGTTGGCTTGAAGGATATAGTACCCAGGTGGAATGGCTGCCAAAATGTCGGGGGAGGAGTCCTCATACAGCCAAGTCTCCGTTATGAATAGGATATCCGGTCGGTCTGCGTCCAGGAGGTGGCATATGTCAAGTTGATGACGGACTAACGACTGAGTGTTGAGATATATAATTGCTAATTCCATATTAGCAGATGCCTGAACGGGCAAAGACTTGGAGGGAGGAGAGGTAACTGTATGTCCAGGAGTAAGGGAAGATGGGAGAATTTGGAACTCGGGGAAAGTCCTGCAGGCTTGGAGAATGCCTAGTTGTTTTAGTTTTAGATAACTGGTAGCAGCCAACGGCCAGGAAGTTGTATTGCCTTGCCCACTTGCGTAATCTAAACCCACGCACACCACTTACTTACACAGAAACTCCAACACTCCTCTGGAGGTAAAATGAGCTTTATTAGTATCGTAGACAAGGGCAATAAGTCACTGAAGCTAGTAAGTTCTTAGGCACCAAGTGAAATAATGAATACTCCACACCATATATATACACGAATATGATATCTGGAATATAGATATATAAACAGTTAATGTACAAAACACCTCACCAGATGCATCTGCACCGGAGTCTTCAACATCCCTGGCCAAGCACCGAAAACACCAAGTCGGGAACCCTGTAGAGACTGGGGCACAGGAAGTAATCTCTCCGGGCACCAAAGTCGTCCCGCGAGTGCGTCCACTCCAAGACTGAGTTCCTGAGCTCCACCTCACGGACACCGCTTTTTATAGTTAAATCAACACGTTCGAGAACCCTCTAGCAGGCGTTCTCGCCCATCCATCCATCATAGGTGCTGGCCGCATCTCTGCGTCAGACCCACCCATACAGACCTGGCCAGATTCTGCTTGGGTGTGCCGAGGCAAAAGACATTCCTTTCCCTATCTCCGACCTTGGAGAGCCTTGCACAGCGCATCCTCCCTATGTCCTAGAGATAAGCATAGAATGCACAAAAACAGGCTCAAGGCACAAAATAACCTCACGAGGTATGTCTTGCACCAGCTCGTACTGGTTTACGTGAAAAACATGTTTGTTACTGCTGAAGTGTAACTACAGGTCAGAGCAGCACAAAATGGAAATGCAGTACAACAAAATGGAAGACCAGAGCATCACATGGAATCGAGGTCAATATGCAGTTTAGCACGTGTAACGTGTAAAATGGCAAATGCAATACATTCCACCCCTTAACCCTCGATTCACCCATCATATCCCATTGGTCTAAATACTATGGATCTGGGACGAAGAAGGGAGAGAAGATTAGGAATACATTGAATACAACAGCATAATGAAATAGAAACACCAATAATCACTACGATAACACCCAGGATATAACGAAGCTGTCCAAAATTAGGTAGCCACCCAAACAACCAATCCCACCATCCTTGATCAACATTTTGGGTAACCCCTTTCACTAAATCTTTTAAAGCATTAATATGTGCATGGATAGATGTAGAATGATCAGATAAATTAAAACAACAGAGCCCATCAAAGTCCTCGCAACCGTGGTTGTGTTTCAACAACAAATAATCCACAGCTGCCCTATTCTGCAAAACAGCTTTCCTCGTTCCTTGAACATCTAATAGCAAATCAGCTAAAGCGGCAGAGGTATGATTGAGATTCTTCGCAATTAAACAGGCAAGTTTAGCAATAGTTCTTGCATTATAAACGGACAGTCCTGGCACTCCTACAATGGAAATAGCCAAACTAGTATACTCTGCCCTGGAAAGCAAGTCAATGTTAGAATCACAATCCTCAGGTAATTGAACAGCAGCTCTCGGGGAGCGAATATGTGTGATAGACTGCATAGGAAAAAGCATAAGACTTAATCGTGATAAGGCACAAGGTCCTCCAGTTATATTAGCTGGTATGTAAGTGTATGAAATATTGCCACACGAAAAAAGCCATCCCTTAGATAATTTCACATGGTTAACATGGCTAGCGGCTAATACTGTATGATTACAGACCATATGATTGGTAACATTACTGCAAAAGCTATCATGTCGTGACTGACATAATGTTTGTTGATCAGTGGTCAATTGTGTGCTTTTCTCTAGTTTCAATTGGGCACACTTGCCAATTTTGGCAGGGTCACAAGTTAGTTGATAGCAAACGTCTCCAGTAGTGATGTTGTAGGTAACAATACTGGTCATGTTCCTCCAGAGATTATCTGTAACCTCCGGGCAAAAACGACAGTACTCATAAAGACTCAGATGTGTTTGAACATCCGTTTCCTCTACTACCCCATCAAAGTTAGTTTGGTTGAAGATGTGCAGAAGCACACGTGCAGGGGTAGGTACGGCAACGAGACACGTGGATATCATATCAGCTGTACTCTGAAGATTTCTCATACAGAAGTGGGAAGTGTTCAGCACATTTTCGGCCAAGTAGGTCCAGATATTATCTGGTTGCTGCAACAATGCTGTCATCCGACTCGGGCGGTTGATCGCCTTCGGCATCCCCGGGCCCTCCCGGACCCCTCCGGACACGCCCAAACACAGACCACACAGCGCAAGCATTGCAGCGGCAAGCCATACTGTGATCTAGAAACAGAAAACAAACTGGTATAATCACTCTCGTAAATAACATTTTTCAGCAGGTACATTTTCCCATTTTTCCTGTCCGGGTCTCATGATGACAAGGATATTATCCTTTCCTTTAGCGATTAATTCTGCAGGTTCAGGAGGTTTGTTTGGGGACTCAACCCATACTTTCGCCCCTGGGTTCTTATCAGTAGATCCGAACCCGCCCTTTCCTCGCACAGTTAGAAGGGCTGGGGCCGTCCCCTTCATGACATTTCCTCCATAAACCGGCATGATGACCATTTGGGCAACTCGGTCACCGGGTTGCACAATCAGATCATTGTCTCCACTGTTCAGCAGAATAACTTTGATCTCCCCCTGGTAATCGGCATCGACCACCCCTCCCAAAACCTGGATGCCTTTAAGGGCAAGCCCAGATCGAGGAGCTATCAGTCCGAAATGCTCTGGGGGAATTTGAACTCCAATTCCTGTCTCAATCAAGGTAATGTCTCGTGGTTGCAGTCGATAGAATTTCAGGGCATGTAAATCAAGACCAGCAGCTTCTGGTGTGGCACGATATGGAGCTAGGGCCCCGGGAGCTGTCTCCCAGTACAGAATCGTATTTGTGGCCACATGGGGCTTGATTTGCAAAGCTGGGGTCAACATGCGCATCAAAGGAGTTTCTGCATTAGCAAGGGGTCGGTTGTTCAAAATTTGCAATGCATCAGACAAGTGATCCCTCCACCCCTTCAATGACCCATCAGACAACTTTTTCAACTGGTCTTTCAACAAACCATTCATTCTCTCAATCAAACCCGCTGCCTGTGGGTAGTAGGGTATGTGATAGATCCACTCAATGTTATGCTGCACACAAATCTTGCACCATCTTTCCTTTAAAGTGTGACCCATTGTCACTCTGGACCTGCAAAGGAATTCCGTAATACAAAATCAACAAATTCAAAGTTTTCAGAGTGTTAGACTGGGTTGCTCTCTTGCATGGAAAGGCGATGAGATAGCCAGAATAGGTATCCACCACCGTGCAGGCATACTGACATCCTCGACTCATTGGCATTGGCCCGATGAAATCAATTTGCCATATTTGCCCTGGCAACTTCCCTCTGCCTAGCTGGCCTCTCACTACCTGTGGAACCGGTCTGTGTTGGGTATGCTGACAAACGGGACAGTGAATGATCGCAGTTTTAATCAAATCTAGGGGAATATGCATCCCTCTACTTTCTGCCCACCTGCTAGTGGCTCGCTCGCCCAAATGTCCGCTTTTCTGATGCGCCCATTTAGCCATTCCCACCAAGTCAGAATCCTGCGTCGCCACCTCAGCTTCACGAATCTTCGCTTCTTGGTCTGCAAAGGAATTGCACCAACGCTCTAGTGAGTCAGTCGGGCAATGAGCATCAACATGATAAACTGTGACTGTACTCTGGGACAACAATTCCCAAATCTCCTGCCACAACTCTTTTCCCCAAACCTCCCTATTGTGAATCATCCAATTATGAGCATGCCATGTGGGAAGCCAAGTGGCTAACCCATTGGCCGTGGACCATGAATCAGTATAAATATGACATGTACCAGGGAGCTCTTGCTTTAAAGCCTGGTAAACCGCGTACAATTCTGCAAACTGACTACTTCTTCCCTCTCCAGTAGTCGACAGCAACTTTTTGGTCACAGGATTGTATGACACCGCCTTCCAATGTCTCTTGGTCCCCACATATCTGGCTGAGCCATCTGTAAACCACACATGCTTTTTGTCCTCCGCGGACAACTCTGAGAATGGCCCGCCCCATTTCACTGGGGACTCTCGCACTTTGGGTACATCTTGCAACAGTTCTGCATCTACTACTGGAGTTTGCGCCACTTGCTCATGCAGCACTGCGGTCCCCTTAGGACCCACTCGTGCCCTGTCTTGTATGTACCATTTCCACTTTATGACACTAGCCTCCTGTGCATGCCCAATCCTGTGTGTCTTGGGTGAGCTCATCACCCATTGCATGATAGGAATTTCAGGTCTCAAAAACACATTGTGTCCCAAGGTCAATTGCTCGGTATCCACCAGAGCCCAATAACATGCCAACAACTGCTTTTCGAAAGGAGTGTACCGCTCTCCAGCATCAGGTAGTTTCTTTGTCCAAAACCCTAGGGGCACCTTCTGTCTCCCCTGTTTTTGCCACAGGCTCCAGGTCGCATACTGATCCTGGACTGTTACATTCAAATCAATGCTTCCCTCTCGTATGGGCCATAGATCCAGGGCACGCTGTATAGCCTCCTTCGCTGACTCAAATGCCTGTTGCTGGGCCTCCCCCCACTCAAACTCATGCTTCTTCCGTGTAACCTTGTACAGAGGGGCCAAGATCTGACTCAAATGGGGAATATGCTGTCTCCAAAAACCAAACAATCCAATGAAGCGCTGCGCCTCCTTCCTGTTTCGCGGCACTGCAAACTCCTTAATCTTTTGCCTTACTTGTGGCAGCACCTCTCTATGCCCCTGATGCCACTGAATACCCAAAAACTTCACACTTCGGGTTACTCGGTTGTTATCAGTGCGGGACTCTGAGCGCGAAGCCCTGTCTGGCTTGTTCCATTCCCCAAGCTCTCCCAGCTCACGAACTGCCTCGACTACTTCTCCTACGGAATTACCAGTTTCATTGATTAACAGAGTCATTATCACCGCTTTGTATGCAGGGGGTGCCAAACGAATGATTTTGTTCCGCACGGACACAGTCATTCTCTGACCCATCAAATCATACGCCTCACCTATAAGGATTGCCAGCTTCATTCCCTCCTCCTTAATTCTCTGCGAGGCATCTCGTAGGGTAAACCATGGTTTTTCATTCCCAGGCCAATCTGAATCTGTGGGGTACTTATGACTACATCCCTGTGCGGCTAGCTGCAACAGGGTAATTTGGTCATCACTATTGTAATTCCGAAAATGTCCCTGCACAGTGGGATCAGTACTGAGAGTGCAAAATTTGGCAGCATCTCCACTGTCTAACATTACTCCAGAAGCGCCTTGATCATAAAGGCGCACCATCCAAGTTAACAGTGCCTCGCCAGGCTTCTGTCTAAATCTCTCTAAAACATCACTAATCTCCTGTTGGGTAAAATCCTCCAGACTATTTAACATAATTCCCTGCGGGTTATGTGGACCGGACTGAAGTTTCCGTCTTAGGATGGGCTGCACTTCCACTCTCTTACTATTATTTACCTTCTCCTCCCTTTCTCTCTGTAAAGGCTGCTCTCCTTCCGAGGAGAACTCTGATGATTCCCAGATGTTAGAATCCCAGGTGGATGGATCAAAATCTAAGCCTGCTTTGGCAATCGCTAAATGGACTTTTCGCTTACTCACTCTACCCCTCCTTTTCTTGTATCTGTATTCAGCAACACGGACTGCAGCCCGTTCTGCTATAGTCTGATATGTTTCTAATTTGTCTTGTAATAGCTTATTCTGACAGGAAAGCATTGTAGACATATTCTTAGCTTCAACGAGTTGTTTTTCTAAGCTTAACTGTTCTTGCTGCAGAGATAAGCATTAGTCAAAAACTTGACGGTAGGCATGCAACAGAGCCCAACCTCGGCGGCTCACTGTATATAATTCTTTTCCTTTTTCTATAGGAACTTTCCGTAGACAATTTAAAACATCTTCTGGCGTTGCTTCGCCCAGACAGTCAAACCAGCTCTCACTTAATCCTGTGCTTTTAGCATACTCACGCGCCAGCGCGGAGTATGGCGTCGCCTCCCAGCCAGGAATCTGCATGGGGGCAAAAGGAATTTCACTTGGTGCCAACGAACCAAAACCACCTTTTGTCTTTTTAAACATGTTCCTCCCCGCGTAATTTTCGAATCCTGCCACCGACTACGCCAAAATGTATTGCCTTGCCCACTTGCGTAATCTAAACCCACGCACACCACTTACTTACACAGAAACTCCAACACTCCTCTGGAGGTAAAATGAGCTTTATTAGTATCGTAGACAAGGGCAATAAGTCACTGAAGCTAGTAAGTTCTTAGGCACCAAGTGAAATAATGAATACTCCACACCATATATATACACGAATATGATATCTGGAATATAGATATATAAACAGTTAATGTACAAAACACCTCACCAGATGCATCTGCACCGGAGTCTTCAACATCCCTGGCCAAGCACCGAAAACACCAAGTCGGGAACCCTGTAGAGACTGGGGCACAGGAAGTAATCTCTCCGGGCACCAAAGTCGTCCCGCGAGTGCGTCCACTCCAAGACTGAGTTCCTGAGCTCCACCTCACGGACACCGCTTTTTATAGTTAAATCAACACGTTCGAGAACCCTCTAGCAGGCGTTCTCGCCCATCCATCCATCATAGGTGCTGGCCGCATCTCTGCGTCAGACCCACCCATACAGACCTGGCCAGATTCTGCTTGGGTGCGCCGAGGCAAAAGACATTCCTTTCCCTATCTCCGACCTTGGAGAGCCTTGCACAGCGCATCCTCCCTATGTCCTAGAGATAAGCATAGAATGCACAAAAACAGGCTCAAGGCACAAAATAACCTCACGAGGTATGTCTTGCACCAGCTCGTACTGGTTTACGTGAAAAACATGTTTGTTACTGCTGAAGTGTAACTACAGGTCAGAGCAGCACAAAATGGAAATGCAGTACAACAAAATGGAAGACCAGAGCATCACATGGAATCGAGGTCAATATGCAGTTTAGCACGTGTAACGTGTAAAATGGCAAATGCAATACAGAAGTGTGTAAAGAGATTAGGTCCCTGGGGGAGTAAGATATAAATTGAGCAGAGTGACAGGCCCCAGGCCCCGACCGGCCGCGGACGGGCGCAGACGGGCTTGCCTTAGGCGCGCCAGCGGCGCGCCCGCGACATCGTTCTTAAAATAGCGGAAGTGCGTGGCGCGTGCGCAGGCAGCAACAACAACTATAACGCTACCCTTCCAATTGGGAGCGTGAAGGTGGCGAGTGCAAGTACAAATAGTAAGTAAACATGTAATTGACTCGACTGAAAATGTTTAAAATGCTAAAATACCCCCCAGGAGCATTGAACACAGCTCCTATGCCCCACAGATCAAATTTAAAACAAGTTTTAAGCAGTACAAAGTAATTGTGGCAGATATCAAACGCCTGGTCTCAAGAATGATGCTGCGCGGCCGCGACCTCGCTCCTAAAATAGCGGAAGTGCGTGGCGCGTGCGCAGGCAGCAACAACAACTATACCGCTACCCTTCCTATTGGGAGCGTGAAGGTGGCGAGTGCAAGTACAAATAGTAAGTAAACATGTAATTGACGCGACTAAAAATGTTTAAAATGCTAAAATACCCCCCAGGAGCATTGAACACAGCTCCTATGCCCCACAGATCAAATTTAAAACAAGTTTTAAGCAGTACAAAGTAATTGTGGCAGATATCAAACGCCTGGTCTCAAGAATGATGCTCCGCGGCCGCGACCTTGCTCCTAAAATAGCGGAAGTGCGTGGCGCGTGCGCAGGCAGCAACAACAACTATAACGCTACCCTTCCTATTGGGAGCGTGAAGGTGGCGAGTGCAAGTACAAATAGTAAGTAAACATGTAATTGACGCGACTAAAAATGTTTAAAATGCTAAAATACCCCCCAGGAGCCTTGAACACAGCTCCTATGCCCCACAGATCAAATTTAAAACTAGTTTTAAGCAGTACAAAGTAATTGTGGCAGATATCAAACGCCTGGTCTCAAGTATTGCCTTTAAACTGACTGATCTTTTTCATCTAGTGCTGCTCTGGCTCATTTTCTTCACCCTTGCCTTGAATTAAAAAACCTTCGCTGCACCCATTAGACCCAAATAGTTATTGTCCGATTTCATGTCTACCTTTATGGCAAAGCTGATGGAAAAAATCATGAATAATCAACTTGTCAGCCATGTTCAGGCTAAAAAAATCCCGGATGCCATTCAGTTTGGATTCCGTGCTGGTCACAGCACTGAGACTGCATTCATTAAGGCAACAGAGGAGATTAGGTTATCTCTGGATGGAGGCAGTAGGGCTGCCCTTTTCTTGCTTAACCTATTTGTAGGAAAAGTAGGTTTCTGTTGCTGTAACCCCTTTCCCCCCCCCCCCTCCACACACACGTTTTGCCAGATTCTTGATGCAATTTGTCTTGATGTTCTCTGGGTCTCTGCAAATCAGGTTCCCAGGGCCTGCGTTTTTTCCCAAAACGGTACCTTTGTACCACCAGTTGGCACCTCTCTGACCACATGCAAGTCCCTTGTAAAAGATACCATGGGTACCAAGGGCACTCTGACCAGGGAAAGCTTCTAAGGGCTACAGCACATATTGGCCCACCCTTAGAGGTCCTATACCTTAACAGACACACTGCACCAAAACATTCAGCCTGCAATGGTAGAGAAAAGTGAAGAGTAGACGCCTGCAACCCACTGCCTATGGTATAGGTAAGACACTCCTCTAGCTGGGTGCACTATACCACTCGTGAGGGTGCAGTTGCATGAGCACTGTACCCCTACAGTATCTAAGTCCATTCTTAGACATTGTAAGTGCAGTAAAGCCATAAAGAGTATATAGTCTGGGAGTTTGTCATTACGAACTCCACAGCACCATAATGGCTTTACTAAATTCTGGGAAGTTTGGTAGCAAATCTTTCAGCATAATAAACCCATACTGATGTCAGTGTGGGATTTATTATACCATGCACTCACATGGCATCTTAGAGATGCCCCCTGAGGAACAACCAGCCTCTGGTGGGTTCCCTGACTGGTAAACACTAGCCTGCCACCACGAGACAGGTTTCTGGACCCCTGGGGTGGGAGCATAAGCTCCCTGGGCCCAGAAGCAAACCCTCTCCTGGGCGGAGGAGGTCACCCTTCCCCGGGTCAGGAAAAGCCATCTGTGGCAGAGGAGCTTCAAAGACCTTGCTGCCTGTGTAACGAGACCTCCAGCCTCTCCTGCTATCAGGAGCAGGCCCCCTTCCTGTCTCCCCTCCTTTTCGGCTGGAAGACGGGCGGTAAAAATTACAACAGCTCAGAAGGTGTGCCCACCTCTCCCAACCCCACCCGTCAGGTGGGGGAGGAGAGGTGAAGCCCACTCTTCAGTGCCCGCCTTCTTGCAGATAGCAGGCACTCTCCTATCAGGGATGGGGATTGTGCCAACTCCCCCACGTGGGGTGAGCACACTAAGGGTGTAGTCACCCTAAGGTCAGGAGCCCATTGGCTACTAACCTCGAGACCCATAAAATGCACCCTAAATACAGTATTTTGGGGGAAACCTGAATCAAGAAGACAGATTCCCGCAACTACAAAGAAGGACGAAAGAAGACACCCAGCATAGGAGACTGCAGAGAAGAACTGACTTGGCCCCAGCCCTACCGGCCCTTTTGCAGTATCCAGAGATCCTGCACCAAAAATCGCCTTGTCCAGCAGCCAGCGACCTCCAGAACCTCTGGGAGAACTGACTGTCTTCAACAAAGACCAGATCTCCTGTGAACAGCATCTCTGTTCAAAAGAATCACAAAAGAAAGACTCCAAGCCTGCTGAAGACAATGAAACCAGACGCCTGGAACCACCACTTCCCCCGATGCCTACAACACGAGTCCAAGTGGCTCACCAGTCACAGTGAGGTCCCCCAGCACGCCAGAGTCTGAGTCCACCGTGGGTTGACTCCTCCAGGACTCTCTGACATTGCCTGAAGCCTCTGCATGGAGAAAGACCTCACCGCTTACCTCAATTTAGAATTTAGGGAGTTAAGTTCTCTATGCAAACCCAAAAACATTGCTATGGGGTTCCATCCCTCCAAACAAAAGCTCCGGGAGCTGTTGGCATGGTATGCTAAGGACCACCCCTCTGAGAAAAGTGAGGACCTCTCAGATGGGGAAGAAGGAGGAGGGGATGAGGATAACCTCCAACCCCCCCCTCACATCCGGGGGGGGGGGGGCAGCTCCCTGTGCCCCTGACTCCAAAAATACGTCTCACAGCACCTAATTTCCTACACAAGTGGGTCAGGTAATTCTGAGACCATTGAGGACAGCCTTAATGAAGAGACCAACCTCTTAGTGAGATTGGCCAAAAGATGAGACCTCGAGGCCAGACTCCTAGCTCTAGAAAAATAAAGAGCATAGGTGGCTTAGCTCCTATCAATGGGACAGAGAGCAATCTTATGATCCCAAAATTCCGAAAGGGATTATCCCCAAATCTGAGGGTGGTGATATCACCAAGTGGTTCACAGCCTTTGAAAGAGCTTGTGAAGCCAGAAAGGTGAGGAGGTCTCACTGGGAAGGACTCCTTTGGAAATTGTTCTCTGGTAAGTGCAGAGACAGACTTCTGACCCTTAGTGGGTCAGAAGCAGAGTTCTAGGAACTCATGAAGGGCACCCTGATTGAGGGATTTGGACTCACTACTGAGAAGTATAGAATTAGATTCAGGCGGGCTCAGAAAACCCAGTCAGCCCTGGGTGGATTTTGTAGACTACTCAATGAAAACACTAGGTGGCTGGTTGACTGGAAAGTAAAGTGCAAGATTATGATGGTCTTTATAATTTGTTTATGAAAGAACACAAAATAAGTAATTGCAGTGATAAAGTTTCATCAGTATCTGGTAGACCTAGGTCCAATTTCTCCCCAAGAATTGGGAAAGAACCAGTGGACCACTGGGTCAAGACGAGGGTGACCAGAACGTCCTCTGGGGGTATCCAAAAGAAAGGGATTACAAAACCTCCCAAGAGGAAAGACAGTGAGCATCTAGAAGATGAAAGTAAGGAGTCCCAGGTAGCCCCCCCCCCAAACTTGTCCATGAGGGTGAGCACAAAGACATCTCTCAACCTAAAACTGGGTACCAAGGTAAGAGTTGGGATCCCAACAAGGTATGGTGTCACAACTATCGAAAGACAGGACACTACCCCAAGGACGCTAGCTGTCCTAAAAACAGAGCCCCTAGTGTAGCTCCAGGGGTGCCAGTGTAGCTTTGGAGGGTGGTTCCTCTGATAAGCAAGTCCTTCTAACCTTTAACTGGAATATGGGCCCAAAAGGTGAGTTGGAGATTCCAGAGGGGAGTAGACACTTCCACCATCTACTGGTGATGGCATCCCAGCAACTAACCTGAGAAATACCTGTGCCAGCCACACTGTGGTGCATGACAGGTTGGTACTCTCAAATCAGTAGGTTTCATAAGAAACAAAAAGAATAAGGGCTATCCCAGGGGAGGTCACTGTTAGGCCTGTGGCTGTAGTGCCTCTAGAAATAGCTGGGCCCCTTAGTTGGAGAAAGGTGGTAGTCAATAAAGGCTTCCCCCTTGATTGTCTCCTTGGGAATGACCACCCAGAGGGTGGTCTGAGCCAAAGTGAGGTACTGGTGCAGTGCCAGACCTCATCCAAGGAACCTAGGGGTGACTGAACCTGCAGTTAATGCAGATAAGCCCCAAGGAAAAAGAATTGAAGGTGGACAACTGTTAGCCACAGTTCCAGTGGGCCAGGGAGATTCTATTCCAATAGTCCTCCCTAGCCCACAAAAAGACCTGACTCATCAGGCAACTGTCCAGCCTGAGTTGGTGACTCCTCGGCTGACAGAACAGAGGGTGTTCAGTACACCGTATAATGGCCCCCTTACCCTAAAACATCAGACATGCCACCAGAACCCAGAGAAGCCTGTAAGTTAGCCACTTCACCTACCAGTGAAAAGCTAAAGGTGTGGTTCTGGGCATTCACAGCTGTCAGTGGCCGCTGCTGGGTGGTAGCCTTCATGGCAGAACCTGTCCTTGGCATGGTAGTCTAGCTGCCTGCCAAATAGCAAGTTAGGCCCCCTGACCCTGTTGGTCATGGTGGGGTTACACAAACTGGGGGTAACTTCTGTGAGTAAGCTGGTACTTGCCCCTGCTAAGTTTGGATTCAGAGAGGTGCCTATCTCTGCAAATTCTACCTAAATATATGGGGTATAGACACTAAAGAGCTAGGAAAGGAGCATTGGGAATTAGGTCCTGAAACTGCTGAGGGAGGCCAGCTCCCCAAAGGGACTGACCTGGACAGAAGGCTGAAGGCAGAGTAGGCCTTGCAACTTTTAAACCACTTCCTCTACTCTTCCTCGCCTGAAAGACTAGGAAGACTCTCCTAGGTTTGGCTGAGTCTCCTGGCCTTTGGGCTGGAGGGAGGTGGGGGGCTTGTGTAGGAAAGTGGGTTTCTATTGCAGTACCCTCCCCCCCCCCCCCCCCACCCCCCCACGTTTTTGCCGGATTTCTGATTCATTTTGGCTAGATGTGCCCTGGGTCCCTCCCAATCAGTTTCCCAGGGCCTGCGTTATTTCCCAAAACTGTACCTTTGTAACCCCATTTAGCACCTCTATGGCCTCATGTAAGTCCCTTGTAAAAGGTACCATGGGAACCAAGGGCACTGTGACCAGGTAAGCCCTCTAAGGGCTGCAATACACATTGTGCCACCCTTAGAGGTACTGTACACTGCCATTGCAGACTGCGTGTTTTGGTGAAGAGAAAAGTGAAGAGTCGACATGGCACACATACCATAAGACATACATAACATCATTTCAAATATAAAATGAGTGCGGAAAGGAAAATGTACAATTCGTATTGGCCGGAAGACTTGTTGCATAATGAACAGAAAAAGGGAGGCATTATGAACAGACTGTCAAACAATATATATATGATTAAAAAACAAACGCAATAAAGTCATATGGCATCTTCCCGATTCTCCTCCCGTACAGTATCCGAACCCACACTAAGCAAATATGTCTGAAACGGGCCCATAGATCTCTTGGACGATTACGAGGCAGCATAAGGGCAGGATAATCATCAAAGAGTGTGTTGCAGTATACCACATCGGCGAGCCACTCGGTTGCTTTTGGTAAAGGCCCCTTCATTAAGAGCATTGCAATTCTGTGCCACGCTAACAATAGACAAAGTTACACTAATTTTCGATGGGACTTCAAAACATCAGTCATAGCCTAGCAGCGCCAGCAAAGTAAAATAAGCCAGTACCTCACCTGTGATCTCTCCCAGAACTTTAAATTTTGCATCCCAAAAGTGGTGCACACCCACACAATTCCATGCCATTTGAGCAAATCCGCATTTTCCCAAGCCACAATGAAGACACATAGAATCCTCTCTCACGCGATATTGGTACAGTTGAATCGGAGTATAATATACATACCATTCAGGGAAACAGTATGGATCACCGAGCAGTAATATTCCCACTGCCTCTCAGTAATTTCCATAGCCAGGTCGGCCTGTCATTCAGTACAAGCCTTAGAGGTCCTGGGACTGTTAACCTCCTGCGCAAGCACATACAGCACATTTGTGTCTGTTTTCAACAAATAAGTAAGAGTAGAACTTTCCGGGGGTTCAGACAGTTCGCTATCCAATAATGGTCCCCATGCATGGCGGGTTCGATAATAATGAAATTGCATTAACAAGGTTGGCGTTTCAGCCTGTGTTGTGACCTGTTCCCAGCTGCGAAGCACCTTTCCATTAAGGAAATCACCCTAACACTGTATTCCCAAGGCACGCAGGGTGTCTACTACGGCACACTCCTTACCCAATGGAAACCACTCTCACCATTCCAACAGCAATTTTGGAGAATACAGCAAAGTCACTGGTAACCAGGGAGATACTCCATCGCTTTCTAGACACGTGTTGTAACTCAGCCTGTGCATGTAACCAAAAATACGAAAACATTGTCTGTGCTGTTCTGTAGTATGCTTCAAAATCGGGAGCATTAAGGTCCCCTGCCGAATAAGGGAGAGTAAGTGTAGTTCACTGCCCTTGAGGCCGCTTGACAGCCCACTCCAAACGTAACATCAAGGGGTTCAAGATCCTGAACAGTGCACCGTTATTAAAATTGGGATATTATCAAATAAGAACAGATATCGTGGAAGTTCAACCATTTGCATGATAGCTATACGTCCAATAAGTGAAATGGAAGGTGTATCCAACGGTCTACCACCTCGGTTAGTTGCTGAATTGCTTTTCCATAATTGTCTCTTGATACCACTTCTATATCAGTGTGGCTCATTATACCCAGGTAACGTATCGGGACAGTGGTCTATTTAAGAACTGTCATAGGTTTCGTACTATCAGTAATAGGAAACATAAGAGATTTATCCTAATTTATACGTAGTCCTGAATGACCACCAAAGTGTACTATCTCCCCAAGAACTGGAGCAAGATTCTTGTCAGGGTCGTGAACATACAATAGCATGTCATCAGCATTCGCAGAAGTTATTAAATTGTATTAAAAAAAAAATGGGATGCCTCTGTGGGAATGATATTCCTGCAATGCACAAGCTAGGGGTTCTGCCACCAAACCATACAGTAATGGTGACAGTGGAAAACCCTGTTGCGTGCTTCTAGTAATAGTTATTGGGGTAGATACCAAGCCATTAACCTTCACACGGGCTGTTGGGTCTTTAGGAAGACTCGGATCAATTTCTAAATAATGTTACCAACTCCCGCACAACATAAATTCCCACTCGACAGAATAAAATGCTTTTTCAGCATCTAAAAAAAAAAGCTAAAGCATGTACACCAGGATCAATTGAGAAATAGTACCAAAGAGGGTGCGAAGATTGAACTTAACAGAGCACCCAGATATAAAGCCTGGTTGTTCAGGACTCACAATACCAGGGAAAAGAGGCACCAGCTGATTGGCTTGAACCGTTGCAAACAATTGTAGCACTTCGTTGGGAGACATTGAAAAGAAACTACGTATCAGCGCTCATCAAGGTGCCGTATTGATGAACCGCCCCGCCCTGACTTTACTCTATTGTTTATTGACCCCACATATTATTTTAACTCATTGGATTGGATCTTATCTACATTTGCATATTAGAATAAAGAATTTGCTACTAGCATAGTGTCTCTAATCAACAGGACTTATCTGTCCTTTTCAAAACCGGTTGAGGATTTCTAATCACCTGTATAATCAGTTAATGAATATGCCGCTCATGCCCTGAAGAAGTCCATTACACTGGACGAAACACGTTGGCTGTTTCCTTACTACATAACGTTTGTCACGGCTGAATCACTTATGAATATATTTTAAAAAAAGATTTGAAGAATATACTCTATTGGACATGGATTCTGTTCTTGTCAGAGCCCACGAAGGGGCTACCAGGAAGAACACTGCATCATAGCGTCTCGAGCCGTACACCTGAACTACAAGTCCCATGAGGCTCGGGGACGCGACGCTGGTGACGTCAGAACGCCGTCGCGTCCGAGCGTATGAAGCAGAGCAATAGCTCGTCCGGAGAGAGGTGCAGTTACTTCAAGGCGGGTAAGGGTGCTTGGCACCGACTCAGTTTCCCCGTATTGTTTGGGCAGTAACAGCGCGGATCTCTCCGCTCCTTGTGGTGGCGTTGTGGGTGTCTTGCTTTGCGTTTTCAAGACCCCGTCTATGATTGAAAAGCATATTCTAGTAAAGCGCTTTCAGAACCCGGGAACATTTCTCTGGATAGGTTCTTCCCCCCCTCCTAGGAATACGAGGAGGACGTAGCCTTCGTAGAAAGCTCTGAGGTAGAGCTCAAGTCGTGACAGTTGCCTGGAATAGATAACTCGAGGTCATCTCCTGTTGGCGAGCGCTCGGCTGCTCATGCAGGGAAGACGGCAGTGACTTTGTCCAAGTTATAATACTGTTTCTTTCCCTGTTGGCGAGCTTTCCATATAGCTCTTGCGGGGAAAGAATTTTGTCCTGGCCCTTATACAAGGCCGGCTGGCCTTTTCTTCTTAGGGTTGATGCAAGCTAAGGAAAGGGTCGCACTTAGCTGGAGATACAGACAAACTTGAAAATGAAACCGATGCGATAATACCGGAACTTCTGACGCATTTCCCTGGTATAAAGTCTGCTAAAACACTGTGGTATTGAGTTATTGATTATATTTTGCACAAGACTTGTATCTGTTATGCTCATTGTGGCTCCTGATGATAAGGAGAAGTTCACTCCATCATGAACAGTTATTGCTGATGAAAAGTGAACCATTTGGATTATTGCTGCTTGTTTACTTTTGTTGCATGCCTATTTTCAGACAGAGGGACTGCGAGTGAGAAGGACTGTGGCTCTTCCTTCCCCTGTTTCAGTTTACCGTAAAGTAGCTTGAGGTGGGTAGTCCAGATATAAATGCTTCACAGTTTAATGGAGATAACTGTTACACCAATAATTGCTTTGCTCTTTGCTTTCCAGAACCACAACACATAAGCCAGGGTGTGTCCCTATCTGACGTATCAGCAGAGTGTTATTTTTCTTTTACAGGTATGAGACAGGAGGAGTGAGGCTTTAGCTACACAAAAGGCAGAGGGAGAAGTGAATGCTCACATTAGTCATCGGTGTTGTTATTCTTTGTCTCGTTGTCGTTTCAGATCTCCCTCCCCGCTGTCCCCTTCCTACCCTTCCCTCGCTTGACCACTCCATGGAGTCTGTGTAAATCTTATCAGACCGTGGTGGTGTCGAGAGGTGGACATTATATACGACGTGCGATCCTGAGGATTCCTGGCCGCAACAGTTCTCTATTGTTTAATATGCAAACTCTGTGGTGCACCTTTTGTTTTGTATTGTAAACTTTTTTAGTCCGGTGGACGACCGCTCCTTGACAGTGGTTGCTTGAACTGTGTGCACACACTTTGGGATATTCCCCTTACCATTATATACTTGGGAATAGTGGGCTAGGTGCGAGTTGCGATTGAGGTTCCACTGTCATTGCTGGTAATTTAATTTTGTATCTGTATTTAAGAGCGACAACGGACGGTAAGAACAACAATGTTCAGTTGACTTGCCAGGTTTTAGCAGCATAATCAATAACGCCTCACACATAGTCTGGGCATAATGCAATGGCCACCATCTCCTCAAGGCGATTAACCAGGTGAGGAATACGTTTTCCTGATGTGCCTTATAAAACACAACTGTAAGGCAGTCGGAGTCCTGCACCTTGCCACTGGGCATATCCTTCAAAGCAGCCACTATTTTGGTAGGAGGGAGCGGTGCCATTAGCCACTCCCTATGAGCATCTGTAAGCCACTTCATAGAAATATGTGACCGGTAGTCAGCAGTGCCTTGCTCGTCGAAATTAATGCGCAATGTTTAAAAATCAGTGTAAGAGTTTTGAAATCTCTCTACTACCTTTACTACATCACGCACAGAGTCCCCCCCTCTCATCCTACATTGTTAGCACTTCAGAGTCTTCATGGTTAGGCTGAACAAGTGCTACCAGAGTAGCACTTGGTCGCTCACCCTCTCCGTAAACTCTAGCAGTAGCATATTTTCCTAAGTGGGTTATCTCGCTTTGTGCCAGTTTATTATATTCATCCAATTTAGTTCTGATTTGTGCCAAGAAATCCTGTGCCATCCTCTCCTTATGAGAACATTCTAGGTCTGCCAAGTTATTTTACAGCCTGTGCAGACGATCTTGAATAGAACAGGGCACCCTATATGTTTCGATATAGTAACACCACGAATATAAACTTTAAAGGCCTCCCAGATAGTGGCAAATTCTGCAACAGACCCTGAATTAGTCTGAAAAAATTAATCTATCTCTTGTGCCAATTTCTTAGGAAACACTGCATTGAGCAAAGAATATTGTGGAAAGCGACAAGAAAAAGCACGCTAGCGTGATCCTTTCAGGGCTATAACCAATCGCACTGTGGTGCGATACCAGTATGTATGAGGTAAATGATCACATTGTTGTATCTCAGACAAAAGACTGCGAGAAACCGGCCAATAATCAATGAGTGTATGTATATCATGGACAGTGGAATGAGTATAGTCCCTGCCCCGTGGGGAACGATAGCACCATACGTCCTTTAGGCTGCACTCCTCGGCTATCGCAGCTATAGCACGAGCTGCCGCTGAGGGCTTTCGTTGAGGGCCTCGGAAACGGTCCAGATCAGGGTTCTAGACACAATTAAACTGTTCAGATCAGGGTTCTGGACGCAATTAAAGTCACCACCTCATATCTGTGGCATAGAGCTGTATGCAGTGAGTTTAGCATATAATGAGTAATAGAATTGGGGATTGCCATAATTATATTCGTATAGACCCACCAGAAGTATGTCCGAATGTTCTTTGACATCGTACTACCACATAGCACCATCTGGTGTCCGTAAGCACTTCTTGTAACTTAATCCCTGCACCCCTTCGCTCCCATATTAAAATCCCATGCACATGATTGGAAACCCTGCAGCCCAACTTTCACCACGCATACGTGGTAGTGTGAGGAGTCTGGTGCTAGGGGCCAAATGTGTCTCCTGAAATATGGCTTCATCAATCTGATGACGCTGCAAGTACGATACCACCTTATGAATTTTTCGACCGCAGGGCTGGAGTGGGAACCTGAAGCGGCCCTGGCAAACTGCTCGGTCGTCCCCCCTTGGGGGGAAAGGAGGGTCCGACTGAGCTGTTTGCGAGGGACGGTTTCGGTCGATTTTGTTACAGGGGGCCAATGTTGCCAGCCCCCGGTAACAAAACCGGCCCCCCATGGGCCTAAAACCGGCCCCCACCCTGGCGGCCCACCGGGGAAATGCCCGGTGCGCGCTACGCCCAGTCCGGCCCTGTTCGACAGTCATTCAAACCTCTAACATTCCAATTTAGGAAATTTAACTTCATCATCTATCTCATTGGTACGAACAAACATTTCCCTGGAGGCTACTAAGTACTGTCTTTGGTTTCCCGAGGGCCACACCATTACAGCAGGGCGAGGGTCGGGGTGTTGAAAGGTTGGCTAGGGGGATGCAAAGCAGATGCATGCTAAAGATAAGTTGCCTAGGAAACATATTTGCTTCTTTACCTTTTAGTTTAGTTAACAAGCAAATAAAGTATGCCCGTTTCATAGCTTTCCGAAATGTTTCTGCTCTGTCAAGTGAACAACAGCCCAGTGCTGCTGTTCACCAGAGGGCCAAGATCCGGAGGGCCGCACTTTGAGTGTCCGTGATCCATCTGAACAGGGTAACCTTGTATACCATATAACCCGACACCATCCGGCCGGCCTACAAGCAACCAAAACAGATAACTCTCTGCAAAATATTGTCCACTTTCGCCTGTGTAAAACAAATATTTGAGTGCTGCGAACCCCATCCCCCACCCACGCCATGTCCCCCAACTTTCAACAGGGCAATACAGTTCCCACCCCTAACTCCCCCAGAACCCACTATACCCCGAAGAGAGTGAGGTGGCGCACACATGGAGGCAGACGGCGCCTGCCGCACTCTCCTGTAACACTGCGTCACAGGAGGGCTGCTACCGTTTCTGCTCTCACTCAGAAGGAATAAAAAATAAACACAATAATGAGGTGAGCTGAATAGCAGGGCATCGCAGCAATCTTCGAGCAGCACAGCAGATGCTACAGACAAACATGACGCACAGTCTCTGGAAGTTCGAATAAGATCCTTCGGGACTCCCAGAGCCCCCATCTAACAAATGGACACAGCGACATATCACGATGGTACCGCAGTTGATACAGACGAGCGTTAGCTAGGAAGAGCAATTCTACAAAATGTCACAACAAATTCAGACAGAGCAAAATAATGGTAGTTCAAGTCAAAAAGCAATATAAACCACTCTCAATCCTGTTCATCAAGTATCCGCAGAGGCCTGATCGCCATCTGCATGCCCCGACTTCTCAGCACCCAGTGTAGAGGATTCATGTCACTCGAAGAAGCGCTGTAGTTCCTTGGGATCATTGAAACCTTAGTCTTACTGTTGGAAAATACTCCACTCCCACACCGGAAAGGGTGGTGGTAACGGGGTCTCTCCAGACATACACAGTGGTAGCTTGGCTCGAGTGGTCAGGAATCAGGCACCGTGCTAAGCATACGTCATACCCATACAATAACCATGCGTGCATCCGTTCCAAAAACAACTCTACACCGTAAAAATTATGAAAATATCTCTGTTTATCTTCTTTTTCTCTTAGTTGCTGATTAAATAAATAATAACACAATCACCATATACAAGGCTTTTTCTGTGGAAGGGTACGTCAAATAGATACAGTCTTAATGATTCAATAAATAGGGGAGATCATAAATAATTAAGGCATAAATATAAGTGCATTACATACAGGCAATTAAATATTATGAGGCAATAAATACTGCAAGCCAATAAATATTGTGCGACAATAAATACTGTGGAACAATAAATACAGTGAGGCAATAAATAGGTTAAATACAATAAATACAGTGCTCTCAATAAATAATTAAAAGCTGACAGTGACACTCATAGAATCAGATCACATTTAGATTTCTATGGGCTGATTTGGCCCAGTCACAGCTTGTGGTTAGATGGATGGCTTGAGGGTGTCTACTCCCTGGCTTGGACAAGGCTGAGGCCTAAACTGAGGTAGATCAAGGGGGGGAATTCTAGAGACCTGGCTCCCTCACTCTACACAACCCCTCTGAATTAGTCTCAGCTCACCCCTGGCACAATCAAGCTGGTTCCAGCACCTCTCTAGCCCCTAGGGTAGTCTCTCAGGATTCCACAGGGCCTTAGGCGCCCTCTATTCCACTTACTGCCCTTTTTCTGAAGCTCCGACGCCGCTGGAGTCGTGTCGACGCCGTGAGGCGGTTCCGGTTCGATGTCGGCGGCCTCGGCGCAATGTCAGTTCTTGACGACGCCGGTAGGCGGTTCCGGTTCGATGTCGGCGGCCTCGGCTCGTTCTCGACCTCCGGTTCGATGACGTCGGGCAGTCTTGGCTCGATGTCGACTTCCGGCGGCTCCGGAGTGCGATCCCCACTCCCGACCTCCGGTGCTCCTCTCCTCAGGTTCCGGCGACTCCGGAGTGCGACCTCCACTCCCGACCTCCGGCACGATTCTCCTCGGTCTCCGGCGACTCCGGAGGGCGGACTTCACTCCCCCGTCGACGCCGCTCACTCGACCTCGGGTGACTTCCTCCTCGACCTCTGGTACTCTCTACGACCTCCGTCGGCGCCCTCTCTCGACCTCTGGCGGCTCCGGGTACGACGTCTGCTTTTCCAGTCAGCGCCGCTTCTCCACCTCGGGCTCCGGGTCTCTAGGCTTCTCGACGTCGGACTGCAGGAAAACCAATAATCCGGTCAGGACTTTGCTGTTCTTTGTTTCTAAGGCCTGTTCCTGCTGTCCAGGTCCTTAAGATGGTTTTTCTTGCTTCTTCCCACACAGGGCTCCAGGCTGGGCTCAGTCAGTAGGGACTAGTATCAAGGGTGGGTTTATGGACCCCACTCCAGGCACAAGTTTCCACCCCTGCTGCCTCACTCCTTCCTCCTTCAGGTTTCTGCTGCTCTCCCTTCACCAGTCAGGTGCCAACTGCCAGCTCCAACTGCCAACTCTCTGTCTTAGCTTCCAAACATTCTAAACCGCCTCCAACTGTCACAGGGCTCCAGAATGTTGCAGAAGGTTCTAGTAGGTTCCAGTGGGTTCTGATGATGTCACAGGTGGCCACCATTTTGTGCTCCAGGCCCTCAGACAGAAGTTCCAGGGGTAGATAAAATGGCTCCCTGAATCTGCATCAATACTAAAAAGTCTGGTGGTTCCCAAAAAGGAGAAAAATACTAACAGGGCTTGAGGCAAAAGTGGGACAAAATAAATAATGGAGAGGAGGGACCACCCAAAGGGCTGACAGGTCTAACACTTACCATTCCCAGTCACCCTTAAACGCGCAAGATACAACATCGTATAGTCAAGTTTGAGTTCCTGCAGTTTGCGCTTAACGGGGAGGAATCTTCTTCATGCCTCCTGCACGTGTAGTGATGTCCGGATATATGGAGAGTTCAGTACCTACATAGCGGAGGGTCCATAACTCTCTAGTGCGGCGCAATGCCTCATCCCGTTCTCTATAGTTTAATAGTTGTGCTATAACGGGCGGGCTCCAGATAGGGGATGCTGCGCTAGAGATAGGTGCACTACAAACATATCTCAGAAGGTCTCACGGCCCATCAGCTCAACTAGCAGACGTTCTAAAAAGAACTCCATATTACCAACATTAGTGAATTTCGCCAATTCCACAATGTGCAAATTCTTCCTCCCGGAGCGGGCCTCCAAGTATTCGGCCCTGGCCTGCAGCACCGTTAGCGTCTTCTCCATCTGTTTTTGGGTAGCAGTAGTAGTCTGCTAATCTTCAGCCTCCGACACTCGTCTCTCCACCATATCTAGGCGCTCTGCGTGTTTATCTATAAGTTCAGACAGCCTGTTCATTCTATAGGAGAGAGTGTCTGTTTTCCTGCAAATTTTATTGCGCCTGAGCTGCATTGTTGCCATAATTTGACATAAATTGCTATCCAGTTCAAGACAAGTAGCCTCAGGGACTGTCTCGGACGCCATTGAGCTGTCGTCACACAACCTGGAAAAAATGCTGAATCGGCCCACAGTTGTAAAGGTGCAATGGCGTTTATCACCTCCTACTCATAGGATGAACCAGGCCGGAATTTCAGCATGGCCATTGCAGCACACTCGAGGCAAGATTACGGGGGTAGTCATGGCCATCCCGCCACAAATCTGATAAATTCACAGGAGGCCCAGCAGTGTCCACAGACCAGAATAACAGTCCTGCCACTGCCCCCAGCTGTCCAGGGGGGCACATGTGCCATCAGCCCACAAAAAGTCTCGCCACAGGTTACCGGCTCAGGCAGAGGGCCGCAAACAGGTCCGAAGATGCAACAGGCCACACTAACATTCGATGTAGGCCCAGCAATACCACCTCAATCTGCAATGGCCTCCAGAACACTGTTTAGTATCGGGAATCACCTGCTCCGCCGACACACCATCACTCACTAAGTGAAGTGCGATTCCCCGCAGTGCTCCAAATATTACAATGAGAATGGATTATGGAGGATTACTGAAACAGCCGAGGGAGCTCGCCGACTAGGTGGTCATCTTGAGGCCAGGCAGACTCTGCCCCCCACCATTACTGCAATTTATTGAAGCCCTTACTGACGTCCTACTCGAGGCTTAGTCCAAGCCCTGCACAGGGGCTCCTGTGCCTTGGACACTTGCCCACCGCCATCACCCCTGCACCAGGGGACCTACGTTTCCTCCCAAACACCCCATCTCGAAGAACTTGGTGGTCCAGGCCTCTGCAGGAAGCTGGCTCTTTATATACCAAAAAGAGGTATACTGTGCAAAGAGTCCAGGTATCCCTTATAAGTGATATTGCTCTAGCAATCCAAGGTGCGCTCTTGGGGGTGGGGTGGTTGCGCATTCTTAGGCTTATCAGAGAGGAGTTGTCAATAAATTAAACACACAACTCAATAAGGAGATCCACATCAATTTATAAAAATAACGCTTGTCATTATATAAATTTAGGTACCAAGATCATCAAAATCACGTAAGTACGTTTCGAGTTATAAATAGTTACAGGTTTTAAAAGTCGACAGTACTATTGACAGGAATGTACAGTAAAGAAAATACATACACTGCATACACGTACTTTACAGCGACATACAGGACCAATCTTCTGGACATTAGGGGAGTATGGGCAGGGTCCAAGGCATCACCAACAGGTTACCTTGGCGACTGGGTGCAGAGGTGCTTTACAGCGTCAGGTGGCCTGTGTAAGTCTATGGGGATCGGTCCAGTCACAAAGAGGCTGCAAGCTGGGACTGGGGGACCAGTCCAGCGGAACCAACAAGGCGGCTCAGCTCTCACAATGCTAAGGGAAGTAGGGACGCCTTTGGTCCTCGGGTCAGGTGCAGAGGTAGTCTCAGGTGTCAGATTTTCAAGACTGGAGACGCTCACAGGAGAGAAAGCCTGCACAAAGAGGCTGCAGGCTGTGCCAGGAAGTCCACTGCTGGCAAACCCAAGGTGGGCTTCATCTCTGGGGACCACACTGGCACAATTGTCCCACTTCGACTCAGGCTAGGAGACCTGGTTGCAGTAGTGCTTTACAGTGTCTGGTAAAGCAGACTGGCAGTAATTGAACTGGCCAGCACAGGGGCATATCTGCTCATGCATATATGTCCACACATGTAGTATAGTGCACCCTGCTTAAGGGCTGTAAGGCCTGCTTGAGGTGGGAGGGGGGGGAGGGGTGAGTTACCTATACTGTCTGCAGGCATGGCACACAGAGACGAGTGCCATGTCATGTTTTCACTGTTGCCTGCACAAAGACACTCAGCCTCCAATGGTAGGCTGCATGGGTTAGGTAAGGGGTCCCTTAGGATGGCACAATATATGCTGCAGCCCTTATGGACCCTATTTAGTACCATGCCCTGGGGTACCATTAACTAGGGACTTACAGGGTGCCAAAAGTATTGCCAATTGGGGGAACAATTGTACAGTTTTAGGGTAAGAGATCTGGCACTGGGGATGTGGCTAGCAGGAACCCAGTGGAATGTCTGTCAAAATTGCATTGAATACCACGCAAAAAGTGGGGGGTGACCATGTCAAAAAAGGGGGACTTTCTACAGCCTCTAGCTTCAAAATTAAACCCAGCATTCCCTACCACTCCACCGGATATGGAAAAAGATTGAATCCTTTAGAGAAGAGGACTCTCTTCTGCCAGCCTGGCACTCTGGTTGAGAACACCGCATACCTCTTGGGGCAATAACCTCATATGATCTGGGAGTCGGTTGCACAGGTGCTGCTCATGGTCTCGGAGGAGACTTGAGCCATACTCTCCCAGGCAATTGCCGGTTGGAGAGATGCAGCCAAGTTCACCATAAACTGTGGGCTGGACACGACAGTCTCGTTGGACAGAGTGATTTCATTATCAGTGGCCCTTAGTCGCAATGCCTGGGTGAGAACCACTGGCTTTTCGGGGGATGTCAAGGCTTTGCTCATGAACATGCCTTTTTGAGGGCTAGCGTCTGTTCAGTGAGAAGGCAGACACGGCACTTTAGCACTTTAAGGACAGTAGGACTATGGCCAGGTCCTTGGGCTTTTCTGTGGCCCCTCGTCAACCACAGTCTCTACACTCCCAGCCACCATAGACAGCAAGCTTTGGAATCTTTCTGTGGTCGAGGATGCGGTTCCCGCAGACCACGTGGGACAGCCACCCGGAAGTCAGGCCTGTCCACCATCCTTCTGGCAGCCGCAGCCTCCAAACCCCTTTAGTTTGCCCTCCGACCATCACGGGCATCCAGTGGGAGGAGGGGAGGTTTGCCATCACTCATGCCACCAACGTACGACAAGCTGACCGAGGACCACTTTTCCTTGCTCCATTAGGAAGTGTTAGCTCTCTTGGCAAAGGGAGCTATTGAAAGTGAGACTGCATTAGAAGTAGGTTGTGGTTGCTATTCCCATTTTGTATGGTAGAGTGGGACTTGCAGGACACCTATTATAACATCCCCATCTTCCCTGCACACAGACGTTATCTGCTGTTCACGGTAAGCCAAGAGTACTTTCAGTTTGCCATGCTCCCCTTCAGTCTTACCAGCACGCCTCAGGTGTTCACTAAGGTGATGGCGTTGGTTTCAGCTCACCTCCAGAGATCAGGGGTTGCGGTCTTCCCCCTATCTTGAAGATTGGTTGTTGAAGACGGGCTTGCCACAGGCAGTCGTCTCCCATCTCCAGACTACGGCGAACCTTCTGCACTCACTTGGGTTGACTATCAACATGCCAAAGTCACATCTAACTCTCTCAGACACTCCCTTTCATCGGAGCTGTTGTGCACACAATGCAGTATCGGGCCTATCTTCCAGAGTGGCAAGTTCAGGATATTCAGGCTAAGATACGATGTTCCAGCCTCTATCCTGGGGCCCGATTCACAGAACTAACTTAAGACAAAATCCTAAACTTACTACCATTTTGGTATTCATAGAAGGCACTTACTCATTTTGGTATTCACAGAAGGCACTTACTCATCAATGAGTAAGTGCCTTCTGTGAATACCAAAATGAGTAAGTGCACTTACTCATTTTGGTATTCACTGAAGGCACATACTCATTTTGGTATTCACAGAAGGTTCTTACTCATTGATGAGTAAGTGCCTTCTGTGAATACCAACATGGTAGTAAGTTTAGGATTTTATATTAAATTAGTTCTGTGAATCGGGCCCCTGGATTACAATGAGAATTACCCTGAGGTTGTTGGGACTCATGGCCTTGTGCATCCTGCTTGAAACACATGCCCGTTAGCATATGTGGGCTCTGCTGTGGGACCTGAAGTCCCAGTGGGTTCAGCATCAATGGAATCCTTCCAACATGGTCCAGATCTAGGAGGGAAATTGAAAAAGATCTGCAGTGGTGGCTAACTAATTGCAATTGGGTCAGTGGCGAACCTCTCTCCTTTCCCACACCAAAGCTGACTGTAGTGACAGATGCATCACTCTTGGGCTGGGGCGGCTATCTGGGAGAGATGGCCATCAGAGGATTCTGGTCTCCGGTGGAGTCAAGGCTCCACATTAACCTGTGCTTCGGGCAGTCCAGTTGCCATTAAAAACCTTTCTTCATTCGTCAGGGAAAGGGTAGTACAGATGTTAAGGGACAACACCTCCACCACGTGGTATTGCAACAAACAGCGCGGGGTGGGGTCATTGACCCTTACTTGCACCTCTGGACATGGATGTAACACCAGGGCATATCCCTGGTGGTTCAACATCTGGTGGGTTCTCTCTACGCCAGGGCAGGCTAACTCAGTCATCTGCCTAGCGGATCACTAATGGTGTCTCTATCCTTAGGTGATGCGAGATATCGCTTGGGGAGAACCTTGGTTAGGTCTGCTCACATCCACCAAGAACACCTAATGTCAGCCGTTTTGTGCGCTGGAGTTTAAAAGGTGGCTTTCGCTCAGAGGCGCCTTTCTTCTTGATTGGAGCTCTGGCCTCCTGTATGCCTCTCCGATACCACTCATTCCTAGAGTACTCCAGAAGATCAAAAACAACCAGGCCCAAATCATTCTTGTGGCTCCGGATTTGGCATGCGGAGTCTGGCATCGCGAGCTGATGAGCTTGAGCATTGGTCCTCCGAGCAGCCTGCCTCTTCAGGAGGATCTTCTGTCGCAGCAGCAGGGCAGGGTTTGGCACCCGAACCTGAGAACACTTCGCCTTCATGCGTGGAGATTAAGCGCAAACAGTTGACCACTTTCGACCTTCCACCCAAAGTCTGCAATGTTATCTTGCAGCCAAGCATCCCTCCACCAAGAAGGAATAAGCCTGCCATTGGAGCAAGTTTGTGGCATGGTGTGCAGATAAGCATGTTGACCCCCTCTCTCCACCCCCCTTTTTCCAGGTCCTCTTGTTTTTTTCTTTCCTTAGACCAGCTGGGCTCTCCTTTAGGATCTTTAAAAGGTTAACTTTATGCCATTTCTGTGGTTGCAAGGTCAGCCATCCTTTTTCAAATTTGCTATTGTACATAGGTTCCTCAAAGGTCTCCCAACACGTTTTCACCAGCACCTTTTTTATGCCTCAGTGGGACCTCTGTGATCCTCACATTCCTGATATGCGCTCCCTTTAAGCTGCTCCATAACTGTCCACTCAGGCTTCTGACCATCAAAACAGCCTTCCTAGTGGCGATAAACTCTGCCCATAGAGTCCACACACCATCCAAATCTTATCCTGACAAACTGGTTCTTTGAACTAGGGCATTTTTCTTGTTGACAATGGTTACTCTTTTCCATGTAGGCCAGTCCATCACTTCGTGGGGTACGTTGGAGCCAAGAAAGGGAAGGCAGTGCAGAAGCCAACCATCTTGCAACTGATAGTTCTCTGCATCAAAATCTGCTAAGTATTGGCCAAAAAGCAACCCCCTGTGGGTTTGAATGCTCATTCTACCAGGGCCAAAGCTGCGTCCACTGCATTAACTTGTGGAGTTTCAGTTCTGAATATCTGTCAGGCAGCAACGTGGGCTTTCCTACACATGTTTATGAAGCACTACTGCCTAGACAGTTAGGTACAGCTTGATGGTCCTTTTGCCCATGTGGTTCTACAGAACTTCTTAATTTAATCTGTATCGCAGCCTTACATCCAGGGAAGTAATGCTTGGGTATCTATTCTGAGGTGTGGAATTTGTGGCTAGAAGTCTCTATCAGATGAACAAGTTACTTACCTTCAGTAACATTTTATCTGAGAGAGACTCTATCTAGCTGCAGATTCCTTAACAACCCACCCATTCTCCCTGCTCTGCGACCAGATTGTAGAGTTAAGGTTTAATGCCTGTAAGGGCCATAGATTTGTACACCAGTTGTCTGTGTTCCTTATGGCTCTGCGCTTCTGGCGTGAAAAATCACAAAAGAAACTGACAGAGTGCTAGGGTGGTGCCTATTTAGGCACAGCACATGTCACTTCCAGCACGGAAAACACCACGCTGAGCCGAATGACGCGTGCAGGGGTACAGCTCACCAAAAGTTTCCGAATCCAGTCTGACTCCTGGCGAATATTCTAAGGTAAGGAATCCGAGACTAGATGGTAGATAATGCATTATTGAAGGTAAGTAACTTGTTTATTAAGGCAAATGCCCTCAAATCTCCAAGATAATTGCACTGTTTTTACAGAAAGTTGTGCTCTCTAAAAATGTGTACCTAGCCACCACTTATATCTTTTTACCTTAATCATAGTT
The DNA here is from genome assembly GCF_964204655.1 of Triturus cristatus. Lineage (NCBI taxonomy): Eukaryota > Metazoa > Chordata > Amphibia > Caudata > Salamandridae > Triturus > Triturus cristatus. Next base: position 1,025,553,823 of record NC_140584.1, read on the forward strand.
TAACATATTCATTCTGACAAGTCCTCATCCAATTTTCATCCAGCAAAATAGGTAAAGGTTTTCAAACATCCACCCTCTAGACCTAGGCAGTGTTTCATCATGCCAATTTTGTGTCTTCCTTTGAATATGTCACCATTAACGCGCGTATGCCTCAACCATCTTTCTACTCACATTCTTCAAGGGTTTTCCGAAGACTGCAAATAATTACAAGGTAGTGTCTACACAAACTGTACAGGGCTGGAGGTGCATGTAACCACAAATGCTGTTTAAGTATGTCCCTTGCTATACTTAACCACCTTGTGTCACTCTAAAACAAAACAAAAAAAGATTGCGATATTCTGAGTTACTCAAAATATTCTTTTTTTTTTTAATGCTGTGTGTATGCAACCCACGGTGATGGACACTTTTTAGCGGTGTGTTGGTAGAGTTGTGGTGAATATAAAAGCCAGCTTTTCATAGTAGTTGTTTGATGCTCATCCACAAGGTGGTACCACGGCTTCACACATGCATGCATATGGTGCGCCATGTTCCTGAGTGTGACAACATGCAGAGTAACAAAATTTGCTAGAATTCGCACCAAGAATTTTCAGTTCTATTAAGGACACGGAGGCAAGGATTATTGCATCTGAAAGAGACACGTTAGTGATAGATTCTTTACCTTAGAATATCCCCAGGCGTCAGACTGGATCCGGAAAGCTTTCATCAGCAGTACCCATGCGCGTTGGTAGGCGTCGTCGTACGGCTCCGCGTACGTCGTTGGAGGCGTAGTCACCGAGATGATGTCGCTGGAGCTACTTAGATGCGTGCTGACATCAGTTCTTTCTTTTTCCGCGCCAGCAAACGCAGATCCGGAGAGAGCGGTACCCCCAGTCAATTTTTGACTGAGTTTTTGGGGACTTTTGTCTCTGTTTTTTTGACTACTTACACTCCAGGTGCATAGGGATGCCCGGTTTCAAGTCTTGCCCGACCTGTTCCCGCACGATGTCGGTGAGGGACCCGCACCATGTGTCTCTACTACCTGGGGCGCGACCACGACTCCGAGTCGTGCTCCCACTGCCGGGCCATGGCTTCGAAAACTTTGCGGGAGCGGTCCCGAAAGTGGCTAGAGGCCCGGGAGTCGGCTCCGCGCCGTTCTAGGTCCCGGTCCCGTGGGATGTCGGGGGAGCCATCACCACCATTCGAAGTCTTCACACTCTGAGTCAGGTAAGGCGAAGCACAAGAAGTCAAAGAAGCGCTGTCGCTCTTCGCCTTCCCCCTAGCCGGTTGCGTGACACGGCTGAGGGTGCAGGTGGCACCACCCCTGCAGCTCCGGCAGTTGCCGATGGCCTACCCACCCTTTCCGGGTCCATCAGCGACTCCGACCCAGCTGCAGGAGTTCCTGTCAGCCATGGCACGTGTCTTCGGACCGTCTGGCCCTGCTGGTGCGCCTTCGGGCCCCATGGACCTGACTGAGGGTCCTCTTTCTTCGACGTCGCCGGCCCCAACGTCATCGACGACTTCGGTCTCGACGCCGAGAGACCCCCATGGATCCAACCATGGATCCCCGTCCATGTTGGTTGGCCCAGTGCGACTTCCACCAATGCTACCGGTGTCGGCCGACTCCGTCCCTGGCCTCCTCCCCGACGTGGAGACGGCGCCGGAGGGGTGTCGACCGGTGCCATTCCGATGCCGTTTGGGAATTTCTTTCCCTTTCTTCACCCACCTCCTTCTGTCCCACTTGTTCAGCAGGCTGTGGAGGACTGGGAGGGGTCTGAGAACCCTCTCGCTGCACAATGCGAGTTAGACCTGGACTGGGATGAGGATCTGGGGGATGCAGGTGACCAGGTTATGATCCTGAACCTGGCACACTATCTCCTTCTGTGGTGGCTACGGAGCAGGGTGGTTCCTACTCTATGGTGTTGCATAGGGCGGCCGAGGCTTTCCACCTCGAACTTCCTACCGTGGCCGTCAGGACTAACCACCTGACAGAGGTGCTTCGACAGGCGTCTTCTTCTACGGAGCCGCTGCTGCCCTTTAATGATGCACTCTCGGACATTCTTTTGGGCACCTGGTCCAGGCCCAACACAGGGGCTCAAGTGGATAAGAACGTGGCCTGACCCCATCATCCGGCCCCGGGCGACCCCGTTTTCCTCTCCCAACACCCTACCCCTGAGAACTTGGTTGTCCAAGCCTCTGCGTCCCCAAGTGCGTTCCCTTCCGCTCCACTGGACAGGAAATCCAAGAAACTGGGGTAGATTGGGAAGAATATTTTTTCTTCCGCCAGTTCAGGGCTGCGGTCTGTGAACACCGCATGTCTCTTGGGCTGTTATTTCTATTCTGTGTGGGATATGGTTGCGCAAGAGCTGCCTCAGTGTCCGGTGGAGGCTCGGACAGTACTCTCCCAAGCTATTGCTGAGGGGAGAGACGCAGCCAAGTTCACGATCCGTTGTGGTCTTGACACTGCTGACTCGCTGGGCAGGGCGATTTCCATGACAGTGGCGCTACGCCGCCACGCCTGGCTGAGAACGACAGGCTTTTCTGGGGATGTTCAGAACACATTGATGGACATGCCCTTTTATGGCACTCGCCTGTTTGCCGATAAGGCGGATTGCGAGTTGGAGCGTTTTAGGGACTCGCGGGCTACGGCCAAGTCCTTAGGCCTTTCAGCTACACGCACTGCTTCCGCTTCCACCTTTCGCTCCTTTCGTGGTCAAGGAAGTGGCGCCCAAGCACGTTCGTTTCAGAGCCACAGGCCTGCGCAGCAACAGTCTCAGCGCAGCCACGAACGTGGGACCCGCAGAGGCGGGTCGCAGGGACAGCATGTGGATCAGTCCACCACCCCTCCTGCTGCCACTGCCTCAAAACCTTCCTAGTCCGGTGTTTCAGGCCCACCAGATGCCAGTGGGTGGCAGGATTCGCCATCACCTCCACCACTGGCGCACCATCACATTGGACAGGTGGGTTCTGCAAATTGTCCGAAGGGGTTACTCCCTCCTCTTCGAGACAGCCCCCCCTGCCATGCCACCACAGTATCCCCGCATGTCGGGGATCACTTGGCGCTTCTCCAGCAGGAAGTTACAGCCCTCTTGGCCAAGGGGGCCATCAAGCACGTTCCGATGCCAGAAGTAGGTCGTGGTTGTTACTCCCACTACTTCTTGGTTCCAAAGAAGGACAAAGGCCTGCGTTCCATCTTGGACCTTCGGAACGTTAATCACTTCCTCCGGAAGGAGAAGTTCAAGATGCTCACACTTGCTCAGGTCTTGTCTGCCCTCGACCCGCAAGACTGGATGGTAGCGTTGGACCTGCAGGAAGCGTATTTTCATATCCTCGTTCTGCCGGCCCACCGGCGTTATCTGCGATTCACGGCAGGGCAGGAACATTTTCAGTTCACCGTGCTCCCCTATGGCATTACCAGCGTCCCTCGGGTGTTCACCAAGGTGATGGCGGTGGTCGCAGCTCATCTGCGCAGATCAGGGGTTTCTGTCTTCCCCTATCTCGACGACTGGTTGTTGAAGGCGGGTTCGCCCCATACAGTCGTTTCCCACCTCCAGACTACGGCCGACCTACTGCAAATGCTGGAGTTCTCCATCAACATGCCGAAGTCGCACATGATTCCCTCTCAGAAGCTCCTCTTCATCGGAGTGGTTCTGCACACGGTGCAGTTTCAGGGTTATCCTCCCAAACAGCGGGCTATGATTTCGATATTTCAGCCCTTCTCCTGGGTTTCAGTCAGGACGACCTTGAGGCTGCTGGGCCTCATTGCCTCCTGCATCCTGCTAACCAACCATGCCAGATGGCATATGCGGGCTCTGCAGTGGGACCTGAAGTTCCAGTGGGCGCAACATCAGGGGAACCTGTCCGACTACGTCCAGATCTCGGAGGCCACTGCACAACAATTGCAGTGGTGGCTCACGAATCAGCATTGGGTAAGCGGCAGATCCCTCTCCCTTCCCCAACCGGAGCACACAGTGGTGACAGATGCGTCCCTCCTAGGATGGGGTGGCCACATGAGAGAGGCGGAGTCCCGGCGCCATATCAATCTTCTGGAGCTTCGGGCAATCCTTCTTGCACTAAAAACCATTCCTTCCCTCTGTCAAGGGGAGGGTGGTGCAAGTGTTCACATACAACACCACCGCCATGTGGTATTGAAACAAACAAGGCGGGTTGGGGTTGTGGACCCTATGTCAGGAGGCTCTGCGCCTCTGGTCATGGCTGGAACGTCAAGGCATTTCCTTGATGGTTCAACACCTGGCAGGTTCTTTGAACGCCAGGGTGGACGAACTCAGCCGCCGGTGCCTGATGGATCACGAATGGCGTCTTCACTCGGAGGTGGCACATGGTCTCTTTCAACAGTGAGGAGAGCCTTGGTTAGATCTATTCGTCACTGAAAAGAACTGCAATGTCATCACTTCTGCACGTTGGAGTTTCCAAGGCGGCACTCGCTCGGCAATGCTTTTCGTCACGAGTGGAGCTGCGGTCTATTGTACGCCTTTCCGCCTATAACACTTCTACCCAGAGTGCTGAAGAAGATCAGGTGCAAAAGGGCACAAGTCATTCTTGTGTCCCCGGACTGGGCTAGAAGAGTTTGGTATCCCGAGCTACTCAGTATGAGCATAGATTCCCCGATCCGTCTGCCTCTTCGGGAGGATCTTCTGTCGCAACAACAGGGGACGGTCCTCCACCCGAACCTGTGAAGCCTCCACCTACATGCGTGGAGATTGAGCTGCGACAGTTGATTCCGTTTGACTTTTCATTCTGTCAGCCAGGCGTCCCTCCACTAAATCGGTATTTGTGGCATGGTGCACGGCAAAGGCTGTGGATCCCCTGTCTGTCCCTCTTTCAGAGGTCCTTTTGTTCCTTCTTTCTCTGGCCCGGCAGGGCTCTGCTCTGGGCACTATTAAGGGCTACCTTTCTGCAATCTCGGCCTTTCTCAGGCTCCCTGATCAGCCCTCTCTTTTCAAGTCCCCTGTTGGAAACAGATTTCTCAAAGGCATTACTCACCTTTTCCCTCCTATTCCTTTTGTAATGCCGCAGTAGGACTTGAATCTGGTTCTTACCTATTTGATGTGAGCTCGGTTTGAGCCGCTGCACAATTGTCCTCTTCGTTTATTGACTTTGAAGACAGCTTTCCTGGTTGCCATCACCTCCACTAGGCGTATGAGTGAGCTCCAGGCACTTTCCTGTAAACCTCCTTTTCTATCGGTTCATCCGGACAAGGTTGTGCTTCGCACTGGTCCTTCCTTCTTGCCAAAGGTTGTTACTGCCTTCCACATTGGGCAAACTATCACCTTGCCCACTTTCTTTCCGCCTCCGCACCCTTCCAGAGAGGAAGAGAGGCTCCACCGTCTGGACCCAAAACATGCGCTTTCATTTTATTTGAATCGCACACAACAATTCCGGGTGGATGACCAGCTCTTTGTTGGCTACGTGGGCGCCAAGAAAGGCCTGGCTGTACACAAGAGGACTATCTCCCGCTGGTTCATCTTGTGTATCAAAGCCTGTTGTTCTCTGGCTAAAAAGGAACCCCCAGTGGGGTAGCATGCCCATTCTACCAGGGCGACAGCAGCTACTTCTGCATTGGAACGTGGTGTCCCCCTGCAAGACATCTGTCAGGCAGCCACATGGGCCTCGCTGCTCACTTTTACTAAGCATTATTGCCTTGACAGTCAAGTCCGGAGAGACGGCTTCTTTGACCGTTCTGTTCTCTGTGACTTTCTGGTGTGATCTTGTTTCGCAGACCCACCACCGGGGTTGGTATTGCTGGGGTATCTATTCTAAGGTAAGGAATCTATCACTAACGTGTCTCTTTCAGATGCACAAGTTACTTACTTGTGTAACGATATATCTGTAAGAGACATTAGTTAGTGATAGATTCCTTACCGCCCCACCCATCCTCCCCGTTCTGCGAACTGATTTCTAGGGTTAAGGTAATCCCTTTCAGGGCCTTAGTTTCAATGCACCAGTGGTCCACTTTCTTGCGTGGCTCTGCGTTCCTGGCGTGGAAAGTCGTGTACAGAACTGATGTCAGCGTGCGTGGGCGCGTCTAAGTAGCTCCCGCGACGTCATCTCGGCAACTGCGACGCCAACGACGTACGTGGAGCCGTACGACAACACCTACCGACACGCAGGGGTACTGCTGACGAAAACTTTCCAGGTCCAGTCTGATGTCTGGGGATATTCTAGGGTAAGGAATCTATCCCTAACTAATGTCTCTTACAGATATATCGTTACACAAGTAAGTAACTTGTGCTTCCCTTCCTTTTACTGCAAATTTTCAGCAGCCGATAAAAATAAAAAACTAGTCCACTCAGGGTTCACTTCCAGATCCAGAGGGGTAGGAATAGTGCTGTGATCCACCCTCCCCCTGATTGTGTCCCGCACTTGAACTGATATAAAGGGAAGGTATGCGGCAGTCAGGGGGCATTGGGGTGGTCGCCCAAATACCATAGTGACAAAATATGTCCCTCCATCCCTACACAAGGTAGCCTTCCAAGACTTGGGCAAATTATTGAATTTCCCGGTGGAGGAACTACTGATGTGGTGGTGGGGGGGAGGGGGGTGGGGGGGGGGTAGGGATTTCAATGCAATTATCTCTGGAGGGCTGGATCGGCACCCACCCCGGGACGTACAAAACCCCCAGACACGCTTCTCAGAATTTTTTGCAGCAATAGGACTGGTGGACATATGGCGAGTCCACAACCCAGAGGAGCGAATCTACACGTTCCACTCGGGCGCCCATGACAGCCTCTCTAGGATAGACTATATTCTCGCCTCTGCAGACCAGGCAGTTCGATTTAAAGAGGCTCGCCACTTGGCAAGAGGCATATCGGACCACTCTTCGGTGTGGACCTTTTACATAAAGGGGAGAATGCAAGCTGGGAGAATACCACCCGTTACACACTGGTGCTTTAAAAACCCACATATACGGAAGGGAGTTAAAGAAGCCATATTTCTTTATTTTCAGGAAAACCAAAACTCAGTGGGATCAGCCCTGACTCTGTGGGAGGCATTCAAGACGGTGGTTAGGGGACAGGCCCTTTCCCTGACTGCCAGAGTTCGGAAAGACAAATAGGCAGCATTGGACAGACTATAGGGTGAATTAACACAGCTAGAGGGGGAATTAAATGGGACTGAGTCAAAAAGTGTCAAACACATGCTGAGTGTAAAAAATAAAGAATATAAAGACCTAGTGACGTAGACCGAAAAGACAACACACAGAGATGCACAGAATAGAATCTATGAAGCGGGGGACAAGGCACGAAAACGTCTAGCCTGGCTTGACAGGCGAGAGCAGGCAAGTAGGCTGGTGATGGAATTGGTAACAGAGAGAGGTGAAATAATATGAGATCCACAACGAATCTTGGTAGAGTTTGCTGCATAATATGAGCAAATCTACACAGCTACGAGTACCTTAACGGAAACATGATAAAACAAATTGTTACAAGAAGTGTCTCTCCCATTCCCTATCCACATAAGACTTGGAGTCATTAGAGGGAGACATAACACAGGAAGAAGTAGCACAGGCAATTAGAAGACTTAGGCCCGGTAAGGCAACGGGACCCAACGGTCTTTCCTTAGAACTCTATAAATTGGCAACTAATATGATAGCCCCATACCTAAGAGACATGTTTGTGGAGAGTCGGGACTGTGGTAAATTTCCTATTGACCAGCGACTGGCCACGATTGTGGTCATCCGTAAAGAGGGCAAACCACAAAGCAGTTGTTCCTCATATCACCCCATCTCCTTATTAAATGCTGAAGCTAAAATCCTTGCCAAAGTACTTGTCACGCGTCTATTACAGGTTGTTACGAGGTTGGTGCATCCCGACCAATCCGGCTTTATGCCAGGGAGGAGCACTTCATTTAATTTGCATAGGTTGCATGCAGTTCTGGGGCCAATAAGGACGCTAAGGCAGGACGCAGTAGTAATGTCCCTGGATGCGAATATGGCATTCAACACCATTGAATGGCCTTATTTATTTGCAGTTCTGAAGAGGTTGCGTTTTGGTCCCAACTTTATTGCTTGGCTTAAACTCCTCGATAGTGAACCCCTAGCACAGGTGTTGGTCAGTGGGACATAGTCCTTGTCCTTTCACCTTCGAAGGGGAACGCTACAGGGTTGCCTCCTGTCGTCCTTGCTTTTCGCCTTAGGGTTAGAACCCCTTGCCAGGTGGATATGCAGGGATCCCCTGATAGCGAGGCTTCGGTGGACGGAAGATTGGGAAGACCAAATATCTCGTAATGTAATGTAAAAAGAATTTATAGAGCGCACTGCAACCCATCGGGCATCCTGGCGCTAAAGAGGGAAAGCCTGTAACAAACGACTATGACATGAGCAGGAAGATGTTAAATTCTGGGAAAGGGCCAGGTTTTAATTTGTTTACGAAAAGATAGAAGATCTTTTATATGCAGATGATATACTCCTATATCTCGCCTCACCAAAATTCTTGATACACTGAGTAACCAATATATTCACCATCTTTGGGAAGTACTCTGGATATACAATTTATTGAACCAAGCCAATAGTCTTTATACTCAGAGGTGAAACAGCCCCTCTTCCTAGAGATAGTGAGGCGAAAATTGTCACAGACAGATTCTGCTACTTGAGGATCTATATCACCACCGACTCAGCACAATTTTACGCCCAGAATCTACTACCCTCACTTCAGCGCCTGAGAAGCGATGTACGACACTGGAAAACCATCCCACTATCTTTACTGGGGAGCACCGCCTTATTTTATTGCGCTCCCAGGTTTCCTTTACGTGTTGCATAACACTCCATTTCTGGTACCAACCTCCTATTTTAAATCTATTGAAAGCCAACACAGGGAGTTTCTATGGGTAGGGAAACTACCCCGCATTGCTTTGCAAAAATTGGTAAGGGGATGGTATGATGGGGGGGATTGGACTTCCTGACATACGCAGATACTATTCCGCAGCACAGTTGATGGCTATCAATCATTGTATGTACCGTCCATTTGATGAGCCAGGATACAGAATGGACACAATGGTCTTGCCTGGGGGGAGATACGAACAGGTGCTTTATAATATATCAGTACGAAGCTTGGACTGGACATCGAAGATTACGCAGATCACCCCACTATGGGACTCGGATCAACTAGGGATATTGAGAAATTATTTATTTATTTGAGGTTTTATATAGCACGAACATGACCTGTTAAGGTATCAGAGCGCTTTACAGGGATAAACACGATACGTACGGGATGGCCAGGGCAAAATACAAGGATGGGGGTTAGAACTGACAACGGAAGGACAAGAGCCAGAGATAAATACAATAATCAATACAGTTCCAAAATCAGCGAGGAACATGACTACAGTAGGACAAAGTCCAGCAATACATACAATAATTTGTGGGGAGAGGAGCTGGCCTAACGGCTAGGGCGCTCGACCTCGGACCTGGGGAACTGGGTTCGAGTCTCGGTAATGATGCTGAACATCCTGTGATTCTGGGCTAATCACTTAATCTCCCCGTGCCTAACAAAAAATGAATGTGTGTCCTCATGTAACGTAACTGGTGCTATGTAAAGCGCTCTGATACCTGATTGGATTAGGGGTCAAGTTCACGCTATATAAAACTCTGCAAAAAAAAAATAAAAAAACAGTACAGGTCCAAAATCTGCGAGGGGCATGACTACAGTAGGACAAAGGTCAGCGATATATTCAATAAACAGTACAATTCCAAACTCAGCAAGCGACATGTCAGCGATAGGAAGATAAAACCAGCGATTGTATACGAGGGGACAATGATATTAAAAGTCTGAGAGAGCTGGCAGAACAATGGTAGGGGTGAGAGTTGGTACACGGAGATGGCCAGGCAATACAGGAGATTATATACAGAAACAAGCCAAGAAAAAGGTGGTATTCGCAACAAAGGAGAGTTTTTGGAGGAATTTGCTCATTAGGAAGGTTTTCCAAGGGATTTGATAAATGGGACTTAATAAGAATATCTAAGGTGGGAGACTTATGTCTCGAGGGAGGAGTTATCCCTTTTGTGCAGTTACAAGAGTATCCCTTGTGTGCAGTTACAACAAGAGTATGAACTAGCCACTACAAAAATGTTTAGATATATGCAGATTAAGCATGCCCTCCAAGCGGTAATTCCCAGAGGTGAAGTACTCCCTGAATCCTCTCCATTGGAGGACAGAATCTTGATAGATTATATGAGCCAAAGGGCTATCTCCCTAACTTACCAAAAATTGCTTAATAATGCCTCAGATCCCCTCCTCTCGCTTGGAGATTGCTGGACTCAAGATGTGGGAGAGTTGGATGAAGAGGACTGGCGGGAAGCGCTGGCCTCCCCCACGGGAGGTGGCAATCTCTCCCAAGTTTAGACTAGTACAGCAAAAACATTTACATAGAATATATTATTTATGTCAGATGCTGGCCAAAATGAACTTTAGGGAAAATCAAGTTTTTCCACACAATATGGGAATGTGTCTACATTAAAAAATACTTGGTGGGGGTTGTGGATTGCTTGGAGAAGGTACTGGGGAAAAAGTTTGAACCGGACGTAAAGTGGTGCCTCTTGACTATATGGGGGAAACAGACTTAAAGAGTAAAGAAAAAACATGAGTAACACTTGGAATGTCAAGAGCCAAGCGTATTATAGCCCGGGCATGGGGGATCCCAGAGGCGCCTCTGATGCAGGCTTGGCAAAACGATATGGATTGGTGTATGTTGGCTGAAAAAACGATATACGAAAGCCGGGATTGCCCTAGGAAGTTGGAGCAGTTGTGGGGCAGGTGGAATTCGTATAGAGGGCACATACGTACTCCACCGCTAATTTCTACACGTCATCTGAACGGGGAACAACTAGTCAATGCAATGGAATAGTTATACATGTACGTGTTGTCTAAAGGGTAACAAGTGAGATGTGGACCTAATTTTCTCATTGGTTTATATGCTTAAACACGATGTAGAGATATATGACTGTTTTCTTTGGTCATCAATTAAAAAACAAAATAAAATAAACTACAATTCCCATGATGCTTATGCACTTGCTTAACCACCAATCACAGAATGTCCTTTGGTATAAGAGCACTCCTTAACATATCACGAGCCTCTATCTTTGCCTTGAGACGATCATCAACACCTATAACGATAACTCCTCAGCGTCTATAGCCCTTCAGTGGTCCTCCTTGACACCAGTAATAGCTGAAACTTGAACCAAAACTGAAATTGACAAACTAGATCAACAACCTGGAACAGGATCACTCTCCCTTTTGTTCCGAACCTGAAAAGAAAAGGAACCGGTAATATCTGTGGAAACACACCCAATATATATGGGCGGGTAACACATAACAGTCATAATAATGACAGATTTGGGCGGGATAATCCTCGCCTTGTGTCCTTAATAGAATTGAAAATTACTGGTGCGAACGCTAGCAACTTTTTTATTCTATTACATGACCGGAGGCTTGGATTTATTTATTTGAGTTTTATATAGCGCTGGCTAGACCCGGAGGTATTAGAGCGCTTTACATAAGGAAACAGCATGTGACAAGTTACGAAAATATTCACAATTAAATTACAGAATGATTACATATTCAATACAAGAGTTATTAGCGAACACAAGAATCAAGATGCAAAAAGGCCAGGGAGAGCAGGGAGTCCACATGAAGGAGACAGCAGTAGAAAAGGAGACGAGACCTTTGTCCGAAGTCCGGCTGGGTAGATGACGGCCATAGCGGTGTGCCAGAACCAGTCTTATTGTTAGTTTAACGCTTTTCAAAAACCACAAAAGTTATATCGCATACGGGTTTATAATTAAACTGGTTAAAAGTAGAATAAGCCGATTTCATGATATCCTGAATATTGGAACTCAACATATATGACTTAGACGCCATTGTGCCTCTAACAAAATGAGCACCTAACACTTGCTTATCAATACCAGATTCTGCCATGACATATCTCGGCCATCTGGCAATTGTGGCTGATGTGACAGGTATAAAAGGCTTTTTGCAAAGCAATCAATACTCTTGAACAACCCTCCGGTCTTACGGAACGGGTACATTTTTCATACTCCTTTAGACATTGAAAAACATATAATTTCTCATTAGAAGAAAATGCATTATATTCAATACAACATGAAAAAGTCTTGGTTCTTGCAGCAATAGTAAACAAAACGTCTTCCGTAGTAAATACTCTAACTGTCAAGTCGAGACATTCAACAACAGAGGTGCGATGACAGGCAGATAAACACAAAAGCATAGCCAATTTGGCTGATAACTGTTTCCTAGACAACTGGAAATTATTTGGCTAATGATCGAACACGGTTAGTCCCTTAGTTATGTCCCACAAAAAGGAATACTTAGCCTTAGGAGGGTCCACCACTCGAATCCCCTATAGCAGTTTACAAACCAATTGGTGCATACCTGTCAAAGCCCAGCTCACCTGAGTTTCCGTTCAGTTCTGTTGGAGGTTGGAGACAGTCCGACCCCACCCTGAAACCGCTTGTTCCAGCACACTGGTGTAAACAGTGCACTAAGAACCAGAAGCTCAAGGGAAGTGGGGAAGTGGATAAAATAAAAAAAGAGAGAGACAACACCGTTCTTGCGTTTCCACTGTTGAAGTGCCGTTACAATCTGCGGCCCTCTCTGATTTCTGTAGAAAAGGGTGCCTATTGGAATATAAACAAAGAACAGATAAGTGCAACCTATCCCTACATGTGTTCCTGACTAACCCTTAATCTAATAGAAATTCCCTTCTACAAGTACCTCTTGGATCCTGGTCTTTAGCTTCCAGGTTTGGTATGTGTTACGGTTCTGGGATGTGTTTTCTATTACTGTAAAATTCCTATTTTCCTATAAAAATCAAACGAATTTCATTATCAGAGTTATCAACATCTAACATTCACCTTAGTATAACTAAAGCCGAGGTTCTTAATTGTAAACTGACTTTTCACACATGTCCAGACTTTATAAAAACAAATACTGTACTTTTACATCAAGATAACGCAGGTAATTAGTTCAAGTCCTTGCTTTACTGTTGGCCTTGCTGCCAATGATTTCCTCTGTTCGATTTTCAAAAGTTCCAAGTAAAACAATGTTTATTTCACTAAGTTCCACAAAGTATTCTTCCACAAGTTCGTGGGAGCTATCTTGTTCCAAATTGTCTATACGTGAATCCAGAAATCGCCATCAAAGTTCTTTCAGGTAATAAAAGGTTTTGCACGTACTTGTTGCTGGAAAGGGATACTGATCAGTCTAACATTGTCCACTTTCTCTTTTGCAGGTTGATTGCAGTGGGCAGAAGAGGAACTGAGGCAGGAAGGAGCCGGAAACCGAAAGAAGAAAGAGCCAGCTGCCACGCCCGTTGAAGCCAATGAAGATCAGGAGAGAGCAGGAGTGCCAGCGCCGAAGGATACGTCCTCAGGTAAGCAGGAGGTAGACGAGTACAAGCACTGGATGAGGCTCAGGGGCTGTCTTTTATAGACAGGACTTGGTGTGGTTCGAAGAGCTGGGTGTGGTTCGAAGAACTGGGTGTGGGTCGAAGAACTGGGTGTGGTTCGAAGAACTGGGTGTGGTTCTCACATGCCGGTGTGCAGAGCTTCTGTTATTATGCTAATGAGTAGAATTAACACATGCTGCACATGTTCTAGAAAGGGGTGCAGAGCTTCAGTTATTAAGCAAATGATTGAAGTAACACATGGCCTAGGGAGGGGTTTTCTAAATAAGCATTGGTAAATGCAAGGTCCAATGTGAAATCAAACAGAAAAATCCAAACTTGTGAATACATTAAGCAACATACACAGAAGCCTAGGGAGGGGGCTGAGATAACAAGAAAGGCTTTCAATAGTATGTTTAAAAGAGAGCTATTACTAAGACCACTAGTGTAATGAGAGGGGACATGCTCTTTGCTGTGCACAAACCCTAACAATACCTGCCGGTCTACTGTCAACTTGGGCATGTCCATGCGAAATAGCCGATCTAAAGTTATTTACCAACCTGTAAGTGTGACCCTCCCAGGCCTTGAGCGAAAGAAAATTGGTCACTTGAGATTAATCCAAGTCCATTGTTGCTGGAAAGCCTCCAGGCCATCAGGGATAGCTGTCTCGATATTACCAATGGGTGCAACTCCCCCTGAGGGCCCAGGAGCATGGACCAAGGAAGAAGGATATGGCAATTGCACGCCAGCTCCAAAAGCATTGGAAACCAAGGCTGGATTTTCCACAGGGGGGGTGACCAAGACTACTTCCGCCGACTGGCAAGCGATCAGAGTCACCACCCTGGGAATAAGTGCAAATGTGGGGAACGCGTAAATCAGAGTCGCAGACCAATCCTGCAAAAAAGCATCCGTGGCCCCATGCTAGGGGATTCAGCCTATATATCTATATATATATATATATATATTCAGTGAAAAAACCATAGGTTTAACACATGTTATAGTTAGCTGGACATTTTACTCGTAAAAAACCAATGAAATTCCCCCGTTATAGTTAGTTCAGCTAACTATAACTCGCGCGCCCGCAATGCACTGCTGATGACGTCACATATTACATCACTCATGACATGGTCAGTGACATCACTCATGACATCACTGATGACATCTCAAATGACATCACTGATGACATCATCCAGTGAATGTGTGTTTTTCTGAAAATTAAATATGTTTTATATATGTATATCTCAAGGTCGATGGAAGAATAAATGGGTATATAAGTGTCTAAATGGATGATTTTTATTTGAAAAATTGATTGTGTAACTGACTGATTAAGTGTATCATAGTGAATACATGGCTTAGTGAGTATTGTTTAAATATTTAAATATCTGTATCAGTCTCTCTCTTTGTGTATAAGTGGCTGCATGGGTTGGTGAGTAGCTACATGAGTGTCTATATAGGTTATTTGTTGGTTTTTTGAGTATCAGTGTCTGATGTCTGTATGGTTTGGTGGGGGGTATTACGTAGTGCATAGGTGCATGAATGAATGACTCAGTCTTTGTATGTGTTGAAGTCAGCATGTGTGCAGGACTCTATGGGTGCATGAGTGTGTGTATGGGTGTGTTAGTGAGTGATTGACTGTCTCTATAGTGTCTTTATGAGTAACTACATATGTTTTAAACTAGTATATGTGACTATTGGTGTATATAAGTGAGTATATGTGAGAGTGAGAGATTGAAAGAGTTCCTGAAAGAATAAGTATGTGGTTCTATAAGTGATTGTTTAAAAGAGTAAGTATGTGTAAGTTTCCGTAAAAGTAAGTGTGGTGGTGTGTGTATAACTGTATATTTAAGTAAATGGATGTTTGATTCTTTATTAGCATGAGTGACTATGTGTGTGAGTAACTCCATGGATGAGTGGCATTGTGTAACAGGGTGTATAGGTGTATGAGTACATATGATGAGTGAGTACATGTATGAGTGACTGTATAGGACTGTTGGTGAATGAGTGGATGTGTATGTGAATCTTAGAATTACTGAAGAGGTTGTTGTAATTGGTATTGGTATGTCCATTGTTTTGAAAATGTTAGTTTGTATTTTTGAGTGTGTGTATCAAAGGTTATATTAGGGGAAGAGGAGCTCTGCCACTCTATCTCAAGGATGATGTCATCAGTGATGTCATCAGTGATGTCATTTGAGATGTCATCAGTGATGTCATGAGTGATGTCACTGACCATGTCATGAGTGATGTAATATGTGACGTCATCAGCAGTGCATTGCGGGCGCGCGAGTTATAGTTAGCTGAACTAACTATAACGGGGGAATTTCATTGGTTTTTTACGAGTAAAATGTCCAGCTAACTATAACATGTGTTAAACCTATGGTTTTTTCACTGAATTTCTAAGGTTTTTTAAATGCTAATTCCTAACTATAACGTGTGTGAAACCCATGGTTTTTTCAGTGATTTTGCAAGGTTTTTTAAATGCTAATTCCTAACTATAACGTGTGTGAAACCTATGGTTTTTTCAGTGAATTTGCAAGGTTTTTTAAATGCTAATCCCTAACTATATCGTTTTTGAAACCTTTGGTTTTTTCAGAGAATTTGTATGGTTTTTTATATGCTAAGTTATGTATTTTTAATTAAAGATATTTTTTTTTATTTAAATAAAATTACTTTATATTCATTTATATATTATCTGTATTTTTTTATAAATTATTTTTTTTAAAAATTCAATTTGGATATTTTTTTTTATTTAATTTTTTATGTACACTTTTTTTTTTTTTATAAATTCTTGGGGTGCGCGCTCTGAGCGCGCACCTAGTACTATTTTATGAATTCCGGCGTACGTTATTTACGTACGCAAATATACTTAATGGTGCGCGCTGGGAGCGCGCACCCAGTACGTATGCGTACGTACGTACGCATGCGTCCTACGCCCTCGACGCGGTTTACTTCCGCATACGCTAAAATTATGCGCAATAACGGTCGCGTATACGCGTGTTCAACGTATGCGCGCTAGGTACGCGTATATGACGTATGCACCTTCGCGTTTACGCGTTCGTGCATACGTCATCACGGGGTGCGCGCACGGAGCTTGCGCAGTGCGCGCACCTCGGGTTTATACATAATAAAACAGTATTTCTTATTGGTTATCATTACTTTCAGTTTCTAATTGTATCAATACCACACCCAATCCCCTCATGGCAAGTCATGTGATCAAGAATCTTCACTTTTGATTGGTTTGAAGTACTTTCTGTTCCAGATTCTTCCCAAACCACACCTACTCCCCTCATTATTAGTTCTGATTCCTTTGGAGAAGGAGCTATTCTGTTGTTGAGAGACAATGGCTGAACAGCAACCTACTTCAGACAGTGAGCAGGACACTCTTGAGAGGCAGAGGAACAGGAAGCAGAAAGACAGCTTTATATGGCAGTTTTTCACTTTTCCAGAGAATGAGAAAAAGGTAAATGCACCGAAAGTTACATGTGTACTTTGTAAAAAAGTCTTATCTCGTGGGAATCCTAACAAATATTCTTTTAGCTCTCACACTATGTTGAGACATGTTTACAAAATGCATCCAGTATCTTATCGTCGAGCTTCTGGAGAAAACCCTCCACCTGCTCAGCCGACGACATCTGCAGCAGCTCAACCGAGCACATCTTCGGCAGCTCAGGCGAGCACTTCAGCTGCGATGGTGCCTTCACCTGTTTCTTTACCTCTTGTTGGTCCACCTTGTTTGGCGAGGTTGTCTACACGGTGCACTGATTGCGGTTCTCTTATTGCTGTGGGGGAGACCAGTCTTGATCTCCTTCAGAGAAAATTTGATGCGCATACGTGCACTAGGCCATAGATGTTTTTTCTTTTTTTGCGTTTTTCTCTTCCTGTTTCCCTCCATTAACTCAAGGGCTCTTTTAAGAGCCACTTATAAACTTAATCAAACAAATTTTTTTTTTAGAATTTTTTTTTGAAATTTTTTTGAGGTGCGCGCACCCTGCGCGCACCCATGTTTTTTTTAATTTTTTTTTTTTGAGAGACTACAATTAAAAATTGAAAATGTGATTGTACAGAAGTACAAACCTCAAAACCCCACTCGCTTTAATTCCTTTTTTTTTTTTTTTAAGTTTCTTTTCGGGTGCGCGCTGGGTGCGCGCACTCGGCGATATTTTTTTACAAAATATTAACCTTTTTTTTTTCCCTACAAGGTCCTACTTTAACCCCCTTACAATGCCTACTGGGTCTATTTCTACCCACTCTGCCCCCTTTTCAAGTTCTCCCCCTTTGTTTATCACCCCCTCTTTATGGGATTGACAAAATGGCGGCCGCCGCTTCCTGATTTCCACCGATTCGAATGTTTACTAAGATCTAACAACCAATCAGAATTGCGCTCGCGCACGGCGAGGTGCGCGCACCCAGCGCGCACTCTGCGCGCTTATATATATATATATTGATTTAAAGGCTATTTTCTCAGAATCTACTGAACAGATTTACACCAGACCTACAAAAGGCACTTCCTTGACCTGGGGACTACCTCTCTGCCAAATTTCTAGTAATTCTGTTCAGCCGTTCAGGCTGTAGCCCTGTCTAAAGGTCCTATGGAAAAATGCATGGGAAAAACGCGTTTTAGGACCCCCCTTTTATCTCAGCCCCCGCTTGACAAATCCCCCCGAGACTTTCAGGGTAGGAGCGGAGCGTAGCGCCCCACCTATTTTGAGAAATTCGCGAACATTCGTCGACCGGCGCCAAAGTTATTCCAAATAGAATGTTGCGGATTTCCTATGGAAAAGGGGTCCTAACTATAACTACCTACTGGCGACCGCCAGTAGGTAATGTGTGCATGTGTATATATATATATATATATATATCCTAAGCGCCAGTGGTACAGGGTAAAGGCGATGCCACATCACGCTGTTTAAACACACAAGCCTCCCCAAGTCTCCATCAAGAAGGGTCCAAGAAGGGTCCTGCACTCGAGTCTGTCAATCTGGCAGCACCAGTAAAATATGGAACGCGTTTCGGCTGTAAAATCAGCCTTTGTCAACCATACGATGCCTCGATACTCATTGAATTTAAATCATTCCTACAGGTGTTAAAGATTAAAGAAACATGGAAGAGTTACTTCGTTTTTCTCATGTTTTTAAAGCTATGCAGTTTTTTAGCAATCACCTGTTGAAATATATATTTAAAAATTTTATCTTTCAGTTCCAGCACAAAAGTAATCATGAAAACCATCTGTTAGAATATTGTTTTACATGCTGCATGTTCTTCAAGGAAACTGTGACTACAATGACCATAAATCACTTCTCCTTTAATAATTCTTTTTATTAAACAGAGAGAATCAACATTGCTGCTTACAAAAAGGAGGGGCGATGTACAGTTAAATACGCAGTTACAACGGTTTACAATGAGTCACACAAATGATACATGTTAACTTTCAGCAGTTATGACGTAGTAGGTTCTTCAAAGGAGGGGACAACTGGTGGGACACAAATATTACCCTGGTATTCGTTCAATTTGTTCCAAAGAGAGGTCCATTTCTTGGGGCACCTAGGTGCAACGTATACAGTTTTTTCCCTGGCCATACACCAGTCCATATCCACCTTCCAGGCTCAAATTTTAGGCGATACCCCAGAACGCCACAACTGGGCAATATTTCTTTTAGCCACCATTAGACCCAATGTGACCCATATTTTGTCTTTGCGATTTAAGTCTGTGGGTTCCCAGAT
Organism: Triturus cristatus; assembly: GCF_964204655.1. Taxonomy (NCBI): domain Eukaryota; kingdom Metazoa; phylum Chordata; class Amphibia; order Caudata; family Salamandridae; genus Triturus; species Triturus cristatus. The sequence goes on from NC_140584.1 coordinate 1,025,572,926, forward strand.
ATTTAATAGGCATCTTTTAGCTTCTGGTCTAATGTCTAATCCAAGGACCTCTCTCATACAGTCATGAATCCCCTGCTAATAAGTCTGGACATACCCACATTCCCATATTATGTGCATAAATGTACCCACTTGGCCACACTGTCTTCTGCAGATTCCCTCATCCACTCTTTCCATGCTGACAAGTCGAGACCCGGAGACATACACCCTGTGCAGGATCTTAAGCTGAACCAGACGTAGTCTGGAAGAGATCGCAACCTCTTGCGGGGAAACCACAGCCTCCTGCCACTCCTCATCATTGAGTTCCAGTCCGTCTCTCTCCCATCGCGCCCTGATGAGTCTGAGGGGATCTAAAGTGTTGTTAATCAACTTTTTTTTAAGTCGGGGAGATTACTTTTGTAGGCAGATATCCATCTAACCTCCAATAGCGAGGATTCTGGGGGAGAGGCACCCTTTGGTAAACTTGACATGAGCGCATGTCACACCTGCAGATAGCGAAAGTACTCAGTGTCTGCTAGCTCATATTCCTGCTGCAAAAAGGCGAATGTTACCAACTCCCCCTTCATCCACAGGTCTCCGATCTTCGAGATCTCAATTAGATCCCACTTGTCAAATCCCTTCGAGGTCCTCAGGGTGCCTAACTGTTCCGTAGCCCACAAAGGAGTAGCAAGTGTAAGCTTCTGGTCCCACCCCAGGCTTCTATTTGCTGCGTGCCAAACCAGTGTCTGGTTGGTCCTGTTAGGGAAAACTTCTGGGCCCTAGAGTATAGGGCCATATTATAATTGCCACCCCAAAGCAACCATTTATCCATTCTGTAACCCGGGTCGTCCCAGCAGCGATAAGTGCAGTGATTGATTGCGGCCAGGTGGGCGGCCCAATAGTATTTTCTAACATCTGGAAGACCTATCCCCCCATCATACCAGCTCAAAACAGTTTTCGCAAGGCTATGCGGGGTCTGCCGTCCCAAAGCAATTCCCTTTGGAGGCCCTCTATTTCTTTAAAGTACCTCGCTGGGACCAGATCCGGGAAATTCTGCAACACATACAGGTAACGTGGCAGCGACATCATCTTGAAAAGCGCTGCCCTACCCAGCAAAGAGAGCGGGAGCGCCTTCCAATGTGATACATCTCGTTTCAGCCTCTGTAGGGGGGGGAGCAGATTACGCTCATAACGGATTCTAGGGTCTGCCGTGATGAAAATTCCCAGATACTGGAAGCCCACCTTTGCCACCTGAATAGGACATCCCCTTGATGGGTGGGGAAGGGTGTCCACTGAGGATGTACATTAAGGATTTACTCCAATTAATTGTGTACCCTGGATAGTTCTCGAAATTTGTGAATATATTGAGTACTCTATGGAGCAATGCCTTGGGGGAGGCAAGGTACAGGAGGATGTCATTCGCATACAAAGAGATGTGGTCCTCCCACGTTTCAGTCCACCTTAGCCCCCGGATTATCAGGTCTCTGCGAATCCATGCCACCAGGGGATCCAGGGAGAGAGCGAAAAGCAAGGTGATAGCAGACAGCCCTGACACGTTCCGCGCTCCAACGCAAATACCTCCGACTTCTTATTGTTAACCACCACTTGCGCCAGGGGCTCAGTATACAAGAGTCCCACCCACCCTATAAATCCAGGACCAAAACCCATCTTTGCCAAGACTGCGAACAGGTATGGCCATTCGATAGTGTCGAAAGCCATTGTGGTGTCCAACGAGATCACCACAGCAGCTTCTTGGATCGTGTCCAGTCTTCACGACGTTGTGGCACCTCGCCTGACTCAACGCGCTAAGGAGGCGAGCGGGCCCGGTAAATGAGGCAGAGCTCTAAGCAACTCCCTGCTCTAAGCAACACCGAACCAGGAGCATATGAGTCATAAGCCGGGTGGAAGGCTGGAATTGGCGCCTGACCTCAAGATGGCGTCCTGGCGGAGGTCTCGCTCATGATAGGAGAACAATTAAATACACTGGCTACTAGTCTGGGGGACAGACATAGAAAGCCATAGATCTGAAGCATCTCATCCATAAGTGCAAAGTGAAAAGGCTGATGCACATCGCGCTGCCACAAACAAAGTTATACCACACGCCTGACCCTAAGATGGCCGCCTCAGACAGAACTTGGCAAGACCACCATTGACTCTGCTCAAGCCTGACAGCCACTACTCAGCATCAGCCAACACGAAGGGGCCGGAAAGCGGAGGGGGGGGGCTGCCCGCCCAAGAGAGGAAGGCCTACAACACAGCCCTTAGGCCACCCAAAAAAGCGGCATAAATGGTGGGGTGCCCAAATGTGGAACTCCTGAGGGCGCAATAGTTCGGTGGCCTGACCTGGACACACGGACTACTTCTGGCTCGGGCGCTTCCAGCCTGGAGACGCGGTGGGGCTATGTTATCGTGTAATCTCATGTTTTTCTACTGTCTGTTCTAACCGCGGAGTCCAAGCAACCTTGGCTGATGCCCGGTGAAGCTGCCCTATGCAGCTATAGAGGAGTTTGGCTAGGGTTCACCCCCTCGGCCGTCACCTACTCAGCTGGACATTGGACATTGTTCTTAATGGTGCTTCACGGTCTTGTCTATCTTTCACTTTGACTGCTTATTTCCCCTGAAGTCCCTTCCCCCCTCTGGTCTGCATGACACTATCTGCATTCCTTTTTTCCCTGTTTACCTTTCCCCCTCTGCCTTCCATTCCACATAAGACGTTTTGTCTTTGCTACGTAATGCAAAAATGACTTATGTTATTGTGTAATAGCATGTTTTTCGACTGTCTGTTCTCACCGCAGAGTCCGAACAACCTTGGCCGATGTCCGGTGGAGCTGTCCTATGCAGCTAATAAGGAGTTTTTTTCCTGATTCACCCCCTCGGCTGTCACCTACCCAGCTGGACATCTGACATTGTTTTCCTTGCCTCCCCGTTATGTTTCCTTCCCTCTATCTTTCTCTTACGTCTATACTTGGAATCTGTAACTGAAATAATTATGTAATCTTTAACTTGCTGATCCTCATGTAAGGCGCTCTGATACCTACGGGTCTAGCCAGCGCTATATAAAACTTTGCAAATAAATAAAATAAATAAATAAATAAATTCCCTGTACCCCATGCAATCTCCCCAGGATTAGAGCAGTATTTCGGTAGGGCATAAAGCCCGACTGGTCAGGGTGCATCAACTTACTTATTACTTGGGCCAAGCGACTCGCCAATAATTTGGCCAACACTTTTGGCTCTGCGTTTAATGGGCCCGTAGGATGAGCACCTATCTCTTGGTTTACCTTCTTTATATATAGTCACCAGTGTTGCTACTCTTTAATCCTGGGGAAGTAGTCCCAGCTCCTGGCTCACTTCAAACATGGCCCGTAGGTGTGGGGCTATAGTGTCTGGGCCCAATGCCTTACCGGACTGAAGGTTTCTAATCGCCTGCACAGTTTCGTCATTTATAAAAGCGCTATCTTCTCCTCTAAGGACAGTGTGGGAACCCGTATATCTGAGAGTCGAGCCCGTGAGTCTTCCTCCGAAAGGGAGGAACTTGCTCGATATATAGCACGATAATGCTCAGCAAACTCGGCGATTGCCTGTGGGTCCATTATTTTCCCACCCGATACATCTAAAAATGTTGGTACTAATCTACTTGCCAACTCCTTCTTGTCTAGCCAGGCAAGCAGCTTCCCAGCCTTGTCTCCCAAGTCATACAATCTGCCATCCTTGTCCCTACCCAATGTTTTGGCCATGTCTGTCGCAATGGACTTGTATTCCTCCAGTTTGAGCTTCAGGTCATGGAGTCTCTCCCTCGTGACCATCCCCTCATTCTCTACCTCCAACCAGAGGATTTTGTTCTCCATGTGGACTAGGTCTTTTATTTCTCTTTAAGTATTCCTGCAATAAGTGAGAGTGCCTGCCCCCTCAGTACAGTTTTGAATGCTTCCCATATGGTTTGACAGGAGCTCACCGACCCTGTATTTTCCAGGAAATAATTAACCATAGCTTGAAGGAGCGCTTTTTTGACCACAGGGTTCCAAAGATACCAGGGGTTTATCAGCGCGATTCACCCTACCCTTTTTTTCACTCAGGACCAGTTCAACCCATATGGGGGAGTGGTCAGAGATACCCTGCGCCATATGCCTAATTTCTTGAACGTTGCCTATCTGAGATGCAGGAACAAGGAGGTAGTCTATTTGAAGAGAGACTATTGTGTGCCCCTGAGCGGAATGTGTATTGAAGGCTTTCAGGGTGGTAAACCCTCCAAGCATCTGATGGGCCCAGTGCATCTATAAAGTCTGGAAGCCATCTAAGCGTGGGGCCTATATCTCGGGGGAGATGGCGTTCAAGAGATCCCGACACTATTAAATTAAAGTCTCCACCCGCGATAAGGTAGCCTTCTGGGAACAAGAGCATGATAGCACCAAAATATTTGAAGGTACGAACCTGTAAACCCGGTGGAACATAGGCTGTAATTAATGTTACAATTAGCCCATTGGCTACTGACCTTGAGACCCTACAACGCCCCCCAAATACAGTATTTAGGGAGCAGCCCTGAACCAAGAAGGGAGATCCCCGCAACCTAAGAAGAAAAAGGACAAAAGAAGACACCCAGTAAAGGAGACTGCAGAGAACAACTGACTTGGCCCCAGCTCTACCAGCCCGTCTGCAGTTTCCAAAGATCCTGCACCAAAAATGTTCTTATCCTGCAACCAGCGACCTCCAGAACCCCTGGGAGGACTGACTGCCTTCAACAAAGACCGGATCTCCTGTGAACAGCAGCTCTGTTCAAAAGAAACACCAAAGACTCAGAGCCTGCTGAGGAAAAAGAAACCCGAGGCCTGGAACCACCACTGCACCCCTCGCCTACAGCCCGAGTTGAAGTGGCCCACCAGTCCCAGCGAGGTCCCCTAGCGCTCCAGAGTCCGAGTCCACCATGGGTTGACCCCTCCAGGACTCCCCGACATCGCCTGCAGCCTTTGCATGGAGACCCCCCCCCCCCCCCCCAATCAACCGCGAGTGACCCGGTAAGGTGAAATCCGATCTCAAAAGACACCTCTGCATTCAGCCACCCTGCGCCCTGGAAAAAGGAACCTGAGGAGCACCTACGTCCCCGAGCCCTCTAACTTACCTGCCCAGCTGTTGATTTCTCCCGGAAGTCTTCCTGGACCGAGCCTGCAGCTAAAAACAAAAACCGAAAATCCTCATTGAAAACAACAGGGCACCCGATGCCAAAACAGAACCCTGCACCAAGCCGCCGCTGAGGGTGCACTTTGTGTGCTAAACCGGATCCCCCTTTGCCCTGAGCCTAACACCAGGAGCTTGGCTCCCAGAAACTTATGGCTTGCTCGCTAGCAGCCACCAACCGGAGGCCCCCTATCCCTCATTGGATAACATTGGGTCTCAGCACTCCGCACCCGGCCACCCTAGTGTCGCTAAGGGTGTATATGGTTTATTTTTAGGGGAGGATTGTAGGGAGGGGTTTTGGCGTTTGCCAGAAAGGGGCTAAGAGAGCCCAAATGGCCCAAGGTATCTGTGTCTCTCTTTGCATGCCCTACTATCCTATATGGACCCGCAACTTCTCTTCATTGTTAAGGCTAACCGGAGTTTTGGTGGACAATTCTACAATATATCTCGATTCCAGACTTCGCAGCTTTTTGACCTTATCACCTCCTCTCTCGTCTTTTTGTATTTGATCAATACATAAGAACTTCAATAGATCACGGTTGCTGTTTTTGCTCAAAATGACGAGCAACCGGATAACTTTGGTCCTTATTAGTGATAGCACGCATGTGCTCAAGTATTCTCTTTTTGGCAACATGTATAGTACTGCCGATGTATCTTTTGGGGCAGGGACGTTCTAAGCTGTAGATAGTATACTCAGAATTACAATTAAGTGATTTAGGGGCATATGTATCAAAATCTCCATTTGCGAATCTCAAATAGTGATTTTTTGAGAATCGCTCTTTGAGAATTGCAAAACGGGATGTATTTAAAAATTCGCACATATTTTGCGAATTCTTAATATTCCTTAATTGCGATTAGCAAATCGCTAAATCGCAATTAAGGAATACCTTCCCATTAATTCCTATGGGCCAGGAGGCCCATCGCAATGAATGGGAAGTCATTCTCAAATTGCGAATCATAATTTGCTAATCGCAAATTGAGAATAATTTCAAAGGTGCAAGGGTGTCATGATGACACCCTGATGCACCCCTGAAATTAGCATGTGTGCGCATATGGCGCACATACATGCCCTAAGGGCATGTATGTGCGCCACATGGCACTTTGAAAAATGCCAAAAAGTGAATTTTTCAAAGCAATCGCTATGTACCCCACTAAACCATACCTGCTGTCAAAGGCAAACCAGATCACATATGTAGCACCAGTCAACAAGTACCCCAAGGACAAACACCAGAGAGAATGAGCGATTCATGAATTAAACCTACAATGACAACGTAGCATTTCCCCACCAACTGTCAGCCCAGCGAAGTCTGCAACCGCACAGGAGCCATCAATACCGGCAACATCTAAAGCGCATTTCCACTTCCTTTCTTTGGCAGCTCCTGATACATATACGTATGCCTTCTGGGCGCCATCTACCACAGACCACAGCATTCTTTGTGTCCCTAAGACTAACCGAATGCTATTGGTGAACGCTTCTCTTCCCCCTTCCTTACTAATAACTAATGGAGGATAACGAAAAAAAAATATAGTATTTTCTTATGCAAATAGCGTATCAAGCACTTGCTGCCCGCAGTCCTCGCCAGATCCACCCAAATCAATATTCTGCTATCGCACCATCCTGTCACCCCTATTATTATCTGAAGATATTTTTTTATCCCTTCCTTGAACTGGGAAAAGCAATACTTTGCACAAAAACAAGTCCCTTTAAAACCTTTGCTACTTACAGACTCGCAAAGCACTTCCTTGTTTTACTAACTGTTGTAAAGCAAACGGATAACTCATTCTAGGATTGGGATTATTGTTTAGAGGTGTGGAAGTTAATACTGAGACATAGGATGATTTTTTGCATACACTCGTTCTTCCCTGCATGCGCACACAAAGCAACATTACAATTTAGCTAAACAAATTGTTCAGAAATGTACCGGAAGGTAAAGAAACAGCCCAAATAATTTTTACAAAGAAAAATAGACAATCGTCACCTTTATACCCCATGACATAAAAGCCTTAGCGTGCACAGCTTGCTCAAATCCACGCTACCTAATTCTACCAAACTCAGCACATTTGAACCTCTCATAATTCCATGCCACACTATTCAACTATAAACCCTACATTCCATACCACATAATTACAATCCTAAATATGAAAAAACATATATTTCTACTTCACTCCATACCTCATAATTCCACATCACATAATAACATTCCACACAATTTAATAGCACTCCAAACCACATAATTACACTCCACACTACACAATTCAAGTACACATAATTCCACTTCAACCTATATAATTATACGTCACACAACATATTTCCACGCAACTCCAAAACACAGAATTACCCTCCACAAAATACAACTCTGCAAAATGCTACATAATTCCACTCCGCACAATTATACACCACACCATGCCACATAATTCCACACGTCACAATTCCACAATTCATCCCCACACAATTCATCACACATAATTACTCCACATAATACCACTCAGCACCACATAATTAACCTCCACATAATTATGCTCTCATCCATATTGCATAAATACACTCCACATAAATCCAGTCTGTCACGTAGCAACATTCCACATAACTACACTTCACACCATGCCTCATAATACCACTCAACATAATTTTCACCCAGCAGCGAACACTTCCACGTCACACATTTCAACTCTACACATTTCCATTCCACACCACATAATTCAACAACAAACTACATAATTCAAACCAACAACAGAATTACATAACACACCACATACATCCAATCTACACCACAAAATTCCACATCATGCTATAATATTTAACAGCACACCACATAAGTAAACTCCACTACATACTACTCCACAACGCAAAATACCATTCCAGATAATCTCATTCCAAGACACACAATCCCACTCCATGACACACAATCCCACTCCACATAATTCCAGTACACTCAATACCACACAATTACTATCCACATAATTACATTATTTCGCTACACAGATCCAATCCACACAATACAATTCCACAACTAACAATTTCAATCCAAACCACATATGTCCACTTGACACCACACACATTCACTCCACTCCAAGCAGAAAACACATAGGTAAAATACACTGTCCTTTACAATGTCAATAGCTCTAACTCTCACAAATGCGAGACCAATTGCATTGCAAATGCTTGTTTACCTTCCAATGTGACCGAGCAGATCCTGTTCATTTTTTTATTTTTTATTTATTTTATGGAGTTTTATATAGCTCGAACTTGACCCGTATCGGGTATCATAGCGCTTTACATGAGCACCAGTTGCGTTACATGAGGACACATTCATATTTGTTAGGCACAGGTAGATTAAGTGATTTGCCCAGAATCACAGGATGTTCAGCGTCATTGCTGAGACTTGAACCCAGTTCCCCAGATTCGAGGTCGACCGCTCTAGCCGTTAGGCCAACTCCTCTCCTAAGTATGAGTAAGAATAGGCATACGAAGGGCTAAGCAGAAGAGCTGAAGTATGTAGATGTAAAAGTAGTGGAAGGTAGGTTCAAGTAGGAGTATGCAGGAGTAAGAGTGCAAGTAGGAGTAGGTAGGACTAAGTTAATGGTAATAAGGGCATCGGTAAATACGGTAGCAAAAGTAAGAATAGCAGTTAGAAGACGTAATAGGAGTAAGAGGAGAAATGAGTAAGAGCAGGAGGAAATAGGCGTAATAAATTGTAAGTGGAAGCAAGAGTATGTTGGAATAATAAAACGTAAGAGTGGGAACAAATATGAGGTGTAAGAGAAAGGTAAAATTAAGAGGTTACGTAGCACAGTAAGAGGAAGTATGCAACATATGAGTAGAAACAAAAAACAGCAGTAGGCATAAGTAGGAAAAGTTAGTAAATTAAGTGCAAGATTAATGAAAGTAAGATTGAAAGAGACCAAGATGAGAAAAGAAGGACGAAGACAGCAAATCCTTCCATATTCTTCTACGACTCCAGTGCTAACAAAGCGTGACATGCTTTTCATTTTATGTACACATCAGATGAAGAGCAAGGACCTTCCATTAAGCGCTATTGTAATACGCTTCAGTTGGTAACTTGCGTGCAGCTGAAATAGGTACAATTTATGTGTTTTATAGCGCTCACAAACAGCATAAGCGTGTTTCTTGGCACTATTTCAACAAAAGTTAACACTATGCCACTGGCAGAGGTGCAATTTGTTTTATTAATGGGTTGCACACAGACCGCTCTCTGTGACGTGCTGTTCGACGAAAAAGTGCAAGAAAAGACTTCTTAATACCACGTGAGCAGCACTTCAGAACTGTTTGGATAAAGCTTAGCCGATGCCCGGGAGCCGAATAGTGATTTTTGTGTGTCTCTGGCGCCCAGTAGCAGTGCGTTTACCCCGAGGGCCACATTTGGCATGTTCTGATTTGAACTCACCATTATAGAGAGAATGTAATACTAGGTCATTTATTGTCACATGCAACAAGGGTTGTCAATCCCGGCCCCCTTTCTCTGTAGTCCCCGGCACCTGTTTAGAGGTGGACAGGAAGGAGCCCTCTCTCCTTCCAGCACAGCAAGCAATACCACAGAACAGCGCCAAGACCAACACAAACGGCTCTCGGTAGCTCAGCTCATGTGCCCCGGTAGATGTGAGGCTGTGAGCTGATGAGTAAGAGGTTTAGGAGCAGGGTGAGGAGCTGGCAGCCTACACCAGGGTGGAGCAACAGCACCGAGGCGTCTACAGCAACAGGGGACGGGTCTCCTCAGCTCCGAAGTGTGAGGCCAGCACGTGGGAGCCATGCAGCGGCAACCAATGCTTGTGAAGCAAGTAATCAAGCATTGGCAAAGGTAAAATAAAACCAAGCTAGTGCCAACTAACACGAAGGGTGGGACGGGGAATGGTAAAATTGGGGGCAGGAGGCAGGCCCGGCTCCAGGAATTTTTATTTGGGTGGGCCAAGGGTACATTCAGGTGGGCCACTGCTGGCCCAATTTATCGCTTATATATCTAGCCAGGCTTGCTTCTGGGCCCTCCTTTATCTCTCCTTACTCTTACAAGGCACAGTAAAACGCACTCTTTTCAAAGTCTCTTTCTAAATGTTATCACTCTCAAAAAGTGCTTTTCTTCCATGCAATGTCCCTTTGATGGGAAGAGGGGGTTTCTAAGGAGGGAGTATCAAGCAAGTGACACTACCCGGGCTTCCTCTGTGCGAGCCTTCAGGGAGAAACCCTCTTCATTACTACCTCCACCTGACCTCTGACTCTGCAGCACACTCTCTTACAGGCTTGATTATCCACTTTTCTACCACCCTTCTCCATCACACCTTATCTCACACCTGACCTTGGGCCCTAGCCCCATATCAGCCAACATTCAGTTCCACTTTCACTATTCCCAGTAAAAAACAATAGTAAAATCACCTTCAAACTTGAAACATTGAATATAGCAGTAAAAATAATTAGCATGCATGATAAAGTATGCTCTACAATTGTCCTAATCACCTGACTGTTAATTAAATAAATGAAAACAGAAAGGCCATGACGGGGCCGGCTTTATTGCTGGTGCAAACGTCTTTTTGACCTCTTTTTTGAACTCTTTCTCTGTAGATAGCTTAACTACCACCCTCCAACAGTACCCTTCATCTCGCCATAGCCACTCCCCCTCATGGCCTCCTCCTCAGACTCCCTAACTACCACCCTCCACCAGTGTCCCCCATCTTTCTGTAGCTCCCCCACACCCCATGACCTCCTCCTCAGATTCCCTCACTGCCACCCTCCACCAGCGCCCCTCATAGCTTCGTATTTCCCCCCACTCCATGACCTCCTCCTCGGATTCCCTGCCACCCTCCACCAGTGCCCCTCATCTCTCTGTAGTTTCCCCCCCCCCATGACCCCCTCATCAGATTCCTTCACTGCCACCCTCCACTAGTGCCCCTCATCTCTCTATAGTTCCCCCACCCCATGACCTCCTCCTTGGCTTCCCTCACTGCCATCCTTCACTAGTGCCTCTCATTTCTCTGTAGCCCCCCCCACCCCATGACCTCCTCCTCAGATTCCCTCACTGCTCCCTCAACCAGCGCCCCTCATCTCTCTGTAATTCCCCCCGAGCCCCATGACCTCCTCCTCGGATTACCTCACTGCCACCCTCCACCAGTGCCCCTCATCTCCCTGTAGTTCCCCCCCACCCCTGACCTCCTTCTCAGATTCCCTCACTGCCACCCTCCACCAGTGCCCCTCATTTCTCCATAATTCCCCCACCCCCATAACCTCCTCCTCAGATTCCTTCACTGCCACCCTCCACCAGCACCCCTCATCTCTCCGTAGATCCCCCCACCCGTGACCTCTTTGGATTCCCTCACTGCCACCCCCCACTAGTGCCCCTCAGCTCTCTGTAGTTCCCCCACCTCATGACCTCCTCCTCCGCTTCCCTCACTGCCAACCTCCACTAGTGCCCCTCATTTCTACATTGCCCCCCCACCCCATGACCTCCTCCTCAGATTCCCTCACTGCTCCCTCCACCAGCGCCCCTCATCTCTCTGTAGTTCCCCCCACCCCATGACCTCCTCCTCAGATTTCTTCACTGCCGCCCTCCACCAGTACCCCTCATCTCTCTGTAGTTCCCCTCCACCCTGTGACCTCCTCCTCGGATTCCCTCACTGCCACCCTCCACTAGTGCCCCTCATCTCTCTGCTGTTCCCCCCACCCCGTGACCACCTCCTCTGACTCCCTCACTGCCACCCTCCACCAGTGCTCCTCATCTCACTGTAGCTCCCCACCCCATTACCTCTTCCTCGTTTTCCCTCAATGCCACCCTCCACTAGTGCCCCTCATCTTTCCGCAGCTCCACCCCCACTCCAGGACCTCCTCCTCGGCTTCCCACTGCCACTCTCCACTAGTGCCCCTCATCTCTCTGTAGTTCCACCCACCCCGTTGACCTCCTCCTCTGACTCCCTCACTGCCACCCTCCACCAGCGCCCCTCATCTCTCCGTAGCTCCCCACCCCATGACCTCTTCCTCGGATTCCCTCACTGCCACCCTCCACTAGTGCCCCTCATCTCTCCATTGCCCCTCTCTCATATCCATTCCATTTGTTGTACAGCGCTACTCATATGAGTGTAGGGTGTCACAGTACTTTACATAACAGCACGCATTATACAGAGACAATAAATCAGTCTATGGGGAATGTCACATAAGCCAATGAGGATTACAAGGTGTAGAAATCACGTCATCCATACTGGTGGGCAATATATTTTACGGGGGTTTGGACTGGAGAAGCACAAACTCAGG